>NC_064638.1:367170321-368420321 GCF_023864345.2 Schistocerca serialis cubense
AGAGAAATTGCTCAATAGAGAACTCAGAAAGATCAAGGACAACCCTGTTTTACAAATATTTCAACACATCCCCAATAGAGTGCAGCAATTTCGGATGACAATGGATTCAATCTAGTGAACCACTGGAAAGAGGAGTGGATCGATCTAGCATCCCTCGCCTTACCAGCACACGTTCTGGATTTGAGCATTTGAAAAGCCTTGCAAAAATCTGGCCCCTGCCCATCCTAAATAGAATGCGAACAAACTGCGTAGATGTGCTGACTAATTGTACAGATTGGGGGGGGGGGGGGGGGAGGAATCTTCCAAGTGTGATTGTGCAATTGCTAGGCAAACCATAAAACATATATTTGAAGATTTCTCATTGACAGCCTTCACTGGTGATTGCGCAATTCCTCCGTGTTACAAAAAAAGGCAGTAGAATATGTCAGCAATACCAGTATTTGCCTTTAGTTGTGTTTCCATATATTTTGTGTCCCCCCCCCCCTCCCTCTTCCCTCCAACTTCACCTGCTTATGAGTTACACACAGATTGCAGCCATCTCCTCTTGCCTCCCTTCCTCTCCCTTCTTTGTCCACCTCGTTCTCCCTCTGTCTCTATGTGCAGGACATATTGAGTGCTTGTGTGTTAAATCTATAATTGTTAATGAAATAATGTGAATTGTCTTTGCAGTGCCGTATTAAGAAAATGCCATTCCCGTGTAATCGAGACTCCATTGTAGAAATTATGAATTATCCACAGCGAAAATTCTGCAAAGGGAAACTCTCTTCAAATAAGTGGTGTTTGTGGGATGTATACTGTTTTATCCTATCCCATTTCTGTTAAGACGATGGCCTCAATCAAATTGCCAGTGTCCTCATAACACACAGCTGTGATCCTTGAGCAGTGGACAACATTTGTATTGGTGCAGGCATGCTATTTTACAACAAATAAGCAAAAGTTATCCACTTGTTATTGCTTTAGATCTAATCCTAATATTGCGGCAGATGCAGTGTGCAGGAGCTGCTGCCTCACAAAGTCAGGTGAGGCTAATTTTGTGACGTCTCTATGAAAACACATCAGTACTATGTTGACAGATATCATTTTGATTTTGTAGGCAATAGCACTTATCAGTTGAATGCTGTCCGAAGTGTTCTGAACTGTTAGAACTTTCCTTACGCTGTAAGGAATATTGGGATGTATTTTCACCATGGTATGTGTGTCTGTGATCCATTTAAAACCTGTACTGTGTGTCTGTCCATCTCCTTCACCCCCGTCTGTCTGGCTATCTCACCCTCCGCAGTCTCTCTGTATTGTGTCCTCCTCCTCATCTCTGTGGCCATCTCCTCCGTCTTCGTCCATCTCATCCTTTCCCTCTTCATGAATATCTCATTCTTAGCCTTCTCTGTCTGTCTTATCGTCCACCCCCTTTTGGTCTGTCTCGTCCACTCCTCTCTTTGAACTCTCTCTATTTGGAGATAGGAGCTTCTAACCTCCACTCTGCTAATTCCCATATAGCAAAAAGTATGTGCATAAAATTTGGTTGTAACCCATCCAGTATATGAGGAGGAGGAGGTGGTGGACACACACACACACACACACACACACACACACACACACACACACACACACACACACACACACACACACACACCATATGCCAAGTAAATAATTTCACACTTTTCCTGCTGGTTTCTTTGTATAGGACGCTGGAATAATCATTTTGAAGATATTTGATTTGTTTCATGCACAGGCTAGGATCTGTATCATTTGAAATAAAATATCACCATATTTGACATGTGTAGTTCTACTGCATGAATTGAATTCCATTATTGATAGGCTCGTTATGAAACTAAAAGAGAACATTTCCTGTAAGTCTGTATGAGAGAAGATGTAGAATTTCCTTCTCTCTCCTCTTCTTCTTCTTCTTCTTCTTCCTCCCCCCCCCCTCCCCCCCCCCCCCCCCCCCCCTCTCACCAGGTCAGATGCTACTGAACCTCATATGTTGTCTTCAGAAAAAATGAGAGACAGCATTCCCGTTGTATCTTATGAAGTTTCTCACAATTTAAACAGTTGGATTCCTTGGTTGTATGTGCACACATGCGGTTGGGGGGAGGGGGGCGGCTAATAGTATTGGAAAAATGAAATAAAATTTAGCTCTGGTACAGAAATCTCCCCCCCCCCCCCCCCCCCCCCAATAAAAGAAGAGATCTTGCTTATTCTAGGATAGCTGCTTCGACTTAAAGTAGCTACACTCGAAAATAAAACTTTTGTGAAGTTGTTAATGACTGTTAAAAATGTGTAAAGAAGTTGAAATGAACATACCTTGGCTAAAGACAAGGAAGATAGAAAATGTGCTGAATTACCTCAAAGCCTATAGACAAGAGAATAGAACAAACTGCACAAACTAAAATTTCTCAGAGTATTAGAACTGTTTCTATGCTTTGTACGTATCTGCAGAATTTTAGGATCTCTAGGGGTGACATTTTCTTTCCAACACGCTGTATATGTCATCATTCCTGTGACTCTCTAAGTGTCATCTAAAAGCTATACAGTATGATAAATTGGAGGATTGACACTAGAAAATAAGTTCCAGATACTTACATGGAGGTGCCCCAATAATGGGGTGCAGCTCTAGAAGGGTTTGGCCCCAGGAGCTCAGCATTCCTTTGCTGAGTATGGGCTTGACTACTCTGGGATTCCTCAGCTGGGGACTGGTAAGCAGCACCAGTCCGCTATCACCGTAAGCTCTGGGCATGCTTCAGCGACCACTGTGCGGCACAGTGGTGTAATTTTGTGTGTTTTGGAGAAGCCTTGGCTTCACGGCCTGGACCATGAGGAAGGTACACACCTCTATAAAAAATCTTCAACCTCAAGGTTTGCTATGTGCTGTTGAGGTAGAACAGTCTCTAGCAGGAAACCTCTGGGGTATCTGCCGCCGTCCAGTTGTATAAGGCTTCTTCAGGCATGCAGGGCTCTCCCTGGTTCGACGGTTGTTTCCCCAGCATCTTGTGGGATCCCTATGGAACAGTCTCGTCAAACTACTACTCCTGATGGGATGGGTGAACTGCCAGGTAGTACCTACACCCACTCATCAAAGAGAGCTCAGTTGGTCAGTCCTCTTGAAAAGAAGTCTCAGAATCATAGTAACAAGGCATCAGTGTGCCATAACACTTTGATTGTAATCAACCTTTGAGAAGGTCTCCCCTTTTTATATTTACTATATTCACAATCAAGGCATTGCTGGGTCTCTAAAAGACTTCTTAATGGAACACTCAGTAGTTGAAACTGCTAATTCAAACCAAATATCTAAGCCTCTGGGATGTAAGGCTGTAGGTGACTACCCAGATGAGGCTGAGTGGCATAACACCCTTAACTTTAAATGCTTAAATATGTTATTAGGAAGGCAAAAAGTCTGTGGTATGCAAATAGAATAGCTAATTCACAGGATAAAATTAAAACCATATGGTCAGTTGTGAAGAAAGTGCCTCGTCAGCAACAGAAAGTCGACAATATAAAGTCAGTTCGTAGTAAAAGTATTTCTGTTACTGTTAAATCAGATAAATGTTCAGTATTTAAAATTCTTTTCTGAGCACTGCTGGTGAATTAAATAAAAATTTAGTTTCTACAGGGAATCTTGGCAAATTCCTTTCCGAGACTGATGTCTGAAATACTCATCTGTAATACAGGGCGTTTCAAAAAGAAAGAGCAGATTTCAAACATTTATTTCTCAAAAACTACAAATGATAGAAACACAATTCCAACGGTCCTTCACTCAATATGAGTACCAAATGTTACACAACAAATATCAAAACTGTACCTCAATATGAGCACCATTTGTTACACGACAAATATCAAACCGGTATCTCATTTCTTGCCACACACGACGCAACTGGTCTTTAGTTACCGAATTCACGGCCGCAACAATTCGATGTCGTACCTCTTGAAGAGTAGCGGGCATAGGTGGGACATAAACACAGTCCTTTATGTACCCCCACAAATAAAAATCGCAGGGAGTAAGGTCTGGTGACCTGGGAGGCCACAGACGATGACATTGATCTTGTGCTCCTGCTCTTCCAATCCACCGTCCTGGAATGGTGTTATTTAGGTACCGTCGTACAGGTTCAGAGAAGTGTGGTGGGGCGCCATCTTGCATGAAGATGAAGTGATTTGAATCTTCCTGAAGTTGAGGAAATAGCCAGTTTTCTAACATGTCCAGGTAAATGGTTCCTGTGATAGTTTTCTCCATGAAAAAGAAAGGTCCATAAACTTTGTTTACCGAAATTGCACAAAAGACGTTAACCTTTGGTGAGTCTCTTTCATGTTGAATAACGTCCCTCGGAGTTTCACTCGCCCAAATTCGTACGTTATGCCGATTAACTTTACCAGAAATGTGAAACGTTGATTCATCTGAAAAAATTAATCGTTCGGCAAAATTGTCCTCTTCCATGTCCTGTAGAATTGCAGTTGAAAATTCGAACCTTTTGTTGTGGTCGTCAGGACGCAATGCTTGCAATAACTGCAGTTTGTACGGCTTCATGTGCAGACGCTTACTCAGAACGCGCCATACCGTTGTTTTAGACATGTTTAGTTCGTGACTTGCCCGTGTCGTGGATTTTCTAGGGCTCCTTTCGTAAGCTGCACGGACACGCTCGACATTTTCATCCGATGTGCGTGGACGACCCGTGCTTTTTCGCTTGCAGATGCAACCATCTTCTACGAATCTGTGATGCCACTCATAAATTTGCTTATGACGAGGCGGCTGTTTGTTGAATTGACGGCGGAATGCACGTTGCACACCAACAATGGACTCTAACTTTGCAAATTGCAGCACACAAAATGATCGTTCCTGTGGTGTCGTCGCCATTTTCCTACAAACAAACGCCAGCGCCACTGCGGATTTGCATGGAACTTCTGCGCGGACCATTGAAAAACTTTGAACCTTTCTCTGACAAGAAACGTTTGAATTGTGTTTCTATCATTTGTAGTTTTTGAGAAATAAATGTTTGAAATCTGCTCTTTCTTTTTGAAACGCCCTGTATAGACAGGGGGGAGATTGAGTCAATAATTAAATCACTGAAGACTAATGAGTCTCATGGATATGATGGAGTGCCTAGCAGGAAGTTGAAGTGCAGTGCTGCACATGTTAGCCCTGTGTTTAGCCATATTTGTAATTTTTCCTTTAGGAATGGTCACTTTCCTGAACGATTAAAGTGTCGGTAGTAAACCCGCTTTTTAAAAAGGGAGAAAGAGATAATGTAGACAATTTTAGACCTATTTTTATGCAATCAGTGTTTCTTTTTAACAATATCAGCTTATTCCCAAGCTTTTACTCGGTTAATACTCGGCAGAAATCCAACTTGCATTTGGATCGAACTTCCTTAACTCTTGTGCAGAAAGATGTGCAGTGTGCTACTCATTCATTTTCAATAACCTACCACAAGAATTCAAAAATCATAATAGTAATTCACGTGCTTTCAAATCGAAACTGAAGAGTTTCTTCATGGGTCAGTCCTAGTCTGTCGAGGAGTTCCTTGAAAAATTAAGCTGATTCTTATTGCATTGTTATTGTGTTTAAGTAAACTTATGGCTTGGCTTTTTTCGGGTTCATAAACATTTTATTTTTATCTTTTACTACTTTTACGTTGTAATTTCATGTGTTAACACGTACCATGACCTTGAAGATTTGCTCCTCAATTTTGTCCTAAGGAACTTGATGTACGTATAAGTAAATAAATAAATAAATAAGTAAATTGGAGGAACCAGAGATCTGGGAACTGGCTAATGTTGCCCCTGACCTTCCCAGTAGGTCACCATCTCGAAGGGAGAAAGACATGAATACCCTTTGCTTAACAATGACTTCCACAGCCGCTTTTGTGCCACAGTAGAATTTAAAATGAATAGCACTCACATTTGGAAGAATTACAGCTCCTGGTCCAAGAGAAACCGTTATTCATCTACTTACAAGAAACACATCTTAGTCACCAACACACGTGCATTACGGGGTTACCACCCATAGAGTAAGGACGATGTTACTGGAGACAGGGCTTAAGGTGGAGTGGCTGTTTCAATTGATGACAGATGCCGCTCCTGTCCAGTCGTATCATGACCATACAAGCACCCTTTAATATCGCAGTGTATTTTTTGTATCTTCCACCTAATGATGCTTTGGCTGCAGACACACTGACACAAATCTCCCAGGCACTCCCATGCCCATTCCTTGTCGTGGGTGACTTCAGTGCACATAGTGTGCTGTGGGGCCCAGATACCCCTTGCTGCAGAGGTTGGATGCTTGAGCGACTCTTCTATTCTTAGAATACCTGTCTTCTGAACACGGGTCAGATGACACTTTCCCACAGCTACAAAGTGTTTTTCAGTTGTTGACCTTAGTTTTTGTTCCCTAGCTATTGCAGACACTTTTGATCGGGAAGTGGCTCCACATTTACATTCTAGTGACCACTTCCCATTGTGGGTCTGTCTGCTGGCTAGGACAGTGGCTGACAGGAGACCATGCAGATGGATGATACAAAGGGCAAATTGGTTGCAGTACAGTTGGCAGGCTACTTTTGAACAAAAGGATTGGTCACTGGAGATGGTGGTCCATATCACTTATGAGACCCAGCAGCTTGCCGCAGAGTCCAGCTCATGGGAACTACTCTGCGGACCTTAGAACACTGTCGAACTACAGAAAACCTTCGTGCCTTAAGAGCTACGAGAGCACATACGAGGCAAGTGATAGAAGAACAGAAGAGGGTTTCCTGGAGGGAATTCATGACTTCCATTAATTGGTCCACTTCCACTGCCCAAGTTCGGAACTCAATAAGACGGATTTCAGGCAAGGGCAGTATGCATCTCCTTACAGCCTTGTCAAGTAATGGGGTCTTCATGGACACGCCAGAAGACATGGCTCAGGTTTTAGCTGAACACTTCTTTACTGTCATTATGTCACCCAGACAAGCACCTGCTTGTTAGGTGTTCTGTAGGACTGCAGAGATGAGGAAGCTCAATTTCTTCTCGCATAATGAGGAAGTATAAAACTTTCCATTCTCCATGTGGGAACTGGAATCAGCTTTGCGTGCAGCCGGATACTACTCCAGGACCTGATGAGATCCATTATGACATGCTTCGTCATCTGTGCTCTGAAGTGAAAGGACATCTCGTCTCCTGTTTCAGTTAGATCTGGCTTGATGGACAGTACCCCACAACTTGGTAGGAGGCAATATTAATTCCATTCTGGAAACCAAGCAAGGACCGTAGCGCCCGTAACAGTTATCAGACTGTTGCTCTTACCATTTGTATGGGTAAGACTCTTGAACGCATGGTCAACTGCCATCTCGTCTGACTGATCGAATCCCGAGGTCAGCTGAGCCGCACCCAGTGCAGTTTCAGGAGCTACTGTTTCACCCTTGGCAATTTAACTCTACTGGAGATGTTGATACGTGACCTCAGAAAAGAATATGACTCTACTTGGATGTACAACAGCCTTTGCCAGCTTCATGAATGGGGACTATGTGAACACTTGCCACTTCTTATCCAATCCTTTCTTGAGGACCAATGTTTTTGATATTGCATTGGTGATGCCTTGTCTGACTGCTATGTCAAGAGAATGGGGTCCCCTAAGGCAGTGCCCTCATTGTCACATTGTTTGCCATCGCAATCAGTGGCAATTCCCCCGCAGTCAGGAGCCCTGTCAAATGCTCTTTGTTTGTGGATGACTTTGCAGTCCTCTACTCTTCCTCTGATCTTATAGTGACGGCAAGGCAGCTACAGCTGACCATTAGGAAGCTGGAAGCCTGGGCCAGTACAACTGGTTTTTGGTTCTCACCCGAGAAGATTACATGTGTCAATTTTAACGGTGCTTGTCAAAGGTTTAACCAACCAGTGCTCACAATGGGAGATAATATTTTACATTTTCAAGAAACTATGTGCTTTTGGGTTTATTGTTTGACTCAAAATTAATTTGGCTCCCACACTTGAAAGACCTATGAACAAAGGGCTGCCAGCCACTGAATATTTTGAAATGCCTTAGCGGAAAAACATGGGGAGGTTGTAGGTCCCGCCTCCTGCAGTTTTATAGGGCATTTGTTCAATCACATTTAGATTATGGCAGTGTGGTCTATAGATCAGCCCATACTTTCTACTTCAAGATGTTAGATGCTGACCATCATGAGGGCATTTGGATATCAACTGGAGCCTTTTGGAGCAGCCCAGTTCAGAGTCCGTGTGAGAGGCTGGTGAACCACCACTCTGGATTTGGCACTGTATCCTTTTGGCTCCACAGGTGCTGATAATCTCAGCATCTCCTCAGTTGTTGACATTTAGTGTAGTGGCCCAACCCACCTTGGAACAGCTGTTCAGGAATCCACCCCATGCGACCAAACCATTTGGTATATATCCTACAGACTGTCTCAAGGATCTGGATCTGTCAGGCATCAAAATACACAGCCAGCGATGGAATGCATTGCTGTCCTGATGTCTTCAGAGGCCCAAAGTGATTTTAAGCTTGACACAGCACAAGAAAACTTGTCCTCCAGATTACGTTTTTAGAACTTTGTTGTAAGCATGTACCACAGCTGCAACATTGTTTTTACAGACAGATCCCAGCAAGAAAATGTCTTTGGTTGTTCTGCTGTTTTCCCTGACAGGGTTTTTAAAGTGCATCTTCCCAAACAGTTTACAAATTATAATGCTGAATTATATAGCATTCTGATCGCACTGGAGAGGATTCACAGACATCATCATAAGAGATTCCTTGTCTGTCCCGACTTGCTTAGTGCACTGCAAGCACTTCACCAAATGTATCCAGTAGACCAGCTGATTCAGCTCATCCCTTACACCGTGGCAAGAAAGTGATCTTTTTCTGGGTACCTGGTGACGTTGGGATACAGGGAAACGACATGGCCGACAAAGCCTCCAAGGAAGGATATCCTGATGGTGCCACCGGTAAATATCCCATCCCATTGCATGCCATCATCACATTTTGTGGCAGATACATCATGTGTCAGTGGGAGACTGAATGGTTGCAGGTGACAGAAAGGAAGCTGTGGGCACTCAAATCAACCACAAAGGTATGGCAGACTCACTGCTGGAAGGAGGTTCTACTTATTGGACATAGCCCTTTAACACATGTCTTCCTCCTCCAGTGGGAGGATCCACCACTTCGTGAAGTTTGTGGTGTACCACTTTCAGTTCAGCTTATTTTGGGAATGTGTGCTCTATATACTGATACCGGGGCAGCCTTCAGACTCGATGGAGATCTGCCCACCATCCTCGCAGGTAATGAATCCAGTTTTACAAGAGTGGTGAAGTTTTGCAAACTGAAATGCTTCATCCCTAAATTATTGGGGATGGGAGGTGGACTTTAATACATTATAATCTGCTCCGCATGGGGGGGGGGGGGGGGGGGCTTTGTCCCCACTAAGGAGATTGGCATGCTAACTTTTCGTTGTGGTGCTGATGACCTTGATGTTGAGTGTCCATCATCTCAAATCATCATCGTCTTCATCTGGAATGGTCTTCAGAGTTTAAGAGTTCTTGCATATTCATTATTATTAGCATGTAGCAGTACCTATTAAACATGGCCCTGTATCTGTTACTGTCTTTCAATCAGAAGACTGAAATACAGTTGTCCACGTTAGTGTATCCTTTGCAAGTCTCTTCTTCTCTCCATGACTACTGCTGTCTACAACCACTTAAATCTGTTTGCTGTAGTGAAGCCTATTTGCCATTTACAATGATTACGTACCGTACTTTGTTCCACTATCAATTTAACTGCTCTTTGATGCCTCAGGATGACCTATCAGTTCTTATGGTAAAGTTGTACTGTAAATTTCTTTTCTCCCTAATTTGATTTAGTACTCTCCATTAGTTATCCAGTTTGCCCGTCTAATTGTAGACATTCTTCTGCAGCAACACATTTCAAAAACTTGTATTTTCTTCTTGTCTGAAGTGTTTATGACAAACATTTCAACATTTCACTTCCATTCAAATTTAACATGAGACAAATACTTTCAGAAAAGAGATTCTAACATTTAAATTTGCGTTCGCTATAGATAAATTTCTCATTGTTGTTAGTTCTTTCCTTGGTACTGACTGTCTGCACTTTATACCCTATCTACTTCCATCACTGACAAACTTTCCTGCCCAAATATTAAAGTAGTCTATTACTTTTCGCATTTTGTGTCCTACTCTTAATTTCCTTAGCATCACTGATCTAATCCGACTAACAGTGTTTGCCTTGTTTTATAATTGTCTTGTAACTTCTATTGAGACACTTCGACTCTACAACTGATTTTCTAAGTCTTTTGCCATCTCTGATAGAATTACAGTGCTGTTGGCAAAACTCGATGTTTTTATTTCTCCTTGAATTTTAATTCCTATTTCAAATTACAGCCTGATTTTCTTTGCAGCTTGCTCTGTGTACAAATTGCATAATAGGGAAAGGCTACAGCACTATACCACCACCTCCTTCTCAACTACCGTCTTCTTTTCATTATCTTTGACTTGTGAAACTGCCGTCTACTTTGTGTACTAGTTGTCAATAACCTTTCTCCCCCTGTTGCTTATCTGTGGTTTCAAGGCTTGAAACAGTGTAATTCAGTGGTTTTCATAAATATACGAAACATCTGAGTATGGGTTAACCATTTTTCAATCTGTCTTCTTAGATTCTCCAGAATTGAGATGGACCTATCCTCAGATCTGCTTCTACCAGTAGTTCCATTCTTTTGTGGATAAGTTGTATTGGTATTCTGCAACCATGCCTTATTAAACTGACTGCTCTTTACTACGCACACTTACATTCTTTGAAACTGAGATTGTTACCTTCTTCTTGAAGTGTTAATTTCTTTAGCCTGTCCCATATATCCACCATACCAACTGGAACAGTTTTGTCATGTTTGATTGTCCCAAGTGGCAGTATTTTAACTTGTGTCTTTCAGTGCCTTGTAAAATTGTTCTCGTAGTAAAACCTTATCGTCGGAATGTTGTCTACTGGTTGTCTTGTTAATTAGACCCATTGCTGGTTCCCAAGCTTTGCTGATATCATAGCTGCAGCTGATGAGGTTGTCCCTGATGTGTATTTTGATGGCCTTTCTAATGACATCGTCTCACTAAAATTCTGTTTTTTTTGTATTCCATTGCATGAGTCTCGGACAAGCAGTGCTCTGCGACTGCAAACTTATTAGGATATTTCAGTCGAATAAAATGGTGCCAACTGTTTGTCCATTGTACGTCTTGCCACATTGGTACGGAATCTTATACACCGGCCTTCCACAGACTGAGGTCATCTTTGGTGCTCCACAATAATGCTAGTGTTTTATTTTATAGGGCAGGCAAAAGACAGTTTTGACTTGGTGCTTTCCAGCATGTGGTAGACTTTTTCCTGATAGCACTTTAATGCACCATAAGGCAGTCCTTACCCTTGTCTCCGTGAGTATGTTCATCACTACAGGTTGCACTGTAGTGGAGAACACACCTAATCTGCCAGTCTGAGCAACTGTTGTTTTGGAACACAGTTCTGAGGTGTTCTAGTTGTTGAACATTCTCTAAATCTGAATGGTGCACATTCTGTGTTCTAGTGCTTTTACTACCCCATTCCACTGTGCAGGGTGGTGGCAACTGTCTGTGCAGAGTGCTCCATACCCAAATTCACAACCACAGGCAAGAGTGGGGTACCTATTATGACTCTTTCCATTCATAGTATCCTCCATTAAGTAAAAAATGCTGGAAAAGTTCAGTGGTCTTCCTGTCAAACGTCAGCTGGTAAGCTAAAGTGACTTTATAGAAGCACCTTAGTGACATGTGAGATGTTGTAAAACTTATCAGGATATGATTCATATCAGCCTGAATTTGTTGAGGCATGTCACAAAATCCATAGAATTGCACCGTGACCTTCTCAACTGTGCTGACGATGTCCGTGCCTGATATGATCTTAGGGTTGAGAAGTTCTCTCTCCAAACTGAAATCAAATCAGCACTCAGCTACATGTCAGTCAGATACGAGGGTCATCCACAAAGTAAGTTCCGTTTCTATTTCTATCCGCGGCAGCGCTACGATCACAGTTCTGAGCATGCACGGCAGTTACTCTGCTCAAGGAGAAGACATGTACGCCATTTTCAGATCGCTGCTGCCAACGTGTGCTTTGTAGTGCGTTTTTGTAATGTCAGCCGTAATTGAAAATGCCGCCATGTGTGAAATCAGATCTGTGATTTGTTTTCTAAATGCAAAGAAAGTTAAACCAAAGGAAGTTAATCAGCAAATCTGCAAGTTTTACGACAAAATGCTATGAGTGATTCAATGGTTAGAAGATGGGTCAGACTGTTCAGTGAAGGACGTGATCAAGTGCACGATGAAGAACAAAGTGGACGCCCGTCTGTGGTTACTGATGGACTGGTTCACACAATTGAAGAGGAGATTAAGCACAACCGTAAGTTTACACCAAGCCCTTACTATGGAAGTTCCGCAGGTCCCACAATCACCAATTCATGAAATTGTTACTGAAAAACTGAAAATTCGAATTTTTTTTTTTTTTATTTTATCCCCCCACGATAATGCCCTCACACGGCGTGTGTGACCAAACAACTCTTACAGGAATTTCACTGCGATGCATTTGATCATCCTCCGTAAAGTCTGGACCGCACTACTAGCAACTTTTATCTCTTTTTTACACCTAAAATCTGTCCATGGTGGTCAACACGTCAACAATAATGACGAGCTGAAAGATCATGTTACCACATGGTTGAATACACAGGCAGCAACCTTCTATGAAGAAGGCATAGAAAAATGTGTGCCACGCTATGACAAGTGCCTACAAAACTTCGGAAGCTATGTAGAACAGTAGTTTAACAGTTGTAGATATTTGTACAAAATATATATATATATATATATATATATATATATATATATATATATATATATATATATATATATAGGACATTGTTTGTGTGTATGTACAGACACACAAACATACACACAAAATTCAAGCTTTCGCAACAAACTGTTGCCTCATCAGGAAAGAGGGAAGGAGAGGGAAAGACGAAAGGATGTGGGTTTTAAGGGAGAGGGTAAGGAGTCATTCCAATCCCGGGAGCGGAAAGACTTACCTTAGGGGGGAAAAAAGGAAAAAAGGACGGGTATACACTCGCGCGCGCACACACACACATATCCATCCACACATATACAGACACAAGCAGACGTCTGCTTGTGTCTGTGTCTGTGTGTGTACGAGTGTATACCCGTCCTTTTTTCCTTTTTTCCCTCCTAAGGTAAGTCTTTCCGCTCCCAGGATTGGAATGACTCCTTACCCTCTCCCTTAAAACCCACATCCTTTCGTCTTTCCCTCTCCTTCCCTCTTTCCTGATGAGGCAACAGTTTGTTGCGAAAGCTTGAATTTTGTGTGTATGTTTGTGTTTGTTTGTTTGTGTGTCTGTCGACCTGCCAGCACTTTCATTTGGTAAGTCACACTATATATATATATATATATATATATATATATATATATATATATATATATATATAAATTTTTTTTTATCTGTACACGTTTGTTTTATATAACCAAATGGAATTTACTTTGTGGGCATACCTCGTAGATGACAGTCATGCAGGGGGCTTCCAGCAATGGTTTGTCAGCGAGACATAAAACATTTGTTTCACTTCCTGTAGCTTTCCTGTGTGCAGGATCTGCTACCCGCCAGATAAATGTAGTTTAAACAATTCATTGGAGTTGTTCTAGAGGCCCTCATTTTGTGATAGACATCCTGAAGTCATCCAAATGTAAAACTACTTGCTTTTTCCATTATGTGGACTACATGTTCGTCATCTGGCACCATGGAAAGGATAAACTCCATTACTTGCTCGCGCAGTTGAATTCCATTAATTCCAACATCAGATTCCTTATTGAGACCAAGGTCAAAGGAAGACTGTAATTCCTTGATGGCAGAGTCAAGAGACGAGTTGATGGCACCCTGGGTCACAGTGTGTATCAGAAGAAAATGTGCTCTGACCTGTACTTGCACACAGACAGCTACCGCCATCATGCACAGAGGATTGGGGGTACTAAAAATGTTAGTACACAGAGCGTGCACCATCTCAGATTTAGTGAGGCTTCCCCAGGAATTTAAACACCTTACAACTGTGTTCCGAAAAAACGGTTATCCAGAATGGCAGATTAGGCATACCCAGCGCCTCTCCATTGCAGGACAACCTGTAGTGAGGGATGAAGTCACAGAGAAAGAATTAGCCACTGTCATTCCACCGTACACCAGCACACTATTGGGAGAAATCGGCCCCTAATGAAAAAGCATCAAGTAAGAAGTGTCTTTTGCCCATCCAATAAAACATGGGTATTATTGGGAAGTGTCAAAGATGACCTCAGTTTGTGGAAAGCCAGTTGACACCAACTTCCACACCAGTAAGGCAAAACATGTATTGAACAAACAGTATGCACCATCAAAGATCACTGCCAAGAACACCTACTGCACACTTGACTGATGCCCAAGATCATGCAATAAAATACGAACATACCAGGATTTCAGGAAAAATTTCCAAATATTGGAACAGCGTCGTCATAGAGGCCATCAAAATATGCACCAAAGACAAGATCATCAACTGGGATTGTGGCTGTAATCTCAGCGAGGCTTAGGAATCAGCTCTGGATCTGATGTTCTGGCCACCATGGCAGACAGAGTAACTACACCCATACTGCTGCAACCAGGGTGCCCTGCCGGAAGTTGACAGCTGGAGGCACTGACATAATTGTCTCCTCGGTCACTGATTTGTGCCTTGGGCGCTGACTGCATGCAGAACAGCTTGCAGAGGGGGTATATGTCACAGTAGTACAACCGTGGAGTGTTCAATCAATGCAAATGAATATGTTGTTGATAATATGTGTAATCACAGAAATGTTAAATTTCATGCTCAGACAAAATGAAAATCAACACAATGATAGTCAACACATCATAGATTGCAATGAAAAAATTAACAGGGAGCCAGATTACTAACATAAGTACACTACCACTTAACTTGGTGACAATTTTAACTTACGAATGAGATATGTGTTTTGCTCACTGGCAAGTTATTTCGTGAATACAACAGCAGGCATTTCCTTTGTTTGCCATTACTTAATGACAGTCTGACTTATTTTTACACATTGTCTTAAAATGTTACTTAGCACAAACATGTTTAGTATAGTATACAACAAAGAATTTTATGACAGCAGTGGTGGCCAGTTATCATCAGCAAATGTGCTGCAGCAAACTGCAAATATTGCACTAAAATTGTCCCATTTCGTTCAGAAGACAAGAAGTTGCACTAACATTCATTTTTCTTTGAAAGCAAGCCAAATTTGCACTGCAGTTACACTATTCCTCATACCTTCTGCTGTCCGCCTCGATAGCTGAGTGGTCAGCATGGCAGACTGCCATGCCAAGGTGTCAGGGTTTGATTCCCAGCTGGGTCGGGCATTTTCTCTGCTTGTGGACTGGGTGTTGTGCTGTCTTCATCATCATCATCTCATCCCCATTGTCACCCAAGTCGCTGAAGTGGCATCAACTAAAAAAGACTTGCACTAGGCGACCAGCCTACCTGATGGTAGGCCCCAGTCACATGACATTTCCATTTCCGTATCTTCTGGTACTATGAGTGCTACATTGCTTGCAGCACCAGGTCAATATTTTTCTTAGAAACTGTGTGTAATGTATTGTGCAGGCATAGAGTATGAGAAGCTTTTGAAGGCTGGTCCTAGAAACAGCTAGATATGCCAGTGGTTAGCTGCACTGGCTGGGAATTCGTTAACCTGAGTCTGACTCTTGCCGCTAGCTACTATTTTTTATTCCTCACAATGTTGAACAATTAATTATAACATTTAAATATATTTAAACAATTCAGTTAATATACATAAAATTAATACATTCAATTTTGATGCGGTTACTACCCTTGTACGTCAAAAGGCTGTAGATGGTTGTAAAAATGAGAGTATATGAGCAAATTTAGTACTTTCTTTCATAGGAGGTACCACAGCAGTGAATTTATTAAAAGAAGGTGGCATTTTCCATTTTTGCCATATTAATTTTATCTATTCTCAAGTGATTTTGTGGTTCTGCAGTAGAAAACTATGCCTAACTTGAATGAGATTTTCACACTGCAGCGGAGTGTGCGCTGATATGAAATTTCCTGGCAGATGAAAACTGTGTGTCGGATCGAGACTCGAACTTTGCCTTTCGCGGGCAAGTGCTCTACTAACTAAGCTACCCAAGCACGACTCGCACCCCGTCCTCACAGTTTAGAAGGTAGGAGGCGAGGTGCTGGCGGAAGTAAAGCTGTGAGGATGGGGCGTGAGTCGTGCTTGGGTAGCTCAGTTGGTAGAGCACTTGCCTGCGAAAGGCAAAGGTCCAGAGTTTGAGTCTCGGTGCGGCACACAGCTTTAATCTGCCAGGAAGTTTTATGCCTAACTTGTTGAAATGTCATTGTCTTCAGATTTGTTTTTCCTGGTTGTTTTTGTTCATGAATCAAATCTTGTTGATTTGATAGCTTGCCTTTGTAAATGTTGAGTTGTCAGACCAAGAAAGCATTTGTGAACCAAAATAAATAGAAAACACATATTTAAAGATGTTAAAATTTGAGTATGTAAGGCATAGCTTCCTATTGCAGAACCACAAGATGGCTTGAGAATGGTTCAGAAGGCTGAAACCACCCAGGGGCAAATAAAATTAATACACTGAAAGTGGAGAAAGCCATCTTCTGTTAGTATGAACATTTATGTAGATGACATAAAAACACGCTTTTCCTATAAATCTTAGGAGGAAAAAGTGAGATTGAAGGCATAAGGTGGATTTAGTCCAAATGTATGTCCAACAACAAGAGGGTATGGGATGAGGTTCACTTACTTGGCTCAAATTATGTTAATAGAAGTAGGTAGATGCCCTTTCAGCTTCCTAGAATATTCCACCTGAATGGGCTGTAGGAAAAGGTGAAACAGTGTCTAAAGATTTACGTGTAGAGTACGAGAGAGTTTCAAACAATAGATCTGGAAACAGCGTGATAGCCTAGTGGTTAAGCACAGACTCACAATTCAACAGCTGGGATTCGACTCCAGCTGGTTCAGTCATTTTCTCCTTTCATTTTATTTTATTTTTTGCAATGTTAAAAGATTAATTATAAGATCTAAATGTATTGAAACAATTCAATTTATATACGTAAAATTAATGTATTCTATTTATTACAATCACTACCCTCATGAGTCAGAAGTGTATCGGCCACCACATTGTTGCACATCGGTAAAATAGTGTGCGAGCCACTGCTATCTGACAATCTTAATAGAACGCTGGTTGTCATGAGAAAAAAAAAGTAATTTTATGCTTATTGTTTAATAATTCTCCTGTCAGCTGTCTCAAATACACTGCTTCTTCGGCTGCAGAATTGAAAGCTGCTTATTATGCTCCATTGGTTGAGTCGGCAACATCCTTAAATTTCTTGCTATCCCAGGAAATTATACTTTTCTCCAACAGAAAAGCACACTCATATTGTGACAACCTAGTAGCTAAAGCATAAAAAATTTGAGTCAACAAAACCAGTTACACGCAAAGCTTTAAAATCGTCTTTATGAAACAAAGTGCTGTAGTTTATAGTGTCCATGACAAAACAAAGGAGCCATTTTCCTGCCTTGTTATGCACACTAGTAAACTTATATTATATTGGCTTAAAATACTAACTGCATAAGGCATGTCAAGTCTTGTATCAGTACTGTTGTAGAGCAGACATCCCATAAGTTCTTGATGGGGCACTTGAATCTCATCACCTGTGTATCCCAAAGCTTTAATCCAGTCTCTATTGGTGGTCCATTGGCAGTACAATCAAACATGTTAGTGTTCCAGTACATATGCAGTATAACCCTTCTGCTCAAGTTTTTAATTATCTTCCTACCAGTCTCTACTTATACACGACTGGACTTTGCTTTTTCTAGATCTTCAACTTCATAATGCCCAGATGTTCCCTGTTATACCTTGTTTTCCATCACATTGTTATTACAAAAGAATAAAATTCATCTACATACAAAGTAACTATTGCAAGATTTTGACTTTATTTTTTAATGAACACACAAACTTTGTCAGTATTTGCAACATAACCTAGGTTTTTCGTTCAGCTGTCTAGCTGACTGTTTTAAACCATAGATAGCATTGGATGGTTTATTTTATACAATACCATCTGGTTACCTCATGAGAATAGTTTCTTCCCAGTCCCTATATAGAGTGAAAAAGTTTCATTATAATCTGTTCCAAAGTTTTGAGTAATTCCCATAGCAACAAGTCTATCATGATAGAGCAGTGTGTCATCTGCATTACTTTACAGGTTACTGAGTGAGGTGATGCAGTGGTTAGCACATTGAACTCGCATTCAGGCGGAGGATGGTCAAATTCGTGTCCAGCCATCCTTATTTAGGTTTTCCATTATTTCCCTAAATCGCTTCAGGCAAATGCCGGTATGGTACCTTTGAAAGGGCATGCCAATTTCCTTCCCTAATCCAATGGGATCGATGACTTTGCTTTTTGGTCCCCTCGCCCAAATCAAACAACCAACTTTACAGATTAAATATGCACATGTTACCTAAAGTAATTTTGCTCTCTATTGGTTCCGCTAGTTCCCAAACGCCATTATTCTGGAAACATTTTATTTTCTCTTTCGAAGCCGTTATCAAGTCTTCTCTGTCACTTGTTGGCATGGCATCCTTAAGATTCATGGGATCTTCTCTCAAATTGGAGGTGGTGAGCATACTAGTCTCACATTTGGGAGCATGACAGTTCAAACCTGCTTCAGGCCAAAAAGATTTAGGTTTACTGTGATTTCTCTAAATTGCTCCAGGTTAAATGATGGGCTGGTTCCTTTGAAGGGGCACAGCTGATTTTCTTCCCCATCCTTAAAACATTCTGAACTTGTGCTCCATCTCTAATGATCTTGATGTTGAGAGGACATTAAACCCTAATCTTCCTTCCTTTCTTCCTTCCTTCCTTCCATTCCAAACTGAAAAATCGCTTGCCAAATAGATGACATACTCTGGATACTCTGTGGGATTGGGTACACAGGGTTACCTTTTGACTGACTGGGCCTCTTCAGGAGCATCAGGATCAGTATGTAGCATCTCCATCTTGTCTCTGCCTCCTGCTAACTGAGCATCCGGTATGTAATCTGGGTCTTGATCTGTGTTGGAACATCACTCTCTGCACTGCTGACTTCCACTACTTCCTCTGCCACGCCTCGTGCAGCATACTGTTCACTCAGCCAGAACACGCAATAAAATTCATTTACAGCTGATGTCCTGGTACTGACAGTCCTGCACTCATTCTCCAGGAATGCATCACTCCTGCCTTTCACAGTTTTCTTAGGTTTCCGTGTTTCGTTTACACTCGAACCTTCAATCATTTCAGTTTAACCTACAAAAACAAATTTCTTAGCTTTTGCATAAAACTTTTATTTTTACATGGTATATGGAGTAGGGCTCAACAACCAAATACTTTTAAACTGTTCAAAGAATACTTTACTCTTCCACAACTCATGTGGAATCTTGCCAGTAAGTGCTCTTTGAGGTACACAGTTCTTTATGTAAACAGCTGTATTATATGCCTCTGTCCAGTATTGCTTAGAAAGACCAGATCCAAATATAAAAAAAAACACCACACCATCTCACAAATTGATCTGTTAGTACTTTCCACTACACCATTCTATTCTGGACTGTTGGGTACTCTAATCTGATGCTCAACGCCAGTTTTTCTGAGAAATGGGTTACAGTTATAGTTCACAAACTCACTGTTGTTATCTGATCTAACACTTGATTTTTGTGCCAATCTTATTTTTCACTCAAGTTTTAAACTCGCAGAAAAAATCAAATGTTTGACTTTCTCTTGAGAAAATCCCAGAATGTCCTGGAATAATCACCCACAGGTAAATACATGTACTTTGCCATAACGTGTGACTTTTGCTCCAGGGTCCTGCATAAATCCATATGCACCTAGCCTGGCAACTCGGATATACATTGTTCTCCAGCCTTAAGAGATTGAATTTAGACATCTTACCAAGCATACGTGATTTACACTTGTAAACATGTTCAGAGTCCCAGTGCTCTTTGTGCCTTCACTCAGTAAATGTAACTCAAGTCCAGTGTGAAATTTAACATGACCAAATCTATGGTGACATAAGTTTTCCATGCTACTAAATTTTCTAATAGCTAGTGCATGCTCGTCTGACAACACATGTTCAGCATTTTTTGGTTTATAAATGCCATGTGACTTCAATCCAGAACAAAGTAGTTCATGCTTTTTGTACACCTTACATCTGTTTTTGTTAAAAACTTTTATGCCTTTCTTAACCAAAACAGAAACTGACAACAAATTGGTGACCAAGCCAGGGACAAGAATAACATTCCTGATTGAAGATATTTCTGGGGAACTGACAAGAACATCTCCTTTTTCTTCAGACTAATTTCACATTGTCAGCATTCTTCACAATTAAAATCTTGAAGCCTCTTGACATTGTGTTCAACAAATTTCGGAAAGCATTGACCCACTCATTCTGGTTTATATTCGACACCACAACTTCACAAAGCAATGCCTTGTCTGCTCCTTTGGAATCTTCCTTTAACGATTCTAGATTCTGGGGACAGTCATACTTGAAGTGATAATACTTCCAACATTTTTTTTTTTTTTTTTTTTTTCCGTTGGAGAAACCCTGCTGCATTTTCTTACAATGCTTTGTGAATAAAGCACTAATCATTGCCACCTTTGTCCAACTTCTACATTTCTGTTTAGTAACTTTGCTTTGATATTTTCTGATGTGGAATTTTCATCTATTGCACAGGACTCTGTACCCCTCCAGTAAAGCAGACGAACTCTTGGTAAACTCAGCATAATGAGTACAATTAATCAATCATCAACTGGCTTTCCCATGCTTTGGAGCTTGTTGGCTACATCTGGAATAAGAGTTATGCAATTCTGAAAATTTCCTCCACATTTGGAGTGTCTAAAAATGTATCCCAGAGATCCGTCCACCTAGTTCTGTCCTTACCAGCAAGCACCCCCGGCTACCTCCGCCTTTTTCGTGTTTTCCACGTGTGTGTTCAGAGATTTATCCTCGTGCAAGAGGATAAGTGTCCACACGTCTGTTTTACATCCCTGAATTTGCAGCAGCACTTGCACCAATGGCATAAGTCCCATAATTTTTCATGCAGTAGAATGAGTTTCATAACAAACTTACATGTGTTACAATCATCCATGCTTGTTAGTTTGACTACCTCTAGAATAGCAGTTTTCATCAAACTTAAATATGGAGATGGTCTTAGGAACTCAAATTCGTAGCCACTAAGTTACAGAACTGGTTTCATCCAAAAAATCAAAGAGTTCAGGTGCAAATGAGTTTGATGAAACACAAACCATAACATGTATCACATACAACATGCTCACATAACGTAATACACTTGTTCAGTTATTGGTATTTATACCAGTACGACATACATACATCGCTGCACAGATGTGCCATTCTGGACCCGTAATCTGTTTGCAGAATGGCATAGAGAGAATATGCTGGTCGTGCTTTGTCATCTGTGCCCTGAATCAAAAGACAGCTCCCCTCTTGTTCTAATGAGATCTGGTTTGATGGGAAATACCCCAAGACTTGGAAGGAGGCAATATTAATTCCATTCTGGAAACCAGGCAAGGGTCATAGAGCCCTTAACAGTTACTGGAGTATCATCGCCCTTGCCAGGTGTATGGGTAAGACTCTATAACGCTTGGTCAACTGCCACCTCATCTGGCTGCTCGAATCTCGAGATCACCTGAGCCGCTCCCAGTGTGGTTTCAGGCACTACCTTTTCTCCCTTGACAACTTAATTCTACTGGAGACAGTGATACAACAGTCCTTCTTCCACCGAAACCATTTGGTTTGTGTGGTTTTTTTCCCCCCAAAAAAAGCATATGACACTACTTGGCGGTACAGCGTAATTCGTCAACTTCATGAATGGGGCCTATGTGGACACCTTCCGCTTCCCATTCAATCCTTTGTCGAGGACTGGCATTTTCGCTATCGCGTCGGCGATGCCATGTCTGACTACCATGTTCAGCAGAAAGAGGTGCCCCAGTGCATTGTCCTCAGTGTCACATTGTTTGCCATCACTAGCAGTGGCAATTCCTCCCTCGTCAGGAGCCCTGTCAAATGCTCTTTGTTTTTGGATGACTCTGCAATCTTCTACTCTTCCTCTGATCTTAAGATGATGACGAGGCAGCTACAGCTGACCATTAGGAGGCTGGAAACCTGGGCCTGAACAACTGGTTTTTGGTTCTCACCAGAGAAAACTACATGTGTCAGTTTAACCGTGCTTGTCTGAATTTTAACCAACCAGTGCTCGCAGTGGGAGACAATATTTTAAGCTGTCAAGAAACTGTGTGCTTTTTGGGTTTATTATTTGACTTGAAATTAACTGGGCTCCCACACTTGAGAGACTTTATGAACAAAGGGCTTCCAATCATTGAGTATTTTGAAATGCCATAGCAGAAAAACATGGGGAGCTGACAGGTCCTACCTCCTGCAGTTTTATAGGGCATTTGTTCAGTCATGCTTAGATATGGCAGTGTGGTCTACGGATTGACCCATCCTTCCTACTTCAGGATGTTAGCTGCTGTCCACCATGAGGGCATTCTGATATTGACTGGAGCCTTTTGGACCACCCCAGTTTCAAGCATGTCTGAGAGGCTGGTGAACCACCACTCTGGATTCAGCACTATATCCTTTTGGCTCCACAGGCACTGAAAATCTCAGCATCACCTCAGTTGTTGACATTTAGTTCAGTGGTCCAACCCACCTTTGAATGAATTTTGAGGAATCGGCCCAATGCAACCAAGACATTTGGTGTGTGTGCTACAGACTGTCTCAAATATCTGGATCTGTCAGGCATCAAAATACACTGCCAGGGATGAACGCATTGCTACATTGGCATCTTGAGAGGCCCAAAGTAATTTTAAGTTTGATACAGTGCAAGAAAATTTGTACTCCAGATTTTGTTTTTACAACTTTGTTTTCATCCACTTTAAGTACGTATTAAGTTTTATCGTGGTTTATGCAGATGGATCCCAGCAAGAGAATGCCCTCAGTTGTTCTGCTGTTTTCCCTGATAGGGTCTTTAAAGTGAGTCTTCCAGAACAATTTACAAATTGTGATGCGGAATTATATGGCATTCTGCTGACACTGGAGAGGGTTCACAGACATCCCCGTACAAGGTTTCTTATCTGTTCTGACTCTCTTAGTGTACTGCAAGCACTTCACCAAATGTAACCAGTGGATCCGCTGATTCAGCTCATCATGACTCCTTGCAGTGGCTCCAACACCATAGCAAAGAGGTGATCTTTTGGTGGGTACCAGGCCACATTGGGATACAGGGCAACAACATGGCTGACAAAGCTGCCAAGAAACCATGTTGGGATAATGCTGTCCATCAATGTCCCATCCTGTTACGCACCATCATTTCATCTTCTGCCAGCCAACAAACTGCAGTCACTCAAATTGACCACAAAGACATGGCGGACTTCATGTAAGCCTCATTGCTGGAAGGAGGTTCTGCTTACCAGATTGTGCATTGGGCATAACCCTTAAACACATGGCTTCCTCCTCTGGCAGGAGGAACCAGAACTCTGTGAAGTTTGTGACGTGCCACTTTCAGTTCAGCATATTGTGGCTATGTGTATTCTGTATACTGATATTAGGGCAGCCCTCAGTCTTGGCTGGAGATCTGCCCACCATCCTCACAGATGCTGATTCCAGTGTTACAAGCGTAGTGAAATTTTGTGAACTCTCAGGCCTCGTACCTAAATTGGTGGGAAAGGACAGCAGACTTTAACTCATAATAAACTGCCCTGCATGTAGGGGCAGCCTTCATCCCCACCCAAGAGATTTGCACGCTGACTTTTCTTCAGGGCACTGATGGCCGTGATGTCGAGCACCCAAATTATCATCATCCTCAATATGCTGTGTGAGGATGAATATAAATAACAATTACATTCTTCGTAATAAGTGCAGAAATGTTACATCGCATACACAGACAATATCTTCTGCAAAAAGTTCCCAATTTTCAGCTTAGTCAGAGAGCATTGGGGATCGTGTAAAACAACATTAACAGGACAGACTTGATATCTTGAAATTTTATTTTCATATACATTCAAAGGTTTAGAAAATAAGTGGTAAACCAGCAGTTGTAAAAAGAATTCAAATAGAAAAACATAATCTTTGATTAAATAAGGCATATTGAAATCGTATCACAAGTACTGGATTTCAGCAGAACAATGAGTCATATACACTAAATTCTGGGTCAGGAGGATTTTAAACAAAGATAGAACCTTATCTGTTGATGCTGCACTGATACTGAACCACCTCGTATCTAACTTCCTCGATACCAAATTGGTGTGAAAGGCAATTGTAACTTGATCTCTATGATGATAATACACACACTTCCCATTCTTTACTATGGAAACTAGAATCATCTTTACGTAAGGGTCAGTGCGACAAATCACAATCAAATTCACTTGAGAATGACATTGCGTTAGAAGAAAATCTTCCTGGAGAGATTCCACACATGTATATAAATGGAGAAAAAATGTGAACCATTTTAAAACAAGGAAGGCATGAGACTCAGGATAGTGTTGCTGTGCTTTCTTGAGGCTGTGTAGGGAAGGTTCCAGAAAATGCGATCAGTTGTCATCACATCTGGACTTATTAATGTAGTATACCACTCTACTGATGACGATGATGACAACGATGATGATAGATGGCTTTCCAACATGATATTCCTATCTTTCTTACGAAATGTGAATCTTTTTAAGTCTTAAGTGAATGATCTTTCATTACACAGTTTGAAGAATAGTTGAGATGAAATCAGTGAAAATAACCAATGTTTGAAACTTTAATATGATTGTTCATAAACATCTTCGGTTCATAAAGCTGTAATCCAAACCCAGTTTAAAAATGTAGAATACAGTAGACACTGAGGCAGCTGAGGTTACCGTAAGATGTTGTAGAGCAGAATTATTTTTATATTTGTTATATTCTGTTCCTCCTGTAAAATTGTTGTAAGACTGTCATTATTTTGCTGAATTGGAGCTTACTCTGATTTCAGGGAAAAGATTGTGCGACCATGTCACAGCTTTTGGCCCAAAGCTATCCTACATCTCATGCAAAACTTTACTACTGACTCATTGATCATAAGGATAAAGGGACTAACGACCTCTTTGTTAAGTGCCTTAGAAAGCGTATACATCATCCTCCAATCACTCACTCGTGCTTTTTGTCCCCCGTGCTCCAGGAGAGTGTAGTTTGCCACACAGTTTGTCTATCCTTGGTCACTATCAAGATTATCTCATTATGTAAAAGGTACTAAAAAGAAAACCCACTGCTCAATATAGTACAATGAAGGGGAAGTGGCTACCACTTCAACCCTTAAATATGGTTTAAAGTTTCTAATCTTTCAAAGATGATGGCAGTTTTGACTTTCAGGTGCCTAATAACCCAAAATCATTTGTTTTATTAGCATCTGAAAAGATTCTGCTTAATTCTGAAGTTAATCAATTTTTAGTAGATTAGTTAGTTAAGTTTTTGGGAATAGTATTTGATATAATTATGAAATATTGTAAATGAATTAATTTGTAACTGGCCAAAATGTCTGCAAAATTCTAATAGAGATATATATAGAAAACTTTAATGTTATTATCCTACATTTATTGATATAGCTACTATGTTTTAAAGAGAGTAGCTGTAGTAATCATGATTACTCTTTGCAGGTGATCATTATTTCGGCCAGTGACTCTACATCTTCTGTGCAGACTGAAACATCATCTCCTCAAAACCAAAACAACCAAATTACTGGTGGAATGGTTCAGTGGCATACACCAGTGACTGGACAACAAGCCGTCTTTGCAAGTATTGTGGATAACAACCAACAGTTTGGTAGGAACGTAAATAGTGAACAAGTGCTGTGGCAGACAAATGGTATACAGTTGTGGCAAGGTTCCCACCAAACAACAGCAATTTGTATACCTAATGCTGAAACATCAAATGTGGCAGAACAAGAAACTTTTACCAGTGCAACCTCAGAAAGGCCTGAGGCAGCACTAAAAGTGAAGAAAAAAATGACTTTAATGAAGACAGCAGATTCGAGGACAAATACTAAGTCAAAAACACCTCAGAAATCTAAACAAAAAGTCAGAGACTCAAGTGATATGGACCCAACTCAGCTGGAGGAAAATGCACAACAAGTGAAAGAAAGATTTGAGAAAGGCTGTGAGTGCCAAGAAGAAAACTGTTTCAAAGGACTTAGTCCTGAGTATGTATATCGACACAGGCTGAATATAGCAGAGCTAACCAAAGGTGAACATGACATGTACCTCATGGGTGTTACAATGGCTGTGCTTACTAATCCGGAAGAAACTGTTAGACACAAAGAGAGACAACGATTGCGTGCCCAGTATGCATTTCAGGGCCGCCGAGTTTGCTTGGCCGCTTTCTTATATCTGGAAAACTGTACTCATTACCAGTTGAAGAGAATCCGGAAACACGTTATGGTACATGGTGTATCACCACGTGTTCATGGAAACTGTGGAAAGAAGCCCCACAACACGTTTCCTCTTGACAGTTACCGTCATGCAACATCTTTCCTTCAACGTTTTATTGAGAAACACACTCAAAGCTCAGCAACCACTGTTAATGGGTCATCACCAGGTTCCGGGATGAAGAGTAAGTCAAAGCCTGTAGGGAAAACAACTCCTTTATACTTGCCCTCAGAAATTACAAGAAAGACTATTCATAATGCATATTGTCAATATTGTGAAAATTATGATCCATCAATAAAAGTAATGGGTTATTCTACATTTAGGCATTTTATGAAGGAACAGTTTCCACATGTGAAATTTTGCAAAACTGAAAGCAGTTGTAACAGAACAGCAGTAAACAGTCAGACACAGAAATGTAATGGAAGCAACTCTGTTCAGGTTGTGGACACACTTCCACAGCAATGTATAAAATTGCCAAGTGAGTCTCTTACTGCACAGGTGCCTGAAAATTGTCAAGAAACGCAAGCTACATCTATTCTCCGTCATGGCCAGTTAACTGCTATTCCCATCATATTCTCACAACCCGCTTCTCAGTCAGAAACAACACTCCCTGCAAATGTTTCTCAAGAGCAAGCTTTTATTGTAAAACCTATTTTACATGCATCTCTGGATGGAACACCAGTGTCAATAAACAGTTCTGGGACATTTACATCGTATCAGCTAGCTCCAGCACATCCAACATACACGACTCACCCACACAATTCTCAGACAATAGCTGTAGCCTCAATAGATGGTAATACACAGGACACATTTGCATTTACTACATTATAAAAAAAATAAAGCCATCAATCCTCATGTTGCTTGGAACAACACAGTTGTTTGCTAGACATGTTCTTGTTGAATGAAGTATCCTGTTTCCTTCATTTGGCCTTTCAATTGATGTAACCAGCCAGTTATAGGGAGACTTACATTTTAATGTAGACTGTGAACTGCAGTGCATCTTGGTGTTTCTCACATTGATAAACATTGCCAGATGTGATAGACATGATAATTTACAGATAAAAATTCTAGGACAGAGAGAGGGTTCAACCCATGGCCATTATATTTGTAGCCTGGCATTTTACCTCCAAGCCACAGAGATGCATGCACAAATTAAGTTTGCAAAACTCATAAGTTAAATGTTGGTTAAGAAGTTATCATTTTTAGTGCAACAGCATTGTACAAAAAGAAATTACATATATTAATATATTACTTAATGTCCTTCAATTTTTGAAGGACATGTAAATTGTATTTATAATTTCCTGATGTGTAACTGTCATAATTATTTCACAAGAACGGCACACTTTATTATATTAGTATATAGTTCAAGATCAGTATTAACATAAATAATTATGTCCTTTCACTCCTACAGACACGTTTTTCTAAGTGTTATTTAAGGGAAGCTTTTAAATTATGTTGTCAAAATCTTACTTTCGTTTGTTTCCCCAAAGAATAGTTTATATGAAAGAGATTAACATCAAAAATAAATTTAAGAGTTAGTCTTTCATGAAGATTTTTGTCAGGGGGTTAGCCTCGTACAGAAGTGAAACATGGACAATAAACAGTTATGAGAAGAGGAGAAAAGATGATCTCGAGATACTGAAAAGAATGCTGGAGACAAGAAGAGTAGCATAGAATACTGGCAGTGTGGTATTGAATCAAATGTGAGTGAAAATGAAATTTATGGAACAACTTGATAACTTGATTGGACACGTCCTTAGGCATCAATGATTTATTAGTTTGGTACTGGAGGGAAGTTGGGTGGGATGGGGGGGATAGTGGAGGTAGTGGAAGGAGACAAATGTTTGGCTACAATAAACAGGTTCAAATGGTTGTAGGTTGCAGTGGTTATGTAGAGACAGAGGCTTGCATGGAGTAGACTAGTGTTGAGAGCTAAATAAATCCCAATAACAGCAATTGCCGTACTTTTTTTTTCTGTCAGTTGCAACCAAGTTATGAAGAGTTTTCATTTTTCATCATTAATGAGAAAAAATATTAGTCGAATATGAAGTGTATGAAACGTTTAATATAATGCTTGCCAGAGATGGAATGACATTAGTAATGGGTTTTTGCATGGTGAGAGGTTTAATAATGTGGTTCCTACCATGAGGAGCCTTACTGATGTGTTACTTTTATTTATTTTTGTAATACATTTGTTTGGATATTTTCTCAATTTTAAATGATTACTTTAGTGTGTACAGACGTTATTTTGCGGGCCAGAGAGATATGCTAAATTACATGCCACCATTCAGTCTCTGTCTAGGAAACAAATCTAAAAGAAAAGAAAGCCTTTCATAAATTTTGTATGAACAGATAACATTCTTTAATAATGGAGGAAAAAATAAGGACAATCTTCACATTGTTATTTTGTGTAGATGCTCCAGTTCTTATAATACACACAGAAAATAAAATGGGATTAAATTAGGGAACAATTATTGACCTCAATTGACAAGAGCAAGCTGTATTGCAAATGTTTGGTATTGTTGAAGTAAGTGAAACAGTGTTGCAATTCCTTATGGCATCACATTAGTAATGTCCTTCTCCTCTACTCGTGCTGTAAAACAATATTGTGATGGACAATGTAGATGTTGAACAGTTGCTTAAGATTTTGAAACATAAATTATTATTCAACTGTAGGTAACGATACTTTGCACCTGTGTCACTCTGAGGAAGAACACAACTTACAGTCCTCAAAATCTTCCTTCATCTGGAAAAGGCATTCATGCAAATTGGGTGGTTTACATCTTTACTGAGAATGTAGCCTGCCCTGGAAGTGAGTAGCTTTGAAATTTGTTGTGTGAATAATAAAAGTAAAAATGTGCAAAGATGCTAGGCTCCTTTAACTATATGAAGATGATTCAAATAAACATATACACCCCCCCCTTACACACACACACACACACACACACACACACACACACACACACAATATTGATTATTTATCTTCACTTTCATCAAAGACACTATCTTCTGACTGAATGAACTGAAAAGTGTGATAATTTTCTATGTATACAAGTATTCAGATTTTTTTCTAATCCATTGTGTGACTTTTGTTGCAACTTCGTAAGAAGTATAGAGTACAAATACGTTATAGAAATATGATGATCTAGCTTTGTAGACATTGAATTGTACAGTTATTAATATTTTGGCTTTGATATAAATGAATTTATTTATAAGACATTGGACTTTTAATTTTTAACCTGGTACCTATTCTTGGTGTTCGAGTGTCCCATTTTGGGAAAATTTTTAAATGTTTGAATTTTTTAAATTAGTAAAGAGGGTATTATTTCATGAAATTGAATCCCTTGAGCCGAAGACTATTGGCAAAACTTTATATTGTATTCTGTGAGTCGTAGTAGTAGATTCCAAAAGGAAATTTGACACTTAACAACTACTACCCCAAAATGTTGTCAGTATTTATTCCATTCATTGAGAAGTTGATGTATGTAGCGAGAGAGAAAATGGAATAGCACCAATTTTTATATGTCCTGAGAATAAACAACACTATTAATTGTTGTTTGGAGTGAAGTTTTAAATTGGGAAAGCTTCTGATGAAGACTACTGGAATATGTCAAAGACACAGACCATAATGTGCAGGGAGAGGGGAGGAGGTGTATTCCAAGTAATGTAAATACCTTGAACTTTTTGTATTGAGTGAGGAAGCACAGCAGTAAAGTGGTGATGTACATTGTTTGTTATGTCTTAAATTACTCCAAGTAAATGCAAAACGGCTGAAGGCTTTAATTTACCAACATACTTACAAAATTTAAGCAAACAGTTCATCTCTAAATCAATATGGAATTCAGAAAGTAAACGGCAAATCATCCCACACTAAAACTATTATATAGTATGTATTGTTGGAAGTAATATAATCCATAATTTAACAATATGATTCTTGTGACAAAACATCTAAATTGCACACAAATTCACTGTTAAATGCTGGCTGTGTATGAACCAAATGTAATGTTGCATTTATTCATAATGAAACAGTGGCAACAATTTGACCAAGCCCACACAGACCTAGGTGATGTTGATTTACCATACAGTCCTGATCTTGCACAAGGCATGTAGTTGTGGGCAGTTATCAGTACCAATTCATGTGGACTGTCTGTAATAATTTTGTTATAAAATACTGGGTAAAACAGGTCAGTTGAGAGAGCACTTGTACCCTCATGTAACTACTGTAATTTCGAAAGTTTGTCTGCCTGAAAATGTACTGTTGTCCCAAGCATATTGCAACAAACGGTGTATTTCTATCGCTGCTCGTTTAGTTCACACACTTCTTTCAAACACTGAAACACTGTACCCATTTGACCTTCAATATGTACTAACTGGAGGAGAGGGCAAATAAGAAAGCCTGGTGTGAGAACTTACCCTAAGGCATACTTCATTAGACTATAATGAATATAATCATGCTTCTGGCATCAAGATTCAGTGGTACTCTGACAACAAGCTCAGATGAGCCTGAATTATAAACAAAGATGGGGTAACCCTCTCCTGACAACAAACAGCATACATGCCATCTGGTAGGCCTGAAACACCAAACACATGGGGAAAATTGTCAACTTGTTTGAGCTGTAACTCATTTAGTGTGAGTAGCAAAGAGCTGTGCTCAGTGCAATAATTGCAATGCATATTGATGGTAATATACAGGAAATCAAGGTACTACTTTGCTGATGTTCCTGAAAATAAAGTGCATATTCATATTTGTTCTTGGTATTTTAATTGCAAAAGCTGAAATGCGACCATTTGAAGAGTTACAAAATATTTCCATACAGCAGGTTATTAGTGCTAGTGTGACTAATGGCTGTCAATATGCTGCACCTTGTTTTCGCAGACATGTGCATGCGATAAAAACCTACACAGTTTCAATCTACTGCTGGCTCACTATATTTCGATTTAGGAAAAAACTTTGGGCAGCAAGCGGATACACTCGCTCAGAGAATGCTTTAAACTCAGCTTAGGTAATAGAATTCGTAACGGTGGAATTTCTTCTGTGGTGAGCATTTGCAACTTCCTGCAAAACAGAGAGAGAAAGGAAGAAAAACCTGTGTGTGCTGCTCAAGTCTGCAGTGTAGATTTTTTCTGAGAACCTTGAGAAAAAATCATAACAAGTTTTTCATATTAATATGTAATTTAATTATCAATCACTTTAATTCTATGGTTACAGAAAAATTAAGTCACAAGTTTGGACTGTCACTGGCAGCTGTGTATTCAATTGCCCAGCTATGTAATCGCTTTGTGCTGAAATTTCATTTCCTTTTCGACATTGTCATAGCTCTCATATTCACTCCATGCTGGATTTTTAACTGTTTTCGGATTCCATTCGAGGTGAGCTTTCCTCCGACTTGTAGTTTCTAAAATTCTGAGCATATCTTAAGATTTTGGATTTATTTATTTATTTTTTAATTTAATACTGATTTTTTGTTAATATTTGGTGAGTATTTTTCTCATTTTAGGTTCTAGTAGTGCCCAAGCTAACAATACTGAAGAGCCAAAGAAACTGGTACACCTGCCTAATACCGTGCAAGCCCCCTGTGATAATATCATGTAAGCCCCCTTTGAGCACACAGAAGTGCCACAACATGATATGGCATGGACTCGACTAATGTCTGAAGTAGTGGTGGAGGGAATTGATACAATGGATTCTGCAAGACTGTCCATAAATCCGTAAGAATACGATGGGGTGAAGATCTCTTCTGAACAGCATGTTGCAAGGCATCCCAGATATGCGCAATAATGTTAATGTCAGGGGAGTTTGGTGGCCAGCAGAAGAGTTTAAACTCAGAAGAGTGTTCCTGGGTCCACTCCGTAGTCGTTTTGGACATGTGGAGTGTCACATTTTTTTGCTGGAATTGCCCAAGTCTGTCGTAATGCACAATGGACATGAATGGCTGCAGGTGATCAGACAGGATGCTTAAGTACCTGTCAGTTGTATCTAGACATATCAGGGGGCCCACAGCAGTCCAACTGCAGATGTCCTGCACCACTACACAGCCTCCGCCAGCTTGAACATTCCCCTGCTGACATGCAAGGTCTATGGATTCATGAGGTTGTCTCCACACTCACACATGTTCATCCTCTCGATACTACCTGAACCCAGGCAACATGTTTCCAATCATCAACAGTCCAATTTTGGTGTTGATAGTCCCAGGCGAGACATAAATCATTGTGTCATGGGATCATCAGGGGTACACGAGTAGGCCTTTGGCTCCTAAAGCCCATATCGACGATTTTTCATTGAATAGTTCACATGCTGACATTTGTTGAAGGGCCAGCATTGAAATCTGCAGCAATTTGCGGAAGGGTTGCACATTCTGTCACACTGAACGATTCCTTCAGCTATTGTTGGTCCCATTCTTGCAGGATCTTTTTCCGGCCCCAGCAATGTCGGAGATTTGGTGTCTTACCAGATTCCTGATATTTTCAGTACACCCGTGACATGGTCGTATGGGAAAACCCCACTTCATCGCTATCTTAGAGATGCTATGTCCCGATGCCAGTGTGTCGACTATAATACCGCGTTCAAACTCCCTTAAATCTGGATAACCTGCCATTGTAATAGCAGTAACCAATGTATCAACTGCGCCAGACACTTGTTGTCTTATGTAGGCATTGCTGACCACAGCACTGTATTCTGCCTGTTTACGTATATCTGTATTGGAATACGTCTCTCTATGCCAGTTTCTTTGGTGCTTCAGTGTAAAACAATACTGTATGATGAAGGAAGTTGTAGTTCATCAGAGGCTGACAGCAGTGTCATGATTTCACGCAACAGGAAGAAGTTAAATAGCTTGATTTTTCTCTTGTACTGTCTATGCAATCACTGAGTGAAAGCATACCAAACACCTGCAAAACTATGTAGGCCTATACCGCTCTGAAGGATGCAAGTAAGGTTTCCTACATTGAATAGATTTATTTACTTTACTTAAATTTTCCAATAGAGATGGCAAAAAACTAGTTTTTATTGCTGTTTTCCCTCTTTGACCAAGGGTGAACTAATCTCATTTTCTGAATTAAAGAATAAGTAGCTGCTGTCCACAGACATAATTGACTTCTACATATTGCAAAAAGTCAGAAATTCTAAAGTACCAATATATATTAGTCATTTTAGAATTTTCACAAATATGAGAAGCACTAGACGAAACAAACAGCAGACAGGTTTTGCATGCTAGATTTGTCGTGTTCTGCCCACACACTGTAAACTGTCTGTGAAGATGTAATTAGAAGGCAGAGATTTCAGTAATTTCATTGAATTTTGTGGCGTCTGCTTCCATGTGTGCACAAATCTTATAAGTCTGTGTGTTATCCATGCTGCCCTAACTGGTATGCCAATACTTGTTAGCCATCATGATTGATGAACTTTGGCTTAGAGTTGAAGCAGTGTGGAATGGCGTACTAGTTTCTATCATCCAAGCTCAGTTTGATTTAATGCTGCACCATATAGAGCCATTGGTGCTGTGAAAGGTGGCAGTTCACACGATATACACACAAATCGCCCACAAATTTAATCATGCATTCATCCTACTGTACTGTATACACACAACTACATTTTTGAAAAAATGTTTTCCTGTCTGTCCCGCCATGCAGTTTAATGGGTGGCAATTTTTCAAGGATCTATAAATTGATTTTATGATACCACATTATATAACCATCAGAATTTTTTCGTGGTGAGGGCACTGTCAATTATTCCGTAATATAAGAACAGTATTGCCATGATTACCCCCAGTGACATGGGGGAACTAAAGCTTTCACTTTAACAGAGGTGTTGTTCTAAATGTTGTTTATCTCTACTAAAGAATAGTTTATAAAGCTGCAGCATTTTCTCTCAGCTTTGACCTAGCTCTTGGCAGTATGGGCCTGTTAATGGCTCTAGTTTGGGTGTTTTTATTAAATGTAATGAATGTTGCTGCAACACAAACAATAGTAATTAGACAAAAAACAACCCAAACTTGTGACAAGAAGAAGATTCCTCACACAAAAGTTAAGAGGGTCATTCCAAACGTGATGCCTCCTATTTTTTCGTGTTGGCCTTTTATGTCCGCACCAGATGTCAATGGTATTGTGTTAACACTTGAACCTTCCTCTTTGATTTGCAGGTGATTTTGTTGTTCTGTGGTATTTGACGCCAGCAGAGGAGCATTCCAAAATGGAGTCTGATGTGGACGTGCATATAAAACAGTGATGTGTGATTTAATTCCTCGCTGCCGAAGAAATTGCACTGATTGAAATCCATAAACACTTGATGAAAGTGTATGGAGACGATGCAATAGAGGTGAATAATGTGTGGTGATGGTTACGGCACTTCCAAAGTGGTGAAAAGGGTGTGTGCATGACAAGCCATGGCTGGTTGACCCTGCGCAGCTGTCATCCCTTGCGATGAAGAGCGTCTTGATCAATTCATCCGTGCTGATTGCCGGATAGTGAACAGAGAAATGTGTGCAAAGCTGAATGTCGACTGTAATGCCTTGGAAACAATGTTTGAACTTCTTGGTTATCGCAAAGTCTGTGTGAGATGGGTCCTGCATATGCTTACAGAAGAAGAAAAAACTCATTTAATGGAAATTTGTTGGGACCTGCTGAACCATTATGAAGCTGAAGATGACAATTTTCTGAATAGCATTGTCACAGTAGATGAGACGTGGTGTCTCACTACAAGCTGGAATCCAGAAGACAGTTATGAAATGGTGATACGCGAATTCTCCGTCAAAGAAGAAATTGCTGTCTTCTGGGATAGCCAGGGTGTGGTTCTTTTGGATGTCCTGGAGCCTGGAGAAATATCAATTCAGTATGCTACAAGATGACACTGCCTAAGCTGAAAGCATGAATTTCCAGGGTAAGGCCAGAGAAGAAGACCAACTTTCACGTGCAAGATGATAATGCCTTGCCCTACACCAGTTTCGCGACCACACAACTCACTGCAAAGTTCGACTGGACTGTCTTACCACATCCACTGTATGATCCTGATTTAACACCTTCAGACTTCTGTCTCTTTGTGCCCCCGAAAGATGGAATACGTGTTGGACATTTTTCAAGACTTTTGCTGTTGTCAAAGCTGTAAGGAATTGGTTAGCCTCAGCTGGTTCCAATTTTTACAAGTGCGTAATGGAAATGGAAATGAGCATTTGGCGTCATTGGGTGGGAGGCAGGTCCGGCTGCCTTGGTGCAGGTCTCATTACATTCGACGCCACATTGGGAGACCTGTGCATCGGATGGGGATGAAATGATGATGAAGACAGCACAACACCCAGTCCCTGAGCGGAGAAAATCCCTGACCCAGCCAGGAATCGAACCTAGGCCCGTAGGACAGCTATCCGTCACGCTGACCACTCAGCTATCAGGGCAGACAAAGTGCGTAATGAATGCTGATGACTGTGGAAAAATGACAGTTTGTAACTGAAATATTGCTCTATTTATCTGTTCTGTTGTGATTTATGTATCTTCTGTAGTTTCCATGACTGGAAATAGGAGTCATTTCTTTTAGAATGACCCTCATATTTTGTCACTTTTCACCATCAATGAGAAAATGTTATTCACATTATGGATTTGTGAAAAGTTTTAAATAGTCTCTGTCGGTGAAGGAACGACACTTGAAGTGGGATTTTCAGATGCAAGAAGTTGAATTATATGGTTCCCATCATGAGCAGTCTTACTGACATGTTACTTTCAATTACTACTTTCTTGTCCTAGATCTGATAATTTTCCATCTCAGTATAACAAATCATAACCTTTTAAGTGACGTTGCTGTTACTGACATGAGGGTTATTGTCAGTGGTCAGTTTAAGTGGCAAGGCATTAATGGTACTGGAAATTTGGCAGTTCCTGTAGTTCATAGCTTAGCATAATTTTTTTTGTTCCTGATGCTCCAAAGTATATAACAAGTCTTCAGTTCTGATGTGAATATATGTTTGCAAGGTGTTAGAGAATATTGGTTTCTTTGAAAAGTTACAGATGTCTGACTACATTTCATTTTTGAACACCAGAACATTACTGTGTCTGACATGAGAAACTTTGTCAAGAATGATAAAATAATGTGTTAAAATACTGCTTTCATTGTGTTTTGTTTAATGTTCCTCTTTTGCATGTTATGTTATAGCATCAACACTGTTTTGTTTAACGTTACATTTTTTGCACATATGTTAAGGATTTAGTCAGAATTTTCATCTGGTGTGTAGAATGTCGTCTTCAACATCAGTTTCATCACTACTAATGCAGTCCATGCTACTTCTAATGGTTGCAACAATATTCATATGTCTCTGACGATCCACATGTACAATATGTTGTGCAAAATAGATTGTACGATTTGCAACAACTGTTACTTCGCTCACATTTCGTACATCTACTTACTACTAATTCCACCAATTCAAGAGGGCCTACAAAGCCCATTCCAGTTAAGAGTGCGCACGAATTATTTTCCACTTTTCAACCAGTCACTGTGACAATGTACGAGGCGACAACTGCTCTGCTGATTTCCAGTAAATGACTTGCACTTGAGCATGTTTTATGTGGTTTTTTGCAGGACTTCATTTGTTGGTGGAAGTAACTTCAAATTAGAAGATATTTCTCTTTTGGTTGTAAACAGTTGGTCTCGTAATTGAGTCGTTGATTCAGAAGGTCTGTCCTTATAGAGAAGTGGGAGAAAAAGTTGATACTCAGCTTTCATTATTTGGTAATAATGGATGTTCATGTTGCCTAGTAAATCCAAGCCAAGATCTTCACCTCTATGCTACATGGTGCATGCACCAGCCTTGTCTTTCTGGAATGAGTGATAGACAGCATCTCATCCAGTTAAAGCATTACTTCAAGCATATTCGTACACTTGTCACCGAGATTATTAACACTTTCTTTAATGTCAGCTGTCTGCCCATTAAATCGCTTTATAGTAAAAACTACGAAAAGTGTTTGCTTCCAATAAAAGTATGGTATTAAAACAAACACACCTATATGGTTCCTAACAATTTAGAGGGTCAGCACGAAGTTGTGCCCTTATTATAACAATTTGTTATGGAATAACCTTTTGACATAATAATTTACATTTGATTCCATTACATAGGTTAGTGTTGCTAGTTTTTTTTGAGATCACTCACATTAGTAAACTTCAACATGTGCTCCCTTGGTAGCTCGGAGAATGTCGAAACAGTATTCCAGTTTCTGCCAGGTGTTTCGTAACGTGAGTTTTGTCACAGTTCCCACAGCAGCTTGTATCCTAGCCTTCAGTTCATCGTCATCAGCAACTGGTGTGACGAAGACTCTGTTCTTGATATAGCCCCAGAAAAAAACGTCAAGGGGCGTAATGTCTGGAGAGGGGAAAATGTCCGGATCTGTGGATTTGAAGGAACGGTCCAACACCCTGGCCACCCGCTCTCCAGACATTATGCCCCTTGACTTTTTTTCTGGGGCTATATCAGGGGCAGAGTCTTCATCACACCAGTCGCTGACGTCGATGAACTGTAGCCTAGGATACAAGCTGCTGTGGGTACTGTGACAGAACACATGTTATGAAACACCTGACAGGAACTGGAATACCGCCTCGGCATTCTCCGTGCTACCAAGGGAGCACACGTTGAGGTTTTACTAATGTTAAGTGGTTGTTAAAAAAAAAAAAAAAAAAAACTAGTAACACTAACCTATGTAACTTATGTCAAACAGTTATTCTGTTATAAATTTTTATAATCAGTGCAAGACTTTGTGCTCACCCTGTATATCTTCTTCTCGCCACATTGGATAACCATGTGTAGAGCATAGTGTAACGTCAGCTTCCTCATGAGTGAATAATTACTCCTGTCGACAAATGTAGTTGATTACCTCAATATTCGATGGAGCATAGCAAATCAATAAGCTGTCCCTCATTTTGAGAGTTGATTAAAGCAATAATATTTTGGGTAGGAAGTGCTGTTGTCAATGCCAGGAGTATTGTTTAACAGCACCAGCAGACTTTCATCTTCCTGATTCATGGTTTTTAATGATGGAGTCTCATAATTACCAAAAACCATGTATGTTTCATACTCTCCTTTCACAGCATTTATCACGGTGGACCGGAGGATGGAAGCATTAGAACCAGTTGTCCATTTCATATGATACACCAAAGCATTGCCATCAATGAGGTGATCGTCGGGAAAGTTATCTACTGAAGAAGTGGCAGCAAGTTTCTTTAGCAGAACTGGTTTGTTTCCTTTCTGCTTATTACCATAGTCATCATCAAATAATGACAGTGGAAATGCAGGAAGTCCATATTTAAGAACGTCTAATAAATTCATATTCTTTCGTTGAGACATAACAAATAAGTGAGTGTATATCTTTCCTGAACCATAACTTTTTTCCCCAACTGTAATGTGTTTCTTCGTTATAGCAATGGTTGCTACTTCTTTACGAAAAAGTCAGTAAGTAGGTAATTCGTTTTTGAAAGCAGTCACCAACAGTTAACGCACTGTGAACATTTATTCTTTTATCAGCTTACTGGCCAGTGACAAAGTGACAAAGTTGACTGTAATATTTTGTTAACTAACAAAGGATACATATGTTGTGAGAGAGCAAATTGTATTTTCTTGTTGTCATGGGCATCTAACATTTGTCTAAAAACACCCGTCTCTGTATGAGAAGTGGCTACTCTTCCTCTTGATGTTTCAAACATTAGGTCCATTGACACAGATACTTTATTTCATATGTGCCTCCATCTATTTGATCAGGAGACAGTGTCGTCCCTACATGACCCCTTCCACTTTCCCATAATGTATTTTAAGTGTGTTCACCAAACTGGTCAAGAGGTGCAGAATTACAAAACCCGAGTACGTGTCAACATACGTATGCTCATTTCTTAGAATAATTGTGATACTTTCTGACACTGTATTTTTCCACTTCTAGTAGGTGAATTGTTGTATATAGTGATTAATTCCAGTGGCCAGCTGCAAAAAAGTACGGAAGCATATATTTTAAGCAATTTATTTCTAACAATTAGTCTCCTTCTCTTTGTGATCTTACGAAGAGATGGATGAATGTTACAGGATAGATGAGCATACTTACCCATAACCTACTGGTAGATGTATCTGTAATTTTCTCTGATGTTTTCTAAGTTAATCCATATTAGAAAGATCAGTAGGGATCAAAGTATGAAGCAGAGCTGTGACGAGCATGTCTAAATGTTTAACTGCTTTTGGCCATGCTTTGTCTGACAACGTGTTGGGAACACACACAAAAAAGTAACATCAGTCATTGGTCAGTACTATATAGTTTTCCTGTGGAATCCGAGTTTTCAACAAAGAAAAAGTAGAATTTAATATTTTAAAGTTGCCCACCCCCATTCCATTCTGTGGAGTGGGGAGGTGGGGGGGGGCATTTTTTGCTTCAGTCTCATTCCCAGTGAGAGTGGGGCTCACTTTCTCTGATCCAATTTGTAGTTTTCAGGATATTTCAATATCTTCAATAAAGTTGACCACACAATAATTATTTAATAAGAAAAGAAATATGACAGAAATTTATGCTAGGAGTGCCGAAGTGACGCCCTCCAGATTATGAATTTTTTCATTTGTAACTATTAGCTGGAAAAAGAGAGAAACTTTATGCCATATGTCAAGATGTCGCTAATTTTTACATTGATCGCTGCCAGACTGATAGGTATTAAGTGTACTATCTTAATTAACTTGTATTGAAGTAGTAGTGTTTTCTCAGAAAACCATTACTCCGCATTTATGTGTACTCAAATAAGAGACATGCTATGACCTATTAAACCTAGAAACTGCTTACATACTTTTACTTATTGTAGGAAAAAAAAACTATTGCTGCGAGGTGGAATCCAAAATTTTCGGGACTGATGGTGCCATCTGGGAAGTAGGAATAGTAGACTTTTGGACCGCTAGATGGCAAGAGCTACTTATCTGACGAGTCAGTGTGCAGAGTGGCATTCAGCTGGGAGGACGTGTTGCATGTCCACAGTGATTTCCGTAATACTCTGTGTTTGGTGTGTGGCGAATTTACAATGGATCTGCGAACAGAACAGTGCATGTGTATCAAATTTTGTGCAAATCTTGGGAAAAGTGCTATGGAGACCCTTACAATGATTCAATTCGATTTACGGTTATGACCCAGAGACAAAGCAACAATCATCTCAGTGGAAGAGGCTGGGCTTCCAGGCCCCAAAAAAGCGAGACAGGAGAAGAGAAAAATGAAGAGCTTGATCATTGTTTCCTTTGATACCAAGGGAGTTGCGCACAAAGAATTCATCCCACCCAACTAAACAGTGAATTCCGCGTATTACTGTGATGTTTTGAGACGGCTCCGTGGAAACATGCAGCGACGACGGCCCGAACTTTGGCGTCAAGGGACTGGCTGCTGCTTCACGACAATGGCGCATCCTTGCTCACCAGGTCCTTTTTGGCACAAAACAACATGGCGGTTGTACCCCACCCACCATACTCGCCAGATTTGGCACCTTGCGACTCTGCGCTATTCCCAAGGCTGGAACTTAAGGTCGTCTGTTCAACACTCTAGAGAGGATTCAAGAAGCGTCGCTGGCAGTGATAAAGACCCTCAAAGAACAGGACTTCCAGAAAATGTTTGACCAGTAGCAGAAGCACTGGGACCTGTGTGTATATGCGGATGGGAACTACTTTGAGGGTGATTGTGACCATTAGTCCAAAGGTAAGATTGTCAACAGATGGCAGCACCATTCCGAAAAATTTTGTATAGCATCTGGTCAAAATTTGACTTTATTAACCAGATAACCTTTGAGTGTGCTTCTTTGTTTATAACTTGCCTGCTCTGGGAACAGAAGTTGCAGGTATTGCTAGATTATTATTTTATTTTTTTTTCCACGGCAGCTAGACCCAGCAACTGTCCCCATTTTCCTTCCAAACCTGTATAGTATTCGCCATGTGTTGTAAGTATGGTTCTTTCAAATATTATTGAATCTCGAGGTGTAAGTTGTCATGGCCACTTTTCATTAGATTGTTGTTGGAAACTTATTCATTGAAAGAAATACATAAGGAACTTATATCTAAAAACAAATATGATGTAACTTTCCAAACGAAAGCGTTGGTATGTTGATAGACACACAAAATTCAAGCAACCCACAGTTGCTTCATCAGGAAAGAGGGAAAGACGAAAGGATGTAGGTTTTAAGGGAGAGGGTAAGGAGTCATTCCAATCCCGGGAGCGGAAAGACTTACCTTAGAGGGAAAAAAAGGACAGGTATACACTAGCGCGCGCGCGCACACACACACACACACACACACACACACACACACACACACACACACACACACACACATATATATATATATATATATCCATCTGCACATATACAGACACAAGCAGACATTTGTAAAGGCAAAGAGTTTGGGCAGAAATGTCAGTTGAGGCAGAAGTACGGAGGCAAAGATGTTGAATGACAGGTGCAGTATGAGTGGTGGCAACTTGAAATTAGCGGGGGTTGAGGCCTGGTGGGTAATGGGAAGTTCCCGCCGCTCATACCTCACCTGTCATTCAACAACATCTTTGCCTCTGTACTTCCGCCTCGACTGACATCTCTGCCCAAACTCTTTGCCCTTACAAATGTCTGCTTGTGTCTGTATATGTGCAGATGGATATATGTGTGTGTGTGTGTGTGTGTGTGTGTGTGTGTGTGTGTGTGCGAGTGAGTGTATACCTGTCCTTTTTTCCCCCTAAGGTAAGTCTTTCCGCTCCCGGGATTGGAATGACTCCTTACCCTCTCCCTTGAAACCCACATCCTTTCGTCTTTCCCTCTCCTTCCCTCTTTCCTGATGAAGCAACCGTGGGTTGCGAAAGCTTGAAGTTTGTGTTTGTTTGTGTCTCCATCAACATACCAACGCTTTCGTTTGGTGAGTTACATCATCTTTGTTTTTGGATATATTTTTCCCACGTGGAATGTTTCCCTCTATTATATACGTAAGGAACTTAGGCGTTTTGTTCCAAATGGTACTCGTGGCTAGCGTTGTTAGTGGGTGAATGAGTAGATATTGATGTCTTCATCACTTGTGTCCACTGTGCAATTAGGCCTTGCAGCGGCACTTTGTGGACAAATGGGATCCATAAATGGCAATGTTTTGAATCTTAGGTTGAACACAGCAGTAACTGCATATTCTCTGTTTCTATTGTTCCTAAAAAAAAAAAAATGGCTCAGAGCACTATGGGACTTAACATCTATGGTCATCAGTCCCCCTAGAACTTAGAACTACTTAAACCTAACTAACCTACGGACATCACACAACACCCAGTCATCGCGAGGCAGAGAAAATTCCTGACCCCGCCGGGAATCGAACCCGGGCGTGGGAAGCGAGAACGCTACCGCACGACCACGAGCTGCGGACTATTGTTCCTATCCAAGCTATTAGTGAGTTGTGCAGTTGTTGCTGTTAATTCTTATGTTGTTGTAGGTAGCTCATGTTCCTTTGCATACTGTTAGGATTAGCTGTCTGACTACTGGAATAGCTTTCGAAAGAATGGCATAGTTTTCATTTGAGATTTCACTTGTTACCAGTTCAAAAGGCCTCCAGCAAACTTAAACATTCGTTAAAAATTAGCCACTAGTCAGTATCGAGGGTTTGAACACGGAATACAACAGGCTGCAATGTATTCCTTTTGCTCCAGGATGTATTTTAGTTTATAAAAGACAGTGTTAAATCACGTTTCAGTTTCCTGAATTGTTTGCAGACTTTTTCATTAGATCCTGGCTCTCATAGTGTGTTGGTGTTCCATTGGTGCTGCAACTTGTTTTAAAATAACTGACAATTTGTCTTGCCGTTTCCCACATAATGCAGAGCTTACTGTTACTGTTCAAAGAACTTTTCAGAACAGAGTTGACGATTTGTGCTAAACAAGACACGTGTTGCTTATCTGTGCTGCTGCTGAGAATAAGCTGTACAGCTGCTGTCATGTTACTGGCATTGTCGGTTATGATGCTTGCCACTTTTTTATTTTTATTGTTTTTCTATGATCTACTTTGAAACCCTTTGTCTAAAGCATCGCTGATTTTTAGTACTTCTGGAAAAGGGGATGTCTTGAGAGGCTTAACTTTCCGGCACCTGTTGCTGTTAATGAAATCACCAGTTATAACCTCACAATTGAGCGAGGTCCAAATATTGGTCGTTAAAGAAACACCATTTTTTTCTGTTTGATATTGAATATTTTGGTCAAACATCAAAAACCAGTGTCATTTATGACTTAGTGCTTGAAAGTCACTGTTATCGTGCCCAGTAGTGCTGTCTCCTTCTTGTTTCCATTTACTCTTTCAAGCGAAACATAGATTTAGATCAGTGCTCCTGCAAGGTGATGAGTTTTGCTCGAAAATTATAGCCTGCAGCAAGTTTGAAGGCACTTCTGCGCCTAGGGGCGAGGCGGTAGGGACGCGTGGGAAAGGATGCGTAGTGACCGGAAAACGTAGCATCTACTTTTGGCAAAACTTGCACCTATTTCTTGCAAAATTCTATCTTTTTTGTCGAAATTCGCATCTATTTTTGTTGTTCGTAAATACACACACAAATTTAAAAAGTTGTCACGCTACATGAGTGAAGACACAAAACTGACTTGTAAAAAAAGTGCTGATTGGAAACTTTTTGACTGGAATGTTTGCGCTTGCAAAAACTTCAACACCTTTTTCTTCCGAAATGGCTGTATTTGCTTTCAAAAATGAGTGTTATTTTGAAAAGCAGCAGCATTTTCCCACCAGTTGAGTGAATGCGTGTACGATATAAGATGTTTCTGGGCATTAGTTGTCTTTTCCCGCCCACTTTGAAGATTAATAAATCTGCAGACTACTAATTTTGACCTTCTGTGGGCAGAACAGACTACAATTTTGACCGTCACAGAGGAATGAGCTGTGCAGAGAAAAAAAACCGTGTTTCCATTTCGGTTGGCAGCTGCCTGCAGCAGAATTGACACAGGGATCGCCGGTAACTTCTGGTGTTGTAAGGGTCGTAATCGAAATCCGTGATGAACCAAGATTAGTCGTTTCTTTATTTCAAAAGAAGAAAATAAAACTGAGCAATGCACAACACAAAGCATTGGTGCTTGTTGAAGTTCGCAGAGTATTGTCAACGACATATTTCAGGTCCGATCTCTATGGTATTTAATGCAACTGCAGTTCAAGACATCGGTCGCCTAATTTGCCACGTTAAAACTATCCGCATTATTCTATGTTTTGAGCTTTTGCTAACAAAGAAACCTATGTGCTTCTTTCCCATAAGAAGCTAGGTCCTATGGCTGAGTATTACGTTGCATTACTGAACGTGTATCTCAAGACCATTCAACTGTCCATAATTGGCATGCCGCATTGATACATGGTTAAGTTCGTACACTTTGTTTTTTTGCAAGTACGTTCTTATACACATTATCTTTCCAAATTGAGCTTCGCCAGTAACTGCTTGCATTTTCGATATAAATATTACGGCAAATAAAGCTATTTCAAACTATCTCTAATAAATATTCCGCCTGTATACAGTTCGCCCTGAAATACCGTCTATTTAGTAATTTTGCGTTTTCGTATTTTGAGGCAGAATTCACATGTATTGCAAAATGTGAATTTTTTTTCAGTCCCCACCCGTATGCACATGCACGCTGGCGGAAAGTTGGCAACCAAAGTCCACGTTGCCGAACGGAGTTGCAGTGGACAAGTCACAATTGTTTGCCTACAGTAAATCATATTATATGAACAGATCCATGAAAGGTATAATAAATTTGAAAATTGATTTCAGTCAATCGTCATGAGAAACGTCTTCACGTTTTGACAACATTGTGTCCATTGCTCCACATCTTTAGTCCGCGTGATGTCGGAAGGTGAGAACAGCCAACACTGCTTTGTGAAGACATTTGGCAGTCATCATTAAAAAAAAAAAAAAATTCTGCGTAAAGACAAGATCATTGAAACTGATTGCACTAATTTTAATTTATTGCGATGTTGACTGTACTATAAGCAAAAATGTATCACACAACAAAATTCATGTCAATCACAAACCAAGTCATTATATCTGCTCCTACACCGTAGAATTTTCAACAGTGTGTATAATGCGTGTATGTGGGCGCGTTTGACTGTAGTTAAGTCTAATCACAGTGCATAAGACAGAATTACCGGTGGAAAGGACTAATGCGAAAGGGATTTGCAGAAATGGTCAGTACGTTGTTACATTTTTGTGGTCAGAGGGCATTATGAGTGTAAACTAACTCATTTGATACTATAGTGACAGCATGTATAATCCATTGAACAAGCAAACAATTAGCCACGTATTGTGAATAACTTGAGGGAATGCTGACCAACAACACTAAAACCACCAATCTCGACACACAACCCTTCCTGTCAATTTAAGCCATTTTCCAATTCATGCCTTGAAAATGGCATGTGGAAATATCTTAAGTTTTTCACAGATTTATCTGACTGCATTCTTGCTAGTTATTGGAGCATACAACACGCTGGGGAAAGCTTTAATTTCTGCTTGAGCAATTTGTTGAACATTAAAGTCTGCATACTTCATTGAATACAAATCTCTAGTCAGTAAAGGCTAGGAAGTATCATTTACTATGTATGCAATTCATACTTGACGAACATGTTCCTTAAACCACGAGTCTTTAAAACTAAGAAATATTATTACATTACTTTGTTCCAAAGTATGCATCGTAATACCATTGTCACTTCTGTATTAGTCTGTGTCCCAACCATCCGAATGTAAATTTATGATGATAATTTCTTCATTACGAGATGGGCATTCTGTTAGTAAAAGGCTTCTCAGACCACGATGCACAAATTTTAACACTAAAAGCCTTTTGTACTGAAACAAATGTCACATATAATTACAAACTATGTAGGGAAGCTAATCCAATGGCAATGGAGTTTTTTTAAACCTCGTCAAGGAACAACTTTCTAAATAGGGTAAAAGGCAGCCTGGGTGGCTGACTAGTGGGATAAGGTATTGTGTAGAAAAAGCGGGAATTATTTCAGAATGTTAGAAGTAATCACAATCAAGCTACAGTACCCATTACAAACAGTATTGTAAGGTACTTAAAACGGTATTAGGAAGGCAAAAAGTATGTGGTATGCAAATAGAATAGCTAATTCACAGGATAAAATTAAAACCATTGGTCAGTTGTGAAGGAAGTGTCTTGTCTACTCGGCAACACAAGGTCGACGATATAAAGTCGCTTCATAGTAAAAATATTTCCGTTGCTGATAAATCATATATATGTACAGTATTTAACAATCATTTTCTGAACTAAATAAAAATTTAGTTTCTATAGGAAATCGTGAAACGCTCTTGGCAAATGCCTTTTCGAGATTGATGTCTGAAATAGTCCTCTCTGATACACACAAGGGGGAGATTGAGTCAATAATTGAATCACTGAAGACTAAGGACTCTCATGGATATGATGGAGTGCCTAGCAGAATATTAAAGTACTGTGCTGCACATGTTAACCATGTACTTAGCCATATTTGTAATTTTTCCTTAAGGAATGGTCAGTTTCCTGAACGATTAAAGTACACTGTAGTAAAGTCGCTTAATAAAAAGGGATAATGTAGATAATTTTAGACCTATTTCTATGCCATCAGCGTTTGCTAAAGCTATTGAAAAGGCTGTGTATGTAAGGATAACTGATCATTTTATATCACATAATTTGCTATCAAATGTACTGTTCGGCCTTAGAAGTAGTTTGACTGAAAATGCTATATTCTATTTTCTCTGTGAGGTACTGGATGGGTTAAACAAAAGATTTTGAATGCCAGGCATATTTTTTGATTTAACTAAGGTGTTCGATTGTGTTGATCGCAAAATACAGCTCCAGAGGTTGGACCATTACAGAATACAGGGAGTAGCTCACAATTGGTTCACCTCTTACTTTAACAACATGCAGCAAAAGGTCATTATTCACAGTGTTGAGAATGGTTGTGATGTGGGGTACGGTCAAATGGGTGGTTCCCCAGGGATCAGTGTTGAGGCCACTCCTGTTCCTTATTTATATAAATGATATGCCCACTAGTATTACGGGTAACTCTAAAATATTTCTGTTTGCTGATGAAAGAATGCTGTGTGCAACATTGCCTCAGTTTCAAATAGTGCATTTCATGACATAAGTTTATGGCTTGTAGAAAATTAACGTTAATTTCACAGAAGGGGCATATGATTAGTGAAACTGAACAGTTCAAATTTCTGGGTGTTCAGATAGATAATAAAATGTGGTGGAAACCCCACGTTCAGGATCTTGTTCAAGGACTAATGCTGCCATTTTTGCTATTTGAACAGTATCTGAAGTAAGTGATGGTTCGACACGAAAATTAGTCTACTTTGCTTATTTTCATTTGCTTATGTCGTATGGTTTGCTGACTTCTACTCCACCTGTGTGCTCACCCAAATGGCAGCTTACTAAAGGTGACTGGCAGCTTTTAACTCCTCCCTGGCGACCTTTCAAGAACAAGATATCTGCAGTTGTGAAGACCAGGTGAAAATACAGTCCCTTGGTGGACTGAGGCATGCTGTGATGCAATTCACAATTGGAGCTGTGCTCTCGGCGTTTTTAACCATCACCCTGCATTCATAGCAAACTGCAAACTGCATTCATAACACATAGATGCGTGCTGAGTGTTGTTGGACTCTTTGAGATAGTAAAGAAGCTAGCTGGATTTCATTCACTAGTTCTTTTAACAGTTCCAACCATTCCTCTATTGTGTGGGATAACCTCCGGCAGCTCTCTCGGAGCAAGACCCATTCCCCAATTTCGAGTACTATCATGTCACCTTTTCTCTGAGAGAGACAGATCACGCTCTCGCTTCGTCCAGATCCTCCGCCCCAGGGCCAGACAATGTTCACATTCAGATGTTGCAGCACCTTTTTCTTGTGGGCAAGCACTTTCTGCTTCGTATGTACAACCGCTTCTGGATAGAGGGCATGTTTCCCAGATGCTGGCGTGAAGCCACTGTCGTACCCATACCTAAGCCTGGTAAGGATAAACACCATCCTTCTAGCTACTGCCCCATTTCTCTCACCAGCTGTGTTTCTAAGGTGATGGAACGTATGATTCATGTCCAGTCGGTATAGTGGCTCGAGTCTCGCAATTTCACGCTGCACAGTGTGAATTTTGAGTGCGCCTTTCTGCAGATGACAATCTCGTCACTTTGTACACCCATGTGATGAATGGTTTTCTATGGAAATCTGTGGCGATATTTTTCGATCTGAAGAAGGCCTACCCACTTGCTGTAGAACTGGTATCCTCTGTACTCTCTACACATTGGGCTTTCATGGCTACCTCGCCCATTTCGTCGAGGAATTTTTAAAAGACCAAGTTTTCAAAACGCGTGTGGGTTATGTCTTGTCGGATATCTTAATCCAGGAAAACGGTGTGCCTCAAGGTTCTGTCCTGAGCGTCGTTCTATTTGCTATTGCTATTAACCCTATAATGGCCTGTCTCCCAGTGTGTATCTCTGGCTTCCTTTTCGTTGACGGTTTTGCCATCTATTGCAGCTCTCCATGGACCTGTCTCATTGTGCGACGTCTTCAGCAATGTCTCAATCGTCTTTACTGACGGAGGATCGACAATGGCTTTCGTTTTTCCACTGACAAACGTTTGTATGAAACTCTGGCGGCACAATTGATTTCTCCCACCATCTTCACATCTTGTGCCTGTTGCTCTTCCGTTCGTTGAAACTACGAAATTTCTGGGGCTCATGCTCGATAGGAAACACTCTTGGTTCTCCCATGTGTCTTACTGGCAGCCCGCTGTACGCAATCCCTCAATGTTCTACTTGTCCTCATGGGTACATCCTGTGGAGCAGATCGAACCACCCTCCTCTGTTTGCATCATTCCCTTGTCTGTTTGTAACTAGACTGCATCTGCACATCCCTCTTACATCATCTCAATACTACCCACCATTGTGACATCCGTTTGACCACTGCTGCCTTTTACACTAGCTTGGTTGAGAGTCTGTTTGCAGAAGGTGCCAAACTGCCACTGTCGTACCACCATGACTTTCTCCTCAGCAGGTATGCATGCCATTTGTCTGCCATCCATGGCCACCCATCCTATGCCTCCTTCTTCAATGACTCCTTTGATCACCAGTATAGTGCACGTTGTTCTTCTCTGTTACCTTGTGGTGTTCACTCTCAGCACTCAGCTCTTCACACTACCTGTAACTTCCCCTGTGGGTGAAAATTTTTCACCAGCATAGCTTCATGTGGCACCGCATGTTCAGCTGCCCCTTCATTCGCTTCCTATGGACATACACCAATCTCGCTCTATCGCCTTCAGTTCCATGACCTCCACATGGAACTTCACAATAGTATTTTTGTGTACACTGATAGCTCTTGGACTGAGCGTGATATCAAGTGTGCCGACGTTTTTCAGTATCGACTGCCAGAACACTGGTCAGTATTTATGGCAGAGCTCTTCTCCCTGTATCAGTCCATGCAGTACATCTGGTGACACAGACTTCTACATCATATGCTCAGACTCTCTCAGTGCCCTTGAAAGACTCAGTGTGCTGTACACCATCCATCCCTCAGTGCAATGGGTCCAGGAAAGTTTTCACTTGCTCACTCTTGATGGAACTACTTTGATGTTCGTGTGAGTTCCTGGTCACGTTGGTCTGACAGGAAACAAGGCCACTGATGTTGCTGCCAACGTTGCAGTCCTCGTACCTCAGCCCACTAGTTCGTACATTCCCTCCTGTGATCTCTGTGTTGCTGACAGAGCAGGTGGTGTCACTTTGGCATTACCACTGGTCCTCTGTTCATGGGAACAAGCTCCGGGTTATAAAGCCACTTTCAGTGGTTTTGACGATCTCCTCTCAGTTCTCTTGGCGCAAAATGGTCATTTTAACTAGGTTGCATATTGGACACTGTCTTCAGCCATCGCCATTTGTTAGGTGGTGTTCCCCTTGGGTGACAGAAGGAATATTGAATTTAATTGATGAAAAGAGAAAATATAAAAATGCAGTAAATGAAGCAGGCAAAAAGGAATACAAACGTCTCAAAAATGAGATCGACAGGAAGTGAAAAATGGCTAAGCAGACATGGCTAGAAGACAAATGTAAGGATGTAGAGGCTTATCTCACTAGGGGTAAGATAGATACTGCCTACAGGAAAATTAAAGAGACCTTTGGAGAAAAGAGAACCACTTGTATGAATATCAAGAGCTCAGATGGAAACCCAGTTCCAAGCAAAGAAGGGAAAGCAGAAAGGTGGAAGGAGTATATAGAGGGTCTATACAAGGGCGATGTACTTGAGGACAATATTATGGAAATGGAAGAGGATGTAGATGAAGATGAAATGGGAGATATGATACTGCGTGAAGAGTTTGACAGAGCACTGAAAGACCTAAGTTGAAACAAGGCCCTGGGAGAAGACAACATTCCATTAGAACTACTAACAGCCTTGGGAGAGCCAGTCCTGACAAAACTCTACCACCTGCTGAGCAAGATGTACGAGACAGGCGAAATACCGTCAGACCTCAAGAAGAATATAATAATTCCAATCCCAAAGAAAGCAAGAGTTGACAGATGTGAAAATTACCGAACTATCAGTTTAATAAGTCACAGCTGCAAAATACTAACGCAAATTCTTTACAGACGAATGGAAAAACTGGTAGAAGCCGACCTCGGGCAAGATCAGTTTGGATTCCGTAGAAATATTGGAACGCGTGAGGCAGTATTGACCTTACAATTTATCTTAGAAGAAAGATTAAGGAAAGCGAAACCTACATTTCTAGCATTTGTAGACTTGGAGAAAGCTTTTGACAAAGTTAACTGGAATACTCTCTTTCAAATTTTGAAGGTGGCACGTGTAAAATGCAGGGAGCGAAAGGCTATTTACAATTTGTACAGAAACCAGATGGCAGTTATAAGAGTCGAGGGGCATGAAAGGGAAGGGAGTGGGACAGGGTTGCAGCCTCTCCCCGATGCTATTCAATCTGTATATTGAGCAAGCAATAAAGGAAACAAAAGAAAAATTCGGAGTAGGTATTAAAATCCATGGAGAAGAAATAAAAACGTTGAGGTTCGCCGATGACACTGTAATTCTGTCAGAGACAGCAAAGGACTTGGAAGAGCAGTTGAACGGAATGGACAGGGTCATGAAAGGAGGATATAAGATGCACATCAACAAAAGCAAAACGAGGATAATGGAATGTAGTCGAATTAAGTCGGGTGATGCTGAGGGAATTAGATTAGGAAATGAGACACTTAAAGTAGTAAAGGAGTTTCGCTATTTGGGGAGCAAAATAACTGATGATGGTTGAAGTAGAGAGGATATAAAATGTAGACTGGCAATGGCAAGGAAAGCTTTTCTGAAGAAGAAAAATTTGTTAAGATCGAGTGTAGACTTAAGTGTCGAAGTCGTTTCTGAATGTATTTGTATGGAAGTGAAACATGGACGATAAATAGTTTGGACAAGAAGAGAATAGAATCTTTCGAAACGTGGTGCTACAGAAGAATGCTGAAGATTAGATGGGTAGATCACATAACTAATGAGGAGGTACTGAATAGGATTGGGGAGAAGAGAAGTTTGTGGCACAACTTGACTAAAAGAAGGGATTGGTTGGCAGGACATGTTCTGGGGCATCAAGGGATCACCAATTTAGTATTGGAGGGCAGCGTGGAGGGTAAAAAGCGTAGAGGGAGACCAAGAGATGAATACACTAAACAGATTCAGAAGGATGTAGGTTGCAGTAAGTACTGTGAGATGAAGAACCTTGCACAGGATAGAGTAGCATGGAGAGCTGCATCAAACCAGTCTCAGGACTGAAGACCACAACAACAACAATATTTATACTTACGTTTTGTTATTTATTTTCCTCTTGTGCAATGGCCCCCTGATTCAGTACTAGAGAAACGTTGAACCAAGGCATGCATGTATTCAGCTCGGTTGTATGTGCCACCACAGCAGCAATAACCCAGTCAGCCTTCCAGATATATTTGACCCACTATTGGAATATTCTGTACTGCCACAGTAACAGCCATCAGGGCTTCCTCAACCAGCTGAAACTCATTTAAGTGTTAGAAGTATGCTGCTGTTTACCAATACCTGTAATATGATTGCTAGTGGATCTAAATGTGTGAATGTAGTCCTGGCACCTGATAGTGATTCTGAGGTAATAACTGAAGTAGAGATGCCTTGGTACTAGTATGCAGTATACATGGTATGAGTGGGACTTCCTGTGCACTGATGGGCTACATTGAGAGAAAAATGATGACTGACAGTGATCCATCCCGTACTCTTATTAATGTCCATATGTTTAGATGGAGGGTATCAATTGATATGTATGGAGAAAGAATGCTGGAATTAACCTCCGGAGGCACATGCATTTGCATTAAGTATTTGTGTCATGAATTTGTATGAACTATGCTGTGGCTTAGCAAAAGTGATAGACAAATAGGGTCGCTGGTACTTGTATGTCAGAGTACCATTCTCTGACTGTATAGGCTATTTACATGAGTGTAGTGTTGTCAACCAATGTCAAAGCACTTGTTAACTCCATTAGAATAAAATCCATAGAAGTGGAATACATGGACAGAATACCCATGTGTGTTGTTGCGCCTGTAGGGCTGAATGCAATTCAAGTCAAATTTAAGTTGTACAAAAACGAGTTATTTGTAAAATATTGCAGAACTGAATCACTTTACATTACATAATATTAATATTTCTGAGATAGCTGATCTGGAATACTAGGACAATCTCTGTGACATCAGATTTGGTGTGTTCTCCCCCTATGACAAAGGATGTTTCTTCCAAGGCTGTGGTTCTGGAACAAGGGCAAGGTCACAGCCCTCCACTCTGTCCTAGGTCTAGGACAAATTGTGTTTGTTTGTTTCCCCTACAGCTCCAGGCCTATGAGACAAAATATGCCACGCTGCTGACCAACTTAACATGTTTTCCAAAGCTACTGTTAACACAGAGGTTCCTGCATACTGCTTCTCCTAACTACAATTCCTCCACGTTTGGATCTTTCCACTGAGAATCTTTATCACCACACAAGAGGGGGAAAAAGCCCTCTGAACATGTTGTCGTAGGCGAAGTGGATGTAAAGTTCTGATTTCTGACAGAAGAATGCTGTTAGCGATAGTGCTGCAGCAACAGATGCTAGTGTAATTCAAAGTTACACCTAAATTTAAAAGGGGCTAATGCTGCATACACACACACACACACACACACACACACACTCTCTCTCTCTCTCTCTCTCTCTCTCTCTCTCTCTCTCTCTCTCTCTCTCTCTACAAGTACCTTCCAACAATCTCAAGTGGTGCACACTTGCCCTCTCAGAGAACTAGTGCAAATGGCTTTGAAGCTGCAAAAATTTGTTCATATACTGTACTTGTAAAACTCACCACAAAAAAATTTATGTGTAGGAAGGCGAGAGCTATAATGGAAGCTATGGTTACAGTCCACCACCCAAGTTCTGTTATTAGCTCGCCATTGTTATATGTAACATCAATATATCAAGCACATTTGATAATCAGACATGTTTATACTTATTTACAACTTGAATTGTAACTGCCAATAGCACACTAAATATAGATGATAAAAGAACAGAAACATCTTATGAGATAATGGCTAGTACCCCTCTTATCTATGGCATTTAAATATAAAAAGCTGTCACCAGTATCAGACACTAGGACATGGCACATCCTCCCAACGTAATCCACAAATGGTTGGTGGAGAGCTCTGTCTAATAGAGAATGGTGCTGTTGGCGTAATGAGGCTATGAATCTGCAGCTCAGTCCAGAGCACTGGTGTCTATGTAAGTTTGCCACCCAGCAGCGGTATGCACTATGTCACTCCAGTGGCACACACAATCATTCCTGTCACAAAATATTAATGTGAAAGTTTACAGAACATACAGCTCCCATAGATCTGTTGAAACGAACATATAAGCACTATATTGATTACCAGTCATTTCCTCACGAGATAGAACACATAATCTATGGAAGCACATAATACCTTCCCTATCGTCGCTCATCTGTGACTGGCATAGGATATGGAACAAATAGCTGTAATATATGATACACTGATTATATGCTGTATTAACAGCTTACAAAGTACACATAGTGGCTTCTCTAAGACTTGTAGCATAGTACAAGCAGCATGAAAATCTTCAGCTTGGAATAACATAATAATTTCACATGTATCTTAGCCAAACTGAATTTTGCTGTAGATATGCTTTGGTGTGATGGAAATTGGATATCACCGGAGACAAAATGTTACACCATCCAGGATCGTGAACGAACGGCTTTAGTTTCCCACCATTAAGAACAAAATGCTGTTTGCTAGGAACTCTTCAAATCAGTCGTGAATCCCACGTGAGTTTCCGTATTGTACTCTTGTGGTTGCATCTTGAAACTGTATTGAACACTGGCAAGAAGTTGGGGAAGCGGTATCTGCTGTCATCTATGTGTCATGCATGAACGGAGGGAGCTGAGTTCCACTATTTCCTCTGCGTTGTGTTATTTTACCGTGTGCTAGATTGAATTTTTGAGGCTCAAGTGACAAGTGAATACGTGAAATAATGAATCGGGTAATTTCATTGCTCTCAGAACCCTTCCGTTCACGAAAGTTTGAAGAAAAATTAAAAATCAAGAGGCAAGGGAGGCCTACTCCTGCTTTAACAATTTCGCAGACCATTAAAACGAAAAGTCGCCAATTCGATAGGAGATTTAACTCTGAATTGTACAAGAAGCATGAATGGCTGTGTGGTTTTGACATGAAAAATGCCTTATTTTGTTTTCTTTGTTTATTATTTGGAGATCTTTCATGGTCTAAACACGGAGTCTGTGACATTCAACACCTGCATGACAAAATTAGAAAACACAAAACTTTCTTCAGTTCATGTAAATAACGTTTTGAGTTTGGCAAGTCTAGGCAATGTAAATATAGCTACCCAATTAGACAGTGGGTACAGAAGGTCCGTGGCATTACACAACCAAAAAGTAACCGATAGTAGGTACGTATTGAATCTAATTATTAGCTGTATTCGTTTCTGTGGTGCGTTGGAACTTGCCCTTAGAGGACATGATGAGACTGAATCATTTTCCAATCCTGGTGTTTTTCGTTCCTTGATTAATTTTAGTGCAGAATTAGACTCTGTATTAAAATCGCATTTAGTGAAAGCTACAGTTTTCAAAGGAACCTCAAAAACCATCCAGAAAGAACTCCTCCAGTGCATGCTTCAAGTCCGCCAAGAGGAAATTAGAAAGGAAATTAAGGATACTGAGTTTTTGGCCGTAATAGCTGACGAAAGCAGTGACGTAGCCTGTGTTTTCTAGATGGTGCATCATTTACGGAAAACCAGTGGAAAGATTTTGGGACTTCATAGCACCAGAAAAGCATGATGCTCAGTCTTTGGCAACGTCCATCATACACTCCTGGAAATGGAAAAAAGAACACATTGACACCGGTGTGTCAGACCCACCATACTTGCTCCGGACACTGCGAGAGGGCTGTACAAGCAATGATCACACGCACGGCACAGCGGTCACACCAGGAACCGCGGTGTTGGCCGTCGAATGGCGCTAGCTGCGCAGCATTTGTGCACCGCCGCCGTCAGTGTCAGCCAGTTTGCCGTGGCATACGGAGCTCCATCGCAGTCTTTAACACTGGTAGCATGCCGCGACAGCGTGGACGTGAACCGTATGTGCAGTTGACGGACTTTGAGCGAGGGCGTATAGTGGGCATGCGGGAGGCCGGGTGGACGTACCGCCGAATTGCTCAACACGTGGGGCGTGAGGTCTCCACAGTACATCGATGTTGTCGCCAGTGGTCGGCGGAAGGTGCACGTGCCCGTCGACCTGGGACCGGACCGCAGCGACGCACGGATGCACGCCAAGACCGTAGGATCCTACGCAGTGCCGTAGGGGACCGCACCGCCACTTCCCAGCAAATTAGGGACACTGTTGCTCCTTGGGTATCGGCGAGGACCATTCGCAACCGTCTCCATGAAGCTGGGCTACGGTCCCGCACACCGTTAGGCCGTCTTCCGCTCACGCCCCAACATCGTGCAGCCCGCCTCCAGTGGTGTCGCGACAGGCGTGAATGGAGGGACGAATGGAGACGTGTCGTCTTCAGCGATGAGAGTCGCTTCTGCCTTGGTGCCAATGATGGTCGTATGCGTGTTTGGCGCCGTGCAGGTGAGCGCCACAATCAGGACTGCATACAACCGAGGCACACAGGGCCAACACCCGGCATCGTGGTGTGGGGAGCGATCTCCTACACTGGCCGTACACCACTGGTGATCGTCGAGGGGACACTGAATAGTGCACGGTACATCCAAACCGTCATCGAACCCATCGTTCTACCATTCCTAGACCGGCAAGGGAACTTGCTGTTCCAACAGGACAATGCACGTCCGCATGTATCCCGTGCCACCCAACGTGCTCTAGAAGGTGTAAGTCAACTACCCTGGCCAGCAAGATCTCCGGATCTGTCCCCCATTGAGCATGTTTGGGACTGGATGAAGCGTCGTCTCACGCGGTCTGCACGTCCAGCACGAACGCTGGTCCAACTGAGGCGCTAGGTGGAAATGGCATGGCAAGCCGTTCCACAGGACTACATGGAGCATCTCTACGATCGTCTCCATGGGAGAATAGCAGCCTGCATTGCTGCGAAAGGTGGATATATACTGTACTAGTGCCGACATTGTGCATGCTCTGTTGCCTGTGTCTATGTGCCTGTGGTTCTGTCAGTGTGATCATGTGATGTATCTGACCCCAGGAATGTGTCAATAAAGTTTCCCCTTCCTGGGACAATGAATTCACGGTGTTCTTATTTCAATTTCCAGGAGTGTAGAACAGATAATCATTTGGGGAATTGTCCACATAAGCTAATAGTGCAAACATATGATGGTGCAGCAGTAATGAGTGGTTCGTCACGTGGGCTGCAGGATCTTGCCAAGGAAAAGTTCCCCAATGCTTCATACATTCATTGCTATGCCTACCAGTTGAATCTCGTAATGCTTGAAGACGCTTCCATTAATAAAAATGTGCGAATATTCTTCACTAAACTTCAGGGACTTTGCAGTTTCTTTTCAGCATCTCCTCAAAGAAGAGCAGTTCTCGACGAAATAGTACGAAAACGACTGCCACATTCAGTACCTACTCATTGGAATTTTCAGTCAAGGAGCGTCAGTACCGTGTTCCAATATAGCGAAGATATTATCACGTGCATGAATAATATGAGCCAGAGAAATTTGCTACTTACTCTTCCAGTTTTTACGGAAACTTCTTTCAGAGCTGCAATTGAATGCTACTCTTTTTTGGAAGCAAAGAAACTTCGAACAGAACTCTGTTATTTGTGGAAGAGAAGAGTTCAAAAGTAAAAGCATGTGTGGAGCTTTGAGCTTTCTGGATTACATAACAGACAATAATCTTTGTGATACACTGAGCGAATCTGTGAAGCTCCTGAAAGCTATAATTACAATTCCAATGACCACATCAGAAACAGAAGTTTTTCTTCGCTGAAACGCATCAAAACCTTCTTGCAGAATACTGTGGACCAAGAAAGACTATCAGCACTCACGATGCTCTCTATTGAGCGAGACCTCGTTTTACGAATTGCAGACTTCAATCAAAGAGTGATCGAAAGATTTGCAAATATGAATGAAAGAAGAATAGAGTTCCTGTACAAGTGATCAGCACCACATCCAAATTCAGAGATAAAATCGAACGGTATAAACATCAGTCCTGCTGAAAAAGGTTAGTAAGGCATGCCTACTACTTTTTGAGTACATAGAACTGCAGTTGATTTTAATTCCTTTCATTCTGCAAAAATAATACTTTTTTCTGTGTACCCCTTTTGGTTTTATTATGGGTAGATGCAGGAGTGAACGAGTGAGACGTCTGTTTATATCAGGCATTACAAAAAAAAAAAAAAAAAAAAAAAAAGTTGATGTTTTCCTTCGTGAGCAAAGTGCACCACCATATTCTTTGGTGCACGAGCCGCCACTGCATACACACACAGAGTCGATAACACACAATGCAAGCATACTGATGATGATTTAAAGCCTTCAAACAATCCATAGGGCCAGTCCCGCTAATATGTAGTGCTGAGCAACAGCATTCTGAAATGATGTAGCCAAGGCGCGACATGTGGTGCAGTCATTGGATGCAATGGAACGTCGAAATCTGGAAACTGTTCCATGTCCTGCTCCAGTATATTGGGTGCTACATCGTAGAACTTGTCTGCATGCTTGCTTAGTGGTGTTGATGATGGTAGTCTGGTTCCAATGGATACAGTCTGATATCAATTCTCCGTGCTGACATTATTTCCATTCCAGTATGTGGGCAATTGCATCAGGGTACTTGTCTGCATTCTGACTTAATTTGCGCTGCTATTTGTGATGCTGTTGCTGCTGCTGCTGCTGCTGCTGCTGCTGCTGATCCTCCTCCTCCTCCCCATGCTCCTGCTGCTCACCTGTAGCAGACACTGCATCAGATACGTCCGGGAGCTGATCAAGTGAGGGAGAAATAAAAGAAAACCATGAAAAACATACACACATAGATACACACATATCGAATGACGTATATTGATAGAGAGGAATGATTTAATACTTACAATCAACAGTACAGCTCTTTTTTTTCAGGCTTGATCTCTAATAATGCTTCATGATCATGATCAATGGGTCACTAGTACGGTGTACAGAGCACACGCGGTGGATCTCCTTGATGGCTAGTATGCGTAGACATTGAGGATTAGTGGTGGGGGTGGCGATCAAAGTGTCGTGGAAACTGGAACAACTATTCTGAACTGCCCCCATATCCCCACGTCATCCATCTTGGATTCTAACATGACTGAAGACAGCGTGTATTGCCATCTTTGATTCTGAAAATAGAACCCTGCAGGTTAGCGCCTGTAGGATGAAGTCGTGAGAATACTTTACCCTGCTCAATAGTTTAATGTGTAGGAAGTCACATGTGAATAACATGCTACGAACTCATAGCACAGACTTGTGAAGGATGAGCTCTATAAGGTTTCACCAGACAATTTCATAAAATCTGTATGAGTAAGGATATCACATGCTCAATGGTTTTACTGACATGTGTTAACCTTCTGAAAGAGAATGCACTGTATGGTATTCTCATTGTTGAAGTATATTTTCACTATTCTTGGGTAGTTCTTACACACTGTAATCTAGAAACACTATCAGCACTTGAGTGGTGAACCTTGGAGTTATTTGTGCTAAATTCTGATGGTAGTGACGTTGGTCATAATCTGACAGCGCTACTTTTATGTCAGCAAATAGTGGATTTTAATAAATTAATACTACATTGAATGTTAGTCTGATAATGATTCTATAGAAATATATGTAATGTTACAGAAATTAATACCACATTGGTGTACTATGCAATGCTAGTGGTGTATACCAGTGGTCATGAAACTGTGATCTGAATCATGTGTTTGTGTGGTCCACAGTTCTCAGCTGTATTTTATAACATGTATCTCGAAACTAATAGCAGAATTGAAAGACATCTACAACATTCAGAGCCCGCATCTCGTGGTCGTGCGGTAGCGTTCTCGCTTCCCACGCCCGGGCTCCCGGGTTCGATTCCCGGCGGGGTCAGGGATTTTCTCTGCCTCGTGATGGCTGGGTGTTGTGTGCTGTCCTTAGGTTAGTTAGGTTTAAGTAGTTCTAAGTTCTAGGGGACTTTATGACCACAGCAGTTGAGTCCCATAGTGCTCAGAGCCATTTGAACCATTTTGAACAACATTCAGATCATTTTAACTGTGTGGTTTTCTTGTTCATTAACAAACAAAAATACGTCCTGTGACGAGCTTAATAACTGATGTTATTGAAGTCGACTTTGGGGCAAGTAGAGTTGGCTACTTATTTCAGGGACAGAGTGCGCACTACAGTATTAGAGGCTCTGAGAGAGGGAATGTTTTATTGTTTGCCTTGCATGACTCATACCTATCATTTTGTATGATGTAAATTTTGCGATGGAAGTAACATGGAATCAAGTATGGGCATTACAGAGACAATTGTCTTCAAATGCAGCACATATTTGTAGGAAGAAACATGAAACTAAATTAAGGCTGTCGCATTACGTTGCAATGAGTAGAAGGACTATGATATTCAAAATATGTATTAAACATTTCTGGTCATGTTTCACATTGCATAATGCACTTAATTATGGGTACAGTTACTTTATTAATCAATTAGTGAATCCAGAAATGCTTCACAATTGTTAAATGTGTATGGGAATTGGAAATATGTCCTAATCTCCTCCTCCTCCTACTCCCCCCCTCTCTCTACCCCTCTCCCCCTCCCACCTTCCTTTGTCTGTCTCCTCCCCTTGTCCCTATCCATCATCTCCCGCCTGCCCCCTCCCCCCCTCCTGTTCACTGTACGTTTCTTACCCCAGACTCACTCTATTCATCTCCTCCTCCCTTATTTCTCTGTCCACATCCTCCTTCCCCTTCTTTATACCCATTTCCTCCCTCCTCCTCTGTTTCACCTCCTTATCCCCCATCTCCCTGATCTTATTTATTGTTATTACAAATGGAACATTGAGTAATCATAGCTGCCGAAGTGAATGGGTAAATTAGTTGGAATCATTAGTACTTGGGGTATGAGAGAGACATTTACAGCATTGGATCTGTGAGGATAGTAGCTTCAATGACAGTATTGGTTTTAATATATGAACAAGTAGGATTATAAGGTTAGCCATAAACAGAAATTTTCTGTTTTCTGTTAAAAATGACTGTGAAACGGAAAACAAAATTGCACATTTTCGCAACACAGATTAATATGTTCTTTCTCGCAGCCAGTTTAACAGAAAGTGTTTATCATATAATATGTCTATATCTTCAGCTGTTTAGGCTGTGTATTTTCTGTCTTTTGAGACAGGAGCCATCCAATCAAATCTTTCTGTAAATTTGTGTGAGTTGAAACAAATCAATTTGACTAAATCTATGAATTTATTGAAATGAAATAAATCGGAATTAATTGATTTGGCAATAATTTGCTGGTGTTTTTAATGCGTTCATCATAATGCTTGGTGATGGAGAATATTTTTTGTCTTTCTGTCCTGAGAAAAAACGAATAGCGCCGATGGCTACCTACTCTCGAGCATGCCCATGTGAAAAACACAGCATTTCGAGGTTTCTTCCAAACACTTCCAGCGACTGATCTTACAATTTGCGTGAACCAGGAGGACATACTTAAATTGAAACAGCAAGTCAGGTGGAATCAGACCATCCTCATATTTCAGCATTCCAGTGATTATCGTTGCTTCAATCACGCTGTTTGTCAGCTTCTTAATAGCGAGTCTTGTCCCATTTCAAAGTTTCGGTTGATTCAGGTTGTGTAAGATGATTATCACAGAGCCGCCCTGGAGCTGCAAATTGTGCGGTAGCATTTCTAGCAGATCCAAGATAATTGACGACTTCATCTTGATCCGTAATGAAATCGATCGAATTAAATGAATGCAACTGGCCAGCGATATGCCTTCGGATTTTTACGTTCAAGTTGCCCATGTCCTTTTTTTTTTCACACCCAAAATGGTACGTTCACCAACCAGACATGGTTTTTGTAATTTGCAGCAGTAACCGGGAACACTTTCGTGCTCAATTCTTCTTTCGATCTTGTGAACTGCCAAAAATTTGATGGACATGAAATGAGGCCAAGGGAAGCGTCAGCCTGAGGTTTTTCATTGAGCGTCTAACAATTGCTTGGAAAACACTTTCGTCGGTTCGTCATTTTATAACGTGGCTCGCATATTCGTTGTTAACTTGTTGAGAGTTTCCACGTATCTTCATAAGTCGATGACTTCAAGCAAGCGTTTATTTCATCAGCAGCTATTGATCTTGGAATTACCAACAGCGTTTGGTGAAAATCGCTAGTCAGCCACGGTGGTGGCATTTTTTCCAGAGAAATAAACCACAAAATGCAATAAATTGACTGTTGGTAACATACCAAATTACCTACCATGTGACTTTATTTACTTACACGATATGAGGTACTGCGTGGAGGTAAAAAAGAAGGGAGGTGACTGCAGCGGCGGCTCGTGATTATACATTCTGGGTTTAACAAATTTTTAGATTCGGGTAAATGTGAGAGAGTGAAATTAATACCATCTGCTGTATAACAGTTATGCTCATCAACATATTTATGCAACTACAGCCACTACAAATAATAATAACACTAATAGTAATAATACGCATAACCTGTCTCAAAAAAGAATAGTTTGGGGGATTTTTTTTATACATAATTAAGTACAGTTTAGGGCAAAATCGAAATAACATTTAAGCTCTCGTCACTCTCCATTTCGCATTTTTGTGTAAGTAAGAGTTTTCGTGCTTTTTTATTTTTTTCAGACAAGTACACAAGATCCCTAACACATGTATTAGTTAACGAATACACTTGTGGGCTGATAATCAAACATTCTTACATGGCACTCACGCAACAACTTACGCTTATTATACACTGCTTTGTTTGCTTATTGTCACACTTACTTGATTTCGTCACTTTCTCAGTCAACAGACCCGATCTTGGAGGCCAACTCCTTTCCAGGTAACGTTTCCTGGTAATTTTTTTCTGTTATCACTTAAAACACATTCAACAGAGTTCGTGTTGACGCTATACACGAAACAGATTCCTGCACAGTAAACAACCAACTCCAAACACAACCTACCGTTTGTGAACCTGATTAAATTCAAGTAGTGCTGTTTACTAACATGATTACTTCGCTAGAACAGAAGTGAGACGCTGAGAACAGTAAGGGCTAAAAGCACAACGTCGTCGATCCCACATCCTATCAAAGAAACCAGTGAGTTAGCTGTTCGTTAATGTTCGTATATGGCCTACAATGTGGACCTACCGCACAGATAAATCCGACCAACCATAAGATCAACATATATCAGAAGCATAAATAAATGCTACAGTCTCACAATTGACGATGATGTACTTTATGGTTGTCAGCCTCAATCAGATTACTGACGATAAAATATAAAACTTAATAAACAATCTCAATCAAAATACCACAAAAGAGGTTTATATATTGATGCCCTATGTAATTTTAATGTCTAGTGCGTGGATTGGCCTATCTGAGGAGAGCGTTACCGTCTTGCGGGATTTATGCCAAGCGAATGGGGACAAAAGTCAGCTGCAGCGTGCTGCCACCTGGTGGCACTGACGTAGACTTGTAGTTGAATGGTAAGGGCTGGCTTTGTACACCGTGAACTGTACACATTGTTTATCAAATCCTTTTTTAGTTGGCCTGTAAGGCAAATACGCAACTCCACATGCGCAAAATTCCTTAAAAACGTGCACAGCTGAAGCTGTGCGCACGACCCAGCTGCCATGTTTCACAGGGTCTGAAGGAGTAGCAATGTAGCATAGCGCGGTAGACTAAGTGCCTTGTATTTCCGATTGCCACATTTAGATTCCGTTTAAAAGCATTTGAAGAAAAATAACCAATAAATCCGAAAGGTGTCAGAAGTTTGGCACGAAAGAGTTAACACTGTACGTGTGGGCAGGGCGTGTCGCCATTTTAAGTGGCCCAAAACATTAGCAGACAACTGTTTACGATTGCCTCTTGTCCACTGTTTCTGTCGTGTGCGCGCAATAACTGTTTTAAATACAAAAAATTGTAGAGCTTACGTGAGTAACATAGTGTCAGGAAGACGATTTCGAAAGTTTTTCCATTCTTGAACGCGTATGTTCTCTAGTAATACGACAATTTGGCCTCGTTAACATTACTCGTTTTTTTTTTTTTTGCTGCTATATTTCGGATAACCAGAAACAGAAGGCAGTGATGCGAAAGGCATGCTTTCGTAATTCGTTTGATTCCACTTGTACTGGATTTGTATCAATAACAAATGAAACTGGAGCTCCAAAACCAATGCTTATTTGCTTACTGGTATCGGTGCTGCTTCTTGTTTGTTATATTTTCAGCTTTCAACTAGTATGCACAGCATTTTTAGTATGCACGTTTGCAGAAAAAGTACCTACGTGTTCTTTGCTAGCCCATAAACGTGTGCGATGAGGAAAGAAGCAAAGCATGCTATCGTATCTTGTCAATAATGTGAATGATTATTGAAACGTCGGAGAAACAGAATTCCATAGAGTTCTTGTTATAACCGAGCGGGGTGGCGCAGTGGTTAAGACACTGGACTCGCATTCGGGAGGACGACGGTTCAATCCCGCGTCCGGCCATCCTGATTTAGGTTTTCCGTGATTTCCCTAAATCACTCCAGGCAAATGCCGGGATGGTTCCTCTGAAAGGGCACGGCCGACTTCCTTCCCAATCCTTCCCTAATCCGATGAGACCGATGACCACGCTGTCTGGTCTCCTTCCCCGAAAACCAACCAACCAACCAACCAGTTCTTGTTATATAAGATTGTCAGTGCATTAGTCTCACTACAGTTTACCACCTTTTCACTTTGAAATCTTACCTATTATGCGCCATTCACTGTGTGGCCAGTATTAGCAACTTACATGGTTAAAAAAAAAAAAGATATAATTTTGTAAACAACTTCCAAAACAGTGGAATGCTATAAATGTGATTAACGGAATGGTCTCAAAAGCTGAAGACTGCTTAAAATGGATATTTTGCTTTAATATGCATGTAACGTTTTAGTTATGCTAACGCAACCTGTGTAAAATGTAGGCGCACATTTTCTGCTGTAGCCTCTTTGCTTCTTTTCCAGGAATACTCGCCAGTAGCTCTGTCAGTATTTCAGGAATAATCAAATATAGCACAGTTGGAATGTACGTCTACATTTACCATCTGCTTGGTTTTACTTTTTAATTTCATTTTGAGATTTTCAAAATATGTAAGTCTGTGCCATGCTTTGTGATATACCTGTAGTTAGCTACTTAGTTTTATGTTCCATATATCGTTTGCAGGATGAATCATAATTATATGAAATGAGCCATTATATATTGACATCAGTTCTTTTCGTAAATATGCCTCCATGCGTGAGGGTATTTTCGTTCTGATCTTTTATTAGTTTTTACATTATTTAATTAAAGACAGACATGTTAGTAATTCGTACACATCACCATTTACACATTACAGCAACAGATAATCTTCTGCAGATAAGTTTAGTTTCAAATTTTATTTTGCTGTGTCACAAGCATTTCATATCAATGACTAAGTGATCAAAACTTTTCGTTGCAGCATTGTGCTACAGACAACCTTAATGTGGCTTATTGAATATTATTTTTTACCTCTGGTATTGTAATTATGTACATCATCGTTCCTGTTGAAGCACAGTGCTTTATTTACAACAAACTACATGAAGGAATAACTATACTGTGAAACAGATAAACTGCTACTCACACGCCGAGCACAAGGCAGGCACGACGAAAAGTGTTCACATAACTTTTCAAGGCCGTCTTCAGAAAGGATGCACAGCACACACATTCATACAATCATACACACAAAACTCACGAATACATGACCGCTGTCCGACTGTTCTAGCCAGAATCTTTTCTAAAGGACGAGGAAATGTGAACAATGAATATGAATTTTGGGGCATCGGACAGTGCCGGAACAATCAGTGCAGTTACTTAGCCGTGTGTTGTGTGGGGACAATGCCGTTGAAATATTGAGGCTCTGATGTTGGAGCATTTGCGACATGGAAGGCAGTGAAAAGCAAAGTACAGGAGAGGAGAGAAAGAACGTCCACTGAGTGAAGTAAGGCAAATCTAAAGTCGTATGACAGAAATAAAACCATTACAATAAAAATAAATGGTGCAACAACAATTCACGTATACAAAAGAAAATATACATAAGAAAACATGCTTGTTGCCCCACTTACGAATGGAATTTGATTTCTTTAAACTTTAGATTACAATAGGATCGATTAGTGCACCTGTAAACAAAGCAAGCTGGCATTTTTAATGAAACAACTACATTCGTACACAATCAAAACACCCAACACTATCGAAACTGGCACAGGCATGACAGAGTGACGTCACGGGGACGTATCACTGCCGTGAACCTAATATTTTGGGCACGTTAAGATGGCAGATATCGGTTTCAAGTTTGTGATGTACTGACACCTCCCTTCTTTTCTGACCTCCATTGTAGCTGCACTCCTTGCAAGGATATACTTTGGCTGAAACACCTGCGTGAGGCCACATTGGATTTCTTCAAGCTTGTATTTGTGTGTTTTATATTGTAATCACATTATAACGTATGTCTTATAAATAAATGCCGTTCCACAACATTAGGATCTCTCAAAAAGGTACAATTTATTGATGTTAAATGTCAGATAATGAGTTATACGCGTTTAAAAGCTTCAGGAGGTGTATGAGAAAAAAACGGAAGTTACAAATCATATAACATTATTGTGATATATTGGGTAACAAGAATAAACGTGGACGAAAAGGTGGTGTTGTCATTCTGCTAATTTTGATTCGCTTCCTACCAACTACAAAAATTTAATTATTCACCTTCACATTTCTGAGATATTTTGGGACTTGTCATTGTCAGTAATTTGCAAATTAAGCATGAAATACAGATATGCGAGTGAATATTCAGGACACATTGATTATCTGGGATAAACAAACCACCACTCTTCCTCATCACAAAACACATAAAAAAGACTGACAGATGTGTAAGAGAATTAAAACGTGACTTAGTCTGTCATCCATCTACAAAGCATAAAAGAAAATTTAAAAAATTAGTTATTGTAGGAGACCTCTGTTCCAAACAAGAATGTCTTCAAATTAAATACATTTTCTGACGATATATAGTCTGGTAACGGTGTTTTTCTAGGTGTTTCACTGGCTGTCAAGAGCAAGGGGAGTAGCTTACTTTGTAATTTTTCGCGCAAATTAGAACATTTATTTAGCAGTGTGGTAGTTTCTCCTTAAGTATTTTTTGCTGTACATACCACTACACAAATAACTAGTATGTAGATTACAGGTTCTCACTTCCAAAGAAAGTAAATACAGCAACAGTTTTTTTTTTCGCACAAATTATAGAACACTTTGCATAACCAGTACCAGTGCTGTTTTTCTGGGGGAACGCTGGGATATGCATACCCATAAACTTTTTCTTCGACAAAGTAATTTTTTTACGATGTTGAGAACTTGGAAGAGTGCCAAAGATTTATTTCACAGACGTAAATTTTTTATTTCATTTTTTCGTGTTGGTAATTGCAATACGAACGATACCAGTGCAGTTTTTGGTGGGAAAAGTGATGTCATTGACTGTTTCAAGCATTTTGAAGCTGCGGCAACCGTTCTCGACAACTGAATCGCTGGCAGCCAGTTCGACAAGCATGTAATGCCCTCGCCCGCTAATAGTGGGCGATGGTAGTGCTAAAGGGATATGCGTACGCTGAAACGCCGAGCTACCGATAGATGTCTCTATGGTCCCGCTACCACTATCCTTCGCGATTCATTGCCATCTTTGTTTTGTTGTTCTCTATTCGTTTGCGTTTGCTGTTGCTTTCTTGTCGGTTGTGCGAAGTTTTACAGTGTGTCCTGTCTTTCGTTGCAACTTGTAACTTAAGTTGGAGGTGAGAGACGAGCAGAAAACTAACATACTATTTTACTTTTTCTCCTGCATCTAAAAAACCAAAAACTGTCAATAATTCGTATGCAAGTGAAAAGCCAGGAAGTTCAACATCAGTGGATGGCGAAAGCGAGACTGTAAACCTTCATTTGAGCTGTAGTAAAGTCAACTGAAGAGTCCAATACCATTTTTTTGTAGCTAGACTTGTTGAGACGTCATGGCTAAATACAGATGGGTGGTATCCCACGCTTCAGTTATAAGTAATGTTCGCTACATTATATCCCATGCCGGAGTACCCTCAAACCTTTTTTTTTAGAAAAAGGGCACTGACCAGTACACTTATTTAGCTTTGGGGCAAGTTTTTCCCCAAGTGCTTCTCGCACTACATACCACCAAGGAAATAATGCGTATGAAGCGCGCAGGTTGTCACATTCAAAGAAAGAAAAGACCAATAGTTTCCAGATTTGCAGTGAATGACCCAACTAAACATATAAAGAGCTTCTGCTTTAATTTGTCTGCTAGAATGGCTGCCGCAGTCATTGCGATACCTAGAGGTACCTTGACAACCGAGACATTCATTGGTAACTTCGACAAAGCCAAGGCATATCTTTGAATGGAGCACAGCCACACTACCTCTCGTGATGCATATACAAACGAAGGCACATTTAAATTACCACGAATAGACATCAATTCTTCAGCACACTAAAGATATGATCATCACTGATATATCGCTTTCGATTGTATTCTTGTTCGCAAAATGTCAATGCCGATGAGGAATTTGCTATTGTTGTTATGAAAACATGGGAAAATGAAGCTGTCAACCTGAATGTCACATTTAAAAAAAATGAAAACATGTGAAAGCAGAAGTGTCAAATCGATTGACACATTTCTTTCATTGAGATTTTCATACGGAAATACCACCCATGATTCCGATTTTTATGGTGAATTTTCCAAAAATTTTCTTTTGTACAAACCCTGTGCTGATAATTACGAATACAAAAACAACAACAAAAATATATCAGCAATATCAGTCGAGCCTTTCCCAAATGATGATCTTTCATACGCGCGACAATTGACTTTTATTGACATAGATTAATGCTTTTCTCGTACTGGCAACAGAGCAACACTTTGTAAGCAATTACTGTGTCAGTACTTTGGTGTCGATGAGGGTGGCAGCAATCTGAAACAGAGGGTGACATGAAATGTTCCGAATGGTGCCCACTTTTAACAGTCATTCAGCGACTTGCCGCACCCTTATAGCTAATCTGTTGGGGACTCATAACAAACTAATTTACGTATGTTGCCTATCAATAATAAGACCAGTGGGGGAACAATAAAGTGCGTCATGGAGCTTGTCTGGAAGCAGTTGTGTATGCTGCTCCAGTAGAAAAGGTACTAGGAAAGTTTTGCAATATAGTTTTATTTATTTAATTTTTTTCAGAGTAATTTCCGCCACATTGAACACACCTCTCCATCCTCCGAAACCAATCTCTAAACCATTTCTCCAAAGTTTCTGTGGCTAGTAAGGCACTCTAGTTGTTCCAAGCCCAAAGGAGGCCTTAATCATTTGAAACCTGCACTCCTTTCAGCTTGATTTTCACAGGTGGGAAGAGTGCAAAGTCACAAGAGCAATGTCTGGACTTGAAGGAGGGTGCTCAAGATATTTCAGTCCTCTACCCCGAAAATATTCGGTGCATGCTTTGGCGCAGTGAATAGCAGCGTTGTCTGTTGGAGGAACCAAGTGTCCACTCTTGGCTTCGTTGCAGGTTTTTCAAATACTGGATAACACTGGGCAAGCACTGCTCAGTGCACCACTTATCTGTGACTGTCTTCTGTGCGTCCAAAACGACACTCTCCACAATTCCACTCGATTTAAAAAAACAGCAATCATTTTCTTCTTTACTGATTGGGATTTTCTGACAGCTATGGGTGTGTCGTCATCTTCAAAGACCCAACTTTGGTTTAAGTCTTAGTCAGCATGGACAGAACCTTGGGGTACACCTGCAGTGGAATGTAAAGCATGGGATTACGTGTTGTTGATGGTGACATAAGATGGACAGTTAGAGAGGAATGATGTGATAAGGCACACACAATTTGTGGGAAGTGCATAGCTCTGGAGCTTAAAAGGAGCAGGAATGTCATACACAGTCATATGCTTTTTCGAGATCAAGGGAGACAAAAATGGCAGATTTGCTGTGGTTGATTTGATGTGGGAGATGAGTAAGATACAGGAGTTGGTCGTTGGAGGAGAAATTGGGACGGAAGCTACATTGATGAACAGGAATGTGTAGGTGTTGTATGTGTTTGTGAATATGTCAGACTAGGATGGACCTTGTTAAACATGGAAGAGAGGCTGAAGGGATGGTAGTGCAAGGCGTCATAGCAGGTTTATTGGATTTGATGAAGAGAAGGATTTGAGAGGTGTTTCACGTCTCAGGATAGAAAACAGTGTGATGGATTATATTATAAAGGACAGCTAGGAATTCTAGGAAGGAGTGGGGGTATTCTTTCAGCCTGTAGGTTGTGCAGTTGTGACCAGCAGCAGTGTTATGTTTGTTTGTAGTATCTGTTGAATGTCTTGTGTCATTCTTGAAGTATTGAGTTTTCTTCTGTGGAGTGTTATCGAGATAATGGAAGCTAGGAGTGAGGGGCGGTAGTGAGGCACTGTTACACTCATAGACTGTTGGGAATAAGGAGTAATCGAAGGGGGGTGGTATGGGAAGGTTAAAGTGTCAGAGAGTTAGGAAACAAAGTGACTAGGTTTGCTTAAGTTGTTAGGGAGAGAGGATTATCATGCATGAGTGGGCAGGGTTCCTACCAGTAATACGATGAAATGCCTTTCAAAAAATGACTCTGAGCACTATGGGACTTAACTACTGAGGTCATCAGTCCCCTAGAACTTACAACTACTTAAACCTAACTAACCTAAAGACATCACCCACATCCATGCCCGAGGCAGGATTCGAACCTGCGACCGTAGCGGTCGCGCGGTTCCAGACTATAGCGCCTAGAACCTCTCGGCCACTCCGGCCGGCGAAATGCCTTTCAGTACCTGAAAGAGCTTATGGGCAGTGTGGCATTGAGGTTTGTGAATGGTTGGCGCCAAACACATTCAGCAGACGACGGATGTTTCAGTGTAGTTATTGGAGGCAAGTAAATTTGCCTTGGTCATGGGCCTGCAGGAAATATTGATGAAGGCGATGGGATTCTTGGAGAAGTAGTAGAGCACACGGAGGGAGTGTGAACAGTGTGGGTAGATGGGTTGCGATGGAATGAGGTGTGTCTTGCTGTTTGACAAGGTCTGTTGTAGAGCATGGTGGATATCATTGAGGTGTTGGAAGCATAAGGGGTGGCTTCGGAGTTGGATAACAATTAATTGCCTTTAGGAATCCCAGTTGATATGGGAGTAGTGCTGGATTTGTTTGGGAGAGGCAGGAGGGGTAGGTGCACAGGGAAGGTGTGTGGTGTAGGGAATAGTGACTAGAGCAGGGAGTTCATTGCTTCTTATCAGGTCGAGGACTGCTGCAGTAATAAGTCCAAGGAGGTTATGAGAGGTGGGGATAACATAAGGAGTTGAATTGCTTTCACAGCTAGCAGGTAGTGGGGGAGGGACTGTAGCATCATGGAGCGAATCAGCGAACTGTTGCCACCACTAGAGTTCATTGTGGGATTGGCTATGGATGTTAAGGTCAGTGGCAATAACATAGGCTGAAAAGGTATGGTGAAGAAGTCGTATGGGATGGGACCATGTTGTCAGATACACTATGTGATCGAAAGTATCCGAACACCTCGCTGAAAATGAGTTACAAGTTCGTGGCGCCCACCATCGGTAATGCTGAAATTCAATATGGTGTTGGCCCACCCGTACCCCTGATGACAGCTTCCACTCTCACAGGCATACGTTCAATCAGGTGCTGGAAGGTTTCTTGGGGAATGGCAGCCATTTCTTCACGGAGTGCTGCACTGAGGAGAGGTATCGATGTCGCTCCGCGAGGCCTAGTATGATTCCAGTGTTCCAAAAGGTGTGCTATAGGATTCAGGTCAGGACTCTGTGCAGGCCAGTCCATTACAGGGATGTTATTGTCATGTAACCACTTCGCTACAGGTCGTGCATTATGAACAGGTTCTAGATCGTGTTGGAAGACGCAATCGCCATCCCCGAATTGCTCTTCAACAGTGGAAAGCAAGAAGGTGCTTAAAACATCAATGTAGGCCTGTGCTGTGATAGTGCCACGCAAAACGAAAAGGGGTACAAGTCCCCTACATGGAAACATGACCACACTGTTGGCTTTACACACGCTGCCATCGGACCACCACATTGTGTACCATGATTTGTAACTCCACACAACGTTTTTCCACTGTTCAGTCGTCCAATGTTTACGCTGCTTAGACCAAGAGAGGCGTCGTTTGACATTTACCGGCGTGATGTGTGGCTTATGAGCAGCCGCTCGACCATGAAATCCAAGTTTTCTCACCTCCCACCTGACTGTCATAGTAATTGCAGTGGATCCTGATGCAGTTTGGAATTCCTGTGTGATGGTCTGGATAGATGTCTGCTTATTATGCATTATGGCCCTCTTCAACTGTCGGTGGTCTCTTGTCAGTCAACAGACGAGGTTGGTCTGTACACTTTCGTGCTGTACATGTCCACGTTTCCAATTCACTATCACATCGGATACAGTGGAACTAGGGATGTTTAGGAGTGTGGAAATCTCGCACAAAGGCGTATGACACAAGTGACATCCAATCACCTGACCACGTTCAAAGTCCATGAGTTCTGCGGAGCGCCCTATTCTGCTCTCTGACGATGTCTAAAGTCAACTGAGGTCGCTGATATGGAGTACCCGGCAGTAGGTGGCAGCACAATGCACCTAATATGAAAAATATATGATTTTGGGGGTATCCGAATACTTGTGATCACATAGTGTATAAATAGTACAACAGGCAACAGTTACAGTTTTGGGGAAGAGAGCGAGAATAAGGTGTTCTGTAGGAGTGTTCAGAGGAGTTGTCGCTGAACAGGGGGTTTATTTTAATGGCCAATGGTGACTCTGCCTCGGGCCATGGGGGTCCGCTTGTCTGGTCGGTGGAGAATTTATAGTTTAGTGTGGATGATATGATGATGTTGGAGGAAGGTTTCATTCAAAATGAATGCATCAGTATGGTGTTGGGTGAGAGTGTGCATGAGGAGGTGTATGTGGGCTGAAAAGAAGGAGAACTGTGGTCACAAAATGGATTATGTCTTCAGCTGTGGGAGTTGGGTGGAGGGGGGTTGTTGAGGCGGAGGGGCTTTACAACAGGTTTAATGGGAATTGCCAGCTCAGGTTTGGAAAGTGCAGGCTGAGCCTTGCACCTGGAAGAATAGGCTGATGGGACAGCTTACAGGTATTACATGAGAGAGTGGAAGTGAGGTTAGAATATAACTTGAAGAAATGATAGGGTTTATAATGGGGAACAGATGGGAGGATATCTGCAGTCAGTGGTTAGGTGGTCATCATACATTAGGCATATTTGGTAACAGGAGGATTGAGGATAGGATTTCAGTGGCTCAACAGCGTGTCATAATTTGTAGATCAGGGTCCCATGGTGCAGGAGGTGAACAGTTGGGATTGGGATTCAGTGAGGATGAGGACTTTGGAGGTTGGGTCTTAATTGTCAAAGATACGTAGTGCTTTCTGAACTTTGACGTCAGCATTGGAGTTGAGCTCAGACTCCAACTCCTCTATCGTAGTTTCAGTGTCGATCCCTTTGAGCACAGTGGAGAGATAGTGGGGAAGTTGTGGTTGCTTGGTCTGGGTGGTTATGGGAAAGGGTGCAAAGTTTGGCTAGGGACAAAAAGTGACAAAAGGGATCTTATGAAGGTGTTGATATGGAATTCAATATCAGAGGATTTTACGAGGACAGAGTCTTTTTGAGGGATAACCTGAATGATGGGTCAGGAAGGGATATATTTTTTGATTTCAAGGTGCAGGATTTTCAATTTGAGGACATTGGAGTCAGGATAGGAGAGGAGGAAGGTATGACATTCTGAAGTCATAGTTGCAGATGGGGTGGACTAGCAATCCATGAGGTCTGGGCTTTCCGTTTGTTTGGGTGACTTTTTGGAATCAGGATTGGGGGCAGCGCCAGTTCTGAGGTGTTTGGCGGTTTCCTAATGAGTGTAGGTAAGAAGGGAGTGTTGGGGACAACTGAGGGTAAAAGCTGACGGAATTGTTTGGGGGGGGGGGGGGGGGACTGGTTGATGGAAAGGGTACCACCGTACAGGAACCCACTGTAGAAACATATGGCTGAATCGATGGTGATGGCATAGGTGTATTGACATATGGTGGTAGCAGTTCAGGTCTTGGTGCTGTACTTGATGACATTAGTCCTTGTGCTGGATTTGCTACTGATGGTGTCTGCTACTGAGAGTGTTGTGCTTGGAGACAGGGGACTGGTAACTTGGGATAGGACTAATGGAAGGTAGAAGTGCTCCAAGTGATTGTTGTAGGGAATTGGGATGGATAGGCGTGTACAATGGTAGTGGATAGAGAAGGCAAGGTGGTGATGCAATTACCTGTTGATGGATGAGTGATGGATTCAGTGGCAGTGGTATCGGTGGAGGCGACAGTGGCAGCAGCAGCAGGAGCAGTGGCAGCGGCGGCGTCGGCAGCGACAATGGTGCAACAATGACGAGATGACAATGATATGGAGATATCAGCAGTGATGAAGAAGCGAAGAACAGTGATGATGAATAGGCTACACACAGAAGTAGCCTTGAAGGCAGAATAAACTGACGTTGCACTGACACACAAACGGAAAGTAAAGTACACAGATGAACAGATGCACAGCACAGGGATTTGCTCCTACCAATTTATGGTACAAGAAGAGTAGCAAAAAGCAAACTAGTAGTAGTATGTGCTCTAGCTGATTAGTACTAGCCAAAGAATGCATTTGACAGAGTCATCAAATATGTGAACTTATGTGCAGAGAATGAAACAGACCTATATTTTTTTGCAACTTGAATTGTACCAATCATAATCTGACAAATATAGACGATGAAACACAGTGACATTTTACGAGAGTAATGGTCTACACCATACTCGTACATCATATATCAAGATGAGAAATTGGACTACAGCCACCAACAGAGTCTAGTGCCAGCTGATGGTAGATGCCAATATCAGGCACTGGACCACAGCACACCCTGTTAATATGGTCCAAAAACTAGAAGCAAATAGAGCCCTCCATCATTTGTGTAATGGAGAAGAGTGATGCTCTTGGCATACTGAGGTTACTAATACTGCAGTACAGCAGCTGTTGTACATGACTTAGAATTATCGTGTCACATGGTATAGGGCATATGTCAGGTGGATTTATATAGGATCACAGGAGGTGCTGTCAGCTTGGGTTTTGAAGTATATGTAACAAGCCTTAAAATCGTGTATGCACATTTTGATTTATCTAGTAAGAAGAAACAGAAAATGCAGTTTGCAGAAGAAGGAGAATGTGAGATGGTTTGCACATTAATTGCTTGGGATTTTGCCTATCGTCCTGCATATAATTATCCATGGCAACAGGCAGCCCATGATAGTAGTCACTTCCATAGATGCTTCAAAGGCCTGTCCAAAATTTTGTCACCTATACTGGGTGAAAGCCTTAGAAGTCGTATATGGGATAAATTTTACAAGGAAGGCTTTTCATGATTCTATATGTTGGGTCAAAGACGTATTAATTGCTGCAAGGGGTGCAAGTAATATTAAACTTACAAAATCTGTAATGGTTGCTATCCCTAAAGTGTCATGTGTATTTTCATCTGAACTGTACATGACTGTGAAGGCTATAAGTGTGTTAAGTCTCTCAGATATAGCAACAACTAAGATGTTAAGTATCTCTGAGCTTGCAAATATATCAACTAGTAAAGCTCTCTCTACAGCATCTGAACTGTTAAGTTTTATGGTAAATATTTAGGATGGAATAAAACATATTACAACTTGGAAAAGAAATATATATATATATATATATATATATATATATATATATATATATACTCTGTTAATATACTTCTAAACACTGTTAACATACTATTGGTACTTTGTGCATGGTGGAGAGTAAATCACTATTGTTACAAGAACATTGTCATTCTCTTTTTTTCTAGATCTAACCTAATCATCACTCTGCAATACTTTCCAAATAACTGCTTTTTATATGTTTTAAATTCGGTATGTATTTTTCGCAATCCACCTGGAGTACTGATAAACTTAGGAATGCTTTCTGTAAACTCCACTTGTATGGAATTTCTGTTTGTATAAGTAACAGTAGCAGTGGCACACGTATACATATCTATACACACATTTCACTCCTCATCCCCATTGTGAACTTTGTGCTCCAATAGATATTTCAGGTCATCATCAAAGAGTGGTTTAACATACCTTCATCATAGACTGAGTCTTCCCATGATGATCCATGCTGAATTGTGCAGACTACGCAGGTTTGTGACAGTTGGATGCTTCAAATATACACAATGCATTGGGCTTTGAGATATTAACTTCATCACACTACATCCAAACATGTCGATGATGGCTTACTGTTTCTGTCAAGGATATTGATGTATTTCTGGAATGGATTGTTCTCAGATGTTATGCAACCCTCAGTGTATTTCAGCTAGCTGCACATTTGACCCCTCACCATATCACTGAACTGCACTTTTGAACTCCAGTGATCAATTTGTATTTCTGCTATAACTTCGAAGTGTACATCAGGTGCTAAACCAACATTAACACACTTCGTTCCATTGGTGGCCAGTTGATAAGTAATATTGAATAATTGCACTCTGTAACGACCTAGCTCAGGTTCAATAAATGCTGCAGACATTAATTATAATGAGAAGTTGAAGAATGGAAATATTTCTGGATCCTGCTCTGATATATCAGGCGCTGCATCAGAAAGCTTGTCAGCATGCCGACTCGATTTCTGCTGTTCGAATGTATTTGATTTCCACTCTGGGGTGTTGGAAGGCGCATCAGGTAGCGTGGCTGCATGCTGGCTTGGTATCTGCTGCTGCTGCTGCTCAGATGTATCAGCCACAGCATCATTTACATCATGGAGCTGTTGAACTATTGAAATGAGGAAAGAATAAAATAAAACTGTGAGAAACGCACACAAACACACACACACACAGAGCACCCTCCCCCCCCCCCCCGCCGCCCCCTCCCACACACACACACAACGAGAAATTAACACTGAGAAAGGTGAATGGTTACTGCTTTCAATCGAGTGTGTGAGTTGGTTTCTTCTGCCTGGACACGTTAGATCTCTGATGACGGTTTGTAATGGTGATGATCAACCTTTCACTATGGAATGCAGAGCACAAATGGTGGGTTCTCTAGATAGTTAGTAAGCCTGTGCTGACAGTGAGTGGCGGGGAGGGTAGACGATAGCAATGTCATGGGAACTGGAATAACTACTGGGTAGTTATAATAAACTTTCCCTATTTAACACATTATAACACAGCAACTAATTACTTTACAAGTACCAAGCTTGGTAACATTAATGTCAAGCACATAGAAAGAGAAATAATGCAGAATCAATTCTACTGAAACACATTTAATGTGCTGCTAAAGTACATCATACCATTACATACCGGTACCACTACTGCTACAAAAGGAGTTCAATATTGTGCCCAAAAGTGCCCAGAAAAGTCTGAAAGTTCAGAATTGCATTGTGCACAGCAAAAGAAAGTGTGTCCGTAGGTATCCTGGCTACCTCTCTTGATATGCTGCACTTCAGTGAACATTTTGTATTTCTGCTATAACTTCGAAGTGTACATCAAGTGCTAAACCGACATTAACACACTTCGTTCCATTGGTGGCACATGTGTATGTTCCTCTGGTAAACTCTGTTCCACAGGTAGTCCCATAACCAGAAATTACAGGACGTGAGATCAGGTGATCGTGCCTGCCACCATTTAGAAACAATCGGTTGATAATTCGATCGTTTCCAAATGTGTTTTGGAGAAGCAGGTGAACTTCACGAGAAATGTGTGGTGGGGCTCCATCTTGTATGAAAACTGTTGAGTTCAGTGCCTCTCTCTCCTGTAGAGCGGGTATGACAGTCTGGCGAAGCATATCACAGTAACACTGACTGGCCAGTCCTTGAGTGCTGACCTTTCAAAAAAGAGTGGACCAATGATGAACATAGCTGTGAAGCCACACTATACAGTGACTGGAGGGGAAGATCCCCACACTCGGCAATTCTGTGTGTTCTCCTCACCTGTCAGAGAAAAATGAGCTTCACTTGTTCGTAGGATGGTCCAGGGCCAGCCATCATCAACTTCAGTTCTTGTGAGAGAGTTGAGAGCGAAGTAAACACGTCGTTTTGCGTTCTATGGTGCAAGCTGCTGTACGATGTGGATCTTGTACAGATGCTATTTGAGAATGGTTCGAAGCGCCTTCCATACAGTGGCCCACAGGATGTTCAACTGTCATGACACAGCACACACATTGCCTGATGATTGGGAATTGCACACAGCATTGTCTGCCATAGCAAAGTGATTTCATTAACCACCTGCAGTGCAACTGGCCGTTGGCCTCTTCCTGGAGCGGTGCCCAGTTCTCCAGTTGATTTGAACTTCTTCGTCAAGCTCCAAACAGCAGATAGAGAGAGAGGACCCTTCCCTAATCCTTTCATCCAGCGATATTCTACATGTGTCGTATATACATGTATCAGGGGTCCCATACCATTCTAACTGACACGCTCCACACCAATGCAGAGCCTCCAGCAGCTTGAACAGTCACCTGATGACATGCAGGGTCCGTGGATTCATGTACACGTCCATCCGCTCGATATAATTTGAAACGAGATTCGTTCGACCAGACAACATGCTTCCAATTATCAACAGTCCAATGTCGGTGTTGACGGATTCAGGCGAGGCGTAAAGCTTTATGTTATGCTGTCATCAAGGGTACACGAGGGGGTCTTTAGTTCCGAAACCCCATATCGATGATGTTTCGTTGAATGGTTTGCACACTGACACTTGTTTATGGCCCAGCATTGAAATTTGCAGCGGTGTGCAGAACGGTTGCACTTTGTCACGTTGAACGATTCTCTTCAGTTGTCGTTGGCCCCATTCTTGCAGGATCTTTTTCCTGCCACAGCGATGTCGGAAATTTGATGTTTTAGTGGATTCCTGATATTCACGGTACTTTCGTGAAATGGGAGTACGGGAAAATCCCCACTTTATCGGTACTTCGGAGATGCTGTGTCCCATCGCTCGGGCGCCGACTATAACACCATGTTCAAACTCACTTAAATCTTGATAACCTGCCATTGTAGTAGTAGTAACCGATGCAGCAACTGCGCCAGACACTTGATGTCTTATATAGGAGTTGCCGACCGCAGCGCCGTATTCTGCTTGTTTACAGGTGCATTCTTTCTATTTGAATACGTATGCCTATATCAGTTTCTTGGGCGCTTCAGTGTATGTTGTAATGTTAGAAGAGAATAACTTGTTAGAAATTCATACACTATGTGATCGAAAGTATCCGAACACCTAGTTTTAAATGACTTAAGAAGATCGTGGCGCCCTTCATCGGTAATTCTGGAATTCAATATGGTATTGGCCCACCCTTAGCCTTGATAACAGCTTCCACTCTCGGAGGCATACATTCAATCGGGTGCTGGAAGGTTTCTTGGGGAATGGCAGCCCATTCTTCACAGAGTGCTGCACTGAGGAGAGGTATCGATGTCGATCGGTGAGACCTAGCATGAAGTCGGCGTTCCAAAACATCTGAAAGTTTTTCTATAGGATTCTGGTGAGGGCTGCGTGCAGACCAGTCCATTACAGAGATGTTATTGTCTTGTAACCACTCCGCCACAGGCCATGCGTTATGAACAAGTGCTCGATCGTGTTGAAAGACGCAGTCGCCATTCCCGAGAGCCGTTTCATCTGAATTGCTGGAGCGTTTTGATACTGACGGGAAGGCCTTTCTGTCACGGATCGTTGCAGGGGACGAAAGGTGGGTGCACCACTTTGCGCCGGAAACAAAAAGGCAGTCCATGGAGTGGCATCATCCTCATTCACCACAAAATAAGATAATTTTATTTTTAACTCCCCCCAGCTGTACTTAAGATTTTACATTTATTTGGCTACTAGTTTCGACATTGCGTAAACGCCATCTTCAGTCACGTTCACTTTGATGCATCAGTTGTGTGTGGCTGAGTACTAGAAGTCCACTGTGAAACCAATACATGCTCCACATGATGTGGAGCACGTATTGGTCTCACCGCTGTAGTATCGACGTTGCGTCAACGCCATCTTCAGGCCCGTTCACTTTGATGAATCAATTGTGTGTGGCTGAGTACAGAAGTCCGCGGTGAGACCAATACATGCTCCACAAGATGTGGAGCACATATTGGTCTCACTGCTGACTTCTAGTACTCAACCTCTGTAGTTGACAGCTCTGACAAGCCACCTGGGGTGTGATGTGCAATGGAAACTTCTCGATCACAGAAAGGGAGCTCTCCCTAGTTTCTAGAATCTACGAAGGCACACTAGCTGCTCCAGAGTTCCTCTGTCCTTCCCTATTGAACAGATTTGGCTGGAGCAATTCTCCAGTACTTCCCAGTCCTAACTTTTTTTTTTCATTCCCGTGGCTGTTGCCCCTTACCTGTCACTTGGGTTAAAGTACAAGTATTTTCATGTTTCCTCGCAATTTTAACTCGAGATACTCACGCAACGCTGCTAGGTCTGCGGCCCTGTCTCCTGATGTCAGCAGTAGTGCACAGCGATGCGGCTCTTAATGGCTGTAGGCGGACTTGTCGATCAAGAATTTTGCGGTCGCGGAAAGGGGTTTCTCTCCAGCCTGGTATTTGTTTAAACAGGGATGAACTGTTAATCTTACTCCACAAAGTTGTTTCAAAAACATAGCACATGCACACTTAGAAGAAGAGGTGTGGCTGCAAAGACAGTCTCCACTTTGCATGCAGTAGTTGAATCAACAGTAAGCATCTGACGTTTCTGAGCATGGAACTTTCAACAGTGCGACTCCAGAGTGAGTTAGAGGAAATGGTGTTAGGAGAAACAGTAAGTTGGAATTCTACATATAACTCTAAGTGAGAGCCCTTCGCCCCCAGTTTGGTGTTAAAGATATAAAGGGGAAAGAACCAAAGTTAGAAACAGGAGAAGCAGTGAGTACACACCACTGACAGATTAGTAGCCAAGGAAAACATGTCAAGCAGTTTAGCAGATAGGACTGGACCAACACACCCATCCATAGTCTCAGACATTGTAGTGCCGGTATTCTGGAGCTTGGATTCTGACGTCATAGAGCCTGTCCTAGTATTCACAGTCTTGCATTCCTCCCCCAGTACTCCAGGTCGGCCATGTTGCATCGCCATCTGGTGTTTTGACACCATAGCAAACTGTGCTAGTATTTCAAGTCTTGGACTGAGACGTCATAGAACCATTCCCAATATTCCAAGTCAGCCATCTTGTGTCGGCGATTTTTTATCCAAGACAGCCATCTTGCATCTCCATCGTGTAGTCTGACGTCACAGACGCTGTCCCAGTATTGCAAGTCTTGGGTTGTGGTGTACTACGACTCCTGCAGTATTGCAGACTATCGATCTTGTGTCGACTATATTTTATCCAGGTCGGTCATCTTGCATCTCCATGTTATATTCTGATGTTACAGATTCTGACCCAGTAGTGACTGGCAGGTGGTAACGAATTCTCGCTGCTAAAGGAAAAGGACCAATATGGAGATGGCCATCCAGCCTCGCCTGTACACCCTGTGAGTGAACAGAGGGCCATTCCTTCATCTGGGTCCCAGTAGGCACACGTAATACGGGTTTCATAGTTATTGGAAGTTTATTATGGACGCGTGTTGTGGATCCCCTAAGGGAGATAGCATTCAATGCTCAGTATGTGTGCTAGGAGGCCTCATCTGAGATGTGGAAGAGGCCTAGCCGGTAGCTGTCGAGTGTGCAGTGTGTAGCTGCCCATGCGGTGGGATGCTAGCAGATCTCACAATTTGCAGCATTGTTCCCTGAGTGGATTGGAGTCCGTTGCTGTGGAGCTGACTAGAGGGCAACAATCAGAGGCTTCGTCGATTCCTCGACGGTCTTGGCTACATATTTCTGGATCTGCATTATTGGGTGGGGAATTGTAGGATTCCCCTTAATAGGTCAGGGGTGCACTACACAAACGAAGAAGCTACACAGGCAGCAGTACTTGTGGAGTGCTTATGGTTCTTTTTAGGCTAGGTGAAAATTTGAGCTACTCTGATGAACACTCGCCGGACGACACAAAGATAGCTAAATCAGACCACGTTCATAATAAAGACACTTCAACTGTCAAAATTAAATCAGTAAACTGTCGATGTATTCGCAACAAAGCTCCCGAATTTACTGCCCCCAAGGAAAGTTCTCAAGCTCAAATTATTCATGGGACTGAATCTGGCTGAAATCCAAAGTAGAAAGTTCTGAGATATGTAGTGAGTCATGGAACATATTAGACGCAATAGGAGGAGGAGTGTTCACTGCAGTCAACAAGAATATTATCTTTACTGAGGTCGAAATTGAGTGACTATGAAGTTGAAATCAAGTCAATTGTTGGATGTTTTCACTAGCCACCCGATTCCACTGTGACAGTTTTAGTTTCATTCAAAGTAAGTCTACAGTCAGTAGCGCACAAATACCCAGACCATACAATACTAGGTGGAGGCGATTTTAACCTACTGAGTATAAACTGGGACATCTATGGATTCATTGCAGGTGATACAGGCGGACAGTCTTGCGAAGTACTTTTGAGCACGTTTTCCGAAAATTATCTGGAGCAACTAGTTCCGCAGCCCACGAGCAATGCAAATATTTTAGATGTAGCTACAAACAGCCCTGACCTTATGGATGGCGTCAGTATAGAGACAGGAATAGGTGATCATGATGTCATCATAGCTATGATGGGTACTAAAATTGATTATTCACTCAAGAAGGCTAGGAGAGTATTTTTGCTGAAAGAGCTGGTAAGCGTTATTAATGTCCCACTAAGATAATTAATGGACATCATTTAATTACTGTATGATCGACATAGAGAAATTATAAGGAAAGTTTAAACGGATTGTACACACATCAAATAAAGTTTTGCATCACCCCAGTTCCCAGATGGTGTGTGTGGTGACAGTAGAAGACAGCAAAAGGAAATCTGAAATTTTAAATTTCGCATTTAAAAAAGCATTAACTGAGGAGAATCATTCAAACATACCCTCGTTTGATCAACGCACAGACATCCGTATGGACGACATAGTAATAGGCATACCTGGAGTAGAGAAACAACTGAAAGAGTTAAAACAAATAAGTCACCAGGTCCAGTGGAACCCTAGTTCGTTGTACAAAGAGTACTCTGTAGCGCTCATCTGTTACTTAGCCAACGTTTATTTCGAATCACTCGCCCAGTGCCAACTGGAAAAAAGTGCAGAAGACTCATGTATATAAGAAGGGCAAAAGAACAGAGGCGCTAATTTACAGATCAATGTCCTTAATATCAATTTGCTGCAGAATTCTTGAACATTTTCTTAGTTCCAATACAATAAATTTTCCTGACACAGAAAAGATTTCATCCTAGATCAGCATGATTTTAGAAAATACCGCTTGTGCGAAATTCAACTTGTCCATTCCTCACTGATGTCTTGTGAAGATGAAGGGCGGCAGGCAGGTTCGATATTCCTAGATTTCCAAAAAGCCTGTAACATAATGCCCCGCTGGTTACTGTTAATGAAGGAACTAGCATACGGCACAGGTTTCCAGATATGTGAGGCGATCGAAGACTTCATACCTACTAGAATCCAGTACTTTATCCTTGATGGCAAGTGTTCATCAGAGATAAGGGTGTGAGCAGGAGTACCCCAAGGGTGTGAGCAGGAGTACCCCAGGGAACTGTGATACGACCGCTATTATTTTCTGTACACATAAATGATCTGGTAGGCAGGGTGGCCAGCAATCTACAGTTGTTTGCTGATACTGTAGTGTCTGGACAGTTGTCGTCAGTGACTGGCAGTAGGAATATGCAAGACGACTAAGGAAAAATTTCTAGTTGGTGTATTGAATAGTAGCCAACTCTAAATGTAGAAAAATGCAACCTAATGCAGATGAGTAAAAAAATCAAACACGTAATGTTCGACCACAGCATTGGTAGTGTACTTCTTGACACAGAACAGTTAAGTATTTTTGTGTAACGTTACAAATGGAACGACCAGGCAAGAATTGTGGTGGGGAAGGGTATAGGTCGACTTCAGTTTGTTAGAAGAATTTTGGAAAAGTGTCGTTCATCGACCTATTCTTGTGTACTGCTTGAATGTTTGAGAGCCGCGTCAGGTCGGATTAAAAGAAGACACTGAAGCAGTTCAGAGGCGGACTTCTAGATTTGTTGCCAGTAGATCTGAACAACACACACAGTTATTACACAGATGCTTCAGGAACTCAAATGGGAGTCTGAGGAACACTACTTGGATGGTTTGATAAATCTGGTAAAAAAAAAAGAAATGTTTGTTTCTTAAACAACTCAACTTACTGCTCGAAATAGCCTCCTTTGAGGGATATACACTTTGTCCAGCGGTTCCCCAGCTTTTTCACCAAATCTGAAAAATAGGCTCTATCAAACTCTGCAATATACTCGTTGTCTGTAGCTATCACTTCCTCTTTTGTTGAAGATTTGTTCCCAGCAAGCCAAAGTTTCAGCTTAGGGAATAGGGAGCTCAGTTGCCATTATATCTGGTAAATAGGGCGGATGAGTAACCAATTCAAATCCCAATGCATACGCTTTCGCCATTGTTATCACCGATGTGTGGGGTGGTGCATTATCCCGATGAAAAATTGCTTCTTTGCTTACCAACCTTGGTCTTTTTTCAGCCAATGCAAGTTTGAAATGATGAAGCATAATAGAGTCCAGTTAAGATTCTGCGTTTTTCCAAGTAATCTACAAGGGTTATTCCTTGGTAATCCAAAAAAGAAGTGGCCACAGCCTTGCCAGCTGACGCAATGGTCTTCGCGTTCCTCAGTGTACGTTCACCAGCCTTTGTCCATTGTTTTGCCTGCCGTTTTGTCTCTGGTGTGTAATAATCAGCAGTCACAAATCAGCGAAAAAGTCTTACTGATTGTGATTAAACATCACCAGACATTGTGCTGAAATGCTGTGCCGAATACACTTTTGGTCAACTGTGGGAAATTGCGGAACCCTCCTCACACACAGCTTTTTCCATAGCCAATTCTCCATGTGGGATATTATGCATTCGCTCGTTTGAGATGCCCACAGTCTCAGCAAACTCACAAATTTTGATTTAGCGGTCTGATATTACCATATCAATAATTTTCTAAGTGTTTTCCTATGTAGTGACTTCAACTGGACGACCAGAGAGCACTTCGTTTTCGGTGCTTGTCCAACCACTTTTAAATTTGTTTGTCCAAAAGTAAATGTTCTTCATTGATGGTCCAGAGTCCGTGTGAACTTCATCGAGTTCTGTTTTGATCTGGGGGGCAATCCAAGCCTGCAAATGAAAATGTTTAATAACAGCATCAACCTTGGATTTCTACGTTTATACTCGTAATTGACGCCCTAACCAATTGATATGGCAGTCAACATTAAACTGAACGTTGTACATGTTGAAATTCTTTATGCAATCCTTGGAATAATCACGCTTAACATCTATGTTCCATTGTTTCATGGAAATTTATCAGACTTATCAAGCCACTCTCATATTGAGGAAATTTAGAGAACTGGAATTTGAAGCTGACTGCAGAACGATTCTATTGGGAACAAACATATCGCATAAGTACCATGAAGATGAGATACGAGAAATTAGGGTTTATTCAGATTCATATAGATAGTCATTTTTTCCTGTTGCGAGTGGAAAAGTAAGGGAAATGACTAGCAACGCTGCAGGAAACCCTCCGCTGTACACCGTACGGTGGCTAGCGGAGTATATATATCCATGTAGATGTGGATTTTATGCAACAATAAGGTTGTTTAACTTGGATGGGATCCAGTTGTAGAAAGGCTTACAAATTACCTTAAAACCCGTTAAGGAAAAATCTGAATACAAGAGGGGGAGTATATCTGCAGTTACTGTAAATAGCAGCGGAGAGTGATCATACAATAGAGTTTTCTCCCTAAGTATGTGTTGTGGTGTGTACAATAACACTATGTTGAAATGCAGCAACTGTCAGTTACAGAGGGAAGTGTGGGGTGAACTAAACAGGCTCGGAAAAGATCTTATTCCACCCCATTCTTGACGATTTTAAATTAACTACACAGTCAGAAAACTAGAATATCAAGGGTATACTTACAGAAACATATGCCCATACACCTGCTCACAGTGCCTTAGCCGACATACAGGTAAGTTTAATGAATAGCAACTTTGTTGTGTGGAGATCCTGTCAGAGCAATGGTGAAAGTGATCAGGATGAGAGATTTTATTCGAATCCACCCAGTTTACAAGCAGGTTAACCACCTTTAGGAAACTAATGGTTGTTAGGTGTAATAATTTCCTCAGTTTTAAATCTTGGCAAAAAGCTTTTCAGCTCCTACAAGCATACTGGAAAACGAGCAGTTTTATAGAGGGCCGTGGATTTAACGTCCTGCTAGTGCAGACATGTAAAATGGTAACCTTCTTATTTCTAGAACCCACACTCCTGTGTGGACACAGATCCACCCAGGAATGTGACGATCAGACACTGAAGACATGTAACTGTAAACTGATTATCATGCAACAGATGTCATTTACAGGAAGAAGTGAGTGATAAAGAAGTGTTAAGGATAGGAATGGGAAGTGGGGGGGGGGGGGGAGAGGGGGAAGAGTATCAGTCATGCATTCTATGTCTAAAACAGGATTCCATGCATTTGACTCCATGTAAGGGATTGCTTGATGAATGTTTCTCTGAGAGAACTGTCCTGATGTAATAGGGATAAGACAATGACAGAGTCATATGCCCCTACAATAGAACCCATTTCCTGCACTCAGATAAACAAGAGTGCCTAGTAATGCTTCTGTATGATACTTATGTTGTAGTCTGTGTTCTAGATTTCCACAGTTGCTATGTTAGTGTTCTGGGGACAACAAATTATAATTTTTATGTACCAGAAATAGTATTCGCAGTTACATACAACTATCGAACACAATTGCTCCATTTATCATCTTGTTATAATAAAATTTTAATACTTCATGATACATTTTAGTGGCCCAGTGATATGTTAATTTTTTCATCATTAACAGTTGGTTGACAATACCTTTTCTTTTTGCTGCAGTGGTTCTATAAATTTGCCTGGATGGAGTGTAACATTCACTTAATGGTGACATTTCACACATATAAAGAACACCTAGAGTTATACTTTAATAAATTTGTTACCTCTAACTTCCCCCACTCAGTAGATGTTTAGTGGAATAGAGTAGCAGTTTACAGACAAAACAGACTTATGTTGACTGTCATAATATGTCAAGTCGCTTTATTACTGGTGATAGATTAGTGGGATGTATTTTGTCATGCGATGCCATATTTTTTTTTAAAAATGGAAGCCTATACTGCTTTTGTAAGCAGAACAGTGTGCAGTATGATATCGTTGTTCTAAAAATAATAATGTGCGATTGGTGTGTGCTACATAGCATCCGTGACAAAAAAAGCATCCAGGTAATTATATCACCATGTACTCTTAAGGAGATTTGTATTATGCCAACAGTTGCATGGGAGAGATGTAATGTTCTCCTGGAGGTAACATCTCACATTAAAATGACACCATTGATGATACTTTAATTGTTATACATTGCTAAATTTCCTCACAACATAGTTGTTTAGTGGTACAGATAAGCAATGTGCATACAAAACAGATGAAGGTTCTTGACAGACAGGTTTGCTTACAGATCTCTGATTGCAGATCACAACCATCAGAACCGCTGCAAAGAGATTGAATTTTGCAGTTATGTATTGCTTTTCTGGGCAATTTTGTAATGTAGCTGTCACTTTAGTACATTTGCACAGCTATATTTATTGAGTAAGTAAGTGTTTTCGGATAGAGAGTAATGGTATGTGTGCAAAAAGACATATATGCTGCTTATAATAGTGCTAGTAGAGTGTGAGGAATTGCGGAGTATCGACAATTAGTACAGGGACTGGGTATTGACAAAGGACATGAATATATGTGAAATAATTTAAACGTCAAAGCAGTTTATTTGTAAGGGAACTACCAATTTCATTTCTTGCTTTCTGTCTGACTTACTGCAGAGATCATTCTGATTTCTTTACACAATTTGCATAGAATGTTTTGCGCAAGAACCCCACTAGTGGCAGTATGTCAGGGTGATGGCTTGTTATTAATAGTGTATCATTCCTAATGTGATGACATTCATCTTTTATGGAGACGTAGGCTGTTAGACAAATTTGAGAATGCTCTATCAAATGGGTACATAAAATTGCGCTTTAAAATCATTTTGCTTGTATTCCTACTTGTGCATATCACCTATGTGGGCGTTTGAGAAACATATAAACTTCACCAACACCACTTCGTTGTGCATATGAACAAAACTTGTTGAGACATCAGTATGTTTGTAAGCATCTGACAGAGCATACACTTCTTTTCCATGGGTGCAAGGAAAACATAGTATTTTACCACCATCAATTGGTTTTCCTGTGAATGGAAGTTTTCATACGTAATAAGCATGTATAATATTACACTGATAGCTCAGGTATGTTTTAGATGGAACCAATAATATGCTCATGCGCAGCTGCCAGTATGTGTCATATACTACTGATATCCAATGCACTGAGCATGCCTGGTGCTGGCCTGGTATCTGTGTGCTGGGCCCAGCTGGAGTGTTTTAGATCATGGTAGTCGCCTGTAAGCTGTACAAGATAACAGTAAACAGTAATGGAGGTACGTGATCATTTCTTAATGTGCTTACCGAAGGTATAGGCATGGCTGTTTTATCATTATTTTTTGCAATATTTCTATTGTAGATAAAATATTGTTCATGTGTAGGGGAATATGGCAGTTTCATATCTAGAACTGCACTGCTCCACTCCTGTCCATTTTTGAAGGGAACTGTTTGGATGCTTCCTCCAGGCTAACTTTACGAAGGTAATGGACAGAGAAAAGCATCTGGGGACGTGTTTCCTCATAGCAATAGTTTATTTGCCCTACAATCTCGTAGTTAGAGTGTATATTTGTGTCATCTTGGTAATAGTATCATGTGAACATACACACTCGCTCGATCTGTCGATGTTAATTTCAACTTAGATTCTTGTAATATCGTTACAACTAATGTGCAGCATGAGTATCATTGCGATTTCAAGCTAGTTGTTTACAAGGGCTATGGAAGTGGTGTTTAATGTGTTGTTTACATGTGATTCGTTATAAAGCCACAGAAGCACAAGTTGCTGAAAAGACAGTACCATGTAACAGACAGTTATGCCCAGGGAATTTGCAAGGGGTAATAAATGATGTACTATTTGGCAAATGCTAGACATTTCTTTGAAGCAGTACAGTATGTTAACAAAAACAGAACTCACAACCATCATGTTTTGCAAACAGGAGTTGTTGTGTTATTGTATGTTCTTATGTTGTTCATGATCAAATTGTAAATGTGAAGTCTCAATGAAGTGATTATAAAGTACAGTGGAACGGAACAATGTGGTCAAACTTGACAAGGACAACATGTGGACATACGAATGTCATTTTCAATGAACCACATGGGTGTAGTACAATATCAAAAAAGTCACAGGGAAAACATTGCCCAGTCAATACATTCCTCATATGAGTAGGGCAAGCGCTTTTGTTATAAATCGAAGCTTAACAAACACAAGATAGTGTAATAAAGTCAGCCAAATGCTGTAAGATGTTATACCACCTCCACACATGTGTGTTGATTTCCTCATTAAATAATTAAAGCTATAGACAGGCAGATAATAGGTTGCATTAGATGCACCTGTTCTTTTTCTTAAGACCTACAAAATAAAATTGCTTGTAGGACTCGATCAAAATTCGGTAATATCCATATTTGGACATACTGTGGTGAAAAATATGTTTCTTCTGCCGCTTTAATACAGCACTTGCGCAGTGGCAGGCACTGCTTTGCACATGGCATCCGAGACAGAATTAATATTAATTTCCAACTGCAGTTTCTTCCTTAACTATATCAAGAAGTTGGGTTCTGCAAAAGTACTTAATCAGAGAGTCAGTATTTTCGCAGTCATCAACTCAGTAGAGTTACACGTGTGTATTCCCTGGGACAGACTGTTACTTACTGAAATGCAAGTTCAGGCCAGCTGCTGCCTAATCGACATAAGTGTCATATTATACCAAACAAATACCCTACAAAGTCATAACCTAAGATATGGATGCCATCAGTTCAGTCTGCCTGCAGCAATAATTAAAGCACAGTATAGATCACACAACTTGAATATTTAATTTAAATGCACACACATGACAGCGCAAGCTACAATTACAGCAAATTCCCAATTTTTCGTTGCTATCATATCAATTAAAATGCAAAACTTGAAAGCTGCCATCAATTATGATAATATTGGCCAGAATTTTCAGGTTTGGAAGGCGCAACTCATACACAATTCACCTAGAGGACTAACATTTTTTGCAGAATATACCATGATGTCATACACTGTAATGTCACAGTATCTTACTCTGCAGACTATGCTGTGACATCGTTAATCTGTACTGTCAAAGTATCTTACCTTGTAATACTCACAGCCATTTTTTGACTCTTGCTAATGGTCTTCCCCCTATCACACATCAGCATAAGGTGCTCAATTTTTCAGTAGGTACATCAGCATTTTGGCACATCTGTCAAGTTCAGAAACAATTTGTCATATTAATTATGATCCTCTCACTTCAGAGCACACACTTAGGATAGAAATAAAATAGCCTGGGGGTACTCTGGCGAATGGCTGAGAGCATGACGATATTGATGGGAGTGAAAGGTCAGTGACCTTGAATATAACAAGCACAATAGCCTCAAAACACTGGAAACACTGACACTGGAATATGTGAAATCTGTGTAATTCCTGGAATGTTGTGACATCAGCAATTTTTTTCGGAATGCCCACTGATATCCTAATGTCAGATGCTGTGAAAAGAAGTTTGCCTACAAAACATGTGCAGCCCATCATAGAATATTGGTCATGTTCATGAGAAACACAGCAAATAGGACTAATAGGAGATATTGAACATATCCAAAAAAGAACAGCATTAATAGTTAGGGGCTGTTTGTCTCAAGGAAGAGTGTTATCGATATGCTGAGAAACATGATATGGGAAGTGCTTGAAAATAGACTTGAACTGTGCCATGAAAGCCTACTTACGGAGTTTTATTAATTAGTAGGAAGGAAAAAAATGTAGAACATAGTACAGCCCAATGTCTGTCACTCCCATAGTGACTGTGGAAACAAAATTAGACTAATTACGCCATGCACAGAGGCATTTAAGCAGTCAGTCTCCCCATTTTTCATACAAAAATCGAATAACAATAAACTCTGACTGGTGGTGAAATGGGAAGTACCCTCTGGCATTCATTTTGCAGCGAATGAGGAGTACAGATGTAGACATAGGTATGCTAGAGAAACATTTTTTTTGGCAGTGCTGTGCATTAACTTGCTGAGACGTTATCTTCTTTTGTAGACTGCACCTCTTACGCGTTTTTCTTTTTTTTCATCTGGATGCTCCAGGAATCTTGTGGTAGCACTCATTACAAGCTGTTTTACGAATTTTAATGTTCAGTTAAAAGGAACCATTTTGTGTCCCAGAAGAATTTGTTTTGTGTCCAGGAAGCACTGCCTACCACTCATCTGGAACATGATAGCGGCTTCACAGGGCCATCAGCTTCTATGCTATGCTTTAACTGCTGTTTCAGTTCTGGTGAGAAGTGATTATACACGTCTTGGACATTGTAACATACTTGTGCAGTTAATGACTTAGGTTCTTTATAAAGTGATCTGAACTTTCGATTTTTGTTCATTTTTGATTGGAATACTAGAATTGCGGTATTCAACTTCGACAAGCATTAATTATGGATTTTTAATAAGTTGCAGCCTATCTTTTGATATGCCTTTTAAATACTGCTTTAATCGTCTATCATCATGTGATGCACTTTTTATTTTGTTGTTATTTTTGTGATTTCCTTTTCATGGATCATCTTCAAAAGAAGTATATTCTGGTTTGAATTCAGCCTATGGAACTCCAAAATTTTATGGAGACCAACTTGTTGGAGCCGGCTGATTGTATGTTTCACTTTCCCATTTAGTTTGATTGTATGATGGAGTGAGTTATATGTACATTGTGTTTTGTTATTGCGTTTTTTATGTATCTTACCTCCTGAGTAGGTATCATTTTTATGTTCCATGTCACTGCATAATGCACGCAACGCATGGTGCACTGCCAAAGCGAGCTGGACTGTGTGTAGGTATATACAAGATATGTGAGAAAAGTAATCAGACTGTGAGCAATCTGGCAATGCTCTGTTGTTCTACTTGTGTAGACCGCCGTGTTAGTCCATTCATCTACATCTACATCCTTCCAGATGTTAAGTACTCGATTCAACTCTGTACCCATCACATGATTTTTGAGTGCCATCAGTGAAGTTGTGTTTTTCTTGTGTGTTACGAAAATGGAATAGCGAAAATTAGAGCAATGTTATGCAAATAAGTTTTGTGGAGCACAGCCTTGTCATTCTTGTAGTTGGTTGTAATAGAAAATTGCACATTGTTGTTCAAAAAAGTGTATAAGCTGTGTCTAAATGTTTATTAGAAAAAATCCCAAGTCAGTCTACAATTTTTCGATACTTTTGCTAACAACATATCCACTTTACAAAACACATATATATTCACATACAGTGGTGGAAATATTTATTGCATCACCTCTTACAATTAACAATTTTTGTTAAAACCATTGAATAACTGACCTAAATTTGCCTGATTTCTCTTCATTTCTATCAGAAATGAATATACACTTAACTTTAGTCAATTTGTCTTTATTCTTAATTTTTGTTTCTATAAAAATGTTTTTTTATAGTGGAACACTTCCTTGAAAAATGAGTGTAAGTGGATGTGTCAGCTGTTCTGTTTGTTATTCTGAAATATGAATACTAATGTTGAAAGAAACACTGCATATTAATTTTGTAACATAACACTGATGGATTTTAGTGTTTTTATTGCCTCATATGAACATACTATTGCATATAATACTTTGTTGCTCCACTATGTGCCTTAATCACCGCTTGGCATCATGAAGGCATTGAAAGAATTAACTTTTTAATGTACTCCTCACTCAGTTCATGAAACAACACACACACACAAGGGTCTCCAACAGCTGCCGTTTATTCTGTGGCTTCTTTTTGGTGATAGCACTTCCCATAACCTTCCAATAGCTCTCAATAGGATTGAGATCAGGGCTGTTTCCAGACCACTCTAATGCTCGAACCTCATTTTGTCGAAGGAAAGATTTTAATTGAAATGTAGAAGTATGTGATAATTAACCAAGAAAGTAATCTGCTTCGTGTTTGGTACAAACATTCGTCATAGGACTCACCTTGAAAGGTCTATTGCAAGGAGCGGAGTCATTCTGAAAAATGCAATTGGAGACATCTCCAAACTGGTCTCTAATGGTTGGCACAAGCTTCTTTTCAAGGATGCTTATGTAGGTATTTGCGTTGACAGTGCCATTGATGAAGTCCAGACGACCTACTCCGTGACTGGAAATGAACCCCCAGACCATCTGTCCTTGTGGGTGTTTGACTCTGTGTGTTATGCATGATGGCAAAAACTCTTCACCTTTTCTTTGACGCACAAACACTTTTCCATCTGAGCCATGCAGATTAAATTTGGACTCATCTGAAAAGATTACTTTGTTCCACAACACTAGTGTCCAGGTCGCATGTACCTTTGCCTGTTTTAGTCGCTGTTGTCGCATTATCTTGGTCAATAAAGGCTTCCTTCTAGGACGACGGGCTGAGAGTCCAGCCTCCAGTTGTCTATTTCTTCCAGTTCTACTGGTTACTGAGATGTGGCACATTTCTTCCCAGATTCTCTTTAGTTCAGTTGATACAGGCGACAATCGTTGAGCGAAAGCCTTTTCAATACCCTGTCCTGTCTAGAAGTAGACGCCCTTTCCCGATCTCTTCCTTTCTCACAATCAACATTTCCTTTTTCCCTGTATTTTTTCAGTAACATGGGTGTTGTAGACTGATGAAATCCTGTCTTAGAGGCTATCACTGTGGTGCTGAGGCCAACAGCCGAATAAGCAAGTATAGCAGCTTTTCTGCCCATCTTCTCACTGCAAAGTCTCAACTCAAAATGGCAGTATAAACACTGGTTTCATTGTGAAACGAAACGACATCAACAAAGAGTTGTGTATTGTTGGAAAACATGCATGAAGAAGTCAGATTATAAAGGCAAGAATATGTCGAAAAATGTTAGCAACAATGGGACTGGTATAACCTGAGGCAAACTGCTGCAAAAGACAAAAAGACGAAGTAATTCATGGTGATGCAATAAATATTTCCACCACTGTACAACATATATTTAAATTATATAGCTTATGTCTGTCTGAACCCTTTTAGAGCATCTTGTAAATAATGAAGTAAATCATTACAGAATCTTTCACAATATTTGCTAACAATGTTCCCCTTATCTATACGAGAAAAGTCAGAATCGCAAATTCTGAGATGTTGTACAATACAACATAACTGTTTATGAGTATAGGTGTATTTGCACTTTTAAAACGTTCATAAAAGTGTTAAAATAATGATTTAAGAAGTCGAAATTTCAAAAATACCCCCGGAAAGTCACAGCACTGGAACCTCCATTTTTATAAAAAAAGTACTATATATATTTGGGGGGTGGGACCAGACAGTGAGGTCATCGATCCCATCAGATGAGAGAAGGAAACCGGCCATGCCCTGTCAAAGGAGCCATCCCAGTGTTTTTCTGAAGCGAATTGGGAAATCATGGAAAACCTAAATCAGGACGGCCGGATGCAGATTTGAACTGTCATCCTCCTAAATTCGAGTCCAGTCTGCTAACCAATGCGCCACCTCGCCCAGTATGTGTGTGTGTGTGTGTGTGTGTGTGTGTGTGTGTGTGGCTGTCTCTCTGTGTGTGTGTGTGTGTGTGTGTTTTAATATACTGAATATGTTAACAATATACAGCCTATGCCTGACCAACTGTTTATGAGAATAATCATGTAAAACTTGGAAGTAAATCTTTCAGCTCTCTCCTTCACTCTCTCTCATATATATATATATATATATATATATATATATATATATATATATATATATATATATAATAAATGTTCATATGCACAAACGCTCTCTCTCTCTCTCTCTCTAAGAGAGAGAGAGAGAGAGAGAGAGAGAGACTTTATGCACCTGAACATTTATTAGATTATTTATTTATTTATTGTTGGCGAATTTTCCCTAAAAGGAAATCGTTAAGCTTATGACTTTGAAGGCTTGTTCTTCTTGTCCTTCCAGTACTCCTTCATTCTCTTGGAGAGGGCCTCTTTTCTCTCCTCAGACCATTCTTCTTTGGTCCGCTGTTTTAGCGCTTCTGACTTTACTTCCCAATTGTCTATGTGTTTTCGGAAGGTGCTTCTGTCTGTGGTGTTTGTGGTGCCAATTGCTTGTAGTTCTTTTCGGACTCCTTCCATCCAGGGTGTCGAGACTTTAAGTGTCTTGATGTGTTCTAGAATTTTCTTGGTGAGTCTTGTTTCAGGGAGTCTATCTAAATGTCCGTAGAATTTAAGGCGCCTTTTTCTCATATCGTTCTCGATGTTCGAATATGCTTCTACTGTTGAGTTCTTCTGTAGTCTGTAGCCATCTGGTGTGGGTCTTCCTCCTAAAATTTTCCTCATGATTTTGCGTTCTTCTTTTTTGATTTCTTCAATTTTGATTTGCCTGTTGAGTGCTAGTGTTTCGCCGGCATACAGTACGGCGGGTTTGATCACTGTGTTATAGTGTCTGATCTTGGTGCTTCCGGAAATGCATTGTTTGTTGTAGACGTTTCGTACCATGCCTAGCGATTTCCGTGTCTTATGTTGTCTGTCTTCGTAAGCCAGTTTCTCTGTTCCGGTCGGTTCGATGATTTCGCCTAGGTATCTGAAGTGTGTGACCCCTTTAATTTTGCCGTACTTGGTTGTGATGTCGTCGCCTTCTCTTGTTAGGACTTGCGTTTTTTCAAAAGAGATTTGTAGGCCGACTTTCTCGGCGCATTCTTTCAGGATTTCGATCTGTGTTTTTACTGATGTTGGGTCATAGGTCAGTATCGCTAGGTCGTCTGCGAATGCTAGGTAAGGGATTTCCAGTCTTTTCCTTCCTAATGTGACTGGTCTCCAGGTGTTTTGTCTCCTTACTTCAGCTTCCCATTCGCTCATTACTTTGTCCAGGACGATGTTGAACAATAGCGGGGATAGTCCATCTCCTTGTCTTAGGCCAGTGTGGATTTCAAAGGGGTCCGAGATTTCGCCCATGAATTTGATTTTGGATTTTGTATTGGTTAGTGTCTGTTCGATTAGTCTTCGGGTCTTTTGGTCTAGGACTTTTTCTCTGAGGATTTGGATGAGGGACTTTCTGTCGATCGAGTCGTAAGCCTTTTTGAAGTCGACGAAAGTGCAGATGATTTTTTTGGGGCTTGTCATGTGGGATTTTATGATTGATTTCAGGTTGAAGATTTGTTCGGGGCAGGCTCTGTTGGGTCTGAAACCCGCTTGGTATTCCGAGATGGCGGGTTCCAGTTGTCCTTACGTTCTGGTGAGAAGGCAGGTTGATAGAATTTTGTAGATGACCGGTAGCAGGGAAATTCCTCTATAATTGTTTGTGTCTGTCCTGTCACCTTTCTTGTGTAGCGGGTGAATGAGTGCGGTCTTCCAGTCGTCAGGTATGATTTCGGTTGTCCAGGTGTTCTGTATGATTTGTGTGATTTCGTTTAGCGAGTTTGGTCCTAGGTTCTTCAGCAGTTCTGCCGTTATTCCGTCTTCACCGGCTGCCTTGTTGTTTTTCAGTTTCTTTATGCAGTGGAGGATTTCTTCTTTTGTTGGTGATGGTGAGTCTTCCGGTGCGTTGGCCGGTTCTCGGGGTTCGAAGGTTGAGTTAGGTTCCGGGCAATTTAGCAATTTTGAAAAGTACTTTGCGAGCTCTTCACAGTTTTCTTTGTTGGTAAGTGCCAGTTTTCCGTCTTCTTTTCTGAAGCAGAGGTTCTGTGGTGAGTATCCTTTGACTTGGTTGGCGAACGTCCTGTAGAAATCCCGTGTGTTGAAAGTTCTGAAGTGTTCTTTGATGGAGTTTAGCTGATCGTTTATGTATTTGCGTTTCTCTTGTCTTATTGTTTTCGATGTTTGTCTTCGAATTTCATAGAAGTTGTCCTGTGTTTCTTGTGTTTTGTTGCTGTTGTAGTTTGTGAAAGCTGTTCTTCGATTTTGTAGGGCGATTTCGCAGGTAGTGTTCCACCAAGGGTGCCTGGGTTTTCTAGTCAGCGGGATCAGTTCTTTGGCTGTGTTCACAATTTTTTGTTTAAAGCTGGTCCAAACTTTCGCCTCTTGTTTTTCCCAGTGTTCTGTGATGTTCGATTCTCTGATCTTTCTTGTATCAAATTTCGGTGAGGTCAATTTCTTTTTGTGTTGTCTTCTTGGTGTGAGTTTGATTTTGATTCTTGTTAGGTAGTGGTCCGAATCTATGTTGGCGCCTTTTCTCACTTGGACGTCGTGGATTTCTTTCTGGTATTCATAGGAGATTGCCACGTGATCTATCTGGAATTCGCCTAGTGAGTGGACTGGTGATCGCCACGTCTTTTGTTTCTTGGGCTTTTTCATCGGGGAGGTTGACATGATTTTGAGGTTGTTTTGCTGGCAGAGTTCGATCAGTCTGGTGCCGTTTTTGTTGGTGAATTTGTGTGCAGGGAAATTTCCTACTGTTTTTCTGTAGCGTTTTTCTCTGCCGATATGTGCGTTGAAATCGCCTAGTAGAATTTTCGCGTTGTCTTGGGATATTTTTGCCAGGGTGGTTTCGAGTTTGTCCCAGAATTTGTCTGTTTCTTCTGGTTTGTCCTTGTTGTCTGCGTTCGTGGGGGCATGTATGTTGATGCGGGTGTAGTTCTTGTTGGCGTGTTTGATTCGCATGGTCATGAGCCTGTTGTTGATCGCGTTGACTTCTTTTACTGAGTCTAGGATGTTTTTGTTTACTGCGAAGGCCATGCCGAGGAGTGCTCCTCCTTTGCCGATTTTCCTGTTGGTTCCACTCTTGAAGAATCTGTAGTTTCCGTAGTCTATTGTGTCTGAATCCGTGTATCTTGTTTCTTGTAGCGCTAGGATCGAGATCTTTTGACTGGTGAGTTCCGTTGTTAGATTGTGTAATTTTCCCATTTGTATTAGTGTCTGTATGTTGAAGGTACCAAAGTATGTGTGTGTTTTCTTGGGTAGTTTGCCAGAGCGCTCCGACTCGCCCTTTAGTACATCTCCAGGTCCCCCAGAATCCGAGTGCCTGGTTGCCGTCTTGCGACGGGTGGATCGTCCACCTGGGGTAATGTTGTTTTTAGGTGTACTTGCCATTATGCTTGTAATTCGTCTGGCTTGCGCCAGTTTGGTAGAACCAGGGATTTTCAGTTCCTGGAGCTCGTATCAGCCGCACCATTGGTGACAGACGCTGGCCAGAGTACCGGTGGTTACCACACAGACGTGTCTGGGCTTTTGTGTTAGTTTTCTTCGTTTCGCCGGTTTTTACTCCGGGTACTTATCCTCGAGGATGTGATAGTTTTGGTCCGCCCCGAGTATTTGATTTCCTCGGTGCCACCCATATCTGGGAGGCTTTCCCCTATCCGCCACCTGGGGAGGCGCCCGATGGAGGATCTATCAACCTCACACAGGTTTATTAGATTATTATAGAGTATTTGGTAAAAATCTGAAGTAAATTGGCCAAGGAAATTTTGAGATTTTTGCTGACAGTGTTAAATACCAATTTGTCTGCATGTAGTAGTACAGATAAGAAGAAATCTTTCTCCATCAGAGAGATTTATTGACTTTTTTTTACTTATGTATGTTCTCTGTGCTAACATTGCAATCCGAGAATTGGGTGCTGGCAAAGTAATCGACACTTCTTGGCATCATCACTGAAAATCTTGTTGTACCAACAATACAGATGAGCCAGATGTGGTGGTGGTGGCAACTGTGGCATCGGAGGAGGCTTGTCCTCAATGATTTGTTCCGGGATGTATACTGGCACATATGGTGCATGGGCGATTATTGAGTACTTGGGCAGAGGAGAGAGAGCAGATTCTGCCAGGCAGTGTAGACGGCGTGGAGGTGGAGAGAGCACTGCCTCTGCCCGCAGACGACCAGTAAACAGGAACAGTTGTGCCAACCAGTAGTGAGTGGTGTGTTGGTTTGTGTTGTCGTAGCAATGAATACAGCTGGTCTGCGATGTGAAGACGAGAGCCGATTGACTCGAAGGAGTGCAGTAGCAGGTGAATCTGTAGGTTGGTATGTAACTTGGCGGACCATACTGCCCACAGAGTAATGTCCGGCATCATATGTTCACTCACAAATAATCGAAGGCGGCGCCAGAGTTGTGATGGATTTCGGTTCCCCAGGTGCTCCTCATACAATATCTTGATGATTTATTCTTGTGGTGAGCAGGCGAGTCGGTCCAATATTGTTTTCTTTGAGAACTCGTATTTTGGTGGGGGCAGTGGCGAGAGGAATAGATCACAAATTAAGTCCGAGTGATCATGGAGGTGCTTGATGAGACATAGGAATTTAGAGTTGTCGTCAGACACATGATGTACCTCGAACAGACGCTCCACAAGCGCAAATCATGATACAGGGCTGTCCTCGTATAAAGGGGGCAGCTTCAGCAGGCAGCGGGGGGGGGGGGGGGGGATGAAGGTGGCTTCGGTGTGTCTTGGAATGCCTGCTGGTCCATGGTAGGAGGGGCTGTACTGCAACCCGGCACCATAGGCATAGGTGTGTTATTGGCAAGCACATCCGAAGCAATGGCAGGTTGAATTGTTCTTGACATGTCACGAAAGCACGACGCGGCTGGCATGGTCAGTACCATGGGAACGAGCGGTTGTGCAACATGTGTGGTGGTCCCATACACTGGACCAGAAGTTATAGGTACAGATTTGAAATTGCCCACCTCGGAAATGACGCGGAAGGCCAGCACGGCAGACACAGGCAGAACTGTGGGAGAGGCGAGCGGCTGAACAGTCGAAATCAAGACCTCCCATACGTGTGGGGGTTGGCTCTTCGTGCGACAACAGTGTGACTTTTCTGTACACTTCGGGAGCACACTCCATGTGGTCGGACTGTAAATTACCGGTGAAACTTGCTGAAGATCACATTGTTGCGGCAAAATGTTCCTGGAAGGTGAAGCGCCGTAAGATATGCTCGAGCCCACGTGGTCTAAAAACTGAGCAACAGGTCTGGTGGGCGAGCAAGGGGAATTTGGTGCATGAAAATGTCCATCGTTAGTTTGTGAGTTAGGCAAAACCGGAATAGGTTGATAGCCGTTGATAGCGTGTGCGTTTTCAAAGTTTGTGTGTGAATGTAGATCACTTAGAACATTACACAAACGATCGGTAGTTACACAGTTCTGAAAATCATCCACTTCACATTTCGTATGTTGGCGAGCACAATCCAGCGACACGAAACCTGAGTCAATTGTCTGACTTAACGGTGTAGCACTCGATCGTTGTAGAACAACAAAGTTTGAGGTTAACTTGGTTGGAGATCGCGAATCTCTGTCGATTAGTGGAGAGCTGGCCGTTGGCGAAGGATTGGACTGACCTGGTTGTCGTAGTTTGGCCTCCAAATCTTCGAACAAAGCGTTGGGTGAGGTAGCCATGCCATCATGCGCATAACCTGTTGATTTACAACATCCGGCGTGGAAGTTGCGGAAGACGTAGAAACTTTGGGGTCACCAGTATGGGTACAGGATACGATTATCAGTCGAATGCAATAACTATCCCTCTTAAATTCCACATAGATATATATTTCGTAGTTAGTCATAAACGTGTACACAGCTTGAGATACAGAGCAACTAAAATCTAACACGGAGGCTTGGCAGAGCAACAAGAGTCTAAAGATGGTGTTAATCGTGGTCGATACGACCTATCGACGTGTGTGGCGGCGGTGGAATTTATTTTGTTAATATATAATGTAGAATGTAAAACCAGTTCCTATTATTTATGCTGTCTTTTGCCATTCTCAACACTGGCTCTCTAACTACAACATTGGCAACCAGAAAGTGATTAGCAAAATGTGAAACCTGTAATTAGAATTCCTAGTGCCCACTTCATCTGAGAAATACGCTTATAGCTACAGCTTATAGCTCTGAGGAATTAGGAGATTGTCTGGGATTCATAATCAAAAACGATCGTGAAAAAAAAACCGTTCTCTATATTCTGAAAGTCACAGATGAAAAAAAAAAAAAAGAATCCACACAATCTGACTAACAGAGCAGTTCAGAGTCTAATGCGCTGATGCAACTATAACTGTCCAAATTAAATGTTTAAATGAATGCTCGCCATAATTTGATGATAATGTTCATCAAGCGCCACGCTAAATAATGGTAGAATGTCTGTCCCGCGGCGGCACGTGAAAAAACGACATACGCAAACTGAAGATAGATAATTAAAGTCATCCCAGAATTAACACCTTACTCGAAAATGATTTCATGGTTACGCATATCCCGAGTAACTTAATACGGCATCCGAGGCTGTTTATAGCAGTGATACCGACGCGACGCGACTCCCGACACAGATGGTGTGCTATTCAGCGTCTGGAGAGAACTGGGGCCTTGCTTCCTCGCGCAGCGTTCTTATATATAAAGCCGCGGTGCGGACGGCTAAGGGAACGCCTGATCAAATCGGCTCTCCCGACTAGCCGCTGGGTTAGTAATGCATCACTTTAAGTTATTGAAAAATGGTTCAAATGGCTCTGAGCACTATGGGACTTAACATCTGTGGTCATCAGTCCCCTAGAACTTAGAACTACTTAAACCTAACTAACCTAAGGACATCACACACATCCATGCCCGAGGCAGGATTCGAACCTGCGACCGTAGGAGTCGCGCAGTTCCGGACTGAGCGCCTGAACTGCTAGACCACCGCGGCCGGCTAAGTTATTGAATAAATCATCGCTTCCTTTGCTGATGGCAGATGAAGCTCTCAATTTAAATGCGCAATCTGCACACAGCTAAGTAATCATAATAAAAGTTTGACATGGCTAAGTCTATTATTTTGGGCGAGAGAATTAATTTAATTACACTACACACAGTAGACGAGCTTTGAACTTGCCCTTTGGAAATACGCTATCGCTATAGTTTTATAGTTATTCAATTGAAACTTCTCACATCTTTATGATTATAGCGAATCTCCCTTCTACTTAAATTTAAACATTCCAGCCTTATTTATTTGCCTACTTAATCTATCTTTCTTCCTTAATTTTTAAGACAAAAACCAGAAAATCACGAATCCCAACTAAAATCTTAATTTGTGAGATCCAGAAGACTGTTCCTACTAAATAATTATAAAAAAGGAATCTAAATATAAATTTTTAAGTCTCTAGCTCTTTTCTGTTGCGCCAATGATTTTTACAGAAAAACGTCCAAATTTCAAAAATGGTATAAGTTATTGAACTGACATTCAACACATATTGATTTAGTATTACTCCTGACATGCTAGAAACGTTTTAGGTTATTTACTTGATTTTTAAAGTATTGCGCAACATTTATGACGTCAGAGCTAGTTACAGCGGACTGGCTGGCACACAGTGGAAGGACTGATGTGAATTTATTACAGCGTGAGTAGGCTGCTTCCCTACATCACCCTCTACTTAATTTTTTTGTTTTTGAATGTTAATGAACGAAAAAAAATTATATTACAACAAGGGAAGCAAGAGTACAGCTTAACTCCCTATGAAAAATTAAAATTGAAATGTAAACATATAGAAATATTAAAAGAAAAGTGATTATCTACTTCAATTATTTAAATTACTGGCACGTTCTCTGCCTCTTAAGCAATATTATCCCTCAAAACTTAAACAAAATCAATGAAACACTTTAGCATACATATTGCCTTAGACAAACAAAAACATAAAAATATGTAAAATTATGAAAATCTTAAATCCATTAAATACATTTTTACATACACAAATTCAAAGAAAATAACACAGTTATTCATGATACATAAACAGATGATTATATCTTAGCAGTCTTTTCTAAACCTGAAAGAAATTTTCACAAATCATTTTTACACACGTGGTTGTAGCCGCTTTGGCTGGCATTCTACACTTCCATTCACAAGGGTAGAGGAGGGGAAGTTGCTATGGTGTGTGTCCTTCACGTTCACTCTAAGTTACATGGGGAAAGGGGAGGGGTCACTGTGAGTTGTGTCCAAGTCACTCCACATTTTCACGTAGCTACCAGGCTGCCATTATCCGGTTTGTCCTATAGAACAAACAAAAAGAGTGCCTCAGACTCTGTTCACTTAATATCTAAAGGTGGGTCACAATGAAATGGGGATATATACATTTTATCCTTCAATATTTTGCTGGAACAAAGTTAACAGAACTTTTTCAATTTTACTCTCGTGGTAACTTAATCGTCATAAAATCGGTAAACAAATGGCTCAAAACGCCGTTAGTTACGTACTAGAGAAAATTTATGCTCAAGGCATACAATCATGAATCCTATTTAATTTCAATTTATTATTTCTGGGCCGGAACACTGAACCAATGCTCGGTACATTCCTGACAAATCTGTATTTTATTTACTTAGCTGACTCACCTTCGATTACCTTATTCTTAGAGATAGTATGAGTATATTTGATCAGTAGTTGTATTCTCAGCTTCTTTGTACATGTGAGTAACTTGTGGTAATACTATAGTTCTGAGTGTTCAAAACGCACTGCGTTTAGTTGACTACTAAATCCACTTATTGGTCCTCTGCTGCTGTGTCAGTTGCACATCTGCAATTATGTACTTACTTCATCGAAGTGTATTTATGCTGAGCTATAAATAGTGTTCCACATCTGTCATTATATTACTCAGTTATGTTGCTAGTGTATGTACTTATTTAACACTCACTGTATTCATATTTAAAGCATAGGATAGCACATTTATTTCATATCTATAGTGTATTACGGCTGATCAGTTTGCTCACGTGGCAATCCATTTCCACCCGATTGGATGCTGAAACCACAGGTAGTCTCTCTCGACCTACCATTAAAGTGCATTAAGTAATTATGGACGAGCGTAATGCTAAATTCCTTAAACCTATAGGACACCATGAGCTGCTCTGTCTCATCTAACATAAGGGTACCTATGGTCGCATTCACGCTTCCAGCTCATTACCTCAATACGTGTAGGTGTGTCCTGTCACACATTACACCAAATAACGGTCAGCTCCAACCTTGTAAATACTTCAGGGACATGTCCTTCACGACTCAACCACAAACACTGTTCAATTCTATTACACTGCCATTCCTTGCTACACAAGGTGAGTTCATTCTTACAACTTGTCTGCATATTTTCATAACACTAAGCAATCTCTTTTACTATTAATTAGTTAGCTCTACAGCATACAATAGGTTTCACTGACACTTCAGATCCTGCTTGAACACGAATTTGTACATCTTTTTTAAATATTATTGTGGGACCATTTCCAATAAAACATCAACTTTGTACTTACAATATTACCAGGGTTCTATACATAGTTGTTACTCTAATACCTTTGTATCTTAATTACATCATACTTCTCTATTGTTTATGTCACTGTTAGGTTTGTCACATTAGGTATTTTTCTTCCACTAATCGGTGGATAGAAAGGTTACAGAACTCATGGCTTGATAGCCATGACGGAAAATTTTTGTATTGCATAGAAGGAGTCGAAACTTTGGTGGATAGGAAAGATGAAGAATAAGTGAAATCTGAAATGGGAAAGAAGATCTCACACAGTTGGGACTGCACAGCTGCCACACTGTGTAGAGGTTACAGAACAACCTCCTCCCTACAGAATTCATTCAGTACCTATGAACTTCTTTAGGTCGATCACGTTCCTGAGACCTAATAGCTTTTTAATCTTAGAGTACTCTAGCCTATATGCATTGGAATGTGGTTTTGCTATGATCCTGAAAGGTCCTTGGTATATGAACATGAATTTCTTTCTTTCTGCATTTATTTTCTTTGATTTTTTTTTGGTTTTGACAAGGACTAACTGACCTATTTCAAAACTAGTGGGTACAGCTTTTGTGTCATGACGCTTCTTCCTTTCCAATGCTCTTTTTCTTATATTTGCCCTAGCCTTTAACTTCTTCTCGTCTGTGGATATTTGCGTTAGAATAGGGAATTCTACCATATCTGCAATCACATTGTGCGGTTCTTGGCCAAACATCAATTCGCAAGGCGCAAAACCAATTGCATCATGTCTTAAGTTGTTAATTACATTCTCAAAATACTTAATGTGCTCTGCCCAACTTGAGTGTTTCCGAGCACAATAAGTTCTGCAAAGCCTATTCAATTCTCTCATAACATGTTCACTCATATTTCCTTGGGGGAAATTCGTAGATATTTTCAAAGGTTTCACTTTGGCCTTATCTAGACGTTCCTTAAATCTATCAGAAGTAAATTGAGGCCCATTGTCTAACAGCAATTTCTTCGGAACGCCAACGTTCACGAAGAAATCTTTTTCCAACTTTTCTACCAACGTTTTTGCATTTGCTCTTTTAATTGGGTATAGCTTAACATATTTACTGAATCCATCCACAACAACAAAAACATGGGTGCACCCACCTCTCGAAGCAGCAAGAGGGCCAAACAAATCACAAGCCAGTAATTCTAGGGTTTCAGTTGGCTCTACTGAATGCATATCCCCTTGTATTCTGGTGTTAGCAGCACGGACTTTCTGGCACACTACACAAGATGCTAGACGCTTGGCAACACGGCGGTACATGTTGTCAAACACAACCTTCTCTTTTAATTTTGCAATGCACTTCTTTGCACCGTAGTGCCCATACCTCAGGTGTACATAGTCGATTAGTAAGTCTACATGTTGTGAGGGAAAGCACAGCTTCCACTCAGAAACACCTACCTTTTTCCTCCTAAACAGAATACCTTTATGCAGACAATAGTACTGCGAAACCTTAGGTTAGTTTGCATTTCCTAAATAGCTCTTCACTAATTTCAGTTGGTCATCTGCATTCTGCTCACGTCTCAAGTTCTTAATCACTCTCTTTAATGCACTTTCTTCCTTTACTTCGTGTAATATATTCGTACTTCACTTTGGTCGGTTGCTGTAATTCCCACGTCGTCAGAGAGCTCCGCACTTCTAGATAACCCATCAGCTACCAGATTGTCTTTCCCTTGAATATATCTAACCTGAAGGTCAAACTGCTGGAGATACAATGACCATCTTACCAAATGAGCATTCCTCAACTTACAGGTCTTTAAAAAGGTCAACGCCTTATGGTCACTGTAAACAATTATCTTGTGGCCTAATAGATACTGCTCAAATTTCTGTACCCTAAATACAATTGCCAATGCTTCCAGTTCTGAGATGCCATAATTTCTCTCTGCTGCCTGTAAAGATCGACTTGCGAAAGCTGTAGTCTTGTGCACTTCTTGTTCGTTCTCTATTTCTACTTGGAATATCTCCACAGCTATACCATAGCCACTAGCATCAACAGACATACAGAATGGTTTATCAAAATCAGTATGATGTAAAATAGGACTATTAATTAAATATTGTTTAAGCATCTCAAACGCCTGTTGACATCCTGCTGTCCAAACCCAAGGGGTATTCTTTTTCAGCAGGAGGTGAAGACAGGGCGCATTAAAAGCCTGATCACTAACAAAACGCCTATAGAAGCCGGAAAGACCGAACATCGATCTCAACTGCTTCTTGTTTCTGGGAGCCTCAAATTTTTCAATGAGTGCTAGCTTGCCTGGGTCAGGCAGAATACCTTTTCCACTTATCATATATACCAAGAAACCTATTTCCTCTTTAACGCACTCTGTCTTTTCAATCTTTAGTTTCATGCCACCTCTCTCAATGGCCTCTAACACCCTCTAACACTTCCTCTAATAAAGCTATGTGTTCTTCCCAGGTAGGAGTTGCTATTAACAGATCATCTACGTAGACTGTTATTTTATTACTTAAGGCTGGTCCTAAAACATGGCACATCACACGTACGAAGGCACAAACAGACATATTAAGTCCGAAAGGTACCACACGATATTGGTAACAAACTCCTTCGTACGAGAAAGCTGTGTACTTCCTTGAACTTTCCGCCAGTGGCAAATTCCAATATCCACACGTGACGTCCATAGAAGTTAAGAATTTTACTCCCCAGAACTTTTGCAATAACTCGTCCATGTTCTGCGGTCTATCACTTTCCCTAACCACTATTTCATTCAACCAACGAGCGTCCAAGACCAATCTGACACTCGCATCTCTTTTTGGTACAACAACAAGAGGATTATTGTACTCACTGACCGCTTTTTCAATCACACCCCACTCTAGCATCCTCTGTATCTCCTTTCGAACCGCCTCCTTCCTAGCTACATGTATTTGGTATGGCTTCCTGAAAAACACTTGGCCAGGTTTCACCTTTAATTGACATTCATAACCTTTGACCGCGCCAGGTCTATTTGAAAATAGATTTATGATGTCTTTGTAAAACCTGTCTCAGTTCTTCCTTCTGATTAGCTGAAATTTTATCGATTTCCTGCAATTTAGCTTCTATTTTGTCCAAAATAATTACTTCTTCTTCTTCTGTGTTTAGCTTACTTTTACTAAGATTAACACCTTCGTCCCAATACCTCCTATTTTTCAGAACTCGTATAGGCAGCTCCCAAGTTTCATCTTTGGTTACTGCATGTTTATCACTAAAAGGTACTGTAATTACTCCAGTTATCGGCAAGACCATTTTTAACTGGCTTCTTTCAAAGTCAACAACACTCTGATATTTCGACAAGAAATCTATGCCAATTGAAACCTCAATACTGAGATTGTTTACAATTAAGCAAGGAGGTCAATTAAATTACCATTAATGTTAAAGGGCAGCAAAGCTTCTTGCTTTACCGTTTTTGACACCTTGCCAGTAGCACCAATTATTCTTAGTCCTGATACCCTCATTAATGTAAGCTTGTGTTTACCAGGTAATGCATCAAAGAAGGACTGAGATATCGCACTTACCTCGCTTCCACTGTCTAAGAGACAACGCACATTGATACCCAACATATTCACTATTATTATACGGTGGCTTATTCTAGTTTGTACAGGTGGTTCCTCAAACTCATCCAATAGTTCCTTTTTGATTTGTCTCCAACTAAAGTGATCGACATCTGCCTTCATCACATTTAGGTCAAAGTGTGTAGGGGTTTCCTGAATTACATTTTCAGCTGCCTTTTCCAGTCGATCTATTAATATCAAATCGAAACACCGCACGATTTCATTACATTTAGTTTGCTGAACATGACCCAAATTACTGTAGTCTGAGCGATTCTGCGCCTCCAGACTGGGCATAACACTAGTTACAGCTAAACCACTTTCACTATTATCGTCGGGTTCCTTCTCAAATGACAACTGGTCACAGCTACTGGGTTCATCGACCTCCAACAGTCTACCCTCTACATTCTCACTTACCTCCTGTCCTAAATCTATTAGTACAGTATCAACCTCCTGCACAGACACTTTAGATAAGAGCACATCATCCTCATCGTAAATATAAGCATGAATTTCTTCTGCTTCTTCACCTGACAATTCAGTATTTTGTAGCTCCTCCCTATTGTTACACTGCTGCGCCTTCTCTTTCTCTTCCCACTTAGAAAGCGCCTCTAACACGGTATCTATCAAATACTGTGAAAGATCTGATATTTCTGTTGTATCCTTAGATGCTACCGACCCCTCATCTACATGTTCCGTTTGAGTATTCTGATCTGTCTTACCAATTACTGTAATTACTGGCTTAGGAAAAGTAAGCGCCTGGTGAGCGTCAGTGTCCTCATAGACGGGAACTAGTTTTCTTGCCTCGGCCTACTACTGTTTCCTTTATTTCCATTATAGTTAACTGGCACAGCATTGCTTTCCGCACTGTTGTTTACCGGCATGATTTTGTTTAGAACAAAATTACTATCATTTGGATGCCATTGTTGGTTCTGATAATTATTTCTCCAATTCCTACCTCTCTTAGGATGGCGAACACCTACTGTTCTGATGTTTACATTGCCATTTTGCTCGTTCTTCAAATTACTACTAGTGTTATTAGCATTTCTGCCCCTCATTGGCAGCAACACGTTCTACACGTTCCAAATACTCAATGAAACGATCCAGATTGTCTCTAGGGGCAGATATAATTCTAGTTTGCCAATACCATGGCAGTTTGGCTTGAAGACCTAGTATTATCATTTCAGGTTTTAGCTTTTCGGCCAAATGTGACAAACGTGAGATCCATGACCTAGCAAACTCTTTAATAGATTCCTTGCCTACATTGAAGCGTTTTCCACTCCAAAATTCTCTCAACACTTCATTTTGCTTATTACTAGACCAATACTCATTAATGAAAGCTGTTTTAAATTCCACTAATGTTTTACACTTCAACATAACCTCAGCTGACCAACGCATGGCGTCACCTGCTAAATAGCTTCTAATACATGAGATTTTCTCTCGTTCAGACCAAGTTGGTGGAATCACATCTTCAAAATCGTTCCAGAAATCTAGCGGGTGGATATTTTTATCTGGATCGAACCGCAAGAACTGCCAACACCCGATAAAAGCGGCGTTTGCAGCTACAATTTGTTGCATACTACCATTACCAGAAGTTACTGAAGCTACTTTACTCTCAATGTTAGTACTAATATTTTCTACTCTTATTTCAACAGTATCTACTCTTTGCACAATATGAGTAGTATCAGTTTTCATTGCATCTACTTCTGCTTGACATATGTTTACTTTTATATTAACATCTTTAAACCTATCTGAGCACAGTTCAGATTCCGCCTCGATCTTTTCTGTTAACTTGTGCTCCAGCTTCGCATCTTCCATTTGGAAGTCTTTGCGAACCTCAGCAACTTCGGATTTTACTGTTTTATACATTTCAGAAAATTGTTGAGCAACCTTTTTCTTAATATCCTCATGGTTGTAATCAATTTTATAATTCAAACTGTCCAGATCCTCTTTCAACTTATTGCAACCAGCCTTGAAAGTATTGTCCATTTCCTCCAATCGATTATTAAAATTAATTTGGCTGGCCACAATTCTGTTATTTACCTCAATTATATCAGATTTTAACTCAGCTGTCATTCTAGCATTACTGGCTGACATTTTTGCATTACTGCTTTTGACCTCAGTTATTTCAGATTTTAATTCAGCTGTCGTTCTAGCATTACTGGCTGACAATTTTGCATTACTGGCAGCTATTGCTTATAATACAACATTTAAATCAATAGCCCCAGTATCTTTGGGTTGCTCACTATCTGGTTTCTTTCCACACTCAGATGACGAAAAACTAGCTCCAACACCAGAATCATCAAAACTAAATGAAACTTCTGATTGATCAGTCATATCTAACTTCTCCTGTTTAAACTCTACCACCTCTGATGGCTGTTTCGTTTTGAACTCATCAGGTAAACTATCATCCAATAAATCAACAATTTCTATTTTCTGCTTTACTACAGGGGTCTCTATTATTGAATCATTGTCCCTTTTCATACTACTGTCAGGAGACAATACTTCATATTTCACTTTAACATTACTATTTGCATGGATATTTACACTTGAACCGTTGTCTGGATTTACAGTCCCCTCAACAGACATAGGTTCTGGTTTAAGTTTAACCTCGGTTTCTTCTGGCAGTTCCATCGCCAACAGTTTTTTAGTGCAGGTTAGTAAAAGTTTTAACAGCTTTTCACTTAACTTAGTTCCTTCTGCACGACGTATGGTGTTGCCGGCGCGGCGTGCCAGGATTACTGATTGCGATGCAGCTCGTTGAACTGCAGACAGCACTCCGACGGCTGTTGTGTGTTTGTGTGGCCCGCAACTGCAGGCGCAGCTCCGGTTGCTCCGGCAGACGACTGCAGTGAGGCGAAACTGGCTTCTCGCGATGCCGGCAGCGCCGCTAGACTCAGTGCCAGCTCCGTCAATTCAGATGCGTTGTTAATCCAATTGCGTCGTCCATATGCACACGTAACACTTTCACTGTTCTATTACTCAGTAGCGTGTCGCATTTCACTCCCGAATCCGAATATTTAAAAATCACTTTCACTTTTACTCAGTTTCTTTTCTTTCCCGGCCGATGCACCAATTGTGGGGCGGCAGTGGAATTTATTTTCTTAATATATAATGTAGAATGTAAAACCAGTTCCTATTATTTACGCTGTCTTTTGCCATTCTCAACACTGGCTCTCTAACTACAACATTGGCAACCAGAAAGTGATTAGCAAAACGTGATGCCTGTAATTAGAATTCCTAGTGCCCACTTCATCTGAGAAATACACTAATACCTACAGCTTAGAGCTCTGAGGAATTAGGAGATTGTCTGGGATTCATAATCAAAAACGATCGTGAAAAATAAACGTTCTCTATATTCTGAAAGTCACAGATGAAAAAAAAAAAAAAGAATCAACACAATCTGACTAACAGAGCAGTTCAGAGTCTAATGCGCTGATGCAACTATAACTGTCCAAATTAAATGTTTAAATGAATGCTCGCCATAATTTGATGATAATGTTCATCAAACGCCACGCTAAATAATGGTAGAATGTCTGTCCCGCGGCGGCACGTGAAAAAACGACATACGCAAACTGAAGATAGATAATTAAAGTCATCCCAGAATTAACACTTCACTCGAAAATGATTTCATGGTTACGCATATCCCGAGTAACTTAATACGGCATCCGAGGCTGTTTATAGCAGTGATACCGACGCGACGCGACTCCCGACACAGATGGTGTGCTATTCAGCGTCTGGAGAGAACTGGGGCCTTGCTTCCTCGCGCAGCGTTCTTATATATAAAGCCGCGGTGCGGACGGCTAAGGGAACGCCTGATCAAATCGGCTCTCCCGACTAGCCGCTGGGTTAGTAATGCATCACTTTAAGTTATTGAATAAATCATCGCTTCCTTTGCTGATGGCAGATGAAGCTCTCAATTTAAATGCGCAATCTGCACACAGCTAAGTAATCATAATAAAAGTTTGACATGGCTAAGTCAATTATTTTGGGCGAGAGAATTAATTTAATTACACTACACACAGTAGACGAGCTTTGAACTTGCCCTTTGGAAATACGCTATCGCTATAGTTTTATAGTTATTCAATTGAAACTTCTCACATCTTTATGATTATAGCGAATCTCCCTTCTACTTAAATTTAAACATCCTAGCCTTATTTATTTGCCTACTTAATCTATCTTTCTTCCTTAATTTTTAAGACAAAAACCAGAAAATCATGAATCCCAACTAAAATCTTAATTTGTGAGATCCAGAAGACTGTTCCTACTAAATAATTATAAAAAGGGAATCTAAATATAAATTTTTAAGTCTCTAGCTCTTTTCTGTTGCGCCAATGATTTTTACAGAAAAACGTCCAAATTTCAAAAATGGTTAAAGTTATTGAACTGACATTCAACACATATTGATTTAGTATTACTCCTGACATGCTAGAAACGTTTTAGGTTATTTACTTGATTTTTAAAGTATTGCGCAACATTTATGACGTCAGAGCTAGTTACAGCGGACTGGCTGGCACACAATGGAAAGACTGATGTGAATTTATTACAGCATGAGTAGGCTGCTTCCCTACAGGCGCCACAAACGTATAAATAACTTCTGATGTATTTCGTCTGCTAGTATGGCTGCCGCAATCACGACAATAGCAAGGAGGTTGAGACAATACCTTGATGACAGAGACATCTATCGATGCTTTCAAGAAGGCCAAAGTATAATTTTGAAACGAGTGTGGCCACTGACAGTGCATCTTTTTTTCCTTTATTGGCTTCTAGCATAAAACTTTTTAACCATCACAAATAAATGTACTGACACATATAACAAGTTAACACTATTTTTCTTCGTCATACATACTGTTTAGGGCATATATGCATATGTTTTTAGATAAAAATCATTATAATCAGATTACAAAACACAGTTGACTCCTAAAAATTTATTTGTTAACTAAGTTCTGTAGTTAAGTTCAATTCATTTCAGATTTTTATGTCTTCTTTCGCTAGAAACCGGGATATGGCATCATAAATACTCCTGGTTGTGTCTCCGAGAATTCGGACCTTGCAAAGCGGTTGGCAGTGACCAAGTCTTAAGAATTCCTTTAAAAAGTCGTATCTGCCTTTCTCATGGCGTCTACACTGAAATAAGACGCGATTTACGTCAACAATTGTTTCCTCTTCACATTGACAGTAGGACGTCTCTGATACACTGTTTCTATGTAAGTGGGCATGGAAAGATCCATGATTGAGATGCATTCTCACAATGGACGTTATAATTTTCCTTGAATATTTGAATTTCGCAAACCATGTCTGTCTCGGTATGAATGTGTTAGGATAAATATACATATATCCAACCTCTAAATTATTACTTAAAGATTTATTAAAGTACCAGAACTTAACGTAAAATCAACAACAGAACAACTATATATTTTTAAAACTTCACGTATCTCTAATACAAAGAACAAATACATCAAACATTAACTTTACGTCAGAGATACTTGTGCACATGTAATGGAAACAAATATGAACTTGTAATATTATTTACAATCCTTTAACACTATCCCGCAATTTCATATTTCATCACCAAATCAACAATCTAACTCAGTCTTTATTTTCATTAGTTACTTCCATCCCAATCAAAGTAATCATTCTTGATAGCTTCTTTGCTGATAATCCTTTAGTAAGAATGTCAGCTGCCTGATCTTGTGTTGAAACGTGCTCAACATTTATCTTCTTCTCATTGACTAACTGTTGTACATACTGATAGTGTGTTTCAATATGCTTAGAGCGTTCATAGAATCTTGCGCCTTTGATGTATTTAATAGCACTTTGGTTGCCAATGTGTAAAGTAGGAATTGAACTCTTTTCAACAAAGTCAATTTCTTTCAGTAAGAGATCAAGCTATACTAAAGATTTACTTGCCTCACTGGCAGCAACAAATTCAGCTTCTGTAGATGATTGTGCAACACATTTCATGTAGTTTACTTTTCCACATTACTGGTCCACCACAAACCTTTGTTAAAACTCCACTTGTTCAACGTCTAGTCAATTTTCACCTGCATAATCAGCATCGCTATAACCTTCTATAGCAGAATTGTTCGTTTTCCTAAACTGAATTCCATCATTTATTGTTCCCTTCAAATAGCGAAGAATTTGTTTAGTTAATTTTAGGTGTGCTTCAGCTGGCGAATCTTGTGCTCTTGAAGCAACATTTACAGCATAAGCTAGATCTGGTCGTGTTCCCAATGTTAAATATGTGAGACTGCCTATAATTTCTCGGTGAGTGTCGGTATCAGTAGCTGGTGGTGAATTACCAGGTATCCATCGAGGCTCAATTGGTAATGGTATTGGCTTTGTATCAGTCATATGATGCCTGGCTAACACTCTTTTCACATATGCAGTCTGATTAATCTTCATACAATTACTAAATCTTTGGACTTGCAAGCCAAAATAACAATCCGCTTCACCTACTACCATATCATGTAATTGTTTTGTATAATTATGAACTGTTTCACCAGGTACCATTATCAATCCATCATCCACATGAAATAAAACGATTAAATTTTCATTAAAATACATACAAGGATCAGCACTACTCTCCCGCAAATTTGATTTCTTAAGGTATAAATTTAAACACTCATACCAAGATTTTGCTGCTTGCTCCAGTCCATACAAGCTTCAAAGCAATCTGCAAACACAGCCTGTGCCATCATCATAGCCTTGTGGTTGTTGCATATAAATTTCTTCATCCAGGTTACCATTCAAGAATGCTGTTTTAATGTCAAATTGTTTGATATTCCAATTTCTTTGAACAGCAACACACAAGAGGGCTCTCAGAGTTCCAAACCTAACCACAGGACTGAAAGTTTCAGAAAAATCAAGCCCTGGTCTTTGGCTAAACACTTTTGCAACTAGCCTTGCTTTGTACTGTACATTGTCATTGTTATTATTCAGTTTAATTGCAATCACCCATCGATTTCCAATAGCCTTCTTTCCAGCTGGCAAATCAACTAATTTTCAAGTACCAACCTTTTGGTGTGAGTCCATTTCTTCATCCATTGCGCTTTCCAATTATATATATATATATATATATATATATATATATATATATATAGCCAGTGGGAGTGTTGGACCTTCCATCGAGCTACAGACCCCCTTGAAGATGACCTCTGCAGAGGGGGACGAAACGTTGACACAAAATTCATCAACTGACTACTGTATAACAGCCCAGATAATTATAATGGACATGTCATTTCCAGCCATGAAAGTCTACATTTGAGTGGTATATTGATAGTGGCGTGACACATCACGTTACAAATCGTCAGGACTGGTATGTTTCATACACTCCTTTTGATATATCTCAGAAAATGTACAGTGCTAAAAATAGTGTGCATATCGAAGCATTTGGGAGTGGTCGTATTGATGCTGAAACTTTTAATGGAAGAGAGTGGAGTAGACGATATTTTGAACATGTATGGTATTGTCCAGATGGTGCTTGTAATTTATTTTCTGTTAAAAAGGCTGGAGAAAAAGGTATTGATCAAAGTATCAAAAATGATGGTAAAATATGGTCATTTTATAGAGACAATATTCCAATTGCGATTGCCCTATCTAAAGGCAAGAATGATCTTTATCACTTGGCAGTGAAAGTGATTAAGCAAGGAAAGTCCTGTGTAGTAAAGGAAGCTTCTGATACTCTTCAATTGCGACATGAAAGTTTTGGGCACCAGAACAAAAAACATGTACAATCGTTTTTGACTTCCTATGATATCAATGTCAGGTTAGACAATGAATTATGTGAAGGTTGTATGCAAGGTAAACATCATAGGCTAGTTTTCGGTTCACGAGTTGACAAGTCAACTAGCCCAGGTGAATTAATCTTCACTGATGTCTGTGGTCCAATGTAGGAAAACGATTTAGCTGGCCATCGATATTTTCTTGTTTTTAAAGATGACTTCTCAAGCTTCAGAGTGACATGTCTTTTACAGAAAAAGGATGAGGTAAAGAAGAAGTTGCCGATATTTAATGAGATGGTGAAAACACAAGCTCAATGTACCATTAAAGAACTGCGGACTGATGGTGGCAAGGAGTTTGACAATAATGATGTGAGAAGATATGCTGAGTCAATTGGATTGAGACATTCTTTGACTGTGCCATATACACCACAGCAAAATGGAGTTGCTGAGCGTGAAAACAGGATTATCTGCGAAATGGTACGTTCATGGTTTCAGTCAGCAAAGCATATTCCAAAAGCTTTTTGGGGAGAAGCTGTACTTCCAGTTACTCATACTCTGAACCGAACTGGGCCAACAAATGTTAAAGGAAAGACACAAATAGAATTATTTTTAAGAAGGAAGAGTCAGTTTAATCATCTAAAAGTATTTGGAACAGAATTTTTTGTCAGGATTCCAGCACAGAAACAGAGAAAATTTAATGCCAAATCTCTGACAGGTTATATAGTTGGTTATGTTGACTGTGGCTATCGTGTATGCCTTCCAGATAGGCATTCAGTTATTGTTAGCCGAGATGTAAAATTCAACAATGAAATATTGAAGCAATTATTGAAAGTGATGTTACCAAATTAGTTGACATATTGACTATGAATGATAGAAAAACATCTGATTCTAATGATGACGAAATGTCAAAAGAAAATATTACAAGACTGGATCATCAAGATCATTAGAAGTGACTGAAAATGCAGATGGTCATCGAGTTTTGAGGGACAGACGAACAATTAGAAGGCCGATACGTTACCTAGATGAATCTGAGTGACCCAAGATGATGATCCTAAGAGAAATTCCAAGGAACTATGATGAAGCAGCGAAACCTTCAGATGTAGAAAATTGGAAAGCGCAATGGATGAAGAAATGGACTCACACCAAAAGGTTGGTACTTGAAAATTAGTTGATTTGCCAGCTGGAAGGAAGGCTATTGGAAATCGATGGGTGATTGCAATTAAACTGAATAATAACAATGACAATGTACAGTACAAAGCAAGGCTAGTTGCAAAAGTGTTTAGCCAAAGACCAGGGCTTGATTTTTCTGAAACTTTCAGTCCTGTGGTTAGGTTTGGAACTCTGAGAGCCCTCTTGTGTGTTGCTGTTCAAAGAAATTGGAATATCAAACAATTTGACATTAAAACAGCATTCTTGAATGGTAACCTGGATGAAGAAATTTATATGCAACAACCACAAGGCTATGATGATGGCACAGGCCGTGTTTGCAGATTGCTTTGAAGCTTGTATGGACTGGAGCAAACAGCAAAATCTTGGTATGAGTGTTTAAATTTATACCTTAAGAAATCAAACCTCTAAATGATTGCGCAAAGAGTTATTAAAGTGCCAGAAATTAACGTAAGATCAACATCAGAACAACTATATATTTTTAAAACTTCACGGATCTCTAATACAAAGAACAAATACGTCAAACATTAACTTTACATCAGAGATACTTGCGCACATGTAACAGAAACAAATATGAACTTGTAATATTCTTTACAATCCTTTACAGAATGTCTGTATACGTGCATAGCTTTTACCTCTTGTTTATTGGCTTTCATTCCATTCTTCCTGACGTGAGAGAATCGCTTGTTGTTTTATTGTTAGGAGGTATTCTGTGTATGGGAGCTTAATGTCCATAGGTCTTCCACTGTTAATCGCATCTCTTGCTAGTTGATCTACTTTTTCATTGTATATAATGCCAGAATGTGATTTGACCCATACAAATTCTATAATTTGGCCAGCCTTCTTAGCTTTATGGTACTAGTCCAGTATGTCGAGGGTGTATTTAGTTGTTCTTTTGTCCCAATTCCTGTAACTAATGGATTTCAGAACGCTTTGAGAGTCAGTGATTATTACTGCCTTGGGGATATTGAGAGATCTTGCATACTTGATTGCCTCTATAATAGCGAAAGTTTCAGCAAGAATTATGGAAGCATCACCTGATAGTTGAAACTTCCTTTCTTCTGCAGATTCTGGACAGACGAAAGCACATCTAGTATGATTTTCCATCTCCATTTTTGAGCCATCTGTATATACTTTAAGATATCCTGCCCACTTTCTGCCAGGTGCAGACTGTGATAGTCATATAGGAACATTGGAAGGACCTCACTTCGATATACTTTCTTTTGGAGATATTTCTAGTCTTCATACCACTTGTAGGAATAAAACTGCTGTTTCCTGACATTTCTGTTATTCCCAATTTGAGAGAGCGTTTCGCATTTTTCTTATTAGTGGATGTTTAGTATCTGCCATCCACAGTAAGATATAACGGTCACACATCATTGTTCTGTGAATATGTAGAGGCATTTCTGATGCTTCCAGGAGAAGGGCGTTGGTGGGAGAGGATTGCATAACTTCGAGGCAGATGCAGAAGCTTCTGTAGTGCAGTTTATCCAGTAGTGTTAGGTACTTGTTAGCAGCAGTGTCATAGACCATGCATCCGTAGTCCATACAGGAACGTATCAACATGCAGTAGAGAGTGAGCAGAGTGTTGGGGTGAGCCCCCCACCATACTCTTGTCACTGATATGATAAGGTTCAATGCTTTTTCACACACACTGACGACTGTTTGAATATGAGGTATCCAACTTATTCTGGAATCGAAGAGAACACCCAGAAACCTCGTCTGGGATTTTAGTGGTATTTTATGACCAGAAAGTCTTACACTATTCAAGCAAACTGGCATAATTTAGTTCGTGAAAGGAACAAGTACCGATTTTTCTGCCTAAATCTGTAACCCACAGCTATGTAATGTTTGATACAGTGTGCCCATCGCCTTTGATAGCTCACACACAGCCTGATCCATTCCTTTGGTCGACGTATACAAACAAATATCAGCTGCATACTGAAGGATTTTAACTGGAGAAGGAATAATCTTCACCTGCTCAATAGTGTATATTGCAAAGAGTAGGGGTCTGAGGATAGCTCCTTGTGGACGACTGGTTGTAACACAATGTGGTCCAATTAATTTATTTTGGAACCTGTGACGACTGCTATTCTACCCTGTCACTAAGTATCGCCAAAATACCCGAAAAGTACCGTGTTAACTAATGCAGTCAAAATCAAGTCGTATCTAAATAGACATTTCTCCAAATTTTACTTCCCAACACAATATCTGAGCGTGAATTTATACCAGTTTAGCGTAGAATAACCATATTAAAAAAGATTTAAGGACATTGACAAAAAATTTGCTTCTAACATCAATAAACAAAAGAATACCAAAGTTGAGTGATGAATCCACAATTTTACACGACTCTCATTCAAAGTAATCACAACCCGTGTGGTTTGACAGCTACCCGCCTTTGAATTACCCACTATGGAATGTTAGCACCAATAGCAAGCGAGCTTCACTGTCATTGGTCGACGTTTAAGAAATTAATGGCGGGCGCTCTTGTCCAAGTAGCAAAGCATTACAATACTTCTGGTAAATGTTACGGCACACGAATTTAGACACATACCCTCCAAAAGTTATTAAAAATACACATGCAGCGGCAGCGGATTTTAAATGTAAAAAAAATGGAAATAATTAAAAGGGAAATGGCTACTGCTAATGAAAGTCAACAATGTCTACATAGAACACACCACTTCGTGGAGAACACTTTTATTCTAAAGAAGACAAACGTTATGTGAATGTCAGCCAAAAGGAAAAGAAATTACAAATTAAAATTGCTTGCAATAATTTTGAGTCTTTGAGAGGAGAGCGCTGCTTTTAAGTCTTATCTTGTGTGTTGTGACGATGGTCGCGATATCGACGGCAGCTGGCTGGTCCTGGTGAAACGCTGAGATCTGCTCCCACGGTCGTGTGATTGCAGCTGATGATTTTTCCTCGTAATCGGGCAGGCGTCATTAAGCTGCAAATCTGATTACAGTGGCGTTTTACAGGCCACAGGCTGGTCGATGTAATTGTTGTTACAGATGTCCGTATGTGCACAGTTTTAATGTTTCTGGCGCACACAATTTTATTTATGCCACACACAGTTTATAAAACTTGCCGACCGCGAATTCTGTAGAAAGTCAATTCGTATTATGAGTGCCGCGATCGCGAAAAAGCGTCCTGGGCGTGAATGTACTCACACACAATAGACAGTTCGCGTAGCTCATCGAAACGCGAATAAATACGTAAATTCACAGTACTTGAGGGTACGAAAACACAGTGAAAATACAAGCGCAGTTCAATTCACAGACACAGAGCTACAATACCGTCCAATCTCGGTTGCATTGTCATAGTTACTTCTTCTCATGGAACAGTCTCAGTATTTACTTCGCCCAGTTTCTACACTCACTATTATCATATCACGTCCTGGTATAAAACAGTCATTAAAAACGTACATCGCTTGCCACTAAACTCAATCTTCACAAGCTCGTAAAAGTCACGACTCCCACAGTAAAACACTTGTCCGTCTCTCTAGCTACCCAACAACACACACCCCGCTTTGTTGGATCGACTATCGATATTGCTCTCTCTCTCAATACTCTCGCCCACAGTTTATACAACATCAAAGTAAATTACATGTATCTTTACACAACTATTTTCTACCAAACTTATTACAGTAAACGATAAACAAAAAATTAAGGCTTTCCACAACCAATAAACTCTAAACTTATTTATCAACTTACAAAAAAGAAATAATTTCCTGTTATATATTACATCCAGAAAACAACTTTTATCTCTATATTACAGGACATAAGAAAAATGAACTACAACATCAAAGATATATGAACAGACGGAAAAAAGGAAAGAAAACAAGATAAATATATATCTATCGCAAATAACGATGTCTTCACAAACCTAACCGATATGTGTCTTTCAGCGAGGAAACTGCTGATTCCATAAATCAGTTTGGCGGGAATCCAATGGTTTCCAACTTCCGTAGCAACTCACGTATTATCATACGCTCCAACTATATGAAGGAATATAGCTGTTACATTCTCTTTTCTTGTTGTTGCCTCATGGATTTCTGAGGTTAAGATATTTAGATAATCTGTTGTTCCCTTGCCTTTACTGACAGTACATGGTACATTCGCGACGTATATATAAATAAAGGCACGTTCATGAAACATTTGATATTTGCAAACAAAATAATAATATTAAGAAAACCCAACAGCACAAAAGCCAGTTTTATAACTTGGGTGAGCGCGATGAAAATATTTTCCGATTTCAGCAAACGACGATACTGTTACAACTTTCCGCCCGAAATATCGGAACAGTGGCTTAAGTGAAGTGACATAACGGTCCGTTGACAGCCTGTATGAATGTCTCCATTTGAAATGCATTGTGGAATGTTTTCAAATGACGGCAAGTGTGAACTGGCCTGAGACCCTCAATAGCTATTCGAGCTACCCATCACGCCTTCAGCCTTCTGCTGTACCTCCACACTTCAGGATCTTGCATTCTCTTCTTGTTTGAACTTTACTCGTGTATGTTTTATATAAACAACGAAATAATATTTTTTTCTTGTAATTGAAAATCACTGCCGTTAACTCTTAATTTTGAGAGTTATGTTTGACATGTGAACTCCATGCCAATAATTTTTTATGTAATATAAGTCAGTGTTTAAAATTGATGAAAAAAATACTGTTTACATTGTCTTCATACACACAGTGATATTTGTGGTACGATAATGTTTTACCTGGTATCGACTTATGAAAATCGATTAAACTTTTTCCGCCCCGAAGGACAAACATGAACTTATTTGGATTTCAGGATGTTACGTGAATGCTCTGTATATGGTTGTCGCTACCCATAAACGCAAAGTAGTGATAGCTAGTTTTCTTCCGTAAATATTTATGATGGGTTTGGCAGGGAGTGGAATAATTAGGAAACTTGTTATCAGGAAGTTTGTGACATCGACGCATGTGTGACAGCTGTCAGAAGTCAGTTGCGAAATAGTGCGCCGGTGGTGTTCGAAGCATATAAATTGAGAAATTCACTCAGTAATCGTCGGCTGCAGAATAGTCGAAGCAGAACGGAGAACAGTAAAAACAGATCTGGAGAAACTGCAGTTGATTGTTACATCGTTAGAGAAGTAAAGTGGATTATTTACAAAATGTATAAGGTCGCATTTATGTTCCTGGAAGCGGCGGTCTGGCCATAAACATCCTGTTGCGGAGCGATTAATCTCAGATTTGAGGATAGTAACGAGAATTTATGTTGAACGTACTGCTAATTAAGTAAGCCATCAACAAAGTATACTCTTGTTTACTTTTGCTAGATATAATAATTAGGCCTGCTTAATTTACATTCATTTGTTTGATTTTTGAGACTTGGAAAGCAAGTTAATGTTTATTCTTATGGTATGCTAGAGATTCCTGCGAAAGAGCCGCATAGAGTAAGCAGAGTTTTGATCATAATTTGTCGCATTACAGGCGCGTAGGACTTTTTTTTTTCCCCCTCTCAAATCTGGCGGTTTGAGGCTCAACAATTTTTTTTTCGATGACGGCAAAAGTTATGCAGTTGGGACTTCCTAACAGTAGAAAGTTAATTTTTATTTAACACAGATGTTCAAGGGTTACAGGTGTGCAGCACTTATCAGGCATAAGGTTTGGTGACAATTTTGTGGTAGTTGTGCATTGTCTGGTTAAATCCATACAACGAAGACGCACCCATCTTGTCGAGTTCTCTTTCAAATTTCTACTGCAAACTAATTGTATTTGAACGGTGTTATGGAATATCTAACAGGTATAATGAAAGTTGGGGTGTTAAAGGATAGCTCCTCTACAGTGATAAATGAGACTCTGTGTGTTGTCGTATGCGATTCTTGTCAGTCTCTGCCAACCACGATAAATTGTATGATAATTTGATGGTGGTGGGATTGATTAATTTCTCATAATCTATTTTGAGTGTTTTTCACCCACTCAGTAACTTTAAAAACAGACTGAAGTAATGTCCTTTATGTTTATTTCAGCTATGCATACTGTGTCATAGATTTAATCACATGAAATCAGGAGAGCCACAGTGTACTGTAGCTGTGGGCGACTTGGGAATATTGAACATATCAGTACTATCTTCCTTCTTTGACCCATATCCTAATAAAAAGGAAGGGCAGTAACTACTCATTGAAATCCATTACGTATAACATATGTTTTGTCACTAGAATTCTAGTTACCCCTGATATCGCATACAGTGGCTTCGAGAACTCGCGAATGGTCACTGTTCCACCTAAGCTAGATGTCAGTTGACACTACAGATTTATACTTTCAAGGTAAAAACAATTTTGATTAGTAGCACTTAAGCATTCTTCAGTTTTGGAACATTGCTACATTCATGAACATATTGACTTTGCCTCTATCAAATTTGTGACATACACAGAAAATGTGCTGTGTGTGCTGGATTATTCATTATTCTCACATTTATTATCCGAAGATAATTACTAAGCAGTTAGTAGAGTCCTTAAATATGATACACTAAATTTTAGATAAGTTTTGATTTGTGGCATTCAAGGACACATGGCATTAAGAGTTAATTCAGTGTCAAAGAAGCAATTGGAGAACACTTTCTAAAACAGAATTTGTGGATATTGATTGAAGTGTCTGCATGTGCAATGCCAGTCCATAGTGTCCAACAGGCTCAATATTTCAGCGAGTAGACGTGTTACCATATCAGGTGCACTGATGAACTGAGCTTTTAGGGGGCGCATGGCAATCTTAAATCCCCTCCTACCCCAAGCCATTCCATCCGAGTGTCAGTAGTCACGGAGATGCTTGTGTCGGTTTCTGTAGTAATGTCGGATATTGTATGCAGGGAATGGCCATACGCTTTGAAGCCAAAAATGCAATTTCATGAATAAAGAACACAAGAATCTGACCCTAAGCTAGGTCACAGTATCCTGTTCATCAACCATATCATAAAAAATGTCATTGATATTATAATATACAAAACAAAATCAAATGAACCAAAAATGTCACTGGCAGTAGTCGTGTAATCTGTCTGCAGCAGTCAGTTTTCAACAGATTTTGATAATTTACTCATTCAGAGAGAAAAAATTTTAATTCTGAAAAACCTGTGACCAGGTGCAGTTAATAATCTCAGAAGAATACAGAAAACTCTTTGGTGAAGAAAAGCCGGGTTAACAGAAACGTCCGATTCCACCCTTTGCTCAATGACTTCACCAATATGGCGGAAACGACCATTCACAATAACGCCCATATCGCGACTATATCATTACGTAAACTTGACAACAAACACAAAGATAGGTCAAAAAACCATCAAACACACATTCCTCCAAAAATATAATGAAACTAATGGGAGAAGCGGGGGAAATTGGGCATTTTTGGGTGGGTACAAACTAAACATAAACACACGCTGCTAAACCAAATGACAAAAACGATAAAATAAAATGACCACAACCTTCCCAAAATCAACTAAAAACGGTATCCATTGGGATGAAACACAAAACTACAACCGCGTCTATAATCATCACTACCTCAAAAAACAACAAACCAACAAAATTGGAATCGAACACTTCCCTTGATATATATGTCAACAGAAAATACAGATACCAAATCTTGAAACTCAAAACTACAACCATGTCCACAATCATCACTACCTCACAAAACACAACAAACCAACAAAATTGGAATCGAACACTTCCTTAACCTACATAGGTCAACAGCAACTACCGATACCACACTGTAAGTCTTGAAACTTTCACCAGCACTACACTTAATCCTACCACAAAAAAAAAAAAAAAAAAACGCACCTAGAAAATCAAAATTAGAATTGAACACTTCCCTTGACCTGTTAGCCTTAACACATCTCCAACACATCTGCACATATAGCCATCCCTGATCTGAGCCGCCGGAACTTTAGTAAGCCTCATTTCTTGTCGACACACTGAGCACTTCACGATTTCAGCCAACAGGCCGAATAGCTGAAGAAATTTTATTAGAGACAACGCACGGTTCCCCATCATTGCTGACAACCGAAAACTGTTGTCCTTGTCAGTCATATCCATACCTACCAAAGACATAAACAAAGCGATATACCAAAGTTCACACATGACAAACAGAAACAACATCGACATAACAAAACCAAAATCGTTAACTCGCTGAAAAATATCCCGCTGAAAGCACAGTCACCACCGATACCACATACGTGCAATGCTACCACGCAAATGAATCCCATACGCCACATAACATGCTAACCATAAATACACCATGAGAGAGAACCACTGACCGCAATAATATACCACCTGTAAACACCCCCCACACACAAACTAAACCAAAAACATCACCTAACACACCAGAGAGCACCACCAATCACATCAAAACAACACCTGCAAACACGCCACTCTCACAAACTAAACTCCACGCCGTCGTGATGTCACACACGACAAAAGCCTTATGTCACGGTCAAAGGGACAGGTGGAATCGGACACTTCAATTGACCCGAAAAGCCTCCAAACAAAGGAGATTAATTTTGATTCTGACGTCTCTTTGAAGAATGCTTACACCCTGGATGATGTCAGTCCCTTTGAAAAATCTATGCCAGATCCTGTTGCAATTATCCAGCACATGTAGGTGAAGGAGATTATATCTCAGCTAAATTTCAAGGAGAAAAGAAATCAAATATTGGAAAATGCAAGATGGATTTACGACAATGTTATGAAAAGGATAGATTGCTGCTCACTAAATAGTGGCGACATTGAGTCACAGACAAGCACAACAAAAAGATGGTTAAACAAGTAAGCTTTCAGACAACAGGTCTTATTCTGAGTCAGACACACACACACACACACACACACACACACACACACACACACACTCGTGCAAACACAACTCGCACACACATGACCACAGTCTAGGGATGCCAAGACTCAGGGGTCTGTGTGTGTGTGTGTGTGTGTGTGTGTGTTTTTTTTTCTTTCTTTCTTTCTTCTTTTTTATATATATATATATATATATATATATATATATATATATTTTCTGAAAGCATGCTTGTTCAGCATTTTTTCGTTATGCCTGTCTACGACTTAACATTTGCACTATATGGTGAGTAGCAATCTGTACTTTTCATAATACTGTCAAGGAGAAAAAAGAAATTCATACAGCTACATATTTGTGTGCATCATACAGAAAGTACTGGAAAAATGATGTAGAAGGGCTTTGGAGTCTGTTTACAAAGACAGAATAGTTTTAAATTAAAGCTGAACGAGGTTTCTCTTAATAATGAGATTGGTGTTACAGAGAAATTGCTGATTCCTCTTGGTGGTTATATGCTGCCACATCAGACAAGGTCTCTGTTTAGTGCGTAATGGTCTTGTTGATGTTAATGGGAAAAAAGGAGAGTGAGTCTCTTTTGTGCATTATCTTATTTTTGTATTAATATCATTTATTATGTAGCAATTGTAAACAATTCCAACCCCTTGCTGATTGACTATAAATCACTAAAAATAGTTGAAGCAAGTAAAAAGAAATATTTTTGTGGTTGTCTCTGATGTTAGTTCCATGCCATAAATATCGTAGAAATAACCACTACAGAAAAATCCCAGTTGTATATATGTACAACTTTCTGGGTTCTCTTGTCCTTAAGACCTCACCTTTCTGCCTTTATGTGTATCATATTTTGGAGCAGCTGTGTCATACTTAAGGTTTTCAGTCCAAAAAATGATACTTCTTATTATACTTCCTAGTACATATTGTAACTTTACAGAATTAAATACAGTGCTGTTTTAAAGCGGCTTATACTCACTAACACATACAGTTTTGTACTTGATGGACACTCTTGTTTTTAGTTATTTAAAAAAGTTATTTTTTATCATAGGTCACTTTATCCTATTCACGATCATTGACTTCATCAATTCATAACCAAACTGTTCACTTCCAACGTAACTTAGACTTTGTGCTATGTTACCCAAACTTCAATCAGAACCATAATGTAGAAGCAAATTACACTAGGGATCAAAGCCAATACATGTATTTATAGATTCCAAGCATCCATTGTCTGTTGCACAGTCCTCTGACAAGAACATGGTAGCAATGAGAGAGAGAATGAACCTTTGGAAAGTTCAATGAAAGTAGAAGAAACTCGGCAAATACATTTAGTGACAGAAACTTAACCTTTACAAATTGTCAATTAAGAAATGTAACACATGTGAATATCTGAAAACTATGTACTGTAGTTTACAGACGCTACTGAAACCCGCATCAATTTGAACATGTTTACTGTAGTCATACCACTGTCTTTCTCTACAATAATTTTTCCTCCCTCACCTCCTTCCAATACCAAAGTGCAGATTCACTGATGTCTCAGCGTGTGTGTACTATCAACCAATCTTTTCTTTTAATCAAGTTGTGCTATAAATTTCTTTCCTCTCCATGCTGATTCAGTACCTCCTCATTAGTTATTTGATCTATCCATGTAATTTTCAGGTTTCTACTGTAGCACCACATTTCAGTAGCTTCTATTCTCTTCTTCATCGGGTTAGCTACTGCCCACATTTCACTTCCATACAAGGCTATGCTCCAGACAAATGCCTTCAGTGAAGCCTTCCTAAAACTTTAATTTAAATTTGGTGATAATATTTCTCTCTCTTTCAGAAACACTTTTTGCCATCAGTAGTCTGCACTTTATATTCTCACAAGTTCAGCCACTGCCACTTATTTTGCCAGCTGTATATTGAAACTCATCTGCTGCTTTTATTGTGACATTTCCTCATATAATTCCCTCTGCACCCCTGATTTATTTTGACTACAATACATTAACCTTATAACTTCCTTCCAAGACGCTGTTCGTTCTGTTTGTGTGTTCTTCCTAGCTCTTTTCTGTCTACAACAGAAAACCTTAAAGTCTTTATTTCTTCTCTAGGAACCTTAATTCCCTTTCCAAATATCTCCATAGTTGCCTTTACTGCTTATTCAGTGTGTGAACTGAATAATATGGGAAACAGACTACAAAACCTAACCTGTTGCACTCACTTCTCAGACAGTACCTTCAAATCTTGAAACTGCAGACTGGTTTCTGTACATGTTGCTGATAACCTTGCACTCCCTTTATTTTATCCCTGCTCTTCAGAACTTCAAAGAGTGTGTTGCAGTCAACATAGTCAGAAGCTTTCTCTAAATTTACAAACACTATACGCATAGTGTCGCATGCTATAGGCCTAAACTCTCTTTAGTCTATCTTCTAAGATAACTTATGGGATCAGTATTGCCTCTCATGTTCCTTCATTTCTCCATAACCCAAACTGACCTTCCTTGAGGTTCACTACTACTATTTTTTCTATTCTTCTGTAAATAATTAATGTCAGTATTTTGTAACCTTGATTTATTGTACTGCCAGTTCTGTAATATTCACACACACGTCAGCAGCCCCTGTCTTTTTTGGAATTGGAATTATTACATTCTTCTTAAAGTATGAGGGTATTTCGCAGTTATCAAATCTGGCATACTAGATGGAATAATTTTGTCATGGTGTGTTCTATTGAGGATCTCAACATTTTTGAGGGAATGTTATTTACTCAGGTGTCATGTATCAGTGTAGGTCTTTCAGTGGTCTATTAAATTCTTCTTGCAGTGTTATATCTATCTTCATCTACTGTCTCGCCCATTTCCGTAATATTGTCCTTAAGTTGATTTTATTTGTAAACTCTTTCTATATTGGGTGTACCAGGGGGAATTATTGATATTCACGGGTGTGACAGGAATGATCTCTCACAGGAAAACAGTCTAGTAAAACGGGCTCTAAAATGGATACTTTAAGAGCTATGAGCACTTTTTCACCTTCACTATTGTGAAACACATCTCATCTAGTGATCAAGTGCTCATAGCTCTTAAGGTATGCATTTTAGATCCAATGTTTACTAGACTTTTTGCTTTGAATGATTCTCCCTGTAATTTCCCTGAAAATTGGCCATTCCTCATGGGACCTCTGTAGATTCCTTCATCACCCAGTACTGGCTTGCCATTTGAGCTCTTGCTATTTATGTAACTGTTTCTTCTCCAATCATTCATTAATGTGAAAATCTTGTCTGTTGGGTGCTGTGTTATGTATTTGATAAAGGACGTCTTGATGTGCACCACGAGCTGCACTTCAAAAGTATGCCAAACTGGTATTTAGGCATATAGCCCATTGTTGGTGGCATATACTGTTTGCATCTGGATCAACTAATGTATGTATCTAATGCAGTGTCTGTACATTGATTAAAATTATGTCGATCTATGTGGTAGGAGGAAGGAGGTGAGGGAGGAAAAATTATTGTAGAGGAAGACAGTGGTATGATTACAGTAAACATGTTCAAATTGATACGGGTTTCAGTAGCATCTGTAAACTAAAGTAGATAGTTTTCAGATATTCACATGTGTTACATTTCTTAATTGAAAATTTGTAAGGGTACATGTTGTTACTGATTGAGTAGTTCTACCCTGTTTTCTATCTGTGCTCAGATATACAGATTTGTATTCTTCTTTTTCGATCAAAACGTCAGGCCTTGTGGTTCATGAAGTCTTCTCTGCCTTCCAAAGTGATCTCTACAATTCAGTCCCTCATGGTGGAGCCATTTCTACGAGATTCACCGAAATCCCACTAGCTTGTGACATAACCCACCCCTTCCACGGGCGGTAAAAAGATATTAAACAACCAGTGATAAAATATGTAAATATGTTAGGATATGCAAAATTGATTACTATTTCAGCAACATGAGCTGTATACATAAATGCTATAAATAGTGATTACGTATAGTATTGTTTTGCCACTCTTAATATACAGATACAGAATCATATGACATTAAAATGCTTTATTTGTTACTTAAATTTAGAGGAAATTGCAATAGTAAATTTATGTGAGTTTTAAACAATGGAAAATCCAGACTGGAATAACAACAATACTGGGAAAATGATTACTACACTCACTATGACAATGACACATTGAGTTCCAGACAGGCACTATGAAAAGATTGTTACACATTTAGCTTTTGGCCAAAGCCTTCTTCAGAAAAGGGAACACACACACACATTCATTCTTTCTCCCTTCAATTGGGGTGTTTTTGGGAATGTTCTGCACCGTCCGCAGCTAACATAAGAACAGTCTCACCACTGTTTTTCATTCCCCTTTCCTTTCTTCATTCAGCTTCTCCTATCCTTCCTCCACTTCAGAATTCCATGCTCCTCTTTTTTCTTCTTCCTCCCAGTGCACTCCTCAAGGCCGATCCATGTGTATGACACATAACAGGTGACCAGGAACACATAATTCCTAGCCCCAGGTTGACATGTAGAGTTCGCACGTACCCCCTGGTACAGGCCGGGGGTGATTGCCTGAACTGCTACCTTCCCAACTTGCCAATTGGTCCCTCTTTCTAGTGTTTGGGAGGTGTGACCTGAGGTGTGAACCCTCAAATAAGGCAGGTGTGCGCCCTTGTGAACGGGTCCCCTAATTGGAAGGTGCGTGCCATCAGAGATGCTGGCAATCCTGGGGGATTTTCTTGCAATGAGCCAATCATCATCTTTGCAGTCCAGTCTACCAAATGTTATCAGAACAAAGTTCCTGATTCAAAGACCCTCCCAGCTGCACCATGGTTCCTTGTGGTTTCGTGTACTGAAGATGGTCAGTGCTTTGCAACTATAAATCTGTTTGTAATTCAGAAAGGTGTTAATGCAGTTGCTGCCTGTTCGAAATCCTGCTCTCGTTTACGAAAAGGCACTCTCTTTTGGAGACTATTTCCGATTCTGAAGCACAACAACAGCTTGCTGCTTCGCTTCTCCATGGCTATCCTGTTCATGTCAAGGTCCATAAAACTATGAATTCTTCCTGTGGTGTTATTTACACTAGACTGCTTGACAGTCTGACTTGAGGCCAAAATCCAGGTGTACCTCTCTGATCAGGGTGTCATTGCCGTCCATTGTGTGATGAAAAAGGAAATGCCTCCTTAGTGCCCACACGGGCTCTTTTTCTCACCTTTGATAGAGTGGTGCTTCCATCTAAGATCAAAGCAGGTTATGAAGTTACCACAGTCTGACTGTACATAACGAACCCAATGTGCTGCTACCAGTGTCATCGTTACCACTACACTCACAAGTCTCGTTGACACCTGGCCAAATGTGTAGTCTGTGGTAGGGATGCGCACATGGGCGATTGTCCGCCTCATCCACCCCACTGTATCAACTGCAATGGCGACTATGCTGCCTCCTCTTGAGAATGTCCCATGTATCTTGATGAGTGGGCTGTCAAGAAGATCCAGATAAAGGAAAAATTACCTTACCTGGTCACTCACATGTGATTGGCTAGTCACAAACAGTGCATTCTACCGTTTGACACTTACAGTACTGTTCTTGCCTACATCTCACTCCATGACGGACATGGACATGCGGACCTGTGACCTCAAATTCAGCTCTGAAGTTTTGAAATTGCCCAGTGTCATGGTAGCACCGCTGTCTCCTAGTCCATCTATGCAACAAGCCACCAGACTCTTGCAGCATCACAGTGCGAAGTCACCAGCTAAATATCTGGCAAGCCGGAAAGGACAGAAGGCATACTCCCACGAAGACTTTCTACATCCCTCCAGCTAACCAACACCTTATTCTTTCTCTGCTAAGCGGAAAGGCTCAAAGAAGTCCAACAAAGGCAAATGGTCTTCTGCTTTGTTGACTTGAAGATCCTCTTTGACAGTTTCGTTACGTGGTACTCTCACCCAGCTGACATCTGCGTCGCTGGTGTGCACCACCAACTGTTTTTCTGTGTTGGACTCTGCAGGCTGACAGCAGAAGAATGCTGATGCTTCTGTGGACCATATGGAGCAGGATCCTCTTGCTTCTGTACTATGTAGCAATGAGTCTTTGCAGGCTGGCAGTTGGCAGCCGCCAATGTGACGCCCCTTCATTTTTTCCTTATCCTGAATCTCCTCCAATAGAACATTCATGGCCTTCGATCCAACAAAGAGAATTTATGGCTACTTGTTCTCTGCATTCAGGAAACAAAATTGCATCCTCATGACCGCTTTGAGCTCTTGCATTTTTCCCGCTCTATTTTGATCTTCCATCCGATGTCGGCATTCCATCTCATGGAGGAGTTGTGCTGCTCATATGGGATGACATTCATAGTCAATCAAGATGGATGTCTTGAAGCTGTTGCAATTCATCTTTTCCTTTCTCATTTGACCTTTTCACTCTGTTCCATTTACATCCCTCCACCATTCATTGTCACCAGGGCAGTCTTCGTCCAGCTTATTGGGCAGCTATCTCACCTCTTTCTGCTGCTCGGTGACTTTAATGCGCACCATCTCCTTTGGGGTCTTCACAGAACCCCCCCTCTTGGCTTACCTTCTTACTCAACCTCTTCTGCCTTAACACAGGAGCACACGTGTTCCTTTCAGACTCCTCGCACACCTATTCCCATTTGGACCTATCCCTCAGCACTGCCCAGCTTGCCCATCGTCTCAAGTGGTCCATTCTCTCTGATACCTACTGCAGCGACCATTTCCTGTGTGCTATCCATTTGCTGACTCCTAGTCCAAATGCATGTACGCCCAAGTGGCAGCTTTCTAAGGCTTACTGGAGACTTTACTCCTTCCTGGTCATCTTTGACGAACAAGATTTCCCCAATTGTGACGATCAGGTACAAAATCTTACAAATGGTATCCTCACCTCTGCAGAATGTTCCATTCCTTGCGCTTCTTCTTTACCACACCTTGTCCCAGTCCCTTGGTGGACTGAGGTATACCAGATCGCAATTAGCATGCGGAGATGTGCTATCCACATTTTTAGCCGTCACCCTACTGTGTCAAACTGCATTCATTATAAACAGATGCATGCACAGTGCTTTTGTGTTCTTTGGGATAGCAAAAAAGCTTGCTGGATTTCCTTCACTAGTTCTTTTAACAGTTCCACTCCCTCTCCCGTCATGTGGGCCAACCTCCGATGGCTCTCTGGGACCAAGATCTATTTCCCAGTTTCCGGCCTCACGGTAGCAGACAAGGTCATCATGGGTCCTGTTGCTACCTCCAACACCTTGGGCTGCCATTTTGTGGCAATTTTGAGCTCCTCGCACTATCACCCTGTCTACCTCCATCGGAAATGAATGGAGGAGGCTCAGGCAATATCCTTCTCTTCTCAGAATTGTGACTGCTACAATGCCGCCTTTACTATGAGGGAGCTAGATTATGTTCTCTGTTCATTTTGATCCTTTGCCCCAGGGCCAGACACTGTTCATATTCAGATGTTGCGGTACCTTTCTCTTGTGGGCAAGCACTTTCGGCTTAATACATACAACTGCATCTACACAGAGGTCTGTTTCTGAAATGCTGGCATGAAGCCACTGTCATACCCATACCTAAACCTGTTAAGGACAAACACCATTCTTCTAGCTACTGCCCCATTTCTCTCACCAGCTGTGTTTGCAAGGTGATGGAACGTATGGTTCATACCCGGTTTGTATGATGGCTAGAGTCTCGCCATTTACTAACCACTGCATAGTGTGGATTTTGAGGGCGCTGTTCCCCTTCATCTCATCACTTTGTCCACTCATGTCATGAATGGTTTTCTGTGGAAATCTGCGATTTGGAGAAAACCTACGTCACCTGCTGGAGGGCTGGTATCCCCTGTACACTCTAGGCATGGGGCTTCCATGGCCACCTGCACTGTTTCCTACAGGAATTTTTAAAAGACGAAGTTTTCAAGGTACTCGTGCATTTTGCCTTGTCGGACATCATTATACAGGAAGATGGTGTGCGTCAGGGTTCCGTCCCGAGTATCGTCCCCTTGGTATCACCATTAACCCTATAATGCCGTCTCCCGCAGGGCATCTCCGGCTCCCTTTTCAATGATGATTTTGCCATGTATTGCCTCATTGAGTCGCATTTTCAGCAGTTTCTCTATTGTCTTGACTTGTGGAGCATCAGCAGTGGCTTTCGTTTTTCCCCTGACAAAACCGTTTGAATTTCTGATGGTGCAATGTGTTTCTTCCACCATCTTTACATCTTGGGCCTGTTGCTTCTCCTTCATTGAAACTACAGATTTCCTGTAGCTCATCTTCAATAGGAAACTTTCTTGGTTGTCCCATGTGTCTTACCTGGCAGCCCGCTGTATGTGGTTCCTCAATGGCCTAAGTGTCTTCGATGGTACTTCCTAGGGTGCAGATTGAACCACACTCCTCCATTTGTACCGGTGCCTTGTTCGTTCGAAACTAGACTGTGGGTGTTTTGTTTATGCATCTGCACGTTCGTCCCTCTTGCACCATCTCAATACTATCCACCATCGTGACATCCATTTGAGCACTCGTGCCTTTTGCACGAGCCCAGTTGAGAGTCTGTACAGAAGCTGCTGAACTACCGCTGTCCTACCACCATGACTTTCTCCTCAGCAGATATGCGTACTATTTGTCTGCCATGCCTCCTTCTTTGATGACTCCTTTGGTCACCAGTATGGAGCGTGTCCCTCTTCTCTGTTACCTCCTGGAATTCGCTTTCGGCTCATGCTCCGGCAGCTTAACTTCATGCACCCAGCAACTTTCCTGGTGGGTTTGAACCCTTCACCACCTTGGCTATGTGCGGCAGCCCATGTTGTTCTTGGCCTTCATTCGCTTCCTAAGGACACTACTCCAGCCTCACTCTATCGCCTTTAGTTTCACGATCTTTGTATGGAACATTGCGATAGTACTTTTGTGTACATTGATGACTCTGGGACTGATCGTGGCATTGGGTGTGCGTTTGTCATTGGCACCAATTTTTTTTTTTTTTTGTATTTGCTTCCAGCACAGTGCTCAGTATTTACAGCAAAGCTCTTTGCCCTCTATCAGGTCACACAGTACATCAGCTGCAACACAGGCTTTTCAATTGTGTCATCTGCCAGTCTCTTTCAACACCCTTCAATGCCTCTGTGTGTTGTACATCTTTGATCCCTTACTCCAGGAAAGCTCTCACTTACTCACTCTTCATGGAGCCACTGCGATGTTTATGTGGGTTCCTGGTCATGTTGGTCAGACAGGAAACGAGGCTGCTGACACTGCTGCCAAGGCTGCAATCCTCATACCTCAGCCTGCTTACATTCCCTCCGATGCCCTCCGATGATCTCTATGTTGCCATCTATTAGCGGGTGGTGTCTCTTTGGCATCACCACTGGCCCTCCCTTCATAGGAACAAGGTCCAGGTTATTAAGCCTCTCCCAGCAGCTTGGATAACCTCCTGTTGGCCCTCTTGCCGCGACTATATCATTTGAACTAGGTTACATATTGGACACTGGCTTTTTAGCCATTTCCATTTGTCAAGGGGTGCTCCCCTATCACCTTGTGCACATTGCGCCCAACTATTAACTGTCCACCATTTACTGATTTTTTTAAAAAAAGCCTTACAGCCCCGTTGTGTTTGCCGTCTGAGATATTGGTCATTTTAGCAAATAATGCGTGGGAAGTCGGATCGCATTTTACTTTTTATCTGTCATAGCAGTATGGTGAATGCCATTTAGTTTTTAGTTCTGGACCTCTGTTTCATATTTTATAGACGTTTCTCCACATCCCTGTTTTTAGCTGTCATATCCTCCATCGATTGGGATTGACGTGTAGTTGTTTTTAACTCTTCTCTTTGTCTTCATGTTCTACAGTTTTGAAATGGGCACGTATGACTGTAGTTGTTTTTGCACCCTAAAACAAGAACAAACAATAAACTCAATGTGCTCATCTTTATGGTGAGTATCAATCTATCCCATTCTTTGCCTGGAATTTTTCAGATATTATAGATTTGTTTGCTGTGTTATTTTTAATGGAATTACCGAGAAGTATTTCATCGATTCGCTGCAGACCATCATCTCTGCTCCTAGAGTAAATAAATACCAGTACTATTTTTTTTTCTGTGATTTACTTTGACACTACACTCACCTAATACATATAAAAAATTACAGAATTACTTCAAAAGCTCTGTATTCCAAATTGTTCTTATTCAAATAGTGACAGATAACTTTGGCTGTTTGCTATGGTGTAATTTAATTTTTCAGAGGAATTTTGTTTAACAGAACTTCAGATTTGAAATTTCATAATATTGTATGCTGTAAAAATTTCAGCCCTCCTATTATTTTTTTCTGGAGCAAAAAAAAAAAAAAAAAAAAAAAAAAAGTCTAGATCATATTTTTAATCCTTTCTGTTTTGTTTGGAAAAAAGATCAGATGCACTGCAGTCTCCTGCAACTCAATATCTTTCTATTACAGCACAGATTTTCCTGATTATAGAAACGTATTTGATTTTACCCACATATTACGTGATTTGAGAGTTATTTCAGAATACAGCTTTCATTGTCTATATGAAATGTAGTAGTTCATACTGCTTATGTTGTTGTTGTGGTCTTCAGTCCTGAGACTGGTTTGATGCAGCTCTCCATGCTACTCTATCCTGTACAAGCTTCTTCATCTCCCAGTACCTACTGCAACCTACATCCTTCTGAATCTGCTTAGTGTATTCATCTCTTGGTCTCCCTCTATGATTTTTACCCTCCAAGCTGTCCTCCAATACTAAATTGGTGATCCCTTGATGCCTCAAAACTTGTCCTACCAACCGATCCCTTCTTCTAGTCAAGTTGTGCCACAAACTTCTCTTCTCCCCAACCCTATTCAATACCTCCTCATTAGTTATGTGATCTACCCACCTAATCTTCAACATTCTTCTGTAGCACCACATTTCGAAAGCTTCTATTCTCTTCTTGTCCAAACTATTTATCATCCATGTTTCACTTCCATACATGGCTACACTCCACACAAATACTTTCAGAAACGACTTCCTGACACTTAAATCTATGCTCGATGTTAACAAATTTCTCTTCTTCAGAAACGCTTTCCTTCCCATTGCCAGTCTACATTTTATATCCTCTCTACTTCGACCATCATCAGTTATTTTGCTCCCCAAATAGCAAATTTCCTTTACTACTTTAAGTGTCTCATTTCCTAATCTAATTCCCTCTGCATCACCTGCCTTAATTCGACTACATTCCATTATCCTCGTTTTGCTTTTGTCAATGTTCATCTTATATCCTCCTTTCAAGACACTGTCCATTCCATTCAACTGCTCTTCCATGTCTTTTGCTGTCTCTGACAGAATTACAGTGTCATCGGTGAACCTCAAAGTTTTTATTTCTTCTTCATGGATTTTAATGCCTACTCCGAAATTTTCTTTTGTTTCCTTTACTGGTTGCTCATTATACAGATGAATAACACTGGGGATAGGCTACAACCCTGTCTCACTCCCTTCCCAGCCACTGCTTCCCTTTCATGCCCCTTGATGCTTATAACTGCCGGATGGTTCCTGTACAAATTGTAAATAGCCTTTCGCTCCCTGTATTTTACCCCTACCACCTTCAGGATTTGAAAGAGGGTATTCCAGTCAACATTGTCAAAAGCTTTCTCTAAGTCTACAAATGCTAGAAACGTAGGTTTGCCTTTCCTTAATCTATTTTCTAAGATAAGTCATTATTGACTCACATGTTCCAACATTCCTACGGAATCCAAGCTGATCTTCCCCAAGGTCTACCAGTTTTTCCATTCGTCTGTAAAGAATTTGCATTAGTATTTTGCAGCTGTGACTTATTAAACTGATGGTTCGGTAATTTTTACATCCGTCAACACCTGCTTTCTTTGGGATTGAAATTATTATATTCTTCTTGAAGTCTGAGAGTATTTCGCCTGTATCATTCATTTTGCTCACCAGATGGTAGAGTTGTGTCAAGACTGGCTCTCCCAAGGCTGTCAAGAGTTCTAATGGAATGTTATCTACTCCTGAGGCCTTGTTTCGACTTAGGTCTTTCAGTGCTCTGTCAAATTCTTCATGCGGTATCATATCTCCCATTTCATCTTTATCTACATCCTCTTCCATTTCCATTATATTGCCCTCAAGTACCTCGCCCTTGTATAGACCCTCTATATACTCCTTCCACCTTTCTGCTTTCCCTTCTTTGCTTAGAACTGGGTTTCCATCAGAGCTATTGATATTCTCTTTTCTCCAAAGGTCTCTTAAATTTTCCTGTAGGCAGTATCTATCTTACCCCTAGGGAGATAATCCTCTACATCTTTACATTTGTCATCTAGCCATTCCTGCTTAGCCATTCTGCACTTCCTGTCAATCTCATTTTTGAGACGTTTGTATTCCTTTTTGCCTGCTTCATTTACTGAATGTTTATATTTTCTCCTTTCATCAATTAAATTCAATATTTTTTCTGTTACCTAAGGATTTCTACTAGCCCTTGTCTTTTTACCTACTTGATTCTCTGCTGCCTTCACTACTTCATCCCTCAAAGCTACCCATTCTTCTTCTACTGTATTTCTTTCCCCCATTCCTGTCAATTGTTCCCTTATGCTCTCCCTGAAACCCTGTACAATCTCTGGTTCTTTCAGTTTATCCAGGTCCCATCTCCTTAAATTCCCACCTTTTTGCAGTTTCTTCAGTTTTAATCTACAGTTCATAACCAATAGATTGTGGTCAGAGTCCATATGTGCCCCTGGAAATGTCTTACAATTCAAAATCTAGTTCCTATATCTCTTTCTTACCATTATATAATCTATCTGATACCTTCTAGTATCTCCAGGCTTCTTCCAGTTATACAAGCTTCTTTCATGATTCTTGAACCAAGTGTTAACTATGATTAAGTTATGCTCTGTGCAAAATTCTACCAGGCGGTTTTCTCTTTCATTTATTACCCCATTCCATATTCACCTACTACATTTCCTTGTCTCCCTTTTCCTACTATCGAATTACAGTCACCCATGACTATTAAATTTTCGTCTCCTTTCACTATCTGAATAATTTCTTTTATCTCATCAAACATTTCATCAATTTCTTCGTCATCTGCAGAGCTAGTTGGCGTATAAACTTGTACTACTGTAGTAGGCGTGGGCTTTGTGTCTGTCGTGGGCACAATAATGCGTTCATTATGCTGTTTGTAGTAGCTTACCCACACTCCTATTTTTTTTATTCATTATTAAACCTACTCCTGCACTACCCCTATTTGATTTTTTATTTATAACTCTGTATTCACCTGACCAAAAGTCTTGTTCCTCCTGCCACCGAACTTCACTAATTCCCACTATATCTAACTTTAACCTATCCATTTCCATTTTTAAATTTTATAACCTACCTGCCCGTTTAAGGGGTCTGACATTCTGCACTCTGATCCGCAGAATGCCAGTTTTCTTTTTCCTGATAACGACGTACTCTTGAGTAGTCCCCGCCTGGAGATCTGAATGGGGGACTATTTTACCTCCGGAATATTTTACCCAAGAGGACGCCATCATCATTTAACCTACAGTAAAGCTGCATGCCCTCGGGAAAAATTACGGCTATAGGTTCCCCTTACTTTCAGCCGTTCGCAGTACCAGCACAGCAGGGCCATTTTGGTTAGTGTTACAGATCAGTCAGTCATCGAGACTGTTGCCCCCTGCAACTACTGAAATGGCTGCTGCCTCTCTTCAGGAACCACACGTTTGTCTGGCCTCTCAACAGATACCCCTCCACTGTGGTTGCACCTATGGTATGGCTATCTGTATTGCTGAGGCACGCAAGCCTCCCCACCAACTGCAAGGTCCATTGTTTCAAGCTTATATTTCGCTAAAAATTATGATGTAATTAATGAATATTCAAAAAGTCATATAAATTACTGGGAGGTACAAGGAAATGTGTGTTAATTATATTATTTAACTAATAAACATTACCTTAGTCTATATAACGAGTAGGAAAAAAAAAACCTTTTTAAATATGTGTGTGTTTTTTTTTAGTGTTGCTAGGCTACAAATAGAACCTTGAAATAAATATATTCTTGCAGAATGTACACACTGTACACATTTTTGGATTAAAGGAGGCACTCGGAAGTGTTGAGAAAACACACACACACACACACACACACACACACCCTGTGTCCCTACATGGTGCTGGCTGAACAAATAGGCAGGCATGTATTTCAGCAGATGGACTGCTTGTGGTGGGTAGATAGCATTTCGGAGGGAGGGAGCTGGTTTGCCATCTGTGAATGCAGGAGGGAGGTGTGGCAGAAGTTATATGAGCTAGGCATATAATGCATGATTTCAGGGGCCGGTGGGAAGCAGTGCACACCACTGAAGACAACTTGCAGATGTAAACTGTAGGTGGGGGGGGGGGGGGGGGCAGGCGGATGAAAGGATGGAAGGGTGGGGGGACAGTGCATTACTTGAGGTTGGGGCCAGAGTGGAGGGTGTGTTGTAAGGGTAACTCCCATCTGCCTAGTCCAGAGAAGTTGTGGTGGAGGGCAGGATCCAGATGGTCTGTGAAGCAGCCATTGAAATTAATCATGTTGTGCTCAGCTGTATGTTGTGTCACCAGATGGTTGACTCTGTTCGTGGTAACAGTTTGGCAGTGGCTGTTCATGCTGGTAGACAGCTGGTTTGTAGTCATACCAACATGAAAAGCTGTGCAGTGTTTGCAGCGCAGCTGGTACATGGCATGGCTTCATTTCCAAGCGACCCTGCCTCTGATGTGGTAGGATAAGCCTGTAGGAGTAGTAAGTGCTGAGAGGGTGGATTGGGCAGATCTTGCACATTGGTCTACCCCTTTGATTCTCGTGGCAAGGTGTTGGCAATGGGAATGACATAAGGATGGACTAAGATGATGTGTAGGTTGGATGGGTGATGGAACACAAATTTAGGAGGTGTGGGGAAGGATCTTGGGTGGATGTCCCTCATTGTAGGTCATGAGGAGAGATAATCAAAGGCCTGTTGAAGGATACGGAGGAGTTGTTCCAGTCCAGGGTGATATTCTGGGGGGGGGGGTTTCTCCTTTGTAACTGATTCTTGAGCGTGATGGGAGGATTAGGGGTGTGTGAGAATATGACACGGGAAATCTGTTTGTGGGCTAGGGTTGGGGTTATTGCCTGACTGTGAAGGCCTTTATGAGGTCTTCAGTACACTGGGCAAGGAGGCTCTCATCACTGCAGATACGTCATCCAGTAGGCTGCATGGGAGGTATTTTTTGGTGTGGGAAGAATCTTGGTGTGAAAGAGATGGCAGGTGTTGAAATTCAGGTACTGTTTGGTTGGTGGGTTTAATGTGGGCAGAGGTGTGGATGGAGCCATCAGAGAGATGGAGGTCAACATCGAGGAAAAAGGTTCAGTGGGTCGAGGAGGAACAGATGAAGCATATGTGGCAGAAAATGTTAAGGTTGTGAAGGAATGTGGATAAGGTGTCTTGGACCTGAAGATAGAGTGAGAGCTCATAGACAATATTGTTAGTAGTAGCAAGTACTGCTCTGGATGTTATAAACGCATAGTGTTTAGGAATATGAATAACCTTGCACACATTGGACTGTCTTTTATGGAGACTCTTTAATAGCCTTTATGATGTTTCTGATCAGAGTGCTACATAGGAAAATACATGGCAATTTTTTTTTCCTTTTATATGTAGGTTTCTGGGAATGTCCAAATATGTGATCACTGTTGAAGAAATGTCGATAAAAGGAATACGTTAGAGAATATGTCTTCATTACCTGTGGAGTTAATTAAAGTGCTAAAATACTGCAAACAGTGATCCTTTACTAAGTTACACAGAGTCCCATAAAGGTACACACTGTAAGTGATCATCAGGCCGCCTCCTTCTCATTATCAACATTCCTGAGCCATGCCTCCATTAATAGCTTTTATTCACAGATACTATGATGTCTAACTGGACTTTCGAAACTTTCTGCATGCCCAGGAGGCTCGCCGCTCTTTGGCAGGTTCGTGCTTGGCTATCGTGGGGTCCCAGCCTTTCCGGCATCTATTCCCATCCGTGCTGCATGTCGGTTCTCTTGCTATTCTTTTTCCTCTCCCTTGGGGAACATGTCAGGGATGTTGTTAGAAACATGTTCTGCACATTCAGTTGCAAATATCAGAACAGTCTCTCCACTGTCTTTTGTTCCTTCTTTCTCTTTTTTGTTCCCCGTCTCGCATCCTTCCTCTGCTTCAATGTTTGAGCTTCTTCTTTTTATTCTTCCTCCCTGTGTGCTCCTGACTCCCAGCCGATGCGTCTGACACATAACAGGTGACTGGGTAAAGCGTAATACCCAGCTCCGGGTTGGCGGGTAGGGTTCACACATACCCACTGATAAAGGCCAGGCCAAGGGAGGGATGACCGCCTGAGCTGCTACCTTCCTAAATTGCCGTTTGGTCCCTATGTCAGGTGTTTGGGAGGTGTGACCTGGGGTGTGAAAACTCACCCAAGGTTGGTGCGACCCCTTCTGAGAGGGACCCCAGTTGGAAGGAGCATGCCATGGGAGATGCTGACAATCATGGGGGATTTTCTTGCAGTGAGCCAATCATCTTTCTCACTGTCAACCTCTACCAAATGTAAATGGAATGCGGCTAATGATTCAAAGACTCTCCCAGCTGCATCATGTTCCTCGTGGTTTTACATACTGAAGACGGTCAGTCCTTTACTACTTTAAATCCATTTATTATTCAGGAAGGTGTTGATGCAATTGTTGGCCCTGTGAAATCCTGCTCTCGTATATGAAATGGCACTTCCCTTTTGGAGACTACCTATGATCCTCTAGCACAACAACTGCTTGCAGCTTCACTCCTCCACCGTTATCCTGTTGGTGGTGAGGCCCATCGAATGCTGAATTCTTCCAGAGGCGTTATTTACACTAGGCTGCTTGATGGTCTGACTGACCCAGAAATCCAAACATACCTCTGATCAGGGTGTCGTTGCAGTCCATCAGGTGACAAAGAAAGTAGATGCATCCTTAGTGCCCACATGCACTCTTTTTCCCTCATTTGATAGAGTGGTGCTTCCATAAGTGATCAAAGCAGGCTATGAAGTTATCACAGTATTACCATACATTCCGAACCCAATGCGGTGCTACCCGTGTCATCATTCAACCACACTTGAGAGTCCTGTTGACACCCGGGCCAATGTGTATCCTGTGGTAGGAATGCTCGCAAGGGAGATTGTCTGCCTCCTCCTTCCCGCTGTATGAACTGCAATGGTGACCATGCCGTGTCCTCCCAAGATTGTCCAATGTATCTTGATGAGCAGGCTGTCCAGGAGATCTGGGTGAAGGAAAAAGTGCCTTGCCCCGTCGCTCGCAAGTTCTCGGCTAGTTGGAAGCCCTGCTTTCTACCACCTGGCATCTACAGTACTGTTCTTGTTACATCTTGCTCCACGAAGGTCGTGGCCACGCAGACATGCAACCTCAAATAAAGCACCGCAGTTGTGAAATCACCCAGGGTCATGGTAGCGTCCCCGTCTCCCCCTCGAGCTGTGCAACAAGCCACCAAACTTTTGCCTCACAGGGCGGCGTTGCCTGCTACACAGCAGGCTGGAAAAGACTGAAGGAATACTCCTGTGAATACTGCCTGCATCCCTCCAGCCAATAAACATTTGAGTCTTGCTCTACCAATCAGAAAAGCTCCAAGAAGTCAAACAAAGGAAAACGGTTTTCTCCTTCGCCGACTCAGAGATCCTTTTCGACAATGTTGCCATGTGATATCTTTGCCCGGACGACCTCTGTGTCACTGGTGCCAACCAACAGCTGTTTTTCTGCTCTGCGCTCTGCAGACCGACAGCAGGAGAATGACAGCACCTCTGTAGACCTCATGGAGCAGGGTCGTCCAGCCTCTGTGCCCTGTATCAATGAGTCTTCGAAGGCTGGCACTTGGCAGCCACTGAGATGACACCCCTTCATTTTTTTTCTCTTCATGACTCCCCTCCAATGGAATGTTTGTGGCCTTCGATCCAACAAAGACATACGGCTGCTCTTAAAATCACAGAGTACACTTGTACTCTGCCTGCAAGAAACAAAACTGTGTTGTCACAACCACTTTCAGCTCTCTCATTTCTTCACGGTCCTCTTTGACCTTCCAAGGACAGCATTCCATCTCATGGGGGAGTCATCCTTCTCATCTGGGATAATATTCGTAGTCAACCCATCTCCCTGACTACCCGGCTACAAACTGTTGCAGTCCACATTTGCCTTCCTGTCTTGACCTTTCCCCCTTTTTACCATTCACTTCCCTCCGTCATTTCGTATCACCAGGGCAGACTTCCTCCTGCTTATTGGGCAACTCTCTCAACCCTTTCTGCTGCTTGGCGACTTGAATGCACACCATTCCCTTTGGGGCTCGCCCAGAACCTATCAGAGAGGTGCCACCTTAACCTCATCTGCCTTAACAGGGGAGCACCCACATTCCTTTCAGACAGCACTGACTCCTATTCCAATTTGGACCTCTCCTTCTGCACTGTTCAGCTTGCTCATCTTGAGTGATCCATTCTCTCTGACATGTACTCGAGTGAACATTTCCTGTGTGCCATCCAATTGTTGACTCCTACTCCACCTACATGCACAACCAAATGACAGCTTTGTAAGCTCGACTGGAGGCTTTACTCCTCCTTGGCAACCTTCGATGAACATCTTTTCACCAGTTGTGATGACCAGTAGAATATCTCACAAACATCATCCTTACCACTGCAGAACGTTCCATTCCTCGCACTCCCACTTTACCGTGCCGTATCCTGGTCCCTTGGTGGACTGAGGTATGTCGTGACACCATTCATGTACGGAGACATGCTCTCCATGCTTTTAACCATCACCCTACAATGACAAACTGCATTTATTACAAACAATTGCATGCACAGTGTTGTCCCTTTCTTTGGGATAGCAGAAAGGCCAGCTGGATTTCCTTCACTACTTCTTTTAATAATTCCACTCCCTCTTCTGTCATGTGGGCCAACCTCCAATGGCTCTCTGGAACCAAGGTCCGCTCCCCAATTTCCAGGGTGTCAGTAGCAGATGATTTCATAGTGGTCTCTCTCCAACACCTTGGGCTGCCATTTTGTGGAGCTTTTGAGCTCCACCCACTATCCACCCTATAATCGCCTGTCTCCTGTTGGGCATCTCCGGCTCCCTAATCGTTGATGATTTTTCATATATTGCAGTTTTCCACAGGCTTGTCTCATTGAGCAGCGTCTTCAGCGATGTATCGATCGCCTTCACTTATGGAGCATCGTCAATGGATTTCGCTTTTCCAGTGACAAAACCATTTGTGTGAATTTCTGGCAGTGCAATTGTTTTCTTCCACCATCTTTACATCTTGGGCCTGTTGTTCTTCCGTTCACTGAAATTACAAAATTCCTGTGGCTCATGTTTGATACCAAACTTTCTTAATCCTCCCATGAGTCTTACCTGGTAGACCACTGTACACAGTCCTTCAGTGTCCTACATGTCCTCAGTGGTACTTCCTGGGGTGCAGACAGGACCACCCTCCTCTGTTTTTATCAGTCCCTTGTCCATACAAAACTAGAGTACGGGTGTTTCGTTTATGCATCTGCACATCCGTCCCTCTTACGCCATCTCAATACTGTCCACCATTGTGGCAGCCGTTTGGCCACTTGCGCCTTTTACACTATCCTGGTTGACAGTCTGTATGCCAAAGCTGCCGAACTACCACTGTCATACCGCCGCGACTTTCTGCCTTTTGTCTGCATGCCTGGCCACCCATCCGAAGCCTACTTCTTCGATGACTTCTTTAACCACCCGTATGGGGTGTGTCCTTCTCTGTTACTTCCTGGAGCTCGCTTTTGGATCTTGCTCTGGCAGCTGAACTTCACGTTACCTGCCACTTTCATGGTGGGTGTGAACCCTTCACCACCCTGGATTCGGGATCGTGCAGCAGGCTGTGTTCACCTTGGCTTTCATTCGCTTGCTAAAGACGCTACTCCAGTCTCACTCTATTGCTGTAAGTTTCATGACATTTGCATGGAACTTTAAAACAGTATCTTTGTGTACACTGATGGCTCTCAGACTGATAATGGTGTTGGGTGTGCCTTTGTCATTGGCACCGACGTTTTTCAGTATTAGCTCCCGGACTGCTATTCAGTATTTATGACAGAGCTCTTCTCCCTGCATCAGGCCATGCAGTACGTCCAGTGACAAAGGCTTTCCAATTGCGTCATTTGCTCAGACTATCTGTGCTCTTCAGAGCTTCAGTCTGCTGCACACTGTCCATCAATTAGTGCAATGCATCCAGGAGATCTGTCACTTGCTCACTCATGATGGAACCACTGTGATGTTTATGTGGGTTCTTGGACATGTTGGTCTGACGCGAAATGAGGCAGCTGAATCTGCTGCCCAGGCTGCAGTTCTCCCGTAATGGCCCGCTAGTTCATCCAGTCCATCTGATCATTTCTGTGTTGCCATCTGTCAGCAGGTGGTGTCACTTTGGCATCACCACTGGTCCTCCCTTCATGAGAATAAGCTCCAGGGAACTAAGCCTGTTCCATTGGCTTGGACGATCTCCTCTCGGCCCTCTTGTTGTGTGGAGATCATTTTAGCTAGGTTGCATATCGGGCACTGTCTTTTTAGCCATCACCATTCGTTAAGTGGTGCTCCCCCTCCACTATGTGCTCATTGCCCTCAATCTCTGACTGTTCGCCATTTCCTAGCAGAATGCCGTTTTAACGAACTACGTGCGGGCTGTCACGTGCATTTTACTTTTTATCCATTGTAAAAATGTGGTGAAAGACGTTTAATCTTTAGTTATGACATCCGTTTCTCTATTTTATGGATCCTTCTCCAAGTCCCTGTTTTTATCTGTCTTTCCTTCCATCAGTTGGGCTTTATGTGTAGTCTTTTTTTATGTGCAACTACTGACTGTGGTTGCTTTTGCACCCTAAAACAAAACAAAACAAAACAAAAGAACAAATCTTTATGCTTAGCAAAAGCCTCTTTTTAATGCAAGTTTAAATAACTGTCCGCAATTAGAATGTAAGGTTTCTATATGATGAAATGGAATGGCAGTTGGAATGAGATCACTATGTCACAAATATGAAACCCATAGAATGAATGTATCCACTGCAGCAGAACCGACATCAAGAAAACTTGGTTATAATATGTCTTGACCCTGCACTGACATCATCTACTGGATGCACAAGTAGAGTTATGCCCATGTTCATAAGTGACACTGCAACCCCTATGTGTACTAGGACCTACACTGTACAGTAATTGAGGCTTGGGGTAGGCACCAGCTTATTTGCAATTCCATTGACTGCTGTGGACTCAGGTGTAATGAAGTGAAGTGGGTCACTATCATAGTGTGCTGCTGTACACTACCCAAGGTACACAACAGCTAAATATCCTATTTTATTGTAGTCAAAACGAGTGGCATCATGAGGAGGAGAGTGGCATTGCTCACACCTATTGCCGCAGTCTGGATACAATTTTCTCAGCCTCAGTGTGTTTAGAGAATGAAAACATGGTCCAAGTAGACTAATCTGCTTATTATCTTTTTGCAGTTAACCAATTTCAACCATGGTCCATTTTCAAGCACATATTTGAAGATTCATTCTTTATTTGAGCATATAGCTCAAAATGTGTACTTGAAGACAACCCACAGTTGAAATTGGCTAATTGCACAGATAATAAATAGAATACAGGTTATACAAGATAGAACACAGTTTTATTTGTGTAACTTACTGCAAAGTAGTGCTTCAAATTCCTTTCTGCTGGGTCAGTGGCATTTTTACAGCCCTTCATCAGAATTACAGTTGATAGTCATCCTACTTAAGAATTGTAAAGCCATCATAAATTTATGAGAGAGGTAATACTCCAAAGAAATCTTCCCGACATTTCTCCTTCTGAAGAAGTCAGTGCTCGAAGTGTGTTCTGGGGCTCCTCCAACAACTACCAGTGGCAACAAGTATTGTCATTTTGCTTTTACTGGAAGACTTCTGACTTCCAAAAATAATTAAAATGACATTTTTAATACTGAAACAGGCTCATTTTCTCCCGTAGATCTCTTCCAGTCCTTGCAGATACTGCTTTATGGGGTAAGATGGATGACTTACGTTCCATGATGTCTTCTCTGTCTTAATCCTTGTCATGAAAAAAGCAGAAATGGGTAATCAGTTAGGTTAACTGGTTGTGATATAGCCAACTGGTGGTGACAGAATATCATGCAGGAGTAGGTAGATCATATGATAGAGGTTATCCTCAGAGCCAATGCATCCAAAACATGGTTGTTATTTTAGGAGGCAACCTGTTTTCTGGTGGGTTGTCAGACTGCATTGTGGGACATATGGTTGGTGAACTGAAGATTCAGAATCAATCTATTTGCAGAAAATCTAGCAGCGTTTCAGTTAGTAAGGGCTAAAGTAAAAAAGTTAATCAAGGAAGGAAAGGAAAAGCTGTGGTACATGTTAGTGCCGAATAGACAGTCACGAAATATTAGAGTATGAAAATGTATAACAGGAGTTTCAGGAAGAGAGAAAGTATGTATGCACAACACTAGTGAGGAATGCTACCCTATTTTGCATTTCAGAGAACATAGCTCAAGCAGTGGAGGAACACATGTTTGAAATTATTAGCTCAGTCAGCCATACTTCTGTATTCTATTCAAATTGTGAACCTGTAGACATGAACATTTTTATTGTACCTGTAATAATAGAGGTGTACAATGAGGAAAGTGAAATCAGCCCTACCAGCAGTCGTGATGTTTCACCTGGATCAGAACAGATTTACTACAGTACGCACTAACTCCTCAAACTTCATTCAGAGGAAGTCTTCCTTGTTGCTTTCAGCATAATTTGGATGGTGACCACTATCCTGGCTCAGTCAGAAAGTAGTTGTACTATCCTTTCTACAAGTAGCGGAGGACAGCACACACCCCCTAGCATCTGTCATGACATTGCTCTTACGGATTATGTGGAATGGCTCCTTAAACCCGTAGTGACGTCACTCCATTAGAGATGGCCTTCCCATGCAAACTCCATCTTGTGTCACTCTTCATTAACTTGTCTGTGACAGTATCTGGAAGCACAACATTATCCAACAACATGAATGTAGAATTCATGAACAGCTACCCCTCCTAATTCAGTCCTTCATGAAAGAACACTATTTTCATTGTAGAGTTTGTGACATTCCATAAGGCTGATTCTCATACAAGAGAACTAAATTTTCAAGGGAATTGTGCTATGTATCTTACTTCCATTTTAGTGGTTAGATTTACATCTACAGTGATGCCAAAAGATTCTTTGTGTGTGGATGATTTACCAATTTTTGGGGTTGCGGGCCTCAATAAATAAAAATGGAACCTGTATAGGATCACTTTGTTATCCATCTTCTGTCCATCTGACAGTAGAAAACCCTTTTTCTCAGGAATGGGTTGCTTATCAAGTTGAAATTTATGCCCCTTGGAGGTGTAAAAAATTGAAGTTTCTAAGTTAGTACAGTCAAAAGAGACGGCCATTTATTTCACATATTTTATCACCCACAAAATTGCTTATCAAATTCTGTGGGATACTTTCCGTTGGTCTGGAATCATGAAATTTAGCAAGAAGGAAGGTATCACAGTGCAGCCAAAGGAAACAATTTGAAAACTGTAAATTTGTAATTACAGCACACAATTTTTGTTGTTGTCATTTCATATCTGACACACTGTTCGTCCATCACTTAAGACCCCTTCTTCTGGGGAATGGGCAGATGTAAGAAGTTGAAATGTATGTCACATACTAAGGTCTGTAGGCCTGTGGCAGTGTAATATGTGTAAGCTTCTAAGACAATGCAACGAAGAGGTATGGCCATTTGGATCACATACTGGGTGAGTCAGGAGGAAAGGTACATGCTCTGAGTGGTGATAGTATTAGTGATTCTGAGCAAAAACCTTCATACGGACGTGTGCCTTATTCCGAGTGGTTTCCAAGATAGAACATATTTAATATAACTTTTGTACGTTTTTCTTGACTAACTCGAAAACTGCACTCTCCAGTGAAAACATGTCGCAGTACAAAATTAAATTATATAAAATTTCTTAAAAAAAAAAAAAAGGTCCTATTCATTCTTTTCTCTGGAACTAATGGTTTGTACGAAGACAATGCGAGAAGCTGAAAAACTCTCTCGACGCGCATGCACTGTAGCTTACGTAGTTTTTGTAGGCCAATTTGATGTAGTTCTCCATCTTGATAGATCACAAATGTCCCTTATGAAACTGTTCGTCTCAACTTGCTACCTCAATATGCTATCTCAAATTGGCCCACAAAAACTACGTAATATACAGTGCATGCGCGTCGCGCGAGTTTTTCAACATTCTCGTGCTATCTTCGCACAAACCATTAGTTCTAGACAAAAAAATGTATAGGACTTTTTTGTAGGAAACTTAATATAGTTTAATTTTTTACTGTGACGTGTGTTTGCTGGAGGGTGTGGTTTTAGAGTTATTCAAGAAAAATGTACAAAAGTGATATTAATTGTGTTCTATCTCAGAAACCTCTTATAATAGAGCATACGTCCATATGAAGTTTTTTGTTCAGAATCACTATCACCCCTCAAAGTATGTACCTTTCCTCCTGACTCACCCTGTATTTTAATACTGCGAATGTTTTGTTTCACATACAACTTGAAATGCCGTATCTCTGTGTAGTAATTCCTTCTGGGTATCTGATGATAGATAAAGTTTAAAATGCATCATATGAGCAATAAAGTAATTCCTTGCTTGAAGTTCGTATTTTACCATTACGACACATTCAGCGTTAATGGAGAACTACTGATTGTTATAATAATGGTCACATGCTTCCTGTATGACTTTGTCACATTTATATAATTAAAATTAAAACATTCTCGAAGATATGGGGATCTCTGGAATCATTATCTTGCTAGTATCAACATTGAAAATGGGCGAAAGTGGTTCAGATTCAGGATTCACAGAATGGGTGGACTGTCTATTAACATAATTAAGTTTGTGTGGAACCCTCAGTGCAAGAGTCCTACTCAAACCAAGTAATTTTTTTTCCTCCAGCACTTGGCCGCGAAAGGCAAATGTCCCGAGTTCGAGTCTCGGTCCAGCACACAGCTTTAATCTGCCAGGAAGTTTCATATCAGCGCACACTCCGCTGCAGAGTGAAAAATCTCATTATACTTAAATGTTAAATGCATGACCACTAATGATCATTGCAGTTGTGGACCTTCAGCGTACGGTACAGCACCACTGTCCATTGACGTCATTACTTCAGTGCAGAGTCAGGGGAAGAAGTGATCATCTGTGTCATTGACACATATTGCTCCAAACACATCCTTCTTATAACAGATACCAGCAGAAAAATGCTACTATCAGAGCACAAAAAAGGCAAATATGCTCCTGTTTAAAAGACTCTTAAAAGTGGGGTACCAATTGCCTCATTCTACCTCCCTCAACAACCTTAAAAATTCTCCCAAAAATTTTGGGATACGAACATATTTGTGCTTTTTTTAACATACAAGTCATCTCACACTCCCACAAGCTCCCATAACTGTAACTCGCTCACACCCAATAGTCAATCGCTGTACATTGCTCATACCCACCCATTCCCATGTGCCCATTCTCACTCATTCATTCGGCCGAACTCATTGTCGTTATCTCCCTGTCACTGTCTCCTGTCTCTCAGTCACAGTCCCTTTCATTCTGCCCTACTACTACTATTACTGTTTCTTTTCACTGCCCACCCCCCCCCCCCCCCCCTCTCTCTCTCTCTCTCTTTCTCTCACACTGCTAATATCTCACTCCCACTGCTTCTCTCTCTCTCTCTCTCTCTCTCTCTCTCTCTCTCTTCCTCATTGTCATAGACTCTGTATCTCTTTATCACTGGCTTTCACCCCACTTCCTCTTTCTCCATCTATTCCTCTCTCACTGACACTGGGTCCTTCACTTTTCCTGGCACTGTTTTGTCAACTATGTTCCACTACCACTGTGCCCTCCCTCTCTCTCACACTGCCATGGTTTCCTTCGCTCTGCCTAAACCACAACCACTGTCTCCTATCTTCCACTGTTTATTACTTTTCCACCTCTTTCCCACTGCTACTCTCTCCTCCTTTCTGAGCATAAAAAAGAACAAATATGTTCACATGCCAAACTTTTTGGGAAAAATTTTATAGTTGCTGAGGAAGGTAGAATGGACTGTTTGTACCACACTTTTCAGTCTTTTTAACAGGAGCATGTTCTGCCCCTCCCCTTTTTTTGCTCCAATGGGAGCACTTTTTGTCTGGTTCCTTTCTTTACCCTACCACAGCAGTAAATGCCACTCTGTGAAAATAACTTTATGGACCAGCAAAATTTTGATAGTTTACTTGTGTGAAATTGAAATAATGCAAAACTTTGCACCTCAGACTGAACTCTGCATGCACAAAAGTTTTGCATGTGCTTCAGTCCGAGACCATGGAGTTCTCAGAACACTTCTGATGATATGAGAGACACTGCAGCCTGTGCTACATCACGTTATAAACTGTTTCCACCTCACACTGGATTTTACGTGTACAGTTAGGCTAACTTATTAAGATATCAACAAACTTTTGTAGGTATTTTGAGATCAGGAGTACAAGCTAAAAATTTCATCATTAACTCTGCGTAGCCATCTCGAAAACCTTGGCTTAGTTTTGGGGGGGGGGGGGGGGAGGGACAGTTTCTAAGGGACTGCCCTTGAACCAATAGCAGACCCATAAGCCCCAATAGGGCCCACCATAAACCACATCAAATACAAAAAGAACCAACTGATTTGCTCCATTTCCCTAAGCAGGATGAAGTGTGTAATATTCATGCCCTGTACTGTAGGATAGTGACACTGGGATTGTTATAACGTCAAGTTGAACACATATATTTCAAAACGACACAACACATTTAAGTCACAGAGCAAGTTGACAAGCAAGACATGTGAACGCGGTCACATTCGAATGAGCACTGAGTCCAAGTCTAGAGGCCGCTGGCTGGCTGGCCACTTAGGTGGTGTGGCTGCTGCATGACTGGCAGACAGCGCTGCATGTAGAGGACGCGCGTAATTGCGCGACGGCACTTTGAACGATCGGCGAGTCACAACACTTTTCCCTCCTGTGAAATTTTTTCACTGGTCTTGAAGGAGGTGGCCTGTAGGTTGCTAATGTCCATAGGTGTTGTTTGACTGGCTGTAAAGTCTCGAGGAGGAGGCTTCCCGTAGGGACGGAAGTGTCCCTCATGATAACAGGTCGAGATGACAGGAGACGTAGGGGTAGAATGTGCTGGGGCCCCGTGCACCAATCTGCCCGTTGCGGCAAGTCCAGTTGATATAACAGGAGACATGGGTGATGTGTCGGCGTCCGTAGGAGAAGGAGGCGAGTAGATTGGCTCCGACAGATGATGGTCATCTGGTTCCTGCATGGGCACGTCTCCTGGTGGCGTCTGTTCTTGTACTGGCACCGAGATGATGGTGAGAGGGCTGTGTTGTGAGTAATGAGAGATGCCAAGATCCCGAGCGTCAGGTAGAGCCGAAGGTGGTATAGCGGCATTCGGAACAGGCGTTGCTGGCACACGAGGTCTGAAGCTGGTCCAAATGACGCACTGCAACACCCGTGTCTGTCTGGATTTCATACAGGTGTCGGCCATGGTGTCGTAAGATGTGGCCCGGACTCCATTTTAGCCACCTGCCATATCCCCATACCCAGATGAGGTCGTCGGCGGTGAACCAGCCAAGCGAAGGCCCCGCGGCCGCAGAAGATGAAGTAGCGTGCGGGGCTGTCGGCCATGTAAGAGCTCAGCCGAGCTTTGGTCGCCCATGGGGGTGAAATGGTAAGTAGCCAGAAATTGGAGAAGCGCGTCATCAGCAGCAGAAGAAGTCAGGAGTTTCCGCATCTGAGCCTTAAATGTGCGGACCAGTCGTTCAGCCTCACTGTTTGATTGTGGATGGAATGGAGGGGCCGTGACATGCATAACGCCGTGACGAGCACAAAAATCCACAAAATTGGAAGAGGCAAATTGCGGACCATTATCAGTAACAAGAGTAGAGGGAAGGCCTTCCAAAGAAAAAATGCGGGCGAGAGCACTTGTGGTTGCCGCGGTGGTAGGCGACGTGCAACGGTCAATGAAAGGAAAGTTAGAGTAGGCGTCAATTACGAGGAACCAATAAGTACCTAAAAAAGGTCCCACGAAGTCAGCATGAATACGCTCCCAGGGCGTCTCAGGCAAAGGCCACAGTCACAAAGATGACTTCGGGGCGGCGGCATGTGACGCACAAGGGCCGCAGGCAGCGACCATGTGTGCTATTTCGGAGTCGATGCCAGGTCAGTACACATGACGGCGCGCCAGAGATTTTGTGCAAGACACACCCCAGTGCCCTTGGTGAAGGAGGCGCAAGACCAAAGCACACAAAGACGCAGGTACCACAACACGCAGCAAAGCATTGTCGGTGGAAAGGAGGATAACACCATCCCTAGCCGTGAGGCGGTAGCGCAAAGCGTAGTAGTTCCACAACGGGTCAGAAGTCTTAGCGGACGGACGATCTGGCCAACCCTTCTGAATACAGCGTAAAACCCGGGAGAGGGTAGGATCAGAACCCGTAGCCGCTGCCAGCCGCTCCCCTGTGATGAGGAATCCGTCCACAACCTGCTGCTCGGCAACATCCAGATGGAAACACAAAAGTTCGTCCATATCAAATGCCAGATCAGGACCCATGGGAAGGCGAGACAGTGCATCAGCATTCGCATGTTGAGCCGTCGGCCGGAAATAAATCTCATAATTGAAACGAGACAAGTAAAGAGCCCAACGCTGGAGGCGGTGTGCAGCCTTGTCGGGAAGTGACGGTGATAGATGAAACAAGGAAACAAGTGCTTTGTGATCCGTAACAAGGTGAAATTTAGATACATAGAGAAAAACACCAAACTTATGAAGAGCATAAATAATGGCCAAAGCTTCTTTTCCATTTTGAGAATACTTTTGTTGGGCATCCATGAGCATTTGAGAGGCATAAGCAATGGGTTGTTCAGAACCGTCAGAAAAACGGTGCGCAAGGACTGCACCAACCCCGTATTGAGAGGCGTCCGTGGCAAGAACAAGGTGTTGGCCAGGTCGATAAGTAGCTAGGCACGGGGCCTGTTTCAGCATAGTCTTCAATTTCTGGAAAGCCGCACCACATGGCGCGGACCAGTGGAAAGGTATGTTTTTATGCAACAGGAGATGCAACGGCTGAGCCACCGAAGCAGCAGACAGTAAGAACTTCTGATAGTATGCTATTTTCCCCAGGAAGGCCTGCAGTTCCTTAACAGATGAAGGGCGAGGAAGGGCATCGATCGCAGCGACAGTTTGCTGAAGCGGACGAATGCCATCCCGAGAGAGTTGAAACCCCAAGTACGTGACAGATACCTGAAAAAATTGTGATTTCTGAAGATTGCACTTAAGACCGGCAGTCTGTAAGACATGAAAAAGTGTGTGGAGATTCCGAAGATGTTCTTCAGTGGTGGAGCCAGTGACAACAATGTTGTCCATGTAATTGATACACCCAGGGACAGGGAGCAATAATTGTTCCAAGAATCGCTGAAAGAGAGCAGGGGCACTAGCAACCCCGAATGGCAAGCGTTGGTATTGATAGAGGCCGAAAGGCCTGTTAAGGACCAGAAACTGCCGGGAAGCAGTGTCGAGAGGAAGTTGATGATAAGTTTCTGACAGGTCAATTTTAGAAAAATACTGGCCTCCAGCAAGTTTAGTGAACAGTTCTTCAGGTCGGGGCATAGGGTAAGTGTCAATGAGGCATTGAGCATTTACAGTGGCTTTGAAATCGCCACAGAGACGAATATCACCATTTGGCTTAGCAACGACAAACAGGAGAGGACCACTCACTGGAAGTGACAGGAAGCAAGACGCCTGAAGTAGTGAGACAATCCAACTCCCATTTTACTCGATCACGAAGGGCCACAGGAATGGGCCGAGCCCGAAAAAACTTAGGCCGAGCAGTGGGTTTGAGCGTGATATGAGCTTCAAAGTCGTTTGCATGGCCTAACCCTGGAGAAAAAAGGGAGGAAAATGTCATCGACAAGGAATCCAATTGAGCATAAGGAATAGCATCAGAGACGATATTGACAGAGTCATCTATGGAGAACCCAAAAACGCAAAAGGCATCGAAACCAAAAAGACTCTCTGCGTTACTCTGGTCGACCACAAATATGGGAACAGTGCGAACGCCGGATTTGTAAGATACCTCAGCATTAAATTGTCCCAAGAGAGCAATCTTCTGTTGCCGAGTGACAGGTGATAGGAGTGGAGAACCCAACTGAAGATATGTCTGAGAATTAATTATAGTGGCAGCAGAACCTGTATCCACCTGCATGTGAACATTCCAACCAAGGATTTGGACAGTGAGGAATAACTTCCCTGAAAGGGAAGAAGTGCAATTGACAGACAACACAGAATCAGAATCAGCGTCATGTTCATGAACATCATGTATGTGGTCGGATTTGCAAACGGAAGACAAATGACCTTTCTTTTTGCAATTGTGACACACAGCCCAACGTTGGGGACAATCCTCGAGTGAATGTTTCGTAAAACACTGTAGACATGAAGGAAGTTGCCGGGGGTTTTGCTGCAGTTTCTTAGCGGGTTGTGTACGGTTAGGCCGAGGCTGCGCATGGGAGCCCACTGTGGCCACGTTGGCCGGCGGGGACGCGCCGCACGCGTCGTCAACAGCGCACAGAGGTTGTATTTCCTCGACATCACCCCACGCCTCTATTTGTCCCCTGCCGGTGTGAGAAATTTCAAAAGACTGCGCGATGGAGAGGACTTCATCTAGAGTCAGATTTGCCAACTGAAGGGCACGTTGCCGAACTTCTTTGTTGGGCGCCAACCGGATAATAGCATCCCGTACCATGGAATCGGCATAGGATTCTTTGTGAACGTCAGTAACAAATTGACACTTTCTGCTGAAGCCGTGAAGTTCAGCAGCCCAAGCGCGATAGGATTGATGCGGTTGTTTTTGACAACGATAAAAGGCAACACGAGAGGCTACCACATGCGTTTGCTTTTGAAAATAGACAGACAGAAGTGAGCACATTTCAGCAAAGGACAAAGACACAGGATCTTTCAAAGGAGCCAATTGCGTCAACAACCGATACATTTGAGGTGAAATCCAGGAAAGGAACAGAGACTTACATGTTTGTTCATCCATGACATGAAATGCCAAGAAGTGCTGCCGAAGACGTTTTTCATAATCAGACCAGTCTTCCGCCATCTTTTCGTAAGGAGGAAAAGGAGGTATAGCCAACGACGAGAAACGCCCCGCGTTTGACGCCGCGATGAAATCGCGAATTGCCGATGTTAGAAGCGTTTGCTGTTCAATGAGACCCTGCAATAGTTGCTCGACAGTAGCCATGGAAACCTGTGGGTCAACGATGAAAAGGAAAAATCCACTACCTCGTCGCCAGTTGTTATAACGTCAAGTTGAACACACATATTTCAAAACGACACAACACATATAAGTCAGAGAGGAAGTTGACAAGCCGGACATGTGAACACGGTCACATTCGAATGAGCACTGAGTCCAAGTCTAGCGGCCGCTGACTGGCTGGCCGCTTAGGTGGTGCGGCTGCTGCATGGCTGGCAGACAGCGCCGCATGTAGGGGACGCGCGTAATTGCACGGCGGCACTTTGAATGATCGGCGAGTCACAACAGGGATGTTCCTTTTGTTGTGTATTCTTACGGTGCCTGGCCCAAGGGCTATCCAAAACACCTGACACTTCCTTTCCATCACCCCTAGAACCTGAAGAATACCATTTTTATGTGTGGCATTGTGGAACATATTAAATAGCACACATTGCCACATGCATACTCATACAGAAAGATTCTGCATCAGTGCACATTTCATTATAAATAGCAGACCAAATCAATGAAGGTGAGTGCCATGGTTGTTCCTTCGAAATGGCGACTGGCAATTTCCGTCTTCAAACTTGTTTGATTCAGGCATTGGTTTTGACTGTGATCTAGATGCTAGTTAAAACTGGAACAGGTGTATTCTGTTTGACTCTTGTTGCTGATAATAAAAATCAGTTTTAGCTGATCTGTGAATTAAACAGTCACAATACAAGATACCAAAATTATTTTCAAGTATGCTTCACTCCTTGTGCAGGGTTCAGACTGAAATTATTTACTCTGGTGTAAAGATATTCAAGAATTTCCCATCTGACATAAAACAAGAAATTTGGAATCCCTTTCAGTACTTCATTAGCCACATCTCCTATAAATTATTTAATTATGTAGCATCAGGGATTGAAAATTTCTATTAACTACAGGACAAGAATAAGTGTTAGTGGTAAAGTTGCTGACAATTAGTAGTGTATTGTGAACGGCTCTCTGCACGTGCAGATGTAGGTAACAGTTTTCTGTGAAAAATAATGAGATAATCGAGAAACTTTTAAGCTAACGATATAAGATAAACAGCAGCTGTTTAATATAACTGAGGAAACAACAGATTTTGTTAAAATTAACAGTTTCTTGTTCACTTACCAGGTTACATTTACCTAATGAAAACACAAATCTTATTAAATAGTATAGTAATATTTCATTGTTAGTGCACTGTAAAGAGCAAGTTTGAGGCACTTGCCGCTCTTCTGTTATTGGTTATCTTAAGCCACAACCCTGAAAATTCTCCTTGATTGTTGAATGTATGACACACAATAAATGAACAAAAACAAATACTGTTTCAGTGATGTAAGATAGATTACTTGATATAGACGTTGGTTGTTTGATCTGTCATGAGTGACACCTTCCTAAGGCCCTATAAATTTCTGGTGTAATTACATTGTTACCTTGAATTTGTATTGTATTTCTTTTCTCACATAACAGAATATGGTGACATTTTATTCTGTATTGGTTATGATTTTTGGGGCTCCTTTAACTTCCAGATATTATTTTGGGTGTATCTTTGGCCATCGCCTGTCTTTCAGCATTGAAATGTGTAGGACCTGTTGTCATTTGAACATAACATGACAGTGCCGCATACATCCATTCCTCTTGTGGCCTCAGTTTGTTACTCCACTTCTTAATTTTTTAACTTGTTTTGTTATTTCTTAAAATGTTGTCGGTCCAGTAAAATTGGAGTGGTAGCACACATCGCTTATAAGACATTGTTTTTAAATGTAGGGCTATATTTATTGTTAAGGTAGTGTTTACTTTCAATATGCAGACCATCTTGAGGTTACTCACCATGTTTATTCATATATTTTATTACCTCTACTGAGTCTCCTAGGTTTGTGTATATTTTGACCAATCCTATTTTCACTCCATCTGTTTTATCAAGTTTTGCTATTAGCAGCAGTTCAACTTCATCCAATAGATGATATTGTCTATGGTATCTTTCAAGTTAGCTGCTATCAAGACAGTTTTATCAACAAATTGCAGATGATGTAGTGGATTGCCAACATCTTTACACCATTTTGTTCTCCCATTCAGAGTTTATGAAGGCGTATTCCAAAACAAACAAAAATCATAAAAAACAACTTGTTGTTTTGCTGTCCTTGTCATAACAGTATGGAATGTTATGAATGCTGTTGTTTTTCTTATTGATATCGGGGATGAGTTTTGTGTATTTGTAATCTCTTCTGTATAGTACAGATTGTGGTGAACTATCTCTTTCCATAACAATTATAAGAAAAAGTCACTGAAAAAGGGACATACAAATGATATAATTGATTTTCAAGTTTCCTCTTTAGTATTTCCCCAGATAATGAAGTCTTGTAATACACTAAGGGGTAAAAATTACAACACCAAAAGGTAGTTGTGTGGAATAAACAAAAATTGGTCGGCGTGTTTCTAAATCTGAAAGATGAAGTCTATTCAGATTTTGTGCCAGTCACATAAGAGTGGTCCTAATAATACCACCACTATGAGGATGCAAACCAGGTAACGATCATGAGGAGTTGATGTTGGTCAAGAATCCCTTTAAGGTGACAAAGATGCCATTATTAACACTTCACTGAGTTTGAATGAGGTCATTTAGTAGGGCTGCAAGAAGCTAGCTTTCCCTTCTGTGATACTGCAGAAAGACTTGGCAGGAATGTAGCCACTGTAAATGATTGCTGGCAGTGGTGGTCTTGAGAATGTACAATCACAAGACCAGACTCTGGACGGCATTCATAAACAGCAATCCAGGGGGTGTTTTCCAACCGCATAATGCTTGCCCACATATTGCTGTTATAACCCAACGTGCTCTTCAGAGTGTCAACATGTTGGCTTGGTCTGCTCGATCACCAGATCTGTCTCCAATCAAGCACATAAGGTACATCATCGAATGACAACTCCTGCGTCATCAGCAGTCAGCATGATTTGTCCCTGTATTGGCTGACCAAATGCAACAAGCATGGAACTCTATCTCACAAACTGACATTCGGCACCTATACAACACAATGCATGCATGTTTGCATGCTTGCATTCAACGTTTTGGAGGTCACACTGGTTATTAATGTACCAGCATTTCACATTTGCAATGATTTATCTTGCGCTTACAATAAATTGTGATGCTGCAGTGTTAATCACTTAAATATGTTATCTAGACAAATGTAGTCCCAAAATGTTATTACTCTAGAGTAATTATTTTTTGGTGTTGACCTTTTTTCCCATCATTGTGCTAGCCTTTGGGACAAGAATGGAAATTAAAAACAATTTTATACTTCAAGTGTGCATTATCATTTATTCGTAATTGTTTGATTTATTAATTATTTTTTACATGGAGATTTCCAGTAATTTTGTTAACTGTAGCAACATTTTTGCAGATGATGTAATGGAGACAAATGAACTGGCAGTCCGAGATGTTGTTGATCTGCTTCATGCAAAATTTGCCATTATAACTGGTAAGTTGTATAATAATAAATAATTTTCATGGTATTAATATATATATATCTTCACCTAAGAGCATGATGGTTAATCTAGGGTCACATAAAAAACTGACTTGCAACTGCAGGGGAATAGGGGAATATGGAGAAAGGAGGAAGTTGTCAATGAAAAGTAGCCACAAGATCCAAATGATATCTCTCTCTATTTTTTTTAGATAAAACAATGCATACCAATGTGTTTGTTTGAACTGGCAGTACTTAACAGCATTATTGTTTCCAGATCTCTCCTGGGAAACTGTCAAACAGTTCCCAGCAGAATTGTGTGGGTTTAGGAGCAACTTAAGTGTGTAACATGTCTTTTTGTGCGGACATTCACAAACAAAGGTCACATTGACAGTCACATGGGCTGTCAGACTGCAATGTCTAGTTAGTCTTATTAGTGTTGTCTGCTTGTGTCTGTATGTGTGGATGGATATGTGCGTGTGTGCGAGTGTATACCTGTCCTTTTTTCCCCCTAAGGTAAGTCTTTCCGCTCCCGGGATTGGAATGACTCCTTACCCTCTCCCTTAAAACCCACTTCCTTTCGTCTTCCCCTCTCCTTCCCTCTTTCCTGATGAGGCAACAGTTTGTTGCGAAAGCTTGAATTTTGTGTGTATGTTTGTGTTTGTTTGTGTGTCTATCGACCTGCCAGCGCTTTTGTTCGGTAAGTCACCTCATCTTTGTTTTTATATATAGTCTTATTAGTGTTGTGACATAGCCACTTGTGATTCCTATGTCATCTGCTGAATGGTTCTGGCTGCATAGTTACATATGTGGGAAACTGCAGTACAGTTTGTCCAATACAGCAGCGAGAGCAGAGTCTATGATGCCTAGTTAAAAGGAACATTCTTTTTACAGTAGCCCAGGAACTGTTTGTGAGTAACAGACACCCTGTGACATCCCTAGCTGTACTCTGAGACAGTGGTGGCTGGTGGCAGCAAAGACATTGCTGACACAAGTCGTCTTGTTAGCTTGGTGCTACAAGGCCAAGCTGGGCAACTGAGATACACCAGTGCTGTGTGACATTAGTGGGAAGTGGACAGGTTCCATGTTGAACGCCAGATCCTTGGAGACTGGCTGTAGTGTCTGGCAATGGCAGTACTGCTCAATGATGTTGAAGTAACTTTGCCATATGTTCAACCGGTGACTGGTGCAGAGGCTGCACCAGTCAACTGGACGACGCTGAAGGAATGCTGATATCATCTGTGTTGGGATCGTGTAGTGTGCGTTTATTTCCACCTCAACCTGCATCGTTCCTGCACCCATTCCCCCCCCCCCGCTCTCTCCCTCCTCACTCCCTGCTCATTATGATCCTCACCAGGCGATGTTATCGAGCTGATTTGTGTGTTATACTGCAACCACTACCGTCAGTCCTGAAACTTGAGACATTATTGGCTTTTTCAAGGTCACCACTGCCATCAGTTCAGAAACTTGAGCCATTATTACTGTGAAGGAGATTGTAGAGAGTACTTCCAATTTTACTATATATTAAGGTATGGAGTGAGGGAAAAATGACTTGTTAAATGCTGCTGGCAAGCTGTAATTAATCAGTGTTATCTTCATGATCACTGCAAGAACTGTAGGGAACTGTAATATATTCTTAGATTTTTCACTTAATACCGGTACATGAAATTTTGTAAGTAGTCTATCGAGAGACAATTTGTGGGTAAGTTCCTGGGTAATTTTCCTGTATCCTATCAATGAAACTACTGTACATGAACATTAATGTGAGAACTGTGACAATTTTAAAAAGGCACTTATTTCATCCATTTCTGGATACAAAGTATTTGGGACCAGAGGCCTACAGATCATCATCATCGCTCTGTGACAGATAATATTAAGTGTAATAGTTTTAGGGAATGGTTCATCTGTTTTACCCAGTTTATCGTTTAGTCTGTTCATTACAATATCAGCACGAAAATCTAAAATTGTCAGATGTAGTGTAAAGTATAAAGTAGATTTGGATAAAAACTGACAAAATATCACCTGAGAAGCTCTTCATCAGAAATTGCACTAATAATTTTGAGTCAGATCTTCATTTCTCAACCTATTCTGGTTCAATAATATTTAAAGTAAACTGGCAAATTTATTATGACAGTTGTAAATGTCTGAAAAAGTGCTCTGGATAATTTTTGATATAACTTGTGAAGCTGTGGCTGTTTGAGTAAGGGCATTTCGGGATTTTACCACCTGTAATGTTTATCTCCCTCCTGATGATGGAGAGCCTCAGAACTTATTGTCTGCATTGGTTTCTCAACTCCACCCACCTTTCCTAATCTTGGGTGGTTTCAATGTCCACAACCTTTCGTGGGATGGATCCATGATCACGAGCCATGATAAAGACATGGAAAATTTACTGACAGATCTCTACCTCTTTCTCTTGAATACTGGTGCCTCCAAACACTTCACTGTGGCACATGGAACTTACTCGGTCATAGCCCTGCTCTTCTCCCATCCATCCACCGGAGGGTCCACGATTACCTGTGTGTTAGTGACCACTATCCAGTCCTCCTGTCCCTCCCTCAGTGTTACCACCCTGGGTGCCCACCTAGATGGGGTGTACACAATGCTGACTGGGATGCTTTCATCTCTACTGTTGTTCTGAGCTCTCCAATAAATTGAGGCATTGACAAGGCTGTACAGAATCTCGTATCCTTCGAGATCACCCTATCAGAAGGTACTACCTTGGTGGACCTCGGAAATTGCTGAGGCCATTAGAGAGTGTAAGCAGGCTGTCCAGCACCGTAAGCAGCATCCATCGATCGAGCACATCATTACCTTTAAATGGCTCTGTGCCCAGATCTGCCACTTAGTAAAATAACAGAAGCAAGAGTGCTGGGAATGTTATGTTTCAACCACTGGAACATGTACACCACCTCCACAGGTCTGGATGATCAGATGCCTGTATGTATACCAGTCCTGTGCAGGTGCACTTGTCATTTCCTTGATTGGTGCTGTTTTCAATGACCCAGATGCCGTAGCTGAACATTTTGTTCTGTATTATGCTCGAGCCTCTGCATCTGAGAACTAACAATCTGCCTTTCTTGTCCTTAAAGAGAGAATGGAGTGATTGCACTTATCTTTCAATACACACCACCTGGAGCCCTATAATGCTCCATCAGTGAGTGGGAATTCTTTAGTGCCCTAGCCCTTTTCCCTGATAAAGCTCCAGGGCTAGATCCCATCCACACCCAAATGCCCAAACTTGTATCAGTGTCAAACTCACAAACAGCCTTGGATACAGGACGGGGTCAACAACATTCGAGGAATAACCAACAAAGAAAGCAAGTTAAATAACTTACTCAAAGAGAGGAAAGTGGACATTGCAATAATAGCAGAAACTAAGAAAAACTAAAAGGAACAAAAGATTTGACAGACTACTGGATGGCTTACAGTGGCATCCCACAAAGAAAATGAGCCAGTGCTGGAGTATCGATTTTAGTTAATGATAAATGGAAATATTTGTGAATACAGATTCATAAATGAAAGAATAATGACAGTCAGATTTCAAATTCCAAGACGTCATCTAACAGTTATACGTGTCTACAGCCCAGAAGAGGGAAGGAAGGATGATACTAATACTTGTTATCATGATCTTCAGAAAAAAGTTAACAATAACAACAAAACAGATCATGTTGTCATCACTGGCGATTTTAAGGCAACAATTGGAAATCTACCAGTACCAGGAATAGGAGAACTATTTGGAGAAAAGGCCCTTAATAATAAGGACATGAACTATGTCAGTTTGCCTCCTTCAACAATTTTAAAATTATTAACACATTTTATAGAAGGAAAGACATTCACAAGTTTACATGGAGTGCACGAGGATTAAGGTCTGTGATTGATTACATACTAAATAATGATAAAATGAAGAGTCTTGTGCAAGGTACATGTATTTATAGAGTAAGTTGCACACAGTCCCTGGCCAATTTATTAGACAAACTACAGTTTTTAACCAGATTATGATTTTTGTTTAACGAAATTTGTTTTTTCAATACATAAATTGTGATAAAATGATTATGTGTAGTCTACTTCATAACTAAAGTGATATAACAAATAAACAAAATGTAGTATTTGTTGAAAATATTTTGTTTCAATAATTACGACAAAAATTAAAATATTGTGAAAGTGAAAACATTAGTTTTAATACCTTGTTGAGCCAACTTTTGCAGCTATGAGAGCCTTAATACAATGTGGCGTGCTGGCGTGCTGTCGATGCAGGACTGTATTGTGTCCTGCATTTGTGGATGATAATACCACACATGGATGATCTTCTCTAAGAGCTGTGTTTTTCTTGTGATGACATCTTTTGCCATCTCCCTCTTCATTAGTTCCCATACATTTTCTATGGGGCTCGGGTCGGGACTATTACGTGGCCTGTCTAACAGAGGGATAGTTTGTTCCATCATAAAGGATTTAACTGACCTGGCTGTGTGACAGGGAGCTCCATTGTGCATAAAGATAAATGGTTCCCCATTTGGGAACCATTCTCTGAGCTGTGGTATTAACCGATTTTGCAGGACTTCCTTGTACTGGTCTTGCCTCATTATGCCTTTAACCATGTAAAGATGTCCTGTACCCGTGCCACAGATGACAGACCAAATCATCACCTTAGTTGTGTGTTTTAAGGTCTGAATAATGCAGACTGGATGAAATTTTTCTCCTGTTTGATGGCCCACGTACTGAGATTTGTTAGTTAAAATTTCAATCATGCTTTCATCGCTGAAGCATGTCTGTAATAATCAAGAAACATAATTAATATACTATGAGTAAATGTTCATAGATTATATCATATTGTAAATAATAATCTTAAAGTTAAATTACCAATCTCCAGAAGTCTGCATCCTTATCACACACTGTTTAGCCCACTTCAGACACTTTACATTCATTGTAGTTGTTAACTTTGGCTTTCTAGCTGGTTGACAGACCTTGAAATCAATATACTTCAACTTTCTGCGAACAGTGTGTTCAAATGTATTCACATTAACCTCTTCCAGTTGAGATTTTATCTGTTTTGTTTCTGCAATTCTTTTTTCTATGCAAATTCTTTTGAGAAATCTTTCTGACCTTGGTGTGAAATTGGTTTTATTACACATTTATTCTTCCCTTTGGGGCTCGATTCTTCATCTGAATCAATTTTCTTCTTTATACGCCTCACGCTAGGTTCTGACGTTTCCAACCTTTGTGAAATTTCCCGGTTGGAATACATTTTCGTATTAACGAGAGGTTTGACCTCAGCTTTTTTATGTAGTGAAATTTCCCCTCCTTTACCCATTTTTAAAGGTCACAGTTAGTAATATCTGGCTGTTAAAAAATCAGTTATGATGTCAATATTACGAAATTGATAATCAAAGCGAACAAAGTATTACACCAGTTACACATGAGAACGCCACAGAACAGGTCCTTTCCTGTGCACTCTACTCTGCTCATTGATACCTACAATTGGTCAACAATCCAATGACATGTAGCAACAATAGATACAAAATTCAACAATGTAATAAGTGCCCTGAATAACTGTCATAAATTTTCCAATTAATTGCATTAAATATTGTACTCAACACGTAATTATTACAAATAACATTAAAAATGTGCAGTGTGTCTAATAATTTGGCCAGGAACTGTAGGTAGTGACCAATTCCTTCTAAGCAGTAAGATATGGTTACTATCAAAATGGAAGAAGACAAAGAAACTCCAAAAGAAGCCACAACAAGAGTTGTTCATAGTACATCTTCTGTCAGAATATAGTATTAGGAAACTTTATCTGTACAGACTCCAAGAAAAGCTTGCTTCACTACCAGTCAACAAAGACATCGATATAGAATGGAATAATATCAAAACCTGCATCATTGAAGCAGCCTCAGAAGCACTTGGTAAATGGAAGAAAACAGATGGGGAAAAAGAGACTCATAATTTGGTATACAAAAATTAAAGAAACCATTAAAGAAAAACAAATAGCCGATATGAAGTTTCTACAGACAAAAAACATCAGACAGCTGGGAAATATATAAAATAAAAAGGAATGCTAGGAATGCTACAACACGAACAGCACAAAAAGCACACCAAGGGTCGTGGGACTCATTCATAAGTGTCTCTTAGAACATGATGTACATGATAGACAGCAGTGTGCACACAAGATCATGAAAGCCCTCAACAAGCCAAAAAAAAAAAAAAAGACACTGCCTTTCTGAACATTATACCCAGTGAACAATGGCTAAATCATTATTCAGATTTGTGGTGTACATAGAAGGACGAAGATGACTCTGAAGAAAGTATGTACATGCAACAGTAGATCCAATTACTATGGATGAACTACAACTGGCTTTTAAAGGTCTGAAGAACAGAAAAGCTATTGGACTAGATGGAATAAATGCAGAGCTAACCAGTTAGGTAGGATTACCACTAGATAAGACTTTTACAACTAATAAATGAACGTTGGTCGAACTGCAAGTTCCCAGACCCTTGGTATACAGCAGAAGTAATCTCTCTTTTTCAAAACGGGAAACATAGTGACTGCAAAAACTATCATGGCATATGTCTTCTAAACATTGGCTACAAACTATATGCAAAGATCACCAGTAACCACATGAAGAATACCACAGAAGCTATTATTCCTGAAGAGCAAAATGGATTTAGATCACGTCATTCATACACAGACAATGTGTTTGTAATTAAAAACATCGTAGAAAAACAGAGAATTTAAAGTAGAATCCATATGACCTTTATTGACCTTGAGAAGTTTTTTCTACTTTGTGAGCCATGATAGCCTATGGAAGATTATGTCTGAATGTAGATTTCCTTATCACTTAATAGAGGTAGTGAAAAGTCTTTACAAAGCTGCACGCACTGTAATAAACACAGGTTGGAATTGATTATAAGAAATGATTATTAACCAAGGCGTTAGACAAGGGTGTGGCGTATCACATACCCTTTTTAATATTTATGTTGACTTCATTCTTCACAAATGGAAATAAAGTAAACAAAGGAATTAAGATAACGAATGAGGAACACCAGTGTGTACTTTTGTTTGCTGATGGAGTTGTTGTTATTCTAAAGAATGAAGATGACCTCCAAAGATTAATATACCAGCTGAACAAAATTTGCAAGAAGTACAACTTTAAAATTTCTAGTAAAAGAAAGAAAATGTGGAAATAAAATTTGAACAGCAGACACGAGGTAGCTATGATGAACGAAGGGCTGCCCAAAAACAGCTATATGAGTAGAAACAAAGATATTAGAACAGAATTAAATATTTTCAGCAGGAATCGAAAAAAATCCAAAAATATCCTGAAGATTGGAAACATCACCTCATGAGATTGCCAGGTCACAAAATTCCTCAAAAGATCCTGAACTAGAAGCTGAATGGGAAAAGAGATATTGGAAGATCTAGAAAAAGGTGGGAATGATTTTGTATGAGAGTTCAGAACAGGCAACTGCCTAATCCTTAACAGGACAATGATGATGATGATGATGATGATGATGATGATGATGATCTGTCAGCAGACAGCGTCATATCCTTACTATCTTCAGCTGTACCTGGAACAAGGGTGAGTTCCCTTTCCAATTGTGAGAAAGCTCCATCGTCCTGGTACTGAAACTGGACAAACATCCTCTACAGATGGAAACCAATTGTTCTATTAGCCTCACCAATGTTCTCTGTAAGTTGCTCAAACACATTGTGAGCCAGTAGCTGTGTTGGCTCCTTGAGTCTCTGGGCCATCTGGCTCAGTCCTAGGACAGTTTTCCGCAAGGCTGTTCCACTGTTGATATTTTGGTTTACCTAGAGTTTGCCATCTTGGACAGCTTTTGATTGACATCACAGCCATATTGTAGCCTTCTTCAACGTACAAAAGGCTTATGACATCAAATAGCAACACCACATCCTCGTAGCCTTACATTCGAGTGACGTTTCTGAAACCCAGAACCTCTTGTCCAGAACCTCTTGTCACACCACACTTTCTTCTTTTGAGTTGGTGGTCTAGCAGCGACTGTAGGGTTCTTCAGTATCACCTTCCTTGTATGCTGATTATTTTTGCTTTTACTATTGCTCCTCTAGTGTGGGTGTTGCTGCATGCCAACTATAGTGTGCCATTCGAAAGGTACTGTCAGGGACCCTATAATGAATCCTCCTCCTCTAACATTACCTTTTTCTTTATAGAGATACCCCTTTTCATTTATACTACCAATTCTTCTTTCGATAGACGTTATCTCAGCTGTTTCACTGAAAGAATTCATATGATTTTTTATATGATGTATTATATTTCAAGCTATAAAACGTATAAAAAAGAAATTAATCTGTTACAATCGATATGTACTAACAGTTAAAATTACTCTTCTTTCAAGAATAATCGAAACTACAAAACTTCTGGAATTCTTGAAATTCATTTTATTAATTGTGCAATCTAACGCTAATTATTAAATTTGTTTCTAGATTTATTTGTGAAATAATGATGGTAAAGATTCTTCCCCTGTGGAGAAAGTTTGTAAACTCTTTTGCCTTGTGAACTCTTTGGAAATTGTGACTACTGCAGAATGTTAAGTAGTGGTGGGCATGCCTCTGATGGAAACACACATATTTTGTTAAACTTGTCAACAACAATGTAATTATTGGTTTTTTAAATGGGGAAATTGTAAAGTCAGTGTGATTTAGAAGACTGGGATAAAACAGAAAGATACTTGTAGCAACATGCAAATCTTCATCAGTTATTTAGCGCAACAAGAACCCGCAACGTTAAATCAAAATTTTCAGCAGCGAGATGTACTCCTAGACACAACAAGATTTTGAGCCAGCAACAACTACTTTCAGTTTTCCGGCACCAAAACTCGTGCCTTGCATTTCTGTCGCTATTGGACTGTTCATCCACAATCAGAGCCTTATCTTGGTGACCAATTACTCAATGTGGTGAAGACTTGTAACTTTTTGGGAGTGCTCTTCAATGCCTGGCTGATGGCTTCTCCATCTTTGTCAACCTAAGCAGATGTGCTGGCTATGCCTTAATGCACTTCGCTGCCTCAGAAACAGCAGCTGGGATGCAGATTGCACTAGCATTGTGCAGTTTTACACAAGCCCTGATCCTGTCCCACCTTGATTATGGGAGTCTGGCATACAATTTGGCATCACCCTCAGCATTGCAGTCACTGGACCCAATACACCACTATGGGATCCAATTTGCAACATTGTCCTTTTGAATTAGCCCTGTGTACAGCCTAATTGTGGAGGATGGGGTTCCACCTCTACAGATGAGGTGCCTACAAAAGCTACTCAGTTACGCTATACATGTTTGTGGCTCCCTAAAGCATCCAAACTACCTTGTCCTTTTTCCAAGTTGGAGATCCACCCCTCACAACAGAGATCCAGGACTGGGGTCAGAATTGCAACTCGACTATAGTGTGTCTGCTCTGAACTCAAATTCCCCCACTGTCATCTCTTGTCAGGGAGCAATCGCGTACGCCCGCATGGATATACTCCAATCTCTGTTTTGTCTTGATTTATCCTTTGTGCTGAAAGATTCAGTTGACCCCCTGGTGTTTTGCCATGTGTTACTGGCTATCCTTGATGAATTTTCAGGTTTGGAAGCGGTATCCACTGATGGGTCAATGTCTGATGGACAAACCGGTTTTGCACACACACATACAATGTGCAGTGAACTACGCTCTTTGCCAAGGTGTATTCAGTGTCTCCACTGCCAAATTGGTGGCCATCAAACGAGCCCTTTGTCACGCTTGTTTACGCACTGGCAAGATATTTCTAATCTGTAGTGACTTCATGAGCAGCCTTTAGGCTGCAGAGCAGTGCTATTCACACCACCCATTAGTCATGATGATCCAGGATCTTCTATCTGACCTCCATCAAGCTAGACAGCCAGTTGTCTTTGTTTGAACCCCTGGCCATGTTGGGATCTCAGGTAATGAACATGCTGACTGCTCTGCAAAGTTAGCTACCAGGATGCTGAATTTTCAAATGGGACACAGAAATGGACCTTCGGTCAACTCTGCGCATGAATTGTTTGGTGTCTGGAACTCAGAATGGTTTGCTCTGGTCTCCCCAAACAACCTGAGGGCAATAAAGAAGACCATGACAGTGTGGCTGTCTTCCCTTCACACTTCCCGCAAGGAATCCACTGTCATTTGTTGGCTACACATTGGCCACACTTGGCTGACCCACAGCCACACACTCTGACATGAAGACCCACCTTATTGCTGATGTTGTACCTGCATGATGGTTGCCCACAGTCTAATAGACTGCCCAAATTTGGCTGTTTTAATGCAATATATTAAACTTCCTGAGATGCTGTTTCTGGTGCTGGTGGATGATGCCAAAGTGGCTGACCTGGTTTATGTTTCACTCGCGAAGAAAGTTTCTACTTATTTATATAAGGTGGGGCACTTTGGCCTCATTGACCACCTGCTGTGGTGCAGGGGACCTGTGATGGCCCTTGCCCAGCAGTCTGGCCTGACCCCTATCCTTCCCACCTTTTTATTCTCCTTATTCTTTTACATTTGGTGTTTTCAATGTTTTGTCCTTTCTTAATTTTCATCATCTTGTCTGTGTTGCTCATTTTCTTGAGCTAACATAATGTGAGGTGGTGCTAGTGGGATGCAGAGGATGTCTCTCCCACCGCATACCATGCTCTAGGGACCTCCAGCTGCGTTCTGCACAGAGTGGCTCGCCCATCTTACCCCCTCTCACTCCTCTCCTATTTCTCCCTGATTTTATCTTTGTCCTATTGTATCTTGCTTACAACTGGTCTTCCCAGGAGTTGCTTTTTATATCCTCCTCCAGAGGGTTATTTCTGGTTCAGTAGATATAGGATGAAGGGTCTGATGACCTCACAGTTTGGTCCCTTAATCTCCAACAACCAGCCAGCAGTATATTGCAGTCAGCCAGGGAACAAGTATCAGTGTTAGGATTACATGATGTATTCATTTGTGATGGTAGTTGCAACTGTGTGCAAGGGCCTTGACTGGCTATTACAACAGAACTTTGTTATCATGAGAAAGACCATGGTCATACTTGAACTGAAGTTTTTGTGTGAACATTAGATAAACATTTGCCTCATCCATTGCTATGTAGCGAGTTTTTGTGTCCTTATTGGTACTGCTCATATTAAAATCCACATAGCAAGTAGAGCATTAAACCTTCCAGTTCTAGGGAAGCTAAATTGTCTAGGGTTAGTCCAGCTGATGTTTTATAGAGACATAATTTGTAGAACTGTGAATAGGATCTGTTCCTGAACTGTATTAGGTGCGGTGTGTGTGATACAAAAACTGTTTGAATATTTGGATTTTTTCTTGTAAAAGTAGTTAAATGATTTCAGTATCTACTTCCTCAGTACCCCACGGTATCAATTAAGAGTTCCTTTTCAACTTTGGAGAGCAGATAATATCAATAAGTGGAATGCAGGCTAAAGGTTACCAATTTGCCACTATTTTCAGGTTACATTTGTCAGTAGTTTACAGGCCCTTATTATGTGAGTGACTATATATATTATGATAAAAATTAATAGACTAAAATGGAAATCCAACCATCCACACCACCACATATTCTGCAGCGATGTTAATACCAGCTTGTTTGGATAGGGTTTCAATGCATGGGTAGTTACATACCCAAAGTACTTGTGTTTGACCTGTGTAAAATTACAGAACATTTAAACATACTCACTCATGTCTAAAATGTATTCTTTTAAATGTATGTGTATCTCCATCAACATGTTCATCATAAGAATCCCCACACTGTACCTCGTCCTATCATTGCTACCTCTGGATCACAGGGTACCGGGTTCAATTCCTGGCCGGGTTGGGGATTTTCCCTGCCTGGAGACTGGGCATTTGTGTTGTCCTCATCATTCCATCATCATTTATGAAAGTGGCTAGATTGGACTGTTTACAGATTGGGAATATGTACGGGTGCTGATGACCTGCAGTTGAATGCCCCACCAACCAAACATTGTCACCATCACCTCCTGCAGTGAATCTACTATACAGAACATATCAACAGGCTGCTCTGGTTCTACATTCATGCAAAGTAGCTTTCCAGTGTTTTCTGGCACAATATCATGTGAATCAAGCAGTAGCGTTTTTGTTTGCAGCTTAACTGGTTTGCCCCTTAAGACAGATGAACCTTGCCTCAATACGTCATTGGCGATAGTTCTTTCTAGCTGGAATGTTGTCTCTCTAAGTTCTGCTATACATTGCCGAAGGTCAATTTTGGCATAATACTCTAACAGAAAGTCTAATCCCAAGATCATACAGTAACCTTTGCTTACACAAGGTACTACTTGCACACATTACTTAAACTAAACCACCCCAACCTGAAAATTCAATCTCACTGAATCTAATGTCTTAACCATCTCCCACCTCATACAACTTACAGCTCAACTGAGTCAGTCACTTCTGACCTACAAGATTCCGACTTGAGGCCATTACCCCCCCCCTCCCCCCCTCTTGCGTCCAACTAAAACTTCTGTTCTCTGCCTTCCACAATTCCTACTATACCACATTCAACCTCTGCTTACGTATCTGTAGCATGAAAATTTAAAGAGGAAGTTGCCCAATGGACTTCAGGGTCCCTCTAGCTTTCAACATCTGTCCACTTCCCCCTAGTCTTTTGGCCATCATTAACCCTTCAGTCTCATTGATGATGTCCATCCATACCATTCTTACCCCATTGAGGCTACCAACATTGCCTCTGGACAAGCTGTGCCCATCCACACCCATCACATCTCACATTAGTAGAAAAACTTCTCAGTTATCATGAACCCCTGTTGCCAAAGTTAATTTCTTTAAATTCTTTAGCCATTCAGACAGCAACGTACATATCTTTCAATGTACCTGTACAAACGCTTCTTGACGTATTGGACATCAGGCTCCTCAGGAAGGCATTTTGTGCCCTGTGTTCGGCTTCATGGAGTGTAATCCTATTTGCTTTGTCACTGTCCCCCAACTCATATGTTTGCCCATTAATTTAATGTATCCCAACCGAAAAACTTTATACTGTCTCAATACGCCACCCTGTCTCACAGTGCCACTTAACTGTTTGTGGAAGAACTTTGAACTGTTGTGTTTTTAATACTGTTGTAGGAGGCCTTGTTTCAAATGATCAAATGTCCGTGCATTTCTCATCCTCTCTCTACATCTGACAAAAGTTTTTACCTCCTGAAACAACCATAATTTTGCTACTTGCAATAACTGATCATCTGACCATCCTCCAATGTTTTATGATGATTACAGATCGCTCAAAAAAGACATTACATTCTCAATTGATGTGCCAAAAAACAGTGACTAAATTGGCGACAGCTGGCTCTGTCTGTTTCCAAAATTTGCTCTAGGAATTCTGACTCAACTGCAATACCTCTTGCTGGGCAAAACCCTATACCAGACTCTGTCATTGTGGAACCTGCATCTCCACTGCACAAATAAGTATAACACATTATAAATCAACAATAGCTTATTCTCTCACAACTGTGAAACATTAATTTATACTCTACACCTCATTGTGAGCCATCTTGATTCAGTGCATTGCCTAGCCATATAGGCATACTGGTGACAAATGAATCAGCCTGTTGCCTCAACCCAGCACAAAGTGCAGTGTGCCCTAGCAATTACAATGGGAACACCTTATGGGCTGCAAATACGATTCCCCGGTATTACCTCAAAATTGTGACATGTCAGCCGGTTCTAATGGCTCCATTAATATAGCCTTCAAATTTCAATGAGTTTCTCGCCTAAACCCCATCCCCCTTGCACAGTGTAGAAACAAAGAGTTTGTTCACTTACCCTACTGTGTGATCACACCGTGAACTGCAGATGTGATGATGTGCTGCGTGGAGGTATGACGTCAAAACCAAGGCCCAGTCATCCCATTGGAAACTGTCTGAAGAGACAAAAACGTTCGACGAGTTTAATCACATGTGAAGGTTATTCTCACTGTTTTCTTCGATTACAATGGGATAATGCCTCAAGAGTTCCAGTCTTACGGTTGTGAAGTCAATAAGGAATACAATGTCAACGGCAGCTGTATGCATCCTCTTTGGTTTGAAGCTGGCACAGTACTTACAGTAGAATATCTTTGGCTTCCCTCTGACAACCATGCCTCCATCCTTGCTACCCTCCCTGTTTTCCTTTCCCTGTTGCTTCATAACCTGGGTTGTGAGTAACTGAATCTACTTTCCCTTCTTCCCTTTCTTTCCCCTCTCTCCTCCCTGATGAAGGAACATTTGTTCCGAAAGCTAGGAACGTAAATTTTGGTTCTGTTTTTTGTGTATCTATCGGCTGTACTGAGCTGAGGTAAGTACTTGCCAGCCCCTCTATCTCTTTGTTAGTATTTGTTTCACATCTTTATATGAGATTTTCCATTAATCATTTAGAAAGTATCAGATACACTAACTAACCAATAAATTGCAGACCCAACTCACTCATGAGAAATTGAACTTATTGACCTGCCAGTAGAAGGCGTTGGGAGACAAATGAAATGGTGGGCATCAGAACAAGTTGCTTTTCCTACTACTTCAGTGAAGTTCGCTGTTGTTAAATCTTTCTTTCAGTATCTCAGATATTTGGTGAATTGTTACCTTTATTCCTTAAATTATAGGTATTCAGTAATGTATGAGTATACCTGGGTAAGTAAAACTGAGTTGTTATCTCCATGTGCATTCCACAAGAACCTTTTCATTGAGCATACTAACAGCATAATAAAATAATTAAATGAAAAATAGGACCAACAAGAATTTAATGTGATTTATGTAAGATGAAAATTTAAATATTTTCAATGAACTAAGGTTTTAGGACTCAACTTGCAGTTAATAATTGTGTGATCATGTTTCATGTTATGTGATGTCTGCTTGGAGAAAGATTACTATTGATGTGTGAAGGGGTTGGTATTTGGTCTGTTTCTGCTCTTGTTAGCTCTGAGAAAGGATAAAAGTTTGATAGTTTGATAACAAAATCTTGACCTTTTTATTACTGTGTTTGTTACGAAGTGCTGGCTTTGAACTATGAGTGTTTTTCTGTTCTTACATTGTATTTTATTATCTGTCCTGTGTTTTATTGATTTGCTTTTTCTTAATAAGGCAGAGAAAATTGTTCTTATAGTGATGACGCAAATATTGTAACGTCCAATTTTCAGCAGAACTACTGATTGGTTTTGTGCTAGATTGTCATTTTACTTAAAACAAATATCATTTTGTATCCTTGAATACTGACCAGTCCTCTTGCGACTTCAAGACGTCTGCCATCACAGAGGGGCAGACTGGAGCAGTAAGCTAAGGAACAGCCAGGCATGTTACAGTGCAGTGGTCAGAACAGCAACGTATTGTGTTTTGTCCTGCAGCAGATTGTGATTTCACACATGTACACTTTCAAAAAGACAAGCTTTATTTTGGCTGTTATTTTGTATTTAATTAAGAGCAAAGTGTTTTATTTTTTCAGGCTTATTCTTTCATTCGCTGCTCCCCTTGAATCTAAGCCTACACACATTTCCAGACACTCAGGTGTGAAATACTTGCTTTTGAGCAGTTTTGCTGATGACAGACAACAATTCTCAAATTTAAAAATTGCTGTAATCACTTTTGGTTGACATCTACTTCTATTCAAAAGGGACTTTTAAATAGATAGTCTCTCTCTCTGTTTCAGGAGGAAAGTCACGTGATGGGTGTCCAATTATTGTCTTTCCTGATCTGGGTAATTTCTGCGGCTTGGGTGATGAAGAATACAAGCGCCTTATTTTGTACCTCACCTCTGTCCCTTCGTGAGTGATTTTAATAATTGTATTAGTGCAATTCATTGTAGTGACAACCATTCTTTTATTTGAGATATTATTGTCTCTAGTTGTACTATAGCCATAGTGTAAGCACTTTCCAGTTTTCATTGTGTGAATACACCGAAATTGCAAGAACAAGGAAAGTAGTCCAGGATGCTACCATAATGTGACTTAAAAAAGTTGACATTAATATTCTATTCAATTAAACAAATAGGCAGTTCCCACATGTTTTGTAAATTTTATTTTAGTTCTTGGGTAAGGAAAATTCTTAGCTTACAGAGAAACAGGTGACTTATGAAAATGGCTCTGTAAAGTTAACAAATAATTTCTTAAAACTGACTTTTTTCTGTGAATGTTTTATGATCATCACTTCTCCAAAGCAGATTTTTTTTACTACGGGAGTGTTAAGAGTAGCCAGTGATGAAAACTATGTTGTTTATTTCTTTTTTGAGACATGTCGTACGAGGCCCAATGAGAAAGTAAATTCAGTTTTTGATAGCTGCTGTGGCTGCATTGTAACCACAAGTGTCTATATCTGGGCTGACCAGTGTGACACTCATTAATTCTCATATTGCAGACATGGTTACTGCACTTTTCACAACATACTTGCAACTTTGTTTCCTGTTAATGGTCTCTGTCCACACTGATGGCAAATATTTATCATAGCATATTCACATAGACTGTAGTGCTACAGTACCAATCATTAAATTCAATAACCATGACTATTACCTGATATATCAAAAATGAACACAAGCAAAACTTAATTTCTCCAAAAACATAATTATATGCACTTAAACTGAAAATACATATTTTACTTTCATCAAAGTCTTGTCAACTGAATTTGATGACTGCCTCACAAACTTGAGGCATGCTGTCAATAAGCTTTTGTAGGTACTGTGAGTTATATAATATCACACATCCTTAGTGACATTTCAGAGATATTCCTTACTTGTTATGTGAACTCCGTGTGCATACCGGGGGGAGTCATTCCAGATGTGGAAAGGGTCCTTCCGGATGCCATGAAGGGTACAGGATGCACCCATCTGCAGGTGGTCGCTCATGTCGGCACCAATGATGTGTGTCGCTTTGGATCGGAGGAAATCCTCTCTGGCTTCCGGCGGCTATCTGATTTGGTGAAGACTGCCAGTCTCGCTAGCGGGATGAAAGCAGAGCTCACCATCTGCAGCATCGTCGACAGGACTGACTGCGGACCTTTGGTACAGAGCCGAGTGGAGGGTCTGAATCAGAGGCTGAGACGGTTCTGCGACCGTGTGGGCTGCAGATTCCTCGACTTGCGCCATAGGGTGGTGGGGTTTCGGGTTCCGCTGGATAGGTCAGGAGTCCACTACACGCAACAAGCGGCTACACGGGTAGCAGGGGTTGTGTGGCATGGGCTGGGCGGTTTTTTAGGTTAGATGGCCTTGGGCAAGTACAGAAAGGGCAACAGCCTCAACGGGTGCGGGGCAAAGTCAGGACATGCGGGGACCAAGCAGCAATCGGTATTGTAATTGTCAACTGTCGAAGCTGCGTTGGTAAAGTACCGGAACTTCAAGCGCTGATAGAAAGCACCGAAGCTGAAATCGTTATAGGTACAGAAAGCTGGCTTAAGCCAGAGATAAATTCTGCCGAAATTTTTACAAAGGTACAGACGGTGTTTAGAAAGGATAGATTGCATGCAACCGGTGGTGGAGTGTTCATCGCTGTTAGTAGTAGTTTATCCTGTAGTGAAGTAGAAGTGGATAGTTCCTGTGAATTATTATGGGTGGAGGTTACACTCAACAACCGAACTAGGTTAATAATTGGCTCCTTTTACCGACCTCCCGACTCAGCAGCATTAGTGGCAGAACAACTGAGAGAAAATTTGGAATACATTTCACATAAATTTTCTCAGCATGTTATAGTCTTAGGTGGAGATTTCAATTTACCAGATATAGACTGGGACACTCAGATGTTTAGGACGGGTGGTAGGGACAGAGCATCGAGTGACATTATACTGAGTGCACTATCCGAAAATTACCTCGAGCAATTAAACAGAGAACCGACTCGTGGAGGTAACATATTGGACCTACTGATAACAAACAGACCCGAACTTTTCGACTCTGTATGTACAGAACAGGGAATCAGTGATCATAAGGCCGTTACAGCATCCCTGAATATGGAAGTTAATAGGAATATAAAAAAAGGGAGGAAGGTTTATCTGTTTAGCAAGAGTAATAGAAGGCAGATTTCAGACTACCTAACAGATCAAATCGAAAATTTCTGTTCCGACACTGACAATGTTGAGTGTTTATGGAAAAAGTTCAAGGCAATCGTAAAATGCGTTTTAGACAGGTACGTGCCGAGTAAAACTGTGAGGGACGGGAAAAACCCACCGTGGTACAACAACAAAGTTAGGAAACTACTGCGAAAGCAAAGAGAGCTCCACTCCAAGTTTAAACGCAGCCAAAACCTCTCAGACAAACAGAAGCTAAACGATGTCAAAGTTAGCGTAAGGAGGGCTATGCGTGAAGCGTTCATTGAATTCGAAAGTAAAATTCTATGTACCGACTTGACAGAAAATCCTAGGAAGTTCTGGTCTTACGTTAAATCAGTAAGTGGCTCGAAACAGCATATCCAGACACTACGGGATGATGATGGCATTGAAACAGAGGATGACACGCGTAAAGCTGAAATACTAAACACCTTTTTCCAAAGCTGTTTCACAGAGGAAGACCGCACTGCAGTTCCTTCTCTAAATCCTCGCACAAACGAAAAAATGGCTGACATCGAAATAAGTGTCCAAGGAATAGAAAAGCAACTGGAATCACTCAATAGAGGAAAGTCCACTGGACCTGATGGGATACCAATTCGATTCTACACAGAGTACGCGGAAGAACTTGCCCCCCTTCTAACAGCCGTGTACCGCAAGTCTCTAGAGGAACGGAGGGTTCCAAATGATTGGAAAAGAGCACAGATAGTCCCAGTCTTCAAGAAGGGTCGTCGAGCAGATGCGCAAAACGATAGACCTATATCTCTTACGTCGATCTCTTGTAGAATTTTAGAATATGTTTTTTGCTCGCGTATCATGTCATTTCTGGAAACCCAGAATATACTATGTAGGAATCAACATGGATTCCGGAAACAGCGATCGTGTGAGACCCAACTTGCCTTATTTGTTCATGAGACCCAGAAAATATTAGATACAGGCTCCCAGGTAGATGCTATTTTTCTTGACTTCCGGAAGGCGTTCGATACAGTTCCGCACTGTCGCCTGATAAACAAAATAAGAGCCTACGGAATATCAGACCAGCTGTGTGGCTGGATTGAAGAGTTTTTAGCAAACAGAACACAGCATGTTGTTATCAATGGAGAGACGTCTACAGACGTTAAAGTAACCTCTGGCGTGCCACAGGGGAGTGTTATGGGACCATTGCTTTTCACAATATATATAAATGACTTAGTAGATAGTGTCGGAAGTTCCATGCGGCTTTTCGCGGATGATGCTGTAGTATACAGAGAAGTTGCTGCATTAGAAAATTGTAGCGAAATACAGGAAGATCTGCAGCGGATAGGCACTTGGTGCAGGGAGTGGCAACTGACCCTTAACATAGACAAATGTAATGTATTTAGAATACATAGAAAGAAGGATCCTTTATTGTATGATTATATGATAGCGGAACAAACACTGGTAGCAGTTACTTCTGTAAAATATCTGGGAGTATGCGTACGGAACGATTTGAAGTGGAATGATCATATAAAATTTAATTGTTGGTAAGGCGGGTACCAGGTTGAGATTCATTGGGAGAGTGCTTAGAAAATGTAGTCCATCAACAAAGGAGGTGGCTTACAAAACACTCGTTCGACCTATACTTGAGTATTGCTCATCAGTGTGGGATCCGTACCAGGTCGGGTTGACGGAGGAGATAGAGAAGATCCAAAGAAGAGCGGCGCGTTTCGTCACCGGGTTATTTGGTAACCGTGATAACGTTACGGAGATGTTTAATAAACTCAAGTGGCAGACTCTGCAAGAGAGGCGCTCTGCATCGCGGTGTAGCTTGCTCGCCAGGTTTCGAGAGGGTGCGTTTCTGGATGAGGTATCGAATATATTGCTTCCCCCTACTTATACATCCCGAGGAGATCACGAATGTAAAATTAGAGAGATTAGAGCGCGCACGGAGGCTTTCAGACAGTCGTTCTTCCCGCGAACCATACGCGACTGGAACAGGAAAGGGAGGTAATGACAGTGGCACGTAAAGTGCCCTCCGCCACACACCGTTGGGTGGCTTGCGGAGTATCAATGTAGATTTAGATGTAGATGTAGATGAACTTACTGGATGTGTCTGTTCACTTCATCCCAGGTCATTTAATATGATTACAATCCAGGGATGAGCACGCCATATCATTCAGTACCTTCTGTTTTTCCTTGGATGCATTGTCCTTCTAATAGAAAACTGACTAATGTTTTGGGGGCTGCACAGGGTAGCTGCGCGGTCTAGGGCCTCTTGTCATGGTTTGCACAGCTCCCCCCTGTCGGTGGTTCGAGTCCTCCCTCGTGTGTGTGTGTGTGTGTGTGTGTGTGTGTGTGTGTGTGTGTGTGTGTGTTGTCTCCTTAGTGTAAGTTACTTGCCAATGCCCACCACATCCACACACACAGAAGTTTTAAAGATTTTATGAAATTCCATCTCTCTGCCTCATGCCTTGTCACAGTACCTCAGACAAAATCTGAACTTGAAATATAAACATAGCCTAGAGCTGTGCAACAGCAATATGCATTGTCCTTTGATCTGCACCAACAGTGTCATGACCAGCCAGTAGTTGCTGGAAACATGGTGCAAACTTGTGTTTTACAGACGACAGTAATGAGTTCCGATAATGTTTGAGAAATTTGATGCATCCATCACTTGCAAATTTCTTTCTGTCATACAGTTTATAATACATGAAATCTTGTCATTGACTGTAATTTGCTACAAAATTTGTCAAGGGTATGAGGAATAGATAATGGAATACATCGACGATATGCAAATGAGTGTGATTGTGCAGCAAAAGATCTGAGCACTGTGCACAACACAGAATGCAGTGGATGCTTGTTTCTGGTACATTACCATACAAGGTGGAGAAAAATTGTCACGGGATTTTAACCTTGGATAGCTGATTCCAGTAGGAACCAGAATTATTAATGTTGTGTAGACCGACAACGCACCATTTTTAAACTACGGAAAGTTGGCACCACACGCTCCAATTGGCTGTCGGATTGCCCTTCCATTCTTGAGTTGATGGGCTGCGCTATGGTTGTTGTTTCACACATACAAACGTCCATCGTCGTGGATATATTGTGATCTCCGGCAGGCAAAGCATTTGCGGTCATGCGTTGTCCAGAGCATCTGGCAACAGGGCAATTCCGTGGCCAATCGAAGTGCATGGCGCCAAATTTCCATAGTTTAAAAGTAATGTGTTGTCGACCTACACAGCACTAGTAATTTTGGTTCCCACTGGCATCAGCTATCCAGAGTTAAAATTTCGTGACAATATTTTTCTCTATCCTGTATTTGGCAAGGCCCTGTTGAGGTTTACGATGGTGGTTTGAATCTCATTGAGGATGTGGAGTAAAACAACATTGTTGCTCAAAACTATGGAAACAAAATTACAATCCTTGAAGTCGAGGCAAATTTCTAACCTATAAAAGACCAAAGCTAGATTACAATCTCCCGTGCATGGTATTTTGAAACGCAGGATTATTTATTGATTGACTTTTTGGCATGTGATGTAACCAACAACAGCAGAACTTATTACGATCATACAATCCGAAATGAATGATAAGGCAGTTTGAGATTTGAATTTTATGTAAAACCACAAAACACAAAGTCACTGCCACAGTATTACAACAGTGCAGTGTCTGATGACACTAGACTTTTGCTGTGAACATTTTTTCTTTTTACCTAGAGACCCATCTGATTTTGAAGTCTCTTTGTGTCTGACAATTTCGTTGCTGGTGGGACATTAAGGGTGATAATAGTGTTAAACAAGCTATTGCCACTTAGTTATAACTACATACAGCATCATTCTTTGATAAGGAGATACTGAATGTAATAACGAAATAAACGTCAAACGAAAAAACTGCAAAGAACAAAACTTGTCTAGCTTGAAGGGGGAAACCAGATGGCACTATGGTTGGCCCGCTAGATGGCACTGCCATAGATCAAGCAGATATCAACTGCGTTTTTTTTTTTTTTTAAATATGAATCCTCATTTTGTATTACATATTCGTGTAGTATGTAAAGAAATATGAATGTTTTAGTTGGACCACTTTTTCGCTTTGTAATAGATGGTGCTGTAATAGTCACAAACGTATAAGTACATGGTATCATGTAACATTCCGCCAGTGCGGATGGTATTTGCCTCGTGATACATTACCCCTGTTAAAATGGACCATTTACCAATTGCAGAAAAGGTTGATATCATGTTGATCTATGACTATTGTGATCAAATTGCCCAACGGGCATGTGCTATGTGTGCTGCTCAGTATCCTGGATGACATCATCTGAGTGTCCGGACCGTTTGCTGGATAGTTACGTTATTTAAGGAAAAAGGAAGTGTTCAGCCACATGTGAAATGTCAACCACAATCTGCAACAAATGGTGATGCCCAAGTAGGTGTTTTAGCTGCTGTTACAGCTAATCCGCACATCAGTAGCAGACAAATTGCACTAGAATTGGGAATCTCAAAAACGTTGGTGTTGAGAATGCTACATCAACATCGATTGCACCTGTACCATATTTCTATGCATGGCGACAACTTTGAACGTCATGTTCAGTTCTGCCATTGGGCACAAGAGAAATTACAGGTCGATGACAGATTTTTTGCACATGTTCTATTTAGTGACTAAGTGTCATTCACCAACAGCGGTAACATAAACCGGCATAATATGCACTATTGGGCAACGGAAAATGCACAGTGGCTGTGACAAGTGGAACATCACCGACCTTGGTGGGTTAATGTGTGGTGCGGCAGGAAGGGTAATTGGCACCCATTTTATCATTGGCAATCTAAATGGTGCAATGTATGTTGATTTCCTACGTAATGTTCTACCGATGTTACTACAAGATGTTTCACTGCATGACAGAATGGCGATGTACTTCCAATGTGATGGATGTCCTTCACACAAGCTCACGTGCGGTTGAAGCAGTATTGAATAGCATATTTCATGACAGATTGATTGGTCGTCGAAGCACCATACCGTGGCCCGCACATTCACCGGATCTGACGTCCCCGGATTTCTTTCTGTGGGGAAAGTTGAAGGATATTTGCTATTGTGATCCACCAACAATGCCTGACAACATGTGTCAGTGCATTGTCAACACATGTGCGAACATTACAGAAGGCGAACTACTCGCTGTTGAGAGGAATGTCATCACACATATTGCCAAATGGATTGAGGTTGACGGATATCATTTTGAGCATTTATTGCATTAATGTGGTATTTACAGCTAATCAAGCTGTAACAGCATGCGTTCTCAGAAATGATAAGTTCACAAAGGTACATGTATCATATTGGAACAACCGAAATAAAATGTTCAAACGTACCTACGTTCTGTATTTTAATTAAAAAAACATACCTGTTACCAACTGTTCGTCTAAAATTGTGAGCCATATGTTTGTGACTATTACAGAACCATCTATCACAAAGCGAAAAAAGTGGTCTAACTAAAACATTCATATTTCTTTACGTACTACACAAATATGTAATAAAAAATGGGGGTTCCTATTTTTAAAAAAACGCAGTTGATATCTGTTTGACCTGTGGCAGCGCCATCTAGCAGGCCAACCATAGTGCCATCTGGTTTCCCCCTTCAGGCTAGACAAGTTTCGTTCTTTGTAGTTTTTACGTTTGGCGCTTATTTTGTGAGATATTTGGCCCAGTCACGATCAATGGACCACCCTGTTTATCGTGTTCTCTTAAGTGGGCACTGTAAAATTTATTTTGGAGATTCATTATACACAATAATTTATCAACTTGTTTTTAAAGACCCCAATTGTTGTGTCTAGGAATCCTGCATACTCGGTTCGCTAGACAAATAATCAAACAACTCTTCATTACTGAGTTTTATTACAATAAGGCGAGATACTATTACTTAACTTTGATAGATGTGTTGCAAGCAAATGGCAACATACAAAATAATCAGTCTTCTTCAGTATAGGCAAACACAAGTCTGTGCTGCATAGAGATTCCTAACAAAGTGGCTGACGTTGATGTTGCTGTCGAAGTGGGCTACCACCAATCGGGCGTAGCGCTTAAGTCATTTTCACATAGGAGCCACTGCTGTTGCATTGTCATCTTGGAGGGAACGTGCCATTGGCTGACTTCTTCTCATAACCTTCTCTTCCCTGTCATTCCCAAATGGTATGCCGGCACTGACTTTACTCTGTAATGTTCCTCCCCCCCCCCCCCCCCCCCCTCCCCTCCACAAGCGACGTACTGTCATTGTATCTGGAGCTCAACTGGTGGGGTCGGGGGGGGGGGGGGGGGGGGGGGTAGGAGCATGAACGCTTTGCGCTTTGATAGACTGGAAGCTATGTTTGCATGGGACGTCAGACTTCTGGTCGTACCCTGCCATCCGAACTCTGCTCTGGTGGAAATGCCCCTGGAAATCACCCAGAAGGGTAAGTGTCCACCTCCTGTGGCCCATACCATGATATAGAAGGCATGTAGGCATGTCCAGCTCCATTGGTAGGATGAGAGGAAGCAGAGGAGATGGGGGTCCGTCTTCATGGGATTGTCCTGCAGTGTCATGATGACACCCTCTGACGGCTGCTGTGGCTGTGCTATCCTTGGGATCCTTGAATCTGGGGGAAGAGATACAGAAGGATCACCATGCACATGACAGCGGCGAATTCGACTGTGATGTTAGCACTGCAATCCATCTGTGCCTGATATGAGATACATCCATGCGTCAAGTTGACAAGGGATCTTACCTCGCGCCCACTGTCTGCTGCTGCCAAAAACCCTGAAAAAAAAAAAACAATATTATGCAGTGTGAAGTGATACTTGTGGCCTTCCTTCACCGCTGGGTGCTGAGGAGGGTGGAGCAATGTCTAATGGCAGCAGCCGTGAAGAAATTCTGCCGGCAGTGGTCCATCTCATGGATGCGAGTGATAGGAGGCAAGAAACAGTTGCAATGCTTGAGCTCTAGGTTGTGTGGTGTGAAGTTTGTCAATTTGCTGGTTGAAGTTTCTGACAAAATGTTCCACTTCGCCATTTGACTGTGGATGGGACGGGGCACTAGTTAGATGCTGTATGCCATTGCATTCACAGAATGTCTCAAATTCGTGTGATGTGAACTAAGGGCCTTTGTCCAACACTATGGCTTCAGGCAAAACTTTGAGGCAAAAAATAGAGGACAACACCTGAACTGTGCTCTGTGACATTGTCAAGTTCATTGGCACAGCAAAAGGAATCTTGATATAAGAGTCCACCACAATCAACCAACAAATTTTCCCAAAAGAACCCACAAAGTCTATGTGCACATGTTGCCATGGTGGTTGCGATTTAAGCCAAGCAGAAAATTTTTGTGGCAGAGTGAAATGATTTTCGTACATGTGTGACACTGTGACGTCATCTGTTCTATTTGGGTGTCCATACCCTGCCAAATACAGTGTCGACACGGTAACTGTTTCATATGAACAATCCCCCAGCGTCTTTGGTGAAGTGAGTGCAACACTTCTTTTTGGAAAGCTTTGGGGATCAACACACGACTGTCCACTGTCATTTTGAACAAGAATGATACCTTGCTGTATAGTGAGGATATGTCGATGTGCAAAGTATTGGCGCACTACAAAGTTCTACGTGCTATGCAATGAGCGAGGCCAAGATGTGCGAATGTATTTTAGCAAAATGTTTGAAGTTCAGAGGAAAGGATTGAAGCAATTCAGCATCATGAGCATCGATGTAACAACAAGAGCCAGGTGAAGTGTCAATGTTCGTAATAGGCCCAAGTGGAAGAAGTGAAAGTGCGCCCGCATTACCATATTGAGCTGTCGGACGATACACAATCTCGTACAGATATTGAGACAACAACAAAGCCCATCTTTGCAATTTTTGAGCAGTTCATACAGGAGCCGGCTTCATCGAAGGAAACAAGAACTGCAATGGATTGTGATCTGTTACTAAGTAGAATTTTCTGCCATACACATAGTGGTGGAATTTGGTGACACCATACACAATAGCCAATGCCTCTTTCTCGATTTGTGAATAGTTACAATGAGCTTTGAACAACACTTTTGATGCAAAAGCAATAGGCCTGTCTTTATCACCAAATCTATGTGAAAGCACTGCACTGATTCCGTAAGAGGAAGCGTCGACTTGCAACACAACTGGTTCGTCAGGAACAAAGTGAACCAAGCCTCAATCACTGAGAAATACATCATTAAGTTTTTGAAAAGCTTCTTGGCACTCATCTGTCCAAACAAAGGGGTGTTCTTGTGATGAAATTGAGCTGCGATTTGTGCGACATCGGTATGAACTGGATATGAGAGTTCATTTTCCCTAAGAGTGACTGCGAGTGTGTGACATTGCGAGGAACTGGCAGATCACATATGGCTAACAGATGTAACTGAAGAGGATGTACACCTTGACTGTTTATGACATAACCAAGATACTGCAACTCAGATTTAAAAAAGATTGCACTTGACCAGTTTACACTTTAGTCCTGCATCAGATAACACACAAAACAAAGCATGCAAATTTGCAATATGTTCTTCAGGTAGCGACCTGATATGACAGTATCATCCAAATAGTTTGAACAATTTGGTACTTGCACACAGTTTGAGATTCTTCATCTAGTGGTATTTGAAGTTACATGTTGCTCAAATTAATTTTTAAAAGTAGCGATGCGTGCCTGATCTGACCACAAGATCCTCTGGGAATAGCAATGGATAAGTATCAATCACAATTTGTGGGTTGACTGTAGACTTAAATTGACCACAGAGGGCAATGCAACCTGAAAGTTTGGGGAGCAAAACCAGTGGACTTGCCCATTGCTAGCTTGTATGGGTGCAATAGCTCTGCTATCTTGCAATTCTTTAAGTTCAGCAGCCACTTTGTCCCATAATGCAATGGTTCAGGCAAAATTTTGGCTGAGCATTGTCTTTCAGAGTAGTATGTGCAACAAAATTGTTAGCCTTGCCTAACAATTCAGAAAAGACTTCTGAGAATTGTTTCAGCAAGCTAGATACACTGTCTCTGGCATTGAATTCAGTCACTGTCAACACATTGTCCTAACTTTGAAAAAAAAAAAAAAAAAAAAAAAAAAGAAAAAAATCAAAGCCAAATATCCAAATATGTTCTGACAATCGCATGATTGTAGCATAGGGAAAGTCACAGTTCGCGTGTACGAGTGATACAGGCAGGCAAAGTACATTTTTCGATAATGGGAATATCTTGGCCATTATAAACTGTGAGGAGTGTGCTAGTTTTAGACAGGCGTGGGGAGCCTAACAGTTCATGTGTGTTAAGATTCAGCAATGTAACAGAGGCACCAATGACCAACTGAAATTTCACATGATTTCCACTAAGATGCAAGTGAACAAAAAGTTTGTTGGACTGGCGTAGTGCTGAAGAAACTGTTTGCTTGTTAGTTTTGCTGATGCCTGCAGCAGGATATGAATACACTGCATTGATGACATAGGCCTTGTGATGAGATCTTTGTGAGTGGGTTCAAATGGCTCTGAGCACTATGGGACTTAACATCTATGGTCATCAGTCTTTGTGAGTGGGCAGAATTCCAATGTTTGTCCTGATGCAAATGTACGGATTGTATGTGACCTTTCTATCCAAGGCATAACACTGTGCTTGTCTGGATGGGCAATCTTGGTGTTTATGCTGTGAATAGCATTGAGGGCATGACTTAATTCTATTCACTGACGTAGCTGCCTCTTTAGAGAAAAGTTTACGCGGCTTGGCACGTGCGTGCAGTTGCTGCCTACAGGGCCGGTCATGAACAAGGGATGACTCAACCCAACAAATTGGTGACTGCTCAAATTTACAGCTGCCATGGCACCTGAATCGTACTGATCTGGAATTGCACTATGTGACAAAATGAGGGATCTGACTGTTTCAAAATCTGTTATTGATGGTTGACATCAGTTGCATTCTACATGATCGCATATTCTGCAAATCCATTACCCACTCGAGATAAGGTTGTTCTGACCTTTTCTTGTAACAAAAGAATTGGTACCTAGCTGCCACCAAATTCATATGTTGGTCATAATTGTTAGTGAACCTACAAACTGGAGTGGTGTTAGGAAACAATTTCTGAATGAGGCGAAAGACTGCACTTCTTGCTGTTGACAAAAAGTAATGTAGTTTCACAGTACCTGATACTTTGTGAGCAATGATGTGGGCTTCATAATGTTGCAACCACTCGAGCCATTCCTCTTCTTTTTCATTAAACTGGCAAAAAGGCAGTATGGCACTTTGAGCAACAGTTGCGGCATGTTGTGCTGTGTTTGTTGCTTGGTTGGCGAGTAACTGCTTTACTGTGTTTAGAAGGGTTGCAATCTGCTGCGTCTAAAACTGAAATGTGTGTTAGCTGCATTGCATCTATCACTTGCAGCTGAGGCGCCTGAGCACGGCATGGAATGGTTGGGTTGCTCAGTATGGAATGGGCAAATGCAATAGATCGACAATGCAAGCAATAAAAGTAAGCACACAAGCAAAGAAAATTTCTGCAATACCCACCTGAAAACACTGAAGAAAAAAACTATAAGAGACACTGTTAGAACATGTAAGCACACCCCTGCAAAAAAGAAACAAGGTAGAATTAAGGCGCCAACAAAACACAAAAGCCCACGACAAAACAAAACAGACAAAACAAGTGGCAGCTGATGGCTAGGGGCTCGAATATTAACAGGTTGTCACTATGCTATTTGTTCACCTCGTCACCAATGTTGTTATGTCTAGCAATCCTGCATACTTGGTTCACTAGACAAACAATCAAACAACTCATATTAATGAGTTTTATTACAATAAGGCAAGATACAATTACTTAACTTTGATAGATGTGTCGCAAGCAAAGGGCGAGGTACAAAATAATCAGTTTCCTTCAGTATAGGCAAACACAAGTCAGTGCTACATTGAGATTCCTAACGAAGTGGCTAATGTTGACGCTGCTATCAAAGTGACCTGCCACCTGTTGGGCATGGTGCTTATGTCGTCTTCACGTAGGGGCCGCTGCTGTCACATTGGAGGGAGGTTGGTGAGTGCATGATTGGCTGACTTCCTCTCATAGCCTTCTCTTCCCTGTTGCTCCTGACTGGTGTGTCAGTGCTGACTTTATGCTGTAATACCAATAGTGGGGAAATGAGTATGATACTATATATTTATGTTCTATGACGATAGCTGGAAATATGTCATTTGAATACAAACTGATGTTACAAAATGTAACAGCAAACAAAAATTTTGCAGGTCACCAAATGCACTAAGTGAGCACTTTCTTTATTGAAATCCTTTGTATATATCTAAATATTCTGCGTTTCCTTAATAAACTTTTCTTTAAAGTAATTGCTTCTACTCTCTTACTTTCCTTAAATTTGCCATAAGAGATGATAAAATATAATGCAACAAGAACATGTGAATATACCACATGCACCATTAAAAACTGAATCCTGTCTGATGTAATTTGCTGTCTGTTAATTTTGTAGCACATTCAGGTTTTAGTAGATGCTTTGATTTTTGTTCCAGAATGCAGGAGGCTGATGTTGGCTTTGTTTTGGTTGTGGATCGTCGTAATGACAAATGGAGTTCTGTGAAGGCCGTCCTTCTGAAAATCTCAGTGAGTTGATAATATTTTCTCAGAAGGATGTAGGAAGAATCTGAAACTTCAGTAATGGACATTTGCAAATTCCTGTGTGTTAAGTACAGATAATACAAATATATTAATAATGTCATTACAGTAAAGATGACTCTCCTTCTCTCTCTTTCTATATTATTTACATTTTTTGTCTGTGGATTATTTAATGTTCCTGGTTTGTTGTCAGAACAGATTTATTACATTTTATTGAGAAAGAATACCTATTTTATCAGTTGTTTAGATTCTGATGCACTAAATCTAGATCAGTTATAATCTGTTGTAACTCAACCATTTCTTCCACTAGGACTTAAAAACCACCTTTTGCCATCCGTTAAAATGAGAAATATCCTTTCCAAAATTATTCTTACAGTCTCGAAGTTCTATTTTTCCCTAGACCCAATCTGCTTTCTTGACACCTGTTTTATCCTCCTGTTACCTGTGCTTCCAAGCCCTATACCATAAGGGTTTACTCCTTTGACTGTCTTACACCAGCATTGCCTACCATCTCCTACTGACCTGTAACTGCCATCTCTCTGACTGAGAAGTAGAGCTGTGAGAGAACAGGTACACCATCTGTCAGTTCTGCTACAGTTTATGTGCAGCATTATATGTGGGCATTGTTAGATTTGCTTTCATTAGCGTATACTACTAGATCCTAGTCACAGGTAAATGTGATCTTGCAGATGCAGAGTATGTTCTTCAGTGTAATATAATGAATTCACAACTCATATTATATACATTTCACACCCTCACCCTATACCTCCTCTACACCTCTTTTCTTCTTCACCTCAGTAACCACTCCACTTAGAATTGCATGTGTTTTGACAGGACATTAAGCCCTAAGGCTGTTCCATCATGAATTAAATGAATAATTTGGTTGCCACAAGGTTGATCCTTGTAGATACATTGGTTCTTAAAGAGGAGTTGTTCAGTCTCCTGAAAAATCATTGTGCACAAGCACAACTTCTTCCCATAATTCGGAAAATACAAGATGTGTGTGAAACATTTGGTGAATAATCACAGAAAATAAAGGAAACAAGACATACAACAAAATACCTTTACTGGCTTTCAAGGTAATAACCCTTATCCCCAACACGCTTCTGAAATTGGTTGTAAAGCTATTGGAAATTGCTAGCAAACTCTTCTTGTGGAATCACTCGAGGAACCATGGTCACACATTGTTGGATATCTGCAATGTCTGTGACCATTCCTGAACGATAGTGCTTATACTGGGTTTGCTTATACTCAACTCCTTTGCTCTCATTCACAAAGACAGCCACCGGTCATCTACAAGCACCCATATTCCTCTCATTGTAAAATGATGCAACGTGTTGACATAGAGTTTTGCTTCGTGCAAGTTTACAGTGTTGAAGCAGTGAGTATAAAATGCTGGTTTACAAGCTTTTGGAAGAGCTGCATTTGAGTCGATAAGCACAATCCCAGACAGCACTGAATAAGTGCGGTGTACATTTACAGATGATTGGCGGCTGTCTTTGAGAATATCAGAAGGGTTTAACATAAGCAAAGGCAGTATAAGCATGATTGTTCATGAACATTCACAGATGTTGTGGATATCCATCATTGCATGACTATAATGTCTTGAATGATTCCACAAGAAATGTGTGTTGACAGTTGCCAACAGCTTTGTCACTGATGTCAGAAATGTGTTGTAGCTAATGGTGATTACTATGAAGGCCAGTAAAGGGATTTTGTTTGTAACTCTTGTTTCCGTTATTTTCTGAAACCTTTCACCCAATTTTTCAGACGCAACTTGTGTGTTAAATTCAACATCACGGGATTCTTAGTACCTTTCTCAAGTTCTAGACATGATTCTCCAGTTTAAAAATGAAAAACTGAAATTTCCACTCTCACTGTGGCACAATTGAAAAATTGGGCAGTCATTTATGAGCTTCCTCTTAAGCATTTTTCCATTTCAGAATTACCTTGGAAACTCATTGAATGAGAAAGATAATTTAGAATGATCAGTCATAAAATATATTTGTTGTACATATCAGTGGGAGGATTCTAGTGTGCGTATAAAACTACATGAACTGAAGAATGTATTTCGCTCATAGAAAACAAATCAGATTAGTGCTGATGCCGTTGTATGAAGAATTACCATTCAGCATGAAATGAGCCCCAAATCCTTCAACATACATTATCACTTGCATATATACAATTCATATTCTCAGTCTCTTGGCAAGTTGTAGCATCATTCAGCTGATCCAGACTCATGTCAGAATCATTTGATAAATACTCCAGTCATGTGTGTACAAGCCTCCCTGGTCGTCTTACCTGAAATGTATTGAACACATTTTGAATGCTGTGAAGAGGGATGTGCATACTTTGGATCCTGGTTCAACCACTCTCCCAGAGCTGTGGGTTGATAATAATGGAACAGTAAGCCTGTGACATGGTGTTTTGTGAAGGCAGTGTTATAATGTGTCACTACCATAGCGCATCTGATGCCAGAGCAAACTTTCTACAGATTTTGACATTTTTAGTTTGCCATGGTAGTTGATAAGACATACATGTATAGCTTTCAGCCAAAACAAAAACAAACAGGCGCGCATGCGCGCGCGCACGCACGCACGCACACACACACACACACACACACACACACACACACACACACACACACACACACACGACTGCCAGCTCCAGCAGCTCAGTCTGGAATGCAACATCACATGGGATGCAAGCAGCAGTCTGGAGAGGGCGGTGAAGAGGGGGGGGGGAGGGGAAGGAAGAGATGAATTCTGTCTGGCAGTGTGTGCAGGGACTAAACTGCCAACAGGCACAGTGTCAGGAGGTTGTAGGGCAGGGAGGTTGGGAAAAAAGGAGCAAAAATGGAAAGGAGTGGAGAAAGACAAGTGGATGCATTGGCAGAGGGCTAAAAATAAACAGGGTTGGGAGATGAGTATGGGAAGTAAATGATAGGTCAGACGGGGTAAAAACTATTAGGTGAAGGGTTTGGGCAAAGTATGTTACCATAAGTTGAGGGTGGGATAATGACGGGAGTGGAGAATATGTTGTAAGGATAACTCCCATCTGTGCAGTTCAAAAAAGCTGGTGGTGGAGGGAAAGATCTAGATGACCCGGCTAGTGAAGCAGCCATTGAAATCAAGTGTGTTATGTTCAGTTGCATGCTGTGCCACAGGGTGATATACTTTGCTCTTGACCTCAGTTTGGCGGTGGCCTTTCATCCTGGTGGACAGCTGGTTGATAGTCATACCAATACAAAAAGCTGTGCAATGATTGCAGCAGAGCTGGTAAGTGACATAGCTGCTTTCACAGGTGGCCCACTCTGGATGGGGTAGGATAAGCCTGTAATAGGACTGGAATAGGAAGTGCTTGGTGGTGGAATAGTCATGTTTTGCACCTGGGTCTTCCATAGGGATATGACCCTTGTGGGAAGGGATTGGGAGTGGCATAGGGATAGACTGAGATGTTGTGAAGGTTGGATGGGCAATGGAAAACCACTTTAGGAGAGGTGGAAGCCATCTTGGATCGGATGTTCCTCATTGCAGGGCATGATGATAGATAATCACAGTCCTGGTGAAGGATGTGTTTCAGTTGTTCCAGCAAAACTTTCCTGCTGGGTGATGAAGGGGACACTCATTTGTGGCTAGTTCTTGGGGGTGGTGGAAGGATTGGGGGTATGAGTGGAAATGGCACAAGAGATCTGGGGGATAGTGCCTGCCTGTGAAGGCCTTGGTGAGACCCTCAGCATAAGGAGCAAGGGAGTTTTTTCACTGCAGATATGCCATCCCCTGGTAGCCAGGCTATACTGTCCCCACACTCTCAACCCAACTGTTTCCACCCCCTCCGTCCTATCACCTCCTCCAGATTCTCATTTTCCAACCCTGTTTATTTGCAGCCCTCTGCTAATGCATCTGTCCGTCTTTCCCCACCCTTCTCCATTTTTGCTGCTTTTTTCCCCATCTCCCTATTCCACAACCTCCTGACACTGCGCATGTTGGCAGTCCAGTCCCTGCACACTCTGGCAGACAGTGTTCATCTCTCTTCCCACCTGTACACTACGTGCATGCGTATGTGTGTGTGTTTTACTGATGGAGGCTGTGGCCGACAGAAGCTATATGTGAGTCTTTCTTAATTGTGTGTCTCCAACTTGACATGGCTTCTTTGTGCTAAGTAGCGATCTGTCTTTTCCTACTTTGTTGATATTCCTACCAGGATTTTCCATTACTTGACCCAAGATTGTGGTTACACAGTGAGAGACATTTTTCACGTTTGCAATTCTGGTGCACGTCAGATCTACAGTTACATCTGATGCAAAAGTGAGTTAAATACAGTAACAAGATGGCGACCTAGTTCTAGATGAAAGAGCACAAGTCAGATGACAGTGATGATATTGAGTGTGGTTTTAATGATGAATACAGGTTATCTTCTAGTTAATTAATTAGTGAAGATACATTTTATATTTAATATTACGTAACTTGGTTAAGAAAAGATGTGATTGTACAATTATATGAAATTAAGGTTATGTGCAAAAGTGGACTAACTGCTTGAGTGTGTGCTGTTGACACCATCTAGGTTGGAAAGTAGCAGAATACACACTCCTGTTGATAAAGCTTTGTTCCAAAGTGATTATTGCAGCAGTTCAATTTTATAAACATTAAGAATGTAGTATGTTCACACCAGTAAATAAGAAATGCAAAAGATTATCATTTTCATTGTAAATCTGTTGGCAAGACACATAAGAAAACAGTTGACATATTTAGAAGCAAAACCAAATCTTTAAGTACATTTGACAAAGCTTGTGAAAATGTGAAGGCTTTTGCAGATATAAATTAAGAAAAAAAAAATGTGTCATTGGTAGGTTGACCTTTCAAGGATAACAATGCAAAAAGACAAATGGGAAGCAATAAAAGGTGAATGCACTGGACTGACACTTGATCTACAGAAGACAGTTTCACTCCCAAAAGCTCCTAATGGTACTGTATAACAATGAAAACAACCAGTTTTTGACAGTAGTTGGATAGATAAAAAGTCTACTCACCAAGCGGTGGCAAACCACATGTAAAAGGAGGTCATACTTAGGCAAGCTTTCGGAGCCATGAGGTGCATCACAATCAGCGAAAATAAGCCAAGTGTAATACAGTTTCTGAACTTCCCAGCAGTCCCCTGAAATTCAAGTTTACCAGGAAAAAACTACTTATAAATGTAAAGAAGGAAAACGTAGACATAGTCGGTGTTACGCTACGTTACCCTAGTTCACAACTATTTTTGCAAGAACTTACTAAGTACTACTCAGATTGTTGGAGATCCATATCAATCCATCTCAATAGATCAGTGAGAATCCTTAAAATTATACTTAAAATATACAAGAGATGGTCTCTTAATAGCACACAACATAGTCCTTAGTTGAATGAAACAATATTGTTTTATGCAGGGTACTATAATAAGGGAAGATGGCACTACAGATGTAGGCAGTACATTGCTTTGAAGCCGGTGCCGCTATGTTAGATGCCCTGAAACAATAGAACAATAGCAGAGTACTGTTTATGATTGCTTCATGTCCTTAATTTCTGTCATATGCACACAACAGTTGTTTTAGATAGAAAATATGACTGCTTTCATGAGTAACAGCATCAAGAAAGCATTCTCAGCATTTTTCTGGTCTTAAGTGTGTATTTGATCCAGTAATATGGCACATTTCATCTCATTAAAGTAATTTTCTTTTTGTGATCCATTTTGAATAAGCAAGAAGAGAAGTATGTGATGTGAAAACGCTGCTTTAGTAATCCAATATTTTCCTGATGTTTTCGTCAGTCTTAAAAATGCTAAGAGATATTTTGCTATGTTTTGTCAATTTCCAATATTTCCTTCTCACTGTGTTCATTCTGAGAGCTTATCAGGTTGGTCTGATAGGAAATATAAAGTCAGATGACAGAAATAAATTCACTACAGTAAAAGTAAATAGCAAAACAAAAATTTATGTTTATAAAAGAAAATATCACTTGAATGAGTCCACAAACAAATCAGATGTGATTCCGTTATGTTTTAGAGTATAATCAGAATGTTTATTTCCCCTTTAAATTACACAAACTGGCATTTTTAATCAAATCTGTAGCATCATAAGCTAATGTTTGGGGCAGCTGTCATTTGTGTCATTTGTGCATGGTTTTTACAGGTAATATCTATGTTGAGACAGTATTGTTCTTCAATTTCCATTTCTTGTAATCGCCGTATCTCTTATAGGCCGTTGATGTCTGATTTCTGTGAAAAGCAAATATGTCACATTGAATAAATGTTAATCTGTTGAATGTCATTTAGTGTTCTCAATACTCCAACTGATTTTTTTCTGTGGCTGAACGTCAGAGATTAATTTCTTGAAGCATGCAATTTGTTCTTGGTCATTGTGGCATATAACTCTCTGATTATGATTGAGGAAGATTACTGTGGCTGTGTGTGTTGCACCTTCATTTTAATGTAATTGTTTATATTTTTCTCTAAAGTTCTTTAATTTAGAAACTAAAGAATAATTTGTTTACCATTTTAGGGCTTTTTCCCTGGCCTAATACATGTGGCATATGTTTTACGGCCAGTTGGTTTTCTTCAGAAGGCTATTTTGGAATTTACCAATAAACTGTCAAAGGATGAGTTCAAATTCAAGGTAATTTTGAACTATATTAGGCTGTTTGGCGCATTTCATATTTTTGTGCATATTTGACTAGTTCCATGTCAGCTAGTAAAAAGATGTTGAATGAAGTTGCAATGTATTATCTTTTGTAATGGTTTAAATCAGAAATGTCACTTATTTTTGTTGTAACAATATGAGACTGACTTACAGTGTTATTGCATGTGAAGCTAGACCAGTAATGACAGTGAATCAACAAAGCTAAATGTTGTAGTTAACCCCATTGTGAAGTGAAGACTTTAATGTGCTCGGCACTAAAGGATTGTCAGTTTTTCAGGTCTGCTATAATATATAATTAGAGAGTTAAGTTTCCTGCCCTTTGTGCTTCCATGTTCATTGTGTTCTTATTTTTTGAACAACAGAGATTTAGGTCTAAATGCTTGAACTGAATTATAGCTGTTTTGGTTTATGTTAAACCCTCCATAGTACAACCATTCAGTTCCGTAATGCACTTGCCTTCTACTACCCATTACTCTGACTTATTTGCAGCATGAATTAATCAGAAGTATTTACAACCTGAAACATTTTGTGTATGTGAAAAATGTGTAGATGTATGATCTGACTCCTTGGGGATATGAGATAGAGGGCAGGAAAAAGAAGACAACTCATGACTGCTCCTGTTAAGTATTATATAGAGGCTGCAAGAAGACTTATGGTGTAGAGGCTTTGTTAAGAGTTCATGGTGGTTGTTCATTGCTCGCTTCGAGGAGGAGGAAAATCTGATAAAGTATACTGGTTCCCTAGCAAGTTTTGTACTAGCAGCTAAAGTGGCATTTACTTTAGAAGAGAGGTGAGCTATCAGTAATGTAATGAGACACTTCTGTGTTAAACACATTCTTAATGTTGTGGTTGTGGCTAATGGAGATGGTTTACAGTGCAATCGATGAGGGTAATTGCAGCTTACCCGTAAAACAACCTTGCTAGACTCAAAAATTAAAAAGAATCTGCTCAACAATGTAGGGAAAGAATGATTACTACTTACCATAAAAAAAAAAAAAAAAAAAAACACGTTAAGTTACAGACAGGCTCAATTAAAGGACACTTACACAAAATTTACAGCCACAGCCTTCATCAGCAAAAGAAAAGGACACACCATTCACACACACAAGCAAGCACACCTCACCCACACATGATCGTCAAATCGAGCAGCTTGGGCCAGAGTGCGAGTATCATGTGGGATGGAAGCAGCAATCTGGAAGGGTCAGGCAAAGGAAATGGGTAGCTGTGTACAGGTGGGGAGAGAGAGGAACATTGTATGGCAGAGCATGCAGGGACTAGAATGCCAACAGATGAAGTGTCTGGAGGTTGCGGGGCTGGAAAGTCGGGAAAAAAAGGATCAAAAAAGGAGAGGAGCGAGGAAAGACGGGTGGGTGGATGGGTGCATTGACAGAGGGCGGCAAACAAAGAGGGTGGGATATGGGAATGGGGAGAATATGACAGAATGAAAAGGTGGAAACTATTGGGTGGAGGGAGTGGGGACAATATGTTACTGTGGGTTGAGGTTGGGATGACTACTTGAGTGGAGAATGTGTTGTAAGGATAACTCCCACCTGCACAGTTCAGAAAAGCTGGTGGCAAAGGGGAGGATCCAGATGGCTCGGGTAGGAAAGCACCCATAGAAATCAAACATGTTATGTTCAGCTGCGTGTTGTGCCAGAGGGTGATCTACTTTGCTCTTGACCACAGTTTTTCAGTGGCCTTTCATCTTGGTGGACAGTTGGTTGGTAGTCATAACAATATCAAAAGCTGTACAATGATTGCAGCAGAGCTGGTAAATGACGTTGCTGCTTTCATAAGTTGCCCGACAGCTGATGGGGTAGGATAAACCTGTGGCAGGACTGGAATAGGAAGTGGTGGGTGGTGGATTTAGCTGGTCTTGCACCTGTGTGTTCCACAGGGGTATGATACTTTTGGCAGTGGGTTGGGATTGGGAGTGGCATAGGGATGGAGTACAATGTTGTGGAGATTGGGTGGATGACAGAGCACCGATTTAGGAGGGATGGGAAGGATCACGGATAGGATATCCCTCATTTCAGGGCATGATTATAAGTAATCAAAGCCTTGGTGAGTGATGTAGTTCAATAGGTAATGAAAACCCTCATAACGGGTGTGGTTCAGCTGTTCCAGTCTGGGGTAGTAAAGGTTGATTAAGGGGGCATTCCTTTGTGGCTGGTTCTTGAGGATGGTGGGAAGATTCAGGGTGTGTGGGGGCATGGGAGATCTGATGGCGGACTATGTCTGGCGAATAGTGCCCGTCTGTGAAGGCCTTGGTGAGACCCTCAGCATACAGGGCAAGGAAGTTCATGTCACTGCATATATGCCGTTCCCAGGTGGCCATGTTATATGGGTGGAATTTTTTTTATTTTAAAGGGATGATAGCTGTTGAAATGTGGACGGAGGTGACGATGGAGCCATCAGATAAGAGGAGGTCAACATGTAGGAAAGTTGCACACACTGTTGAGGAGGACAAGGTGAAACAGAATGACCTGTTGAGTTGCAGATGGGCACAACAAAGACACACACACATTCACAAAAGCAAGCGAACATCGCACACACGTGACTGCAACCAGTGGCAGCTCCAAATGCAATGGCCCTCTTCCCTTTCATAATATTATCTTCCAGATACATTTCCTTTGTAAAACTGTGACATCTATTTCTTCCACTTTTCACCTTTCCCTTCCAGTATTTCTTTAATACTGGCTTGTCTTCAAAGCTCCTGATGTTCACACAGCAGCTTCTGTCTTCACCCAAAGTTCCTTCAGTTTTCCAATAGGTGGCATCTATCATTTCCATAGTTATGCATACTGCTCGAGCTTTACATTTCTCCACTAACCATTCCTGTCATGGCATTTTGCACTTGCTGCCACTCATTTTTCTGGTATTTGTATTCTCTTTCTCCTGCTTAACTTATGTTTGTATCAAGTTCAATTCCATGGGGAGTTTGAATGATGCTTGTACATGTGAAAGTTATATTGGAATGTTGTTCTGGTCTTCAGTCCAGAGACTGGTTTGATGCAACTCTCCATGCTAGTCTATCCTATGCAAGCTTCTTCATCTCCCACTACCTACTGCAACCTACATCTTCTAAATCTGCGTAGTGTATTCATCTCTTGGTCTCCCTCTACGATTTTTACCCTCCACGCTGCCCTCTAATATTAAATTGGTCATCCCTTGATGCCTCAGAACATGTCCTACCAACCGACCCCTTCTTCTAGTCAAGTTGTGCCACAAATTTCTCTTCTCCCCAATTCTATTCAATACCTCCTCATTAGTTATGTGATCTACCCATCTAATCTTCAGCATTCTTCTGTAGCACCACATTTTGAAAGCTTCTATTCTCTTCTTATCCAAACTATTTATCATCCATGTTTCACTTCCATACAAATACTTTCAGAAACGACTTCCGGACACTTAAGTCTATACTCGATGTTAACAAATTTCTATTCTTCAGAAAGGCTTTCCTTGCCATTGCCAGTCGACATTTTATATCCTCACTACTTTGACCGTTGTCAGTTATTTTGCTCCTCAAATAGCAAAACTCATCTACTGCTTTAAGTGTTTCATTTCCTAATCTAATTCCCTCAGCATCACCCGATTGAATTCGACTACATTCCATTATCCTCGTTTTGCTTTTGTTGATGTTCATCTTATATCCTCCTTTCAAGACACTGTCCATTCCATTCAACTGCTCTTCCAAGTCCTTTGCTGTCTCTGACAGAATCACAATGTCATCAGCAAACCTCAAAGTTTTCATTTCTTCCCCATGGATTTTAATTCCTACTCCAAATTTTTCTTTTGTTTCCTTTACTGCTTGCTCAATACACAGATTGAACAACATAGGGGATAGGCAACAACCCTGTCTCACTCCCTTCCCAACCACTGCTTCCCTTTCATGCCCCTCGACTCTTATAACTGCCATCTGGTTTCTGTACAAATTGTAAATAGCCTTTCGCTCCCTGTATTTTACCCCTGCCACCTTCACAATTTGAAAGAGAGAATTCCAGTCAACATTGTCAAAAGCTTTCTCTAAGTCTACAAATGCTAGAAATGTAAGTTTGCCTTTCCTTAATCTATTTTCTAAGATAAGTCATAGGGTAGTATTGCCTCATGTGTTCCCACATTTCTATGGAATCCAAACTGATCATCCCCGAGGTCAGCTTCTACCAGTTTTTCCATTCGTCTGTAATGGATTTGTGTTAGTACTTTGCAGCCGTGGCTTATTAAACTGATAGTTCGGTAATTTTCACATCTGTCAACGCCTGCTTTCTTTGGGATTGGGATTATTATATTCTTCTTGAAGTCTGTGGGTATTTCGCCTGTCTCATACATCTTGCTCACCAGATGGTAGAGTTTTGTCAGGGCTGGCTCTCCCAGAGCTGTCTGTAGATCTAATGGAATGTTGTCTACTCCCAGGGTGTTGTTTTGACTTAGGTCTTTCAGTGCTCTGTCAAACTCTTCACGCAGTATCATATCTCCCATTTCATCTCCATCTACATCCTCTTCCCCTTCTATAATATTGTCCTCAAGTACATCGCCCTTGTATAGACCCTCTATATACTCCTCCCACCTTTCTGCTTTTCCTTCTTTGCTTAACTGGATTTCCATCTGAGCTCTTGATATTCATACAAGTGGTTTTCTTTTCTCCAAAGGTCTCTTTAATTTTCCTGTAGGCAGTATCTATCTTACCCCTGGTGAGATAAGCCTTTACATCCTTACATTTGTCCTCTAGCCATCCCTGCTTAGCCATTTTGCACTTCCTGTCGATCTCATTTTTGAGACATTTGTATTCCTCTTTGCCTGCTTCATTTACTGCATTTTTATATTTTCTCCTTTTAGCAATTAAATTCGATATATCTTCTGTTGCCCAAAAGCTGTCCATTCTTCTTCTACTGTATTTTTTTCCCCCATTCTTGTCATTCGTTCCCTAACGCTCTCCCAGAAACTCTCCACAACCTCTGGCTCTGTCAGTTTATCGAGGTCCCGTCTCCTTAAATTCCCACATTTTTGTAGTTTCTTCGGTTTTAATCTACAGTTCATAAACCAATAAATTGTGGTCAGTCCACATGTGCCCCTGGAAATGTCTTACAGTTTAAAACCTGGTTCCTAAATCTCTGTCTTACCATTATATATTATATCTGAAACCTTCCAGTATCTTCAGGCCTCTTCCATGTATACAACCTTCTTTCATGGTTCTTGAGCCAAGTGTTAGCTATGATTAAGTTCTGCTGTGTGCAAAATTTCTTACCCCATTCCATATTCATCTACTACGTTTCCTTCTCTTCTTATTCCTGCTGTCGAATTCCAGTCACCCATGACTATTAAATTTTCGTCTCCCTTCACTATCTGAATAATTTCTTTTAGCTCATCATACATTTCATCAGTCTCTTCGTCATCTGCAGAGCTAGTTGGCATATAAACTTGTACTACTGTGCTAGGCATGGGCTTTGTGTCTATCTTGGCAACAATAATGCATTCACTATACTGTTTGTAATAGCTTACCCACACTCCTATTTTTTTTATTCATTATTAAACCTACTCCTGCATTACCCCTATCTGATTTTATATTTATATTTATTTATTTATTTTTATTTATTTATTTATTTTTATTGTGGTTGCACCTACAGTACGGCTATCTGTATCGCTGAGACACACAAGCCTCCCCACCAATGGCAAGGTCCATGGTTCATGGGGGGGCGGGGGGGGGGGGGGAGTTGTGATACATGTTTTTATAGCTATGCTAACTCTGCATCACTACCTATAATGTACTGATAGCTGAAATCTACATCTTCGGTAAAATAACAGATGATGGTATAACCGATGCTGACCTCCTTCCTGTCCTTATGGTTTTATATTTTCTCCTTTGTCAATGGAATTTAGTATCTCCTGTGTTCTCCAAGAATTTCATAGGACTTTGTCTTTTTACCTAGTTGTTTCTATGCTACCTTCACCATTCCATCTCTCAATATTACTTATTTGTCCTATCTTTTATTTTTATTGTTGTTTCAGTCAATCATTGTTGGCCCTTTGAAACTCCAGCAACGTCTGGAGCTTTCAATTTATCCAGATTACACCTCCTTAATTTCTTAAGATTCTTCAGTTTTACTATGCAGTGACTATTATGATCAGTCACAATATCTGGCCCTGGAAATGTTTTAAAATTTAAAATATTTGTTTCAAAATCTCTGTCTGTAATCTATCTAAATCTTTCCAGTGTCTCCAGGTCTCTCCTATGTATACAAACTTCTAACATTATTCTTAAACCAAGTGTGAGAAATGGTTAAATTGTGCTCTGTGCAAAATTTCACAGACAGCTTCCCCTTTTGTTCCTTTTACCCAATCCATGCTCTCCTACTATTTAAGGGATCTGACATTCCATGCTGTGACCCATAGAATGTCACTTTTGTTTTACACATTGTCAACATCCTCCTGAGCAGTCCTTGCCAGGATATCCAAATGGGGGACTATTTTTACCTCCAGCATATATTACCAAAGAGTGTATCATGTTCAGTATGTTGTACAGTAGAGGTGCATTTCCTCAGAAAATATAATGATTGATGTTACCCTTTGCTTTCACTCGTTTCCAATACCAACTTAGTGAGGCTTTTGGTTAGTGTTGCAAGACCAAATCAATCACCCAGACTCTTGCCCATGTGATTACTGAAAAGGCTGTCCCCCTTCAGGAAATTATGTTAGTTTGGCCTTTCTATAGATCCCTCTCCTATATGGCTACACCAACACTGTGGCTATCTAAGTCACACACTGCATTAAGGTCCATGGTTGTACATTGTAATTAAGAGCCTGATGGTTGCTTGAGTGGCCATGCTCTGCTTCAGCTGTTGTAATTAATGCAGGGTGTTTTTAAATTAATATTGGGGTTTTAATGCTTTATAATATTTATTATATTAAACTTACAGTTATAAACGATATGCCAAATGAAAGAGCAACTCAAGCAGTTTTACCAAGAACCTTATAAATGTTCAATGTGAGCACCATTTGTTACATGGCACACATAAAGTCTATAGGCGCGCTCTTCCCAAACGTTGGTAAGTGTGTCTTCAGTGATTGTAGCAACAGCTGCTTCATTCGGTTTCTTAATTCAGGGAGGTCTATTCATGGCGGAGGCATATACAAACGATCCTTTCTGAAGCCCCAAAGGAAAAAATCTCATGGCGTTAGGTCAGGTGAACATGGAGGCCATGCAGAGCAAGGCCTGTCATTGGGCCCCTTGAGGCCTATCCAGCACTTGGGAAGAACTCGGCTATAGACTTGATGTGTGCCATGTGATAAATGGTGCTCACATTGAACATTTATAAGGTTCTTGGTAAAACTGTTAGAGTTGCTCTTTCATATTAGATATCATTTATAACTGTAAGTTTAATGTAATAAATATTATAAAGCTTTAAAATCCTGATATTCATTTATAAACACCCTGTATTTTTTTCTGTTTCTTAAGTAGATTGAAAACTGAAGAGGTCATTCTTCAGATTTGGTATTCCATTTTGACGAAGCACCCTGAATTATTATGGTGTGAATATTCCAGAGATAATGTCTTTTCTTCTTTTGATTATTAAAGTAAACCTGTCCTCAACCTGAAGGCTAATTTGAACACTTTGGTGTTTTATAAGGCCTTGGCCTGTTGGGAGTGATATGTCCTTGCTTTCCTTTGACTCAGACAGTTATAGGAGGATTTAGAGTTTAACTTGGACTCTGAACCACAGTGCACTTTATAATTTTTCAGCTACATAAATTGTTGCCAGTGCTGATGGAATGATAAGCGACATCAAAAATACTAGGACCAATTGTGGACTGAACTCTGGACAATTAGATTTACAAAAGGGGATTCAATGGTTTAATGTCCTATTAATGATCTCATTAGAAATGGAGCACAAGCTCTGATTGTGGGAGGATAGAGAAGAAAAACACGAGAGACCTCTCAGTGGAACCGTTCCAGCATTCAAATTAAGCAATTTAGGGAAATCTGGATGACAGAAGGGGGGATTTGAACTGTAGTCCTCTTGAATTAGTGTTTGCTTGTTAAATTGGACATGTAGTGTGATATACATTGATCAAACCATTGTGCTGAATTATTTATTTTATAACATAAAAGGTCCTAAATGGAAGAACTATCGCATATTTCATTATAAACTATTTATTTTATAAGAACATAAAAGTCCCAAATGTAAGAAATATTGCATATTTCATTATGAACATAATCATGTATTTAGGAAGGAAAATAGCAGTATTAAAGTAACTGTCATATATAGGTAAATACAAATTATTTTACTTTGGGTAAAATTTTTAAAGGTTAAAACAACAGCAATGTAGTACTCATTTTGCAGGTCATTGTATGCAACTGTGTTGAAGATTTGCATGAGTACATTGATAAAGCACAGTTAACACCTGATCTTGGAGGAGAAATCAACTACAACCATGAGGAATGGATACAACAAAGACTTGTGAGTTTACTATTTCTTAAGTAGAACAATTTAAGATTCTTGTAGTCAGACTTCTTTGAGGGGACAGTTCATTACTGTATCATATCCTTGTCCTTTCTTTTTTATCATTGCGATGTGTTTGAATTGTAAGTCTTCATTGGTATCTTGTAGATCATTGATATTTATTTTCCATTATACCATTAATAGTGATATGGAGTTGTTTATTTTGTCAGAATAACATGAGCAAAAAAATTATAAATAATAGCTCAATGTTTATGAAGATCTATATGAGGAAACGTGGCATCAAATAATTTGTTATCGTGTTTTCTTTTTTAAATTTTGTTGTTATTTCAGCTCCAGTTAATTTAATTCTCTACTATGTAAGTAACCATCTGTCACTGTCAACTTGGTGACTAGTGGACCGTCCTCACAACGTATTCTATTTGGTGATTATTGATCTATACTGTTATAAATATTCATATTCCCTCATGGCATATCCTTCATTGTATTTTGATTTGATTTTTTTTCTCTTATCTGTATGCAGGCTCTGGAAAAGTTCTCATGCAACACACAAGAAGTATCAGATGCTCTGGACAGCTTTACCCAGCGATTGCAAGACACTGAGTTCCCTAATGACGTCAGTGCAACACAACAGTTGCTTAAGACACAGGTGTGTGGGGGAAGTCTTTGAAATATTTACTTTAGAGATACAATTGAAATGTGGTGATATTTCAAATGCTAGAATCAAGAGCCATTTCTTCAATAGATGGGAAAAAAAGATACACTAGATTTTATTGTGCTGTCATTTGTGCTCACTCATATTTTGAAATTAATTCCATTTTAAATAAATTAATAGTTTGTATAAAACTGTATGTTGATAGCACTTGTTTGTGTCATTAAATTGATTAGAACTTTCTGAATTTTAAAAGGTTTTGAGGGCTAGAAGTAAAGAAATGGCAACTGACTTGCTTGAACAGTATGTTGCAAACAAAACAGAATAAGAAGAAAATCTCTTACGTCTTTGCACTATGAGTTGTGATTAGGTAACTGATTTTCATGAATCTTGCCTCTGTCTCGTTCTCAGAATGCAAACATTTCTTTAAGTTACTTGCTCAGACGTTATGTCAAAACACCCATCATACATAATTTATTATTATTCTTGGATTGTTAATAAATGCAATGGATTGCACATTTCAAAATGCACTTCAACGCTTTCCAACAAGGCTTGTTTGATCTATCTTTGACCCTAAAAAATAACTTTTTTTATTTTCCAAACTGTAATGACACTCCATACATCACCTTCAGTTACTCATTTCTGAGGAAAAAGTTTTATTTAATCAGATGTGAGAGTGGTAAGGCTTATCCAGCAGTGGTAGTTTAACTTCATTTTTGGCCTACTGTTAGCAGTTACACTGCCCAACTTACAAAAATTGTGATTCTTTGATTAAATTTTGCTGGACTTTGGCTTATACAGATTTACATGTTCTAGATTCATCAGTGTGTTTTTCCGTTGTGCACGGTTGATATTCTTTCTAATTGGTGGTTGTGAAATTCACCTGCAGGGCTATATTGTCATTAAAAAGATCACAACTCCAGTCAATAGTGTTGTTGACAATGAATCAAATTCTAACTTTTAAAAGTACACAACCACCCTCAGAAATAGATTTTTGTCAAGAATCTCCTAGTTTTCTGAAGCTTTTCTTGGATTATCATTTTAACCAATTTACAGAATGGCTTGGAATTGCTAATAGAACAGCAAAACAGTTAATATCAAGAAATTGATTCCATTAATGTGGCTTTCTGTGTCAAAACTATGACTTTTCTCATATTTATTGTGAAAATGTCAGTGAGAGACACAACAACACTGTTTGTACTCATTGTTCCAGGGTACTGAATATGCAGAGCTGAAAGAAGAAATTCTCCAAGCAGCTCGACAAGGTGAAGATTTACTAAACGATATCCGTCAGTCATCATCTGTTTGCAGAGAAGACCAACAAGAAATGTACAAAATGTGTCCCCATCGTTTAGGCAATGTTACTGCTGTAGAGAGGTGAGTGCCATGAAATAACATTTACTTGCCAGCTACAAGTTTTATGCTTATACTCAACTTCAAATTAACTGTGTGAACTCAGTAATGACAGGAATAAATCTTGGAATGTAGAAATTTAATTTGAGATAGAGCTCACTTCAAAGAAACTACTAAATTTTTTTCTAAAGAGTATGTAATATCCCAGTTTGATAGGGGAAGAGTGTAAGGATCTGCTGTTCACTGTCGACATCTGGAAATGTGGGCACAGGTTGGCTTGGATAATTCCACAGCACATTTTCATTTACTTTTATCAGCAAACTTAGGGATGAATATGGCATTTCTTCCAGGCATGTTACTGCATTCATCTCACTTAAGGACACAAAAAACAATCAAAGTATTAGTCAGAAAGCATAAGCGTTTACAGAAGAGGTGAACAGATGGGAGCCTGGACAAAGAAAAGACTTAATTATGAAATGTCTTCATTGCCAACACTGTTTCACAGAGAAGATAGAACTAACACTGCTGTTTCTCAGTCTGTGCATAGCTCTACACACAGCTATACAGTTGAAGTGGCTTCATCAATGAGTGGTAGATTAGCTAACAGCCTCTATATCAGCTTTCAAGAGCCCAAGGCACTTTTGGCTCAAATGTTTCAAAGAAGCTTGGAGCAACGTATCCACAAGACATTCATGTGGAGGCAAGGAAAAGTAGAAAAATGACAAAATGACTTATGAAATGTTTTTAACTACAGTCCTTGGTGAACCTGTATGTGATGATGTGAAGATCCTGTTGTTGTGTGATACCCAGTCAAGCCATAAAGATTGTACTCTCGTAGGTGAAACTGGGATGTTACATGGAAGATGTTACCACTAAATGCAACAAAATGTTACCATCTTGTGATATGTATTTTTTCAGGAAGTATAAGATCTACATGAGAAGGGTCGTTGATTTTGTAAGACTACAATGTGAAAAAAAAAAAAAAAGAACAGAAGTAAAGTTACGCTATACAGTTAACTTCCTGCATCAAAGTAAAAGCATATGTTACAATATTTGTGGCAAAAAGTTGGTTGTGGCATTGACATAACAATATCATCTGCAAATGTAATTAGTATGGCATTTGGTAATGGACTGCTGGACTATGGAAGTGATGTTGAGTGAAAAAGTGGCTTTAGGAAGATGTGCCTATTGCTCTGCCCCACTTTGCCTTGACCATCTCACTGTAATTCCACACCTGGACTTTGAAGACTGAGTAGCTGTGTAAGACTATTAAATCAGTAGAAAAAGTTGGTTTTTCAGGTAGTGTTTATTATTTTAAGCAGAGGGGAATAAGTCAAAACATGCCCTTCGTAGGAGAATGATTCTGTTAAAAATCCTGCTGAAATTATTCATGAAACAGCAACATAAAACATGCCTTTTATGAAAGCAAACAAAATCTTTTTGATTTGTTGCTTAAATTATTAATTCAAGTTACTCATGAACATGTAAATGAAAACAATAATACCTGATGTTAGACATATAAATACGAGACAGCAAAATTAAGTTATTTGGCAGCTAAATGCCCTGTGAAAATGCTCAATGCTGATGTTAGATTGTGATGTTACTCCCTAATCGAATTTTAATATATATGATGGCAAAGAAACAGCTGGTTTACTTTTGAAACTATACTGCCTGATTACATTACCTCTGTTTATGAATGCAACTGTTAAATATTTGAATCTAAAGAGATTATATAAAGTACTGCAGTTCTGTATCGCAAACCCACTAATCAAAATATCACATTTGTAGCACACACTTTGAGATTTTTCATGAACAGGACACTCACAAGGGAACCTTCCCATCGCACCCCCCTCAGATTTAGTTATAAGTTGGCACAGTGGATAGGCCTTGAAAAACTGAACACAGATCAATCGAGAAAACAGGAAGAAGTTGTGTGGAACTACAAAAAAATAAGCAAAAATATACAAACTGAGTAGTCCATGCGCAACATAGGCAACTTCAAGGACCATGTGAGCTGAGGAGCGCGGTGGTCCCGTGGTTAGCGTGAGTAACTGTGGAACGAGAGGTCCTAGGTTCAAGTCTTCCCTTGAGTGAAAAGTTTGCTTTCTTTATTTTCGCGAAGTTATGATCTGTCCGTTCGTTCATTGACGTCTCTGTTCACTGTAATAAGTTTAGTGTCTGTGTTTTGCGACGGCACCGCAAAACCGTGCGATTAGTAGACGAAAGGATGTGCCTCTCCAATGGGAACCGAAAACATTTGATCACAGGGTCATAGGTCAACCGATTCCTAAACAGGAAAACACGTCTGATATATTCTATATGACACTGGTGACGGCATGTGCGTCATATGACAGGAATATGTTGTCGAGCTGAGGGGAGCTCAGATTGACCTCATATTTCTAAATTTCCATAAAACATTTGACACCGGTCCTCACAATCGACTATTCCTGCCAGAAAGGTCACCATTCATGGTAACTGAAGAAAAGGTATCGAGTAAGACAGACGTTATATCTGGCGTTCCACTTGTACACTTGGTGAATGGGTAAAAAAGTCTTCTACCTTGCCCGATTTAGGTTTTCTTTTAGATGTGATAATCACTCCCAAAAAAGTGGTGAAAACATAAGAATTTGTCACATAAACTTTAACAAATGAATGCAACAGTTTCACAGTCGCACAGTTTTCCCTGTGCTCTGTCAAAACATATGTTTTTAACGTTTTCAAATTTTTCTGTGTGTAGACCGTCAAATCCTGCATATGTCCAAGCAAATCTAAACATGTCCTGGAATTTTGGAGAGCGAAGTTGATTATGTGTGAGTGCCTGAACTTTGATAATTATCTGAAAATAAAAAATTAAACGTTTCACTCGAGGGAAGACTTGAACCAAGGACCTCTTGCTTCGCAGTTGCTCACGCTAACCACGGGACCACGGTGCTCTCGAGCTTACACTTTCCTTGACGTTGCCTATCATACGCACGGACTACTCAGTTTGTATATTTTGCTTATTTTTTTCATAGTTCCACACAGCTTCTTCCTGTTTTCTCGATTGATCTGTGTTTAGTTTTTCAAGGCCTATCCACTGTGCCAACTTATACCTAAATCTGAGGGGGGTGCGATGGGGAGGTTCCCTTGTCAGAATAATTCAGTCAGATAAAGTAAGGAACTTACAGTAGGCCAGATTCTGAAGAACTAAGACTGTATGTACACATTTAAACACAGATATCTATTGCTGGTGTAGACTTGATAAAGGAAAAGCTGATCTCTCTGTACAAAATTAAATGGGCTTTCTGCTTGTACAAAAGTTGAAGATAAGTAAACAGTTTCCCATCTGCAGTTTGCTGCAGTTTCAATCAGTCCGCTGCATCTCATACTCAAGTTCAACTTGAACACCCATTGTTTCCAAATTACAGTTTTTCCATCCAGTTATTTCAGACTTTCCTTTTCACCATTGTAGGGTGAGCATATGTGTGTGATCTACTTAGCTCAGTGGCATCCCATCTGAGGCAATTTGTGAGCCACTATTCCATATTTGTGAACCATGATTCCAGAGCAGCTTTCTCCAGGTTCATCTTCTTGTGAATTCTTTAGCTGCCTGCTGCTGATTGATTGGCCGACTGACTGACTACATTCTGCTCATGCATGCCAAAACTTGCCATGCCACAGTATCTGTATCTTTCCTATCTTGTGAAAGAAGACCAATTTCAAAATCGGTTGCAATTTTCCCTTGGGGGTAAATTGCCTCATATGAAGATCACAGTAATTACATGTATAAAAGTCTAAATTTTATGTAAAGTTTCTGTATGACTGTTACATTATAGAAACAACCCAAACAGTCATAATGAATAAAAACAGTAATGAATATGAGATACAGTGTACATTAAAAAAACTTAAACATAACACCGATAACACGAATTAATAATGTAAGTGCTTGTGTGTGTTTGGGGTGGAGGGGTGTGCACTTGTAAGAGTTGTTGTATCGGAAGTTAGACTCATTATCATTAGTGTTCAGCCAAAAGGCAGGTTTTCACATGGTAGTTCTTCAGGCTGTCTGGTCTTCTGCCATCCTCTTTAGGTCCGCATAATTTCCTCTTCCCTTTATGTTGTCTATCATCTTGTATCTCCTTCTTTCTCCCAGTCTTCTCCCTCCAAAGCATCTGCTAGAAAGCACTCCCTTCTCAGTGAATGTGCCAGCCAGTTCTTTTTACTTTCTTTTATAACCTTCAGCAGACATCTTCTCTCACCAACCCTTTCCATTACTCTTTCATTACTCACTCTTTCCATCCAGCTTATCGTCTCCATTCTCCTCCACATGCACATCTCAAATGCTTCTAACCTTTTTTCTTCCTCTTTCATCTCAGTGTCCATGTTTCTGACTCATATAGTGCCACACTCCAGACAAAACATTTGCCAAGCCTTTTCCTTAGACCTTCATCTAATTTGCCACATAATGCCTGTTGAATGCCTTCTTTGCTATGGTAATTCGAGTTTTCACCTCCTGATGACAGCTCAAGTCTTCAGTTAGTGTGCTTCCCAAGATATTTTAATTTATTTTAAGACTACAATGTGACATGACTTCGTCAGACTGCCTGTTGGTGCACTAACATCACTGTACTGTTCGTGAAAAGTTTGTGCTGCCATACTTCATAACAATGCACTTTATAATATAAAAATTTTGCACAGTGATTATTTCTGGATGCATTAGTACAGTGTAAAATTCTGTAGGACACAACTCAAGTGCATTCTTGTGGCTGACATATGTATACAAGGGTGAGTCAAATGAAAACCTTAAATATTTTTTAAAATATTATTTATTGTGCAGAAGTGGTACAAATCTGTGTCACTTTTCAACATAATCTCTCCCACGCTCAATGCAAGTCCCCCAGCGCTTACGAAGTGCATAAATTCCTTTAGAAAAAAATTATTTTGGTAGTCTGCACAACCACTCATGCACCGCGTGGCGTACCTAACCAGAATGGAACTTCTTTCTTCCCATTGTGTCTTTGAGTGGTCCAAACATATGGAAATCACTTGGGGGCAAGGTCTGGTGAGTATGGTGGATGAGGAAGACACTCAAAATGCAGGTCTGTGGTTATTGCAACTGTTGTATGGGCAGTGTGGGGCCTTGCATTGTCATGTTGCAAAAGGACATCTGCTGACAGCAATCCACATTACTTTGATTTGATTGCAGGCCGCAGATGATTTTTTAGGAGATCTGTGTATGATGCACTGGTGACAGTGGTCCCTCTAGGCATGTAATGCTCCAAAATGACACCTTTGTCATCGCAAAAGAGAGTCAGCATAACCTACCCTGCTGATGGTTCTGTTCGAAACTTCTTTGGTTTTGGTGATGAAGAATGGCGCCATTCCTTGCTTGCTCTCTTCATATCCAGTTGGTGGGAGTGAACCCAGGTTTCGTCCCCAGTAACGATTCTTACAAGGAAGCCATCACCTTCTCGTTCAAAGTGCCGAAGAAGTTCTTCACAAGCATCAACACGTCGTTCTCTCATTTCTGGAGTCAGCTGCCGTGGCACCCATCTTGCAAACATTTTGTGAAACTGGAGCAAATCAAGCACAATGCGGTGTGCTGACCCATGACTAATCCATAAACATGCTGCAGTGTCATTCAGTGCCACTTGGCAGTTTTCCTTCACTATGGCTTCAACTGCTGCCATGTTCTGTGGAGTCACAACTCATTGTGCCTGACCTGGACTAGGAGCATCTTCCACTGAAGTCACACCATTTGTGAACTTCCTGCTCCATTCGTAGACTTGCTGCTGTGACAAACATGCATCAGCGTGCTGAACCTTTATTCGTCGATGAATTTCAATAGGTTCACACCTTCACTACGCTAAAACCGAATAACAGAATGCTGTTCTTCCCTGGTGCAAGTCGCAAGTGGAGCGGTCGTCTTTATACTGATACTGTGACGGTATGTGTGCATCTGCACTATGCTGCTACCTACAGACCATTCTGCCCGCTGTTTGTAGCAAGCTTAACAACTTACAGGATAATGGTGTGAAACTTCGATTTGTTATTACAAATTTAAGGTAATATATATATATTTCCATATCTGGTGTTGCCTCATGTAATACCTCCTGTTTTCTGAAGTTCATTAGGTATTGAAAGTGATTGCAGAATGGAAGGAGACCAATCTGATTCTGCCGCTCAAGTGTACTTTAAACAATGCATCATCATATTTGAGTGTGTTTGGCAGCATAATGGGCTCCGCCATATATACAAACAAAGCAGCTGCCTAGAGTGCCAGAACTGAGTGCCACTATATTTTGAATAGAAATCAAGAACAGTTTAAAAGATTGGATATTGTAGACTATTACCAAAAAATTACCACTTACATTACCCACCTATGCACATATTGTTATGATGTAGAGGTGTTGCTTAAGGGGGGAGGGGGAGAAGGGATATTAGACTGATGAGATTGGGTTAGGGGAGTCCAGTGCATCAAAATATGTAGATGCTGTCCTGCTTAGCTGACAAAAAATGTATAGGTAATGGGATGTCACTGGTTGTATGGTATTTCTTGTAGATAGATGTTACTTAATCAGTCTCTTTCATTCTCAAAAACTTTGTGGTAAAATATGTTTAGCACTGTATCTTTCATGAAAATAATGCAAAGAATGCAATAGTCAGGACCGGTGATGGTCAAATTCAGAACATATTTTGTCTTAGGATTCCACTCCTGCTAATAAGGAATGGATGGAAGATAGATAGATGGATAGACATAAAGAAATAACAGTGAAGTTACATCTACAAGAGAAAGCAAATGCGTTTTGCAAGAACATGTGGAGTTGTGATTTGTGCTCTCTGTAGTCACCCCCCTCCCCCCTTCCCCCCTTCGCCCATGCTTTGGATTGGTCAATGCTGGGGCTCCTCCTTCTATTAAATTTCTACCGGGCTTTGTGTGGCCCTATAAGGATCTCACTGCCATTGCTGTTTGTGTTGTTTATCTTTGAAATCATACTGTGACTAATTTATACGGTACATAATGAGTTCCATTGCAGTAGGAGGTATAGACAAGAGTTTTGTTTAAATAGATATTTGGCTGGATAATGGAAATAAATTAAAATTGACACATACAATTTTTTCAGTATATGCAATGAATTTGATTTTGATGCAGTACTCTGAAAGTCTTTTCACTCAACTTTCTGCTGTTAACTGCAATGTTTCTGGGCTGGATTCAGTGAGTAATATGCTGGAGTCATCAGCAAATAGGATAGTGTTTTTAGGACTTTCACAGAATATTTTATTTTGTAGAAAAGTATGTTTAAACCTTTTACCAGCGCAAAATAATTTCATTCATACTTTTAGTTTGTAAATTCCTAGAGTTATATTTTGTATCAACAATGAAAATAAAATTACATGGCTGTTCAGTTAACCTACTGTCCTATACTCAACAACAATTATGATAATAATGATGATGATGACGACGATGACGACAGTGATAGCAGCTTCTTATGCTGCCAAGTGAAAGTTCTTAAAGTGATAATTGAAATAATGTTCTAATTGCTTAGGTTTCTTTACTAATAATTTGCTTGTATTTATGATGATTTCTCTATGTGGATTCTCACAAACACCTCTCTCTACATGTTATGTATGTGTACATTCAATACTTAAATTTTTTTGTATGATATGGTTCTGTATGTCCAGTTTCATGTGTGTTTTGACAATGGATTTATGGCTGAAACTTCAGGGATAATATATAACTGGAATTTATAACAAAATAATAATAAAAAACAACTTCATCTAGGTTGTTAGTCCAGCTTGAAGAAACAGAAAGAACATTTGATGATTTTTGGCAGAATCATTCTGCAAAACTTAGACAGTGTCTAGAACTGCGAAAATTTGAACAAGACTTTAAGGAGTTACAGGTAACTGTTCCACATAATGTTATTTTCTTTTTCCATTGTTCTCATGAAAACAGTGCACTTATTTTCCTTCCAGATCTGCTAAGTTCAGGGTGTATACGGTCTGGGACATCCGGGAAAAAACCTGGGAATTTTTTCATCCAGGAGAAAACCAGGAAAACCTGGAAATTTTTTAGAATCCAGGAATTTTTCATTGTTTTAGACTTTAGTTACTTTTTTTGTAATTTTGACTGGTAAGATCTGATAAACAGCAAAATGAGTCAAAGGCTTTAGGACGAAGACTATGGAATACTTCATAACAATAAACTGCTGCCAGTGAGCGTAACGTCTCAGCTGTTTACATTAAGTTCGTTTGAGCAGTTTCCTGCAAGCGCACATGCATGCGCATTTGAGTTGCGTATGGGCAGTACCTTCTCCTGCATTCGGATAGTGTGGCTGTCACTGTATCAGCAGTAGCAACAAGCGGCCAGAAACTACCCAGAATAAATTTTCTGTCATACCCAAGCTGCCAGATTGTATAGCAGTCTGAGTTGTAGTGGGGAAGAGGGTTAGTCTCCACAAAAGATGTGTTTACATTTAGTGATTATGTTGTTTTCTCTTCGTTTACACTTCTCACATCAAATGGAAACAAAACGGATTTCTGTGGTTGGGAGGTATCAAGTGAATTAAAATAAATTCACATCATTGCAGAAGGCTAACATATGTTATTAGTTTCAGTTTTCTGGTTTTATTTCCGCATTTTTGACAGTCATTCGCTTTGCAGAACAATGAAGTTATTTTTGTCGATTTGCTAGTAAATGTGACTTTCAGTAATCTTTTCACCAAAGACATTCAGTTTATTAGAAACGAAATGTTTTGTTCTGCACTATTGGCTGGTTTCGGCTGTTCGCTGAATTTCAAGTGTACATTTTCATCTTCTGGCACGTTTGGCATTGTGCCATAATAAAGAACCAGACATAAGATAATACACTCCTGATACTCCAACAAAATTTGAATCTAGAAAACTGCACTGAAATCTTGATATCAGATTGGGGCAACTTAATTGTGAATCTGGACATATGAATGAGCACTTTAAGCCAAATTATGAATTTTAGTATGGTGTACAAAATTCCACTGCTCTTGGAGTATCCTATTACTTTTATGGTGTCTTGTAAGATCTCTTAATACTATATTTGTATGAACATATATGGGCTTCCTACGTCATTGTAGCTGCCCACACCCAGTAACGCCTGTTTTCTGGCACTCCCTGGCAACTGTTGAAACGAAGCTATTTCTAACAGGTTGCAAAGAAAATATTGCGAATGATGCTTTGGAAAGTGATAGTTTCAAAGTAAATTTCCTTTTACACAAGATGAATTATGTTAAATGTGTGAATGTGCAACGAATTTCCAAAATCAGTGTGTGTTTGACTCTCATTGAAAACTTAATACATTGAGGACTTGCCACCTAGAAGAATTTCAGGCCCAGAAGACCAGACATTAATGTCATTATTTTAAATTTTACTGGCACATTTGTGTGATGTATCTTCAAGTGTAACACACGCAAAAAAGATCAATATTACATGTGAAAGTTTAACTTTTCTTGTAGCTTATTACTCTTCAAGACCAATATTATATGTGAAATCTTAGCTTTTCTTGCAGCTACACTATGTACATTAATTCAAACCATTAATTTTTCCTATTTGTGTGTTCACACTGCTTAACAGTGATGTTGCTATTGGCTGACTACATCCTGTGTCCTATACTTTGAAAATCTGCTGTCACAGACTGGTGATATCACATGATATGAACCATGACTAGCTTACAAAAGCGCATTTCAATCTCAGTTTCAGTGCTTTGGAAATTAACATACTGTTTCGAATCTATACTTTTGTAATACGAATACAAAAATTTGCAGTGTGTCATAATATGATATTTTTTTTTTTTTTTTTTTTTTTTTTTTTTTTTTTTTTTTTTTTTTTTTTTTTTTTTTTGCCAAGTTTTTTCATTCTCCGAAGTTCCTCGCTGGTGTATAAAACCATTCAAAGGATTGATATTTTTACAGCTCCAAGGGAAAGTATAATGTCACTTATCATGGAAAAAGTGTAATTTTCACCTTGGACGAAGTGTTTTTTCATGTGGGAGAAAGTATGTTTTTAACTGGGAAATCCAGGAAAAATCTGGGATTTTTTTTCTAGTCCACGTATACACCCTGTAAGTTATATTAAAGCTCCATCTCCAGTAATACAAAGTAATCCATAGTATATTATCATGTCGCAAGACTCTCTCCTCTTTATACTGTTTTTAGCATGATTGAATTTCACCTGTCATTTTTTGTATCAAAGAATCACAGTAAAAAGACCAATTTTGTATCTATTCTTTCAAAATTGTAGGTACTTAACAGCACAAAAGTTGCAAAAGTGCCAGGTTTTTGAAAATACATTATTTTAAAACATCAAGACTGATAGGCAGGCATGTTTACAATTTTTTGATGACAACATTTGATTGTAAAAGTCAAAACATTAGTCCTGAGAGAAAAACCAACATTAGAATTTAGGAAAAGTCGAAGTTCCACAAAACTGTCATAAGTGTTTATGTGTCACTTACTTTCCAAAGATGTCTGAGAAAAAAATTTGTTTGCAATCTTGGCTAAGTAGTGTCATCACCGTCAAATCCTTAAGGAACAACACTGTATATTAACAAGAAATCATAGACCTATTCTTTTGATCAAGCTGTTTGTCATGGGAAAGAGACAGAGGAATATAGTCACTTAATTCTTATTCTGTAGACAGTAGCTACCACCTCAAATGATAAGTTTTCTGTTGTTTGTTATTGCTGTATTCAACATTCAGAAAGTATTCCATTTCTCTCTCAGCAAGCTACTGCCTCATCCCACATGCAACTTCTGTGATGCAAGTGTACCCCTCTATGAAGGGCTAAAGTAGTAACAAGACAACTGACAGCATTGAAACATATCTGGTCTAATCAGTGTGGAGATACATATAAAGTACCTCAGGTCAGTTGATATACCACAAGTGTTACTCTTATGAAACTGAGATGATGTCTGTAGAATTCTTTAAAAAATACCCGTTATGATTTATGGCATTCACAGATGTTTGAAGATACAGCTGTTTATACTTACTAGCAATTTAATTGCCCCATAATGTGTACATTGCCTTTTGCCCTAATGACTGTGTCTGTGTGCTATGGTGTGGATTCATTCAAGGGAGGGTCCAGTGATGGTGAGGTAGAGGGTAGTCATAGAGCTCTCAATTGCTGCCCACAACACATTCCATTAGAAACATTTTTATTTTTAGATATATCAGTTTCCAAATTTCACAGCTAAGTCATGGAGAGTAAAGTAGCATGAAAACTAAGCATCTTGAAAATAGTGAGAAATTCTGTAAAATGCAAGCTACATTTAACATGGCAATTTGCAATCAGTTGTATGAGGGGCTGCCCACATGGATGTGCTTACAACGTGACCAGTAACATTCTAGCAAGGCAAAGGTGCACATTTCCAGACCTTAAGTGTACCTGCTACCAACAGCAAATACGACACGGATCATAAATCCACAGGTAGACCCAACTAGCTACAGCAAGTGGAGTAAGGGAAAGACATCCTGCTAAGGGAGGCAAAGAGAGAGAGAAAAGTAAGATAAATACTGAATTCCCAAACATAAGTGCAAATGACTGAAAGAAACAGCTTTCCCTTCACAAGGTTTATAATTTAAAACAGCAATCGTCCACAAATATGGTATGAGCAAGTTTGATTTAAATAAACTTTTATTGATTTTGTGTTTATTATGAATGCATCATCAGAAAGCTCTTACAGATTTTCTTGTTTTCCTGGTGGGGCCTTGCTTTACAGTTATAGATTTTGTACAGTGGTTTACATTTGTGTGTGATGATTTCATTTGGGGTTTGCACTACATATTTGAAAATTTCTGCATTTTGGCACATGTACTATGTGAATGCCGATAATTTTTGTGGGAACTGTTTGAATACACACCTTTCTATGTTTTATACCAGCACACATGCTCAGAATTTACAGAATGTGGCCCAGATTCACTTGAATAACAAAAATATTAGTTTAGCAGAAGCACTGAGTCATCATCAGATGCACACTAAAGAGAAAGGAAACCTGGTAGCAGGGCCACATGTGAAAGCAGCCATGTGGTGTGGGAACTATACCCCAATCACTGCACAGCTTTTCATATCGATATGACAATCAACCAGCTGCCCACCAGAATGAATGGCCACTGTCAAACTGTGGCCAGAAACAAAGTTGACCACTCAGAGATACAACTTGCATCTGAGCACACATGCTAGATTGCCATAGTTGCTTCACAATTGGAGCCATCTGGATCCACCCCTCCACCACCAGCTTTTCTGAGCTACTTAGACGGGAGTTCTCCTGACCTCTATATCCATTAACCCACTGTCCGCATATCCTATACCCAACAGTTTCCCCCTCCTCTGGTCAGTCACGCCTCCCAAACCATGTATCCATATCACCTCCATTGTGTGCTGTACCCCACCAGCTTCAGTACCTGTTCATCACAAGCGTAGTCCATGTACTTTTCACCCCTCCCTTCATTGCTAACCAGCAAACCTGCTGCCCCTTCCCCAAATCACTAGCTACCCACTACCAACCCCTCTTTCTACCTCTTGCATCTCTCTAGCCACCCCACCAGACACAACCCCTAGTCCATCTGCCGAAATGCAATACTGGCATTCTCTGTCCAGCTCACACAATGTAGCAGTTCAGGTGTGTGTGTGTGTGTGTGTGTGTGTGTGTGTGTGTGTGTGTGTGTTTGTGTGTGTACTTTCACTCTGTAAAGGGTATTTGTTCCAAAAGCTTAGGAAGTTTTCTTTCTCTTTTGTGCTTGTGTCTGCCTGTCAACAACTCAGTGATACTGGTATTCGCTGAGTGGTCTCCTTTACTCCAAAATTATTTACATTCTGGCATAATTTCCAACAAAAATATTGGTTTCAAAGATATACACCTCTGCGCATACCTATAATGATTACAAAATGAGACCCCAGCAGAAAAGCAAGAACTGCATCTAGAGATGCAGTTGTAATAAATCCAAAACCAGCAGTGGTATTATTTTATTAAACTTTCTTAAACCATACTTGGAGCTTGGAGCTGTTATAAACCTCATAATTGCCACAGTTCTCATAATGTCTACTTTCAGTGATGTAGCATTAAGCATTTACTTCATTTCCATGCTCACATAACCAAAGTTTTAAAACCTGTGCTAAGTGAAATACTCGTAATGAGCACTGCACACTTTGATTTTACGAGGGCGGTTCAGAAAGTAACCTCCGATTGGTCACAGTGCGGGTTGTGGGGGGAGTAGCGACGCCATCTGTGCGTTCACGCACTCAACAGGTCAGTCGGCATCAAGCCGTGGTCGAGTGAACGTCGTACCTGCGCTAGTTTAGTTTTTGTGGCAGTTTGAAATGTGTGCTGCAATAGAAAACCCCGCCAAATGTGAAGTGCGTGCTGTCATAAGGTTTTTTACAGCCAAAGGATATTCTGCAGCAGCTATTCATCGTGAGCTTTGTGCCGTGTACGGACCAAGAGTTATGAGTGAAGGAGTTGTCCGTGAATGGGTACGTTTATTTAAAAGTGGACGAGAAAACGTCCATGATGAAGAGAGGAGTGGTAGACCATCATTGGTGACTGACGAACTCGTTCAGACAGTTGATGCAAAAGTTCGTGAAAATCGACGTTTCTCAATGTCGGAGTTGTCTACTGGTTTTCCACAGATTTCTAAGACTCTCTTGTGCGAGATAGTGACAGCAAGATTGGGTTACTGTAAGTTCTGTGCACGATGGGTGCCCAAAATTCTTACCGACCACCACAAAACTCAAAGAATGGCCTCTGCATTAGACTTTGTCACATTATGAGGATGAAGGAGAACCATTGTTAAACAGAATCGTGACCGGTGACGAAACCTGGATTAAGTACGTGAACCCTGAGACAAAAGAACAATCAAAGATGTGGGCACATTCAAATTCGCCTACCAAACCAAGAAAAGCCTCGCAAGATTTTTCTGCCAGAAAACTGATGGCAACGGTGTTTTGGGATGCCAAAGGGGTGTTGTTGGTTGAATTCATGGAACTTGGTACGACCATTAATCAAGACGTGTACTGTGAAACAATAAAAAAGTTACGACGGGCTATACAGAACAAACGCCATGGTATGCTGACTTCCGGTATCGTTTTTTTGCACGATAACGCCCGTCCTCGCTCTGCTCGCAGAACAACGGCCCTTCTTGAGTCCTTCAAGTGGGACGTTATCAACCATCCACCTTACAGCCCAGACCTGGCGCCAAGTGATTATCACCTCTTCATGCATTTGAAGAAATGGCTCGGGTCACAGCGGTTTGATGACGACGAAGAGCTCAAAGATGCGGTCACAGGCTGGGTCCAGGCACAAGCGGGTGATTTTTATGCAGAAGGAATTTCAAAGCTTGTGAAGAGATACGATAAGTGCCTCAATCGCTATGGAGACTATGTAGAAAAATAGTGCAAAGATGTAGTTGTAAGATGTATATATTAAAATATTTTTATTTAACTTGGTGTATTTTTTAAAATCAACCGGAGGTTACTTTCTGAACGGCCCTCGTATATCATATAAAAATAATGAGAATTTGGTACTATGATGGTTCTTAAATTAGTTTCATGGCAGACATTCTCAAATTTTTGGACAAATGCTTTCCAAATGCTGTATGTCACTAAATTGTAATTCATTAGATGTTAGATCAAATTGCTGTACTTAATAATGATGTTAACAGATTATTGTTTTTATTATTATGACATTGAAACATTTTATACTTATTGTCACTAAAATCATAGGCATCTGTGGCACGTTAATAGTGTGGTACTGTAAAAAACTGAGACATGAACAGTCTTCCCCCCTCCCCTTTTTCAGAATTGAACCTGGGTCTGCACCTAATTTCACTCGACATCAAAAGCATTGCAGAACTTTCGTGAACCATGATCTCTCATATGCTGCCTACAATTCATTGGTATTTTAAAAGCTGTATGAAAGCAATTCAGTCAACATACAACTTTGACACAGAATTTACAGACCGTGAAAGTTACATTAGTTACCGATGGAAACATCCAGATACAAGTAATATACACAATTTAGTTATCTTCCATAACCTCCACACCCTGTTTCCCTTTGGGGATATGACCAACAGGTCAGGATTGGTGAGGTGTCTTCCATCAGCAGTGACAAGGATGGCTATATTTGGGACTCCTCATCTGCCTCCTTTCAGTTCCTGTACTCCTGATGCAGCTGGGGTCTAGAGGTAGCGACTTTGACTAGTAAACAAAATGTCCTTAGTCCTGGATTTGAACCCTGCTGCTGCTTAAATTTTTAATGAAAATCATCAGCAGTGGTGGTTGAAGACTTCCAGCATAGAAGTCACCCTCACTCTGCTAACAGCCTTGTCAAAGAAGGCAGAAGAGCTGCCAGAGGTTCAGGGCACTCTCTTGCTCTTGGGGTTTGAAACTGCCCATAAAAGGTGGAAGAATTAGCAATGATCACTGGCATGAGGATGCAGAAGGCGATGGAAACCATTGCATTAAAGACACATAATTTATGTCCACAGGAAATGTAGTCTGTAATTAAAAAAGTGTCATGATCTCTCCACTGGCAAAAGATTCTGGACAGCATGGATTTTCAGGAGGAGACTGCCAATGGCAGGTGACCGTGAGGGGAAGATTAAATAACCAAGGAAACAATAATGTTCTACAAGTCAGGGCATGGAATGTCAGAAGTTTGAATGTGGAAACTGCAGAAATGTAGAAAATCAGAAAAGGAAAATGCTAAGTTTCAGTCTAGATATAGTGACAGTGAATTGAAGTGAAATAGAGAGAAGAAAAGGATTCCTGGTCAGATGAGTTTAGGTATAATATCAACAGTAGCAGGAGTACGATCCGTTATGAATGGGAAGGTGGACCAGAGAGTGAGTTACTGTGAACAGTTCAGTGATAGGGTTGCTCTCATCAGAGCTGTCAGCAAACCAACACCGAAAATAGTAGTTCAGGTATACATGCTGATGTCGCAAGCAGAAGATGAAGAGAGAAAGTATTTGAAGATATTGAATGGGTAATTCAGTAAATAAAGGGAGATGAAAATCAAATGGTCATTGGGATTGAAATTTGTTTGTAGGGGGAGTAGTAGCAGAAATGATTATAGGGTAATGTGGGCTTTGTAGATAAGAAACACTAATTGAGTTCTGCAATAAGTTTCAGCTAGTGATAACAAATATTCTGTTCAAGATCACAAGAGAGGAAGAGGTATATGTAGAAAAGTCTGGGAGATGGGGGAAGATTACAGTCAGATTACGTCATGGTCAGGCAGAGATTCTGAAGTTGGATATTAGATTGTAAGATGTATCGAGCAGCAGATATAGATGCAGATCACAATTTGGTAATGATGAAGAACAAGCTGAAGTTTAAAGAGACTAATTGGGAAGAATCATTGTGCAGGGAAGTGGAATACACATATACTAAGGAATGAAGTGATAAGCTTGAAGTTCTCTGGGGCTATAGATGCTGCGTTAATGAATAACTCTGTAGGCAGTTCAATTGAAGAGGAATGGACATCTCTAAAAAGGGCATTCACAGAAGCTGGAAAGAAAAACTTAGGTACCAGTAAGATAACAGCGAAGAAACCATGAGTAACAGAAGAAATACTTCAGTTGATCAACGAAAGAAGGCAATACAAAAATGTTCAGGGAAATTCGGGAATACAGAAATACAGTCACTTACGAATGAAATAAATAGTAAATGTAGGGAAGCTAAAGTGAAATGGCTGCATGAAAAATGTGCAGAAATCGAAAAAGAAATAATTGTTGGAAGGTCGGAGTCAACATATAGAAAAAGTCAAAGCCTATGGTGAAATTAAAAACAATGGCAGTAACATTAAAAATGCAATGGGAATTCCACTGTTAAATGCAGAGGAGAGAACCAATATGTGGAAAGAGTACATTGAAGGCCTCTATGAGGGGGAGGACTTATCCAATGACATGATAAAAGAGGAAACTGGATAATAGGGAAGAGAAAGGGTTTCCAGTTTTAAAATCAGAATTTAAAAGAGCTTCGGAAGACTGGAGATCAATTAAGGCAGACAGGATGGGCAACATTCCATCAGAATTTCTAAAATCACTGGGAGAAGTGGCAAGAAAATGATTATTCACATTAGTCTGTAGAATGTATGAGTGTGGCAATATACCATGACTCAGAAAAACACCATCCACACAGTTCTGAAGAGTGCAAGAGCTGACAAATACAAGAACTATTGCACAATCAGCTTAACAGATCATGCATTCAAGTTGCTGACAAGAATAATACACAGAAGAATAGAAAAGAAAATTGAGAATTTATTAGGTGAAAACTAGTTTGCCTTTAGGAAAGGTAAAAGCATGTAGAAGCAGTTCTGACTTTGCAATTGATAATGGAAAGTAGACTGAAAAAACCAAGACAAGTTCACAGGATTTGTCGTCCTGGAAAAAGCATTCGACAGTGTAAAATGTTTGTTTGAAATTCTGAGAAAAATATTGTTGAGCTATAGGGAAAGATGGGTACTTTACAATATGTGCAAGAACCAAAAGGGAAAAGTAAGACTGGAAGACCAAGAATAAAGTGTTTGTATTGGAAAGGGTGTAAGACAGGGATGTAGCCTTTCGCCAGTACTGTTCAACCTGTACATCGAAGAAGCAATGACTGAAATGGAAGGAAGGTTCAAGAGTGGAATTAAAATCCAAGGTGAAATGATGTCGATGATAAGATTTGATGACATTGCTGTTCTCAATGAATGTGAAAAAGAATTACAGGATCTGTTGAATGGAATGAACAGTCTAATTAGTACAGAACATCTGTTGAGAGTAAATCGAAGAGTAGGAAAACTGGAACAGAAAAGAACTGAAGCATTTGAGATGTAGTTCTACAGATGTTCAAAATTAGGTTGACTGATAAGGTAAGGAATGAAGAGATTCTGTACAGAATTTTGAGAAAATTACCACATGGTAAGTACTGACAAGATGAAGGGACTGGATGATATGAGAGCTGAAGACAGAGGTTGGAATACAGCCAGCAAATAGTTGAGGACGTAGGTTGCATGTGCTGCTCTGAGATGCAAAGGTGGCACGGAAGATGAATTTGTGGCAGTCCACATCAAACGAGTCAGAAGACTGATGAATCAAAGACTCTTGCCTTCTTCCACATTTGGCGAGAACTTATTGCAGAAAGATGTCACCAACTGTGATCCTCACACAATATTCCTTTGGGCATTTCCCATGGTGGAAATTGCAAAAGGCCAAGAGATACTCTTTGCTCCAGCACTTTCAGAAGTCTTCTTCTACTTTCTGATTGAGTCTGAATTCTCTCACCATATCTGTTACAATTGGTATCTCAGTCCTATTTGACAATGTTTTATCTTCCCACAAGGAAGTGTGCTGAGGAGAGCACTTGTGGTACATTTTGAGTGATTGGCTCCACTTTGAAGGTGGCTTCAATATTCACAAGCTCAGCTACAGCCCTTCTCGTCCATGCTGGACCATCCAAGTACCTTTCAGACAGCTTTTGGTTGAACCAGTCATTCTCCCCTGACATACTCGTCACCAGATGATACGCACAGCTACACTGAAGAGCCAAAGAAATGGTACACATGCCTAATATCGTGAAGGGCCCCCTCGAGCATGCAGAAGTGCCGCAATGCGATGTGGCATTGTCTCGACTATTGTCTTAAGTACTGGTGGAATTGACATCATGAATCCTGTAGGGCTGTCAATAAATCCGTAAGAATATGAGGGGATGAAGATCTCTTCTGAAGAGCATGTTGCAAGGCATCCCAGTTATGCTCAATAATGTTCGTGTCTGGGGAGTTTGGTGACCAACAGAAGTGTTTAAGCTCAGAAGAGTGTTCCTGGAATCACTCTGTAGCAATTTTGTACGTGTGGGGTGTTGCGTTGTCCTGCTGGAATTGCCCAAGTCCGTTGGAATGCACAATGGACATGAATGGATGCAAGTAATCAGACAGGATGCTTAAGTGTGTGTTACCTGTCAGAGTCATATCTAGACGTATCGGGTCCCATGTCACTCCAACTGCACACGCCCCACACTATTACAGACCCTCCATCAGCTTGAACAGACCCCTGCTGACATGCAGTGTCCGTGGACTCATGAGGTTGTCTCCATAACCGTACATGTCCATCTGCTTGATAAATTTGAAACGAGACTTGTCTGATCTGGCAACATGTTTTCAGTCATCAATAGTCCCATGTTGGTGTTGACGGGCCCAGGAGGGACATAAAGCTTTGTGTTGTGCTGCCATCAAGGGTCCATAAGCGGGCCTTCGGTTCCGAAAGCCCATATCGATGATGTTTCGTTGAATGGTTTGCACACTGTCTCTTAGTTGATGGCCCAGCATTGAAATCTGCAACAGTTTGTGGAAGGGTTGCACTTCAGCCACGTTGACTAATTCTCTTCAGTCATTGTTGGTCGCATTCTTGCCGTATTCTGCCTGTTTACATATCTCTCTATTTGAATACACATGGCTATACCAGTTTCTTTCATGCTTCAGTGTATAAATTTCATTATGCTTTATTGTGCGAAATATTGGTGAGTTTTACTAGCAGAGATGGCCACCCATAATTCCATTATCTCTTTCTTGGTTGCATGGAATGCTTGGACATTGTCACTGTGGATGATGTGTGGAATATCACGTCTGTCAATAAATCTTTATAGTGCTCACAAAAATCAACCCATTGTTGCATTGTGAACTAGCTCTAGGTGAATGGCTCTAATTGCAGCACATATGAACATAACAATATAGCATTTAGTTGTGTTACTTTCTGTGTTGGTGTATTACGGTCCTAGAAAATAAACACCAGTGATCTGGATGGATCTGCGCAGTCAGTGGAACTTTTGTTTCATGACTAACAAAGCAACACATTGTTTTATATGGGAAGCCTGATAAATAACCTATGTGTTGCATTGGGCCTGTAGTATCCAGGAGGAACAACGAAACCCTGAATGCACAATTCAGACTCCAAGGTGATGGAAAAGTATGTGTAGTTAAAAGCCTCATGAAATGATAGTTTCTGTCCAGGATAGGTGGATGTCATTCTTCAATGGTTAATTTGGCATAATGCAGATGACCACCTAAATGCAAAAGTCTTTATCCAAAAAAGGACTGAGAGACTTTATTCTTAATCCAGTGAGTAGGTGCATGTTTTCCTTCAAAGTCTGATTACATAAAAGAGAAAAACCATTGCTCTTTTACACCCGTTATCCAATAATGTCAAGTTGCTGCCATTTCTTCTACTGTAAATTCACCATGCAAATTCAAATTTCTTTTTCAGTCAAAGAAATTGGGCAACGACTCACAGCAGATTCCAGTAGGAACTAAATCTTTCAATGTATATCAGTGGCTGAGTAAGGAGGACCTCTGGATCTGAGAGTGAGTTTTTAGTTTCTGGCAAAGAAACAGGTGTGCTATACTTGGATATTCATTTAACCAGTGACAGGGCTGTTGTTTAAGACAAGGCTTCCCCATACACCATGTGTCCATTCTATGTAAGGTTTGAGACATTTTTCCTTCTGACAAATTATCTCTGGGATTGTGTCTACCTCAACACAGTCTCCAATGGGATGGTGAAGTGTACTTGTGAATTTCTATTATGCAGTTGCATGCAAAAATTTTCCAAGTATTGGGACTGTCTCGCAACCAAGCAATCAACACCATGGAATCGGTCAAAAGAGTTGCCCTACATATGTGTATGTTGGCAGCCTTGCAGTAGTAATGTTGAAGTCTCAACTCCATTATTGTTGCCAGCAGTTCATCATGGCAGCCAGTCGGCTTTTGCTGTATATCATGTGAATATGAGACTCACTATTTACAGCACACCCGACATACAAGACCACACTATGTGTGCTCAGAAGCATCACAGGAAATGGGGTGCAAATGCTTTGCTCTTCAGAAATTTTGAGCCATCTTGGTTTATAAATATGTGATAGGCTTGAAAAGACTGACATCTAAGTGTGCCACTGAGTGACGTGGTGCTAAGGGAGAATTTCATCCCACCCTAGTGTAAGTAGTAAAGTTCCTTGAACCAAAATTTTCTCTGTTAAAGATACTGGTATTTCTAAGCCCAAGGGGTCATAAAAGCTAGCAGTTGTTTGTAACAGCTTTAATTTGACTACTGTGGGGGATTTTATTGATGACTTCATGCTGATCCACAAAAAATGTATTATCTACTGTATTCTACTAAACTCCCAACACGTGTGAAGGTATTGTGATCTTTTGTACTTCTGACTTCCATATTCTGACAAGCTGCTGAGGCTTCAGCACCCATTTTAACGTAGCCAGCTGGATCTGACTCACAGGTGAGGTCAGTTAATAGTAAAGGGTTATTTCTGTATTTTTGCCTGCAGTGCCTGGTGCAAAATCATCCATGTAAGTGCTATGGCCTGATAAGGTGGTGGGAAAAGGTACATTGACTGCCAATTCTCTAAGTGCTGCTGAAAGGAAGAATGGACTAAATTTAAGCCTAAAGAAAAATTATTTGAATTAGTAATTAGTTCTTCACACGCTTGAGTGCTTCATTTGCTCCATGATGATGGTCTCTGTACCAGAAAAATTTCATCATGTCTCTGTCATCTGGATGGAGAATAACTACAAAACGCCTGGATAATATCTATAATGGCAAAATGTTGCTTTCGAAGATATACAGGAACTGCAGTTATGTCAGAAAGAAGGTTAGGCCCTTTTCTCAAGTCTTCTGTTAGTGAGGGAGAGTCTATTTCATGCCAAGATGCTTACAATATGACTTGCCACTTTGTGCTTTCATATCTCTTACTCATCAGTATTTGATGAAGTAAATAAAAGATGTTCGCTGAATTTTGGGTGAGAAGGTAGATTGACACAGCCATTTTGGGTGTAATTTGGCCTCTGTGTCTCATAGGAGGCATTGAAGTGGTAGATGAGTGTGCTAGAAGTTGTGATAATGATGTTTGATTTAAAGGTTGTAATGCTCCAATAATAATTCATTTCCAAATGCCTCTACAAAATTAAGAATGATTTTTAAGCATTACAGATGTTATTTGAAAGAACAGCTGCTGATTTTTGTGGGAGACAACTGCTCTTCACTTATTTTTGATTGAACAGGAAGCATAAAATTCCTCGGGAAGTACTGAATCTTGTGCACCCGTTGATCGGTCATGATCATTTCATATTCCTGTTGTCTTGAAATTCTAGGAGCTACAGACTGCATTTCCCGATGATTGATTGATTGATTGATTGAATGGCATGTTGATGAGGTTAATGATGTCATACTTTATGGAAACTGTTGGGTGGTTTATACTAAGAATCCAGCTGAAGTTTGGAGGTAGTAAATCCAGTGATGGGAAGGTGCATTTGGGCTTAGTGTCTTCAACAATTTTCCAGTGGTGATATCATTGTATCTTTCTGCTGGACTTTCTTTACCTTCTTGCAATCTTGAACTCAGTGACCACATTGATCATGAAGTACACAGTAGGTTTCTGCCTTCCGTATGGACCTTTGTGCTGTTTGTTCTAACATAGATTGAATGTTGAGGGCTATTGTAGATGGTACAATCTTTATTGGTCTGCAAGCTTCCCTACCAATCTTTTGTGCCCTCAGGGCCCCAGCTACATTCCTAACAAGAATTCTATCAGTTTGAAGGCTTTCGTTTCCAACACCGTACCCTCTTCGTATGAATTATCCAATGTCGACAAACATTTTCTGGAAAAGCACAAAGTATCTTTGGAACTAAGAGTCAACCATATGTCTCTACATTGTCTGCTAGTGGCTGCAGAGCGTGAATGCAATTGTTGCATTCAGTAAACGTTAAGTCAAGAGATTACGGGTAACTGTATGTTATAGGTGTGACGTCTTCAGGGTAATGAAGGTGCACTTGGATGATTCAAACACTACAATATGCTTGTAAAATTTCATTCATTTGTTCTTAAGCATGTGCTGTTACCGTGATTTCTTGTACTGGATTCTTAGGATTCCCTTCGAACTACACTCAAAGAAGCAAATATTTGTTGAAAATTGATAAGTTCGGATCTGCAATGAGAGAGGATTCATACCGTTCTGAGGAATCAGTCTAATGGTTAATGACACTGGAAAATGATTCTAAGTTGATTAGTGCCAGTTGAGTACTATAACTGCATGACAGTGTAGAAACCCCAGAAGACATTCTGTCAGCTGTGTTGTTTGAAAGTCTTCCCTGGATACTGTATTTTGCTTTCATGATTGCCTGCATCACGGTTTTTGTATAGTCTTCGCAAGCTAAGATATTGGCTTTATATTCTGCATCATCATATCAGTGTCCAAGGCCATTAAGCTAGCCAAAGTTTCCTGCAATCAACTGCTAATGTATTACGTATCTTTTTTGGGCGCAAAATCATTGAATAAATTTATTTTATTAACAAAGCATTTAGTGAAACTTCCTGGCAGATTAAAACTGTGTGCTGGACTGAGACTCGAACTCGGGACCTTTGCCTTTCGCGGGCAAGTGCTCTACCAATTCAACTACTCAAGCACGACTCATGCCCCGTCCTCATGCCCACGAAAGGCAAAGGTCCTGAGTTCGAGTCTCGGTCCATCACACAGTTTTAATCTGCCAGGAAGTTTCGTATCAGCGTACACTCCACTGCAGAGTGAAAATATTCTGAAAGCATTTAGTGTTGGAATATTGCACTCCTTGCACACATTCCAACTTACAGAGACAGTGGTTGTTTCAATATCTTTGCTCACATTTAATTTTAGTTATAGCATCACTAAAAGGTGTGAGCACTTGATAAACCTTCATTTCAACTTCCTCATTAGAGTCTGCTATGTACACATTTCATAAAATGTATTTAGTTTTCAACATAATCTCCCTTCAGCTCCATACACTTTCGATAAGTTTGATACCCTTTTTATAATGAGAACTGTCTAACTCCTCAAAATATCCATTAACTGCCAACATCACATCTTCATTTGTTGAAAATCTTCAACCACCGAGCCATTTCTTCAAGTTTGGGGACAGAAAATAATCCGAGGGGGTAAATCTGGTGAATTGGGTGCATGAGGTAGCAATTCAAACTTTAATTCATTAATTTTGGCCATTGCAATAACAGATTGTGAGGTCTCTAAGAAACAACAGTTTCTTCTTGGCCAAATGCAGCCATTTTTGCTTGATTTCTTCACCCAAACGTTGCTGTAAGTTCACATAATACTTGCCAGTGATGGTTTTTCATTTTTCCAGAGAGTCAATGAAAAGTATCCCATGCTCATCCCAAAACACCGACGCCATGACCTTGCCTGCAGATGAAATTTTCTTTGCTTTCTTTGAAGTCAGCTCTCCAATTTGTGTCCATTGTTTTGATTGTTCTTTTGTCTCAGGAGTGAAGTGGGTGACACGTTTCATCCATGGTTATGAAAGGTGCAAAAAATCAGCTTTGCTGCTGCGAAACTTTGCTAAACACTTAATTGAAACATCTTCACGACACTGTTTTTGCTGAAGTGTGAACAAACCTTGCACACAGTTTTCTCATGTCCAAATTTTCAGATAATATGTGATGTACTGCACTTTGTGAAATGACTACTATGTCTACTAGCTCGCGCACTTTCAGTCGACAATCATCCAGTACCGCTTTGTGAAATTTCTTCACCATTTCTTGAGTTGTCACCTCATTTGGTAGACTACTGCGATGCTTGTCCTGGCAGCTCGTATGGCCTCATTTACACTTAGCTACCCAATATTTTACTGTTGTCCTTGCAGACTCTCCCAAAGGAAAATCTAGCTCAGCTCTAATATTGGCTGCACCGAGGCCTTTAAAAAAAATTGTATCACATAACGTTGATCAATTTTCTCCATTTTCACAAGTTCACTCACAGTGTTCACTATTGATGGCTGCCAAACAAATACTAAACAATGTGGCGTCTTCAAACTTGAAACATATGCTTCATAAATTGTGCACTTTTTAATCAAGAGATATTTTTCAACAACGACTGCCATCTCTCGGTCAGGCCGGCTACTAATGGGACCACCCTCGTACATTACAATAATGAATGGAACCAAACTGAAATGACTGAGCTGAGAGTGTGGTTAGTTCACTATGCATGAAGAAATTTCATCATTTAGTGACTGTAAATCGATGTGTAATACCTCATGAGTTATCAAAGACATCCCAGAGATTGTGAACATTCCCATTCCTAGCATTTTCTTGTATTTTGGCTCCAGAAAATATGTGGGAGAAAGTAGAAAGTGATTTAATATCCACCAACAACCCACACCTTTTTTTTTTTACATTGAACTTGTAGATCGTTACAGAACTCCTTTAGTTACAAGTACAGAGACCAGAGACACACAGACAAATCAGACATGCTGTTTAGTGACCCCCACAAGCTAGGTCGAAAAGTGCAAATTTCACCCAGTGGCATCCCAGAGGTGCTCAGTAGGATTAAAGTCAAGTGACCTGGCAGACAAAGCAAAAGACATTCACAACTTTTGGAGTACTGCACAAACAAACAGTTGTACATGATTGACAAGTAGGTTCCTATATTATTCTGTACTGAGAGATGGTGACCAATATTTCTGGCCCTGTATCCTCCTCTGCAAACATCACCACATGAGAATACACTCATCGTCTGCCATCGCAACAGTCCCCTACTGCCATGTGGGATGCATATCATTATGTTGCTTTTCATGTACTTGTATCCTGGCATTTACATGTACCAATGTGTAAGATGAGCTTATTTACCAAAGCTCATCGATCAAGGCAACTTATTCCTCACAGTGGGGGTCAAGTTGTGGTGGGTTTTATGCCCATTCTAATCTCTGTGCTCTGTGGTGTATGGAGAGTAAGGTACATCTATAGAGTCATGGGTTGTGTGACACTCAAGTGTGGGATTCTGATTGGTATGGCCATTAACTGTTTATTGTTGTCCAACACTGAAATGATGTGTGAATAACTGCACTTTGGCCTGTCTATTCAGTTACAATCGCAGTTTTCCTAATCCCTCTCAAGAGGATGCCCATTGCAGTTCAGTGTGGTGGTGACAGTTTCTTTCTAATAGAAGTACACGTGGTGCACCTGTGATACATGGACATGTGAAAAGATCAGTGCTGGTCAGCTTTAGAGATGGAATGTTCAATGCATTGCTCTCTCATGACCTGACTATGACCAAATGCTCTGGTACCATGTGTTATACGCGAGCTGTGCTCAACCATTATACTGATGGCTAATATTCTTATGCATTATCACCTTCAAAAATAAACCCATTGCAACAATGTTGAATGTAGGGCTGGTTAGTATGTTGGGGTAAAATATCCTGATCACGCACAGCCCTGAAATTATCCTCAATAGTGATGAGATGTCTCAGACATTCAAACATGATACCACTCCCAGAACAACTAACTCCCAGATGTTTGAGATGATCATTGGTGCCTGCCTACTTCTACACTCTTCTAAGGCAATCATCAGGTGTCAGACAAATCCTGCAGCCTCTTTTGAAGAGAACCTGATGGCACTGATTCAAGTTCCATTTCAGGTTTCTTGTCACTTACGTTCTTCATGCATCATATTGTTTGGGGGGGGGGGGGGGTGTTTATTCTGCTGTTCATGATGGACACTTGGAGGTCAAATTAATTGTATGGATATGGTTGCTTACTGTCTGCGTCAACAAGGCCCTTCCAACTTCCCCAAAAAATGCAGCCTTCAGTCCTGTTGCATTCTCCTTGTGGTATTTCCGAGCCATAATTTATAAGTAGTTTTGATCACCTGATGTTGTTGACTGCAATTGATCACTGTCAGGCAGAGCTTAAATGTTTTGTTTCTTGTGACAGATTGAATGTTCAGATGATATTACTGTGGTGTACACCAATCTGGCAAGTAACTTTGTGTTCTCATAACTCTTCTTCCCATGAAATGCCAATGCAGGCATGATGTAAGCTTGAAATGACCCTTTGAGGTGTAATGAACTGATAGATAAGAGTACACAAGCCACATTGTCCTGTTCATTGATGGAGATACAGTGCAGTCCACTGAACTACAATCCCTAACACAAGTGGCTGATGTAGCAATTTCCTGTGGTCAAAATAATATTGAGAAAGAGGTTTCCAACTAGAAAAAGACAGACTGTGCAAACCCTGCATCACATACGGTAGGGGTATTTAGGAACGCACCAAAAAAAGATACTGACAATGGAGCAATTTCGTGCAGTCCCTTCCCCTGTGTGAAATGTAAGAAACAGGTGAAGAGGCTACAGTGTGTTTCTTATGTGTAGCCATGTGACTTGGTCTCACCACCGTTTGCCAATTTTGTCATAATACTTGATAACACCACAGAACATAGCTCTTCTGATATATATTGTTTCATAGCAAATTTCACCTTCATAGTGTGGTTTCTTATTTTTCATAAATCTGACACTTATTGCCTTTGTGCAGTTAAGTATCCAATTGTTCTGGTAAAATATTAATGTTGTAAATGCTGCTGCAGTTACATTGTGCAGTATGTTGTCAATACTTTCAGTTTGCAGTGTACAAATTGTAAGAACCTTTATGTTACCTTTTGTTTGAGGAAAATAAAAATAATTAAAATGTAAACAGAAGTCAAGGAAATGTATGAAAAAAAAGAAAAGGCAATATGCTTGAATTTTTACTGGCTCTACTAATGGTTCTCAAGAAATCATTTGAAGATATGTAGCTTCACTAATGTGAAATGATCCAGCCTCTGTTGTATTTACTTGTTTCCTTCTCTATATAAATACGTATTGCTGATTAAAATTATAATAATATGCTTATCAAACCAAGGTAGCTTGTGCTTTTGTTCTTTCTCTTTTTCTGTTATGTTAATAACATAATTTTCTTATTTCTGCCCATTATAGTTTTCTTAAGACCGAAGATAAAAAATGCTTATTAATATTTTATATTGTAGCTTGTAATCTGTTTATTTGCCTTAATCAAAATGTTGCTTACTTTCCATAGTACAAGTGAGGTGGATGTCATGTATAATATGTGAGTAGTAATGTAACATTAATCATTAGAGAAATTTATATAAAATTTAAGAAAGGAAATTGTAGCATTATTCATGTGACAGACAAATTACTGGGGCAAACGTCAAAAACAGTGTTTTGCTGAGATAAATTGAGCTGCTATTAAATGGTGAATTTTTGTTCAGGTTCGCTGATTTCAGATCTGTGAATAATCTATCCAGATTTCAGAACTGTTGTGTATTCAATAAATCATTTAAAAAAAGGTGATGACAGATTGCATACTGAAATTAAGTTCCCCCATCCCATCTGATCCTCCCTTAAACTCCCCCCTCTCCATCCTTCCTTCTGTCCATGTGACCATCTGTCCCTCCCTATCCCTCTCCCTTCCACCTCTCTGTGTCTCTCTCCCCCATCCCCCCCCCCCCTCTCTCTCTCTCTCTCTCTCTCTCTCTCTCTCTCTCTCTCTCTCTGATGACTGCACACTCATTAGAATAAATGAAAAAAAAGTTATTTTTGTGTCCTTCAACCAATGAGTCAGTGAAGGTACAGTTTCTCTTCCCTTCATTTACAGTTTCCTTTAATTCATTGCCATTTATCTTTGATATACTTCAGTGCTTATTCTTTTCATTTGCAATGCTTGATATTTTCAGGGTAATTTTGATAGCCATCTAAAAACAATATGTGAAATGACTGAGATTGGTGAAACTGTAGCTAGAGTTGAAATACTGTTAAATGAAGCTAGAGGTTTCCAAAAAATGTGTTTGGTAAGTACAACTATTTTACCTTTATTTATAATCGTAGTAAAAATTGGAATACATTGCAATTTTCCCCCATCAAAACATCTTCCCCTCCCCTCTTTTATTGCACTGCTTATCAGGAAGCTCCATAGCATGTGCAAGCTCACCACTAAGTTGCATTTATTAACTAATCTTACACTTTAAGCAGGTATAGTAAGTATTCATTAGAAAAACCTTAATATTACAGATGGATATAGAACGAGCAGAAGAACTAATTACAACAGGACAGCAGCTTCTGTCCAGTCGTCATTATTGTCCATTGGATTGTGTTCAACCGAAGTGTGATGAACTTCAGCGTATGTGTGATATTCTTTCAGAAAGAATTAACTGCCGATTGGAAACTCTAGTAAAAAATAAAGAATTGCAGGATCGAATAGAGAAGGTAATGAACTGTTATCCTTGGAAATTGTTTGCTTCCTTTATACTTTATTTTTTATCGTGTGTGTGTGTGTGTGTGTGTGTGTGTGTGTGTGTGTGTGTGTGTGAGGGAGAGGGGTGAGGGGGTGAGGGGGGGGGTGGGGGGAGAGAGAGAGAGAGAGAGAGAGAGAGAGAGAGAGAGAGAGAGAGAGAGAGAGAGAGGGGCATTGTACCTTTGTTCTAGTCCGGAGACTGTGAAACGTGACACTACCCCCCAGACTAAAGAAATGTTGGGTTGACTTTACAGGGAATCATGTATACAAAAGGTTATTGACTATTCCCTGGAAATTGTCCTAAATGGGCAGCTATGTCATTTTGTGCTCACAAGTTTCTTTTTTTATTTTTGAAAAGTTCAAATGAATTTCAAATAATTTGAAAGCCTGCTAAATGCTCCATTTGAGTAATGGGATGCCTGTGATGCCACTAGCTAGTTCACTGCCCCTACTATTGTAAAGCTCATTCACAATGATATCTTTTTTCGTAAAATGGGTAACAAATGGTGCATAGTCCACATTGTACTAATAAATCTCTAAGAACCCCTTAAATATATAGTTTTTGAGTATTCCAAAGAATGAGATGTGTAAAAAGTGGTTGCACTGGCCAAATGCCTCGTTAATGAGGCACAAATTCCCTAACTTAAGGTAACATTAATTTACATCCGAGATATGCTTTCCCACTATTGCACGGAAAGACACAATGTCATTCAACGCAATTAAACTCTTAGTGAAATTTTGAGAACTGACTGTCATTATACCCAGTATTACATGCAAGCTTCGGTACCTCAATTGGTAGAGTGGTGGACTGTAATAGTTTATAAGTGGTTATCTATTTCTCACTGGCTCAAATCTACCCTCAAGGAAAATTTTAACGAATTTTTAGACGAGTCGACAGTCTTCTTGTAGGAAAACCAAACCACATTTACAATATTTCACAACACCGATTGGAAACGTAGTATTGTTGAGTTTTCCATGCCGTTTGCATGTGGTTACATTTACATTTGCAGTTGCAGTTCACAAGGGTCACCTTCAGGAAGATTTCTGGTTAATGTGACCACACAAGTTTACTTTATTGGAAACAATACTTTTTTTTTTATCTCCGTACTGTCCAACTAGGATCCTTACTGTTAAAAGTTTCATTATCTTACGTAAAGATGACATAAGTCTGCTTCAGATACTGACATTAGTTTCCACTCACAAATGTCCCACGTGTTTTATATCTTTCCATATACAAAATCTCATCACTCTGCACCTCATTGTACTATGGCCTGTGGTGATACATTCACCACTAGCAGTGCTTTCCAAAAAATGTGAATTGTATGTACTCAAATTAAATGCATTGGTCCAAAGTTATCTATATCTCTGACCAAAATTAATGTGAGACTATAATAAATTCCACTATTGAACCAATTGCCACAATGAGTTCTTGCTAATGCTATTATCATGTTTCATGTAACATTTTTAAAATTTTATGATCTTGCCAGGATTTGAACTTATAAAAAGTTACGATGTTGTGTAGATTCGAACCTGCAACCTTCTGTTCCATAGTCAGACAGATTACTCATTGTGCCACGGAATCAACTCACACTGCACTACCTCTGCTCAGTATGTTGTATATGAGGAAGTCAATATAAGATGTACCAAGAATTTTATTGTGCTTCGGGTCATAGTTTATGACTGCAGTGACAGTAAATGATGGCATGTTTTACAGGCCAAGCTCATCTTAGTTTCTGAAAGTGTATTTCACATGAATCTGACTGTCGATAATCTAGATGTAAGATATGGATTCATTTTGAGTGAGTGTAATGATGGTGTGGGGAGATAATGCCCACCCTTGCGCATATTGCTGCTCTAGTGGAAGTACACACATCAACTTCCAGAAGGTTTCCTCTATTAATATTCGCAAAATTCTTGTCCATTGTTACTTAAAAGTTGTAAATGGATTTTCCATAATTAAATAGCTAAATTGTCTGCAGAAGAAACACAAAGAAACATAGTGACTTTGGCGAACACCTGTAAAACACATATAGCTTTTTGTCTTACTCCTAGTCTGTGACATCACCAGAGCTTCAGGCAGTAACTTAGCATTTTTGATCACATGACCAATTACTGAAACTTAATCATTTCTGAAAAGTAACATATATTTTGTGACAATATTGATCAAACAGACTATTTGAATGTTATAAAAAGTCAGAACAACAGCAATGCAAACCATATTTTTAACATAGGAAATTCGTCTGTTATGGATATTTCCGGTAGTAGGGAGTGCCCATGTTTCAATTTTGTAGGCTGTTCATTGAGAACTAAACCACGCACACAAAGCAGCAAATATTGACAAGTGTTGCTTTATAATCATCTTGTCACTAATGTTCTACCTCAGAAGGACACAGAAATTGAAGTTGTTTCGTGTATGTCACGAATATGTTGTCAAGCATCACCCATAATGAATACATCTACTTCTGTACCCTACAGACCACTGTGAAGTATGTCGGAGAGAGTACTTCTCATTATACTGTGTTTTAGAATTTTAGAGTAAAATTGTCACCAGTTTAACAATTACAAATTTATTTCATTTTGTCGGTTTCAACAGAGTAATCTGCCATCTTCAGAAGTCAACAAAATGTGGGATGTTATACGGGATGTACATGAAGTCCGGGAACACTTTCAATAATTTATTGCACATGAACCAAACATTTTGCAGATTTCGTATGTGTTATATTGAAGAGAAACCCTGAAAGTTTCTTTTTTCATGTATACTGCCGCAGTGTAGTTTGCTAATTTGCCGAGAATCGACGCTAGTCGCAAATATAGTGTGTTCAGGTGTGGAGTGAGCTTTCTTTGTGTTGGAGTTCGACAAAAACAAGTGTGCTACAGCTGTTCAACGGATGTTTAGAACCAAGAATGATAAGAAGAAGAAAGAAAACAGGCATTCTACAGATCGGAGTGTGGAATGTCAGATCCCTTAATCGAGCAGGTAGGTTAGAAAATTTAAAAAGGGAAATGGAGAGGTTAAAGTTAGATATAGTGGGAATTAGTGAAGTTCAGTGGCAGGAGGAACAAGACTTTTGGTCAGGTGAATACAGGGTCATAAATACAAAATCAAATAGGGGTAATGCAGGAGTAGATTTAATAACGAATAAAAAAATAGGAGTGCAGGTAAGCTACTACAAACAGCATAGTGAACGCGTTATTGTGGCCAAGATACACACGAAGCCCATGCCTGATACAGTAGTACAAGTTTATATGCCAACTAGCTCTGCAGATCATGATGAAATTGATGAAATGTATGATGAGATAAAAGAAATTATTCAGGTAGTGAAAGGAGATGAAAATTTAATAGTCATGGGTGACTTTAATTCAATAGTAGGAAAAGGGAGAGACTGAAACGTAGTAGGTGAATATGGATTGGAGCTAAGAAATGAAAGAGGAAGCCGCTAACACTTGGTTCAAGAATCATGAAAGAAGGTTGTATACCTGGAAGAAGCCTGGAGATACTAGAAGGTATCAAATAGAATATATAATGGTAAGACAGAGATTTAGGAACCAGATTTTAAATTGTAAGACATTTCCAGGAGCAGATGTGGACTCTGACCACAATCTATTGGTTATGAACTGCAGATTAAAACTGAAGAAACTGCAAAAAGGTGGGAATTTAAGGAGATGGGACCTGGATAAACTGACTAAACCAGATGTTGTACAGAGTTTCAGGGAGAGCATAAGGGAACAATTGACAGGAATGGGGGGAAAGAACTACAGTAGAAGAAGAATGGGTAGCTTTGAGGGATGAAGTAGCAAAGGCAGCAGAGGATCAAGTAGGTAAAAAGACGAGGGCTAGTAGAAATCCTTGGGTAACAGAAAAAATATTGAATTTAATTGATGAAAGAAGAAAATATAAAAATTCAGTAAATGAATCAGGTAAAAAGGAATACAAACGTCTCAAAAATGAGACTGACATGAAGTGCAGAATGGCTAAGCAGGAATAGCTAGAGGACAAATGTAAAGATGTAGAGGATTATCTCACTAGGGGTAAGATAGATACTGCCTACTGGAAAATTAAAGAGACCTTTGGAGAAAAGAGAACCACTTGTATGAACATCAATAGCTCAGATGGAAACCCAGTTCTAAGCAAAGAAGGGAAAGCAGAAAGGTGGAAGGAGTATATAGAGGGTCTATACAAGAGCGATGTACTTCAGGGCAATATTATGGAAATGGAAGAGGATGTAGATGAAGATGAAATGGGAGATATGATACTGCGTGAAGAGTTTGACAGAGCACTGAAAGATCTGAGTCGAAACAAGGCTCCAGGAGTAGACAACATTCCATTAGAACTACTGACAGCCTTGGGAGAGCCAGTCCTGACAAAACTCAACCACCTGGTGAGCAAGATGTACGAGACAGGCGAAATACCCTCAGACTTCAAGAAGAATATAAGAATTCTAATCCCAAAGTAAGCAGGTGTTGACAGATGTGAAAATTACCGGACTATCAGTTTAATAAGTCACAGCTGCAAAATACTAACACGAATTCTTTACAGACGAATGGAAATACTGGTGGAAGCCAACCTCGGGTAAGATCAGTTTGAATTTCGTACAAATATTGGAACACATGAGGCAGTACTGATCTTACGACTTACCATAGAAGAAAGATTAAAGAAAGGCAAACCTACATTCCTAGCATTTGTAGACTTAGAGAAAGCTTTTGACAATGTTGACTGGAATTCTCTCTTTCAAATTCTAAAGTTGGCAGAGGTAAAATACAGGGAGCGAAAGGCTATTTACAATTTGTACAGAAACCAGATGGCAGTTATAAGAGTTGAGGGACATGAAAGGGAAGCAGTGGTTGGGAAGGGAGCGGGACAGGGTTGCAGCCTCTCCCCGATGTTATTCAATCTGTATATTGAGCAAGCAGTAAAGGAAACAAAAGAAAAATTCGGAGTAGATATTAAAATCCATGGAGAAGAAATAAAAACTTTGAGGTTCGCCGATGACATTGTAATTCTGTCAGAGACAGCAAAAGGCTTGGAAGAGCAGTTGAACGGAATGGACAGTGTCTTGAAAGGAGGATATAGGATGAACATCAACAAAAGCAAAATGAGGATAATGGAATGTAGTCGAGTTAACTCGGGTGATGCTGAGGGAATTAGATTAGGAAATGAGACACTTAAAGTAGTAAAGGAGTTTTGCTATTTGGGAAGCAAAATAACTGATGATTGTCGAAGTAGAGAGGATATAAAATGTAGACTGACAATGGCAAGGAAAGAGTTTCTGAAGAAGAGAAATTTGTTAACATTGAGTATTCATTTGAGTGTCAGGAAGTCGTTTCTGAAAGTATTTGTATGGAGTGTAGCCATGTATGGAAGTGAAACATGGACGATAAATAGTTTGGACAAGAAGAGAATAGAAGCTTTCGAAATGTGGTGCTACAGAAGAATGCTGAAGATTGGATGGGTAGATCACATAACTAATGAGGAGGTATTGAATAGAATTGGGGAGAAGAGGAGTTTGTGGCACAACTTGACTAGAAGAAGGGATCAGTCGGTAGGACATGTTCTGAGGCATCAAGGGATCATCAATTTAGTACTGTAGTACTGGAGGGCAGCGTGGAGGGTAAAAATCTTAGAGGGAGACCAAGAGATGGATACACTTAGCAGATTCAGAAGGATGTGGGTTGCAGTAGTTACTCAGTGATCAAGAAGCTTGCACAGGATAGAGTAGCGTGGAGAACTGCATCAAACCAGTCTCAGGACTGAAGACCACAACAACAACAACATGGTAAGAAGCCACTAACAATGAAAGCCATTTACCACTGTCACAACAAATTCGGTACTACGGGTTGCTTGCACCCAGCAAAGAGGAGCGGATGTCCCAGTGTGAGTGAAGTAAATGTGGAACACCTACAAGAGACATTCATAAGGAGTCCAAAGAAATCAGTGTGTCATGCATCCCATGACCTCGAAATGACTCCAGTGACAGTGTGGAAAGTCCTGCGACAGAAGCTGTCTATGAAACCATTCAAATTGGAGCTAGTGCAGAAACTCAGCGATGATGACAATGACAAGCCTTTTGAGTTTTGTTCTTAGTTGCAGCAGTTGAATGAGGATGAGGATGGCATTGTTGATCACCTAATTTTTAGTGTCGAAGTCACTTTTCACATTTTCATCATGAAGTTCATAGGTACCCGAACACTGAGCTGCCGCATTAATGGATTGGCTGTGCCACAGAAGTGGACAGTTGTTTCATGAAATGGCCTTCCCGATCACCAGATCTCACTCCTTGTGACTTTTTTCTGTGGGGACACATTAAAGTTCTGGTGTATGTACTGCCTCTACCACGTGATGTAGCAGAGCTCCAGGAGAGAATACGGGAAGCGACTGCCCCAGTCGATGATGCCATGTTGGGATGGGTAGGGCAAGAATTTGATTACTGTATTGATGTTTGCCAGGTCACTAACGATTTGCATATCAAATGTTTGTAAAAAAAAAAAAAAAAAAAAAAAACCACTTTCAGAGTTTCTCTTCAAAATGCAGTATGTATGACATCTGTACAGTGTTTAGTTCTTGTGCAATAGATAATTTAAAGTGTTCCTGGACTTTTTTAACACACACATGTATTTAAAGTATAAGAAGGATATTACAGAAACATACTTAATATTCGTTTAGCAGCTGTCAGTATCTTCTTCTCAGAAGCATAATGCCATTACATGTCCAAGAATGTACATACCTTATGTGATTGTTGTATGCACACATTGATAATTTACAATAAATGAATTGTATTTATATACACAGTCAAATTGTGCTGACAGTAAGGAACATATATAAAAGCATATTAAAAGTACAACTAAACAATGTAAGAAAATATAGTTTGCTACCTACTGTAAAGAAGAGACGTCAAGCTGCAGACAGGCATGATTAAAAGACACTCACATATAGCTTTCGACCACAGTCTTAGTCAGTAAATAGGGACACACACACACACACACACACACACACACACACACACACACACACACACACGACCACCAACTCCAGCATCTCAGCCTGAAATGCAACATCACGTGGGATGCAAGCAGCAGTCTGGAAAGGGTGGGGAAGGGGAAGGGATAGTAGCCTGTGGGTAGGGAAAGAGATTAATGCTGTCTCGTGGACTAGACTGCCAACAGGCACAGCATCAGGAGGTTGTAGGGCAGAGAGGTGGGGAAGAAAGGAGCAAAAATGGAAAGGAGTGGGGAAAGACAGGCAGATGTGTTGGCAGAGGGCTGCAAATAAACTGGATTGGGAGCTGAGAATGGGGAGGAAATGATAGGCCAGAGGGGGTGGAAACTATTGGGTGGAGAGTGTGGGGAAACTATGATTCCATAGGTTGAGGGTGGGATAATGATGTGAGCAGAGAATATGTTGTAAGGACAACTCCCATCGGTGCAGTTCAAAAAAGCTGGTGGTGAAGGGCAAGTTCCAGATGGCTCGAGTAGTGAAGCAGCCATTGAAATCAAGTGTGTTCTGTTCAGTTGCAAGCTGTGCCACAGGGTGATTTAGTTTGCTTCTTGATCACAGTTTGGCAGTGACCGTTCATGCTGATGGACAGCTGGTTTGTAGTCATACCAATATAAAAAGCTGTGCAATGATTGAAGCAGAGCTGGTAAGTGACATAGCTGCTTTCACATGTGGCCTGCCCCTGATGAGGTCATCTTTACTGACAAGGGCTGTGGCTGAAAGCTATATGTGAGTGTCTTTTAATCGTGCATGTCTGCAACTTGATGTGTTTGCTTTGCGGTAAGTAGCAATTGTGTCTTTTCCTACATTGTTGATATTCCTACCTGGAGTTTCCATTGTTTGATTAAAAGTATAACTTTGATATACAAGGGAAATTATACCTCATAGGTATTAAAAAAAACATGGTACATAATTCCATATAAGCTGTTGCTGATAGTAATTAGAATACCTTCCCATTCAATTTGTGTATGAAGAGTGGGCAGAGTGAGTGCTTAAAAGTTGGCTTTTGTTGGATAGTTGGTGTTTATCTTTATGTGCCGGTTAATGTTTTTCAGCGTCTCTGTGAACACATTCTTGGGTCAAAGCTCACTGTGACCATTTATGTTGCCCATTTTTGTATATGTTCAATCTCCCCTCTTAGTCCTGTTTGGTGTGTGTCCCATGCACTTGAGCAATAAGAGAGTTTTGTAAGCAGTCTCCTTTGTAGACTGTTTGTATTTTCCAGGTATAATTCTGGTGAACTGAAGTCTGACATCTGTTTTGCATGCAGCCGGGTCTGACCATTCTGTTTAATATCCCTAAAATTACTACTCCCAGGTGTTTGTAGTTCACTGATTCCAGCTGTGACTTACTGATATCATAGTCTTAGGATACAGTGTTTTTGGGTTTTGTGAACTGTAAGAGTTTTCATTTCTGCACATTTAAAGCAGATTACAAATCTTTGCTCCACTTTGAAATCTTATCAAGATCTACCTGATTTTTGCACCTTTTTTCTAGACAATATTTCATGATAGGTAACTGCATCATCTACAAAAAGACAGAGGTTCTATATCTAAATCACCCAGCACTGGTGCAAGAATTAAACTGGGATAGTGCTATTAGATTGTCGTTTGAAAAAGACCATTTGAAAATGGAGAAGAATGCTTCTACTTCTGATTCAGTTGCAGCTCCTGTGCCATCCATGTGTGTCTGGACACTAAATTCAGTGCCATGTACCACCTGTACACGTGACTAGAATTTCTTTGGTTTTGTGAGAGATGTTTTGATGTGACTGTGATACATTAGCCATTGAAGAGTTCAGGGATTATCCTTTTCATGGCCAAATGCGTTTCCTTTAGCATGGCTTCATCAATAACCCTATGATTTGTTTTACGCCTTGTTTGCAGTAGACACTGTTTCCTTAACAGAGACTGTGGATGGCCCCTTTCATCCTGTACTGTTTTACTAGGTACACTTTCTGAATGCTTGGTCAGTTATACTTCTAAACTTGACTACAGTTCCTCTACATGTTTCTGCCAGAGCTAAATGTTTCAAGTTCCTATTGAAATATGACACTACTATACCTTAATGTATCTTACTAAACATGTAAATCTTTCAATTTGTTTTCATTATTATGAAAAGGAAAGTTCCCACTCACTATAGAGCAGAGATGCTGCATCACAGATAGGCACAACAAAAAGACTGTCACAATATAAGCTTTTGGCCTTAGGCCTTTGTCGAAAATAGACATGCCCTACACGCGCATGAGTGCACGCGCACAAGTGCGAGCGCACACGAGCACGAGCGCACACACACACCCACACACACACACACACACACACACACACACACACACACGCGCGCGCACGTCTGCAGCCTTTGGCAGCTGAAGCCACACTGTGAGCAACAGCAGTGTGCATGACAGGAGAGGCAACTGGGTGGGTGTAAGGAGGAGGCTGGGGCGGGGAGGGGGAGGGATAGCAGGGTAGGGGTGGGGCACAGTGAAGTGCTGTTGCGGAGCACGCAAGGACGAGGTGGAGAGAGAGTAGGGCAGCTAGTTGCAGTTGGGAGGTTAGACAGGAGCAGGGGAAAGGTGGGTTTGGGGGGGGGGGGGGCAGAAAAGGAGAGATGTAAAAAGACTGGGTGCATTGGTGGAATGAGGGCTGTGTAGTGCTGGAATGGGGACAGGGAAGTGGCTGGATGGGTGCAAAAGATGAGTAACGAATATTGCAGGGGGAGTTCTCACCTGCACAATTGAGAATAACTGGTGTTGGTGGTAAAGATATGTATGGCACAGGCTGTGAAGCAGTCATTGAAATGAAGTATGTCGTGTTGAACAGCGTGCTCAGCAACGGGATGGTCCAGTTGTTTCTTCGCCACAGTTTGTTTGTGGCAATTCATGTGGATAGCTAGCTTGTCGGTTGTCATTCTCACATAGAGTGCAGCACAGTGGTTGCAGCTTAACTTGTAGATCACATGACTGGTTTGACAGGTAGCCCTGCCTTTGATGGGATAGGCAGTGTTTGTGACCGGACTGGAGTAGGTGGTGGTGGGAGGCTGTATGGGACAGGTCTTGCAACTATGTCTATTATAGGGATATGAGTCATGAGGTAAGGGGTTGGGAGCAGGGGCTGTGTAGGGATGGATTGAGTATATTGGGTAGGTTTGGTGGATGGCGGAATACCATTGTGGGAGGGGTGGGAAGGATATTGGGCAGGACATTTCTGATTTCAGGGCACAATGAGAGGTAGTCGAAACCCTGGTGGATAATGTAATTGAGTTTGCTCTAGTCCTGCATTGTTCTGAGCTAAGAGGGGAATGCTCCTCTGTGGCTGGACTGTGAGACTTTGGGAAGAGGTGGGAGACTGGAATGATAAGGCACAGGACATTTATTTTTGTACAATGTTAGGAGGATAATTACCGTCTGTGAATTCTTCAGAGAGACCCTTGGTATATTTCAAGAGGGACCACTCGTTACTGTAGATGTGATGACAACTGATGGCTAGGCTGTATGGAAGGAACTTCTTGGTATGGAACAGGTGGCAGCTGTCGAAGTGGTAATATTGCATGTGGTTAGTAGGTTTGATATGGACAGAGGTAATGATGTAGCCATCTTTGAGATGGAGGTCAACATTTAGGAATGTAGTTTGTAGGGTTGAGTAAGACCAAGTGAAGCAAATGGGGGATAAGCTGTTGAGCTTCTGGAGGAATGCGAATAGGGTATCCTCCCCCTCGATTCAGATCACAAAGATGTCATTAGTGAACCTGAACCAGGTGTGGTGTTTAGTATTCTGGGTGTTCAGGAAGGATTCCTCTAGATGACCCATGAATAGGTTGGCATAGGATGGTGCCATGCAGGTACCCATAGCAGTACCCCAGATTTGTTTGTAGGTAATGCCTTCAAAGGAGAAGTAATTATGGGTGAGGATATAGTTTGTCATGGCGACTAGGGAGAATGTTGTTGGTTTGTAATCCATTGGGTGTTAGTGTAAAGGGAGGTGGTATTAATAGTGACAAGCAGGGCACCATGTGTTAAAGGAACACGAACTGTGGAGAGTCGGAGGAAATGGTTGGTTTATATAGGAGGGTAGGTTCTGGAAATAGGCTGAAGATGTTGATCTATGAGAGCACAGATTCTCTTAGTGGAGGCACAGCAATTGGCCAAAATAGGGCACCTGGGTGGTTGGGTTTATGGGCTTTAGGAAGCATGTAGAAGGTAGTAGTCTAGGGAGTGGTAGAGGTGAGGGCAGACATGGACTTCGGGGAGAGGTTTTGGGATGTGCCTAAAGATTTGAGGAGAGACTGAGGTCCTGCTGGGTTTCTGGAATGGGATCACAGTGACAAGGTTTGTAGGTGGATGTATATCACAGCTGGCGGAGTCCTTCTGCCAGGTAATCCTTGCATTTCAAAATAACAGTGCTGGAGCCTTTGTCTGCAGGTAGCGTTATAAGGTCAGGATCAGTTTTTAGGTGGTCGACTGCAGTTCTTTCTGCAGATGTAAGGTTAGTTTGCATTTGGGGAATGATGATGAGGCAAGTTTTGAGGTTAAGAAATTCTGGAAAATTAAGAGGGGGTGATTTGGGGGTAGTGGGGGTGGATCATGGTTGGATGGAGGAGTTGACTCAGTCAGATAGGGTTCAACATTGGTTTTTGGTTGGGTTGGTGGTGGAAAAGTGTTCCAAAATGTAGGGACTGGGAGGAGGAGAGAAGGTCTTTAACAAGTCGTACATGATTGAATTTGTGAGCGGGGCAAAAGGTGAGACCTTTGGAAAGGACTGATATTTCTGTGGGGCTAAGGCTTCTGGAGGAAAGGTTCATGACTGTGTTTCTGGTCTGTTGAGGTTCTGGATTCTGTGTGGTGGTGGGAGGGAGTTTTGGAGGGTGGAGTAAATGTTTTAATTCCTATTTTTCCTTTGTGAATGCTTCTATTGCTTTGTGATCGTTGATACCAGTTTTAATGTGGACATTCTGAAATAAGCCAGTTCCATTTTTCTCCTGTTAACTCTAATGTATCTCAATCATGAGCGAGTTTCCAAACAGTTTCAGAGAAGACATTTATTATTGTTTCACAAGATGTCTGTAACATTTGTCACTTACAAAACCGACAAAACTGTAATTATCCCAGTCAAGTTTCATATGATTAAAACTTTCTCTGATGACATTATGATTGAGAAAGTTATATTCTAGTGAATTTAGGTTTTCTATAGAATGTTTGGTCTCATCTGGTGGCAAGTCTCGTGATTGATGAAGGAATTGAATTATAAATTTTGCCCATTATTCTACTGAATCTTCTCCAAACAACCTTGCCTTCAGCTTCAATTTCGATCTCGGTGGATTTGAATTTGTTGGCTGTGTTGATGAGTAGTTCACCTCTATTTCCATTTAGCATACCCTCTTGATGTTCAGTTAGATTAGATTTGCCCCCAAAATTTCCTTGATATCAGTTTTGGGCTTTAGTCAGCTTTCTGTTTCTCCTGTGTGAGCTCCACAACTTTTTAGGGACACTTCAAACAATGATGATATGTGGGGAATGCTTGGGCAATTAACTGCTAGGATTTCAAGTCTCATCTACATGGGTTTTTGTGTGTGTGTGTGTGGGGGGGGGGGGGGGGGGGAGGAGGAGGGAGATTGGCTTTGGATCCTACACTATTGCTTTGAGGGGCACACCCTTTGATGAATTTCTTGGCTATCTTGAACTCGTAGCATATACAGCTGTTAAAAATATTAGTGACATCTGTGTGTTATGTTTTTTTTTTATATTGGATGAACTGTTTTTACTTCACATGAAGAAGAGTAGACCATTCAATAGCGTTTACAAAGGAGTTGTTAATCCAGTAGCCTCTTTCTGTATAAATATCAGTTGTATATTTTCTTTCCTCTTTACCTCTTTTTGTATTTTTTTCTGCTGAGGCTTATGGTTAGCACTCTTTGTGTTGTATGTGCCTTGACTGCTTGTTCTGTGCCAACCTACTTATCTCAGGGGAGCACTTACACCCAATGTCCTCAGTTATTTGTTGGATATATTCCAATCTTTGTCTACCTCGACAGTTTGTATTCTCTACACCTCCTTCCAGTTCCATGGTGTCTTTACATGTTTGCTACCATCCTTTTCTTGTTCTTGTCAGTGTTTTTCATATATTTCTTTGCTTACCAATCCTGTGGAGAACTTCCTCATTTATTTTCTTATCAGTTCATCTAATATTCATCATCCTTCTACAACACCACATTACAAATGCTTGGATTTTCTTCTTTTCTGGTTTCCCCAATATCTGTGATTCAGTCCCATTCAGCATTTTGTTCCTGATGTACATTCTGTGAAATTTTTTCCTCAAATTAGGCTCTTGTTTAATAGTAATAGAGCTTTTTGGCCACAAATGTCCTCTGTGCCTCTGCTAGACTACTTTTTATGTCCTTCTTGCTCCATCTGTCATAGGTTATTTTGTTTCCAGTGTAGTGAAATTCCTTCACATTATCTATCTCATGGTCACCAATTTTGATATTAAGTTTATCACTGGTCTCATTTCTACTTCTCTGCATTATTTTTATTTTTCTTCAGTTTACTGTCAATCAATATCTGTGTTTAGTGACCAGTGAATACCACTCTGTATGGCTTCAGAGAGGATAACAATATCAGCAAATCTTATCATTGATATTCTTTCACTCTGGATTTTAATGTCACTTGTGAATCTGTCTTTTATCTCTGTTATTGATCCTTCAATGTGCAGAATGAACTGTCGGAGAGAGAGACTGGAGCCCTGTCTTACACCCTTTCTAATCTGAGCAATTCATTCCTGGGGTCCCATTTTTTTTCCCTTCTTCAGTCTTATACATATTGCATATTAATGAACTTTCCTTATACATTACTCAAACATTCTCAAGAATTTTGAACATAATGTCCTGTTGAATGCTTTTTCAAGGTCAACAAATGCTATGAAAGTCTGTCAAGTTTTCTTAAGTGTTGCTCTCATTATCAACTACAATGTCAGAACTGCTTCTCTGGTGCCCTTTCTTTCCTAGACCCAAACTGATCAGCACCTAAGAGATCTTGAATGTTTGTTTTCTTTGTCTTTTTGCTACTCATGCATGAAGTGTTAAGCTGATTGTACAATAATTCTCATACCAATCTGCTCTTGTTATTTTCATAAATATGTATATGATATATTTCCTAAAGTGTGATGGTATGTCTCTAGTATCATAGACTCTACATGCCAGCTTGAGTAGTTGTTTGGTTGCCATTCTGCCCCAGTGATTTCAGAAATTCCGAAGGACTGTTACCCATGCCTTCAATCTTATTTGATTGCAAGTTTTCCTCAGCTCTGCCAAACTGTGAATCTAAACTTGATCTCCTGTGCCCTCCTTATCAACTTCCATTTCTTCTTCTATCACTTAATCGAGCAGTTTCTACACATTGAAGTGGTCCTCAGTGTACTCTTTCCACCTATCTGCTGTCCCTCTCTTGCATTTAACAGTAGAATTCCTATTACACTGTTAATGTTGACTTCTTTGCTTTTAATGTTATTGAATGTTGTTTTGACTGTTCAGTATGCTGAATCAGTCCTTCAGATGGCAATTCCTTCGTTGATTCCCTCACATTTTTCCTTTGGCCGTTTTTTGCCTTTGCTACCTCACACTTCTTATTTATTTCATTCCTAAGTGACTTTTATTACCGTGTTCCTGTCCTTTTCCTGAGCGTTTTTTTACTTTCATCTTTTGTCGATCAGTTGCAGTATTTCTTCTGTTCCCCGAGGTTTCTTTGAAGTTACCTTCCTTGTACCTATATTTGTCTATCTAACGTCCATGAGGCCCATTTTAGATATGTCCATTCCATTTCAGGTGAGCTGTCTGTTGTGGTATGCATTATTGCAATATCTGTGGGCTCAGAGAACTTCAAATGCATCTTATTATTCCTCAGTATCCCACTTTTTTCCATGCTGATTCCTGGGGATGATTCTCTTAAACTTAAGTCTGTTATTCATCATTACTAAATTATGGTCTGAGTCTGTAGCTGCTCCTGGGTACAATCCAATGACTCATTCCGAAATCTCCATCTCACCACGATGTAATCCAGCTATTATCTTTCCATGTCTCTAGGGCTTTTCCATGTATACCACCTCGTCTTGTGATTTTTGAATAGTATATTCACTATTACTAGCTGCAGTTTACTGCGGAACTTGATCGTCATTCCCCTTTCTCATTTTGACTACAAGGACCGTATACCAGGCTCATATACTAGACCCATATTTTCAAGTCTTCTATTGCTTCCCATATTATAACATTCTGATCACCCATGATGTTGGATTTTCATTTACCTTTAAACACTGAGTGAAACCTTCAATATCCTCACATACTGTCTCTATCTCTTCATCTTATGCTTGTAACAAAGGTTTATGTACCTAAATTATTGTTGTTCATGTTGATTTGCTGTTAATGCTTAAGAGAATAACTCTCTCAATGAATTGTTCAAAGTAGTTCAATCTCTGACATACCTCCCTATCTAGATTGAGCCTTTGCATTTTCCTTTTCAGATTGTATAACTTCCCTACTACACACACACTTTTGACATTGCACACTTCAACTCATAGAATTTTGCCCTTTTGTTGCTTGTTTAATTTTTTGTTCTCATGGTCACCTCTCCCTTGGCAGTCCCCTACCAGAGATTCAAATGGGGGACTAATGTGGAATCTTTTGCCGTTGGAGAAATCGTCATGACACTATCTTCAGTTACAGGGCCCATTTCCTGTGAATACACATTACGTGTCTTAAATGCAGTGGTTTCTATTGCCTTCCGCATCCTCATGCCATTGATAATTGCTGATTCTTCCATCTTTTAGGAACTGTTTCCACACACCAAGGACAAAAGGGTGCCCTGAACCTCTGTCTGCTCGCCACCCTCTTTGATGTGGCTGTTGGCAGAATGAGGGTGACTTCATAAGTCAGCAGTCTTTGCCTGCCATGCCGATAATTTTTATTCAAAATTTAAGAAGTGGCTTAAATCAAACCTGGGACCCAGGACGTTTTGATTACTAGTCAAAGATGCTACCCTTAAACCGCTGCTGTAGCAGTGTTCAGATACTCTGTTTCCTATTCACTAGTGACGTCTGTCTTTGAATCATATCCACCTGTTACGTAGGCCCATAGTGTCACTGTGTGTGTGTGTGTGTGTGTGTGTGTGTGTGTGTGTGCGCGCGCGCCAGTGCAGCCAGTTTTGTCTAAAAGAAAGATTGGGTGATTGATATGGCAGACTTTACGTAAAACTTCATCTTGGCACTTATCCGATTGTGATTTTACAAAACTCATGTCAGAAGTGTACAATAGTACTTGAAACCGAATCCTCTAAAATTTAGGTCTACTGTTGTATCACTACGCCGCCTTTCCTGGGTTACTGTAAATTTTGATAATAAATAATAACATTGTAATTCTTTCTCCATCTGCCCTCTGCTCCAGCTAAGAACACTTGGCCAATGCCGAAAGAATTATTTACTACACTCCTCTGACTGGCTTAATGGGGCTCTGTGCTGCAGCACTTGTTTTAAGACATATTGTCGCAGAAAAAAAGCAAGTTTTGGTGTTGTGGGCAGTTACAGCAATAACATTTCCATAAAGTAAATCTAATTTATTGCTATAATTACATAAAACAAATCGTTAAGTTGAAAAATATTGGTGACATAGTATATACAATTGAATTTAGTTATTTTTATTTATTTTTATGTTCTAGGCTAATCGGTGGTGTGCAAAGGGAATAGACCTTCTGGCATCACAGCACATTGAAAAGTGGTCTTCATCTCCAGAAGTGGCTGAACAGTGCTTATCAGAAATTCAGCAATATATTGCAAGTGCAGAAGAGTTCAAGCTTAGCAGTCCGAAAGAGTTTCGGACACTTTTTCAGGATTCAATAACACCAGAAACAAAGGCACTTGTCACACAGGTGTGTGGGATCCTTATAAATTTTTGGACTTACTGTAGTTGAATTCTGAGAATAACAATAGTTGAATCGATCCTTTCTCTCTCTGACTTTTTATTTTCTCATCTTTGTAAATTTTCCACATCAGCTACAGCTACATAAACAATTAAGAACATATTCTGTAGTTTCAAAATTGTGTTTGTATTTTGTGTGTTTGATCCCCAGTAATGATCCTAAAGGACTGAAAGGACATAGAAGCATATGCAACTATGGTGCTTGAAACTGATGACATGGCACTAAGGACGTAACATGTTGATGACCTTTCTCTGTCCCCACCCCCTGTGCTCTGTCTTGTCTTTCTTAGTATGTTCACTTGAATACAATTAACAGGATTCATCCTTAAAAATTTGTTTTGTTACACAGTCAAGGAACTTATCATCTGAGTATAATTTGACAAATTTGTTTTCCTTCTTTGAGCTCAAATCATTGCAGTTCGTTTCCTTTATTATCAAATTTTAATCACTGTGGTATAATAAATGTTCCTTCATGAAACATAAGTAATAGAAGAAATAAAGGGACAACTCAAAATATACTTGAGGCACTGAATAGTCACTAGGAGCACAAATGAGATCATAAATGTTGCTAAACTTCGTTGGATGTGTGTTCTACGAGAGTGTGTACATGTATTATGTTAGACCTGAAGAAAAACTTGTCTGAAAGCTTAGATATTTTTCCTTCTTGTTTATTTGCTTATCAACTACACAATGCCTTTGCTATATAGTGAGTAGTTACCTTTACTTCTCCCACAATTTTAGGTTATTGCATTCTGACCAATTGTAAACATGCATGACGGCTCTGTTTGTCTTCCATATCCCCCAAATCACATACTGTTAACTTTCCAGAATTTCTTAATGTCGAACATTGCCTCACCATCATTCCCCAAATCCCTCAACATGCAAACTAACCTTACATCTGCAGAAAAAACTGCAATCCATCACTTAAAACCTGATCCTGACCTTATAATCTTACCTGCTGACAAAGTCTCCACCACTATTGTTTTGAACTGCAAGGATTACCTGGCAGAAGTACTGAGCCAGCTGTCAGATTCATCCACAAACAAACCCTGCCAGTGACCCCATTCCAGAAAACCAGCTGGATCTCCAGTCTCTCGTCAAATCCTTAAGCCCATCCCAGAACTGTCCATATCTCTCCTCACCCCTACCACTCCCCACATGCCTACCTTACACAGGCTCCCTAAAGTCTATAAATCCAACCACCCAGGATGGCCCATTGTGGCCAGTTGCTGGGCTCCCACTGAGACATCTCTGCTCTCATAGATCAACATCTTCAGCCTATTACCCAGAACCTTCCCTCCTATATAAAAGATACCAACCATTTCCTCCACTGACTCTCCACAGTTCTTGTTCCTTTACCACCCTGCTCATCACTATTGATGCCTCCTCCCTTTACACAAGCATCCCTAATGCCCATGGCCTTACTGCTGTTGAACACTACCTTTCCTAACGCCCAATGGATTGCAAACCAACACCCTCCTTCCTAGTCGCCATGACCAACTATATCCTCACCCACAATTACTTCTTCTTTGAAGGCTTTACCTACAAGCAAATACGGGGTATGTCTATTGGCACCGTCATGGCACCATCCTAGGCCAACCTAATCTTGGGTCATCTAGAGCAATCCTTCCTGAATACCCAGAATACTAAACCCCACACCTGGTTCAGACTCACTGATGACATCTTTGCGATCTGGATCAAGCGAGAGGACACCCTATCCACATTCCTCCAGAACCTCAACACCTTCTCCTCCATTTGCTTCACTTGTCCAATTCTGCCCAACAAACCACCTTCCTAGATGTTGACCTCCACCTCAAAGATGGCTAAATCATTACCTCTGCCCATATCAAACCTACCAACCACCAGCAATACCTCCACTTCTACAGCTGCCACCCATTCCATACCAAAACGTCCCTTCAATTCAGGCTAGCCACCCTTGGCTGGTGCATCTGTGGTGATGAGCGGTCCCTCTCAAATTATACTGAGGCTCTTACTGTGGCCTTTACAGACTATAATTATCCTTCCAACCATGTACAATAGCTGATTTCCTGTGACTTATTTTTCCAGTCACACACCACATCCCAAAGCCCCACCATCTGGTCACAGAGGGGCATTCATCTCGTGACTCAGTACTGCCCAGGACTGGAGCCACTGAATTACTTTCTCCTCTAGGTTTTTGACTACCTCTCATCATGCTCAGATGGGAAATATCCTACCCTCTATCCTTCCCACTCATCCCACTGTGGTATTCCACCACCCACTGAACTTACACAATATCTTCGTCTATTCCGTACACTACCCCTGCTCCCAACCCCTTGCCTCATGGCTCATATCCCTGTAATAGACCTAGATGCAAGATCTGTCCCATACAGTCTGCCGCCACCACCACCACCACCACCACCTACTCCAGTCTGGTCATAAACATTGCATGTCCCATCAAAGAAAGGGCTACTTGTGACACCAGTCATGTGATCTACAAGTTAAACTGCAACCACTGTGCTGCATTCTATGTGGACATGTCTGCCCACATGAATGGCCACCGACAAACTTTGGTCAAGAAACAAGTGGACCATCCTGTTGCTGAGCACACTGTTCAACACAACTTTCGTCATTTCAATGACTGCTAGACAGCTTGTGCCATGTGATCCTTCCCACGAACAGCAGGTTTTCTGATTTGTGCAGGCGGGAACTCTCCCTGCAATATATCCTTTGTTCCTGTAACCTCCTGGCCTCAGCCTGTGTTAGTCATTGTCCTTACCGATCTAGCTCCTTCCCTGTTACAATTCCAGCACTACACAGCCCTCTATCCCACCAATGCTCTTTTTATTTCTCTCCTTTTCCACTACCCCCCGGCCCCCTCCCCCCCTCCCTCCCCCCCTCCCTGCCCCCCTTCTGTCTATGGCATCCGCCACTATTAATCTCCGCACCGAGTAATGCCACGCTATTATGTACGGCCATGAAACACATTGTTGGCCCCAATTCTCTGTGGGTGGCCTGCTGCTAGCATCACAGGCTGACATTTCTGCGTGCATGCGATCCAAACCACAGCATCTGGCCACAGATAACACTCAAAGACTGGCAGCCAGAATATTCAATGACACCAGCCGCCAGCTCCGTTAACTACAGAGCCTTATTTAACACTGCCACTGACATCTACAAGTCAGTTCTCATTGTGCTATGTTCTAATGTACAACTCAGGAGAGCTGGGCTGCAGTGGACCTGCTGCTTGATGTTGATTTGGCTCCGCTCTAGACTTAGAATCCGAATGATATTCTGGAACTGGGACTTCAAACTCCACTAGGCTTAGTATATCAACAGACTTGTGACTCTGCCTTCAATGTATATAATTTTCCACAAAGTGTTCATCAACAACTTGGCTCTTTGTAACATAATTTTTTGTATCAGTGTGTCTCAATAAACTGTAGAATGGTGACATATTTGTCGTCGTATTCCTGGTTATAACACCGCCTAACCTCCAGAGTGCACCTAGCTTCCCCACCCTCTATTCACCTCATCCCTGCACACTCCCACTTGCATCACTTTACCATCCCCACCCCTAGCTTGCTATCCCTCCCCCTCCTCGCCCCAGCCTCCTCCTGACCACCACCTGGTTGTCTCTCTCTCATCATGCGCTGCTGCTTGCAGTCTGACTTTAGCTGCCAGAGACTGTGGTCGATCGCGCGCGCGCGTGAGCGCGCGCGTGTGTGTGTGTGTGTGTGTGTGTGTGTGTGTGTGTGTGTGTTTTGTTGGCAACAGAAAATAGAATTTCTTTCTTATATCTGCTATTAACCTGGTTCCTGTCAATGCATTCTTTCGGTACACAAAATTGCAGTTTTGCTTATGTCTGGTGACAGATTTGGACTCTGACCACAATCTATTGGTTATGAACTGTAGATTAAAACTGAAGAAACTGCAAAGAGGTGGGAATTTCAGGAGATGGGACCTGGATAAACTGACTAAACCAGAGGTTGTACAGAGTTTCAGGGAGAGCATAAGGGAACAATTGACAGGAATGGGGGAAAGAAATACAGTAGGAGAAGAATGGGTAGCTTTGAGAGATGAAATGGTGAAGGCAGCAGAGGATCTAGTAGGTAAAAAGACGAGGGCTAGTAGAAATCCTTGGGTATCAGAAGAAATATTGAATTTAATTGATGAAAGGAGAAAATATAAAAATGCAGTAAATGCAGTAGGCAAAAAGGAATACAAACACCTCAAAAATGAGATCGACAGGAAGTGAAAAATGGCTAATCAGGGATGGCTAGAGGACAAATGTAAGGATGTAGAGGCTTATCTCACTAGGGGTAAGATAGATACTGCCTACAGGAAAATTAATGAGACCTTTGGAAAAAGAAGAACCACTTGCACGAATATCAAGAGCTTTGATGGAAACCCAGTTCTAAGCAAAGAAAGGAAAGCAGAAAGGTGGAAGGAGTATATAGAGGGTCTATGCAAGGGCGATGTACTTGAGGACAATATTATGGAAATGGAAGAGGATGTAGATGAAGTTGAAATGGGAGATACAAAACTGCGTGGAGAGTTTGACAGAGCACTGAAAGACCTGAGTCAAAACAAGGCCCTGGGAGTAGACAACATTCCATTAGAACTACTGACAGCCTTGGGAGAGCCAGTCCTGACAAAACTCAACCACCTGGTGAGCAAGATGTATGAGACAGGCGAAATACCCTCAGACTCAAGAAGAATATAATAATTCCAATCCCAAAGAAGGCAGGTGCTGGCAGATGTGAAAATTACTGAACAATCAGATTAATAAGTCATGGATGTAAAATACTAACACGAATTCTTTACAGACGAAAGGAAAAACTGGTAGAAGCTGACCTTGGGGAAGATCAGTTTGGATTCCGTAGAAATATTGGAACACGTGAGCCAATACTGACCCTACGACTTAATCTTAGAAGCTAGATTAAGGAAAGGCAAACATACATTTCTAGCATTCGTAGACTTAGAGAAAGCTTTTGACAATGTTGACTGGAATAATCTCTTTCAAATTCTGAAGGTGCCAGGGGTAAAATACAGGGAGTGAAAGGCTATTTACAATTTGTACAGAAACCAGATGGCAGTTATAAGAGTCGAGGGACACGAAAGGGAAGCAATGGTTGGGAAGGGAGTGAGAGAGGATTGTAGCTTCTCCCCGATGTTATTCAATCTGTATATTGAGCAAGCAGTGAAGGAAACAAAAGAAAAATTCGCAGTAGGTATTAAAATCCATGGAGAAGAAATAAAAACTTTGAGGTTTGCCGATGACATTGTGATTCTGTCAGAGGCAGCAAAGGACTTGGAAGAGCAGTTGAATGGAATGGACAGTGTCTTGAAAGGAGGATATAAGATGAACATCAACAAAAGCAAAACGAGGATAATGGAATGTAGTCAAGTCGGGTGATGCTGAGGGAATTAGATTAGGAAATGAGACACTTAAAGTAGTAAAGGAGTTTTGCTATTTAGGGAGCAAAATAACTGATGATGGTCGAAGTAGAGAGGGTATAAAATGTAGACTGGCAATGGCAAGGAAAGCTTTTCTGAAGAAGAGAAATTTGTTAACATCAAGTATAGATTTAAGTCTTATAAAGTCGTTTCTGAAAGTATTTGTATGGAGCATAGCCATGTATGGAAGTGAAACATGGACGACAAATAGTTTGGACAAGAAGAGAATAGAAGCTTTCGAAATGTGGTGCTACAGAATAATGCTGAAGACTAGATGGGTAGATCACATAACTAATGAGGAGGTATTGAATAGAATTGGGGAGAAGAGAAGTTTGTGGCACAACTTGACTAGAAGAAGGGATCGGTTGGCAGGACATGTTTTGAGGCATCAAGGGATCACCAATTTAGTATTGGAGGGCAGCGTGGAGGGTAAAAACTGTAGAGGGAGACCAAGAGATGAATACACTAAACAGATTCAGAAGGACGTGGGTTGCAGTAGGTACTGGGAGATGAAGAAGCTTGCACAGGATAGAGTAGCATGGAGAGCTGTATCAAACCAGTCTCAGGACTGAAGATCACAACAACAACAACATATGTCTCGTGACTTCCTTGTCCCCCCCCCCCCATACAATGTCCTATTGAGTGGTGATAACAATAGATTTGAATTTGCTGCACAATTTCTTACAGAAGCTGCATCTGCATCCTGATATTTTTGTTGTTAATTTCTCTGCAGTACTGGAAAAATGCTCATTCACAAAACTGCCCTATTCCTATGAATTTTCAGTTTACCTATCCCAGTCCTTTACGACTAAATTAATTTGTTTTGGAGGAATAATGTCACTAGTTAGATTATCAGATTTATTTTATTAGTCTTTTCTAATTTAGGTGTTTTCACACCCATCTATAGAATGTGCACATTTAATTATTACAAGAAACAAATTATAGGTCTAATATTTATTCTAAAAATTCGTATATTTTTCTTCCTTTTCATTAACTTTGTTACCAAAATTTTAACACTATATAGTGCAAACACAGTTTGCATATCTCATACTTGAGAACCTACAGCATAACAACATTTGTGAGAGGGCTAAAAGCCACAATCAGTTTTGTTTTCCATTATCAACATGCACATAATTTATTGACAGGTTGTATTTAGCTTTATGCACTATTACGTCTATGCCACTTCTGTTACTTACAGATTTACTTTATGTTAGAATCCATATCCACATACACATTACACATTTGATTGAAAAAGATTACATCATAATATTAATATGATAAGAATATTTTGTTACTTGGAAATTTATACTACACCCTAGATCAAGTCCATACAAAAGATTCCATGTTGAAGCTGAATTCACAATGACTGACAACTGATTGAGAGTTAATCAGTATGCAAAATAACATCATAGTGATTGTCAGCTGACTGACTGAACAATTCATCCTACCTTATAACCAGCGATGCGGTTCAGATGAACTATTATAGTTAATTTTCCATTATTTTTAAGTAACCCCCATTCACACCTCCAGCTCATCTCACCCTGACCGTAATAGTGGTACGGTTGCCTTGCCCTGACAGTGAATTTTTTGAGATAGTCAGTCATATAAGTACCAAGTTTGGTTGAAATTATTCCAAGCAGTTCCAGTTCTATACTTTCATGTCTGTTTACAATCCCCTTTCTGTTAAATAGGGCTGTCAGTGATGTATAGACCCCATGGTAATTGTCTCTTGCTGGTAAACTATACATGTACCATGTTTGGATGAAATGATGCCAATTCCTGGAACACACACACACACACACACACACACACACACACACACACACACACACACACAAATGCTCTGCTTACTCTGTTTTGTAACATAAATTTTTATAAGCATTATGTGATTCTTCTTTTGAAGGTGTTACATCGAATAGATGACGTTACAATGATGTGTGATAAAAGACTGGACAGTCTGAAGCGTATGATTCAGAAGCCACCTAGACCTGTCCAGACAGTGATACCAGAGCCTGGTGTACCATTACAACCTCCAGGAGGTGCTCCAAACTTGTCTCGTGACCATCACAATGTTAACAAGGGATCAAAAGTGTTTAGGAAAGCCAATACCATGCCAAAGGTTTGAACAATAACTTACCTAACCATGTACTATGTAATGCAAATTATCTTTGAAATAACTGCATTTACTTTATCTGTTATTGAGTTCCTAAAAGTGAACGGAAAATAATACTTACTGGGCAGGTCAGCAGTTAGTTTTTAGCTTTATTGTTTTGTTTAAACATAAGCCAAGGTTCTTGGTCTGATTGTTTTCTTTATGATAATTGATATAAATTATTGTTATTGAAATTATTGCAGACTTAAGTTTGAAGATAATTTGTGGGTAACATTTGCTGTTCATGTAGTCATTCGTTTACTTTCATGTAGCAAAGAATGATGTACAAAATGATCTGCAAAGGTGTAGGAAAATAAGAGCACAGACATTGCTAAAACAGAACCTTTTCTGCCTGAAAAATGTGTAGGAAATTGAACAATAATTATTTAAGTCTTTCTTGTCGCCTTTTTTGTAAAGGGGTGTAACAGTGTCACATTTTAATTTGCGTGGAAATTTCCTTAAGCCAGCTGTGCATTTTTTATTAAGTTAAACCACCACTTTAGATATATGTTTGAAATTCCATCAATACCATATGAGCTTTTGTTTTTTTAGAACTTCTGTAATTCTAGTAGTTTCAGTGGAGAATGTTGATGCTACTTCTAGTTGCATGAAGTTTTGTGGAATGACATTTTTAACATATACTCTCAGTTCTTCAACTGAACAATTTAATCCTATTTTTGCTGCTGCATTTAGAAAGTGATTGTGAAAAATAGTTGCAATTTGTTAATTATCAGTCACAACATTATCGTTTAGTTTGCTATGGCTTCTTGTTCCCTGATTGGCTGTCCTATCTCCTGTTTCACATACAGTTTTAATTTTGATATCTGCATTATTAATTTATGTCAGGAAATGTATATTTAATGACTTTTCTTAAGATATTACAGTATCATTTTGTATAGTGTAAGTAACATCAGATTTTGACTTATTCAGGCCTCTAAATAAATTTCTGTTTCCTTCTTACATGACATTTTAATCCCTTTAGTTATCCATGGATTAGTTGTTTCTTAGTAGACTTTCTAGATAACTTTTTAGTAAAGCTAATTTAATATATTGATGCAAATTTACTATAACATATATTGAATTTCACCTTAGCACCTCTTTCTATATGTTTGTGATTTCATACCAACTATTTGAATCTATTCTTAAAAGATTGTACCCTGTTCTGATTACTAAGCCTCACTGCTTTGTATGAACTATCCTCAGAGCTGTAAGGGGCTGCATTGTTTATTTTTATTAATTGTGCATCACGTTCAGATAGCCCATCATCAGTTGGTTAACATTAATTGTTTCAGGTGAGCACCGTCAATAAAAATGTTTTAAATCTGAGTCCTGCTGTCTTGCTACACACATGTTGGACAATTCACTTCTGAAATCTGATAGAAACAGACAAATATTGATCCAGTTCAGTTTTCTTCTCAGAATCTTTCAAGAAACCAACATTGATACATCTACAAGCTACTGGCTACTCCTTCTTGCCTGACAGCTCAACAACAATATTATGAGAAGGAAAGTTGCTACTCACCATATAGTGCAGGCCAGCCTGGGTGGCCAAGCGGTTCTAGGCGCTACAGTCTGGAACCGCGGGACCGCTACGGTCGCAGGTTCGAATCCTGCCTCGGGCATGGATGTGTGAGATGCCATTAGGTTAGTTAGGTTAAGTAGTTCAAAGTTCTAGGGGACTAATGACCTTAGAAGTTAAGTCTCATAGTGCTCAGAGCCATTTGAACCATATAGTGCAGATGCTGAGTCGCAGATAGGCACAACAAAAAGATTTTCACACTTAAAGCTTTTGGCCAATGGCCTTTGTCAACAATAGACACCCACACACATGTGCATGCGCACACGTACACACACACACACACACACACACACACACACACACACGCAGGACTGTAGTGTCAGGCAACTGAAACCACACTGCGAGCAGCAGCACCAGTGCATGATGGGAGTGGCGACTGGGCGACTGGGTGAGGGAAAGGAGGAGGATGGGGTGGGGAAAGGGAGGGATAGTATGAGGGGGGGGGGGGAGATTGTGGACAGTGAAGTGCTGCATGTTGAGTGGTGGGCAGGGGGGAGGGGGGGGGGGGAAGGAGTGGAAAAGGAGAGAAATAGAGAGAAATAAATAAAAAAATAAGATGAATAAATACCAAATGGATGGAAATAGACTAACAAAACAGATACTCCTACATTTCTGGAAGAAGAAGTTGACAATAGCATGGATTACAGAAGTAAGGAAATATCTAGGAAGAAACAACATCAAAGAATCAGAAATAGCAAAAAGAAACGGTTTTAAAAATAAAATACTAAATTTGGAACGCTTTCAAAGCAGAAGAAATAAAAAATTGGGAACAACATTGACAGAAGAAAGGAAGAGACTTCATGGGGAGAAAATGAGGGAATATTAAAAAAAATAGGAAACAACAACAAAGGAAGAAGAGGAACTGAAGTTGTTAACGTGATCCTAGTTGGTCAGTAAGATTGTAAAGAAAGAGAAGAAAAATAAAAAGGAAAGACTGGGTGTCGTGCTGGAATGACGGCAGTGTAGTGCTGTAATGGGAGCTGGGAAGGGGTCGAATGGGTGAGGACAGCGCCTAACGAAGGTTGAGGCTAGGAGGGTTACAGGAACATAGAATATATTGCAGGGAAATTTCCCACCTGTGCAATTCAGAAAAGCTGGTGTTGGTGAGGAGGATCCATATGGCACAGGCTGTGAAGCAGTCTCACTGAAGTGAAGGATTTTATGTATGGCAGTGTGTTCAGCAGCAGCCTCATTTAGAAGAGATACCCAAAGACAACATTTTGATTCCCCCCCCCCCCCCCCCCTCGCTCTCTCTCTCTCTCTCTCTCTCTCCCTCTCCCTCTCCCTCTCCCTCTCTCCCTCTCTCCCTCTCTCTCTCTCTCTCTCCCTCCCCCCCCCATCCCTCTCCCCCCCACCCACCCACCCACCCACACACCCCTCTCTACTGTCTTTCCCATTGCATAAGGAACATTTTCTGCTCAACCATTGCAGATAAAAAGATGAAATTTCCAATAGACTTTGTACATTGTTTAACACAATTTCAAAGTATGTTTTTGTCAAAGAAATTTAATTTTTTTAAAAATAAAAATTGCTGTGTATCATACACATAATTTTAAAAAATTGTTGTGAGATTTCTGTGACTGATATTTTATTAAAAAGCCGGTAAAAAGGTTTACTTATCCAATTACTAGGGTTAACCTACCACATTTTGAAAGTGACCAGTAAAGTAACCACTGAGAAAATGTTCCTCATATGACTAGCCAGAAAGTTATTCCAACCAGTCTACTACACTCTACTTTGCTCAAAAACTGGTTAAGGCTCTTCTCCTATTGAAGGTAATTGCTAATCAGAATTTGAAATCTGATTTCTGGAGTTTGCTCCTTTTGATTATTATTATTCAGGTATGGGCCCAATAGGACCACATGATGTACAATCAATCAATGTCACTTTTGATGGTTGGTCTTTCTTTGTGTCCAAATTTGTTTCATCCTTTCAGAATGAAGTCTCTTTCATCAGACCACATTTCCAGTCCATTCTCTAATTTCCCTGTGACCAACTTTCCAATCAAATATCTTTTGTCTGAGTGTTTTTCTGTCTGTAACATCTGCCTGAATCTATTTTAAGAGCCTCCTTAATTGCAGCAATCCATTTAATTGATTCAGTTTTGGCCTTACTTTTGTTTTCATAGAATTCTATTATTTGTTTTGTCAACCTTGTGGGTGCTATTCTTTTAATGTGCCCGTAAATTTTTTTTAAATTTTTTTAATGTCATCATGTATGTTTGTGTGTTCTTCTATTTCCTTATTACTTCTCAGCCTATAAGTTTCTCATCAGTAATTTTGGGGCCTAATATTTTCCTTACAATCCTTCTTTCTTTTGAATTTCTGCAATATCCCTCTTTCTATTTAAAATTAAACTTTCTGCTCCATAAAGACATTAAAGTTTGATTACAGTGCTGTAATGCTGAAGATCACTGAAATTAGAGTTTTTTATTATAAATAAATTTTTTATTATAAATATTCTGTGTTAATCTGAATGCAGTTGCCATTTTTTGACAACAAACTTTGTTTTCAGCTTTTTCCAGACCGTTTTCTTGTACAATTTATCCCAAGTATTTAAACTGAGGAACCCTTTTTATTTTTCCATATTTTGTGTTCAAAAACTTTGTTGCTTGTTTGTTACATGTCATATATTTCATTTTTTAAAATGATATTTGTAGTCCTACTTTTCCCCAACTTCCGTAAGAATTTCAATTTCAATTTGTTTTTGTTCTGTGTTAATATACCTAGTTAAAATTGCCAGACCATCTACAAAGGTGAGGCAATCTACTCTAATATTACTTCTATGTAACTGACTGATTGATTTATATTTTGACTCAACTTTTGCTCTTGCCATTCTGTTATTACCTTTTCCAAAACACAGTTAAAATGTAATGGGAAGAGGCTGTCTCCCCGTCTCACACCATTCTTTAATGGTTCAGAAATTTTTCCCATGATTTTAACTTTGGAGCTAGTGTCGGTTTATGTTTCCTTAATCTGAGTTTTATTATCTAGTCCTTGTTCCTTTAAAACTTGGAAAAGAAATTCACGATCAACTGAGTTGTAGGCCTTTTTGAATCCACAAATGTACATACAATATTTTTACTAGAATTCCTTTGGTGCCTAAGGGTTAGTTTTAAATTAAGAATTTGTTCTGGACAGGATCTGTTTGGTCTGAAGCCTGCATGGTCTTCACCAATTTTAGGTTCTAACTCTTCTTGAGCTCAATCAAGTAAACATAGTGATACAATTTTGTATGTGACAGGGAGAAGAGAGATTCCTTGGTAATTATTAACCTTGGTTCTATCCCCTTTTTATGTAATGGATGTATTAGGGCAGTTCTTCAGTCCTTAGATATTTTCTTAGTTTGTCAGATATGTCCTATTAGTTGAGTGATCCCTTTTATAGTGTTAGGGCCAGCTGATTTTAGTAGTTTTGCAATTATACCTTCTCCAGATGCTTTCTTGTTTTTAAGTCTCTTAATTTGTTTAGTTATTTCGATTTTGACAGTTTCTTTAGAGTCAGGGTTAGTGTTATTAGTTTGCTGTGATTGCAATTTATTTGCTGGTTCTGGACAGTTTAATAGTTTTTCAAAACAATTAGTAAGTACCTTACAATTTTTCTAGTTGTTAAGAGCCTAACTGCCATTTTCATTTTTGAAGCCAAGGCTTTGAGGTTTGTAACTGGTTAGTTTTGTTTTGAGTGTTTTATAATAGTTTCTCATGTTGTTCTTTTGGAAGTCGTTTTCAATTTCTAAAAGTTGAGCATTTTTGTAGTTTCTTTTAGTCAGTTGGATTATTTTAGATGTTTCTTTATTACAGTTAGAAAGGTTTTGTACGTATTTTAAGTTTTGTTACTATTCCAATTTTTGAATGCCTCATACCTAGACTTAATTGCTGTTTCACAATCCATGTTCCATGAAGGGTGTTTTTGTTTCTTTCAAAGCAGAATTAAATTTTGTGTTGTTTTGATGAACTTTTCTTATAGGCTATACCAATTGTTTTTTGTCAAGTTCACTTGTTAGAGTTAGCAGTGTCAAATTTTGGATAACTTTTTTTAAGAGTTTTTTAAGAGTTTTTGAGGTTGAAGTTTTACTTTTATTCACGTTAAATAATAATCAGAATCAATACGAGCCTCTTTCCTAACTTGAACATTTAAAATTTCTTTGTAGTTTGGGTATGAAATTGCTACATGATCGATTTGAAATTGTTTGAAGGAATTTTCGAGATGATGCTTTGTAACATTTCCCAAGCTTCATTAACTTCTACAAGTTTCTTGTGGTTATACTTATGGACTGACATATGGGCATTAAGTAAAGTGTATGCTTCATTTGCGCATTTAAGAGAAATTGTCATTAGTCTATTATTAAGGGTTTTATCTCTGTTATGGAATTTAAAATATTTTTGGAGACTGCAAAAGCAGCTCCCAGATGTGGTGTATTATTAAGTATTTTTTTATCAGTTTTACTTTTAAAAAGATGATAATTGTCAAAATCCATGATGTAATTGTCCGTCGTTCGTGTTTCTTGTAGTGCCAAAATTTGAATCTTTTGTTCTTTTAATGTATTTCCCAATTTATGAAGTTTACTTGGTTGCAAAAGTGTTTGTATGTTAAGTGTTGCAAAAATGTATTTGTTTTGGTTTTAAGTTGGCCAGAGGACTCTGACTTCCTCTGTTGAATCACATTGCAATTTAAGCTGGCCGCCCCAGAATCCGAAAGACCAGTTGCGCCAGTAACACTGGCCGTGGATTGAGCACCTGGAGTAATATTGTGATTATCAAAATGCTCCATGATGATTGTACCTGGAATCAGGTGGGGATGAGTAGGCTCACTGAGTGAATTCGGAGTGTTAAGACTGGAAGGGTTAGTTCCAGAGTGTAAATTTCAGTCACACCACTGGTGAACAGATGCTGATCACTTTGCTGCTTACTACAAGACAGACCCAAAGTGGATTTGGTTTCATTTTCCCTTGGTCTGGGACTGCTTATTCTGTATTCGCAGCTGTCCGCCGTATCTGATGGAATGTTCACTGTCTGTACATATGGCCTGTCCAATACCCTATGCAAGGTCAGCTTCTCAGACTTTTAGTTACAAAGTCTTGAAGCCGTTTGATTATTATGTTTTACTTCTTCCCAGTTCCCATTATCTATTTCCCCCTTAAATCTATTTGATTCAAAATAGGCCATGTCTAATTCTGTCTGAAGACCACAAATCTGGCTCTGGTGCAGATACCTGCCACTTAGTTGTGGAGGTGAGAACTAAACACCATCCAGTGTCTCAAGGCGGCACCACAAACTGACTGACTGCTAGACTGACGGCTAATATGGCTTCAACAAGTTGTTCGAGGGAATCCTCACAATTAGACCGCTGCGGGTTCTCTGCAAACGGTGCATGAGGAGGAGAGCTCTGACAGTTCTGACAGTTCTGATAGTTCTGACAGTTCGGGTACAGGTAGACTCTACATAGACTTGGATAGGAAAAAGTCGAAAAATGATAGGAGCGAGTCGGAAAATGTTAGGAGCGAGTCGGAAAATGTTAGGAGCGAGTCGGAAAATGTTAGGAGCGAGTCGGAAAATGTTAGGAGCGAGTCGGAAAATGTTAGGAGCGAGTCGGAAAATGTTAGGAGCGAGTCGGAAAATGTTAGGAGCGAGTCGGAAAATGTTAGGAGCGAGTCGGAAAATGTTAGGAGCGAGTCGGAAAATGTTAGGAGCGAGTCGGAAAATGTTAGGAGCGAGTCGGAAAATGTTAGGAGCGAGTCGGAAAATGTTAGGAGCGAGTCGGAAAATGTTAGGAGCCAGTCGGAAAATGTTAGGAGCAAGTCGGAAAATGTTAGGAGCAAGTCGGAAAATGATAGGAGCGAGTCGGAAAACGACAGGGAAAGCGAACAGCAGGAGCAAGTTATAGTAAATGTACTGATCGGGAACTCATTCTCAGCCCTAGAGAACAAAGACGCGCACGGAGAAGGAAAAATGCAGACGGTTAAGCGCAAAAGAAAAGAGCGAGTACCGCCAATCATCGCCTATATTACAAAGAGAAGCCCGTTACTCCTCAAGGAGCTGCAAGTGGGCATAAAGGGCCTAGGACAGCGAAAATTGGGGGGGGGGGGGGGGGGGGGGGGGAGGAATGTAGAGGATTATAGGAGGGTTAAATCGGAACTTGAAAGGAAGGAAATCGAGTCCCACACATATTCTATCGACCCCAAACAGGCTCTGAGACTAGTACTAAAGCACCTACCCATCGACGCTGAGGAAGAAAATGAATTAATACAGCTAGGATTCGTAGTACACTCAGTTCACCAATTCTCAAAACCCCCCAGACTGCAGAAGAAAGTCACGGCCGCAAGAAAGAGCCGAATTTCTTCGCGGTTTTAGAAAACAATGAGGATGCTCAGCGGGTGTTCAAACTGCGATACCTGCTGAGATTCCGAATAACTGTAGAACGGTATAATAAACTGGAATGACGTGGGCAGTGCCATAGGTGTCAAAAATTTAATCACTCGAGCAGCAACTGCATCTTGCAGCCGAGATGTGTAAAGTGTGCAGGCCCCGATCTTACCAAGTTGTATACAAGCAACAGAGAGTGGCAAACCTGGTATGTGCCAACTGCAAAGGCCCCCACCCAGCAAACTATCGCAGATGCGAAGTATACCAAAGATTGGTGCAAAACCAGAGGCAGCAGAAAACTGCCCTAGCAACAACAGCCGCATCAAATGCTCAGGCTCGTCAACAACCAAACTTTGAAGTGCGAGCAAGAGATTTCCCGAGTATGCGACCATACAGGGCAGCTATGCCCGCTCCCACCGCCCAATCTACGTTCGGGGCACCCCCTGCGACAGTGCAGGAGACGACCCTCCCCCCCAGTCCCATCTACAACTCCCCCACCCACAATACAGGCTTTACCTCCACCACCAGTTCCGGAACAGGCAACTGAAACAACAACAATCAATACTGCAGTCCCACCGCAGGAGCAGCCACAGGCGGGGCCAAACGCGGACAGTGATCTCGGCAGTTTTCTGAGGGAATTCAGAGAACTGGGGAAGCTGTTTGTGGGGATAAACCTGAGAGCAGTGTTACAAAAAGTGAAAGAAACCATAGCGGCAGTCCGAGCCGTGAAAGATAGATACGCAAAAATGCTAGTAATTGCTGAAGCAGCTATGACACTCTTCTGTAATGAACCGTAGCAGTACTAGAGAGTTCAAAATGTTAACATGGAATGCAGACGGCATATCCTCAAAGATCCCACAGTTGCAATCATTCCTAGATCGTCACGCCATAGATATAGCCTGCATTCAGGAGTCGCATCTAAAGCCGGCCGTTTGATTGAAGGTACGAAATTATTCCGTGCACAGGCTCGAAAGGCAAGACCGTGCAGGCGGACTAGTCGCTGTCCTTGTGAAGCTGAGGATTTGTCACCGGACGATCGAAATGCCAAATCTGGCCACGGTTGAGGTGGCCATCATCAAATTAAAAGTTGGTAACCACATAGTTAAAATAGTATCGGCATATAAACCCCCGCATATCAACTTCAGCAAGCAGGACCTTCAACACCGGATCAAAATCGGAGAAAGAGTCATAATAGCAGGGGACCTGAACTCCAAAAGTGTGGACTGGTGGTGCAACACGACAAATTCTGGAGGCTGGAGATTGAGAAGGTTTATCGAGAGCAATCCCCAAGTGGGAATAATTGTTCCCGACGAGCCTACTCACATCCCCTACAACCCCGACCATGCACCGGACATCCTAGATATCTTCTCGTACAGGGGCCTGCCTTGGAGGGCTGTGCCAACAGTCCATCATAAGCTGAACTGAAACCACAACCCAGTTGTCCTGGAATGTGCCAATGTTGAAGATACAATCCGGAGGATGACAAACACAATGTATCAAACTAACTGGGAACAATATACCGCCCTGGTAGGATAACAGCTGGAGGACATTCCGCAAATGCGGAACGAGAGGGAGCTGCACACAGCAGTAGAGTATTTCACAAACGTCCTCCAGACCTGTGCTCTAGAGACAAGCACCAGGCTAGCCACCAAGCCTGGTGCCAAGGACCTGCCCCCTGATATCGGGGAGCTGATAGTCGCAAAGCGGCGCATGAGGAGGGATTGGCAATGCTATCACGATCCTGCAGATTATCGCTTGCTTAGGCGGCTTGAAGCCCAGGTAATGGAAAGACTGATGCAGCACAGAGGCCTCTGCTGGGTAGAGAAACTTAGGAATGCAGAACAAGACATGAACCAAGTCTGGAAAATCGCAAAAGTGCAGAAGGCTACTCGCAGGGTAGACAGGCCACTCCGAGGTCCAAATGGGCTAGTATACGACGACGAGGATAAGGCAGAATTACTGGCGACATCGTTAGAGTCAGAATTCTGTACTCACGTCATTAAAGATGACGAGAGTGACAGGCAGGAAGAAATAATAACTGGATGAGTGGCTCAGTTAAGGCAAGAAAGGCCAGATACAGAATTTATTCCTGTTTCCGATCGACTTGTGTGCGCCTACATCAGGCGCTTAGGGAATAACAAATCTCCCGGTCCTGACAAGGTCTGTGTCCTATACCTGAAACACCTGCCTCCCAACGCAATCACCTACCTCACCACACTATACAACCAGTGCCTTTCCCTAACCTACTTCCCAAAAACCTGGAAAACTGCTCAGGTCGTAACCCTACCCAAACCCAATAAGAACCTTATCCTTCCACAAAACTATAGACCTATCTCACTCCTGTGCTTTCTAGTGAAAGTACTCGAGTGCCTGATCCTCAGCACCCTATCCAAATTCCTATGAGACAATAACACAATCATCCCTGAACAGTTTGGATTCCGTCATGAACATAGCACCCTCCATCAATCCCTGCGCCTGGTGGAACACACATTCAGGGCGAGAGAGTGGAAACACAGCACAGGAGCAGTCTTTCTTGACATTGAGAAAGCATTCGACAAAGTCTGGCATGATGGCTTAATATACAAGTTATCCCAGTTAGGCATTCCAGGACATATCATCAACATGACTGACTCGTTTCTGGCGGGGAGGCAGTACCATGCCAGATGCAGCAAGCATGTAAGCGCAATCAGGGATGCTGTGGCAGGAGTTCCACAGGGGTCAGTTCTTGTCCCCATATTATACTCGCTATACACAAACGACGTGCCAAAGTCGGCAGGAGGTGCGATAGTGCTGTATGCCGATTACACGACGGTTTACAGGAGTTGCAGCAACCTCAATTTCATAACAAAAAAAGCTGCAGGAGCACTTGTACAAAATCGTAAAATGGTGCAATATTTGGAAAATAAAGATAAATCCTGAAAATTCCGTAGCAGTCATGTTTATGAGAAAACTGACCCCCCACCCCAAAAAAAAAAAAAAAAAAAAAAAAAAAAAAAAAAAAAAAAAAAACACCAGACGTATTTTTGCAGCTGAAAAGGAAACAGAATGGAGTGGCTCAGCTACATACCTCGGCCTTGAACTAGACAAACGCTTAACCTTCGCAAAGCAGATAAACAGATCCAGAGGTAGAGGCTACACTGCTTTCATTCAACTGTACCCACTCTTAAAAGGTGGAGGACTCAGCATAGAAATTAAACTTAGATTGTGCAGGGCAGTTATACCGCCAAGTATGTTATATAGATCGGAATTTTGGTCCATGGCAGGAGATGGACATCTGCAAAAAATTCAGAGACTCCAAAACAGAATCCTCCGCGTCATCGCCGAACACCACACACACACATTAAGGACCTCTTAGAGGAACCATCCATCTATACCTATATTAAAAGAAAATCAGAAAAACTCTATGAAAAGGCACCTACCTCGACCCACCAACTAATAAATCAGTTAGGATCCCATTATCCTGATGCTACAGACAAGCGTCCAATATCAACATTAACCAGAGAATTCAGGGCATAACAGTTACAGACAAAACAGGCAGACATGCTAACATGATTTAGATAAACTACAAAAGCTAAAAGCTATTCCTCTAAATATCATAAAGCCATATCAGAAGTCAGATGGGCAAAGCCCTGCGGTGCTTCTGTGGAACATTAATATAGATAAGCAACTCAATGCACCCTTTAGGAGACACAGATGGGGAAGGTGTACAGTGTCACAGTAACATTGGCCTATGAGTGTACTATATTCAAAGATTTGGAGGGCAATACGCCTACACAACATTGTTTCCCCAACCGTAACACATGCACCGCCAAAGTGATCATATTCGTCAATGCTACTGTGTTCATTACATGTTCTCACCTCTTGCCATATAAGTGTACTGCTGCCACCCCCCTCCCCTCCCCCATCTTACCTTCCTGGCCAAGAGACAGCTGCTGGACCACCCAGTTGCTGAGCATGGCACCCGAGATGATGTGCTTCACTTTAATGACTGCTTCGCAGCCTGTTCCATATGAACTCCTCATACCAGCACCAGTTTTTCTGTTTTTTCTCGGTTGGCAACTCTCCCAGAAACATATCTTTTGTCTTTTGTTCCCATAATGCACCTGGCCTCGACCTTCACTAGTCCCTGTCCTCCAGCTGCTTACCCCTTTCCTACTTCCACACACCTATAAAGTCCTTTCCCTTCTCTACTTCTCTGCCTTTCTCAGCCATATCCAGTTCCTAACATGACTCTGTACACTTCCAAAGGTTGCACTAGCATCTTCCCCCACTCCTACACTGCCACTCCTCCCCATATGCACCACACACATCTTCTGTACCCTCATTGCTCACTCCAGCTAGATCCTTAGCACTCAGAGATGACAGTGGCCTTGTGTGTGTGTGTGTGTGTGTGTGTGTGTGTGTGTGTGTGAGAGCAAGTTGTTCAGATTTTATTTTATGTAGATCGAATTAATTAAGTGGATATAAGTACGAAAATGTGAACTTTCTCCTAGTGAATTTTATGGTGGATGTGCATTTCTGTGCAAGGTTGATAACTTTGTGTACATAGACAGTTTTTCCACTGCTTTTGCCTCTTTATTTTCATATTCATCTTTTAGAATGATACATTTTGTGCTCAGATTGTATTATTTGAAACAAACTTACTTCAATACAAACACCAGGAAAATTTTCTAGAATGAAATCATTCTCTGGAACAATACAGTACGTGTCTTTGTGCTACTTTCTGACAATAGTGTAAATATACTTTAAAGATGTAGCTGATGCTGTCAATGTGTAATTTTAGTTATTCCATGTCACTGAAGGCCCTCTTTCATGATGAGATTTATGGAACATGATGTATGTATGTATGAGTGAATGAATGAATGTGATGGTAATACTAAACATCAAATTATAAAACTGTGTTCCTCTACTTTTTAGTATACAATTTTTATGCATTTTTTCCTCTTTTAGATTGATATGCCCTCTGATTCATGGCAGATTCCTGTAAAATCTTATGAATCTAATGACACAAATCTGTCTCCCGACAATGAAGTAAATCATGATCAAGAGACTTTGAAAATTAAACAAGGCCATGTCCTAACAGAACTGTTGGAAACAGAAAAGGTGTATGTATCAGAGCTCGGATCTATTATAAAGGTAAGTTTGATAACATCTGCTAAATGATTGTGAAAGAAACTAGCCCATTTGATGAAAAATGAAGTTTTTATGTCGTATGAACATTGGAAAGTATGTAAGTGAACTTAAAACAGACAAGCACATTTGTGTGCAGACCTGCTTTGAAATGTGCAGTGTTGTTATGAAATGTAAAGCTTTATTTATACTTCCCATAGCCATATTCTTTGCAACTGTCAATGTATTCTTTATTTTTAAATTATCTACAGCAATGTTTGTAACAATTGCAACACACAGGAAAAATGATGTTGTTCAGCCTTGAAGGTGTGTGTAGAACAGTGTATGAAAAATAAGTAACTAAGATACTAGAGAAAGGTTGTTTATATCATCCATTCCTGAGTATCCAGAGATGCCATTGTTTCATAACTCAGTGAAGAGCTGTCAGGGGAGATGAGAACATGAGAACATGAGATCATGATAGCATATTGTGTCAACATTAAGGAGTACAGTATCGGTGCCGGAAATAGTTCAATCAGGGTAATGCGTGAAAGCAGTGAATAGATCATCTCCATATGTGACAACATGCTGATATTGGATCACAATCCTTGACAGCACAGGATATGGTGACACTCATCTTTTCTTCTCAAATAAACTATAAGCCTTTGTCCTCAGTGTTGTCTCAATGTAAAGTACGAAGATATGCGGGCACAGGCAGAAGTTCTATAGCTAAGTGAAGGTAGTCAATCTGTGCATATTGTGTTTTGTGCTGGACAGTCCTTAAATTAACTACTTAAGCAATTATTATAATTGTAATATTAATTTAATAGGAAAGTGAGAAAAAATTGACAGAACACTGAAAGAATTAACAAGAGGACTGCACGGCAATCAGATTTTTGTAAATTTTTATATTTGTAGCTCATGATGTTCAGGCCTCAAAAATAGCTCTCCCAAAATAGTTCACTGCAATTCTCAGAAGTACTGGAGAAAATCAACATTGAATTTTTCTGACCATTTTTAATATGCTAAACTAAAGTGGTGGTATTTCGACAAGCAGCTTGGCTATATGTTAAAGTGCTCATCTGCATCTACATCTACATGATTACTCTGCAATTCACATTTAAGTGCTTGGAAGAGGGTTCATCAAACCACAATCATACTATCTCTCTACCATTCCACTCCCTAACAACGCGCGGGAAAAACGAACACCTAAACCTTTGTGTTCGAGCTCTGATTTCTCTTATTTTATTTTGATGATCATTCCTACCTATGTAGATTGGGCTCAACAAAATATTTTCGCATTCGGAAGAGAAAGTTGGTGACTGAAATTTCGTAAATAGATCTCGCCGTGACGAAAAACGTCTTTGCTTTAATGACTTCCATCCCAACTCGCGTATCATATCTGCCACACTCTCTCCCCTATTACATGATAATTCAAAACGAGCTGCCCTTTTTTGCACCCTTTTGATGTCCTCCGTCAATCCCACCTGGTAAGGATCCCACACCGCGCAGCAATATCCTAACAGAGGACGAATGAGTGTAGTGTAAGCTGTCTCTTTAGTGGACTTGTTGCATCTTCTAAGTGTCCTGCCAATGAAACGCAACCTTTGGCTCACCTTCGCGAGTTCCAGTCCTGGTGGAACCAAATTTTTAAACAAACGTACATGTTGCATGTTTAGTGAACATCTATGTGACGCATAAAATATAAAAATACAGAAAAAATTAATTTGTAATTTTTGTTAAATCATAAAAGATTGGTAATTAAGAATTTTTATTTGCAATCAAAACTGGATTTTTATGTGCAATGTAGAATTAGAAATAAGAATTAGTGTGTGTTCAATAAATTTTATATTTAAATGACATAGGTACTTGAACTGCATGGAAAAACCGAAAAAAATAATGACCAAAATGAGGCTCGATCTATTGATTACCAGTCTTGTGGACTTAATGTATTCTATGTTTTCCGAGAATGATCATAGAACATGCACCTTTATTTAAAAATTTGATTGCACCTACAATCAAACTCAGGCCACCCACTTAGTGAACAAGCACTCTGCCACAGAGTCACACAGCTAGTCAAAAAATATGAACCTTATTTTAGCATATTGAATATGGTTGGAGAATTTCCAAGGTGATTTTCTTGAGAATTTTTGTGAGTTGCATTAAACTGCTGTGGGAGAGAGAATTTCTGAACTTAACATACCACAAATTTAAAAAAAAAATTAGAAAAATCCAATCGCCATGTGAGGCAATACAGACCCTATGGCTTATTTCAGGAGATAGACTGAAGGAAGGCAAACCTACACTTACAGAATTTGCGAATTTGGAGAAAGTTTCTGAAAATGTTTATGGGAATATAGTCTTTGTAAATCTGAAGGTAGCAGGGATGAAATACAGGTGGTGAATGGTTACCTACAGCCTGTACAGAACCAGACTGCAGTTAAATGTGAGTAGAAGAGCTTGAAAGGCAAGCAGTAGTTGAGAAGAGAGTGAGACAGGGTTGTAGCTTATTCCAGTGTTATTCAATACATATGAGCAAGCAGTAAAGGAAACCAAAAAGATATTTGGAAGGGAATTAAAGTTCAGGGAGAACAAATTAAAAAAAGAAGGGTATACAGTCTTCAGAAATTGGGGTGTTACAGAAAAATGCTGGAGATTAGGCAGATAGATTCAAATGCCTTATTCATCCAGAAAACCTCTGCAGGTTGTGGGATGTCATTTACACACACATGATGTTCTTTGGACATGAGCATGCACAGTTTTGTGTGTGTGTGTGTGTGTGTGTGTGTGTGTGTGTGTAATAAATTAATTCTGTTACATCTTGCTTTCTGATCAGTAGCAGTTTTTGCACATTCTTGGTTCTAGTCTGTTGTACTTACAAGGTCTAAAGATTCTATGACTTAATAGAAGCAGTGGTCTAGTAAGAATGCCCTTAGGGATTTATAAACCAGTGAAAATGAGGGAATGATTTGTATATTTGTGTAGCACTATTCGTAGTGGAGGGTTTAAAGACTGATGTCCTTACAGACTGGACATGGAGTTCATATTTTTGCCTGGTTTCACACTATGGTTATTAAAGTTTTTATTTATCTCTCTTAAATTCCTTTCTACATATTCACGCATTTACAGAATACAAATGCAGGAAAGTCGAAGGATCAAAGAGTTTTGAAAGAGAGGCCTCCAGGTATCTGTTGTGGTACATTGTGAATTTCTCTTATAGCTGTTTTATGGGTCAAGATATGACCGAGCTAGCAGTTGTTCTTCCCAGAATAAAATGCCATACTGTAGAATTCTGTGGAACTGGGGAAAGTGTACAGTTTGGACAGTGTGCAAGCTTGCTTTGTGTGCAAGTAAACATAGGCTGTAGTGTACTTTCTCCAGTGTCGCATTTGTGTTTGTTATGTGTGTCTGCTATTTAAAATCATGTTACAGCCATATGCTTAAAATTTTTTGTTTGCATTGAGGGTTTAATTCTTCTGGAGTTTGGCACAGAGGTGTTCGAGGTTATGCCCCTTAAACAGAAGTTTGGAGAAGTTGTTTTGGGTATGTTTATTATTTGCTAATTTCCATCAAACCAGTAATTTAAGTGGTCTATAGCTTTATTGTAGTTCTCTTGTAGTTTTGCTGTAAGAAGGATGCTAGTGTCACCTGCAAACTAGCTATTTATTTCTGATTCAGTGCTTAGATCTAGGGAGATTAAATGACTGAATTGAAATGATGAAAAAAGAAATTTGTAGCTCAATGTGACTAAAAGAAGGAATGAGTTGATAAGACATATTCTAAAGCATTAAGGAAATATCAATTTGATAATGGAGGGAAGTGAGGAGGGTAAAAGTTTTAGAGGGAGATAGATGGAACAACCAGCAAATGGATGTAAGTTGTAATAGTCATGCAACAGTCAAGAGGCTTACACAGGATAGATTAGCATTGAGAGCTACATCAAACCAGTCTTCAGACTGAAGACCACAGTAACTACAGAAAATTAATGGCAGATTAAAATCGTATGTTGGACTACGAATTGAGCTATTGATGTATGATCTCCCATCCCTGGCAACTTCACTCCTGCCAATACCTCTTAGCGTCTACACAACTTTCATCTTCCAGAACATTTCACACTCCATTACAAGGTGAAAGATGCTAGCTGTTTATTTTATTGCATTTGCAATATAATATTGCAATATAATATAGGCAGTTACTAGTTTTGGCTATTATCAGCCATCTTCAGGTACTTCCAGCTTTGTTATGGTTCGGCATACATACTTCATCTATGTTTTTGGCTGCCTCAGCATTAAAATACTGGGTACTAAAAAAAAAAAAAAAAAATCCAGGAGGGTACCTATATAGACATAATGCTGAATTCTACTTTGAAAGTGGTGGGGGTGCGAGCAGGGGGGGGGGGGGGCTGTAAGAGGGAAGTGATAGGCACATAAAGCTACCTTTTATGATAGTGAACCATTTTTAAGTTAATAAAATATCTGCATTGTCCAGGGAAACATTAAACACCATTCAGAGAACATTGTAGAATCTTGTAACATATTCGGAGCTCAAGCATCAAGTGGTAACTCAAATAGAATGACTTCTGACATGCCAACCAATGTGATGTGAAATCACACATCCCACTTTTCTATTACATCCTGGAAGCTATGGATAAAGGCATTTGAGTAGATACAGTATTCCTTGATTTCAGAAGAGCATTTGACTCAATACTACACTTAATGTTTGTTAACAAAAGTATGACCATGTGTGGTACCCAAAGAAATCTGTGACTAGATTGAGAATTTCACGGTAGGGAGAAAACAGTCTCACAGATAATATTAATTACGTAAGGGAAAGATAGATTGCTACTTACCATAAAGATGTCAAGTTGCAAACAGGCACAATTAAGATACTTACACATTAGTTTCCAGCATTATGGTCCCAGCTGCAGGAGGTGGTGGTCATGTGTGCATGAGGCATGCTTGTTTGTGTGACTAAATGGTGTGTGTGTTTCTCTTTCTTTTTGTGATGAAGACTGTGGCCAAAAGCTAATGTGCAAGTGTCTTTTAATTGAGCCTGTGTGCAACTTAACATGTCATCTGTATGGTATGTTACAATCTATCTTTTTTTTACATTGTAACAATATTATGAAAATGAAAGTTGCTACTCACTATACAGCAAAGGTGCTGAGTTGCAGATAGGCGCAACAAAAAGACTGTCACAAATAAAGCTTTCGGCCATGAAGGCCTTCGTCAACAATAGAAGACAGGTGCACATGCGTGTGCGCTCACACACGCATGTGCAAGTGTGCTCGCACATGTGTGCACACACGCATGTGCTCGCACACACACACACACACACACACACACACACACACACACACACACACACACACTCTCACTCACTCACTCACTATCACACAAACATAACTCCCACACACGACTGCCTTGTCATGCAACTGAAACTGCAAGACGACTGCACTCTCAGGCTACTGAAACTGTGGTTTCAGTTGCCTGGGAGTGCAATCATGTGTGTGATCTGTGTGTGTGTGTGTGTGTGTGTGTGTGTGTGTGTTTTCTGTTGTTCACGAAAGCTTTATTTGTGACAGTCTTTCTGTTGTGCCTATCTGCGACTCAGCACCTCCACTGTGTGGTTAGTAGCAACTTTCCTTTTCATAATATTATTACATTCCACTTGGATTTTCCATTGTTTGATTTTTCTTACATTGTTGATATTACAACCTGGAGTTTCTGTTGATAAATAATATTAATTGTAACCTCAGACGTCTTGCAGGTGATCCAGTCATTTATACTGTAGAACCTTCTGAAAAAAAATCGGCCTAAATATTCTGGCAAAAATGGATAAAATTTCAAAGTATTGTGAAGATGGCAACTTACTTTAAGTACTGACAAATGAAAAATTGTGGAGTTCACAAAACAAAAAAACACAATATCCAATGACTACAATATCAGTGAATTACATTTGGAATCAGCCAACCCATATGTATTCCTAGGAATAACATATTGTGGGGATATAAATTGATCACATAGACTTAGTCATAAGTAAAGCAGATGATAGACTTTAGTCCATTGGAGATAACAACGAAACACTGTTGTGATCCATCTTGAGATTGTGAAGCACTACTCAAGTGTGTGGGGCCCATACCAAATACATCTAACAGGGATACTGAATATATTTGAGGAAGGGTACATGAATGGTGACCGATTTGTTTGACCAATGGGAGAGTGTCACAGAAATGCTGAAAAATCTTAACTGTCAGACATTTGAAGATAGATGTCAACTATCCCATGAAAGCCTACTTTCAAAGTTTCAAGAATCAGTATTAGGTTAGGAATCTCAAAAAAGCCTCCTACTATGCACTTCTTTCACGGGACTGATGATACAAGATTAAACAAATTGTGTGCAAAGAGGCATTTAGGCAATTATTGTTCCCACAATCGGTGAGTGAATGGGACCCTAATGTGTGGTATGATGGAAAGTACCCTCTGCCTTGCTCTTCACAGTTATTAGCAGATTATGGATGTAAATGTTGCACAAATGAGAAGCAACAAAACCACTACCAGGTCCGTCTGCTGATGCATAAACACTCAACAACACATGAAAGTTTTACACAGAGCACCCAAGTTATCAGTAAACATGCAACAGTATGCTTACTGGTATGTTTCAAAACACTGTGCATTAAAAGGGGATTTTTCCAGGGCTCATACCTGCCATTCTATAGGTGATAGTGTTCTGTGTAGCCTTTAGGCTATAGGGACCATTTGTACACCCAACAGGCGCGTAATGGGGCCCCTTAGGGATATGGCAGCAAGAGAGGGGAAGAAAACCAATGTGCACTCCGTGTGCATACTGGGGGGAGTCATTCCAGATGTGGAAAGGGTCCTTCCGGATGCCATGAAGGGTACAGGGTGCACCCATCTGCAGGTGGCCGCTCATGTCGGCACCAATGATGTGTGTTGCTATGGATCGGAGGAAATCCTCTCTGGCTTCTGGTGGCTATCTGATTTGGTGAAGACTGCCAGTCTCGCTAGTGGGATGAAAGCAGAGCTCACCATCTGCAGCATCGTCGACAGGACTGACTGCGGACCTTTGCTACAGAGCCAAGTGGAGGGTGTGAATCAGAGGCTGAGACGATTCTGCGACCGTGTGGGCTGCAGATTCCTCGACTTGCGCCATGGGGTGGTGGGGTTTTGGGTTCCACTGGAAAGGTCAGGAGTCCACTACACGCAGCAAGCGGCTACACGGGTAGCAGGGGTTGTGTGGCGTGGACTAGGCGGTTTTTTTGGTTAGATGGCCTCGGGCAAGTATAGAAAGGGCAACAGCCACAAAGGGTGCGGGGCAAAGTCAGGACATGCGTGGACCAAGCAGCAATCGGTATTGTAATTGTTAACTGTTGAAGCTGCATTGGTAAAGTACCAGAACTTCAAGCGCTGATAGAAAGCACTGAAGCTGAAATCATTATAGGTACAGAAAGCTTGCTGAAGCCAGAGATAAATTCTGCCAAAATTTTTACAAAGGCACAGACGGTGTTTAGAAAGGATAGATTGCATGCAGCCGGTGGTGGCGTGTTTGTCGCTGTTAGTAGTAGTTTATCCTGTAGTGAAGTAGAAGTGGATAGTTCCTGTGAAATATTATGGGTGGAGGTTACACTCAACAACCGAGCTAGGTTAATAATTGGCTCCTTTTACCGACCTCCCGACTCAGCAGCATTAGTGGCAGAACAACTGACAGAAAATTTGGAATACATTTCACATAAATTTTCTCAGCATGTTATAGTCTTAGGTGGAGATTTCAATTTACCTGATATAGACTGGGACACTCAGATGTTTAGGATGGGTGGTGGGGACAGAGCATCGAGTGACATTATATTGTGTGCACTATCTGAAAATTACCTCTAGCAATTAAACAGAGAACTGACTCGTGGAGATAACATCTTGGACCTACTGATAACAAACAGACCCGAACTTTTCGACTCTGTAAGTGCAGAACAGGGAATCGGTGATCATAAGGCCGTTGCAGCATCCCTGAATATGGAAGTTAATAGGAATATGAAGAAAGGGAGGAAGGTTTATCTGTTTAGCAAGAGTAATAGAAGGCAGATTTCAGACTACCTAACAGATCAAAACGAAAATTTCTGTTCCGACACTGACAATGTTGAGTGTTTATGGAAAAAGTTCAAGGCAATCGTAAAATGTGTTTTAGAGAGGTACGTGCCGAATAAAACTGTGAGGGACGGGAAAAACCCACCGTGGTTCAACAACAAAGTTAGGAAACTGCTGCGAAAGCAAAGAGACTTCACTCCAAGTTTAAACGCAGCCAAAACCTCTCAGACAAACAGAAGCTAAACTATGTCAAACTTAGCGTAAGGAGGGCTATGCGTGAAGCGTTCAGTGAATTCGAAAGTAAAATTCTATGTACCGACTTGACAGAAAATCCTAGGAAGTTCTGGTCTTACGTTAAATCAGTAAGTGGCTCGAAACAGCATATCCAGGCACTCCGGGATGATGATGGCATTGAAACAGAGGATGACACGCGTAAAGCTGAAATACTAAACACCTTTTTCCAAAGCTGTTTCACAGAGGAAGACCACACTGCAGTTCCTTCTCTAAATCCTCGCTTAAACAAAAAAATTGCTGACATTGAAATACGAGGGTTGTTTTTTTAGTAAGGGCCGTTCGCGTGTATAGTCCCGTAGTTCGCGCGGACGTCGCAACAAGCCTCTGCACCACTTGCTGGCATCCTTCCCGTTCACACTGATGCAAGTTGCAGCTCTGTAGCTGACGTGTACGCATCGCTGTGCTACTTTATAATGTTTACGATTATTGAATCGCCCGCCGCGTGTGAGATATGGTCAGTGATATGTTTTTTGATCGCGAGAAGCCTATCAGCTGCAGAAATTCATCGTCAGTTAACAGAAGTTTATGGTTTGAATGCAATGAGTAAAGGTAAAGTGCGTCAATGGGTTAGAGAGTTTAAAAATGGCCATCAAAACGTCCATGACAAAGAACGCTGAGGCCGGCCCTCTGTGATCACTGATGATTTGGTGGCTGCAGTCGAAACAAAGATTCGTGAGGACAGAAGATTCACAATTTCCACTCTTTCTTTGGAATTTCCACACGTTTCAAGATCGGTTTTGTACTAAATCGTGTCTGAAAACCTAAACTTTAAGAAACTGTGTTCTCGGTGGGTACCCAGACTCCTCACAGAGGACCACAAAGGGAAGATATTTGCCACTTCATTGGACTTTTTGATTCGTTACGAGGAAGAGGGGGATGACATGTTGAGTCAAATTGTCACTGGAGATGAAACATGGGTATTCCATATCACTCCCAAAAGCAAGCGCCAATCGATGGAATGGCGACACACAACCTCACCCGTCAAGGTCAAATCGAAACAGACGCTGTCAAAGCACAAGATTATGGCAACTGTGTTCTGGGACCAGCGCGGTATTTTGCTAGTGGACTTTATGCCACGAGGAACAACAATCAACTCAGATGCCTACTGTGCAACTCTAAAGAAACTCCGCAGAGCAATTCAAAACAAAAGGCGCGGCATGCTGACAAAAGGAGTTTTGCTCCTGCACGATAACGCTAGGCCTCACACCTCTCAAAACACTCGGGATTTGATTGATTCTTTTGGCTGGGAAGTGTTGGACCATGCACCATACAGCCTCGACCTTGCTCCTAGCGATTTTCACCTTTTCCGGTACCTGAAACACCATCTTGGCGGGCAGCGCTTCAATGACGACGATGAAGTGAAAGCGGCCGTGAACTCTTGGCTGCCGGAGCAGGCGGCCAAATTCTTTGAAGAGGGAATTAAAAACTTAGTTGTACAGTATGACAAGTGCTTAAATAAACAACGCAACTATGTGGAAAAATAGGTAAAAGTGTGTAGAATCAGAAAATAAAAGTGTTTTTACAAAAGTATTTGTATCTTTTTTAAAAAATAAAAACGGCCCTTACTTAAAAAACAACCCTCGTAAGTGTCCAAGGAATAGAAAAGCAACTGGAATCACTCAACAGAGGAAAGTCCACCGGACCTGACGGGATACCAATTCGATTCTTCACAGAGTACGCGAAAGAAATTGCCCCCCCTTTTAACAGCCATGTACCGCAAGTCTCTAGAGGAACGGAAGGTTCCAAGTGATTGGAAAAGAGCACAGGTAGTCCCAGTCTTCAAGAAGGGTCGTCGAGCAGATGCGCAAAACTATAGACCTATATCTCTGACGTCGATCTGTTGTAGAATTTTAGAACATGTTTTTTGATCGTGTATCATGTCGTTTTTGGAAACCCAGAATCTACTCTATTCCGGAAACAGCGATTGTGTGAGACCCAAATCGCTTTATTTGTTCATGAGACCAGAAAATATTAGATATAGGCTCCCAGGTGGATGCTATTTTCCTTGACTTCTGGAAGGCATTCGATACAGTTCCGCACTGTCGCCTGATAAACAGAGTAAGAGCCTACGGAAAATCGGACCAGCTGTGTGGCTGGATTGAAGAGTTTTTAGCAAACAGAACACAGCATGTTGTTCTCAATGTAGAGACGTCTACAGACGTTAAAGTAACCTCTGGCGTGCCACAGGGGAGTGTTATGGGACCATTGCTTTTCACAATATATATAAATGACCTAGTAGATAGTGTCGGAAGTTCCATGCGGCTTTTCACAGATGATGCTGTAGTATACAGAGAAGTTGCAGCATTAGAAAATTGTAGCGAAATGCAGGAAGATCTGCAGCGGATAGGCACTTGGTGCAGGGAGTGGCAACTGACCCTTAACATAGACAAATGTAATGTATTGCGAGTACATAGAAAGAAGAATCCTTTATTGTATGATTATATGATAGTGGAACAAACACTGGTAGCAGTTACTTCTGTAAAATATCTGGGAGTATGCGTACGGAACGATTTGAAGTGGAATGATCATATAAAATTAATTGTTGGTAAGGCGGGTACCAGGTTGAGATTCATTGGGAGAGTCCTTAGAAAATGTAGTCCGTCAACAAAGGAGGTGGCTTACAAAACACTTGTTCGACCTATACTTGAGTATTGCTCATCAGTGTGGGATCCGTACCAGATCGGGTTGACGGAGGAGATAGAGAAGATCCAAAGAAGAGCGGCGCATTTCGTCACAGGGTTATTTGGTAACCATGATAGCGTTAGGGAGATGTTTAGCAAACTCAAGTGGCAGACTCTGCATCGCGGTGTAGCTTTCTCGCCAGGTTTCGAGAGGGTGCGTTTCTGGATGAGGTATCGAATATATTGCTTCCCGAGGAGATCACGAATGTAAAATTAGAGAGATTCAAGTGCCCACGGAAGCTTTCAGACAGTCGTTCTTCCCGCGAACCATACGCGACTGGAACAGGAAAGGGAGGTAATGACAGTGGCATGTAAAGTGCCCTCCGCCACACACCGTTGGGTGGCTTGCGGAGCATAAATGTAGATGTAGATGTAGATGTAGATGGATTGTCTTAGTGTCAATATCCTACAGTACAGGGCCAAATGGAGCTGCAGATTTAAAGACAGCTAAGAACCACAGATGGCTGAAAGTTTTATGGTATATTCCTAAGTTCCTGATGTTGAATAACCTTGAAAATTTTCATGATATTTTTATCCATTTCTGAGATACAGAGGTTCAATGTTGCCCTATGCACGTAAATCTCATATTAGGTGAAATATAAATAATAAATAACCACAGGAAACTGCTCTAATTTTAATGCTATGTTATTTAGGCATTTATCTAGAAGTGCTAGCTTCCCATTTTCGAAAATCTTTATCCATTATCAAGACACACAACAAAAACATGGTGTCTGAGTATCAAAACTGAGCCACAGATCTCAGGACAGCTATCCACAGCAAATGGGTGTAATCTTTTTTACAATATACAGGGTGATTCAAAAAGAATACCACAACTTTAGGAATTTAAAACTCTGCAACGACAAAAGGCAGAGCTAAGCACTATCTGTCAGCGAATTAAGGGAGCTATAAAGTTTCATTTAGTTGTACATTTATTCGCTTGAGGCGCTGTTGTCTAGGCGTCAGCGTCAGTTGATGCTAAGATGGCGACCGCTCAACAGAAAGCTTTTTGTGTTATTTAGTACGGCAGAAGTGAATCGACGACAGTTGTTCAGCGTGCATTTCGAACGAAGTGTGGTGTTAAACCTCCTGATAGGTGGTGTATTAAACGGTGGTATAAACAGTTTACAGAGAATGGGTGTTTGTGCAAAGGGAAAAGTTCTGGACGGCCGAGAACGAGTGATGAAAATGTAGCACGCATCCAGCAAGCATTTGTTCGCAGCCCAGGAAAATCGACTCGCAGAGCTAGCAGAGAGCTGCAAATTCCACAATCAACTGTATGGAGAGTCCACATTGGCACTTATCTGTCCGTAACTACCTGAACGTCAACTACCCGAGGCGATGGATCGGCCGCCAGGCAGCCCGTGACAGAGCACTTCATCACTGGCCTCCAAGAAGCCCTGATCTTACCCCCTGCGATTTTTTCTTATGGGGGTATGTTAAGGATATGGTGTTTCAGCCACCTCTCCCAGCCACCATTGATGATTTGAAACGAGAAATAACAGCAGCTATCCAAACTGTTACGCCTGATATGCTACAGAGAGTGTGGAACGAGTTGGAGTATCGGGTTGATATTGCTCGAGTGTCTGGAGGGGGCCATATTGAACGTCTCTGAACTTGTTTTTGAGTGAAAAAAAACCTTTTAAATACTCTTTGTAATGATGTATAACAGAAGGTTATATTATGTTTCTTTCATTAAATACACATTATTAAAGTTGTGGTATTCTTTTTGAATCACCCTGTATTTCTAATATCCTGATCTCAAACAGTCATGAACATTTGCTTGATATCTTTATCCATTTTCTAGGTACAGAGGTTCAAAGTTACCCTATCTGTACATGTAAATTATGCATGTGAAATCCAGTGTGAGGTGAAAATGTAGTTATAAAGTGACATAGCATAGAGAAATATGCTGTGAAGTGTGTTCGTTATCGTCAGTAGGGTTCTGAGAACCCCATGTTGTAGTTGTGAAGTACATGCAAATTTTTTGTATGTGTAGAGACTTTTCAATCTCTTTTCCCACTGTCACTGTCGCTTCCCTCTCAACGTAAAAAAGTGTGAATTTGTTTGCACGCTAAAACCTTCAGTAACATTTTTAAAGGTGCTGAGAAACATAGAATGAGGCAGCTGGTGCCCCACTTTTCATTCAGTGTCTTTTAAACAGGAACATATTCACCTGTTGTGTTTTTCTGCTGGTTGAATATGTTTGAAGAATGTGAGTGCTATTGTACTACAGTCAACAGCCTGGATATGTGTTGATCCTGCAAAATTGTTTCAACCAACACACTTACTTTAATAAATTTGATGAGGTTTTTTACTAATCTGCATGTTGTCCCACATAACGCAGAAACCAAACTCTCACTCATGTCGTTTTGGTGGCATATCTAGTTACCTTCTGAAATAAATCGGCCATCATGTGTTTTATTCTCTGTTAGCTGTAATAAACTGCTCCTTCTGTAGGGACAGCTCTCTAAAAAATTCAAGGCAGCTAAAGTGGTTCATCTCTCATCTCTTTAAAAAGATGAAATGAGTGATGTCAATGACTACAGACAAATCTTGATCCATTCGAGCGTATCAATGGTTCTTGAGAAAGCAGGATATTTCCATAATAATAAGTTTCTGGAAAGCAACTATTTATTGACTGCTCTTGAGTTTGGCAATAACTGGGGTCCTACATTCATTTCCAAATGTGTATAATGCTCTCACTGACAGAAAGTGTACAACAAGATTACTACTTGATCTCACAGAGGCCTTAGGCATCGTCAGCTGTGAGTTATGTATGGAGAAACTGTTAGAGTGTGGAATTAGGGGAAAGTGCAATGACTGGTTTAGATCATATCTCACAGACAGAATACAAAGAGTTGCAGTCACCTTAAAAAGTTTTGGAAGCATGCAATCAAAGGAACAAATTGTAAGACAGGGCATTGCTTAAGTGTCCACACTTGGCCCACTTCTGTTGTTATATTTGTCTATGATCTGACTCCAAAATATTCAGAAAGGCCTACCAGGAATGTTTGCTGATGATACCAACATACAATATTCAAATCACTGTGCTAATGATCTCTGTAACATCAAATCAGAAACAAACTCTGAGATGGTATGTTGATTAAACAAGAACTAAATATTATTGAATAAAGGTAAAAACTGTACATAAATTTTCACCTATCACATGTAGTCTGATCAAGGGCAGGTGATGTCAGATTTGAAAAGGTGCGTATAAAGTACTGGGTAACCCTTAATTCCTCAGAAAGTGGATAGATGTTACTCTTCGATGGGTTGTGTGTGTGTATATATATATATATATAATAGAGGGAAACATTCCACAAGGGAAAAATATATCTAAAAACAAAGATGATGTGACTTACCAAACGAAAGCCCTGGCATGTTGATAGACACACAAACAAACACAAACATACACACATAATTCAGGCTTTCGCAACCAACAGTTGCTTTATCAGGAAAGAGGGAAGGAGAGGGAAAGACAAAAGGATGTTGGTTTTAAGGGAGAGGGTAAGGAGTCATTTCAATCCCAGGAGCAGAAAGACTTACCTTAGGGGGAAAAAAGGACTGGTATACACTCGCACACACACAAATATCCATCCGCACGTACACAGACACAAGCAGACATTTGTAAAGGCAAAGAGTTTGGGCAGAGATGTCAGTCGAGGCGGAGGTACAGAGGCAAAGATGTTGCTGAATGACAGGTGAGGTATGAGCGGCGGCAACTTGAAATTAGCGGAGGTTGAGGCCTGGTGGCCAACAAGAAGAGAGGATATACTGAAGGGCAAGTTCCCACCTCTGGAATTCTGACAGGTTGGTGTAAGTGGGTAGTATCCAAATAATCCAGATGGTGTAACACTGTGCCAAGATGTGCTGGCCGTGCACCAAGGCATGTTTAGCCACAGGGTGATCCTCATTACCAACAAACACTGTCTGCCTGTGTCCATTCATGCGAATGGACAGTTTGCTGCTGGTCATTCCCACATAGAAAGCTTCACAGTGTAGGCAGGTCAGTTGGTAAATCACGTGGGTGCTTTCACACGTGGCTCTGCCTTTGATCGTGTACACCTTCCGGGTTACAGGACTGGAGTAAGTGGTGGTGGGAGGGTGCATAGGACAGGTTTTACACCGGGGGCGGTTACAAGGGTAGGAGCCAGAGGGTAGGGAAGGTGGTTTGGGGATTTCATAGGGATGAACCAAGAGGTTACGAAGGTTAGGTGGACGGCCTGAAAGACACTCTTGGTGGAGTGGGGAGGATTTCATGAAGGATGGATCTCATTTCAGGGCAGGGTTTGAGGAAGTCAATCCCTGCTGGAGAGCCACATTCAGAGTCTGATCCAGTCCCGGAAAGTATCCTGTCACAAGTGGGGCACTTTTGGGGTTCTTCTGTGGGAGGTTCTGGGTTTGAGGGGATGAGGAAGTGGCTCTGGTAATTTGCTTCTGTACCAGGTCGGGAGGGTAGTTGCGGGATGCGAAAGCTGTTTTCAGATTGTTGGTGTAATGGTTCAGGGAATCTGGACTGGAGCAGATTCGTTTGCCACGAACACCTAGGCTGTAGGGAAGGGACCATTTGATGTGGAATGGGTGGCAGCTGTCATAATGGAGGTACTATTGCTTGTTGGTGGGTTTGATGTGGACGGACGTGTGAAGCTGGCCATTGGACAGGTGGAGGTCAACGTCAAGGTAAATGGCATGGGATTTGGAGTAGGACCAGGTGAATCTGATGGAACCAAAGGAGTTGAGGTTGGAGAGGAAATTCTTTAGTTCTTCTTCACTGTGAGTCCAGATCATGAAGACGGTATCAATAAATCTGTACCAAACTTTGGGTTGGCAGGCCTGGGTAACCAAGAAGGCTTCTTCTAAGTGACCCATAAATAGGTTGGTGTACGACGGGGCCATCCTGGTACCCATGGCAGTTCTCTTTAATTGTTGGTATGTCTGGCCTTCGAGAGTGAAGAAGTTGTGAGTCAGGATGAAGCTGGCTATGGTAATGAGGAAAGAGGTTTTAGGTAGGGTGGCAGGTGATCGGTGTGAAAGGAAGTGCTCCATCGCAGCGAGGCCCTGGACGTGCGGAATATTTGTGTATAAGGAAGTGGCATCAATGGTTACAAGGACGGTTTCCGGGGGTAACAGATGTGTCAGCATATATATATAATCATTTATTTAATTTGTAGGCCTTTAAGGCATACAGCAGAGCAAAAAATTGTGCCAACCACAATATAAATAGAATACAACAAACTGCATATCACAAAAATTTGCAAAGGTACATGTTTCCAAAAAAAAAAACAACAACAACATTGCTGTTGATCCCCACCCTCATCTTCTACTGTTGTCGGCTCCAACTTTTGAGTATTGCCAGTACCTGATCCTTCCATTGTGTCCTCGGTTGTCCCTTTGGCCATCTCCCAGCTGGTTGGAAATGGAGAACATGGTTAGCGAGGGATCTACCAGCTCAGAAGATGTGGCCTAACCACTGTAGTCTCTTCTGCCCCAATATTTGACTGATGTGTGGTTCTCCGTACCACTGTTGTTCTTCATTCCCATTTACCTTCAATGGTATTGTAGACGGCACATATATTTTTTGAAGTACGTTCCTCTTGAATGCTCAAATTGCTTTGCTTCTTCAGTTGTTGCTAAAGTTGCCCAGGTTTCACAATCATATAAAAGTACCAGCCATACTAATGTCATGTACAGCCGAATCTCGTTTTATAGCTGTACAGTTGAATCTTGTTTTTGAGCAATAACAGCCAGGATTTGAATAGACTGTTTAGGGTGAAGAAAATGCGGTTAGCGTTTGTTATTCATTGCTGCACCTCTTTTGTCACTTCACTTTTATTGGTCAGTATGGATCACAGGTATTTGAATTGTCTTACTCATTTGAAGGCACACCCATCAGTAGTAGTGGAGGGGAGAGGAGTTTGATGTCACGAGACGACGAGATATTTTGTTTTACTCTCGTTCACTGCAAGCCCTATTTGTCTTGCATTGCAAAGGAATCGTGAAGTGTGAGCACTTACTTGCTTCTGGGTGTTGCCAAGGGTCACATCATCATCAGCAAATGCCGAGATTGTGTCTGTTGCCACTATATCCATTTCTCTGTTTTGACCAGTGTTCTGGCTTACTTTTTCCAAGGCCAATGGACTCCTTGTTGCAATCTATTTTGAATACCAAATGGTGATGATAGTTGGCTGTCAAATCTTGCTTGGCAAGTTGATTGGGAATAGCAAGCTGCTGTTAGTCGGATGGTGGAGTGTTGAGTTGTTCTAATGTTTTCCATAGCTTGGAGCAGTCAGTGCTTTCATATGCTTGCCTAAAATCAATGAACATGAAGTGTAGTTTCCGATAAAACATGTAAAACTTGCCTCAAGGCAAATATGTGAGAAGAGTTGACTGTCCAAAGATGAAGCCACACTAAGAAGTGCCTATAATTTCTTCAGTCAATGGTTTCAAGCAGTTTAGGAACAGCATTGTAAATACTTCGTACCCAATCTCAAGTAGTGAAATCCCGTGGTAGTTGGACACTTATGTGGCATCTCCCTTCTTGAAGATTGTGCCTTTCCCTTCTTCAGAAATTTTTTCCACTGTCCAAAGTGTAGATATTAACCACTTAAACACCTCCATCAATGCTTCACCCCCCAGGCTTAGCATCTCAGCTATGATACCACTACTACATGGAGCCTTTTTGTTCTTGAAGGCCTTTAGCGCAACACAGATTTCTTCCTCTGATAGTTCAGAGATTTCCCCTCTATCAAATTGGAGTTTTCAATGCTGTTGGGCTGCAATGGTTCAATAAATTCTCAAAATGTTGTTTTTTTTTTTTTTTTTTTTTTTTTTTTTTTTTAATAGGTTTGCCTGCTCTAGTGGTGGTACCACTTCACCAATATCATTCACTAAAACCAATGTATTTTGACGGTAGACACCTCTGGCAAATCTTGAGGCCTGGAGGAAAGAGCATGATGACTTTGGCTCTTCGACTGCTGTCAACAGGTTTTTTTGGTGTTCCCGTTTCTTCCTCCTCGTGAACTGGTCTGTTTTTTGCCTTGTCTCATAATATACTATTCTTGTATCATCTATAGGTTGCTCTAGCCATTTTGGCCTCCTCGCTGATCTGGTCTCTATGGATTTCCGACATTCTTCATCAAACCTAGGTTTACTTCTGTGTTTTGGAAGACAAACAAGCTCTTCATTTGCACTCAGCAGCACCATCCGCCTTCTACGTTGTTAGAATCTTCCGATGTTGTGAGATGTTCTGCAATTTTTTCTTGGTAGTGCTGTCTCACTGCTACATATTTCAGTTTTCACTTGTCAAGAAGGACTATCCTTTCTGCATTATTTTGCCATTTGGTGGACAGTTTCAGACGTAGTTTGGCTTCAACCAAAAAGTGATTGGAGTTCAAATCTGCCCTGCACAAGGTTCGTGCATGTGAGACGCTTCCATGATGCCCTCAGTCAACTAGAATATGATCGATTTGGTCCTTCATACTTCCACCTGGGGACATCCAGGTAACATTATGTACTTCTGGGAAGTATATGCTTTTGATGGTCATTCTCATTATTTCAGTGAAGTTAGTTAGCCTGACACAGATCTCATTGCTTGTTTCATGGCTACTATCAGGGCCAATTGTTGGGTGATACTTCTTTTCTCTACCCACTTTGATACTGAAATCTCCTATTATCAGTTGGATTGAACGCCTAGGTAGTCCATCTACTACATTTTCTAGCTTGAGATAGAAATTGTTCTTTGTTTCTTCATCAGCATCTTCTGATGGGGCGTGACAGGTGACTAAGCAGATCTTATATGGTTTAGCATTTAGTATAATAAAGTAGATGCAGCCATTTACTGGAGACCTTTTATTGATAGTGATAGATGATACCATTTAATTATGGACAGCAAATTCAACTCCTGAAGTCCAGGCTTGACTTAGCTCATCCCCTATCTTCATGACTCTGGAGATGGGAACTTGCCCTTGAATATATTTTCTCTTCCCGTTACCCACCAGGCCTCAACCTCCGCTAATTTCAAGTTGCCGCCTCTCGTACCTCACCTGTCATTCAACAACATCTTTGCCTCTGTACTTCTGCCTTGACTGACATCTCTGCCCAACCTCTTTGCATTTACTTATGTCTGCCTGTTTCTGTATATATATATGTGTGTGTGTGTGTGTGTGTGTGTGTGTGTGTGTGTGTGTGTGTGTGGGTGGATGCGTGCGCGCGAGTGAGTCAGTGTATACCCGTTCTTTTTTCCCCCCTAAGGTAAGTCTTTCCGCTCCTGGGATTGGAGTGACTCCTTACCCTCTCCCTTAGAAACCACGTCCTTTCGTCTTTCCCTTTCTTTCCCTCTTTCCTGAGAAGCAACCTTGGGTTGCAAAAGCTTGAAATTTGTGTGTGTGTTTGTGTATTTTTTATTGTCTCTATCAATGTACCAACGCTTTCTCGTTTGGTAAGTTACAGCGTTGGTATGTTGATAGAGACAATAAACACACAAACACACACACACAAATTTCAAGCTTTCGCAACCCAAGGTTCCTTCATCAGGAAAGAGGGAAGAAGAGGGAAAGACGAAAGGATGTGGGTTGTAAGGGAGAGGGTAAGGAGTCATTCCAATCCTGGGACGGAAAGACTTACCTTATGGGGGAAGAAAGGACAGGTATACACGCGCGCGCGCGCTCACACACACACACACACACACACACACACACACACACACACACACACATAATCACATATTGCATTCCATTTTGGGTTGTGTCTGATAGAGAGATATTTATTATGTGGAAGAGAATAGTTAAGAATGAGGCAAGCATATCTACCACTGAACACCTATTTATGTAGCTCAGTATCTTGCCAGTACCTTATATATTGACTTGTCCCACATCTATTAGTAACAACACGAAGCAGGATTTCTGGGATCAATAAAAATCAAATCAAATCACACTGAATGCTGTGTTCCATCCCATACAACCTACCTACCCTGCTGGATCCTCCTCTTTGCTGGACAACTGGTTCTGAAGACTGCAGGAAACTTCTTTTATTTTACTTGAAAAATGCCATAATAACATTTTAAAATACTTTTCAATTCTCTAGTTTTTATATTTTATGTTATTCAGAATGGTTTTTGATGTTCAGTTAGATATTTTACGTAAGATTCTGGAAATATTTTACTAACTTCCCAAAGACTTTAAAAAGCTCTTAGTTATTGCACATTTCTGGATGTGCATGTCTACATCTTAAATTGTTGGCTCTTAGTGTTAATCCTTTTAAAATTTTTAATTTGTAACCTGCATGTCAGATAACACTGGTGAAATAAACGTCGTGATGTGTGTAAGCCTTTTAACTCCATCCCTTCCACTGAGTACCATCCTAGATGTTCACTGCTAGTATTTTAATATTAACCCACAACATCAGAATTGATATACTTCACTGTAACCAAGCTGAATAGATCTGAAAATAGCTGAAACTGATGATCATCCATATTACATCACAACTGTGCTCGAAATGATCTGTCAACAGTTGCTCCAACTATCAAAAGACATTATATCTGCCCTAATCGTGAAACATTCATTCTATATTAATTTCATTGTTTTGATCGTCATCAGAGGCACTGTCTCCTCATGTCATTGACCATCACATCATACGGTGGCTTTACAATACCATAATGTGTGTTTTGTGCATCACCATTTGCATGTGTACAAGAATGATTCAAAAAAAAAAAAAAAAAAAAAAGGTTGGATGGTCTGTTCAAATGCTGTTACACACACATCTATCATAAAGCTCATTTAGGTCTGGAGACATAATTTATTGTAAAATAACCGAGCTTATAAGATCGTTCCAATATGGTTTAATTTAGTAAAATTTAACATTGAACATCATGTATTTTCTCTTAGATGATTTAAAGCTCTGGTACCTTAGCATTCTGTTTTTATTCTTTTTTTGATTTGTTGTTTTTTCTTTCAGGGTTACAAACGTGAAATGCAAGCAAGTGACATGCAGTCTATAATACCTCAGGCCCTACTGGGGAAATCAGATGTGTTGTTTGGTAATTTGGAGGAACTTTATTCTTTCCATGGGGATGTTTTTCTGAAAGATTTGGAAAACTGCATCACAAGCACTGAACTTGTGGCATTGTGTTTCATACAGAGGGTAATGAATCAAAGGATGCTTTAATAAATTAAATTAAAAAAAGTGTTGAAAATATGCGTAAAATACAATAGAAGCTGTCACACCCGTAAAGGACAAGTATGAGAGGTTTATCAAAACAATGATACTAGATGGAAAACTTATATTTGTTAGTTATATAATAAGGAATATCTATTAAGAACTTGTTTCATATACCTGACTTTCTTGTTTACTTTTTCAAGAATGTAGAACTCAGCAGTTTAATGTAGGTTAAATGTAGGGTAAATCACTAACCTATAGGTAACATTATATATAGCATTTTATTGTAATCACCAAATTTAGAAACTCTTCATCAGATTGTTAAACCCAAAATCAAGTTTTGAGTGAATGGAAAAAATGAGAAAGGAGACTGAAGGCAATATTATCAACTACATACCTCAATAATGAAATTGGACATCTTTAAATAAGAACAGTCTTACAGGATGTGGACCAAACACAAACTGTAAATATTGGATAGCCAGTAAAGTTAACTGGCCAAGAAAAGGTGTCTCAAACAAATGAAATTATTATAGAATTTACAAAATATCAAGGCAGATTGCATTAATTAAAAATTCTGCATTTTCCAGTTGTAAATTTCTTTTGTTGAATCATATTCCCCAGAGTTAAAGATGGGGTGATACTGTATTCTTTAGCATTAACCTGGAATGCCGCACATGCTACCTTTTCAGAGAATAATGAGGGTCTAGGAAATGGTGATCTTGCTCTTACTATGATGCTATAACTGTAAAACAAATGATAGAAAGAAGAGTGTGTGTGATATGAAGAAGCACATACTTCCGAAACTGTTTTCAGTATTGAGGAAGAAATGTGTAGTGGAAAAATAATGAATGGTAAAGCTTACTTACATATAAAAATAAGTTTGTACAATACTTCTTTTGTCACAGTGTAAGAAATGTAGGAAATAGATTTTGTGTGGATATGAGTGAAATGAGTTCAGTGTGTGTGCTGTAGGTCACCGGCTTGGATTTGTTAATTAATGCAACATTCCTGTGGGTGATAAAACAGAAAAATGATGAGTAGACAAATCAGCACTGGGTAAAAACAGTAAGAAAGTAAACACAAAAACAAGTTTTCTCACTCTGATAACCAATATACATACTTACAGCTTGAAAATGTGAGCTACCAGTATGATAGCAAAGGCTTTCATAAATTTTTCTTATTTGGTTATTTGCATATTCCGTGCTTCATAATGGTGACCTTCCGCTACAATACAGAGTGAGTCAGTTTTACAGTTATAGGACATCTCAGCAGATTATGTTGCATATAAGGGTGAAACGTATTGAACAGATTGAAAAAGTAATAAAAAGTATGTAATAATATCACTTTATTGGAACAATTAAAAAAGAAAAAATGTTGCCAACATATTATAGGACCAGGTATTAATGTAGTTCTGAATAGCGTATTCAGCATAAGAGGAATGTAAAACACATTTCACCCTGTGAAATTAAGGTTTTGACATGTGTCTAAAGATGGAGGGCAAGGGATAATGTAAACCGCAGACACAATAGAGTTAGGCATAGAACCAAGAATAGAGGAAATGTAAAAGATAATACTAAGAAGGTCTTACTGTGTACTAGTTCTCCAAACAGTTTCACAAATGCAAAATCTGTGGGCAAAAGAATAAAGATTGGTATGTAAAACAGGGAAAGGCAAACAGTCGCTTGTAACAGATTGACATGTGGCATGCAGAAACATGTGCCAGAACATAGTATTTGCACTAGTTTTTGAACTCATGCTACACAGGTGGGAATTGTCTGTCCAGCAAATCCTGCGATCTCACAATCGTCCTGGTCTAAACCTCCCCTAAACTTTTTCCAGCTGCCTCATTTTACCTTTCCCTTCTCCTACCAGCCCTTTTCCCAGCCAGGCAACCTATCTCCCCCCCCCCCCCCCCTCCCTCCCCCCTTGTGCCATCTTCTCCATTTTCCACCCCTTTCCCTTTCTCTCTTCCTTTCCTGTTTCCCTCTTCACCTCCACCTTTCTCTTCTTTTTCCTCCCTCCCCTTCTCTCCCCACAATCCTTTGTGTGTCTCTTATGTGCTCTACCCGCAGAATTCCTTTCATCTTGTTGCACAGCTGCAGAGTCACTTGTCGAAGGACATGCCTCACACTGTACTGCTGCCCTCTCATCACCTTTAGTGTCCTTCCCTACTTCCATCTGCCGAGGCAGCTACTCTCAACAATCAGTACTCAGTATCACTCCGGCTATGGTGTGTGTGTGTTTGGCTGTCTCGGCCGCTGTGGTGGAGCAGTTATAGGCGGTTCAGTCCAGAGCTGTGCTACGGTCACAGGTTCGATTCCTGCCTCGGGCATGGATGGGTGTGATGTTCTTAGGATAGTTAGGTTTCAGTAGTTCAAGTCTAGGGGACTGATGACCTCAGATGTCATGTCCCGTAGTACTCGGAGCCATTTGAACCATTTTGGCTTTCTGCATGGTTGTGTGTGTGCGAGTTCAAAAGCTAGTGTACACACTATTTTCTGTTGTGTGTTTCTGTGCACAACACACCACTCAGCTACAGTGAGTGGTCACATTTTCGTAATTTATGTATTATTCTAGCCAGGAATTACCATTGTACTTATTCAAAGACTGAGAATTACATGGTGCAACTGAGATGAGCTAGTTGGGATGAACTATAATTTTTTAAATGAGTAGGAGGAGGAGGAGAAAAAATGTTGTTAGGCTGCTTTGGATATTTCATTTGTAATTTTACAGTAGCAAGTGAGGATGATTTCTGAGATACAGAGATGCCAGAAAGATTACTGTGGAATAAAAATGACAATGGCTCTGCTTACTGCTGCTTATTTTTATCAACAGTGTGCAGTCTCAAAAGCTTAACTGGTTCAGCTGACCACTCCAAAAGAAAAATGGGAGCATTACATTATCATTTGTCTATTCTTTGTAGCATTTACTTTTGCATTCAAATTTTTTTCTTATGTTTGTTAGATATCTTTCTGATATTGCATTACTTTGTTTACTGCAGCGTGATGCCTTTTACCGTCTGTACAGTTACTACTGTCAGAACATACCACGATCAGAACATCTAAGGGAAATGGTAGGCGAGAAAAACATATTTTTCCAGGCTTGTCAGTTGAAGCTTGGCCACAAACTGCCACTCGCAGCGTATTTATTGAAACCTGTTCAGAGGATAACGAAATATCAACTGCTGTTGAAGGTAAGAATAAATCCAAGATGGTAAGAGAGCAGCTGTATCACTTTATTTACTGAAGTCTATCATGGGTTGTTTCTTGCAGCAAACTTATTGTTATTACTATTATTATTTATAATATACAGTGTGAGATAGCTAACTTTTTCAACTCAAATTACATTTAATCCATTAAAGACAATTGTAATCTGTTCTCATCTAGATGATTAGTGGCTGCTGACCCATGAAACAAACAGCAATATGTTCTCACAACTTCATTTGTAACACAAATACAGGCATCAGCTTTTCTTCCATAAAAAGCTAGTCTATTTTTGCCACCAGAATAGCAGATCTCAGTGAGACAAATTCAGCGATTTAACTCTTTTGCAGATCTAACAAGAAATCGTGGAATAAAAATACATTGAATATAGAGTTTTTGTGCTTTTGTTGCAGCTGTTGGAAGTTATGCCATTCTCCGAGGAAACTTGTGCTATCGGGTTAAGATACAATATCATGCTTGTGCATTAGACTTTACAAAGGTTTAAATATGTTTCATACCAAAGAAAAGATATATTGCTGGAAAGCCATATAGGCAGCATTAAGATGAGTCAGTCAGCTTATTTTAGCTTCTACAACGTTCAAGAAATGGTAGATATCCATGAGAACATCTGATGCTTACAAAGGATTGTTAGCGACAAAATTACCAGTATTTGCAGAATAATTTTATATTTTCTATCAAACTAAAATTTTCTTTCCTTTTATTATATATTCTGTCATTTGCACACTGCTGAAAAAATCATTCGTTAAAATAATAATGAAGTAAATGAAACCAAAGATAATGTACAAAAGACAATGAATACATTATTATTTGCTGCCCCATTCCTGTGATGTTCTTTCTTTTTTTTTTTAATGTATATTCAACATGAGAACCATTTGCTTGATGAAACTTTCATATGTGGTGAACTCACTGTTGTCAACATATCTGGAGTAATCTCTTTAAATGCAGCAGTGATTTACTCTGTCATGTCCTTCAGTCATTGTAGCCTCCTTGCAGAGAACATGTTTAACATGACTTCAGAGGAAGAAGTCTTAATGGCATCAGGTCTTGTTGGTAACCTCTGAATAAGACTACCTCTTCCCACTCACCAGTTTGGAAATAAGCATCTCTTGCTACTGAAGAATTATGGGTGGGAATCCATCTCATTGGAATAAAATCACTTTTTCTAACTACAAGGTTAAAGTATTTACCAGTTATTTGTGCACTACTTTGATAAATATACCATTAAGGGCTCATCGTGTGCTGTGCTGTTCTGTTATGAAACACCTCAGAGTCACACTTAACTGTCATTGATTGAAAACTAGATGAAGCCAATGTGGGTTTTCTGTTGACCAGAATTGCATGTTTCTCAAATTTACATTCCTGTGATTTGTGAATGTGGTCTTAGCAGTGAAGAATACTTCCCACAAAACTCATTTTTCTGGAGAACTATGTGACAGTATTAAAAATGTTTCTTCACTGCCTTGTAGCTGTTGGTGTCAAGAAATTTGGGATAGGTAATATTTATGTCTGTGAAGAGTACGCAGAACTCTTCTTTGTATTTGACAAGAAATTACTTGCAGCTTTATTGCTGTAGGTGCAAAAATTGCTACTTCTGCAGCTTTGTTTATACCAGTATTTCTTTGTATATGTTATAGTGGAAGTTTCAACAAAAGTATACCGTCACTGGTAATAATGCACCTTCACTGGCCCATTAAGTGTAAGTGGATTACTGATTCCAGTTCTGACAAACAATAAACACTGGCTAGGGATAGTGCACTATCACTACCTTCACTACCAAGAGGTAAGGAATGTGAACCACGGCTGTAATAACAAAACAGTCGTACTTTAAAAGTTACATTTATCACCTGTAGTTTGAAAACATAGTCATATTATGTAAAATTCATTTATTGCAGCAAGGACTTGAACCATGGCACATTGAGGTGCACAACACATTTTTGTTTTTGAAAAGCATCTCAAAGTCTGACAGTTGCACTTGAATCCCTGGCCACTTCCTGTTGACTGAGATGTCACAACTGTCCGTAGGGCAACAGTTTTCTCTACTGGAACTTCCTCCCCTGAGAGGGCAAGTACTGAACTGGGACCTGAAACAAAATGTTGTAGTTGCAGTTGCAGTGGCATATCGTATCGTCCCTTCCATAATTATTTAAAAACAAACAATTTATTACCGTGTGTATAGTTGGCTCAGAACACCATCTCTTTTCCCGATTTGGTAGAAGCCATCGGCCGTTGTCTTGAGGATGACACTCAAGATCGACCTAGCATCTCCTCTCCATCTATCAAAGTCAGGAACTGGAACTCACAGTACAGCCCATTTCCACTGTTGGAAAGCAGCGATCTGAACAGTGGTACATTCTTTGCGCTTGTTCTTCTAAGCACTTGTACGCTTTAGTTCTGTGTTTCTTAATAGCACGAGTTATCTCATCTAAATCAGTCAGGCGGTAGTCATTATCATCACGAATACTTTTTCTCTGTCCTCAACCTCTATTTCTGTTGGTACATTATCCTCCTACAATGGAGATTTACTGTGATCATTATCTTGCAATGTTTCAGTCCCTGTCTCACTGCTAACACTCACTTTATTAATTAAATTTTCAAGGTCATCCTCAGAGTGAACATTCATCGGTGCTTCAAGAGGTAAACTTGTTGAAGACAAACCATGTTTAGGAGGGCAGCCAAACATTGCTTCATACAGAGATCTTTTAATTCCAAAATGTACCGTGCTATTCTTCATTAGCTGCACCGATCTTAATGCACGGCTCCACCATGCATGTTGTGCTCCTGCACCCATGTAGTTAGCATATTTTCTATGTCTTGATTTGCTTGCTCTATGCTGCCTTGCTTGACTGTGTCTGGGTTTACTGTGGACGATCTTAAAGTTGTGCCATAATTCAGCTAAGCTGCTCATTATTTTGTTAACGAACTCTCTGCCACTGTTAGACCACAATACTGAGAGAGCGCCTAACAATGTAAAAATGTCAATAATGTTATTACATATCTCTTCATGTTTTGTGGGCTCCAGTAGCTTGTGAAACAACGAATTTAGTGAGGTGGTCCTGATAAACCATTATGAATTTGTAATCTCCATCTGGTTGCGATTGGGAAGTCGATGAGATCAAATTGACATCTGGAATTTAGCTCCTTGAACAGCATTGGCTTCACTACTATTCCTTTTTTCTGACCTTTCTACTTTTCTAAACAAGGCTCATACAAACTAGGAAAAATATGGACATCTCTGTATGTTATATTACAGAACTTTGACTTCAGGCATGTCATCATTCTGTCGCATCCACTGTGGCCAGTCATTACATGAGCATCATGCAGAATATCGTACAGTTCTTCTTCATAAACATAGTGTTTAATCTTACCTTCTTCAATTATAGGTTGTATTAATTTGGTTACTCCATTCACTCCAGCACTTCATATCTCTTCAAAAACTTGTAGTTGTTGTCATCCCTCTTTCGTGCTGATTTTAGTGATTTAGCCTTGCTGATAAGTGACTCATACTTTTCTCTGTCCATGAAGACAGAATTTTAACTGAGATTTCCCCGTTCCACTCTAAGATGTTTATAGAACTTGACTGATTCAACCATAGCTGCACTGATGTAAACCATAACTGCACTGCTGTCAACCATAACTGCACTGCTGTCAACCATAACTGCACTGCTGTCAACCATAACTGCACTGCTGTCAACCATAACTGCACTGCTGTCAACCATAACTGCACTGCTGTCAACCATAACTGCACTGCTGTATAACATAACAATAACAAGCTGATGACAATTACATTCATGCTGATGCATGGTAGCATTGTTGGACACACTGTTAGTAACTCGGGAACAGCAATAGTACACCTTCACTAGTGGATAATATACTACTGTACACTTTCCCTAGCTGAGTACAGTGATGGTTCATCATCACTAGTGGATGTGTTTTTTTCAGTTTATGGTAAGCTCACACTGATCATTTTAGTGATGGTGTACATCCACTAGGGAAGGTTTATGTTCCCTAATCTCCACTTCCACAATAACATACACGTTTCCTTGAGGAAAAACTTCTAATCTCTCCAAGTTTTTGATAGTATTAATGAAGGTGTTATGAGTACGATACTGAATACTGGGGAAACGCTCTGCATACAGTTCTGCTTCTCTTGATTCAGTTTAGTATCATTTGCCATAAACTAAGGTCATGTTGACCAATTCTTCATTATTAAATGGTGTTGTATTACTGAAAATGGTTTACGCATTATTAATGATTCAACATTGTGAATGATTTACAAGCAACATGCTATAAATATGTCACAGCATTCCTACAATAAACCTGATCTACGAGGTCTGTTCAAAAAATTCCAGAACTTTGTCCGCAACATTTTTCTACACTTATATTGTACTTACTGTGCATGGTCATCTTCAAAATACTCTCCTCCACAGTTGATACACCACACCCAACACCATTTCCACTTCTGGAAGCATCCTGGTACGCCTCTTTCTGAATTGTGAAAGGCCCCATCTGCAAATTTTCTTTTATCTCATCTATCATTGCAAATCTGTCCTGTCAATGGGGTTTTCAACTTTGGAAATAAAAAAGGTCCCCAGGGGCCAGATGTGGAGAGTACGGAGGACAAGGCAGCACAGTGGTTTCGTTTTTTGTGCAATAGTCGGGCACCAACAGGGTTGAATATGCAGGTGCGTTATCATGATGCAAGAGTCCTGAATTGTCTCACCACATTTCAGGCTGTTTTTTTCTCACATTTTCTCGCAGGTGTCAGAGCATGTCCCGATAGTACCACTTATTAAGTTTGTCCCCATAGCATGAATTCATGGTGAACTAATCCCTCAAAGCAAAAGAGAACTTACCATAATGGCTTTGACATTTGACCTGACCTGACTTTTTTGATCTTGGAGAACCTTTGTCAACCCGTTGTTAAGATTGAGCCTTGGTCTCGCCATCATAACCGTAGATCCATGTCTCATCACCAGTTACGATTCTCTTAAGGAACATCTCATTTTCATTTGTGCGATCCAAAAGCTCTTCACAGATTGTGAGGCAAAGGTCTCTCTGGTCTTCACTCATAAGCTGTGGGACAAACTTGGCGGCAACATGATGCATTCTAAGAAGCTGTGTTATGATTTTGAGACATGATCCAACTGAAATGTTACATTCTTGTGCAATTTCTCGGACAGTCTGTGTTCAATTGGCACGCACAATTTCGTTGATGTTCCTGACATGAGTGTTGTCAGTAAAAGTTGAACTGCATCCTGAATGAGGGTCATCTTCAGTTTCCATCCAGCCGTTTTTAAACCATGTGAACTATTCGTAACACCAAGTACGGCTTAAGCACTCATCATCGTAGGCTTCCTGTATCATATGGTGTCTCTCTTTTAAAGGTTTTCTTGAGTTTCATACAAAATTTAATGCAGGCTTGTTGCTTCTCTAAAACTGCCGTCTCGTAATTCACAAACTTTGCGACACACCATTCCACTCAGTATAGCACTGAACAATAACTAAGAGACATACAACAATGAAGCTTTGGCAGTTACACATTAAACACAGGTGTGTGTTGGGATGTCAACCGCTAAATTACATATGTTCTGGAATTTTTTGAACAGACTTGTACGTAGTCAGTGCTTCTACTGCACTTAAGTTAACTCCTCCAAAATGCAACACACAACTGATGACATATCTCTGTCTTGATGGTGTAGGTTCTTGTCAAGAGTAGCAGAAACATCACATACATATTGTCACAATGGCAAGAAGCTTTCTTGCAGAGTAGCATATACTTCCACGTGGCGGGTCATTCAAAGGTCGCAGTAAGAGCACAAAAATCCCTATATTCATTGTATTGATTTCTTATAATATATTCAAAAGAGGGGTCTTACCAAATTTGTCTCATAGAGAACTGCTGTTTGGTGGCAACAAATATCATAGTTCCATTTGAGAAAACAAAACTGATGTCTGTGTCTTGGTTATTAATGAACTTACGAGAACAGATTGCTGTTTAATGATAAAAGGCAGGCTTTCATGTCCAGTGTCTTCATTAGTTAAAACTTCCGGGCTGATAGGCCGAGGTCGATTTGTAAAAATATTCTTCTTGACGTTTCGTTGCCAACTGTGGGCAACATCTTCTGTGGTGAGTCATCGACTGGCTGCCAGGTCGTGGAGGTTCCGTTTATATAGAGTACATAGAGGGCACTACCATATGTCACATGGGGCTGACTATAAGTCTATCTCTGACTAATGTCATTATTCTCGATTTAAGGTAATCGTTTGTCACACCGTTTGAGCAAAGTCGACCACCATATCTTTTCTGTTAATATTATTGTGATGTTTCTGAATTTCTTTAGCTTCTCTATACATGTGTGCATAATAATGCAATGTCCTGGCTAGCACACTCATCTCACTAAATGTTATTTCATGATCACCATCTTTATAAACGTGTTCCACTACAGCTGATTTGTCGGTATGTCCCAGTCAACAGTTCATTTTTGTTTGGTTAAGCGGATATTGACACTTCTTTTAGTTGTTCCAGCTACACAGAACTTTATACACCCCAGGAGTTGCTAAAGGCTGTCGAGTGTCTTTCACCAATCTTAAACACTCATTAATCTTCTTGGTGGGTCTAAAGATTGTTTCAACTTGAAACTTGGCCAGAACTTTCCCAATACGATTGCTAATAAATGGAAGAAAAACTTTTCCAGCTGACAGTTGTTGTTGCTGAATGTTGTCGGACACTTTTCTTCTGGGATGGAGTGCTCGTCTATCTCATTGTCAGCATATCCATTTTTCTTAAAAGCCATTCGCAAGTGATTTAGTTCATCTTGCAAATAAACTGGCTCACAGATTGTACTAGCTATGTCCAACAATGTTTTAATGACACCTCTCTTCTGCGCGGGATGATTGTTCAAATCCTTACGGAGATAACAGTCGATGTGTGTATCTGCCTGTTTAATTACTGATACATCCAAAAAATTAAGTTGTCTATTACTCTCTTCCTCCATAGTAAATTGTATCTTTGGATTAATACTGTTTAGGTGCACCAAGAAACCATACGTTTCCTCTTCACCGTGATTCCATACCACAAAAGGATCATCCAGATACCAATACCACATCAAAGGGCTTTTACTGACAGACTGCGGGGCCTGCTGCTCAAAAAATTCCATGAATAGATTAGCAACAGCTGGACTCAGAGGTCTGCCCATGGCCACTCCTTTGGTTTGTTGGTAAAACCCATTATCATACTGGAAATAAGTCGTGGACAGGCAGTGATGAAACAGGGCTACTATATCAGTGGGAAACATATCAGCTATGTATGAAAGAGTTTCGTCAACAGGAATCGTGGTAAACAGGGATACCACATCAAAACTGACAAGGATATCACGTGGGCTGACAGTAATCTCCTTCCGTTTTTCAATAAAGTGCATAGAATTTTTAATCTGAAAATCAGTTTTACCAATATGCAGTTGTAGCAAGGAGGTGAGATGTCTAGCCAACTCCTGAGTAGGCGATCCAATAGCTCTCACTATCGGTCTCAATGGGACATTAGGCTTATGTATCTTCAGTAGCCCATATAATCTAGGAGGGTAAGCTTCTGTTTTGCATAGATATTTTTATCCTCTGTGAGAATGGTAGACTTTTTTATTAATCAATTGGTAGCTCCTAACACATTCATTGTAGGATCCTTTTGAAGCTTTTTGTATGTGTTAGAATCCAAAAGGTCATTGATCTTCATATGGTAGTTGTCCTCACTCTTCGTCACAACAGTAGCATTACCCTTATCAGCAGTAAGTACAAGAATACTCCTGTCTGCATTAATCTCCCATAACACCTTCTCTTCTCCTTGAGACAAATTACTGCTAGGTGGCTTAGCTTTACACAGTGTCCTGGCTGTTTCCATGCTGATTTCATCAGCAGAATGTGGTGATAAATGATGAATCCCCACCTCTATATCAGCTATAATATCATCCATGGGAACATTTGATGGAGCAATAGCAAAATATCCTCCTTTTAAGACAACAGAAATTTTTTCCTTAGATAATTCCCTTTCCAACAAATTAATAACCACACAGGAACATCTGTAACTGTTGTTGCCTGCCTGCCCTTCTGTAAATTCTCAAATTTTTTCTTCTGCCTATTAATAGGAAAGAAGAAGGCTTAAATTTAGATAAGATATGGTGGTTGACTTTGCACCAGCGATGTGACAGTCAATTGCCTTAAGTCGAGAATAGTGGCGTTGGTTGGAGATGGACTTGTGGTCGGACCCAGGTGACGTATGGTGGTGCCCTCTATGCACTCTATATGGATGGGACCTCCACGGCCTGTCAGCCGGTCATTGACTTACCTTGGAAGATGTTGCTCGCAGTTGGCAACAAAATGTTGGAAAGAAGTAGTTTTAGAGATTGACGATGGCCTCCCGGCCCGGAAGTTTTAACTAATGGATCATTGTTTGTTTCATGAGCCCCTAGTCCCTGTTTGGCTTGGTGAAAATAGGGTGAAAGTGTCTTTAATAGGTCAAAAGTAATTTCATGTGACAAACCTCGGTGCCTCACCCTGAATATAAGACTTATATATGCGACGGTACGTAATGGTTACTGCTGAGTGTAGTTGCTCTTCAAAACAGCAGTCCATACAAGCAAACCAGCTGCGTCTTTATGTGCTGTTACTCGTACTTTAAGTACTGGGGCTATGCAGGGCTCTGTTTAAAAAGAATAGCTCGATGTAGTCATAGGGTCGACCCTCACATGTCTGCTTTCATGCCCCACAGTTAATTCGGTTCAAATAATGAGCTGTAGCTTTGATCCTGCAGTCAAATACTCTATTCACTAGGATTGCGAGTTAATGAAATAGACAGAAATACAAAATAAAAATTAAATGAATAATTTAATAACAAGGTCCTATTCTAATGTCTGTAATTGATTTAGACGACAGAGAGTTATGTTGAATATTGTTTATTCGAAAAATGACATCTCATATAAACAGGAAGTGGTCCTAAGATGGTCATTTAAAATACAGTCAATAAATACCCTTATCAAAAGCAGGAAAGTTACATTGAGAGCGTTACAAGAGTGGTAACAAAATATACATTGAAGATATGCGAAAACTGTGTCATACACTAAATCATACATGAAATATTCACCAGTACAAAAACAGTTCAGAGTTCAGCATGATGATTCATAAATTAATGCACATAATTCAAAGAATATAAACACATACTCTGTCTGTTCTAAGTTCCATAAATCAAGTGGAAAAAGTTAAGTCCTACTATGGAGCACATTCAGATCTCTCGAAATATTAAGTCCCTTCAGAGTTAAAGTATGGTAGTAGCTGTCCACTGCCCAGAATCAATCACCTATACAATGGAATCAATCATGTTACTCTAGACAGGTCTGCTTTCTTCCAGAACTCGTGTAAAAGTGCCCATAATCGCTCCTCTGAGCTTTTCTGTTGAAAAGTCCCAGTCTGCACTTGACACCCTTAGTGTTCCACTACTGCTTGCTTTTCCATTCCCAATAAAAATACATCCTTCTTACGTGCTACTGACATAATTTGATTCATCTTGATCACTTTCCAGACTAAACTAAAATATTACAACAACATTTAAATAAAGAAATGTTATAAATATTCGGTCACACTCGCATCATTCACAATAATTACAAAGAAAGGTTTGTTGATAAATAAATAATTATCCTTAAATGTTATTTAAACAATTATTTATGATTTATGACTTCTTGATAGAAGCATCTTTCAGTTTTCTTTTTTGCTTATGGTGTCCACTAATTCATGTGATTGACCACTTTTAAACCTGCACAGTCTTTTAATAGCCTTTGCAGTCAACATTTAAATAAAATTGCAAAATAGTAAACTGTTCATTAAATAAATACACAAGCATGACAAAATACGAGGTATTGATGCTGTTTTCATCTGCTGTGTAAATGTGGAGAATATGATAATCGTACCGAGCGAGGTGGCGCAGTGGCTAGCACACTGGACTCGCATTCGGGAGGACGACGGTTCAATCCCGCGTCCGGCCATCCTGATTTAGGTTTTCCGTGATTTCCCTAAATCGCTCCAGGCAAATGCCGGGATGGTGCCTGTGAAAGGGCACGGCCGACTTCCTTCCCCATCTTTCCTTAATCCCATGAGACCGATGACCTCGCTGTCTGGTCTCCTTCCCCAAAACAACCAACCAACCAATATGATAATCTGACAAATATTGGCATAATAAAAAGGCATCGATGACATAATTAATCAAGAAATAAAATAGATATAGACATGTAGTTTTCAGGGATTATTGCTATAGTGTCATGCTATCATCCGAGATTTCAGAGGTTCATTCGTTAAATGTTTATTTTCTGTGAAATATTAACTTATTATTATTATTATTATTATTCTTTTTCATCTTCTTTTTTTTTTAATTTGAAATGTTGTGTCATTGAATTAGCCTCTTTTTTTCTGAGACCGCAGATGTATTCAGATTCACTTTAATATGTAACTGTGATTTATTGTCAAAGTTAAAAGAGCTGTAACTTAGCCACCTGTAATATTGTCTGACACTCCGCCATTTCCTGGAGCACAAAGGTCATGCGAGTGACATCCATCCAGATCCCCAGCATTAGGACTTCCCCGTTTCCGGTGACACTGCTTGTCTCTGCACATGGCTGGCTGGAAACAGTCAACTAGCGAGGCTGGCTGTGGTGCGCCCTGTGCCCTGGGGCCACTAGCATTCAGTCATACAACAAATTCATCTCTGAAATTTCCTGGCAGATTAGGACTGTGTGCTGGACCGAGACTCGACTCGAGACCTTCGCCTTTCGTGGCCAAGTGCCCTACCAGGAGAACTTCTGTGAAGTTTGGAAGGTAGTAGATGAGGTACTGGTGGAATTAGAGCTATGAGGATGGGGCGTGAGTCGTGCTTGGGTAGCTCAGATGGTAGAGCACTTGCCCACAAAAGACAAAGGTCCCGAGTTCGAGTCTCGGTCTGGCACACATTTTTAATCTGCCAGGAAGCATCATATCAGCGCACACACCACTGCAGAGTGAAAATTCCATTCTCGGGAAATTCATCTCTTCTCAATACCAGGCCTAGATTGACGAATAACTCGTCCACATATTCGTAACATTATGTATATAATTTCATGTCTCTGACAACAACAGTTAAAATAATTAGTGATGGTATCACGAAATATTATGAAGTTGTTTGTTGTGTGCAAAGGTAACTGAAGCCCGTATTTTTGTTACTTTTAAATCTCTGAGCCCTCTTTATACAAAATAAATAGAATCAACAAGTTTTATTCACCATTGATCACTTCATAATGAAATGGGCTTCGTCATCATTGTATAATACAGCATGTTTGACACCTGAGAGATTTTTTTCACATATACGATTGATATGTAGACAAAATTCCATTAGAACTACTGACAGCCTTGGGAGAGCCAGTCCTGACAAAACTCTACCATCTGGTGAGCAAGATATATAGTATATACTATATAGTAATAAAGTTCACTAATGTCAATTAACAGTAGTATAGATAATAAGCGCCACAATAATGATATACGCCACAGGAAGATGTCTAAGACCTAGTGTCTATAAGTTATACTATGATTTCGTATGGTGCAAACACTGTGCAATAATAATTGGATAGAGTATACAGGACACAATTATATAAAACATAGAAGCGTAATTATACAAAGCATAAACATGCCACATACTGATACAGCAGACTATGGGAAAATTTGTTACACACTATTATCCTCCTAAGGCATCTCAAAGAATTCTATAATGTGGTAAAATGGGTGTTGTGATTGCCAGCTTTGCCATTTAATTTTAAAAATATTTAGATCCATAGATCAAACATAGATTGGTAATTTGTTGAAAATTTTGAGTAGGTTCATTTTGTGAGAATTTCCAGTTCTTGTTAAGCTATGCCTTAGTTCTGGTGTTGTGTTCATGGGCTTCTTCCCTAGCAGCAAATTCTGAAGTATTATTTTTAACGTAGAGCAGACACATATGTAAGTATAAATTTATAATTGTAAGTATTCTGAGCCTGGGAAAAGGATGACGACAGTGCTCTATGGATCCTGTTTTACACATTATAAATAGAACATATTTTTGTATTTTTAAAATATTCATGATGTGAGGGAAATGTCCCTATACAATCCGACCAAGCGACATAAGTGACTGGCAGAGTGCAAAGTATGTCACCCTAAGGTAATCCAAGCTCACTAAATCCCCTAACTTCAAAATGAGGTTTGACACCTGAGAGATTTTTTTCACATAAGCGATTGATATGTAGACAACATTCCATTAGAACTACTGACAGCCTTGGGAGAGCCAGTCCTGACAAAACTCTACCATCTGGTGAGCAAGATATATGATACAGGCGAAATACCCTCGGACTTCAAGAAGAATATAATAATTCCAATCCCAAAGAAAGCAGGTGTTGACAGATGTGAAAATTACCGAACTATCAGATTAATAAGTCACGGCTGCAAAATACTAACGCGAATTCCTTACAGACAAATGGAAAAACTAGTAGAAACCGGCCTCGGGGAAGATCAGTTTGGATTCCGTAGAAATATTGGAACATGTGAGGCAATACAGACCCTACGACTTACCTTAGAAGCTAGATTAAGGAAAGGCAAACCTACATTTCTAGCATTTGTACACTTAGAGAAAGCTTTTGACAATGTTGACTGGAATACTCTCTTTCAAATTCTGAAGGTGGCAGGGGTAAAATACAGGGAGCGAATGGCTATTTACAGTTTGTACAGAAACGAGATGGCAGTTATAAGAGTCGAGGGACGCAAAAGGGAAGCAGTGGTTGGGAAGGGAGTGAGACAGGGTTGTAGCCTGTCCCCGATGTTATTCAATCTGTATATTGAGCAAGCAGTGAAGGAAACAAAAGAAAAATTCGGAGTGGGTATTCAAGCCCATGGAGAAGAAATAAAAACTTTGAGGTTTGCCGATGACATTGTAATTCTGTCAGAGACAGCAAAGGACTTGGAAGAGCAGTTGAACGGAATGGACAGTGTCTTGAAAAGAGAATATAAGATGAACATCAACAAAAGCAAAACGAGGATAATGGAATGTAGTCGAATTAAGTCGGGTGATGCTGAGGGAATTAGATTAGGAAATGAGACACTTAAAGTAGTAAAGGAGTGTTGCTATTTGGGGAGCAAAATAACTGATGATGGTCGAAGTAGAGAGGATATAAAATGTAGACTGGCAATGGCAAGGAAAGCGTTTCTGAAGAAGAGAAATTTGTTAACATCGAGTATAGATTTAAGTGTCAGGAAGTCGTTTCTGAAAGTATTTGTATGGAGTGTAGCCATGTATGGAAGTGAAACATGTACGAAAAATAAGAAGAGAATAGAAGCTTTTGAAATGTGGTGCTACAGAAGAATGCTGGAGATTAGATGGGTAGATCACATAACTAATGAGGAGGTATTGAATAGGATTGGGGAGAAGAGAAATTTGTGGCACAACTTGACTAGAAGAAGGGATCGGTTGGTAGGACATGTTCTGAGACATCAAGGGATCACCAATTTAGTATTGGAGGGCAGCGTGTAGGGTAAAAATCGTAGATGGAGACCAAGAGATGAATACACTAAGTAGATTCAGAAGGATGTAGGTTGCAGTAGTTACTGGGAGATGAAGAAGCTTGCACAGGATAGAGTAGCGTGGAGAGCTGCATCAAACCAGTCTCAGGACTGAAGCCAACAACAGCAACAACAACAACAACAACAACATGTTCCTCCCAGCGGAGTGTGGCATCAGTATAAATATGTGTAAAAGTTTTAATGGCTTATTTTCTATTTCATTAGACATTCCCATAGGAGTTGTTGGGTTTTATTGGGATTACACAGGAGTTATTAGCTGCAAACCATTTCAAGAATGTATCAAGAATTTCTGTTGCTATCCGATTCAGATCTGAGATTCTTTGATGTGTGGTAAGTAGCGTTGTATCATCAGCATAACATATGTCAGAATGAGCTGTGTTCTTAGCCAATCGTTGACTGCTGCAATGAAGGGGAAGGTTTCGAAATAGATCCTTGTGGAACACCTGTGCTGATTTCCATTAAGGAGAAATTTACATTTGTGACTGAGACAAATTGTTTTCTGTTGCTTAAATAAGAATGCATCACCACTAATTTGCTCCCATGCAACCTGTAAAACTCCAGCTTCCGTATTAGTATGTCAACAGGAATGCAATGGAATGCTTTGCTTAGGTTGCATAATAGCTATTGTACCAAGTTTTCTAGTCAATAGCTGTTAAAGTGTGATCCAAAATTCCTGGAACTTGCAAAAACCAAACTAATTGGTACATAGGTGGTAGTGTTTTTCAAAGTAGCTGCTTATTTGTGAGTGCATAGCAGTGCCTCAAATATCTTTTAAAATATTGGCACATCTGAGACTGCTCTGTAGCTTTGGGGAAGCTTGTTCCCTTTTTAAAAAACTGAGATAACTTTTACCACCTTGAGTGTGTCTAGATATACTCCAAATTCTACACATTTATTAAAAATAAAAGCTAATGGTGTAGAGACTGTGTGTATTGTCTTATTTTAATGGTGTAGTTCGAAAACCAGTAGCAGTCCATACTTTGAGAATTTGAAAATTTGGAAACCGCTTTTATAATATCAGCAGATGTGATATTACTCCATTGAAATATTTGGTCACTAGGCAGTGGGGCTCCAGTCAGGTCCATTGCTGATGAACTTGTTGCTTTAAGATTGTTTCCTATTTCTTTAACTGGGTATAGAAAGTAGTGATTTAATTCCTCATCTGTCAGACATGTTTGTGTGCATTTTGGTGTGTCCTTATTGTTTGCCATTCTGCCATACATTTATTGGGGGCACTGCCAGTGTTTTTGCCAAGAGGAGCTTAGTATTGTAGAATTTTTTGCACATAAGATAGGACTTATAAATGTCTCTCTTTGTTCTGTCCTGTGGGTCCAGGCATGCTTCTGTATCTGGTACAGTATGAGCTTGTTGTTTCTCTGGTTCCTGTGAGCTCTTCAGGAAAGCAGTACAGCCTTTTATTTTTGGGTGCAGTTGGAGATCTACTTTCCTTTTTTTTTCTACTGGGGAATAAGAATACCATAAATCTGTATCTCTCTTAAATCGAACAATGGAAAATCAAGGATGGAATGTAACAATACCAGAAAGTTGCTACTCACCATATAGCGGAGACGCTGAGTCACGATAGGCACAACAAAAAGACTCGCACAGTTGTGGCTTTCGGCCATTAAGGCCTTTGTCAGCAGTAGACAAGCATGCGTGCGTGCGCGGGCACACACACACACACACACACACACACACACACACACACACACACACACACACACACACACACACACACGGTCATGCAAATGCAACTTGCACACCTGTCTGCGGTCTCGGAGAGCTGAAGCTGCACTGCGAGCGGCAGCACCAGTGCATGATGGGAGTGGAGGGTGGGTGGGGGTGGGGAGGAGGCTGGGGCGGGGATGGGGAGGTATAGTGTGGTGGGAGTGGCGAACAGCGAAGTGTTGCAGTTTGGACGGAGGGTGGGAGAGGAGGGGGGGAGGGGGGTGTCGGAGGGGAGAGAAATAAAAAGAAATTAAAAGACTGGGTGTGGTGGTGAAATGATGGCTGTGTAGTGCTGGAATGGAAACGGGGAGGGGGCTGGATGGGTGGGGGCAGTGACTAGCGAGGGTTGGGGCGAGGAGGGTTGCGGGAATGTGGGATGTATTGCAGGGATGTGTCTCATCTGCGCAATTCAGAGGGGCTGGTGTTGGTGGGGAGGATCCGTATGGCACGGGCTGTGAAGCGGTCATTGAGATGGGGGATGTCATGTTGGGCGGCGTCTTCAGAAGCAGGGTGGTCCATTTGTTTTTTGGCCATGGTCCATCTGGGGCCGTTCATGCGGACAGACGGTTTGTTTGTTGTCGTGCCTACATAGAATGCAGCACAGTGGGTGCAGCTTGGCTTGTAAATCACGTGACTGGTTTCACGGGTGGCCCTGCATTTGATGGGATGGGTGATGTTGGTGACTGGACTGGAGTGGGTGGTGGTGGGAGGATGTATGGACGGCTCTTGCATCTGGGTCTATTGCGGGGGTGTGAGTCATGAGGTGGGGGACTGGGAGCAGGGGTTGTGTAAGGATAGACAAGTGTATTGTGTAGGTTCGCTGGATGGTGGAATACCACGGTAGGAGGGGTGGGAAGGATAGTGGGCAGGACATTTTTCATTTCAGGGCACAACGAGAGGTAATCGAAACCCTGGCGGAGAATGTAATTCAGTTGCTCCAGTCCCAGATGGTACTGAGTTATGAGGGGAATGCTCCTCTGTTGCTGGACTGCGGGGCTTTGGGAGGTGGTGGGAGACTGGAAAGACAAGGCATGGGAGATTTGTTTTTGTACCAGGGTGGGAGGATAATTACGGTCAGTGAAGGCTTCAGTGAGACCCTCAGTATGTTTTGAGAGGGACTGCTCGTCACTGCAGATGTGATGACCACGGGTGGCTAGGTTGTACGGAAGGGTCTTCTTGGTATGGAATGGGTGGCAACTGTCAAAGTGGAGGTATTGCTGGTGGTTAGTAGGTTTGATATGGACGGAGGTACTGATGTAGCCATCTGTGAGGTGAAGGTCAACATCTAGCTAATTCTGTGCAGACGTTTTTATCAAAATAACAATGCCAAAACTGCACAAATTGGCCTAATACAACATGCAAAGTTACAAAATCCAGTTTACTTTTTGAATACATCATTCTTCTTCTACATTAGAAGACAAACTTTTACTGTATTAAGACAGTACTGTTAATTCAGACAACTCGTTAGTCAGTCTTTGAGAATGGTGAGAGTAGGGAAATTGGCCTGCAGTTTTCAGTGCTTTCGACATCATATATCTTTAGTAGGGGCACAACTTGTACATACTTTAAATACTCTGAAAAATTTCCTGAACTAATACATTTTTTTATTATGTGTGTTAATTGAGTTTGTATGGTGTCTATGCGTGCCTTCAGAACAGAGTTGCATACCTCATCTAGGGCTGCTTTTTCTTATTTTTTAGTTTTTGTATTGTGTCTTTTACTTCTTGCTCTGTTGTGTAATAAAACATAATTGTGCTGGATATATAATTCATTCTTGGTGCTACACTTTCATAGAGAAACTTTGTTGCAGCTTCTCTGTAATACCTGAAAAATAGTCATTTACAAAATGTCCTAGTTCTTATGGATTTTCTATTTATCTACTCCCATCTTTCATTTGTATGTTGTTGTACTAACCTGCCTTTTTTGGTTCCTTGTTTTAGGATGTTCCTTGCTACATACCTCTTATTTTTGCATTATATATAATTCTTTCATTAAATGGTTTTTCCTAGCAAACAGTACCCTCCTGTATATATTTTTTTGTAATTTTTTTACTGATTTAAGCACTCTGAATTAGTGAATTATATTTGTAAAGAATTGGGGTATCTAAGAGTTTCAGAGGACTTTATAATAGTTGCTGTTACCTATTTACTTTTCTTAGCTGGTGCTGCTGAAGTGCTGCATGTGAAAACAGGAGTTGACCTTGTGTGGCCCCATTTCCACACCCTCTTTTGTTACTGAGTAGCTCCAACAATCTTACCTTACCTTACCTTACCTTCCCAGCCCTCTTGCAGTAGAGGCAATGCATAGTGAAACTCTTTTCTTCCAGTAGTCACAGGTGGCACCAGTGCAATGTGTGCCTGATCAGTAGTCATCGGTACCTATCCAGCCCCACATTAAGACACTGTATAGTACTGTCCAAATGAAGATTATGAAACTGGAACGACTTGACCATGGACACATTTGTCCTGCCAATTAAGGATGTTATCTTGTTCACATCACCAGCTGCTCCACCCACAGTTACTACCTGATTATCTTTAGGTAAATCCATATATAAAAGCCTTAAATCCTCTTTCTTCCTAACATTGTCAGTGCTTCGATGTTTCCTAGTCATGGGCAGAGACTGCTGCCCATTTCCTACCTCTCCTCCTGCCTGAATCTCCTCTCCACTTGTCTCTGGCATTTCCATCAAAAGTGTCAGACCATTCTTTCCTCCTCCCAGCCTTCCTATCAGCTGTCATTTCCCAACTGCCACTCTCCTCACAGTGTGCCTTCATCCTCAGTAGCTCTTTGCTTTCTGCCTTCGATTGCAGTTCAAGGGCCCAGACATACTTTCCTCGATCCTCTATCATGATTTAGCTACAGCATATCTTGAAGTTCCAAGAGAGGGCCTCTGTGACTTCCTTGGTGTGCTCCCCACTACATTCATCCCAATGAAACTATCTATTACAGCCCTCACAATAAATCTAACTACTGACTTTCGTACTAACTCGCCACTGTTTTTATAGTTATACAGTTTTGGAACATACAGCAGTATTTCAGTCTGCCGATAGTGTCTGATGCAACTGTCTATGCTGAGGGATGAAAGATGAAAACTTCTACTAGTAAATCCTGTGTGGTTTTAATGGATATTAGCAGCTGCACTTGAAGTCAGTGTATTTGTGGTTCTTACATATATGCTATTGTGTATTAAATGAAATATCTGCATTTAACAGTGTGTAAAGTTCTTGGAATTGTGCATCCCATCTATAACAGAAGTTATATACAAGAAAAATCTTCTTTACTCTTGATTATCACTTAGAATTTTGTGGTCTCCTCGAATATTAGTATTGACATACTTCAAATAGGTGGGGAGCCCATTTTACACATGCTACTTCCTGATCAAAATCAACTACTTGAAGTGTGTGCACCTTTCGTGCCTGAATGTCGATTGGCAACCAACCACAACGTGAGTGCCTATGGTGTGAATGATCTATAGATTCTGGTGAGTGTGGAGTTCTAAATTTCTGAGTACGCTGCACACTGCACATGCACAGAGACAAGGACTCTGGTGGCATCTGCTAACATCAGAAGTTATAACCTATTCTGGATGAGTTCACTTCTATTGCAGAAACTGACTTTGTGCTTCCATGGTTTATTAATCTTTGTGACACATTGAGAAGCTACACAAGGTCCTGGTATTTTTTTCTACTAATATTCTCCTACAAGAGAGACGAAATATCTGAAAGCAAAAAGTATTTATATTTCACAAAGAAAAAAAACCTATACTATGCAAAAATAAGAATGTAAACAGATAAATATGTTTTAATGAAAATTATTTCAACAGTGAAACTTTCAGATTTCTTGGATGAGAAAAACATTTTTTGTTGTTATTTAGCACTTAGCAAGAAAACAATACACAAAGGATAAAGCAAAAAGGCACTATTTATTCTGTTCTACCTATTGTCTGACCTATTTGCAACTACATATTTTCTTGAGCAAATACATGCATATGTTCTGAAATGTTTGGATGACACTTTTCTTATTCTTTCAGTTCTCAGGAGTGTAGAGAATTTACCATGTGACCGTTAACAAGAACTTCCACTATGAATTTGGCTTTGGTCATTAACAAACTCTATTGCCATTGCTTGTCCCTTAATTTTATTACTGTAATTGGATTTTTCTATTTAAAGGATAATCCCTCATAACCTCATTTTCACCAATCAGATGTTAAACTCCACAGCAGACAGCTCACACAGCACTGGCAATTTTGGCATTCATCTGTAAATGAAAACAACCACTCATAGCAGACAAGACTCAGTTAGGGAATAGAATGCCAGGGGTGCTAAAGTAGGTGCACTTGTCTCGAGTAATCAATTCAGATAAGAAAGTCGATTGTGTAAAGATACTTTTAAAGTGACTAGACAGGGCCTAAAAAGAGTGCTCCATAAACTTTGATAGATTTATTTGTTGAAAAGATAGGTAAAAAAAATGAAAACATGTTGGATATCTGTTTCTCATCGTTGTTATACAATACGACCAAGTTCATCACCTTGTAATTTTCCATTGATCTCTTTTTCACAGGACCTAATACACTACAGTGAAGATGGCAAATGTGGTAGAGAACTTCAGGAAGCACTTGATGGTATGCTGATTGTGCTCAAGTGTGTGAATGACAGTATGCACCAAATTGCAATAACTGGATTTTGGGTAAGTATTTCTGCTGAACTTTAATATAACTTAATGTGTTACTTTTTTATTGATGTAGTAGATGGAATGCAAATGACATTTGTTATTACAGTGTCAGTTTTCCTAAACTGAAGTACAACTGTGACAAGGAAAAAGTGTGTGAGGAGCAGTAAACAATCTTTACTGCTAAGCACAACATATTATCTGTGTATATAAGGAACAGTATTGTCAGTAATGCAGCAATTATAAAATGAGAAATGAGGACGCATTATCTACTTGAGAAAGCAATTCTGCTCTATACTAAGACAAAAGGTTTTGTTAGTGTACAGCTTAGGATTATGGTTGTGTCAAGTTGTTGCCTGGAAGATCTAATACTTCAGTTATAAAGTGCATTTAGGAATGTAGAGTGAATTCAGAAAACAGATATATTACTGATGACGACTTGTCAGTGCTGTAACTCTCAAAAGCTTGATTGTGTGAAACAGCAGTTGTGAAGCGACATTCTTATTATCAGTTGATTGAGAGTGACAATTTGGATTGATGAGGATACTTAAAAGTAATGTGCCAAGCAAGTTTTCATTCTAGTAGTGGAATTCTTTATGTTAAGTGAGAATGTATTCAATATAATGGCTTGAATACAGCTGGCACTTTCAGTGGAGTGTCAGAATGTCTGTGGAGGAATGGCAGCTCATTCTTCCTCAAGAGCTACAACCAGAGATGGTAGTGATGATGTATGCTGAGATCTGGAGCCAGCCAGCATTGTAACTGATTCCAGAGGTTCTGACATATGATTTAACGATCAACAGCTGTATGAAATATTGTTCCAAATTATTCACTGAATATGAATTTCACGTCACCATCTGCAATGGGTATAGATATATTGTTCAGTTGTGACAAACGAAAATTTGTGCCAGACAAGAACTCAAACCTGGGTTTCCTGCTTATTGTGAGCAGTCGCTTTAACCACTTCTGCTGTCCGTGCACGCTTCCCAGCCTTTTCCAAACCTTTACGTCATGGTCCACATCCTTAGATTTTAGTCTTCTGTAAGTCCTCCTTTTAAGCTTGCAACATTACACTATTCTCGCATAGGGAGAATGGTTGCACCACAAGGAATCAAAACCTTGTCTTGTGACACTATTTGATAGGTGATGTCATATGGTTTTTTACAACGATGCTCCACAGTGCCTGTTCATCAGTGCGTGAGTTCTGCCTGTTCTTGATTTAACTGTGATTGTTTTGTCATGCTTCCACTTCACAGTTCCATCACTAACAGTTGACGTGGGCAGCTTTAGAAGGGTAGAAATGTCGCTGATGGATGTGTTATGCAGGTGATATTCCATGAGCTGTCCAAGTTCAAAGCCACTAAACTCTCCTGACCTATCCATTCTGCTATTATTGCTTCTCTACTGACAACACAGTACTCCCCACCTTCTTATTATAGTGGTAGATCCATCACTTTTGACGTCTAGTGGTCAATTTTTCATTACTTGGGGCTGTATACCATACTTTTGATTATATATGATAGATCACTAGTCACTAAATAGAGAAGGTACTGAATAGTGGACTGGTGGATAGGCATGTAGTAAGGATGAAACATTTCTTTCCTTCTGGGCAAAGCCCTGCTTTCAAGCTAACAAACTTCCACATAGCCCGTGCTGTTCTAGATGTGTAGACCTTAAGCATACTGGGAGAGGGGCTGCTTGTCACCCCAGATGTGATACTTGTGAGTGTCCAGACTGTATTGAATGGGAAGTACTTGCTAATTTGAAATGGGTGCTAGTTGTCACAATAAAAGGTATTTCAGGTAATTGGTAGCTTGAATGTAAATGAAGGCTCTTATGTAGCCACTAGCGAGATGATTAACATCGACTAAGGTTGCTCACTGAGTAAAGGGGGACCAAATAAAATAAATGAAGCAAGAGGTGTTGAGGTTCTGTTGGTATAATGACAGGATGCCCTTAACATGGATCATGACCGTAAAGATGTCATAAGTGAAACTGAACATGGTGAGTTATTTAGGTTTATGAGTGGCTTGTAAGAATTCCTCGAGACAATTTAATAAAAACTGGTGTAATATGGTTTCATGTTTTGTGCCCGTGACAATGCTGTGCATTAATTTTTTGTTCATACTTTCAACAGAGTAGTAGTTGCATGTAAGAATGTAGTTGGCCTTGGTTATTATGCAAATAGTATTTATATCCAAAGGTACTGCTTCCCCAGTAGACTGGTATCGTTCAAACTGTGTATCAATAATATAACATGTTATGTTTTGTGGATTCTGTTGTATGTCGTTATTTTTTGTTGCAGGGGGATTTGAGTGACCAAGGAGAGTTACTAATGCAGGGCTCATTCTCTGTATGGACAGAAAGCAAGAAAGACAGGCTACGAGAACTACGCCTCAAACCTATGCAGAGACACATCTTCTTATATCAGAAGGCTATGCTTTTCTGTAAAAAAATTACCAAAGAAGGCCAGAATAAAGCTGAATATCATTTCAAACGATATTTGAAGGTAATGAATGTTTGTACAATACTTCTACCATGTGGAAAATATAATTAGGTGCCTTTTCCCTGAGGAAGTCTTGTGTGGCAGTGTCAACAGAAGTCAGCCAAGATTGACTTCTGCTTGGTGTCAACTTTAGTTAGAAAACAGTACTGTTCACAGTTCGTTGTAGACTAGTATTTTGTAATTTGGAGCAACAAGATTCATGGTTTTGTTATATAAAAGTATTTAAGTGATTATTACATCAGTGTGTTGTCTGTGTTTTTATTGAAACTCTGATGCACGTTTGTTTTATATGCTGACTGCCCTGTGAAAGGCAGGAATCACTTGCAACACCCCTGTCCAAAGCGCTAAGTCATACTGTGCATACAATAGATGCGTATGAGCCAATATCATATTGTTGTAGAACAACAAAAGATGAGGAGGAGTGGCTCCATATGGGAAAACCCTTGTTTAGTCCCTGTCCTTACACATTAGTTAATATTATGCGGGAAAGGTTTTTCATTACCTTGTAATGACATTGGATCTAGAATTACAAAACCTAGTAGTGTGGACAGTAAATGACATTAGGAAATATCAATATTCTGTAGTGCTGCTTGAGGACATCAATAATTGTTGCTGTTTAGCTTTGGCTTATTTAACACAGTAACATTTCTATTAGGGATTCAAGGTCATTGTTGTGACCGTAGTAACTGAATGCTACTACTTTTAATTCAGCACAAACATCCTCAGTATCAGGATAGTGTTTCCCTACTATAGTCCCATGAAGGTGACTGATTACATGCTTGCTAATTAAACATTTTTCAATATTATGAGAAGGAAAGCTGCTACTCACAATATAGTGGAGATGCTGAGTCGCAGATATGGCCTTTGTCAACAATAGACTCATATGCATACGCACACACACACAAATGCAACTCGCACACACGACTGCCGTCTCAGGAAACTGAAACCACACTGCAAGCAAACACCCCCCGCATGTGCGCGTGGATCCTCTTGCGCACGCTGGTGCGCGCGCCGCCCCCTCCCCCCCCCCCCCCACACACACACACACACACACACACACCTGCAGCATCTGGCAGCTGAAGCCACACTGTGAGCAACATCAGCAGTGCATAATGGGAGTGGCGACTGGGTGAGGGAAAGGAGGAGACTGGGGCAGGGAGGGGGAGGGATAGTATGGTGAAGTGCTGCAGGTTGGGCGGGGAAGAGGTGGGAAGGGGAGGGGGAGTAGTGGAAAAGGAGAGACATAGAAAGGAATAAATAAAAAGAAACATAGAGGAAAAATAAAGTAATAAAATAAATAAAAAATAAATAAATAAAGGCTGGGTGTGGTGGTGGAATGACGGCTGTGTAGTGCTGGAATGGAAGCAGGGAAGGGGCTGGATGGGTGAGGACAGCGATTAATGAAGGTTGAGGCCAGGATGGTTATGGGAACATAGGACGTATTGCAGGGAAAGTTCCCACCTGCGCAATTCAGAAAAGCTGGTGTTGGTGGGAAGGAACCATATGGCACAGGCTGTGAAGCAGTCATTGAAATGAAGGATATAATGTTTGGTAGCCTGTTCAGCAACAGGGTGGTCCACTTGTTTCTTGACCTTAGTTTGTCGGTGGCCATTCATGTGGACAGACAGCTTGTTGGTTGTCATGCCTACGTAGAATGCAGCACAGTGGTTGCTGCTTAGCTTGTAGACCACATCACTGGTTTCACAGGTAGCTCTGCCTTTAATGGGATAGGTGATGTTAGTGACCGTACTGGAGTAGGTGGTGGTGGGAGGATGTATGGGACAGGTCTTGCATCTAGGTCTATTACAGGGGTATGAGCCATGAGGTAAGGGATTGGGAGCCGGGGTTGTATAAGGATGGACGAGTATATTTTGTGGGTTTGGTGGCCAGCGGAGTACCACTGTGGGAAGGATGGAAGGATAGTGGGCAGGCAATTTTCCATTTTCAAGGCATGACGAGAGGTAATCGAAACCCTGGCAGAGAATGTAATTCAGTTGCTCCAGTTCTGGGTGGTACTGAGTTACAAGGAGAATGCTCCTCTGTGGCCGGACAATGGGGCTTTCGGAAGTGGTGGGAGGCTGGAAAGAAAATACACGGGAGATTTGTTTTTGTACAAGGTTGGAAGGATAATTACGGTCAGTGAAGGCTTCAGTGAGACCCTCGGTATATTTTGAGAGGGACTGCTCGTCATTGCAGATGTGGTGACCATGGGTGGCTAAGCTGTACGGAAGGGACTTCTTGGTATGGCAGCTGTCAAATCGGAGGTATTGCTGGTGGTTATTAGGTTTGATATGAACAGAGGTTCTGATGTAGTCATCTTTGACATGGAGGTCAGCATCTAGGAAGGTAGCTTGTTGTGTTGAGTAGGATAAGGTGAAGCAAATGGGAGAGAAGTTGTTGAGGTTCTGGAGGAATGTGGATAGGGTGTCCTCACCTTTGATCCTGATAGCAAAGATGTCATCAATGAATCTGAACCAGGTGAGGGGTTTAGGATTCTGGGTGTTAGGAAGCATTCCTCTAGATGGCCCATGAAAAGGTTGGCATAGGATGGTGCCATGTGGGTGCCCATAGACGTACCTCAGATTTGTTTGTAGGTAATGCCTTCAAAGGAGAAGTCATTGTGGGTGAGGATATAGTTAGGAAGGAGGTTGTTGGTTTGGAATCCATTGGGTGTTGGGAAAGGTAGTGTTCAATAGCAGTAAGGCCATGGGCATTAGGAATGTTAGTATACAGGGAGGTGGCATCCAATAGTGAAGAGCAGGGCAGCGTGTGGTAAAGGTGCAGGAACTGTGGAGAGTCAGTGGAGGAAATGGTTGGTATCTTTTATATAGGAGGGTATGTTCCAGGTAATAGGTTGAAGGTGTTGGTCTAAGAGAGCAGAGATTCTCTCAGTGGGGCCACAGTAACTAGCCACAATGGGGCGTCCTGGGCGGTTAGGTTTATGGACTTTAGGAAGCATGTAGAGGGTAGGAGTGTGGGGAGTGGTATGTGTGAGTAGATAGATGGACTCTGGGGACAGGTTCTGGGATGGGCCTAAGGATTTGTGTAGTGACTGGAGATCCTGCTGGATTACTGGAATAGGGTCACTGTGGCAAGGTTTGTAGGTGGAAGTATCTGACAGCTGGAGGAGTCCTGCCAGATAATCCTTGCAGTTCAGAACAACAATGGTGGAGCCTTTGTCTGCAGGTAGGATTATAATGTCAGGATTAGTTTTTAGATGGCCGACTGCAGTTCTTTCTGTGGATATAAGGTTAGTCTGCATGTTGAGGGATTAGGGGAATGATGGTGAGGCAAGGTTTGAGGTTAAGAAACTTTGTAAAGTTAACAGGGGGTAGTTTGGGGCAGTGGTGGTGGATCATGGTTGGATGGAGGAGTGGACTTAGTTAGGCAAGGTTCAATATTGGGCTTTGGTTGAGTCTGATTGGTAGGGCTGGTGGCGAAAAAGTGTTTCCACTGGGAGAAGGAGAGAAGGTATTTAACAAGTCCTGCATTATTGAATTTGAGAGTGGGGCAAGAGGTGAGGCCTTTGGAAAGGACTGATATTTCTGTGGGGCTAAGGCTTCTGGAGGAAAGGTTTACAACTGTGTTGCAGGTCTGTTTAGGTTCTGGATTCTGTGTGGTGGTGGGAAGGAGTTTTGGAGGGTGGGATAAGTGTAGTAGGTCTGTGAGATACGGTTTGTCCACTATGAAGGGGCATGGGGGAGGTTTGGAGGTTGTTGTAGAGGTGGTGGACAGTGGTACTCCGAGGTGGGAGTAGAAAGTGAGCAGGATGAAGAGCTTTTTGAGGTGGCATCTTGCATGTTTCTCAAATTCTTGCAGGTAAAGAGGTTCAGTGTGTGTTATGGGTTCCAAGAAGAATGGAATTGCATAGCAGGAGAATCTTGTCGATGGAGAGAAGGTACTGAAGGAGATTTGGGTTTGGTTGATACGCTTTTGCAGGACTATGTTGGTGAGGGCTAAGTGTTTCCAACTGGCTTCATTAGCATTTTGCTTCCTTGCTTGACAGCATGTGTATTTGGTTGGTGCATGTCTGTTTGTCCCCCTGACATTCTGTCATGGCACCATGGCAATCCCATACAAAATCATAGTGAGAGGGTGTCTAGTTGAGTGTTTGCCATGTTGATATCTGTAGACTGGTTTGACGTGGGAGCCACAAGGTCCACTTCCATTTTCCATTGGTTCATAACAGGCTGGATGTGTATGGGACCCAGTGTTGGTGGGGGCAGCTGCTGGCTGCGTCAGGAGGTCTCTCAGAAGGCTGGCTGCATATAGGTCTTATGATTGTATAAAGTAAAATAGGAGTACTGCGTGTATGCGTGTCACTGCAGTGTGGCCTGATTTTTTATTTTTATGGCGTATTTCGATTGCATTTGAACATTTAATCTTAAACATAACTTTTGCTGAGCTGTTCTGTGACGGTGCTTGGTTCCCATGTCTTTTTCCAAACTTTTATCTGAAATGATTACTGAGTAACTCAGTTGAAAAGTTTGTTTCAACTGTTGTCGAGGCTTGGCATGTGGATGCACAAATGGTTTTAAACTTGACATCAATTTTCAACGTGATCTCCCACGGAGTTCCTCCATTCCAGATTGTGCATCGTGTCGACTGGCTCTGTACTGAGAGAGAAAGGACAATAAAACATTGTCTTTATTGTATTGTTGAAAGAGCTTCATTGTGTGTGTCTTGAAAGTTTGTACAAATCATTCAGGGAGTACATTGGCCTCAGAATGAAATGGTGTAGTCCTGAAGTGTGAAATGCTGTTGGTTTTACGAAATAATTGAAATTCCTAAAAAGAAATTATGTGCCATTGTCAGTGACAATAGATTTTGGCAGTCCTTCAATAGAGAAGACTAGACAAAGACGTAGACAAAGCCTGAATAGTCTTTGTGGAAGATATCAATGACGTGTATCACAATTGGAAATTTGGAGAAAGCATCGATGAGGATGAGCCAGTAGGTTCTGAGAAACGCTCCTGCAAAATCAATATGCAGACATGACAAAGGTTCTGAGGCTTGTGGCCATGGAGAATACAGTCAAGGCAGAGCTGACTGGTATTTTTGACAAAAATGGTATCTAGCCAAAATAGTTTCAGTGTCAGTATTCTTCCATTTGCTCTCTGACAGTGCAGTAGATATGAGCTATGCCCTAATGGCATTGATATAGCATCTGTAGTACCTTAAAACTATTAACTGTAGGAATAACTATTCTTGTCTTGCCTTGCCTGATTCTGAATGAACCAAAATGACACTGTTGTACACTGTTAGTACAAGCCTCACATTCCAGTAAGATATAATCTGTAGTTGGTTAAGTAACTTCTTATCATTAGGCCACACCATTTGAATACAGTGTTTCATGTTAGGCAAAACAGGGTCTATAGATACAAGTTTGTCAGTTAAATTTGAGTTTTCCTGGGAAAGTTTCCATTGGGTGTTGACAGCTGATATCCATTGGAAAACAAACATAAGCTGAAGACTCAAACTTTATGTCTTGTCCTATTGGCAGACACAAAAGCCAATCCGTGTTTGCATGTTGTGCTGTGGACTTGAATGTAATTTCGTAGTTACAATTCAACAGAAGCAGCACCCAGCGATACAGACATGGAACAGTTTGCGTAGGAACATTATTGTTTGATCCAATATAGCCAATGAAGGTTTGTGGTCTGTGTACACAAATGTACACCCCTAAATGTAATAAAGAAATTTCTGGGCTGGAAATATAATCATGGGAGCCTTTTTTTCAATCTGATGTTAATTTCTTTATGCCATTGTCAGAGTCCTCAAAGTGAATGCAATTGGACTTTTGAAACCATGTCAGTGTGACAGAACAGTGCTCATGCCATAGGCTGAGACATCCACAGCATGAGCATTTTGCTTGGATCATCAATCAAATAGTTTAATTTGTTAAATGCGCATTGGCATTCGCTGATCCAGTTCCATTTGGTGCCATAATGTAACAACTTGTACAGTGGTCCACTGATGGAAGCTACATGAGGCAGAAATTTCCAATAGTAATTTATTTCTCCTAATGCAGAACATAACTGCTTGATATCCTTGGAAGCTGGAAGGTGTTTAATTGCATCAGTGTGTTGCAATGTTGACTTGATGACGTATGCAGGCAGTAAGTACTGTACTTCACATTGACAAAATATACACTTGTCTTCATTGTACTTCAAATTCACTGCCTGTAGAATTTTGAAAACTAATTTCAAATTCTTTAAGGACTTCTTTGTACTTGTACCTGAGGCAATAATATCATCAAGGTAGTTCACAGCATTTGGAGCTTTCTGAATTAAATGTTCTAAATACCACTGGAATGAACTTGGCGCACTGGCTATGCAGAAGGGTAACCTTTTATAATGGTAGAGACCAAGTGGAGTATTTATCACCATAGTTCTTTAACCGAGCTAGTTTTGACATTGATCCTTTCAGCATTGGAATAGGTTATGACTCAATAATAGACTGAGAATTAACCACTACTCTGAAATCTCCACAGATGCAAAGTGGGCCATTCGGCTTCTGACAACTAAGATTGGTGTTGCCTGTTGGCCAGTGTTCATGGTTTTGATAATCTCTCTTCAAGACAGTCAAGTTCCTGCTTTACATTATCTTTCAGTGCAAAAGAAATGTTGCATGCTTTGCAAAATTTTGACACTGCATCCAGCTTCAGTGTAGAGTTGCCATGTAACCTATGATACTTCTTGTTGCTTTGAGGGGAAAAAATCAGCATATTTTTGCAACGCCTGATTTAACTTTTGACTTGGAATGACACTTTTTGATGTGCCTCCTCGTGAGTGGTGAAGCTCAAAGCATTGAAGAGATCCAGCCCTAGTAAATTCGTTGCTTTATTTGAATTTACACCTAAAAATTTAGCCTGTTTCATAAGTTGCTATACATCAACATATGCTGAAAATTGTCCTTTTACTGGTATCTCCTGATTGCTGTAACTGAACAGCAAACTGTGAAAGTCTGTAAAGTTTGGAGTGGAATGACTGAAACTGACAACCATATGTCAATTTGAAAAGTTACAGTTTGAAGAGTTACAGTTAATGTCTTTTTTATTGCCACCAAAGGTGACATTTATGTGACGTTTCATTCATGAAAGTTTCTGAACTTGCACGTGTTCATTATGAACAGTACTTGACTTTTTACTACTAACCATTGCTGTGTGCTTGAGTGTGTGTTGTTTTTGTCCGTCAGTTCTGCTTCTTTTAGCACACATCAACCCTATGTCTCAATTTTCCCTTTTTTTTTTTTTTTTTTACAGTAATTGCGACAGGCATTGTGATTGAAATTATTGTCTCCTATGTGGTTTATGCCACAGTGTGAACTTGATTGTAATTTACAATTTCTAAACTTGTTTACTGACTGTTTTGTTCTAGTAGTGTCCATGCCCTGTGTTTCCTGGGGTGGCCCTACAGGTTGCTTGGCTATGCCAGCCATTGATACATGATCAATACACATCGTCGCACAGTATTGCACCAGTAGATACATGCATTTGTTTGTATACTAAAATCAATGGCAGATCGCCTTCTAAAGACGTATTTGTTAGACTAACCAGGTCCTCCTCTAATTTATTGCTGGGGGAGTGCATGATAAGCATGCCATGAATTAGTGAATCTGCATAAGTTTACATACATTGATCATTTTCACAACGAAATGTATATTCTTGAGTCAGGCCTCAGTAATTGACTTATCCACTGTTTATAGCTTTAATTTGACTTCTTTAAACTTTGAACCAAATATATGTCTGCCAGCAGCAACATGAACTTGCGAGTTAAAATATTTCATAAACATTTCATTAGTGTCAGAAAAAGGAAGATCATTGGTTCACAAGTAGGTTACAGTCTCTGAAGAAGCTGAAATACAGTTGGTTGTGCACGTGCTGATAAAAATGATTTTCATTCCATGTCATCTGATATTTGATGCACGAGGTAATGTTTCTCCAGTTGCTGGACATAATCGTTCCAGGACTCCATTTTTCGATTGAATGTTGAAAAGTGTGGGTGTGGCATCTTTAATTGCAGTAATTGTTGTTGGCTGTAGTTCTTGATGTCTTCAAGTTGGGCCAAGTGTGCCATCATTATGAGCTCATGGGTTGCAGACTGTTATTGCAATAAGCTGATAACTGTGTAGCAGAAATTCCGGTTGGGCCATGTCTGAAAAATATGCTCAGAAGTGTTTACAAAATTCACAGAATCTTCCTGAAAAGCATGTGGATTAGCAATCCTGGAATGGAACAACTGCGGAATAAAGCTACATAGCTTTTCCACAAAAATCAAAGCAAAGAATCATGCAGTCTGATGTAAGTAAAACAAAAAAAATTGTCCCCCTCCCCAGTATTGTCCTTCCTATTTACTACCCAACATTGATGAGAATACTGTGATTTTGCACTTATGAAATTTGAATAAACAATTTCCAGTTTTTCTTTTTGCTGAAATGTTGAGAGTTGGTGAAAAAGTGAGAATAGCCTTCAAAGTTTTTCTTGACAGCCAAAATATTGTGAATATAGTAACTGACTTCTTTTATTAATTCAGGTGAAACATCCACAATAGTAGAAAAGTGTTTCCCTGTCATAGTTCCATAAAGATGGTTGATTGCACACTTCCTAATTTAATACTTGTTTGAAACCGCAGCACTATAACAGAAATATCGTAATACAGTAAGAAATATCAAATTACATATATTAAGAGTGTGATACAGAATGGAACTTAACTTTGGTACAGTTTTGTGAAATCTAAAAAACTTTACAGTCTCGTGGCAGTCTCTGACATCCTAACTGTAACTGATAGTAATACTGCAGACACTCTTGATTGTCATATGACTCCATAAATAGCAACTGCTAAGTCAGGAGATGGTCCTCAGAGAACTGTACTAAGCTGGCTGCAGGCACTGAACTGAACTGTCTGATGGCTGGATTGTAACACTCTGAGTGTCCGTGGTGCATCGCACTTCATGCCTGTTAGTAAAAGAATTTCCATGTTCACCAGTACAAGGCAAATGCAATGTAGTCGCCGTTGACAGCCCTTTCTTTGATGGCTCTTCATACTGTCAGTGGATGAGGTGAGTGTGACATGCATATAGACATGGCATGGAAGCAGAAAATTGTCTGGGTCTGTGAATGCCATTTGGAAGCTGCTGCTAAAAACTGAGAGGCATTGTGCAAGTGGTTATGCCTGCGTGGAAGCGGTCTCTTGCCAGATCTCTGGTGTACCTTTAAGCCCGATACACAAGTCATAGTAATGAAATGTGAAAGTGATTGTAAATCCAGGTTGGAATATCAATAATAGTATTAAAAGGATAGATCACTGCTTACCGTATAGGTGACACATTGAGTTGATAGGCACAATGAAAATATCTTAACACATTGAGATTTCAGCCAAAGCTAAGCCTTCTTGAGTAAGAACACATCACACGAGCAAACACACATCACCCAAACATGACTGCTGTCTCCAGCCAGAAAGCAATAGTAAGTGCTTCATCTGACAGTGATGGTAAACTTTTTGGATAAATGGATGTGTTTCATTTTCGTACTTTCCATGATCATTCTGGTGAGTGTTGATTTAAATCTGCACATTGTTTAGCAATTGGGTAATAGTTATTGGAATGAGGTTTCTGTTGGGTTGGGTTGTTTGGGGAAGGAGACCAGACAGCAAGGTCATCGGTCTGAGGTTTTTGTATTTATGATATTAGTTGTACAATAAATGTAACACAAATGCACAATTTATTATTTTGTATAGTAAAATCTTCTTCACTGACTGACGCTGAGACAACAAAAACAATCATTGTAGTTAGTTAGCAGTTGAATCCCCAGTTAGGCCCAGGTATAGTGAAACTTATAAATTCCTGCACTCATATCACAATTCATTTGCTGCTTAGTGGCATTTGTTGATAATAATAATTTAAAAAAATATATTGGTGGAATTAATATTCATATAGCCACAACAAAAGTCACAAAAATTATTTCCTTGTTTTTTAGCCTTCTTGCATAGGATTTGGAGTGGAAGAGAAATGAAAACATACCTTATTAGCCACTTTTACAAAATAACTATTTAGATTCAAGAATCTGCTAGCTACAGAACAAACAGCAGTGCTCTTTGTAGAAAGACCTTCACGCACAGATAACTTTTGTTCTATGGACAATATAGATATGGTTTCGGATATTAAATTAGCAGTAAGAGATGAACATCAGCTATTTAATATAACAGCAACTTTTGAAGTAGTCTGTTTCTTGCTAACTTTAATATGTTAAATTCAGCTTGATAAGAACAAATAATTTATAGTAGTTTAATAACAATTAATTATTAATGCTATTTCTAATAGCTGTTTCACTTTTTTTAATGTACATCTTGACTCATTCCACATCCCTGAAGGTTCATCATGGTGGTGGGCACTATAGAGCACAGTGAATGACTGGTTTTCAGTAGTTTATTTTACACAAAAATTATGTATGTTTGTATGTCTTTCAGATGTCTCAGATAGGGTTAACAGAGTCTGTGAAAGGTGATGGCCGTAAATTTGAAGTTTGGCTGCAGGGGCGGCAGGAAGTTCACACCATTCAAGCTTTAACCTTAGAACAGAAGGAAGTATGGGTGAGCAAGATAAAAAGTGTCCTACTTGATCAGTTAGCAGAACTGAAGGGCGAAAAGATCAGGCAGTACTCTATGGCAGGTGGAAGCAAAATTATTCACAGGTATAAAGTAGTTCTATAAAATTTCGTGATTACAAATTACAGCATAGTTTTTAACACTGCAGATAACTGCTTTAAGAGTAATTCTGTTGGGGGGTTTGGCAATTGTGAACCAAATTTGAAAATTTGTATAAAAACTGTTACATTCTTGAAGAAAAGTATGACTTAATTTAGAAAATATTTGAGGTTGCAGCAACAAATAATGTTCAGTAGTATCAACAAATTCTCATTGACATAACTTTCCTGTTTGTAAAAGTGATCTCTAAGCTGCTTGTTTTGATTTCTGTGAGGGTCGTAAGTACACACTTCGTGTTAGAAATTTTACTTTGAAGTTCTGCCAGGAAGTTTCAGGATCAATATTGTTATGCTGTAACATCTTGAAATTATAACCTCTGACAAGTAGTATGCAGTTAGCTTCTAATTACTTAAATATATTATTTTTATTAGCTTGCATCTGTTGCTGTGATATTCACTCCAAAATGTGTGAATGGTACAGCATAATGTTAAAAGTAAAGGCATTTTAGTGATACTTCTTTATTGCACAAAACATCATTCACTAATGTTTATTCAAATTCTTTATAAGTTTAGTTTAATTTTCCCTATATCAAGTATAATTCAAATTGATTTTTTTTCACTAGATATGTTTTGCTTTTGTTGGCAAGAAACATTACAATGTTTACTCTATAACTACTAAATATGCTTTTCCAGTACAAGCGAAATCTGTCTGGTAATGAAGATTTACTGTCTGCAGCATGCTTGAAGTGAATAACACAAGCTGCTGCAAAAATGACCATCAAAGTGTACATGTTTGCAATTCAGTGAAATTGAGTGAAAAAAGTAAAGTGGGAAGGCAGCTGCACCTGAAACCAGTGTTTAGTTTGGCATGAGTATTTTTTAAATGTAAATGTATAGTATGGATCAAAATAACTATTCTAATTTTCTCTAATTTTGTGTTTGATGAAAATTAATATGTCATAAACTATCAGCATAATTGTAAAAGTCATTGTTTTAATGCATTGAATATTAAATACGCAACATTATCATTTGGTTTCAAGTGCAATCCTTCTTGATTTTTTAATGGATTCTTATTTATCTTTGTATGTTGATTGCATGGAAAACTAAACGTAAATTTCTTTCTATTTCCTTCACATCAAACCACAGAAACATGAATCATCTGTTACCATACTGGGATTTTCATTTGTGTCATTTGTTTCAGATCTTTTCTGACTTGTGTCTGGTATCTTTTTACAACTATTTCTAACTATTCATCTTTACAAACAGGCCATTACACCAGACAACATCATGGGATAGCCATTCATGTCTTCCAAAAAATGGAGGTCTAACATTTGAAGAATCTCAAAATAAACGTCCTCATGTAGTGACTGAAAATCCTGAAGAAGAAGCTGCATGGAGCTCAGAGTACAGTAACAGTGATGATGAGGATACTTTCATAGAGCACACAGAGGTAACTAACCACTGTTTCAGTTATTTAATAAAAATCGGTATACTCACTGAGCATACCTTACAAAATGAAATGGCTTCACACACCGTTTTCTCCCTCTTTTGTTTAACCAAAATATTTATAGCTTCATAAGGTAAACCATTCTTGTGATTTTGCTAAGCATGTCACAAAGGACATTTCTCATTTGCTTTTTTTTTTTTTTACGATGCTGTAAGACAAAAATAAACATAATGCATATACATGTTGATGACACTGTACTTCATTCAGTTCTACCATAGTCAAGTATAAGTACATTCCTGCTGCATTATTAGATGTCAAATCTACAAAATAACTGAATCATCAAATTTATATAACTGAAATCAATGTCTCTCCATCACCAGTATATGGGACTTCAGTATCTGTGGATTCGATTGTTCACTAAATTGGTTTTACTGGCTTATATTTATTGTGTGCAAACAGAGACAGAATGTAGCAGGTGAATTTGGGACATTTAGCCATTGATAAACTTTCCAAAACCAAGTGGAAATCTTCAGTTTATTTTTTTGTAAAAGTACTCAGCATGTGCATGTAATTATCATTTCCAGTCATAATGCTCTCCAAGACTCAATTACATCATTAATTTTGTAATTCATTTGTAGCTTCTTCCCCACCAAAAAACTTGGAGTAAAATTCCAGAAACAGTTTTTATGTAGCAGTATTTTAAGGTAAATTCCCCCTCCCAAAGTAATCATATGGGCATACCTCTTTGTTTCCTGGATGTTACTTAATTGTTCTGCAACTTACTTGCAAATAGCAAAGAATAAAGTGTTTACACTTTCCTAATTTTTTGGTTTCCCAAATAGCAATTATTTAAAAACTCACATTAGTAGTTACTTCATCTGCACACTTTTTATACTTTAAGTGATTGTATGAAATTTAGTTTCCACGTGTTGCATAAGCTATTTTGTTTCACTACCTTTATATTTCCTTGTAAAAAAACTAACTATCCTCTTCTTTCTCAATCATTGTGAAGAGCACACCTGCCCCGAGGACAGCCACAAGTGATGCACAGTGCAAAAATTGAACTTTCTTATGCATAGGCTTATATGATTTCGTTATCTTCCTCTCTATCTCATGGAATAGCTAATCTCCTTATGCTTAATGGACTAAAAGACAATGAATGCTATGCGGATCAAACTCACATGCTCTACATTTCTGGCATGTATTTCCCATCCAATGTGCATTTATTTCGATATATGAGGTGTGATAAAAAATTAATCGGAATTTTCATTTTTCTTAAAGAATCTTTGTTTTTTCATCTTCATCATCATCATCATCATCATCATCAACAACAACAACAACAACAACTACTACTACTACTACTTTTTTCACTTAAAAGTAATCCCCTCAGATATAATAGACTTATGCCAGTGCTTTTCCCAATCTCAGAAGTGCTTCCAACACTCACTTTTGTTATGGTGTTCAGCTCCTTCAGTCAGTTTTTTTTCCCCTCATCAATGGTGGCAGCAGGGAACCATGTTCGGCAAATACAGTGGGCTGAGACAACATAATGGTTTTGTTTTTGTCAAAAAATTGTGAACAAGCATTGAAGTGTGAGTGAGAGCATTTTCATCACACAATTTCCATGAGTGGTTTTGCCACAGTTCTGGTTATTTTCTCCTGATTACTTCCCACTGTAATCTTACCCTCCCACATATCACTATTAAAATTTTTCTTAGTGACTTCATTAGCTTCAAAAGCTTCAAGAGGCGTAAGATTTACAAAAGAAAAACATTTTACTTATCTTCATTTTCTCTTGTTGTTGGCTGCAGTTCTCGCATCTAGGGGTACATTCTTGTGGCTGAATGTTGACTTAGTGGGTTCCAAATAACTAAATAACTGATGAAGATTTGACTGTATTACTCTTGAATTTTATTCTATGTCATATTTTTCAGTATCACACAGTCTTTACAATTTCCACTTCTATCACACCGAAAATTACATTTTTAGTGTCAATCATAAAAACACGCTGAGCGAGGTGGCGCAGTGGTTGGACACTGGACTCTCATTCGGGAGGACGACGGTTCAATCCCGCATCCGGCCATCCTGATTTAGGTTTTCCGTGATTTCACTAAATCGCTCCAGGCAAATGCCGGGATGGTTCCTTTCAAAGGGCACGGCCGACTTCCTTCCCCGTCCTTCCCCAATCCGATGAGACCAATGACCTCGCTGTCTGGTCTCCTTCCCCGAAACAACCAACCAACCAACCATAAAAACACATCTGTTTCCATCAGAGGCAGGCGCACTACTACTGCTTACATTCTGCGGTACTAACAATATTCCAAAGAGTTTAGGAAACAAAAGAGTTACAAATTTCCTCAACAAAAGTAGAATCTTTAGCAAATTATATTATTATCTTATAAATGACTCCAGAAATAAATTTAATAATTCACATTATATTGTGCAATTAATAATAGGAATTTTTAGGTATGCCAGAAATTCCTTAATTTCAAATATTTCTAAAAGAAGAGTAATTTTAGCTGTACATACTGATTGTAACAAATTAATTTCTTTTTATACATTTTAGCCTGAAATATAATACATCGTATACAAAATCAAATGAAATTCTTTCAGTGAAACAGCTGACAGTCTTCACCTATGCAAGATTTAAAATACCTTTTGGTATCACATATTTCTATAAAGAAAAAAAAGGGGGCAATGCTAGGTTTATACTATTTCGCGACAGATTATAAGGTTTGCCAAACAATGTACAAATGATGCCCATGATAGCATATAGATGTATGGAAGTATCTGATACACAACATATTAGAGAATATATGAAAAATATCTACTATACAACTTGTAATCCATACATATAGCAGGATATAGTACTCAGATTTCAGATCTGTGGAACATACTGTCACAAGACAAATAATATAAGGTCAAAACTACAACATTTCACCACTAAACTATAGAAATAATTACAGAGACAATGTAAATTACAAGAATTACAACTGGTAAGTTAACAACCCCACAATCAAACCTTCAGAATCTTAGAAGAGAAAAATTTCAGAGCCTAAAGTGTACGATGAGTGAGCCAACTTGAAAAACTCACAATGATGGGTACTGACCAGAAGAATATACTCAATCATGAGTAGGATTCATTTAGCCATATAAACCATAGTATTTAAGGATATGTTGTTTCATTAAAGAACAAAATAATGGAAAAATATTGGGGTCTAAGTTCACAATGTGGGAATCGACCCATGAATCTGAACCACACTGGGTACAAACCAGCAAAAAATGTTTCGACACAACAAAATAAATAAAGTTCGTAATCATATCAATAAGTTCAATTATGTGAAGAGGGTAATTGTAAGAATCATCTAGCCTTAATCAATGGTTGTCCACTTTCCTTGAGCACAAAACAGAGCTAAGCGTGAGTCGGTCCACAACTCAAGTTCCAACCAGATACAATATTGCAATATTCAAGATAAATACAAGTAAACAGAGTCATAATTAGCTTGAATGATGACTCAATCCAGTAGCTTGAGAACCAAAATCAGAATATGAAAGCAGATACGCATACATATTGTTATATTGTCTACACTAGTAAATGTCTTCCACACTATTTGCTAAGTGTCCATACAAACTAACCTACATACATAAAGTCTTAGAAGATTCATTTATAACTGATAAAAAAAATACATACTGATTTAAAGTTACATAATGTATTGGAAAGTCAATCCGCCTACTTGTAAAAGTATACATTTATGCTGAATAACACTATCTGTAGCAGTCTTGGCTAACAATTCACAAATATCAGTCACAACACTGATTTAGTTGACATGTGCTCGAGTACATTACCCGGCTCCTATGATCTCTTGGAAGTTGACTGGTCCAGCGGGGTCCAGCCATACAGCAGTGTGGGGAGTAGATCCACCCACATCTCTCAGTTTCCTCCTTAGAGTTCTCATCATGCACCCCAGTGTATAGGTAACTTTCTGTCTTGCATTCACATCAAATCGTGAAACATTGTACTAAATATGCTGTTCAGTACCTTCTTCACATCACACAAGATATACTGTCCTTAGTCATTTATTAAAGTCAATTATATGGGATGCATGTCAGCTGTGATTAAAAAGTGTTCACATATGAAACATTAATATTCAGAGTTAAATGCAATAAAAAATGGACTGATAAGCTATTACACAAAGATATGCTCAGATACCATTCCTAATTTTTTTGGTACTAATTATGAATATTGTCCTGTTTCAAAATTGCAAAAAGATCTACTCATTTAGTGTCATGGTATATGTGTATCAAATTCTAAAGCACAAATCTATTATAGAACAAATTATATAGTGTATCATAGATTTTAACTCAGTCAATAAATAAGATAGAACTCTAAAAATCACATCATCTTACATACTAAATTCCAGACAAATGAAACACAATTATATAGTTCTATGAATTTACAAGTAGATTTAAACTCAGTCACTGGATAAGATCGAACTTTAGAAACTGCATGATCTTGCACATTACATTCATGACAAACAAAACATGGTTATCTAGTCTTATAAATCTAGTAACAGTTTATATTTCCTTCTAGACTAGGGATTATTATGCATTCATGTTCGTAGGTATTGTTCTCTATACTAAATGTTAAAAGTACTTGACATTTTATGTACTTGCTTTGCTTACCAGTAGCTCCTCTTATTTTTACACATTCAATGGGCATTTCCACAAAATTCTTACTATACTTGATCTTGTCTCTAAATTGTTCAGATATGCCACAAACTGGGCTACCTGTATCAAACAAATAGTTCCCTCCCCACTGATCAATCTTAATGTAAGGACATCCAAAATCTGAATCACCATCTCTGTTCATAATCAGTTAATCACAGATAACTCACCTTTACTGCTTGGATCATTAGTCTGCATTGAATGACACCATCTCTGTTATTAGACACTTCATAAAAAACATCATTTTCAATTTCATAAAATGCTACAGCCACATTATTTTTGCAGGATTTTATCAACTTTTACTGGTATCATGGCATTAGTTTGGTTACTCTTGTTGTCAGGGAAAAAATTGAACACACTATGTGGGTCCCACAGCACAACTAACATCACTTATTACAAAAGGAACACAGAACATATTACTGTCAAAATCACATTTCCTACTTAAATCTTCTTCACTTCATTCCACCAATTTGGATACAAATTTTGACTAACTACAGCTAACTTATTCCAGACTGCACATTTATCTGTCATCATCAATCTTGTCCCAAACAAATTTCAAAGGGTTTTCATCTTTCTTCTCTAGGCTTACAGATAACTCACCTTTACTGCTTGGATCATTAGTCTGCATGACATTAATGACAAACTGCTTTGGCTGGACTGGTATTCCATGTCTCTGAGATTACAAACATCACTTACCTTACATGTATTTGTAAATAACTCTGAAACTTCACTGTTCTTAAACTCCACAAATACTGGCTGGACTGGTATTCCATGTCTCTGAGATTACAAACATCACTTACCTTACATGTATTTGTAAATAACTCTGAAACTTCACTGTTCTTAAACTCCACAAATACCTGATAATCATCATCATCATCATCATCATCATCACATTCTTCCAAAATTACTTTGACAACAAGATCACCAACAACACAAGTCTCTTCACCATCAAAGTCACACACCTCACCCACATGCATTTGCAACAAGCTACCAATCTCAGACTTACCAGCCTCAGTTATTTCACAGCTCTCATTCACATGTACGCCAAAAATACCATCTAATTCAGATCCAATACAGCCATCACCTGTTTTACACAGGTCAATAATTCTGTTTGCTCACCAAGAGAAGAAATCATTAGTACACACTATAATGAATCACCCTCCTCTAACATTATCTTTTTTTTTATTTTTTTTATATATAGATAACCAATACCATGTTCACAATCGATTCTTGCATAGTTAAAATATCTCAGCTGTTTCATTAAAAAATTCATATGATTTTGTATACGATGTATTATATTTCAGGCTAAAATGTATAAAAAAAGAAATTGTGTTACAGTCGATATGTGCTAACAGTTAAAATTTCTCTTCTTTTAAAAATATTTGAAATTATGAAATTTCTGGTATACTTAAAATTTATATTAGTAATTGTACAGTCTAGCTCTAGTTATTAAATTTATTTCTGGATTTATGTATAAAATAATGATATAATTTGGTGAAGATTCTTCTTTGGTAAAGAAAGTTTATAAACTCCCTTGCTGTGTAAACTCTTTGGAATAATGTGAGTACCGGAGAAAGTGAGGAGTGGTGGGCATGCCTCTGGTGGAAGTAAATGTTTTCTAAGTTTGTCACCAACAATGTAATTATTGTTTTTTTAAGTGGAAAATGTAAAAATGGAGTGATGTTGAAAGATATGGCAAGGAATAAAATTCAAGAATAATACAGGCAAGTCTAAATCAGTTATTTGGTCATCAAGAACCTACAAAATCGAAATTTCAACTGTAAGAATGTACTCCTAGACAAGACTTTGAGCTATCAACGATGACAACAAGGTAATGAAGATAAGTGAAAAGTTATTCTTTTGTATATCTTACACCTTTCGAAGCTTTTAAATCTGTGCAAAGACAGAGAAATTTAGTAGTGATGTGTGGAAGGGTAATACTACAACACTACATCAAAATTCTCATTACTCTCACATTCTGGTTTGTGATTAGTATGTACACCACTATAACTAAACATAGTATTTCGAAACTTTTGATCAAAACATGAATGGCAAGTCTGATATTCCTTCTGTTCAACTTCAGATACCTGTGCCACATTATTAACACTGTTGTTATTATCTAATAGCAAGTGTAAATTGGGGGTCCTGTACTTATTGTGTATCCTCGCCCCAGAACTGTGGACCTTCACTGAGGTGGACTGCCATTGCTCGAATATTTAACTCTGTGATTGTTTCTCCTATTAAATTGCCCATTGTTATACCCATTATTCCTATTCTGCCGATGTTCAAAATTTCTGTCGCTATTACCATTTTGACCCAGATAGAAATTACCATTATTTCTGTTTCTTTAGTTATTATCATTGTGATCTCTATCATTTTGATTATTATGATACATGCTTCTTTCTACTGCCCCATCCAGCATATCAACATACTGTAAAAATTGTTCAAGGAAGTCATCAGGTCCATGTACTAAATCCCACTGCAAACTTTCTGGTAATCTCCTTTTTAGTGCATCAATCAATGTCATTTCATCAAATGATTTGTCAAGATGTGTTAATTCCTTAAGTTGATTCTTACGTAACTCTTTCAGGGTACTGTCCCTATTCCAATGAATTGGACCATTCAGAAGTTCACTTTTAATTCTCCCTTGTTCAGCTTCTGACCAAAATTTATTTAAAAACCTTTTTTTGAAACTGTGATATGTTTCCCACTGACTTAAATTTAGATTTACCCAAGACAGAGCTTCACCTTCAAGACATCTTTTAACAAATTTAATTTTTTGATTGTCAGTCGTGCCCGACACAAAACTATCTCTACAGTTTTTCTTGATGCAATAATTTACCAACAGCCCTATGTATTGTAGAAATTTATTTTATAAACTTCTTATGTGCTATCAGTTTCGGCATTACATTGACGACTATGACGTGTGGGGCCTGAAGATAGCATCAATGTAATGCTGAAACTGGTAGCACATTAGAAGTTTATAAAATAAATTTCTACAATACATAGGGCTGTTGGTAAATTATTGCATCAAGAAATACATGCCAGCCGTTTTCCCACGGTCCATAATGGATCAATGAAGATTATCTCTACAGTGGTGCAGAAAATTCACTGGATGTAAATTGTCTGATGGAAAATTTTTAATTGGAATGTCTGACCACGCAATACCATTGCTTGAATAAAGATTTTAGTGAATACAATTTTCCTGAACTACTGAAATTTAGCATACTGCTTTTCAACATTTAAAACTACTAAAGTTCTCTTCATTTTTTCCTCTACGGCCTTCTGCTGAACTCTGATGTCAATAACATTTTTCTCGTGATTTTCAGATTGGGCAACTAACTCATTTTCTGAAACATTTTTTTTTTTTCCTCAGACATCGACTTTTTAATCCATCTGACAACCCATTTTTTAGTGCCAAAACCTGGTTACTAGGTTGGTCTAGTTGGTATTGTATTTTACTATTGTTTTCAGTTTTTAGGTTAAAATACCTTTTGTTATCACATATTTCTACAAAGGAGGAGGAGGGGGGAAGGGGGGGGGGGCAATGCTCGAGGAGGGTATACCATTACAACACGAATGGTGCACAACTTCCAGATAGGATTCCTTATCGGTTGTACGACCATAAGACAGGAACTCATGATGTGCTGTCCCTTTGAATTGATTAAAACAGTGAGAAGAACCTTCACATGTGGTCAAACTTTTGGATTTTTTTTCGGTCTTGGCTCTTGAGGCAGTTTCCATTGGGACAGTTGTGCCTTGGTTTGGACGTCATACCCGTATACCAATGTTTTATCACCTGTTATAAGGTTCTTCAGAGGTTCTGGATCATTCTCGACTTCATTCAGCAATTCCGGAGCAATGGTTACTCGACGTTGATTTTGGTCGAAATTCAACAGTTTCAGAACAAACTTTTCTGATACACATAAAATGCCCAAAACATTGGAAAAAATTGCATGGTATGAGCCAAAGGAAATGCCAACATCATCAGTAACCACTCTGATTATGGTTCGGCAATTTTTCTGAACGATTTTCTGTACTTCTTCCACATTGTCATAAAGTAACTGATATGCTAGGGTGTCCAGGGCAGTCATCGTCTTCTAGACCATCATTGTCACATTTATACCACTCATTAACTCTTGTCTTAAGTGTAGTAGATTCATGAAAAGCCATAGTCAACATTTCAGATGTGTTGCTGCACTTTATTCCACTTATCAAGCAAAGTTTAATGCAAATTCTTTGGTCCACCATTTTTTAAAGTAAAAATTTCCTGAGCACTACAAAACATGAACAACCTTTTCGACTGTAGAAACTAAACTGAATATCAAAACAGTTGAAAATGCAAACATACCTCAGGATAATGTGTACCAACAAGATAAAAAATATTTGAAAACCAGATGTATAAAGCCTGCAAATTTAAAAAATTCCCATTACTCTTTGATCATACCTCGAAAGCCTGCCCCAAATCAGTTCTCAACAAACAGGCCATTCAGTTGCTTCATGCAACCAGGAACACTTGTCAACAGTTCAATATCTCTATTCTTGTTTGCAGTGTGAAACCTGTCACTCCTATATGGGGACTATTTTGCTGTACTGTTCTTGTAGTATCTGTCTGATTTTCTCTTATCATTCACCAGGTCATTTTTCATGTGGTTTTGGGAGTCTTTAGCTGCAGAACACATGTAAAAAAATTCTCTTGGTATTCAAGAGCCAGCATGTCCAAGTTAAAACTTGATCTTTTGAATACATTTACCAACTTCTTTGTCAGAAGATAATGGTGAATATCGTTGAAACTTCAAGTTTTAACTTAGACATGATGCAGCTTGAACAGCAAGATAATTTCATACAAAGCTATTCTCAATGTTTATTCCACACAGTATTTATTGGCCTCATCTTTAAATATGCAAAAACTTGATAAAATTGTTGCCCGTTCTGGAATGGATTCTATCAGGTTGTAGAACAGGGCTGGCCATGGCGTGCTAAACTTCAGGTGGGACAGGTGTGCAGGCCATGTGTGGGCTAGGGCTCAACCTGTGTGGGCTTTGCTCGTTCCTTTCTGGCAGTACTCAGTACAGTGCAACATTTCATTAGTATTGTGGTGAGGCAGTTTTTGGCCTCCATAACTATCTTCAGATTGGCGGAATTGTGGTGTCAGTGCTGTTTATCTTTTGCTACAGTAGAGTCTCGATAGTTCGAGGTGAACGGGACCGGAACCACCTCGAACTATCGAAAACTTGGACTATCGAAATTTAAATGGGAAAGAGAAATATTATTACATTGTAAGTAATACAGGTCAGAATATGAACTTTATCAAAATAAAAGTATTTACACATGCATTTGCATTGGCAGAATAACAACAATTATTTATTTAGGCAAGTAATAGTGAAGTGTCTTTTTGTTTGGCGAAGCTGCAATGTTTTCTCGTGGCAATGTCACGCCACCGTCTCAGGAGCAGTAGGTCAGTTGGTACCACCTCAGGCTGTTGTTCCATGTAGCATATGGCGGCCTCGAGAGCAGCGTAACCATCGGTGCAGCCTCTGCCTCGTCATCCTCATCACTCTCACACTGTGATGGAATGTTAACCATGTCAATTATAGAAGAGTCTGTCACTTCCAACTGTTCGTCCGAATTTAACCACTCGCCTACTTCCACCTCTTCTGCCTCTTCACACCCTGGCAATCTTCTGATTAAATTACACAGTGGATGATCGACTTATCTGCTAAATCTTCAGTTTCTGTGTCTGGCATACTTTCCTGTAGAATTTTCCTCCATGACTTAGAAATTGTGTCTGACTTTATTTCGCTCCTAGATTTGCTAATCCAGTTCACGACGTCCTTCAAAGTCACTTGCTTCAAAGCTCCTACAGTGCTTTCGTTGTCTTCGGAATACAGGATTGACTGTAGCTATCGCCATCGATACTTTTTTTTTTAGACATTCCAGAACGCCCTGATCCATGGGCTGAATGAGACAGGTAACATTTGGTGGGAAAAACAAGGCGCGGATACCGTCGCACTGCAGTTCTGCTGCACTTGGATGTGAGGACGCATTATCCATGAGCAAAATTGCTTTGCATGGCAGTCCCCTTTCCTTTAAAAAATTCTTGCAGTCAGGTACAAATGAGTTAAAAAACCAGTTCTTGAAGATTTCCTGATTCATTCAGGCGTTATTCTGATGTGCATAGACAACCAGAAGAGCTGAGATGGATACATTCTTGAATGCTCTTGGCTTGGCAGACTTCCCAATCACAACTAGTTTTAGTTCTAGTTGCATTTGAAGCTGCCATAACTGTGAGCTGCTCTTTGCTTTTTTTGTGCCCAGGAGCACTTTTTTCTTTACAAGAAGCAAGTGTTCTCGCTGGTAACATTTTAAAATTTAGCCCAGTTTCATCACAGTTATATATTTGTTCATTAGACAAATTTTCGTCAGTTACAATTTTTTTAAACTCGACGATAAATTTTGAAATGGCCTGAGTGTCACCAGAGAGTTTTTCTCCACATACGTCTAGTTGACGCACTCCATACCTCTTCTTCCACTTGTTGAGCCAGCCCACACTAGTGGCGAAATTGTCATCTCCTTCCTGCAGCTGGTTTCTGAAAAACAAAGCTTTTTCTTGCAAGATTGGGCCAGAAATCGGAGCACCCTTCTGTCTCTGTTGGGTAAACCACATGAAAAATGCCTCACTTGTTTTTTCGAAGTCTGACTTCATTATACTTCTTCGACTGAGAGATTTGTGTGAGCGTTTCTGTGAAGAGAACTGTTCCAATTTAAGTCAGTTTCTTCACCAGTCACCAACAGTAACTTCACTGACACCATATTCGAGAGCAAGTTTTTTTATTGTTTCTCCTTTGTCAAGTCGTCTTAGTGCTTCTAATTTTAGAAGGCACAAATTTCCTCATTTTTGTTACAGCACTCATCTTTGTAAGGTGTACAACGGAACACACAGTCAACAAACAAAACAACACAAAACACTGTACAGTACAGGTACTGGGAACTACAGCAGCGTATGAACTTCCCAGTTTTTATCGGTAGCAGCCGGCAGCAGTCGGGGTATTTCGTGCCATACTGACAACAGATGTTCATGCAACAAGGCAGCGAGCTAATCGTCAGTGTTGATTGCATTGTTGTCTGCTTTGTCACTGAGCTGTACTCTCCCTATCTATCTTTTGCAATGATTTTTTCATTAACTCTCAAGACACTATTGTATTTGTTTGTGGTGTGAAGATCATTCACAGGTCCAGTGGCTGTTTGCACAAAAAGAGGTGGTCTAGCGATCTATCATCACAAGCCTTAAATAATGAATGGGAATGACAGAATACAGGGATGAGAATTTTGTGTCTATATATATTCAAATACGCACACAGTTCTCATCTCTCTATTCTGTCATTCCATTCCTTTTTGTCTATTGGATGGCGAAAACTAACATTTTTCTTACACCAGGGACATGTGCGTGCCGCCCCCCCCCCCCTTTTCACACACACACACACACACACACATTCTGTACATCAAGAAGAACTTTGTGCTAAATTTGTGCACAAAATTTGAGTCTGCTGTAAGGAAAATGTTAGTTTTTGCTGTCTAGTAGACACTTTGTTTTTGTGATGACTAGGAAATAAAAAATTAAGTAAAATATACATTATTCAAAAATTGTCATAAGAACTGTGCTGCAGGAATTGTTGTAAAATATCTCATGTCAACAAATTAAAGCCACAGTGGATGGGAGTCATCTGTAATGTAACATTATGCACTGCCTTTATTTTCTTTCCTCTGCTAGTCACTTGTGTAACATTTACATCTGTACTAGTTTAGCTGTCGATATGAATTGCAAGTTTTCAATAAATTAATGATTTGAGACGTTTCTGGCATGGTTTAAGTGCTAATTAAGAATTAATATTATTGATATTCCAACCTGTAGTTTCTATACAAATTAATAATTTACTGTACTGACAAAACTCTAATTTTGTATTTAGATTTACTAAAATGGGCCATTCTGCAATACCTGACTGACTGGTTTTGTTTTACAGGGAGGTAGGTATGTAGCTCTGGCTGATTACTGTGCAATGGGGCATAGTGAAGTCTCCATGCATGAAGGTGATACCGTTGAATTATTGAAGGTTGGCTGTGGAGGATGGTGGTACATCAGAGTATCAGGTCTGTTGATGTCACAGCAAGGCTTGCTCATGTGTTGGTGAAATTAATTTCCTTTGGATTTTTTTATTCAGCTTGTTATAATGTGATACTCATCTCCAGCTTCTTGCAACACATATTCAGAGAATCATTTTATTGATGCTCATGTAAGTCCACATCAATTGCACACTCCTCTATTCGTAAAAAAAAAAGTGTAAAAGAAATATCATCAGTGGAAGGCCTAGTTGGATTTCATTTCAGTTCATGGTTTCTCAAATCAGTCAAAACCACATTGTTATGGAACCAATATCATGTCAACTGAGTATTACATAAAGTAAAGAAAAGGCAACCACTCATCTTCAGCAGAGTGATGTGTGATGCATACACACATGCAGCAGGACATTTTAACTAGCTTTTGAGCCCTGGGTCATCATGTGTCAGGAAGTACACACATTCACACACACACACAACCGCACAAACACCCAAGTGCTTACTACTGCAGCTGCAGTTCGTCATTCGCAAATATGATTGATTACTTTGATGGAGCAGTTTAGTGTTAATTTCAGTGGTAATTGAATTTTAGGTATTTCAAATAATTTGGCTATGTGGTAATATGGAGACTGCTTTCATCAAAAACCTAATAGTTTGAAATCCTTTTCTTTTGAGATTGCCTGTGGAAATGTAAAAATGTAAATATTTATGTTTCAGTTATTAGTTTTCCTTGGTTGTTCTTTTTTCTGATGTTACTCACACACAAATAAAGAAAAGATATTATGTGGACATGTGTCCGGAAATGCTTAATTTCCATGTTAGAGCTCATTTTAGTTTCGTCAGTATGTACTGTACTTCCTCGATTCACCGCCATGATTTCATACGGGATACTCTACCTGTGCTGCTAGAACATGTGCCTTTACAAGTATGACACAACATGTGGTTCATGCACGATGGAGATCCTGCACATTTCAGTCGAAGTGTTCGTACGCTTCTCAACAACAGATTCGGTGACCGATGGATTGGTAGAGGCGGACCAATTCCATGGCCTCCACGCTCTCCTGACCTCAACCCTCTTGACTTTCATTTATGGGGGCATTTGACTTGACTTTCATTTATGGGGGCATTTGAAAGCTCTTGTCTACGCAACCCCGGTACCAAATGTAGAGACTCTTTGTGGTCGTATTGTGGATGGCTGTGATACAATACGCCATTCTCCAGGGCTGCATCAGCGCATCAGGGATTCCATGTGACGGAGGGTGGATGCATGTATCCTCGCTAACGGAGGACATTTTGAACATTTCCTGTAACAAAGTGTTTGAAGTCATGCTGGTACGTTCTGTTGCTGTGTGTTTCCATTCCATGATTAATGTGATTTGAAGAGAAGTAATAAAATGAGCTCTAACATGGAAAGTAAGCGTTTCCGGACACATGTCCACATAACATATTTTCTTTCTTTGTGTGTGAGGAATGTTTCCTGAAAGTTTGGCCGTACCTTTTTGTAACACCCTGTATACACAGTGAAGTCATTAAGGTCCAGTACTGACTTTCCTTTTTAAAGTGTGAATGTGGTGCAATGTCTGCTGACAGTAAAGAAAGTGTACATCACACTTTGTCCACAGTCCTAGCACTATCAAATTTTATCATAAAGTGCATTATCAGAAAAGATACACATCTATGACTTATCTTCAATTTTGGGTCATTCTGGTAGAGCTGTATTTTGTCACCAGTTACAGACTCCTGATTTTGACCTCCTGAAAGTATATTTACAAATTTATTTGTATGCAGTGCATTAAACATGAACTCCCTTGTTCATGGGCAAGTATCTGACTGAAAAAAAATCCTCCTGAAAGATATTAGCAGTGACCACTGCACCAAATGTGAATGCGCTAATTCTTGATTTGCGTCATCCTCACTCATTCTCTGAATATAAAATACATTTTCTACAGTGTGAATGCTACCTTTCAAATTTTTACAAAAACAAGGGGAAAAAAATCCCTTTTCATGCCATCCATTTTATTGTTTCTCATTACATTCATCTTTGAAATTTAAACTGTTTTCCTCGTATTCAAGACAATCCTAGAAACGTTTTCTCCTCTCATATTCTAGTACAAAACATGGTTCTGAAAGGATTCAGTAGCTTTCTCATGTGATGAATATACTGTCCAAGAATATTTTGCTTGACATTAGGGAATAAAATGTGTTTCAGGCAATAAACAGGGTGAAATAGGCAATGAAGTATTAATTAGATATTTTTCTCTGTCAAATAATCAACTGTATATCATGTTACATGACAGATTTCTTTAGGAATAAGAATGACGTGACATTTTCATTACTAATTTCATTGATAACTTGTGGCAAACAAATTATTGTATACCATTCACCATCAGTTATTCTTCACTCCCCTAAAGCAGTGGTTGTGACGTGAAGAGAGTATCCAAAGCAACAAGCAATTTTTTTTTTTTCATGAAAGTGCTGTGGAACATACCACTTTCGTTGATTTTGGTTCATCTTGGAACATCCAAACAATTGATTGTAGCTTAGTTACTGACCTAGTCTGACTCGTCAGAGAACAAAGTGTACAAATATGTACAATTTTTGCCTCCTGTAATAATGTTGTATGTCAATTCTGCATTTCCTCACATTAGTTGATGTGAGCCTGTTTTTGGGCTTTGCTCAAATTGTGTGAACGTCACTATAGACAGGTCTCTTTCACACCTACATCTTCAAGCGAAATCGAATGTACCACAGCCTTCAACATGTCCACAGATGCCGCCCTCTCACGGCAAGTCACAAGTCTCTTCTCCTGTCGTTGGGCAGCATCGATATTTTTTGAAGTGATGTATGACTTTGGTTGACCATCATGAAATTCATCACTGGCTGAAGCACAACCGCAAATTCTGCAGACCAATAAACACCCTTTTCTGAAAGTGATTGGTTATCAAAAGCTAAACAAAGTGTTCCGAGATGTCGTCGTTGATTTAGGCCATTACAAAAATCATAAAAACATAGCTCAGTAAAAACCTTCATGTGAATTTTCCATTGTTTCACAACACTGATTCTTTAAATGCTGTCTAAACAAATAACTTCCCAATTTCTGAATTGCCATTGTTAAGAACAATATATGACAAATAATAAAACCTCAGCACTGTCTAGCGGTCATTTGTAAAAACTTAAAAGGCAACCCTCATAGCATCTGTTGCCAAGCTCCTGAAACAAATTTCATTTTCACATAAATTTTATGTATGATTTTATGACCTAATAGAGCACTGTGAGCATAATGGCAAAAGATTACGCAACTTCCGTATAAGCTACTCACTGGTTGTAGTTTAACTATCTCGGAAATTGTGGGAAGTCATCACACTTAATCTCTCCTCCTATTACGTGAAATTCTGCATCTTTCTGTTTGCTGCTCATGTTCGGTCTACTGATGTAAAGAGTTTTCTTTATATTTCTATTTTTGGAACCATTGCTTCATGCTATGTGTAAAATGCACAGTTTATTCCTGAAGTGAATGTAATCTGTGATGGGATCGATGGTGAGAAGATGATAAACTGTACCCAACTCCTTACACCAAAATTAACTGAATTTAACACAAATTTGTGACTGACTGTTAGGACATGTAGAAATGTTCTTGATTATTATATTAACTGATCTGGCCATGTTCAAGTTATATTTTTCACTTTTGTTTTAAGTGGTCAGCTCCATTAAATTAGTGGTACTGTTTTTAGAGTTTATATGGTGATCTTTGATGAACAGTGTCGATTATTGAACTTACCATGACTTTTCTTAATATCTTTGTAATTAGTTTTGAAGAGGAGATGATTTGTTTCTTGGATATGGTGGTTCTCCCAGAGTAAAATATTTTATTGTTGTAAATACTTTTGGATTAAAAGAAACCATTCACCAAAAACCAGAAGCATTGAGTTACTGACAGGTGTGTGAGTGCATGCACATGCTTGTGAGCCCATACCCACACAACACACTGCCAGTTGAGGTGGCAGTAGTGTTGGGTGGGGTGTGTTGATACAGCAGTTATTGGAACCAGTGGGGAGTGGCGCACACTGCAGGTGATGATGGGGCAACAGAAGGTATGAAGAGTATAACTGTTGGGTTTAGGATGTGGGAACAGTGGGCTACAGATTACGGGAGTCAAGGATTTGTTGCAGTGATAGCTTCCATCTGCATAGTTCATAGAAGCTGCTGGTAGAGGCAGAAATCCAGATGAACCAGGTTGTGAATTTGGGCATGATATGCTCAGCTGGATGTTGTGCCTCCAGGTGGTTAACTTTGTTCTTGGCAACAGTTTGGCAGTGACTATTCATCCTGGTGGACACCATATTAACGTACAAAGTCTGTGAAGTTTTTGCAGCAAAGCTGGTATATGACATGGCTGCTTTCACAGGTGATGGAGGTAGAATAAGCCTGTGGCAGGACTGGAGTAGTAACTGCTGGGTAGGTGGATTGGGCAGGTCTTGCATCTTGGTCTACTTCAGAGATATGATCCCTGTGGCAAGAGTTTGGGAGTGAGTGGGGCACAGGAATGGACTAGAATGTTACATAGGTTGGATGGATGATGGAACACCACTTTAGGAGTGGGATGGATCTTTAGCGGGATGTTCCTCATTTCAGGTTGGCATCAGAGAGTGAAGAATGCCGTGTAGGCACCCATGGCTGGCCACAGATTTGTTTCCTTCTAAGGAAAAGTGGTTGTGAGTCAGGATATAGTTGGTAGGGTGTACAAAGTGCTATCAAACAGTAACAGGAATTTTTTAATTTCACGAGCTTTGTACATCTGATATTTTTTATTTGGTTGGTACACATGTTCCTGATGTATGTTTGTATATTAGCTGTTTTGAATAATTAGTTTATTGTTGACATTTGAAAAGATTATACATTTTTTTTAGAGTGCTCGGTGAGTTTTCATGTAACATACTTCATGACAATGTGGAAGAACTAAAGAAAATGGCTCTTAAAAATCGCCATATCACCATCAGGGATGTTGCTGATGATATTGGCATATCCCTTTGGCTCACGCCAACCAATTTTTCAGATATTTTATGCGTTTGACATGTAGCAGCAAAATTTGGTCCAAAATTGTTGAATTTTGACCATCACATAGCCATCGCTCAGGAATTGCTGAATGAAGTCAACAGTGATCCAGAACATCTAAAGAAGATGACGAAACATGGGTAGATGGGTACAACATTGAAACCAAGGCCCAATCATCCCAATGTAAACTGCCTGAAAGGCCAAGACCAAAAAAAATTCGACAAGTTTAATTGCATGTGAAGGTTCTTCTCACTATTTTCTTTAATTCAGTGGGATAGTGCATCATATGCTCCTGCTCTGCGGTCGTTTGGTGAATAAGGAATACTACCTGGAAGTTAAGCACATTCGTATGAATCAATTCAAAGAAAATGACCAGAATTGTGGCAAAACCACTTTTGGTAGTTGGATCATGATAATACTCCTGCTGATTCCTCAATGCTTATTCACGATTTCTTGGCAAAAAACAAACATGTTACGTTGTCTCAGTCACTGTATTTGTTGGGTGTGGCACCCTGTGACTTCTTTTTATTTCTGAGGCTGCAGAGAACCATGAAAAGAAGTCATTTTGCCATCACTGATGCAATAAAAACAGAATTGCCAAAGATGTTGAACACTACAATGAAAAGTGGGTGCCAGAAGTGCTTCCAAGATTGGAACAAGTGCTGGCACAAGAGTATTATATCTGAGAGGTTTACTTTGAGAGGGACAAAGTTGATGTTGATGAATTAAGATTCCTTAAGAAAAAAATATTCCTCTAATTTTTTGATTACACCTCACATAAAGAATGAGCTGGTGGGTTTAAAGTCTGAAGAATGTTCAGAGAGGTTAGTGTTCAATATCAGCAAGGCCATGGGTGTGAGTGTATTGGAAGATGGCATCAACAGTGAGGAGTAGCAATACAGGAGATAAAGGGGTGTGGGGACAGTGGAGAGTCAGTGAAGGAAGAGGTTAATATCTTTGATGTGGGAGGCTACGTTTTAGGCAATTGTTTGGAGGTGTTTCCCAATGAGAGTGGAAATTCTTTCAGTGGGAGCACAATAGTCTGCCACAATGGGGTGTCTAGGATTGTTGGGTTTGTGGATTTTGGAGATCATGCATACTTTGGATGTGTGGGGTGTTGTTGGGGTGAGGAGGGAGATAGACTTGGGGATCTGTGGATTTCGGTAGCGATTGTAGGTTATGTTGGACTTCTGGGATGGGGCCGCTGTCAGTGGAGAAGTCGGACACTTCGCGGAGATCTTCCATCAGAAAGTCACTGCTATAGTTAAATTCTTTTATCTTGGCGGTTCGCGCATGCCCGCCCAGACGCGGGAGATTGCTGCGTTGCCAGTTGTACGTGCCAAGAGAAGCAGCGCCATAGTATAGTTCGCAAACTTACATTTAGGGGGGAGCGCGCAGTTTATGAAGTAAAGCCATCATGGCCGCATTAACCCTTTCGCTGCTACAGAGACGTGCTCCCTGCATTCCGCGATGTGCGCGATTTTGTCATCATTGCACTGCTCGCCTGTGCAGACACATGGTGTTTCGACTGCTTTGACACACTTTATCATTCGATTTCACAAAAACTATTTGGCCCAAAAATTTGATTTTTACACATCTTCTTGACTGATACCTTCCCCCCATAAATGACTTAATTTTGTTTCAATGTTCAACGCAGTTATTATGAAGCATTAGATGTAGTAAACCAATGCACAAAATTTTGCAGAGGTAAAAGTTCATAGCGTATACTTTCCGTATGGTCCATTTTAGTTGCCACTAGAAATTTCAAAAAATTATAGTCAAATGAATAAAATTCATATTGTTTTTAAATAAAGAAAATATTAAGCATCGATCAAGGTTTGCCCTCAGAACCATTACGCTAACGCAGCTCGTCATGCAAAATATCTCCCGGAGGACCTTAATATATCATGCAAAATACCGACAAACACTGTTGGTATGATTATGAATTACTCACATTTCGTCGAAGTACAATAGGAAATAAACAATTACCGCTGTTCTTTATTGCGAAAAAGCAGTTAGTGAGAATGATACAAACACCTTTCCTTGCTATCACATGAATTAGGAGGCTTATTGCTTGTTTGGTTTAATTAATTAATAGAATATGAAACAATTGGTATAAAGAATGCTTTTTTCCAAACTTTCTATAAAAGAAAGTCTGCTATCAAGACATTGCTTTTGTTCAATTACTTTATTTATGACTGAATGTTTCTAAAACGGAAGACACTTGTCCGTGCTCTGCACTGCAGTCGAGCTCTGGCAACGTCGTTCTCTGTTCATTGGCTGACTGTGTTTTGTGACGTCAGATGCGCAGAATGAACCTAAACTCAGCCGCCGTCATAAATGACGTGCACTTTAGTTGTCGTGACACTGATGGAGTCTGTGTCTTGAGGGAGGATGATTAGGTCAGGATCTGTTTTCAGGTTGTGTATAACTGTCCTTTCTTTTGCTGGAAGGTTAGTGTTCTTAGGAAAGGACTTGGGGAAGGATGGTGAGGCAAAGAGTTGGAGGTATGGAATTTAGGGAAGATGACAATGGTGCAGTTAGCTCGGGGGGGGGGACCATGGTTGCATGGTGGTATGAACTGAAAGAGGCATTGTTGGAACTAAGCTGGCTTTGGTTGTTGTGACTGGTGGCAAAGAAGTGTTTCCACTGTGGAGCAGGAGAGTAGGTCTTTGACAAGTCCAGCCTGGTTGTACTTAAATGTGAGGCTGAAGATGAGGCCTTTGGGTAGGACTGAAACTTCTGTGGACTGAGGTTTTTGGTGGAAAGGTTAACGAAAGTGTCTTGGGCTTGCTTGGGTTCTGTATTTTGTGAGTGCTGGGAGGAAGTTTCAGATGATATCATACATTGAAAAGGTCAGCTAGGCAGGGTCTGGGTGCTATGAAGGATTGACAAAGGGTTTAAAAGAGAGAGAGATTATTAATTAATCACCGATGCGTCAGTTCTCAATTGTGTTCAGGAGACATATGGGATTGTTGACCCAGATTGCCTTCATGCAACAGAATCCTCGATGAAAATACCTAAGGGACCTATTTGAATATAAAAATGGAAATGAAAGCAAATTAGTGGAATTTCTTAAGAGAAAGATTAACAGATCAGAATTTGAACACTTTAGTGGTCTCCCAAATACAATCGAGACACCACAATAAAGAGCAAACCTGTAACAAAGCTCATGTACCATTAGAACATCATTTTTGGTTAGTGAAAGAAAAGAATAAGAAGAAAATTACTATATTGTGATATATTAATATATTTTGAACAAATTGGCATTAAACTTCTAAACATTGACAAATACACAATAAATGCATGACTTACATCTGATATTTATTTTGTGGATGGCACTTTCCAATAATCGCTGCTTTGTCAGTCCATTCCTTCTTAAAATTAAATGTCCTTGCATGTGCGTAAGTACATTTTATTCACACCCGAATTACCGAAATGTTTGTTCGTCGTTTCACATAGTTTTTACACAAAATAAAAATACAATTTGTAGCAATGCTATGCATTACGTCTTAACATGTCGGCGACCAAAAATTCAAGGGATAATGAAGTCTCTCTAATATTTCTTGACAAAAGATAGATTGTTCTTTCTTCTGTTTTGCAGCTTCTTGCTATCAAGTGCTGCGGCAATGAGTTTTAAATATCTGAGCCCAGTGGGTCATAGTGTTTGTTTAGAGTAATTAAACGCTGGACGCGCATCTTGGTATGGGCACACATAAAAAATAAATAAATAAATATTTCATCTCTTTACTCTTGCGCTGTGATGCTTAGCATCTTTACGAACTACAGCTCGTTGGCTGTCCTTTTCTTTAATGATTAATATCTCACATGCAAAGTAGCTGAAATCCAATAATATTACATACTCCACTCCTGTCACAGGCGTGTCCTACTGTATCTGATTCTGGGCCTCCTGTGAAATCAGCCATATCATATACCAAGAATTCTGTAAACACTGCACTGGTTTTTATGTCAGTACGACTACCAGCCAGCTGTCCACCAGGATGAATGGGAATCACCAACTGTTGCCAAGAATAGGGATGACTACCTGGTGGCACAATATCAAGCTGAGCGTAACATGCTCAGTTTCACTGGCTGCCTCACAACCTGACCATCTGGATCCTTCCATCCTCCAGCACCTTCTCTGAACAACGCAGATGAGTGTTATCCTTGCAACATGTACTTCTCTCCCATAATCGTCCTGGCCTCAATCTCCGGCAACCCACTGTCCCCACACCCTACACTCAACAGTTGCCCCTTCCCCATCCTGTTGCTCCCTCCCAGTTCACATCTTCACATCACTTTAAGTGTGTGCTGCTTCCCACTGGCTCTGACAATCACATGCATCACCCATGAGCCTGCCATTCCTCCGCGTCACATTGTTAGCCAGCAAACTGGCTGCCTCCCTCTGAACCAATAGCCACCCACCCCTAATCCCTCTTCCTGCATCCCAACTGTCTCCCCCTCTGCTAATCCCATCTGACATAACCCCACCACAACATAGTCCATCTACTGAAATGCAGCCAGCAGTGGTAGCACTGTGTGTTCAGCTGTCACCATGTAGATAAGTGTGTGTGTGTGTGTGTGTGTGTGTGTGTGTGTCTCTAGTTCGAAAAAGTATTACACCAAAAGCTAGCCAGGTTTCCTTTCTTTTTGTGTGTACCCATCGGTGACTCAGTGCTTCCACTTTTCAGAGTAGTCTCCTTTAATCGAACAGTATTCAGCATTTACGTGCTACCAGAGCTTGCCTACTCCATCACATACCTCAATGTTACTTAAATTGCTTCTTCAAAATCAATCCATTGACTCATTTTAAGAATAATTTGTACCATGTGTGTCATTCCCACCCATCCTTTAGCAACCTCTCAAGGCACAAAGTTAAATTTCATATTCTTTCTCTTTTCTCAAAGCTAATTTCTCTATCAGCATACTCATATTTGGCAAACAAATTACTTATGTGATTAATTGATATGTGTGATAAAAGATATATGCACCACCTACTAGATAGCTGTTCGCTGTACTGATTACCACTTTGTTTCCAGAGCATACTTAGGACTTTTATTGTTCAAATAATGTAATCATGTTTTATGATTTTACATGCCACGAGATGGAGTTCTCAGAAACCTAAGTCCGCTATAAGAAAAGAAAGTGACAGCTGGAAGTTTGTGTGAAATACTGTTTTGATATCAGTACAATAATACATGTGTATTTGTCATTATCTGATGTTCCATTCTGTTTTGCTTGCAGCATCACAACTGGAAGGATGGGCTCCTTCTGCCTATTTAGACCCACTAGGTAGAAAATCTTCCCGAAATTCTCAGTCTCTTAGTGGTCGAGAGAGTGGAAGATCAGCAGTAAATCCTCCAACGGAATAATGATGGAAATTCTTTTACATGCATCTGCTACCACCATTCCACTTAAAGTTACAGCAGGTTCCTTGTTGCCTTCATGAAGAAAATAAGCAAAAGGATTTAGCTTGCATGGTGATTAAGTGTACTTAAAAATGAAGAAATTTGTATCCAAACTTTTTGACATTTTTGATGGTTATTATGATTTAGTATTCAAGGCAAGCAAACATTTCTGTACTCGATCAGAGTTCCTGTAAAACTGACAGATTTTGTTGCCGGAATAAGGTGCAGGTCATAATTTGCTGTAACTTTAATTGTTAACTAGTGTGTAAGTGTATATAATTAAAATAGATAAACATTTTTAAGAAACATTTAATTATTTGATAGTCATATGTCAGGAACAATTCTAGTCCTGTGCACAAATGACAAGGACACCAAAAAGTGTTTTGTAAAATTTTATATGCAAGATATGTGCAAAATTTATATTCTGTTAATATTTGCAGTCAGGGTTTAAAGGATACATTCCATACTGTTAAATGAACATTTGAACTTATTTTTATGGAAAACAGATACAGGCAGTTGTTTTACAAACTGTTTGCTGTTTTGCTGTTCACCTGTTGCTAGTGGTTAAACAGTTTGTTTGTTACATGTTGTTATTAAAGATAATGTGGGAAGTAGTTATGGCTCAGAAATTAAAATATTTCTGTGCAGTTAAAGAATCTTGCCAAATTTTATAAAATTTTGGCTTTCATTGTATTTATTAAGTTGTGTGTGTGTGTGTGTGTGTGTGTGTGAGTGTGTGTGTGTGAGAGAGAGAGAGAGAGAGAGAGAGAGAGAGAGAGAGAGAGAGAGAGATGGGGATGCTTGAATGACTATGGGTATGAATTGTGCAAGCTTAATTTTGGTGCGTATGTGGAAATGTTCCGTGTAAAAATATATATGCCATTACAAGGAGATGTACATAGAGCATATACATTATCACACACACAGAGCACTAACATATTCATCAAAATGGTGAACTGATTCCTCTATATAAAATGTAATGTGATTTTACTAAGTCATTAATACAGCAGTTAATATACCAGTACAGCCTACCATCCCTTATTATATTTCATAATTTATATATAAATTTATAGTACCAATGAAGATGTTTCTCATTTGATAAGCAAGTGTTTGTGTCATTTATTTACAAATGTGTAAATGGTGATGCCGGGATGATTACAGTAGATGCTATTGAATTCCATAGAAGTTACATAAGAGCCTCTGTTCCATTTTTAGTGTTGCCCATATAATGAACAGCAAGATTTATGTCCAGTATTTTTTCAATGAAACACAAATAGTCTAATTATACCTCTATTGCCGCCATATCCAGTGAAGAATGCTATCTGGAGCAAGAAATTGTTGTACATCATGTAAAATTCTTACTTTCTTACTTTCCTTCTCTTACTTCCTTCTCTTACTTTCTTCTTTCAGCTTCTACACTGTGGAGGACATAAGAGTTTAGTATCTAATAATTTAACGTTTCTCGGTCCTAAAAAAATTTCATTTTTATGCATTTATCTCAGAAAAATTGTGTGCGTTTGTTGAGAAAAGCCAGTACTTTCTTAAAGTTTATTTTCAAAGGCTTTTGCTAAGTAAAAGAACTGATTTCTAAATCACCCTCAAGGAACTGTTGGGAGACTCTGCAAACTTATTAATACAGAATTATATACTGAATGATGAACTCTTAATGTGTTACATGCTAAATTGCCTAGTCAAAACAGGTATCATGTCTTCTTGTGTTATACTTGATTTTAATGTGGTCTTTTACAGAATTTTCATTAATTAACATGTAAATTTGTACCACACTTGAGGCACCAACCTGGGTTTCCTTGTTTTTTGTTTCTAGTCACCTGAGTTAACAGGCTGTCCTATTTCTGTGAAGAGACTGTATGTGATTATTCTATTTAGAACTACTTGTAGTGTTTCTGTGAATCTACTTTGAACATTAAACAGCTGAAAATACCTGGTTATTTCCTTACTGTGTCAACTTCATACCTAACTTTGTAGTTGAGATCTTGCTGTCTAGTATTACTCAGAGGTTCAGTGAAAAATCCTTACTGATTATTTTGTATAATAGTGTCTTCTTGTACAGTCTGAAAAATTAAATGAACGTGTTTAACCTGCAGTAAGGTGCTGGAATTTACCAGTGGCCTGTTCAGTTGGGGTAAATTCAGTAAAAAAGTATTTGAGGATACATGTTACTTCAGCTTACTTGGTGGTGGCACCCTGTTTGTAAACCATTTGCTACCTAGTCTTGCAGAGAAAATTGAGTATTTTTTTCTTTGATTCTAAAATGCAGAGGTCATTGTTTTAGGAACTGCTAAATTCGTATTTACTAACATAAATTATGCAGAACATTTTGATATGATCAGCCCTGCCAACATTTACAAGCTCAAATCTGTTCTGCAGTTCAACACCTTTCTCAGGTGCAGCACTTTCTCTCGTCGTAATATTGTATTATTCCCAAGTCATGAAAACATAATTCGTCCAACAGTGACAACTTAAATGTCACCATCGAGTCATTTGATGTTTGTTATGTTGACATGGCATTATTAAATTTGGTTATCTGTGGGATTAATTTCAAGTCAGACAATCAACTACTCTGGGATCTTCCTGCCGTATACAGTCATTGCTGAAAATCTCTCTCTTGCTTTTCATATCTGTTTTTTCAGTACATGTTGATTCCTGTAGAGAACTTCTTAGTTTGGGAGCTGTCTTTTCTATCTTGATAACTTCCAAGGTTCTATATGATGGGAGACCAAAGCTTCAGAATACAACATAGAAAGAAATATTACTGGCTGGGGAAAGAGACCACAAGAATAAGCACTTAAACTCAGAGCTCCACATCAGAAAGCCACAATTCTTGAACCAAGATTATTTCCCAGGTACTCACTGTGAATTTCTCCCACATGGAATACCATTAACAGTTTCTAAAATCACTCCATGATGAACATCCATGAAATGCAGTTCTGAAGCAAAAAGCATTATTACAGTCACGCAGCTGTAGCTTTGGAATCTCCTTCCTTAACTTAAGAGTTCACTATGAACTAAAGTTTGAGTTGGTGCTCAGTCACTAGATGAGTACTATTCATGATGAACACTGATCCCCCACTGTGAGTAGCAATAAATGTCTCACATGCTCTCTGGGAAATTTGACAACTGCCTTATGTGACCCCCCACCCAGTATAACATCAATTAGTTCATAAAGCACGCAGTAACACCCATTAATTCTATCTTCGTTGCGCTGCTGATGCATCTCTAGCTGTACATGTGTATTTACTTTCTTTTCTGTCTTTCAAATTAAAAACAGTGTTGTTACATCATGATGGTGGTGGTTGTGATTCAGTAATTATTCCATGCAGTTGCAATAACGCAGTGACTTGAGGGACATTCTCCTCTGTCATAATCATCTAGTTTCTGACGCGCAGTCTTTTCAGAATTCATAGTTTCTAGGCAACTGCTGCTATATTCATCATAAAAGACACCATTGAACTATTCCCACACACTCACTTCTGCCTCCATCTCCTTTATACATAATTATGTTGCTGTATTTATTTATTATTATTTTTAATTGGCTATGGCTTCCCATGCCCTGTCCTCTTTTAGCACTTAAACAGACAAAATGATAGGCCTAAGTAAGATGTCAGATAAACATGAAGTTTATACAGTGGTCACCCATTTAACTGCATTAGTGTTGAGCATATTTGATGGGTAAAGTGGAGAAACAACATTAATGTCCAGTTGGTGACAATGCACCTAAATACCTGTTGTAGGTATCAAAATCTGTCTTATATTATTTTGTGTGATGTCTGAAACCTATAATTAATTGCTATCAGTTGCTTCTTGAGGCCAACAAGAGAGTCTACTAAATGTCTTTTATGCTGTGTTTACAATACTTGTTGTCCTGGCATAAGGTTTTGGTGTCTGTCATTACTATGCAGCTGTTGTTACTAGGGCTAACATAGACTTTGAGCATTTCCTGTAACACATGTCCTTGCAAATCTTTCCTGTATTTAGGTATTCTAAAATCTACACATTTTGGTTTCATGCTTTACAGAAATCATTAATATTTTGTAGACAGGTACTTCCTTTCAGTCATTCAACAGAACAAGCTTATGGTTAATTTTAGGGTGCTGCATTTGCTGTACTCATAATATTTCATATCAGTTATTTTTCCTTTCTCTTCTTTAATTCTCTTCTTGAGCTAAGGAACAAAACAAGTATTGTTAAGTTGTGTGTAATGAGTCATGGAGACCAATCCAACAAATATAAATACTGCAAAAATTCCTACCAGAAATGAATTGAGAAGCTGAATAGAACAGTAGTTCGGTAATGGAAAAAGTAAATGCTTTTGTTGTGATAGGAATACTATTATTGTATGTGATTCCTTAATCAGTTCAAATACTGAAGTTTCAAACAATGCTAAGTAAAGAGAACTACTGTAATCATCTCTTTCACTCATATTACTTCAGTTTGTACCTTTTCTTAACAAGCCTTTTAATTTGATTGCAGGTTTTCTACAATACATTTTGCACACATGCATTTCTTGATATTTTCATTTGAATTGTATTACTTCAGAATATAGACAGTAATTGTATATTATACACATTTAAAGTACCAAACCAGGATTAGAAAAATCATGTTTTTCAAAAGTTGTTGTTACCCAAATTTAACATTTCCAAAGTAAGATGCTAAGAATGTGAATTTTTAATTGACAATCAGTATTTAAATAAGTATTTATGACTAGTAATTCAAAGTTAAGTTGATGAAATTTGTGTTATGCTTGTGTGTGCTATTTGAAGTTACCAAAACTTTTAAGTGTGCATGTGTAAGAATACATCATAATCATAAATGTATGCCGCTATCTGTAAATCAATTTCAACAAAGCTGTTTTTGTACCATTTGGGCAACAAATCATTGTAATACATTCCAGCTCATTACCTTTTAATACAGCAATCCGAATTTGTGTCTTGAACAGTAATAACAGTGTCAATGACCTCTTCTGTATGTGTACTATAAACAAATGATGTACTTTAAAGATCAAAGTTCCCTTAATTTGTTAATTTGAACTTGGATTTTATGTCCATTTACCAACTAAGCATTCCTTTATAGATATCAGTACTGCTTTCTTGTGATAACATATTGTATTTTGTACTGTATTCAGTCCTTTTATAACACTCACCGTCAACTAAGAATTTTTTAATGGTTCTGTAAATTAAATAAAGTAGCAGTATTGCTGTAGTTGATAAGGTTCGAAAGGAAAAGTACAAATAATGCTAACGTCAGTAATGCTGCCTTGTACAAGAGAACTTTGTAAATATTCCTACTTGTGGTGCTATAGTGACCTCCATCTTCCATGCGTTTCACCACATGTATTTATGATCCATTAGATGAACTTAAGGTTCATGTTCTATCTGAATTTATTCAATTTGAACCCAAGTACTTCATTAAAGTGCAAGCTTCTCAGTCTTATGTTGCCTGGGTGGATGATTTTCAGATAATTGATATGAAATTCATGAATGAAGACAGGAAAAAAATGGACCCTGTATGTTGAAGAAGATAGTCACAGCAAGTACTTCATTCTGAGAGTGACGTGTGTACTGGAAATGCCAGCAAGATTATCTGATAGAAATAATGTCAATATAACTATTACAGCCTCCTCATCAGGTTCACTTCTTACCTATGGGGAATTCTGTGGCTCCTGCTACACCCATTGTATTGCCATACCCATATATTTACAAAGATGTCTGTCTACCTTCACCAAATTAGAGTATCAGTACCTCAGGACCATTATTACCTTATGAAGCATGCAGGTTTAGTACTTCTGACCACAAAATTACATGCAATTCTTTTTTATTGTTGTCTTCCATTAAGTAAGATGAGAAAGCATGCTTTTCATACAAGCAGAAAATAAAACATTAATGTAAAGTTATAATACTGTACACAGCCCTACAGCTCCTGGAATGTTACTTAAGACTATGAAGTAGTATTTTGTATTAAAGATAAACAAGCCATTGAAACTGCCACTCTGTGTAAATTATATATAAATTCATAATCTATGCAGAGATAAGCCATGAGTCACATGGTGCTGTACATTGATTGGGTTATGATCACCAGTAGGCTGCAAAACATTTGCAGAAGAAAGAAACTCTGTAACTTAACTTGCAAAAGCAAATTATGAAGAGTTATCTGTTCAATTTGTTATGAAACAAACTGTTTTAAATTACTGACTTAAATTATCTGTGGTGTTCAGATTTTGTATTATTTATTAAATCTCACAAACAGTTACATTTAGGGCTTTTTTTCTACATCTCATTATTTCTTTGATGATCAGAGTCTACAAGAAAGTATGGAAGGGGGCTGTTGAAAACTAACAAGTGATTTCTCTGCTTGGTTTTAATTTCATTTCATTAGAAATAAATAAATATGAAAAATGTATCCTGGCATGCTCAGAAATTCCTGCCAATAGCTGATATTATACTGCTAGTGCCACAACAATTAAATAAAAGCTCATTCAATTTATTGTTTGTTCACAATTGTATTGAAATTGTCATTTCCTTTCAATTTTTATAATTTTCATGCCTTAGGAATGTATTGCTTTGCTTGATTTATTGGTAGCCTTATTTTTCATGAGGCATCACCCTCTTGCATTATTGATACAATCAATTTATTCTAACACCTTTCAGTATATTACTGCACATGACATTAGTTTTATTTTATCTTTATTTTATGTGTTCACCAATCTAGTCCACAGTAAAGTGTATAGAGTGCTCATATTATTCAACAGTGATCATGTCATTTTGCATTGTCCTTGTAACAGTATAGTACGATGGGAGCAAAGTATAATTATTTTCTTAGGAAGTAAATAATATTCAGTGAAACACAACTTAGGGAACTCAAGGTATAAAACTTGAGACAAAAAAATTCTAGTAAAATGGCCATTTACAAAGATGACTATCCAGTCTGTAGGTATAATTTTTCAGATATATTTTTGGAGTATAGGTATTTCTTTTTTTGTGCTCATATTTAGTGTGTCAACATAATAAATAAAAGTGATGTTCCGACATTTGTGCTCTATATTATTGATATTGGGAAATCTTAATAGATGATCTGCATTGTTGGCACATTTGCATTAACTACATAATTGTTCCTGGTAATATACAAATGTTTGATTTGTAAAAGCGACCATCAGTATTTGTTGTGCATGTCCGATATGCTTCATCAATGTAACAGTGTCTTTTCCAGTAACATAATGTTGTTTTCCCTTTATTTCTTATGCATTAAATACACCTTGAAATTTTTAGTGTAAGTTGTGCTGTGTATAAAATATTGTTATCGTGATTCTCTCAAAAAAACTTTTATTTTGGTGATGTGTTTTTCTTTTCTGAAGACAGCGAAATATTCAATTATATTCAGTGATGTTAGCCTTTTGAAAGACTTTGTTCTACATTGGAATACCATCTTTGCAACTTTTTATGTTGAAACTCTGACAGTATATTTGCGGAAAATGATGTGTCTGGATGTATATATATCAATGTCTGTTTCATCATTTGTACTAAAAATTTGGTTTTAAATTGTAATTCATTGAGACATACTATGTGTGAAAAGTACAAACTTTTATAAACAAGTATGAATGTTTTGCAGAAAACATGATCCAATCCTACTACTAGATGTGAAATACATTTCATATAACATTGGAAAATACTTGCATTGTTGCTTGTTTAGGTGAACTGCTCAGAAAACATTTTCATAATCAGGTTGCCATATTCATAATTTTTTGAAAAGATTCATTTTGTGAAATGTCATACTGAATTTTGTCACTGGAATGATCTGATATTAAACTGTTGTATTACTGAAATCCATATCAGTGTTTAACTTTTTTCTAAATATAGTGCTACTCATTTGTAACCTGTTCATTTTAATTTCTTTCCTTAAAAATTGCAATTTTTACTAATGTCTCTAATCAGTAGTCCGAAGCAATCTAAGATGGTCGCAGATTTGTAGACTAGTTGAAGAAGTATTCTATTATCTGGGTGCTGTAATATGTTACTGGTAAGTTGTGGTTGCCGTATGCAACATTTAGTTACCTATATCAGTAAAAGATGATGACCACCACCACCACCACCACCCCCCCTCATCAGATATGCTAACCTATGGTAAATACAGAGTTCTGAATCAGTCTTTTGCACATATTCACATTCGTGTATAAGTAAATGCTTGATGTGATGCCATTACACAGTCACTCTTAATTATGGATCTGATGATGGTAATGTCATGAAAGGGGTGATCAAATACACTGCTGAACATTCAAACTGTAGCACCAAGAAGACAGCATGCAACGAACACCAAACTGGCATGAAGTGTACTATATGCTTGGATATGCAAATGAGTAGCATGTTGGCATGTACTTAGGAATACCTCATTGTACATTCTTTAAATAAGTATAAATTATGGGGCCTCTCATTTAGAAAACACATTTTGTCTTTTTTTGTTAGTGAGAAGATCACATTTTGTCTTTTTTTGTTTGTGAGAAGATCACATTATGGCTCATGGAAGAAGGAACATTTATCAACATATGTTGGAATTCAACAGCAGCAGGATCATCGCCTATCAAGGCTGCAGTTTTGAGTTTATCTTTCCATAATATTGCTGGTCATGTTGGTTGGTATCTTGCAACTGTCATGCTAATGTCATGTGAATACAGAATTGATGGGTTCAAGAGGACCTTGCAGCATTATGTGGCACCACATGACTAGTGCCAGAGAGGAAGACATATTGTTTGCTTGGCCATTCAGGATCGTACAGGCAAGTCATATGTCTTGACTTTGAAAGTGCTAGCAGCAAGACAAGTATCTGTAGGGACAGCACCATGGACTGTTGGCACAGGGACCATTATTGTAGTGTCTTGTGAGGCAGCAGCAGAGAGAATTGCAGTGGACAAAGAAATGGCACCATGTCAGCTGTTCAGCAGAGTCCTACACCCTCATGATTGAAGTACCTGTGTCTGGAGCAGAGGAGAATGGACATTGCCAGATAGCATTTGTTGTAGTCATATGGACTCAGCACCTTGGGTGGTGTATGGGGTGTCATTGAATGCACAACGCATCACCTTAGGTTCGTGTGGCCTGCAATTTGGTCAGCCACTATTATATTTATGAAATGTTACAGCTGACGGCAATGCTCTGTCATCAAAGTATGCATGACATTGCCTTTGAACAAGATAATGTGTGACCGTATGTTGCCTTGCTGTCCTGACCTGTCTTTGGTACAAAGCGTATTCAACTTGTGCCCCGGCCAGTACATGCTCCATATCTCTCACTCACTGAAAACATGGTCAAGGGTTGTCAAGAGACTGGCACACCACCACTCGCCAACCACAAAATTGATGTCTTTGAACATAGAGTTGAAGCATCATGAATGAATATGGATAGGGACTGCAACTGCTGTGTTCGGATGCAGGCTGAGTTGGCATCCCTTCGCTCCCAGCTTCAGGCAGTGTTGGCTTCGGTCACACAGCTTGAGGCTGTTGCCAATGGGCATCACTGTGGGGGTCGGGATGGGGGTTTGTCGGGGACGGCCAGCTCGTCCCACGCATCCCCTGATCGGACTACGACTGTGGTTGCCCGGGATACTGCCCGCATTGAGGCTGATCCCTCACCTGTGGTAGAGTGGGAGGTCGTTTCAAGGTGTGGCAGGGGGCGAAAGACATTCCGGAGGGCTGAACGGAAAGCCTCTCCAGTTTGTCTGACGAACCGGTTTCAGGCTCTGTCTCAGGCTGATACTGATCTTCGGCCTGACATGGCTGCTTGTCCTGTTCCAGAGGTTGCCCCTCAGTCTGCAAGATCCGGGCAGTCGCAGAGGGTGGGCTTACTGGTAGTTGGGAGCTCCAACGTCAGGCGCGTAATGGGGCCCCTTAGGGAAATGGCAGCAAGAGAGGGGAAGAAAACCAATGTGCACTCCGTGTGCATACCGGGGGGAGTCATTCCAGATGTGGAAAGGGTCCTTCCGGATGCCATGAAGGGTACAGGGTGCACCCATCTGCAGGTGGTCGCTCATGTCGGCACCAATGATGTGTGTCGCTATGGATCGGAGGAAATCCTCTCTGGCTTCCGGCGGCTATCTGATTTGGTGAAGACTGCCAGTCTCGCTAGCGGGATGAAAGCAGAGCTCACCATCTGTAGCATCGTCGACAGGACTGACTGCGGACCTTTGGTACAGAGCCGAGTGGAGGGTCTGAATCAGAGGCTGAGACGGTTCTGCGACCGTGTGGGCTGCAGATTCCTTGACTTGCGCCATAGGGTGGTGGGGTTTCGGGTTCCGCTGGATAGGTCAGGAGTCCACTACACGCAACAAGCGGCTACACGGGTAGCAGGGGTTGTGTGGCGTGGGCTGGGCGGTTTTTTAGGTTAGATGGCCTTGGGCAAGTACAGAAAGGGCAACAGCCTCAACGGGTGCGGGGCAAAGTCAGGACATGCGGGGAACAAGCAGCAATCGGTATTCTAATTGTCAACTGTCGAAGCTGCGTTGGTAAAGTACCGGAACTTCAAGCGCTGATAGAAAGCACCGAAGCTGAAATCGTTATAGGTACAGAAAGCTGGCTTAAGCCAGAGATAAATTCTGCCGAAATTTTTACAAAGGTACAGACGGTGTTTAGAAAGGATAGATTGCATGCAACCGGTGGTGGAGTGTTCATCGCTGTTAGTAGTAGTTTATCCTGTAGTGAAGTAGAAGTGGATAGTTCCTGTGAATTATTATGGGTGGATGTTACACTAAACAACCGAACTAGGTTAATAATTGGCTCCTTTTACCGACCTCCCGACTCAGCAGCATTAGTGGCAGAACAACTGAGAGAAAATTTGGAATACATTTCACATAAATTTTCTCAGCATGTTATAGTCTTAGGTGGAGATTTCAATTTACCAGATATAGACTGGGACACTCAGATGTTTAGGACGGGTGGTAGGGACAGAGCATCGAGTGACATTATACTGAGTGCACTACCCGAAAATTACCTCGAGCAATTAAACAGAGAACCGACTCGTGGAGATAACATATTGGACCTACTGATAACAAACAGACCCGAACTTTTCGAATCTGTATGTACAGAACAGGGAATCAGTGATCATAAGGCCGTTACAGCATCCCTGAATATGGAAGTTAATAGGAATATAAAAAAAGGGACGAAGGTTTATCTGTTTAGCAAAAGTAATAGAAGGCAGATTTCAGACTACCTAACAGATCAAAACGAAAATTTCTGTTCCGACACTGACAATGTTGAGTGTTTATGGAAAAAGTTCAAGGCAATCGTAAAATGCGTTTTAGACAGGTACGTGCCGAGTAAAACTGTGAGGGACGGGAAAAACCCACCGTGGTACAACAACAAAGTTAGGAAACTACTGCGAAAGCAAAGAGAGCTCCACTCCAAGTTTAAACGCAGCCAAAACCTCTCAGACAAACAGAAGCTAAATGATGTCAAAGTTAGCGTAAGGAGGGCTATGCGTGAAGCGTTCATTGAATTCGAAAGTGAAATTCTATGTACCGACTTGACAGAAAATCCTAGGAAGTTCTGGTCTTACGTTAAATCAGTAAGTGGCTCGAAACAGCATATCCAGACACTACGGGATGATGATGGCATTGAAACAGAGGATGACACGCGTAAAGCTGAAATACTAAACACCTTTTTCCAAAGCTGTTTCACAGAGGAAGACCGCACTGCAGTTCCTTCTCTAAATCCTCGCACAAACGAAAAAATGGCTGACATCGAAATAAGTGTCCAAGGAATAGAAAAGCAACTGGAATCACTCAATAGAGGAAAGTCCACTGGACCTGACGGGATACCAATTCGATTCTACACAGAGTACGCGAAAGAACTTGCCCCCCTTCTAACAGCCGTGTACCGCAAGTCTCTAGAGGAACGGAGGGTTCCAAATGATTGGAAAAGAGCACAGATAGTCCCAGTCTTCAAGAAGGGTCGTCGAGCAGATGCGCAAAACTATAGACCTATATCTCTTACGTCGATCTCTTGTAGAATTTTAGAACATGTTTTTTGCTCGCGTATCATGTCATTTCTGGAAACCCAGAATCTACTATGTAGGAATCAACATGGATTCCGGAAACAGCGATCGTGTGAGACCCAACTCGCCTTATTTGTTCATGAGACCCAGAAAATATTAGATACAGGCTCCCAGGTAGATGCTATTTTTCTTGACTTCCGGAAGGCGTTCGATACAGTTCCGCACTGTCGCCTGATAAACAAAGTAAGAGCCTACGGAATATCATACCAGCTGTGTGGCTGGATTGAAGAGTTTTTAGCAAACAGAACACAGCATGTTGTTATCAATGGAGAGACGTCTACAGACGTTAAAGTAACCTCTGGCGTGCCACAGGGGAGTGTTATGGGACCATTGCTTTTCACAATATATATAAATGACTTAGCAGATAGTGTCGGAAGTTCCATGCGGCTTTTCGCGGATGATGCTGTAGTATACAGAGAAGTTGCTGCATTAGAAAATTGTAGCGAAATACAGGAAGATCTGCAGCGGATAGGCACTTGGTGCAGGGAGTGGCAACTGACCCTTAACATAGACAAATGTAATGTATTGCGAATACATAGAAAGAAGGATCCTTTATTGTATGATTATATGATAGCGGAACAAACACTGGTAGCAGTTACTTCTGTAAAATATCTGGGAGTATGCGTACGGAACGATTTGAAGTGGAATGATCATATAAAACTAATTGTTGGTAAGGCGGGTACCAGGTTGAGATTCATTGGGAGAGTGCTTAGAAAATGTAGTCCATCAACAAAGGAGGTGGCTTACAAAACACTCGTTCGACCTATACTTGAGTATTGCTCATCAGTGTGGGATCCGTACCAGGTCGGGTTGACGGAGGAGATAGAGAAGATCCAAAGAAGAGCGGCGCGTTTCGTCACTGGGTTATTTGGTAACCGTGATAGCGTTACGGAGATGTTTAATAAACTCAAGTGGCAGACTCTGCAAGAGAGGCGCTCTGCATCGCGGTGTAGCTTGCTCGCCAGGCTTCGAGAGGGTGCGTTTCTGGATGAGGTATCGAATATATTGCTTCCCCCTACTTATACTTCCCGAGGAGATCACGAATGTAAAATTAGAGAGATTAGAGCGCGCACGGAGGCTTTCAGACAGTCGTTCTTCCCGCAAACCATACACGACTGGAACAGGAAAGGGAGGTAATGACAGTGGCACGTAAAGTGCCCTCCGCCACACACCGTTGGGTGGCTTGCGGAGTATCAATGTAGATGTAGATGTAGATGTAGAATTACACACCCGTGTCAGTCATCCGACCTCAGTTTGAACCTGTGCTCAGCTAACTTCGAGCTATTGTTACCACCAGAGGTGACAGCTCTGTGTACTAAATTTTGCACCCTGTTCATCCCCTAAGCACCTACAAACTTTGTCATTTATTCTTCCAACAATACTGTATAGGCCCAAAAAGTAAAATTTTGTTGTGTTGTGTATACTTTCTGGTCATGCATGTTTAAGGGCCAGCAGTGTATTAAGAGTATGTGTACCATTTAAGACTGAGCAATAAAATATTGTATCATACTATGATAACACTAGAACTCCTCTTTTGACTGATGTCAAGTTTTACAAGTTCTGTTAATTGTTCTGTACTACTTAAAATTTCTTTTCTGTTAAGATTTTAACTTAGCCGAAACATGGGTATCCTTTGAGTGTAAATATACAAGAAACCAAATATTTTGCAAGGAATGTGGGTCTGTGTGTTATATGTTTGGGAACTAGGACTCCAGCTTCTGGTATTAAACATGTTACATTTTAAAACAATGGTCAAGGTTATGATTACCATTTCTGGAATCTTGTGGTGTATACTTTATTTTTATTACAATGTTCATGAGCAGTTTTAGCAGTGATAATATGTGATCCAATTAAATAGCAGATTTAGCATTGATGTAATAGGAGGTAGTGTGGTTTTTAAAACTTATTTCCATTTCTCCACTTTGCGAAATATTCATTTGGTATATTTTCCTGGCTATTTTTGTTGCATTACCACAAGATTTTTTTCCATTATTCTGATTTGTTTTTCTATTTCAAATTTTTAAGTTTCAGTGATAACCAGAATAGAGAAAGATATCAGTTGGACTACACCCTGATACAGAAAAGATTTAGGAACTGCCTGAAGAAGGCCAAAGCATACCCAAGAGCAGACATAAATTCATACCGCAAACTTGTAGTGCGAGAAATACAAGTGAAGCTGATGAAAGTATGTAGCGATGAATGAAATTAAAGAGTAAACTTGAGGAGGTAGGTAAGGCTCTAGAATTGGAAAAACTGGCAAAGAGGTAGAGTTGAAGGATGTGTAAATGACAAATGGATTAAAATGAGGCAAGGACTTATGGACTCTACCAAAGAAGTACTAGGAATCAGACTGTAAAATATTATCAGGAAAGAATGGATCATGGAAAACATGTTGAAAAAGATGGGAGAACAGAGAAAGTGGAAAAACATGGACAATGAAGAAGGAAGAAGGCATAAAGAGGTACAGGAAACTGAATAATGAGAGAAACTGAAGAAGCAAGGGAAAGATGGATGAAAGAGAGATGTGAGGAAATGGAGAGAGGGAAAGTATGAAATTCTGTACAGATTGAATAGTGAGATAGTTTTTGAAAATAAGATAAGGAAGTCTAACATGGAAATAGGAGGAGTGGATGGCACATTAACTAACGAACCACAGGAGGTTTAGAGCAGATGGAAAGAATATATACTATGCCTGTATGAGACGGATCAAATACTGAGTTAAGTCAAGATTGAAGAGGAGGAATGTATTTAGAAGATGGAAAGGCATACAGCATCTTAGAAGCAGAAATAGAAAAGGTACTGATGGAGATGAAGAAACAGAAGGCATGTAGAATCAATAACTTGCCAGTAGAAGTGTTGAAGAGTTTGGGACACAGGGAAGGAAGGGAAAAGTCTGCTCTGTAATGATATATGTGACAAAGGCGAACGGTCAAATGACTTTCTTGCAATGGTAATGATACCAATAGAGAAAAAAAATACCAAAATGCACCTGCTCATTCATTCATCATTGCATGTGAGAGATTTTCTGGCCAAAAACAAAACAACAATCATGCCTCAGCCACCATGTTCAACAGATCTGGCACCCTGCGACTTTTCCCATTCCCAAAACTGAAGAGACCTATGAAAGGATGAAGATTTTCAATGATTGAGGAAATAAAAACTGCATTGCTAGAAGTACTCAAAGCTGTACGAAAAAGTGCTTCGAGGATTGGAAGAAGCATTGGCACAAGTGTGTTGTATCTGAGGGGGATTACTTTGAAGGGGACAACATGAATATTGATGAATAAATAAATAATTTTTTCACAAAAATATAAAGTCTCCTTACTTTTTGAACACATCTCTTATCTTTCTGCTTGTTTTAGTTCCCCTTTGTACTTTGGTAATCATTCCAGCCACAACCATATCATGATCACTGATGTCAATTTTGACGTGGACATCCTCAAAGAGGCTATGTCTATTTGCTGCCATTATATCCAATACATTTCCATCCTGAGTGGGGTTCCTATCTGTTCTAGGTAGTTTTCAGAGAAAGTATTAAGTAATGTTTCACAGGATGACTTGTCACGCCCACCACTGACAAAACTGTAATTTTCCGAATTGATTGTTGTGTGACTAAAATCTCCGACTATGATTACCGTAAGATTGGGGAGTTTATGTACAAGCAAACCGAGGTTTTCTCTAAAGTTTTCAGTTACATCAAGAGATGAGTCTGGCGGCTGATAGAAGGATCCAATTATAATTTTATGATCGCCCCCTGACACTTAGTTTTTTCCTATCAATTTCACATGCAGCCTCAATTTCTATCTTGGTGGATTTGAGTTTTTTGTCTAATGCAACACATATACTACTTCCCATTAGCCTATCCTTTCGATATACACTTAAATTTTCCCCAAAAATCTCACTGCTGCCAATATCAGATTTCAACCAGCTTACTGCACCTAGTGTTACGTAAGCTTCACTGCTTTTCAGGAACTCTTGGAATCCAGCACTTTGTCACGAATGCTTCGGCAGTTAAGCACTAGAATTTTAATACTCTCACCTGTGGGAGGCATTTCTTTTAATCTTACACGATACCTCTGGGATTCTAACAGATGTTGTTACCTGGAATGGATGGAGAGTCATCTAATCTAAAAAATCTTGTTTGCACCCCACAACGTAGTCGGCAGTCTGGCTAGCAGCTTCTGATCTGTAGTGCATACCTGACCCATTTAGGGACATCTTACAGTTCTCAATCCCATGGCGCAAGTCTAGGAAGTCGCACCCTAGCTTGTCACAGAACTTTTGAAGTCTCTGGTTCAGTCCTTCCACTCGACTCAGACTTCTGGGGACAATGCTGCAAACTTTAGGCTTCGTTGAAACTCCTTGTGCAAGGCTGGTCTTCTCAACATTCTTTGCCGGTCGCTGGAATGATCCATGTCTGAACTTGGAGCCTGGACGACAGGCATCTTTTATTCCAACATGTGCCAAAATCTGCAGTTGGTTGCATCCTGTGTAACGTCTGATTATCATGCACGTTGATGTGTCTACGTGAAAGAAACAGCAGCCTTTATCTCCTCATACTGCAGGAAGTTATGAAGATGACTGTTTAATGTTCGTCAGTGACAAGGTGCCCAGGGACAGAACAAGGTTTTATTGGGGAAGCACGCGCCCTTCGAAACAAACCATCTCGACAATTCGTTTTACACAATTTAAGAGAATAAAAAAATACCTAAATCTGAATGGTCGGCGAGGGTTTGAAGCGCTGTCCACCTGAATACAATTCCAGTGCCTTAATATTGCAAAAAATGAAATGATCGTGTGGCACTGAAGGCCAGGAGAGACCCCATCCGGGGAAGTTCGGCCGCCAGGTGGATTTCGTATTTCATGTGACGCCACATTGGGCGACTTCTGTGTTGATGATGATGATGACAGCACACCACCCAGTCCACGAGAGGAGAAAGTCTCCAACCCAGCCAGAAATCGAACTGGGGCCCGTTGTGGTAGCAAACACGTTACCACTCAGTTTCTTTTTAAATCTCATCTCCTTCGATACTGTTCGTTGCAGTTGTTCAAGGTGAACGTCCCATGACACCCGTTCCAGTTCGTCGTTGATCTGTTCACTCAGTATCTGCCAAGCAGGCGGACTAGGTTTCTTGTGCTACTAACACTGAGTGGTTGCATTCCGCAATGATGCTCCCCGTAGCCTATGTACCGTAGTTACAGAGGCAATGTTTGTGTTGGCCAATGAAATAAAGTACGAAGTTGCCCTTCCAAACTACCTGCAAAATCTTTTTTACTGCATGTTTAGCAAAAATTACACAGGATGTGAAACTGAAAAGTAAGTTATTCCTTTGCTGGTGTTGCGAAATCATAATTCGGGTGCGCTTTCCTGTTCCAGTCCTTGTTTTGTTTTATTTTACTTCGTCATTTTCAGTCAAGTTCCTCGCTGCCGATGCACATGGAACCTAGAGCTGGAACAAGGAACCAAGGAAATCGTGAAAGTAACCTAATGCTACTCACTACTAATTTTCTCATTGAAAATAATCAACTATTTCGAGATAGTTAGATGCTTATTTTTATGGAAATGTATTACTCGTTGGCGAATGGACTTACTCTATTTGTTCTGTGGCATATTTCGTACGTATCTATTCACAAACGCGCACCAGTGACTCTAGTATGCTCTTGCTATGTATTCGTGAGATGTGAAATGCATAAGCACGATCTGACTGTGCTGCAGCGTGACGTCAAATGGCGGTACTCAATGGTTGCCCCTAATTGCGTCCATTGGTTCAATTACGAGCGGGTCACATCGTCTGAGCTTACGACTCTGCGGCTGAGAACGTTGCCCGACAACGTATGAGAGATGGCAACCGTGATTAACTTTTACACGCTTTCGACCAGTCTTGAAAACTAACAGGGAACAGTCTAAAGGGAGCCACGTTGCCAGAAGCACGGTTAAGTTAATCTGACGTGTTTAGTTCGTGTGGTTATCGAAAGGAAGTATGATTTACCACTACTCTGGACCTCTGAAATTACTGCACCAAAGCCGAAGTTAACGTTACGTTGGTCACTGCTCCTGCTCCTGCTCAACGAGATTTGTCGCGAAGTATCTTTGACAAGGAGATATAATTTTTGTGGTTGCTTAAATAAAAAAAATCGTAAATGAAGGTAATCTTGGATGGAATGAAACCAAGACAAGATAAGAGTGCAGCAAAACAGTAGCTGATAAATTGTAACGCAATTTTTGAGTGCGCAAGAGCATTTGATTCTTCTCAATGATAAAGATATGTGATTTTCGTCGTCTTGAGGTTCGTATACCTTCTCTGAATCACTTTTTTTGCCCTCACAGTTGTTTTTCATTGTTAAATACCGTGCAGAAGTCATAGGCAAAAACCACGTGAATTATACGTGCATCTTTCCATTCTGACACTATCTACATGGTTTACCCGAGCTTTAGCACTTTGTTAGGTTTCAGTTGTGTCGATTTCTCGCCTTTCTTACCAATCCGGAGAATTTCACCCAATCTAGACTACACAGAGAGTGGCAAACGTGTATCTGAAATTGTTCTCTGCAAGTAGTGTTGAACCAACTCTTTTTCCTAGAGGTTGGTTGGTTGGTTTTTGGGGGAGGAGACCAGACAGCGAGGTCATCGGTCTCATCGGATTAGGGGCGGATGGGGAAGGAAGTCGGCCGTGCCCTTTGAAAGGAACCATCCCGGCATTTGCCTGGAGCGATTTAGGGAAATCACGGAAAACCTAAATCAGGAGGCCGGACGCGGGATTGAACCGTCGTCCTCCCGAATGCGAGTCCAGTGTGCTAAGTACTGCGCCACCTCGCTCGGTTTTTTCCTAGAGCCCGGTTAAAATCTTGACGTCTCATTGTAGTGTTTCCGCTTGCTAGACTTGACCGTTTAATCCTGCGACGTTCAGTGTTGAATAAAATGTGACTATTGGCCATCTTTTTGTATTTCAGAAGACACTATACAATTGTACTCGTATATACGACATCTGTATCCGTTTTTTATTTATTGTCACAGACATATCTGTATTTATTGTAGACTTTGATGATCTCAGGTTTCTTTATACTATCTGTTTATTCATTACAGTAGTTGCCGTACCAGCATGTAATGTGGAAATGAAGATAACGTTCGCCTTCGCTTATATCACGGCACCAGAACATACTGGTACGTAAAACGTATTTGAGGCACATTGTTTTTTATATTCGATATTTCATGTGGAACTTGACACTTATTTTTCTTATGCATCCCACCAAAAGATAACCTGCAGTTTTGATAGCGAATGGGAGAAGTAAACTCATTGAAACAAAACAAGAAGTGTAAGCAATATGGGTATAGGAATCTTTCAGATACATGGAGGATTTTAGCGAGATATGATTTATTTGTTAAATAATTCGGTAGGATAAAAGATTTGTAAAACTGAATGCTGTTGGGTAGTTTTAAGATAGATTAATTTATTCAAAAGAAATTAACCTTACACAGCTGGCCGCTCTTTCTCTCGCACATGCGCTTCGGTTCTCACGCTAGTAATAATGCACCGATCACAACAGAGGAGATGCTGAGAGATACCTGACATAGGAAGATGAAAGAGAAAGGGGGGGGGGAGGTGCGAGACTTTTGCTGCTCTCTAGTTTTCCGAGAAAATAAGTACGTTTGCGTCTGTTGGAACACAGTGACTAACCGAGTCTTCATATTGAAAAAAGCGACATGGCAAGAGAAAATGCGGCTAATTGTGTGACTATTCAGATTTTACCGCAAAAGTGAGTATGATATTATTATTGAAAGCGTCGAATAGGCACATGATATAAAAATCTGTGTATTGGACCTCTGATGTCTCGGTCGTGTTTGCACTTGCATTGTGAACAGGCGAGTTACCAATTGGTCGGATGTACTACAACGCATCACGGCAATAACGCAACACACTATTCGGACTCTCTTTAACACATAAATATTTCTTAATATTTGTTAACTGCAGGCTGCTGGAGAAACATGGGAGATTTATTTAAACTGCCAATAATTAAGACGAATAAAAAATCAAATTTAATAAGCGTTGCATTCAGTCTAGTAACATCAAAATACAGTTCCCGGCAAAAAAGTGAAACACTCAGCAGACATGGTCGGATGTCAACGTAACTTCATACACATACGCTCAATTAGCAGGTGTGTAAATGCTTAGAGTTTTAATTCTCTGTGACAAATAGAGCAGCTACCAGAGTGCATCACTGTTGTTACCATGCCTATAGTTGAGTCGGTGTAAGCTGATCCCTAACGCCGGCCGGGGTGGCCGAGCGGTTCTAGGCGCTACAGTCTGGAACAGCGCGACCGCTACGGTCGCAGGTTCGAATCCTGCCTCGGCCATGGGTGTGTGTGATGTCCTGAGGTTAGTTAGGTTTAAGTAGTTCTAAGTTCTAGGGGACTGATGACCTCAGAAGTTAAGTCCTATAGTACTCAGAGCCATTTGAACCATTTGATCCCTAACAGTTGTAGGGGGCCGGGCGAGGCAGTTTCGCTGGCTTACTTCAATCAATAACGTAATGCGATTTTGTAAACGTCTCTACGGCAACGCCTCAGTGTTGTCATACACCGAAGAGCCAAAGAAACTGGTAAACCTGCCTAATATCATGTAGGGCCTCCGCGAGCACGTTGAAGTGAAGTGCCGCAACACGACATGGAATGGACTCTGCTAATATCTGAAGTAGTGTTGGAGGGAACTGACACCATGAATCCTGCGGCGCTGGTCATAAATCCATAAGAGTGCGAAGGGATTGAGATCTCTTCTGAACTGCATGTTGCAAGACATCTCAGATATGCTCAATAATGTTCATGTCTGGGCAGTTTGGTGGCCAGCAGAAGTGTTTAAACTCAGAAGAGTGTTCGTGGGACCACTCTGTAGCAATTCTGGACGTGTGGCGTGTCGCATTCTTGTGCTGGAATTGCCCAAGTCCATCGCAATGCACAGTGGGCATGAATGGATTAAGGTGATCAGACAGGATGCTTACGTACGCGTCACCTGTCAAAGCCGTATCTAGACGTATCAGGGATCCCATATCAGTCCAACCTCTTGAACAGTCCCCTGCTGGCATGCAGGGTCCATGGATTCATGAGGTTTCCTCCTTACCTGTACACGTCCATCCGCTCGATGCAATTTGAAACGAGACTCGTCCGACCAGGAAACATATTTCCAATCATCAAAAGTCCAATCTCAGTGTTGACGAGCCTAGGCGAGGCGCAAAGCTTTGTGTCGTGCAGTCGTCAAGGATAAACGAGTGGCCCTTCTGCTCCGAAAGCCCGTATCGATGATGTTTCTTTGAATGGTTTGCACGCCGACACTTGTTGATGGCCAAGCATTGAAACTGCAGCAATTTACGGAAGGATTGCACTTCAGTCACGTTGAACGATTCTCTTTAGTCATTGTTGTTCCCATTCTTGCAGGAACTTTTTCCGGTCGCATCGATGTCGGAGATTTGATGTTTTACCGGACTCCTGATATTCACGGTACGCTCGTGAAATGGTCGTACGTGAAAATTCCCACTTCATCGCTACCTCGGAGATGCTGTGTCCCACCGCTCGTGCGCCGACTATAACACCACTCAAATCTTTAAAACCTGCCGTTATAGCAGCAGTAAGCGATCTAACAACTGTACCAGGCGCTTGTTTTATATAGGCGTTGCCGAGCGCAGCGCCGTATTCTGCCTGTTTACATATCCCTGTATTTGAATTTGCATGCCTACACCAGTTTATCTGGCGCTTCGGTGTAGCTGTGTAGACGGCTACTGCTCTCGCCTGTAGCCGTTACCGCTTTGCAGTTGAAAGCTGGGAACAGCGCTGAGAGCTGTCAGCGATCTTCTTACGCTCTCTAGACTATAAAAGCGTATACTAGGGGAATGAACAGCGTCGGATGTTGACTGATCACAATGAAGCACACAGACATGTATGAGGCAGGGTTGGCAGCACCTGACAGAGCTTGAAAGAGGCCACATTGTGGATTCCCATTTGGCGAGCTGGTCGAATCGTGCAATATCCAGATTTGTGGTGCGTTGGGGTATGACTGGCCTGATGTTCGACTGCATGGGAACGTGAGGGCAGGCATACTCGTCCTCAAGGTTCAGGTTTACTGTGTCTGACACCACAAGCAAGGATAGCTGTATTGTGCATCAAGATCTTTGAGACCCCGCAACGTTCTGTCACCCGCATGTCACCGGCATGACTGGTTGGAGACTGGCAACAGTCGGATTGGAGAATTACCGTCCCACACGTAGGCTGCCGTTAACATCACAACACAAATTACTGCGTTTGGAGAGGCGCCGTGGCCGGGAAGCATGGACTGAATGGCGTCACACTGTGTTTAGCGGTGAATCGCACTTCCGCACTATCCCAGATGACTACTATCGGCAAGTATGACGGCGACCTGGGGAGAAGTCTCATTCTTCCAATGTCTTGGAGAGGCCTAGCGTTACGCCTGTCGTCATGTAGTGGGAAGCCATCGGGTATGACTTCCGGTCACGGTTTGTAGTGATTAAGTGAACTCTTAACAGTACAGTGGTGTATCAAGGACATCCTGTGTCCAAATGTGTTACCTTTCATGTGACAGTAATGTGGTTCCATTCTTCAACAGGACAATGCTCGTTCACACATGGCACATGTCTTTGTGAACTTTCCGCGTGATGTAAGTACTTCTGTGGCCTGCAATATCCCTTGATCTGTCCCCAGTACAATACGTGTGAGTCCAGCTCGGAAGTCAACTGCTTCCTAGTTCCAGTATATGAGGCGTAAAAGACCCGTTATATCAAGGACCTGTTACAACAGTTATGGGCAGGATACAATAGCTTTATGACGCCCTTTTCAACCGAATCAGAGCATGCATCCAGGTCAGATATACGCAATAACATACCGATAAGTAGGCGCGTACTGTCAAGTTCTTTGTAAATGAGACTCAATTTCGTAATCGTTGAAATAAAGTCACATACCCTCTAAAGCCATGAAGTTTCAATTCGTCTCGTTTCTGGGTACTTCACTTTTTTGTCGGATATTAAAAATGCCGGAGTGCCGGAAACAAGCTGAGGACATGTAGGTGGAGGGGGAAATCAAAGAATGTTGCGTAAAGAATAGTGAGTTGAATAATCTTTAGACTTGTTAATATGGTCAACTTATGACACTTTTAGCAACGCAACCAGTGCTTAATGTCCACATGGACGCGCCGGGACGATGTTCCGGCAACACCGACGGAACTGTTTTTGAACTCACTGGAACAATTCGGTACCGGACATTGTAAATAATACACGTGTATTAAATCGCAACGTAACTATAATTTGCTCCTGTGCCGGCACCAGTGAACGTGACAATGTGTGACCAACGTGATTCGATGGGCAGGGGCGTGGGATGCCGTGTGTGTGTGTGTGTGTGTGTGTGTGTGTGTGTGTGTGTGTGTTCCCATGATAAAGTGAGCTTCGTGCAGAAGCGATTGTGTTATTTCAAAAATCAATACTTGTGATTCTCTATGGCATCGGATGCAGGGACAGTACGGTTAAAGAGGTGCGTTCCAGCATCTAAAATTTTAGAAGTTAAACACTAAACGTAACGTTATATAAATATGTGCTACAACGTTTTGTTCCAACCTTTATCCTTTAATTTTGATGTCAATAAAGGTTTTTTTATGTACAGTAAGGTAAACAGAATATGGGATATTGTTTGTCACAAACAAAGTTACTACTCCCCCCCCCCCCGTTCAAAACAATATAACTTCATTCCAAATTTTTCCGGGTTTTGTTTTATCAACACAGAGAAAAACATATATGACAAAGTCTGCCAATTTTTTGAGATTTATTATTCTGCTTGTCTTTAATGCAAATGTTGAAACAAACTAAATACAAAAAAAAAAACTAAACTGTGCTAAGCAAGGTAATCAAATAAAAATTTCGCACACTTATTAAGCATCTGTTCAGTGGAAACTTGTGGGAAAAATGCAAGTTACACCACAGTCCTTTGAGGAAGGTCATTAGTTCAAACTATTAGTCATTTCTCATACCTCTGAACTTCTAAGAAAATTTGTAAGTCATACTAGATTTAATACAATATGCTGAGCAACTTCATGTTATATTGAGAAACAAAGGTATAATGCGAAATAATACTTCGCTTTTTTTGCTAAACTATACACAGATTCAATGATTTCACTAACGAGACTTGTTTTTTACGCTCTTCAAATTTATCGGCAGCAACTTAAAGGTTCCAAGAAATCTACAAACACAATTTTTTACCTGTACCGTAAACAAAATGGCTTTGTGAGAAGCTGAAGTGTACTTGTAAATTCTATCACTAATGACATCACTACGCAAGAACACACTGCAGCAGAACTATATGTTGAATGTTGACCAGAGTTACAGTATTTAAGAATTAAAAGCTACAGCCCGATGTTGTCCCAAAGCCAGGGCCGTCTTTAACGTATTGAAGGCCCTGGGCACATTAGGATAATGGGGACCCACCCCTATGACCTTGACAGCGCACTTTTTTTTTTTTTTTAGAATAGACAACGAAAGTAGATAAGAGAGGTTCTAGATATATATTTATTCCTTTACAGTCACATTAAAGGAATATACAATACAATAAAATCCACAAAAATAGCTCTTTTAGCATTCACAGGTTATTGCTTAAATATCTATGTTGATTGAAGAGATTTGAGAGGGACGAAATCGTTAATCACTTCTTCAAAATCTATATTTTTGAGCATATTAAATTCTATGGACATCAGCGATAAACTGGTTAATCTCTCTTATAGCATTCTGCTTCTTAATTAATTTTTTATACTTTCCAGTTTGGCGAAGGAGCGTTTCGTGCTGCATGCTAAAAAAAAATTCTCATTGCGATTTCCACATTTGGAAATGTGCCTTCAATTTTGTTCTCTTTCAACAGGTGATATGTTTCCAATATACTATTAGTTCCCCCATTTTTACTATGAACAATTTTGAAGTATTCTGTTAAATGCAAACATTCAGTTTCCAAATCTTGCGCGTTAACATCTTCATAATAAATTTCAGCAAATTCTTTGTAACTTTGTCTCAGCTCTTCGGAATTCAACGTTTTCAAGCGAAAGAATAAACCAAAACGTTGACTAATGTTCTCACACCAACTTAATCGCTGTTTTAAATGAAAGCTCAGGATATCTATTATGGGAAGAAAGGTTTCTACTCTGAATTTCTTTTTTTCATTCAGTTGGACTGACGATGCAGAGCCATCAAAAAAAGCTCTGGCGCGAACTTACATGTTTCGTTCTTTGAGATAGGTCCTCGTAATCAGATTCCGGGTGTTTTTCTTTGGCGGGCGATTCGAAGTCATCAGATTTATCCCTGAGGCTAATGATAAAATCATCACGTGAAGCGAACAAATTAATTGCAACGTTCAGTGTTATTGTTTCTTTTTGAAGATAATTGCTTGTTTTGGTTATTCTTTCCAATATAGAGCTCCAAATTTCCGTTAGTATAATATATTCTAGCTTTCCCATTTTTCTGGACAGACTAAGGGCTTCGTCTCTAATTTCTCTTGCCTGTTCTGTATCTTCTGCGATGGACATCAGTGTTTCCATAATTTGTTTATCTTCATGCATTAGCTCGGGCTGACCATCTGGTTTGTGAAAGACATGTAACAACTTTTTACATCGGTGGGTAGAGCTAACAAAAAGTTGTACACTTTCTGAACCATATCAAAAGAGTTTGTTGTCTTTGACGCACACCCAGCAACTTTGGCACCTACCAAGTTTAGTGAATGTCCCGTGCATGGTACAAAAGTGCCAAATTGACATTTCTCCTTGATTCTTGCTTGTAGTCCAGTATACTTCCCCGACATATTAGAAACGCTGTCGTAACTTTGTCCTCTGCAATCTTTCATGGGAATATCACGAATCTCTAAAAAAATTCAGGATTGTTTCTGCTAAATACTCAGATTTATGCTCTTTAATAGGTGTTTCAGGAACCTTTCAAAAGAAACACGGTCTTTTACGTATCGAATTATAAAAGTTAGCTGGTGAGCATAAGATAGATTGGGCGTACTGTCAACGCTAATGAGAAAATATTTTGCTTATTTGACTTCATTTATAATTTTTTAGAACCTGTTTCCCTTTTACGTATATAAACTCACTACAGTTATTCCTTGATAAATAAGAAGTGTTACCTTTTCCAGAATTACCAATTTATTGTAGGCGATGTGCAAGAAATGGATCAATAATTCCACACATCCCAAATAATTTCCATTGTTCGGAGATCCTAGGATATTATTGTCACCGCGAAATGGAAGACCTCTCGATTCCAGAAAATTTACAATTACAATCCTTTTAAGTGCATTTCTCCAGTAATCCACTTCTTTTTGATGTTGAGATGTTGTTGTTGTTGTGGTCTTCAGTCCTGACACTGGTTCGATGCAGCTCTCCATGCTACCCTACCCTGTGCAATTTCTTCATCTCCCAGTAACTACTGGCAACCTACATCCTTCCGAATCTGCTTAGTGTATTCATCTCTTGGTCTCCCTCTACGATTTTTACCCTCCACGCTGCCCTCCAGTACTACAGTACCAAATTGATGATCCCTTGATGCCTCAGAACATGTCCTACCGACTGATCCCTTCTTCTAGTCAAGTTGTGCCACAAACTCCTCTTCTCCCCAATTCTATTCAATACCTCCTCATTAGTTATGTGATCTACCCATCTAAACTTCAGCATTCTTCTGTAGAACCACATTTCGGAAGCTTCTAGTCTCTTCTTGTCCGAACTATTTATCGTCCATGTTTCACTTCGAAACATGGCTACACTCCATACAAATACTTTCAGAAACGACTTCCTGACACTTAAATCTATACTCGATGTTAACAAATTTCTCTTCTTCAAAAACACTTTCCTTGCCATTGCCAGTCTACATTTTATATCTTCTCTACTTCGACCATCATCAGTTATTTTGCTCCCCAAATAGCATAACTCCTTTACTACTTTAAGTGTCTCATTTCCTAATCTAATTCTCTCGGCATCACCCGACTTAATTCGACTACATTCCATTATCCTCGTTTTGCTTTTGTTGATGGTCATCTTATATCCTCCTTTCAAGACACTGTCCATTCCGTTCAACTGCTCTTCCAAGTCATTTGCTGTCTCTGACAGAATTACAATGTCATCGACGAACCTCAAAGTTTTTATTTCTTCTCCATTTCTACTCCGAATTTTTAGTTTGTTTCCTTCACTGCTTGCTCAATATAAAGATTGAATAACATCGGGGATAGGCTACAATTCTGTCTCACTCCATTCCCAACCACTGCTTCCCTTTCATGTCCCTCGACTCTTATAACTGCCATCTGGTTTCTGTACAAATTGTAAATAGCCTTTCGCTCCCTGTATTTTACCCCTGCCACCTTCAGAATTGGAAAGAGAGTATTCCAGTCAACATTGTCAAAAGCTTTCTCTAAATCTACAAATGCTAGAAACGTAGGTTTGCCTTTCCTTAATCTTTCTTCTAAGACAAGTCGTAAAGTCAGTATTGCCTCAAGTGTTCCAACATTTCTACGGAATCCAAACTGATCTTCGCCGAGGTCGGCTTCTACCAGTTTTTCCATTCGTCTGTAAGGAATTCGCGTTAGTATTTTGCAGCTGTGACTTATTAAACTGATAGTTCGGTAATTTTCACATCTGTCAACACCTGCTTTCTTTGGGATTGGAATTATTATATTCTTCTTGAAGTCTGAGGGTACTTCGCCTGTCTCATACATCATTCTCACCAGATGATACAGTTTTGTCAGGACTGGCTCTCCCAAAGCCGTCAGTAGTTCTAATGGAATGTTGTCTACTCCCGGGGCCTTGTTTCGGCTCAGGTCTTTCAGTGCTCTGTCAAACTCTTCACGCAGTATCGTATCTCCCATTTCATCTTCATCTACATTCTCTTCCATTTCCATAATATTGTCCTCAAGTACATCGCCCTTGTATAGACCCTCTATGTACTCCTTCCACCTTTCTGCTTTCCCTTCTTTGGTTAGGACTGGGTTTCCATCTGAGCTCTTGATATTCGTACAAGTGGTTCTCTTTTCTCCAAATGTCTCTTTAATTTTCCTGTAGGCAGTGTCTATCTTACCCCTAGTGAGATAAGCTTCTCCATCCTTAGATTTGTCCTCTAGCCATGCTTGCTTAGCCATTTTGCACTTCCTGTCAATCTCGTTTTTGAGACGTTTGTATTCCTTTTTGCCTGCTTCATTTACTGCGTTCAATTAAATTCAATATTTCTTCTGTTACCCAAGGATTTCTACTAGCCCTCGTCTTTCTACCTACTTGATCCTCTGCTGCCTTCACTACTTCATCCGTCAGAGCTACTCATTCTTCTTCTACTGTACTTCTTTCCCCCACTGCTGTCAATTGTTCCCTTATGCTCTCCCTGGAGCTCTGTACAACCTCTGGTTTAGTCAGTTTATCCAGGTCCCATCTCCTTAAATTCCCACCTTTTTGCAGTTTCTTCAATTTTAATCTGCAGTTCATAACCAATAGATTGTGGTCAGAGTCCACATCTGCCCCTGGAAATGTCTTACAATTTAAAACCTGGTTCCTAAATCTCTGTCTTACCATTATATAATCTATCTGATACCTTCTAGTATCTCCAGGATTCTTCCATGTATACAACCTTCTTTTATGATTCTTGAACCAAGTGTTAGCTATGATTAAGTTATGCTCTGTGCAAAATTCTACCAGACGGCTTCCTCTTTCATTTCTTACCCCCAATCCATATTCACCTAGTTTGTCTTCTTCTCTCCCTTTTCCTACACTCGAATTCGAGTCACCCATGACTATTAAATTTTCGTCTCCCTTCACAATCTGAATAATTTCTTTTATCTCATCATACATTTCATCAATTTCTTCATCATCTGCAGAGCTAGTTGGCATATAAACTTGTACTACTGTAGTAGGCGTGGGCTTCGTGTCTATCTTGGCCACAATAATGCGTTCACTATGCTGTTTGTAGTAGCTTACCCGCACTCCTATTTTTTATTCATTATTAATCCTACTCCTGCATTACCCCTATTTGATTTTGTATTTATAACCCTGTATTCACCTGACTTGTTCCTTGTTCCTCCTGCCACCGAACTTCACTAATTCCTACATTATCTAACTTTAACCTATCCATTTCCCTTTTTAAATTTTCTAACCTACCTGCTCGATTAAGGGATCTGACATTCCACGCTCCGATGTTGAGATAATAAGTCTATATCTATTGTAGCAACCACTTTAGTTCGTGCCAGATAAGTCATCACAATTATCTATGTGATGGCTTATTTTCATGTGTTAAAATTATGCTCTTAATGTGCTTCCAATCATTACATCCACTCGGAGAGCATAGATTTAAATCAGAAGTGTTAAATAAGCAGCATAAAAAACAAAATATACGGGGCAGTCACTGAGGTTCGACCGTTTTTGAACTGTTCTTCCCACTTGTAAAAATTAGTGCTGTTCATACAGCTTTTACCATAGTGTAAAATTATTCGAGAAAAGATTTTAGCGGGGTTTTCGCCTTCAGAAAGCAAAAAACTGAACACTGGACTTTGTTCAATTAGCGTGAAAAGTTCAAGCGGGCAGTTTCCGTTAAATGCAATATTGAAATTATAAACAAAACAATCTTTATCCGTCATCCGTCTCAGCTCATCCCAGTGATGCCAACGTAAAGCGATCGAAAGTACAAAACTCCTCCAACAAACTGTTTCATTTCTACATAAATTTGTCTGTTTAATTACTGAATGTCCCTCGTACATTAACGATGTATCTGATAGGGCCAGCAGCTTTTTCCGCTTGTCTACAAGAAAATATTGTCTTTGATTGATTGTCAGGAAAGGCAGAACGACTTCTGACGGTATTTTCACTGGACGTACGAATTTCGACTCTCCTCAACTGGAGATAAATGTAATATAGTATTCGTAAATGGGAATAAGAGGCCATTAGCGATGGATTACAACGTTAGTGGTCAACTTCGAATGCTTATTGTGTTACCTAGGGGTAATGCCACTGACGAGATGCGCTGGAATGCATGCAAGTAATTAGTAGCGGGGGACCATCCACCGTGGCCGAGGTCGCTAACACACGCATGTGCAGAGGCGTTCGACACGGAGGTAAGCCGGGTCGAATCCTGGTAGTGGAAGAAACTCTTGCTGCCTGTATTTGGCCGGCAGGGGGAGGAGAGGTGGCGGCGTAAACTTTCTGACCCCCAGACTTTACGCCAACTGCCTTGTTTAAATACCAAACGTGTTCGGAGTGTCTCATAAAGTGAGATTATGTGACACTGTTGATGATGATCCTTCCGTCGGATGGGCATGACAAGCTCGGCGGCATCGTCGGTGCTCTTTCAGGGGAGTAGGCGATATGTTCCGGCACCGGGTTTCATCCCGTGCCCAACTCCAGCACAAACATGACATTACACACACGCTCGCTCAGTACAGAATCTTTGCTTGACAGATCCACGTACGCTTACAAAACTCTTACGTCGCAAAGGAAAGGTCCTGCGAGCGCGAAGGATAGGGAAGACCTTCTCAACTAGGTGGCTGAACCTACCCTTCGGCGTCTCGCAGCCATTCATGCCACACGACTTTACTTTTTAGTAGTGGCAAAAGGTGTGTGGAAGATTTAGATTCGCTGAGAATATTCCGAGAAAATGTAATGAATCTGTCAAGAAAAACGCATACCAGACGACCTACTTTAGATTACTATTCCAGCTCTGGAGTGATTATCAAGCAGACCTGAGAGCAGAAGTAGAACAAGTCCCTAGACGTACTTAAAGGTGTTAAGTGGCAGTCATGAGAAATACGCCGTTGTTCTAACAAAATGCTGTTGATTAATATACACGACTGGCCATTAAAATTTGTACACCACAAAGATGTCGTGCTACAAACGCGAAATTTAGCCGACAGGAAGAAGATGCTGTGACATGCAAATGATTAGCTTTTCAGAGCATCCACACAAGGTTGGCGCCGGTGGCGACACCTACAATGTGCTGACATGAGGAAAGTTTCCAGCCGATTTCTCGTACACAAACAGCAGTTGACCGGCGATGCCTGGTGAAACGTTGTTGTGATGCCTCGTGTAAGGAGGAGAAATGCGTGCCATCACGTTTCCGACTTTGCTAAAGGTCGGATTGTAGCCTATCGCGATTGCGGTTTATCGTATCGCAACATTGCTGCACGTGTTGGTCGAGATCAAATGACTGTTAGCAGAATATGGAATCGGTGGGTTCAGGGGAGTAATACGGAACGCCATGCTGGATCCCAACGGTCTCGTATCTCTAGCGGTCGAGATGACAGGCATCTGATCCGCATGGCTGTAACGGATCGTGGAGCCACGTCTCGATCTCTGAGTCAACAGATGGGGACGTTTGCAAGACAACAACCATCTGCACCAACAGTTCGACGACGTTTGCAGCAGCATGGACTATCAGCTCAGAGACCATGGCTGCGGTTATCCTTGACGCTGCATCACAGACCGGAGCGCCTGCTATGGTGTACTCAACGACGAACCTGGGTGCACGAATGGCAAAACGTCATTTTTTCGGATGAATCCAGGTTCTGTTTAAAGCAGCATGATGGTCGCATCCGTGTTTGGAGACATCGCGGTGAACGCACATTGGAAGCGTGTATTCGTCATCGCCATACTGGCCTATCACCCGGCGTGATGGTATGGGGTGCAATTTGTTGCACGTCTCGGTCACCTCTTGTTCGCATTGACGGCACTTTGAACTGTGGACGTTACATTTCAGATGTGTTACGACCCGTGGCTCTACCCTTCATTCGATCCCTGCGAAACCCTACATTTCAGCGGGATAATGCACGACCGCATGTTGCAGGTCCTGTACGGGCTTTTCTGGATACAGTAAATGTTCGACTGCTGCCCTGGCCAACACATTCTCCAGATCTCTCACCAATTGAAAACGTCTGGTCAATGGTGGCCGAGCAACTGGCTCGTCACAATACGCCAGTCACTACTCTTGATGAACTGTGGTATCGTGTTGAAGCTGCATGAACAGATGTACCTGTACACGCCATCCAAGCTCTGTTTGACTCAATGCCCAGGCGTATCAAGGCCATTATTACGGCCAGAGGTAGTTGTTCTGGGTACTGATTTCTCAGGATATATGCACCCAAATTGGGTGAAAATGTAATCACATGTCAGTTCTAGTATAATATATTTGTCCAATGAATACCCGTTTATCATGTGCATTTCTTCTTGGTGTAGCAATTTTAATGGCCAGTAATGTAGCTACCATGTATTCGAGACAGTGTGTTGAATAGCTCCACTGTCTCCCTTGTGTATCTCTCTTAAGGATCATGAGTCACAGTAGAGAAATTAGAGAGCCTAAAGACGATCACTTTTATTTCCCTTTATATTCATATGGAATGTGAAATGGGTTAAATTGGTACAAAGAACCCCCCGCCGTGCAATGCACAGTATAACAGCAGCTTGTGTAGCATATACATCAGTTAGCAAATGGATTACAGAGAGCAATCTAGCGTAGTGTGTAGCGTCTTCTTTAGACTTGACCATGCGGCGATGCGTCATGGCATGGTCTGCACGAGACTTAGAAAGCATTAAGGAGACATCTACACCCACGACTGCTCAGCCGTCATTCACGGTTCATGGATTTGATTGAGCCGAGCACAACTCATATGACGACATCCCGGACGTATCAAATACGACTGAGGTCAGATGGCATGGACGGTAATAAAAGCAATCTTATGTCCGTCGAGCTCTTCTCAAATAATTCTCACCCAATTTGGGAGCGATGAAGTGGCGGTGGTCGATTGTCTTGATCAAGCTGCAAGTCGCCCTTGGGCTGTAATAGGCGACCGCACAGACGTACATGTTCGGAGAGTAGGTCATCATGGGGACATGTCTACATCCGCCCCTCCTCCCCCCGCACTCGCCACCACTGTGTTGTGTCCTGTTGGCAAGTGGAATGCACTATTTCAAGTGATTTTCGGTATTCTCGTTCCCTGCCGATACTATACACCAAAGCCTACCGCACCTCATCATTCCAGTCGACCTTTTTAATGCTTTGGACGTTCAGTGGTAGTTTTCTGTGGCCATTCTAATAAATGTGTCCAGTGAAGCGTGGTGAGTATGCTCATTTCTAGGGTAGTGACTTCTGTATCCTAGAACGAGGAGGAGGTCCTTGACGGTATGGGAGTCCACCAGTTATTACTACCAGGATGAAACTACGCGTGATTTTCTTCTCAGAGACCAGTCTACAAGCCACTACAATTCCGAACAATTGACAGAGATCCTAGTCATCCACAAGTTGATGCCTGTGGTACTGGAATATAGCACTGTCCTTGTTCCTGAACAGAGGTCCTCATTCTATAGCGATGACTCGGTATTACATTAGAAACCATTGTCTCCGCGACCTCAGAGATATCCTTGACACGGTGTCACACTGGAAATCCATTGTTTGCACGACTTTGGTGGTATCTTTGGCTCGATGTCACATTAGAAGCCCAGTGTCTGGACGACCTTAGAAGTGGAATGTCTCGCGCGTCCACAGGTGGCAGTGATCAAATGTGCTGAGGCAGTGCGTCTAACCCATTCTGTGCTCCACTGTCTACGTCTGACAACACCCGGATCACTTGAAGCGCTTCTCACTGTAGCGACAGAAGCACTCTCTCTCCAGCTCAGTGGACGTCTTTAATATAACAGCTTATACAGGCGGGGTGTTCGACAATTATAGGTGCAAACGAAAGGGGCGAGTAGAGAACAATGAAACAAACAAATAATCCAAATAAACGTAGGTTCAGAAACCAATGGTTTTCCCAGACCATGTAATACAACTGAGTACATGAACACCTTATTACAGTATTCTTGAGGTTGCAAACTGCAGATATGCACTTGAGGACCAACACATTACAAGAGTGTTGCACATGCTCACCACTCAGCACTTCCTCTCGTCAGTGTCTATCTGTGTTTAAAAATTCCATGTGTGCTGCAGATTGAAAAGTATCTACAGTGCATTGCCAGAGTTCATCGACAGTAGCAAGAGGGCTGGAATATACCCAAGGTTTTAAATACCTCCTCCCCGTCCCCCCACTTACACACACACACACACACACACACACACACACACACACACACACACACACACACGCACACAAAACACAACAGGTTGATGTCAGGGGACCTGTGTAAGCGGTCGTGGATGGAGGATGCTTGCAATGTTAATTAGATGTATGAAAGTGGCACTGTTTATCTAACATGATTACATCGTTGCTCACCAAAATAATGATCAAAGAATTCGTTATGCACGAAATTAAACATGAATTTACATTAAAATGTATGATAAATGGCTTGGAGGGCGTTGAAAATGGTAAGCTATTGGCTTAGCAATCTTGGATAAGAGATCTGAAGTATGATTCAAATGAATGCTTATCAGGATACAACGGTTATATTCGAGGTAGACGTACCGTGATTGCTGAGTGGTTAGAGTTTAAAGACAGAAAGCACTACAAAATGGTATGCATTTGCATCTACGGCTGGAGTTGAAAGAACATTGAACCTTTGCCTTCAGGAAAGAATTCAAAACGAAGCTTGTAATTGCTGAATCTCGGTAAAAAATGACTTTCGCCGGCCGCGGTGGCCGAGCGGTTCTAAGCGCTTCAGTCCGGAACCGCGCTACTACTACGGTCGCAGGTTCGAATCCTGCCTCGGGCATGAACCATTTTTTTGACTCGACTTTCCCTGTGGTTCGTCTCGCTGCGCGGCTAGATCTCACCATGTTAATCTTCAGCTAAAGGCTGAAGTGGTCGCAGAACCAGTCATTGGGGATTTCGAATCAACAACATGCATCACCGCCTAAGTTCAAGTCAGCTGGAAAAGTGCCCAAGTCGTCTGCTCATCGAGTCTGCTTGAAGAGGCGCCCGGCTGGGGAGGCGCTCGCCCGAAGAGATCGTTCTGTGCTCGCTCCTGGCTGCAGGGCAATTTTGAAGCCCTGCACAGTCACAACTTTCGCAATACTTGGCGCTGAAAAACTGTGTCCTACTCTCGTTGTTTCTCTGTCTGTGGCCAGTGAGGATAGACAGCCGTCTCTCTCTCTCTCTCTCTCTCTCTCTCTCTCTCTCTCTCTCTCTCTCTCTCACACACACACACACACACACACACACACACACACACACACACACACACACACAGTCTTCAAAGGCATCCTAACTTCCTTGTTCCGCACTCCAGTCTCAGATGTTATTTATAGCGATCTGTGTATTTTGACGAAGTCTGATTTTCTATCGTTCTGTTCGCAATAACGTTCTGCTGGGACACAGCCAAAACCGGCATACACTCTCATAACAGACTCCGTTGTACTAGCACAACTGAAGACACAATGTGTATTGTGACTTTCAGCGCCTGGCGCTTGGTGTGGCTTGCCTTAAAGCAAGGCTAGTGTGATAATGTGGCGTTGACCCTTGCAAGTGTCCTGCGAGTTCTCGTGGGGTGGTCTATTAGCCCAGTTTCTGACCTGTGGCATGCCTGCTCGCTGCCAGCTAGGACAACTTGCTTTCTTTGCTCGCTGCCAGCTAAGAACAACTTGCTTTCATAGAATCTTCTTCATTATATGAACATGTAATTCAATATAAACGCCGCAAAGAAGTACCACTTTTTCGAAGCTCTGTAACTGTCTCCCATTGCAATGCATAAGTTTTAAATTTTGCTCACAGGTGCCAACAACCTTTCTCTGTAAGGCGACGCTTCAAACAGTAAGGTGTCGCCACAATAGGAAAAAAGGCCACAGTTTAGAAGTTCACGTGACATGAAGGATGGATTAATGACGTCACCTTGGCACCAAATCTCACTGCAATTATGCCCAACATCATCGTGGTCGTGTCATACGGTGGGAAGGTCGTCATACCCCCTGTTACCCACATTTCAGCACTTCTTTTGACGCCTCTGCAATGGAGGTCAGAACTACGACACTCAGTATAGAAGTCACGCAGCTTTCTTATTCATGGCCAAGGAAAACATTTCGGACACTCCGCTGCTCAGAATTAAGATCAAAAGCCCTCGGGAGCTGGCATGAAGGGCGTCAAGGAAACAATCTCCTCACTTGGCGCTTTGATTCCCGCACATTTCATTTCATGGTCGAAAGTGATAGTTTTCAGGGGTTGCCTGCCTGCAGGCGTTAGAGCAGTAGTGAGGCACCACTCAGCTGAAGGGATATCCAAGTCTCTGACAGGTATATTTTTAACGTGCTCATCAAAAGTGCGTGGGTGGCATCAAGAGTATTGACGAGCAGGGCATCTTACAAGGATACTTTGCTAGTTTATTCACCCATATGGCTATGGTGCACCCCTTCATAATAACGCCAAAGGAGGGCGCAAAACGAGCTGAAAAAATATAAACACCTGTTGCTGCTTCAGATCACGTTCAGATTTCGTCGAATGGTTTGAAGAGTGCCTAGACCTTCCACTCTGTATACCAGAGCAAATATTGCGTTCGCACTGCAATCCAAAGGGGTTAGGAAATTTGTGGTAAGGTCTTAAGGGACCAAACTGCTGATGTCATCGGTCCCTAAGCTTACACACTACTTAATCTAACTTAAGCTAACTTACGCTAAGGACGACATACACACCCATGCCCGAGGGAGGACTCGAACCTCCAACGGGAGGAGCCGCGCGGACCGTGACAAGATGCCTCTGACCGCGCGGCTACCCTCGCACGGCCAAAGGGGTTAGATCCACGTTGTCCTTAGTGTTGGGTTGAATCGTTTGAGGGATGTAATCAGTGTCAAAGTTGTCAAGGACTCGTCCTGTTGCTCATCACACTGCGAACTGTCATTTTCAGCAACGAAACGTGTGGGAATCAATGAGCCGAGTGAAAGGGTCGTCTCACTGAAACCCTTTGTGCCATCTCCCGAGGGGGTTTCGTCTCGATTCTGAGCGGCAGTACGTCTGAAATGTTTCCCTTGGCCACCCATAAGAAAACCGCGTGAGTTCCACGCTGGGTGTCACGGTTCTGACCCCCAATGCAGAGGCTTCAAAAGAAAGGATGAAATGTGGGTAAGATGGGGTATGAGGACCTACAACCAGTGCGACATGTTCACAATGGCGCTAAGCAGGAGCTGAAATTTGGTGCCAATGTGACGTCTTTAACCCACCTTACACATCTCGTGAACTTTTGAGCTGTGGCCTTTTTTTCACATGTGTCGACACCTTGCTGTTTGAAGCGCCGCTGAGCGATGTGATGTCCACAGGACGCCATATGTTTACACCCTTACAGAGAAAGACAGTAGGCACCTTTGAGCTAAATTAAAAACTTAAAGTCGAAATGGGAGACAATTATGGGGCTTCGAAAAAATGAGACTTTTTTGCGTGGTGTAGGAAATTGTAATCTACTTTATTTGAGTACTGACAATCACTGGTGACCTACATCTACATCTACATCCATACTCCGGAAGCCACCTGACGGTGTGTGGGGGAGGGTACCTTGAGTACCTCTATCGGTTCTCCCTTCTATTCCAGTCTCGTATTGTTCGTGGAAAGAATGATTGTCGGTATGCCTCTGTGTGGGCTCTAATCTCTCTGATTTTATCCTCACTGTCTCTTCTCGAGATATACGTAGGAGGGAGCAATACTGCTTGACTTCTCGGTGAAGGTATGTTCTCGAAACTGCAACAAAAGCCCGTACCGAGCTACTGAGCGTCTCTCCTGCAGAGTCTTCTACTGGAGTTTATCTATCATCTCCGTAACGCTTTCGCGATTACTAAATGATACCGTAACGAAGCGCGCTGCTCTCCGTTGGATCTTCTCTATCTCTTCTATCAACCCTATCTGGTACGGATCCCACACTGGTGAGCAATATTCAAGCAGTGGGCGAACAAGCGTACTGTAACCTACTTCCTTTGTTTTCGGATTGCATTTCCTTAGGATTCTTCCAATTAATCTCAGTCTGGCATCTGCTTTACCGGCGCTCAACTTTATAAGATCATTCCATTTTAAATCACTCCTAATGCGTACTCCCAGATAATTTATGGAATTAACTGCTTCCAGTTGCTGACCTGCTATATTGTAGCTAAATGATAAAGGATCTTTCTTTCTATGTATTCGCAGCACATTACACTTTTCTACATTGAGATTCTATTGCCATTCCCTGCACCATGCGTCAATTTGCTGCAGATCCTCCTGCATTTCAGTACAATTTTCCATTGTTAAAACCTCTCGATATACCACAGCATCATCCGCAAAAAGCCTCAGTGAACTTCCGATGTCATCCACAAGGTCATTTATGTATATTGTGAATAGCAACGGTCCTACGACACTCCCCTGCGGCACACCTGAAATCACTCTTACTTCGGAAGACTTCTCTCCATTGAGAATGACATGCTGCGTTCTGTTATCTAGGAACTCTTCAATCCAATCACACAATTGGTCTGATAGTCCATATGCTCTTACTTTGTTCATTAAACGACTGTGGGAACTGTATCGAACGCCTTGCGGAAGTCAAGAAACACGGCATCTACCTGGGAACCCGTGTCTATGGCCCTCTGAGTCTCGTGGACGAATAGCGCGAGCTGGGTTTCACACGATCGTCTTTTTCGAAACCCATGCTGATTCCTACAGAGTAGATTTCTGCTTTCCAGAAAAGTCATTATACTCGAACATAATACGTGTTCCAAAATTCTACAACTGATCGACGTTAGAGATATAGGTCTATAGTTCTTCACATCTGTTCGACGTCCCTTCTTGAAAACGGGGACGACCTGTGTCCTTTACCAATCCTTTGGAACGCTACGCTCATCTAGAGACCTACGGTACACCGCTGCAAGAAGGGGGGCAAGTTCCTTCTCGTACTCTATGTAAAATCGAACTGGTATCCCATCAGGTCCAGCGGCCTTTCCTCTTTTGAGCGATTTTAATTGTCTCTCTATCCCTCTGTCGTCTATTTCGATATCCACAATTTTGTCATCTGTGCGACAATCTAGAGAAGGAACTACAGTACAGTCTTCCTCTGTGAAACAGCTTTGGAAAAAGACATTTAGTATTTCGGCCTTTAGTCTGTCATCCTCTATTTCAGTACCATTTTGGTCACAGATTGTCTGGACATTTTGTTTTGATCCACCTACCGCTTTGACATAAGACCATAATTTCTTAGGATTTTCTGCCAAGTCAGTACATAGAACTTTACTTTCGAATTCATTGAACGCCTCTCGCATGGCCCTCCTCACATTACATTTCGCTTTGCGCAATTTTTGTTTGTCTGCAAGGCATTGGCTATGTTTATGTTTGCTGTGAAGTTCCCTTTGCTTCCGCAGCAGTTTTCTAACTCGGTTGTTGTACCTCGGTGGCTCTTTTCCATCTCTTACGATCTTGCTTGGCACATACTCATCTAACGCATATTGTACGATGGTTTTGAACTTTGTCCACTGATCCTCAACATTATCTGTACTTAAAACAAAAACTGTGATCATACATATTTCATTTATCAGTGGGGATTAATTATTCTAATTTGATTTTTCTTTTTATTCTCTGTTTCACATTAGTTATGGGACAGTTTGGGAAAAATGGTCGCGTAACATCTCCCCTTACTGCTCTCTTTAAATGTATGCAAATGAAGTTGCACTCAGGACTTGTAACTGCATCTAAGAAATTTGTGCTAACGTGGCATTGCTTTGATGTGCTCTTTTCTAAGCTAATAAGCCATCATGCATTCATTGTTTTATTTTTCTGGTGCAAACTTTGTTTGTCAAACATTACAGATTTATTTAATGTACCAGCTCACAACTTATTCACTGTTATTCTAAAATTTACATTAAAAATTCTGCTCTTAGCTTAACACTTAATGACTTTATGAAACAATATAATATTACGTTGCTTGCTCATTCACTCACTGATTGCCCTGCATCCTTTAAACATCGATTAATTACTCTGTATTATTTCAACAATCTTCAGAATTAAGATGTCTCACATTTTTGCAAAAAATACAGGGTGAAAATTAATAAAACCAACAAACTAAAGGGCTGGATTACTGACTGCAAATGGAGCAAGAAGGGTGCTACGAACATGATTCTGGAAATAGATGTTGCGTGTGCAACGATAACAAATCCTTCTGGATTACAGTACAGAACTGTAACGCATTCACGTGACAACAGATACTCAAAGTGACCATGGGACTGCAAGTGTAGGGATAGTGGTGGTTGTCATACGGGATACATATAACCGTACTTTGACTTACACCATGTTGGCAAGCCACTTGGCTGGTACTTGTACTAGGGTTCGCCTCAATATGTGCAGTACCCGGCCCTCCCCATCTACATCTACACGGATACTCTGCAAATCTCATTTAAGTGCCTGGCAGAGGGTTCATCGAACCACCTTCACACCTCTCTATTACTCCAATCTCCTATAGCGCGCAGAAAGAACGAACACAAATATCTTCCCGTATGAGCTCTGATTTCCCTTATTTTATCGTGGTGATCGTTTCTCCCTATGTAGGTCGGCCTCAACAAAATATTTTCGCATTCCGAGGAGAAAGCTGGTGATTAGAATTTCGTGAGAAGATTCCTCTGCAACGAAAAACGCCTTTGTTTTAACGATGTCCATCCAAAATCCTGTATCATTTCAGTGGCACTATCTCCCCTATTTCGCGATAATGCAAAACGTGCTGCCCTCCTCTGAATTTTTTCCACGTACTCCGTCAATCCTATCTGGTAAGGATCCCACACCACGCAGCAGTATTCTAAAAGAGGACGGACAAGCGTAGTGTAGGCGGTCTCCTTAGTAGATTTGTTACATTTCCTAAGTGCCCTGCCAATAAAACGCAGTCTTTGGTTAGCCTTCCCCACAACATTTTCTTTGTGTTCCTTCCAATTTAAGTTGTTCGTAATTGTAATACCTAGGTATTTAGTTGAGTTTACAGCTTTTAGATTAGACTGATTTATCGTGTAACCGAAGTTTAACGAGTTCCTTTTAGCAAAGGAACAGCAAAGGGCCTATAACACTACCTTGGGGAACGCCAGAAATCAGTTCTGTTTTACTCGATGACTGTCCGTCAGTTACTACGAATTGTGATTTGTCTGACAGGAAATCACGAATACAGTTACATAACTGAGACGATATTCCATAGGTATGCAATTTCACTACAAGAGCTTGTATGGTACAGTGTCAAAACCCTTCCGGAAATCTATAAATACAGAATCAATTTTAAATCCCTTGTCGACAGCACTCAACACTTCTTGCGAGTAAATAGCTAGTTGTTTCATAAGAACGATGTTTCCTAAATCCGTGTTGACTGTGTGTCAATAGACAGTTTTCTTCGAGGTGATTCCTAATGTTCGAACACAATGTATGTTCCAAAATTCTGCTGCATATCGACGCTAATGATATTGGGCCTGTAATTTAGCGGATTACTCTTACTACCTTTTTGAATATTGGTGTGACCTGTGCAACTTTCCAGTCTTTGGGTGTGGGCCTTTCGTCGAGTGAACAGTTGTATATGGTTGTTAAGTATAGAGCTATTGCATCAGCATACTCTGAAAGGAACCTAGTTGGTATACAGTCTGGACCAGAAGACTTGCTTTTATTCAGCGGCCGTGCGGAGTGGCCACGCGGTTAGAGGCGCCATGTCACGGATTGCGCGGCCTCTCCTGCCAGAGGTTCGGGTCCTCCCTCCTGCATGGGTGTGTGTGTTGTTCTAGGCATAAGTTAGTTTAAGTAGTGTGTAAGTTTGGTCCCTTAGGAATTCACATTTTTTTATTAAGTGATGTAAGTTGCTTCACTACTCCGATGATATCTACTTCTACGTTACTCATGTTGGCGACTGTTGTTGATTCGAATTCTGGAATATTTACTTCGTCATCCTTTGTGAAGGCATTTCGGAAGGCTGTGTTTAGTAACTATCCTTTGGCAGCACTGTCTTCGATAGTATATCCGTTGCTATCGCGCAGAGAAGGCATTGATTGTGTATTGCCGCTAGCATACTTCACATACGATTAGAATTTCTTTGGATTTTCTGCCAGTCTTCGAGACAAAGTTTCGTTGTGGAAACTATTATAAGCATCTCGCATTGAAGTCCGCGCTAAAAGGTCGCCAATGTTGGAGATTTTGCGTCTGTTTAAATTTGGCAAGTTTTTTTCGTTGTTTCTACAACAGTGTTCTGACCAGTTTTGTGTACCAGGGACGGTCAGCTCCGTCGTTTGTTAATTTATTCGGTATAAATCTCCCAATTGCTGCCGAGACTATTTCTTTGAATTGTATGAGTCGAGTACGTGTTTGATATTAAGCTCAAGTTTTCTTTGAACCTTTCAGCAATTGTATCATCTGAATTGAGAGGTGGGTAAAAGGATCCAATTATTATTTTATTCGGGTTGCCTACAACGACATCTGCCCATACTAACTCACAGGAACTATCTACCTCAATTTCGCGACAAGATAAACTACTTCTTACAGCAACAAACACGCCACCGACAGCTGTGTTTAGCCTATTCTTTCGGAACACCGTTAGGTTCTTCGCAAAAATTTCGGCTGAACTTATCTCCGGCTTTAGGCAGCTTTCAGTGCCTATAACGATTTGAGCATTAGTACTTTCTATTAGCGCTTGGAGCTCTGGTACTTCCCCAACACAGCTACGACAATTTAAAACCGTTATACAGATGGTTCCTGTATCTACGTTCTTCCTGTGTTCGGCCTGCACTCTTTGTGACGGAAGCCCTTCTTGTATCTTCCAGAGACACTCTAACCTAAAAAACTGGCCCCTGCTATCCGTGTAGCTGCCTCCTGCGTGTAGTGGACCTATGACCTATTCAGCGGAACCCGAAACCTAACCACCCTATGGCGCACGTCGAGGAATCTGCAGCCTACACGGTCGCAGAACCGTCTGAGCTTCTGAGTGAGAGCCTCCACTCAGCTCTGTACCAGAGGTCCGCAATCGGTCCTGTCGACTATGCTCCAAATGGTCAGCTCTGTTTTCATCTCGCAAGCAAGACTGGCACCCTTTATCACTTCTTTTAGCCACTCGAAACCAGAGAGAATCTCTTCCAATTCAAAGTAACACACATCACTTGTACTGATATGAGCCACCACCTGCAGTTGGCTGCAACCGGTGCTCTTCATGACATTTGGAAGGACCCATCACATGTCTGGAATGGCTCTGCCTGGTATGCACATGGAGTGAACATTTGCCTTCTTCTCCTTCCTGGCAGTCTTGTCCCTCAGGGGCCCCATAACGCGCCTAACGTTGGAGCTCCCAACTATCAATAGTCCCACCCTCTGTGATTGCCCATATCTTGCAGGCTCAGAGGTTTCCTCTGAAACAGGGCAGGCGACATCGTCTGGCTGAGCGACAGTGCCAGCCACAGACAGCACCTGGAACCCGTTTATCAGACTAACTGGGGAGGTCTTACGTGCAGCTCCATGGGAAGTCTTTCGCTGCTCCGGGGCGACCTCCCATTCGACCACAGGTGAGGGGTCAACCTCAGTACAAGCAGTAACTTGGCTGGCCACCGGTGAGGACTGACTGGAGGATTGCTGAACGTCCGTTGAATCCCCACAGTCTGCCCACAGCATTGGTGCCCTTCCACTGCAGCTTCAAGCTGTGCAACCAAAGCTATCACAGCCTGGAGCTGAGTGCGAAGTGTCACCAACTCGGCTTGCATACGCACACGGCAATCACAGGTCCTATCCATACTTAAGACCACGGAAAACTAAACTACCAAAGTAATGGACTATTGGCACATGCTGTGCAACTCTACTGTAGATGCTGACGAAAGCGCAGGAACTGTGTCTAATAAATTAGATTCAAAAACCTAACTACTGAAGCACTCAGGTGAAATTAAATAATTCGCCCCTGATTAGGAACTGGTAATATGTCACAAAACGGTTTGCTTTCCGACGCAATCGAAAATGCGAGAACTGTGGCTATTATATATTAAATTAACACGCAGAAACTCAAGAAACTAAACTGTCAAAGCGCACAGATGAAATTATACAAATCGCTCCTGAGTAGGAATTTCGTAAAAGTCACAGAATCGGTTACTTCCCTGTTGGCGTGTCTCGGCCAGCTGTTGCAGCCTGACATCTAAATCTGATGTACACTCAGTCCGCCATCTCTCTGAAAGGACTTGTGATCACACAAACGCCGAAAAAGTTGGAATGTTGTATGATTTGGTTGGTGTCTGTGAGGGTACTTGTTTTAGTATACCTGTGCTGCCTGTCAACCATTTCCATTTGCTTGTACATAGACAAACATTATCTCGGCTTGTTCCTGACATGAACACCGGATCATTCTGCTGCTTTAGTACGCTGTGCCAGTCACACAACCTGCAACACAGAAGGAACACATGGTACACGGTCAGAGGAACTGACATTCGTCAGCGCCATGTACTATGGCAACAATGCATTTCCAGATATACACTCCTGGAAATTGAAATAAGAACACCGTGAATTCATTGTCCCAGGAAGGGGAAACTTTATTGACACATTCCTGGGGTCAGATACATCACATGATCACACTGACAGAACCACAGGCACATAGACACAGGCAACAGAGCATGCATAATGTCGGCACTAGTACAGTGTATATCCACCTTTCGCAGCAATGCAGGCTGCTATTCTCCCATGGAGACGATCGTAGAGATGCTGGATGTAGTCCTGTGGAACGGCTTGCCATGCCATTTCCACCTGGCGCCTCAGTTGGACCAGCGTTCATGCTGGACGTGCAGACCGCGTGAGACGACGCTTCATCCAGTCCCAAACATGCTCAATGGGGGACAGATCCGGAGATCTTGCTGGCCAAGGTAGTTGACTTACACCTTCTAGAGCACGTTGGGTGGCACCTGATACATGCGGACGTGCATTGTCCTGTTGGAACAGCAAGTTCCCTTGCCGGTCTAGGAATGGTAGAACGATGGGATCGATGACGGTTTGGATGTACCGTGCACTATTCAGTGTCCCCTCGACGATCACCAGTGGTGTCCGGCCAGTGTAGGAGATCGCTCCCCACACCATGATGCCGGGTGTTGGCCCTGTGTGCTTCGGTCGTATGCAGTCCTGATTGTGGCGCTCACCTGCACCTCGCCAAACACGCATACGACCATCATTGGCACCAAGGCAGAAGCGACTCTCATCGCTGAAGACGACACGTCTCCATTCGTCCCTCCATTCACGCCTGTCGCGACACCACTGGAGGCGGGCTGCACGATGTTGGGGTGTGAGCGGAAGACGGCCTAACGGTGTGCGGGACCGTAGCCCAGCTTCATGGAGACGGTTGCGAATGGTCCTCGCCGATACCCCAGGAGCAACAGTGTCCCTAATTTGCTGGGAAGTGGCGGTGCGGTCCCCTACAGCACTGCGTAGGATCCTACGGTCTTGGCGTGCATCCGTGCGTCGCTGCGGTCCGGTCCCAGGTCGACGGGCACGTGCACCTTCGGCCGACCACTGGCGACAACATCGATGTACTGTGGAGACCTCACGCCCCACGTGTTGATCAATTCGGCGGTACGTCCACCCGGCCTCCCGCATGCCCACTATACGCCCTCGCTCAAAGTCCGTCAACTGCACATACGGTTCACGTCCACGCTGTCGCGGCATGCTACCAGTGTTAAAGACTGCGATGGAGCTCCGTATGCCACGGAAAACTGGCTGACACTGACGGCGGCAGTGCACAAATGCTGCGCAGCTAGCGCCATTCGACGGCCAACACCGCGGTTCCTGGTGTGTCCTCTGTGCCGTGCGTGTGATCATTGCTTGTACAGCCCTCTCGCAGTGTCCGGAGCAAGTATGGTGGGTCTGACACACAGGTGTCAATGTGTCCTTTTTTCCATTTCCAGGAGTGTATGTTCGTATGACTCTTTTTCCTCTATTTCCAGTCAGAAATCGGTACCTGCAGTTTGTCGGTTTTATTAATGTTGACCCTGTATAGATTAAGACATTGTACCATAGCAGAAACTCTTGAAAACACATCATCACACAATAATATATGTAGTACAAGATACAACAAAAGTTCAAGATACATACAGCAACATACTTGCTACAAAATAGTGTAAAATTCAAAATGTATAAACAATACAATATGTATGTGAAATAAAGATACATATGCCAATATATTAGGCAAAGCCAGTGTAAACAAAGCATACACAAATAGTAAACTCTGTTTTCCATACAGAACTTACAGTTTTGTCATAGTGTGTGAAATGGAGCATATATTCATTAATAATGCTTCAACTGGTGTGATTAAATATTGAGTAAACAATAATATCAAACTGGTGAAGTCAGAAATCACAATATAGGTGTTTTCTCCATATAAGATCATATTTAAACAAGTTAAAACAACAAAATTTTACAGTTACCTAAAGAGAGTTCACATCAAGACCTACTGGTCAGTCTCTGTGATGCAAAAAGAAAAAAGCAGAAGACACACAACAGTACATTACATAGTTTTTGAAAAAGAAGCAAACAAAGCTGTCATCAGTTTAAGGCACGAAAAAAAGCTTGTCACATGTGGTTAGCAACGTCACTGGCTTGGTGCGAGAGGTACGGGATTAGTTTCGGTGATCAAGGTTCATGGTAACAGATATAATTTGTTGTGGTACATTGACCTTAGTTTGGCAAGAAGGTGAACTATTTGCTACGCAAGATTGTTCTCAAGGTAAAATTTCTCCCTATTGTCTTTGTTGCACACACATACATGAAGTAATGAGTTCAGATGTTCACAGTGCTGCTGATCATAATGTGGCTTACAAAAATTCAAAGTCTGTGATCTAACCATGGCTGTTCACATTAGTTTTTAAATAAATGTGTAAGACTTACTTATCTTTAGATCAAAAGATACATCAAAATTGAGTGATTAGCGTCCTTCCATTCGCACAGCATCGTGAATTGTAACTGTGGCCAACGACCTCCTCAAACTCCACAAAAATGTTTCAGTGTTCATCTGGTATGAAGGCACAGTACATTATCACAACGGCAACACACATTGGTTCATTGACAAATTGCATGTAGTCCCACATTACATCATCATTGCGTACGTACATAGGTCGGCTGGAGCATTCCTGTCTTATAAGAGTGAAGCCTTAGGATGCCCAGGTAGCTGTGTGCTTGTTTGTAGCGAGTCGGTGGTTGATTCCCGGAATTTCCTTGGGGTTTTCACACACATGTTGAGCTCATTCAGCGACTGCAGGTAAACTGGGCGTATTGTCACAGAAGTTTGTCTCGGCTGGTGGGCAGTGAGCTGGCGTGCACCTCAGCTGGTCAACGTGTTGGTCTAGTTCCTCATGACACGTGAGTGTGTCACATTATGGCGGGGCTGCAGCGCGCTGTAGGCCTGTGCTTCTTCCGCTGTCTCGTACCGTCCGTACTCTGCAGTTCTCTCATGCCTCCTTCCTGACCTCGGACAGTATACAATACATGTGTGAGTAATTCAGTCCTCATAAATACAAATACATTCTGCTCTTACAATTTGGTTATCATTTAATAACGGCACTTCATTAATAAAATGCTAGCAATTCTTTCCTAATTTAATAATTATTACAATTCATCTCCTAAATTATTTAAAGAGTTTTCTTTATCATTGGCTTCGAGCACTATCGGACTTAACTTCTGAGGTCATCAGTCTCCTAGAACTTAGACCTACTTAAACCTAAATAACTTAAGGACATCACACACATCCATGTCCGAGGCAGGATTCGAACCTGCGACTGTAGCGGTCGCGCGGTTCCAGACTGTAGCGCCTAGAACCGCTCGGTTACCCCGGCCGGCTTTCTTTATCATTAATTACTTTTAATATTTAACGGATTCTTATTCTTTCAAAAATAAATCTTTACATATTTAATTTACATGAGTCTTTGCATTCATGTTAATTCTTAATTCTATGTAATGTTCATATTTATATTTAATTTATTCCATGGCACTTAATTCTCTTACAGAAAGTTTCCAATTACAATTTTCTCAATTTACATCTCACAATTCTTTTGGTTGGAGGCTCAGGTGAGCTTTACGTTAGTGGTTACTCTTTTCATGCGGTTATTTAGGAACATACCCAGCAGATTTCTCGGAATTATCTGTACATTTGCCATAATCTACCACTCACCCCAGTCTACTTGGCCACTCTACATAATTTACCATCTCACCACATTGCTATTTTTCCTCTGATTAAATCCTCCATACATCCATCACCTTCCACCTTATTAATTAGTTTTATTATTATGTTACTTATAATCTGTCTTGATTGCAAATTTTTTTTTATTATTCATATGACCGGTTTCGGTTCATTCAGAACCATCTTCAGATCTGATATTTCAGTTACAGGAGTAACCCGTCCAAATCCACCAACTTTCACATGCTATGTCACATCATGTGACGTAACATGTGAAAGTTGCTGGACGGGTTACTCCTGTAACTGAAATATCAGATCTGAAGATGGTTCTGAATGAACCGAAACCGGTCATATGAATAATAAAAAAAAATTTGCAATCAAGACGGATTATAAGTAAAGTAAGTCCAAATCCAGCAACTTTCACATGCTACGTCACATGATGTGACGTAGCATGTGAAAGTTGCTGGACGGGTTACTCCTGTAACTGAAATATCAGATCTGAAGATGGTTCTGAATGGACCGAAACCGGTCATATGAATAATAAAAAAAAATTTGCAATCAAGACGGATTATAAGTAACATTATAAAATCACTGATTGCTGTTATCCCATAAGACATTATGTCTGTTTTTGCAAAGTTTTATTATTGATGCTATGGATTCTCAAAATTGAGTTGATTGCTAATTTGGAACATGAAAGAAGCATAATACAGCCCTCGACTCATACATAAAAATTTTCGATACAATATTTACCATACTTTACATGTCTTTTACTACTTTGGTTTGTTACCCTTGTTTGTTACCTTTATTCACATTGGCAATGATTTGTAGTCTGTCTCTCCTTTACTGTAGATACATAATTAATATATTCCCTTTTTCAGCCTGGGTTGTGTTCAATTTAATCTTTTATCCTCTCATCTTCTTACGCTTTCGTCATGATTACTTTCAAAAGTTCAGCTATCTGTCCTGTCGGCAGCACATGGAGATACACAAAAATTGCCACATCATATTCTCATCAACTAACAAATACTCATGTAAGTTGAAATATTGTATTCTCGTCAGTTAACCACATATTTTAGCATTCCTTCATATGTATTAAATCCTTCACAACAGCTTATTCCTCGCAGTGCAGCGTTCCTTCACGTATACTATCAAATTATCAAGCTCCATGGCTTCTCGCTCATTGCTCCATCGCATCTGATGAACCTATTAAAAAAAATACACTTCAGCCAACAGGCACATCTTCAATAGGGCAACTACTGCCAGTGATCTGTTCAATGCTCCTCTTCTCGGTATCTCCAGCAAAATCTTTCTGATTCTTTCTTATGACAATTGAACATGTTCCATGCGAAAGCTCTCTTTCATGACCTCATGACTCTTTTACTTTCCCAGGTGATCATTTCATGTTATTATTGCTGCATCTTCTTATGCCAGACCTTAGGCTGAATATCATGTGACTGCTTATTTCTTCAAAACTGCTCATTCTTTAAATACCTTGACATGTGAAATGTGGTGTTTCCCAATTGACTTGCGACTTCGAAAAGTTTCTGTTTCTGTGACGTTGTGGGAACAATTTTCCGCACATCATAATGTCCACAAAATACATAAATGAATTAGCTACTTAATTGTTGACTCTTCTTTGACCTCTTCCTTCATGGCAACAAAACTCTGTCGCCCACAATAAGCATCTTCTCCCTTATCGGCCCTTTTTGATTTACGTTCCTCTTCTCTGCCTTTGCGCTAATCCCTTCCAAAGCTAGTTTTAGGATTTCTTGGCGACGTTTCCGTCTACCAGGTGGATTGTCTACAGTTTCTCTCCAACGCATCTACTGTCCTAGCGCTTTGAATAGGTCCCCAGAGCGTGAGTGTCTAGTCAGTTCTGGGAATCGTTTCTTTGGCCCCTGTTTCTTTGGTTGTGCCTTGGATCATGTCTCAAACTTCGAAAATTTCAGTTCTTCCGTCTAGCCTATCACTCATTTCCAGTTATCTTGCCAGTGATAACTGGACCATACTGAAGTCCCCATCAATACTACGGTAACTGAAATGATGATAATCATGGCCTCTTAATTCGGCCAGATAGGAAAACCAAGAAGGGCCGGACCAATGGGGATTTTACACACTTCATTCACTGGTAGAACACAAATTTATCTTACACAGTTTCAATCACATGGCAGCCAATTAATCTTTTTTAATTAATTAAAAGGCCAAGCAATGAGACTCACTCAAAATTCAATGCCAATTTAAATAAGTTACAGAAATTTTAAAGTTAACTTTAACCTAAGATGACTTGATATTCTTCAAGGCAAGACACTACATATATAAGACAACAGAAAGAAATAAGAGTAAAGTCGTAATGAAGGCAGACGTAAATTTAAACAACACTTCCAGAACAGATCCAAATGGGCTTAATTACCAAGTGGTGGGAATAAAACGCGATTTAAACTTGACTGAATAAAATAAAACCTAAAACCATACTTAAAACAATGAAAAAAAATTTAACGCTAATATTTAGGCTAGATAATTTTAAACCCAGAAACACACATAAATTGAAGATGTAACACATTTTCCAATAACACAAGAATAATGAAGTTACAACAAATCGAGGTACATGTTGGGATCCCAGCGCACCTTAAAATTTGCTTAAGGTGAAGGCCACAAGCTAACTGAGACAAATTCGGAATTTTCTAAGTATAAACTTAACTTGAAGGGGAACATTAAGTAGTGCGGTTGCAGTTGGAGAAAACAGCGCGAAAGACAGATAGCGGCGGGAGCTGCTGAGTGTATGCACTCCAAATGATGTAAACAGCTGGCTAAGCGAGCCGATGGGGTCTAAGTGGGACCGGATCCTCGATAACACGTACTAGCATAGGTGTACAAAAGATTATTAACGACAGTTTCCTGCAACAAAAACAATTCTAAATAGACAGAACTCAACACACAGCCAGCATCAGATAAGTAACTATTAGGGTAGAATTAATTTATCTGAGCTCTTACCAAGAACGATGACAACTTAACTGCTTTTTTAAAATAGTAAGTTAGCCAGAAGATTTAAGAAATCAACTACATATATTTCAAAAAAATAATTTCAGTAATAAAATACTAATATCAGAATTTTTTTCTTTTTAGCAAACCATTAAGGTAGCCACAAGGACCCTCGCATGAAAATCAAAGTTCATCCATACACACGTTAGCCCATAACGGTTTGGGGAGAACAAATGCGTCCTGAACATACTGAAATTTATCTGAGTCAGTTAAATAGAACAGAAATACTGTATAATTTCGTAGACAGCATGGGCCTGTAGCATTAGCTTCAAGGAAACCTGAACAACAAAAGCAACTTAGAAATAGGCCAATAAAATAGCAAAACTGACATACATTCTGACATGAACAATTAATCATCCGTGGTAATTCGTAATACTAAACATTTCACTGTGCTTCCAACTGAAAATTGCGTTACCAATCATTTACTTTAAAAATCAGAAGAATTAATGGGAGATGAACAAGAACAGGTAATGCATACACAAATACACACCGTCAACCTTCCAGATAAGCTTTTTTTTCTGGAACACAGTGCCTTACACTGGCTAAAGGTTCACAAGCGCCATGATACATAATGTTAACACATAAAACAAATTATGATATCAGCCAATGAATCAGTCTAAAATGTCCACTAGATCTTGGAATCATTTGCCCTTAGAATACCATGGAGACACAGGCGTCCGTACCCAACAAACAGAAGGCAGACTGGCCAAAATGGCAGTGAACACTGCCTTGACAGCTCAGCGCCCTTCTGATACACTCAGCACAAGCCATGTCTGTGCTCAGTAACTTACTCGGGGCAACATGACCCCAATATCGGTCGCCTGCCAACAGCTAACACCGCAGCAAAGCTGTCCCACAGAAAGGTCGTTACAGCTTTGTTCCTCAGCTCATACTGCCTACCAAACCAGTCACAACACCCGGACCCGCCACAACAGAGGGTGCTGCGCTCCAACAGCACGTTAGTGAGAGATCATAAGAATAGTGATACACATACTTTGCGAGAAAGCTGCCATATCTAAGTAACTTGTGGTCTGACACACCTTTGGTATCAAATTGATATATAATTAATTAAATTATCAGTTAATTACCCTCCATCCCCTGATGGCGTTTTGGGTTTTGTCCAGCCGGCACGTAGGACCCTTCCCCACCCTCCCCTCCCCACCCCTCTCTTCTCCGCCCTGCTCCACTGTACTGTACTCCACCCCACCATGCCACATGATGCCACCCCTCCACTCCCCTACCAACCCTTCCCCTCCCATTCCCTCCCATCCCCTCCCCACAAAATGGTGGAAAATTGAAATTTTGGCAGGAAATTCCATGAGGTGGGAAATTCAAATTTATTGGTGGGCATATCAAATTTTGTGCAGTCAGGTTAAGGTCTGGATACCAACTGACCTAGTTCACAACACCACCACTACCACCACCACCACCACCATCAGAAAGCACTATTCGCACTCCCTCTCCCCCTCCTTCTCCCCCCAAACGTGCTGATCCCATTACACATACATGTATTGGTCCACTAGAGCAGGCGACCAGTGACCAAAGTTGCTTCCATGGACCTGTGTGAAGTTTCGTTGACTGTACTGGAGGAAGGCCATACCAACTATGTCACAAGGAGAGGGTTCTTGTGTTGTTGTTTCATAAACAGTTTGATACATTGTTTTTTTGCCGTAACACATCAAAACAATGTGTTCACAATGATACATTTGTTTTTCTACCATGACTTCTGGATCTGTGTCAGGTGCTAAACCGACATTAACACATTTTGGTCCATTGGCTCTGACAGAAAGCTGGACATCGCATGGTGTAAGCTATGCTGCTCCCACAACACACAGGATGGTTGAAATAAAAGATAGAGCCCATGTGACTCATTGTCAAAAATGTGGAAGACATCGCAATGTGAGGAAAATGGAAGAGTTTGTGGCATTGTGGAGCATTTCCAAACAGCTGCCCTGAGGTGATGACCTCTGCAGTTAATCTCATCTTCCACAATGACAGGATAGCAGATGTCTCAGTGCCTGTTTCAGAGAGACAAAGAGCATTGATTCCTTATATTTCAGCTGTGTATGCAATCACTGTTTTGGTGCTGACCATCCCTGAAATACGTTTCTCCCACAAAGACTCTCTCCATTACTAACAAGTGGTGTCAGTCAGTCATTGTGTGGTAATCAGCAGCTTACCAGTGGACGGATGGGATGGTAAAGAAATCGTCGATATGGGAAACTGTACTGTAATAAGCATCACGTTTGATAGTATGATCAGTTTTAGCAATTTTACCAGTTTTTCCGTAATTTCAACACCAGCCAGTGACATAGCTGGATGCTTCCCAATTTCTGTATCACAGATAAACCACCCTTCCACTACTCTGCATGTACGAGGATAATCCCAAAAGTAAGATCTCCTATTCTTTTATAAGTACAGAACTCTGTGTGGCAGTTGGTCACACTGTTATGAAGAGTGCTTCACTCGCTGTGTGTAAACATGCGCACGCCGCACTGAGGCGCTCAGTCTTGGCTTGGCAGCCATTGAGAATGGCGCTCCCGTTGGATGTTATCGCCAGGTGCGAATTGCGCGCAGTTATTCGGTGTTGAATGCAAAGGGCACTGTGCCGACTGAAATCCATTGCCAACTGACGGAAGTGTATGGTGAGTCGTGTATGGATGTTAAAAATGTTCGTAAGTAGTGTAGAGAGTTTGCAGTTGGTCGGACCGAAATTCACGACGAACAATGGAGCGGGAGACCGTCAGTTTATGAGCAGACAGTGTTGAAGGTTGAGCAAAGCATGCGTGAAGATCGGCGGATCACCCTGGATGATCTCAGCACGTTGGTTCCTGAGGTTTCCCGAAGCACCGCTCACAGAATTTTCACGGAAACATTGCACTACCGGAAGGTGTGCGCAAGACGGGTACTACGCATGCTGTCTGAGGGCCACATGCGGCAACGAATTGATGCTTCCCGTGCATTTCTTCACCGCCTTGCAGCCGAACGGGACAATTTTCTGGACTCAATTGTCGCGGGTGACGAAACCTGGGCATTCCACTTTACACCTGACACCAACTGGCGGCATCAATATTCGCCAAAGCTGCGGAAATTCAAACAATCACAGTCTGCCGGTAAAGTCATGACAACCGTTTTTTGGGATCGGAAAGGGGAATTGATGTCGACTTTATGCCTCACTGGGACCACAATTAACGCTGACAGGTACTGTGAGACTGAAAAAACTCAAACGGGCAATTCAGAACCGGAGAAGAGGAATCTTGGACAAGGGCGTACACATTCTCCATGACAACGGACAACGCTCGCCCACACATCGCTCGCTCGGCAATCCGTTGCTCTCCTGCAACAGTTTCAGTGGAACATTATCACCCCCGCCCCCCCCCCCCCCTATAGTCCTGACTTGGCGCCCAGTGACTATCATCTGATCCCTAGGTTAAAAGAACATTTGGCCGGAAAGCGATTCAGCTCCGACGACGAGGTGAAAGAAGAGGTTCATAACTTTCTGAACAGCATGGCGGCGAGCTGGTATAACACGGGCATACAAAAACTGCCACAGCGTCTGCAAAAATGCATCGACAGAAATGGTGATTATGTCGAAAAATAGCTAAATGTTGAAGCTTTAAACTGTTGTAAACCATGGTAGAAATAAACAGGTCTATATACTTACAAAAAAGTAGGAGACCTTACTTTTGGGATTACCCTCGTACCATATACTAGATTGCGGATGTAGATAGATGACTGTGCACTACATCCATTCATGGTTAATTCTTGGACGTGTACACCAACGTATACCAGACAGAGTCTTATACCTACGAAGTTATGTTATCTACATATTTCTAGCACTTCAATCATAGTGCGAAATTTACTATTACGATTGGCCATCTTTGCCTATGCGGAAGGGAGGCACAGAGTACTCTTACATTCATAAGATTTGACCAACCCTCCCTGCAACACTGTCGCCGATTTAATTTGCAACCGACTAGAGGTACGAGGGTAGTATACCTGCTACATTCCATATCTCCTGGCAGAACAGAGCGAACTGAGTCCATGACTGCTGTTTAGGAATACTGTTCTGCACCAGTGTCACTCACAGCACCCATCCAAGTGCACACGATCTATCCAGATATGTGCATGTTGAAGAGGTTAGCATCCCTTATCGGTGTGTAGTACAGATCAGAGTGTGGTGATAAAACAGGCGATTAAGATAAACATGTGGTTTTTTAATGATGGAGCTCGAACTGGATGGTGTTTGAAGCATTTTATGTAAATCAACTGTGCTATGAATTCTTAAGTATTATTCTGGTGTCCGGGGTCAATACCAAGGAAGTACTGGCAAGAGAGATATGATCGTAGAAGATAAACAATGCATTCCTAAGGCCATTCTATTCTGCTGTCTGCGCATCTCTAGAACACATGGCTTTAATTTTAAGCCATGTGTTCTAGAGATGGGCAGACTCGTTCATCCTTGGGAACTAGTTCACTAATGATCGCTCTTTTTTGGGAACCGTTCATTTTTACTCGTTCACCGTTCATTTGTGCTTGGTATATGCTTCTTATGAAAAATTGAATATTTGTAGCGTGGGTGACTGAAGATGGAAGGCGCCAAGAGGGGCACTCACCTCCGCCCTGGAGTACAGAGTTTTTATTCATAACAGAATTCTCACACACTTGTAATTTTCGTGATTCTACAAAACCTCCCGTAGCGTTATGTGGCTGATCGCAGTGAAATAATATAAGGTGGCGCACGAAAAACCAGCCCCGAGTGCTCGCCAATTACGCACGATTTGTTGACCTCTACGAGCAGAATAGATAAACATACAATAATTAGGCAGTGAAAAAATAACAAATAAGCTAATGCAAACAACAACCTCGAAACAATAGATGACGATTGATGGGCGACAACGAGCAGTTTAGTACTAGAGGCCGATTTTTCGTGCGCCACCCTGTACCACTGAAATAATATTGTAGAAGTTATCATATTCTCTTTACAAAATGTGACACCAGACACTCGATTATGGAGCGCGGGCTTCATTCGGTTGTAAGCTGGTCTGCCTTCCATAACAATGAACATGCCCTTTAACCCTGGATCAAAAAAAGACGGAAAATGGCCACTCGTGTGTGCCGTGCCGACTTCCTTTGCATGTGTAATAACAAAAAGATCTTGCCTTTTTACAAGTATTTCTTCTGCTGTTTCTCGAAATAGTGAAGTAAACTGATATGCCGTTCTGCTACCTGAAAAAATGTATGTATTACATCCCACGTAATTTTTATGTATTTTACGTAATTATAAAATACATTTTTCTACCGGTCGTGGACGCTGAATAGAATATGAAAAGAACCAGAAGTTCGGAGTTCAAAAAAGGTTTGAAACAGATCTAGAATGGTCATGCACAGCGAACGAAACGAACAACTCGATACTGAAGTAAGAAGGGGCAGTCGGCAGTGGAACTGCGACGAGAGGCCACACGAAGAAGGACGAGTCCGGCCGAGCAAGACCGAGACCGAGACAGACGGGAACGGGACCGAGGCTGGAACGAGACCGGCCGACATGCCCTTGCGGGAACGAGACCGACCGTTTCCCGGTCCCAGTAACTATACATAGAAAACCGCGACCGATGTCAACTATGAAAGACCGTTCCTTAGAATTCGTTCCTCGCTTCTTCCGTTCATCTTGGTGAAGCGTTCCTTTGGACCCGTTAGTTCGCGAACGACCCGTCTCTAATGTGTTCGGAAATATTAGTCATATGGAGTGCAATGCTCTTAATACTCCAATGCAGGACACATATGTCCAACATCTGACATACATCCTTCCTGCAAGTTTTCTATCCCCACTCACTGCAGTGACAGACTTTATACGATGATAAAACTACTTCCTTCTACACTAAAGAGAAACACAGATTCTTTGCGATACATGCACAGTATAGTTTTCCGGGGGTGTACAGCGTACAATGTTCACATTAGATTAAGGTTCAGAAATATGCTACGCTCGCATCAGTCCTATAAAATGATCGCCAGCAATGGAAAATGCATCTTATGAGGAAAGAGACAAATGCATGGTAGCAGTGACTGACATGTAAATTTATTCACCACTAACTGCATAAACAGGACAACTGTAAAGTAAATGCACACACACAGGGTTTGCAGTACCTCACAAATCTCTGTAACTGACTTAGAAAAGGAGTTTGAAACGTTTTACGCAAATCGCTTGTGCTAACAATTATGAAGTATTGTTCCAGTGTTTGGTATCCCTACCAAGAAGATACCAGAAAGAGAGAAATGATCGTGGAACATCAACAAATTCCAAGGGCTACACGATTCTGCACTTAAACGTGCCATAATGGTAGAGTTGTGCAGTTTATTACCTATTACTCGTATGGAATGCAACGCTGTTAATAATCTAATGTAGGAAATATATTTCCAGCGCATGACATACATTCCCCCTGCAAGTTTCTTTCTGATAAACTATGGTGACAAACTGTAAGGTGATAAAACATCTACCTTACATACCAAAGGAAACATCGATTTATGTAACACAAACACTACATATGTTTCCAGAGGCGTATGATACCTGCTTTTCATAAAGTTCAAACCCTATTACAGTTTGGAAATTATGATATGTTCACTACAATCCTATAACATGATCGTCGGCAGCTGAAAATGCATACGAAGAAAGAGTGGCATTTTACGATGAAATAAACACCACAATACATGTACAACGACATGTAACAGTCGTATCGCTCTTTACCACGGCCCCTGGTAACCTTCCTCTTGCACACAGAAGTCGTTGTACGATGTTAGGTTGTGTTGCTCATGTGCGGAATAATATGGTCGTTACCCCTTGACATCACGTCTCTAGAGTGCCTCCTCTTTCCACTATTAAGGTGTGTATATGTAGCATCAGTCCATTCTCCTCCAGAACACGCAATTTTATTGATGTCTCTCAGTGCTCAATTCATAGTATTTTCTCTTTAATTTTATGTATTCTCAGTGATTTCCGTAATTTTGATAGGTTTTCGCGATTTTACGTATTTCGTTGTATTTCCCTCAATTTTAGGTATCTCAGATCAATTTTTCGTGGTTATAGCAGGTTTTCCTCGAAATTTACACGTTAACTCAGAATGCCAAGGGACACCAGACGGACTAAAGGAAAATGTTGATGCAAATGCGAAAAACATTGAGACCATCAGAGCATGGAAGAAGAAATACGTAAGCTCACAGAAGAATATACTACGGACAGGGGTAGATCAAGTCGAGGTATTATCCACCGCCATCAAGCAGCTGTCGGCACATAATTAGACTGGAGATATCCGAGAGTCTTTACCAAGATCGTGGCCACCTGTTCTGAAAATTAAGCATATGTGTGCACACTTTAGAGAGGCATCAACTAGAATGTGACTGATGGTAGGAGAGTGTAAGACATATGAACAATTCACATACGCTGACCTCGACGAGTACTGGTCGCAGGACAAATGAGAACAAGTGTAGCTGGGGATGCTGACGTTAGAAAATTACGCACATTCGAGGTGGCACTGCCCCATACAGTACTTTAGGAAGATGGGAGATAGAGACCTATTCTTAGACCTTCCTTATGAGCCAGCAGAATTCATACACATTTGTTTAATGAAACTTCCATGTCAAATACACAGATAAATTAGGATCATGACATACACAGATCGAAGCAGCTGCTACACGAATTATGTTACAGTCTAAGTAACGAAGCGAGGGAAGCTGTACACTTTGTTCACACAGTCTTCCCACCAGAGCAAATAAGCAGATAACCACAACTGAGAACTAGTCATCCGCCATGGAGGAATGGAAACAGCTGGACAGGCGAAGCGACAAGAAGCAATGGAAGTAGTAGGGTAGCCTGTATTCTGGCACACTTTTGATATCAAATTAATTAATTGATCAAATAATTACCCCCACCCCTGGCGACATCATGGGTTTTCCCCAGCTGGCACATGGTAGCCTTCCCCCACCAGCCCACCCTCCTCACGCTTCCACGAAACGGTGGGGAATTGAAATTTTGTTGGAAAATTCAAATTTATTGGCAGGAATTGGCAATTCTATTGATTTCGGTCAGTACTTATTTCATCGTATTTTTTCTCTAATTTTGTGTTCTCTCAGTCAGTTTCAGTAACTTTGCTAGCTTTTCATGATTTTATCATATTTCCCTCAATTTTACGTATCTCACATCAATTTATTGTGATTATACCAGGTTTTCCTCACTTATTACTATCAGTATTTCATCACCAAACACTACGTTTAAGAACCCGGATGTGTTGTCGATAGTTACGTCACGGTGTAAATTAAGGGTCTGTTGCTTCTTTCTGTGGTTTCCGTCTAAGTTTGGGAAGTCCAGCTTTCTGTTGTTCTGTTTTCTAGATGTAGGGTCTTTCTCTTTCTATCTCGCCTTATTCAGTTTGCTGTGCTTTGTCGGGTCTACTCGCGGACTCACCCACCAATCGTGACTGTCTGCTCGTGAATCTGTTGCTTTTTATTTTAAATCATGAATCCTCTAACTGATTTGATGGGGCCAACTACCACCATGAGTTCCTCCTCTATGCCAATCTTTTGCACTTGTAACCAACGTCCTCAGTTATTTGCTGGATGTATTCCAATCTCTGTCTCCCTCTACAGTTTTTACCCTCTACGGCTCCCTCTAGCACCATGGAAGTTGTTCCCTGATTAAATAACAGATATCTTATCCTCCTGTGACTTCTCCTTCTCAGTGTTTTCCACATATTCCTTTTAATGTAAGGCAAGATCTCACAGTCGCATGTGTTTTTATTCTATTTCACTTAATGAACGCTGCATATATATTGGTGTTAGTTTCAATGCTTAACTTCATGAGTTAATTTGACAACTTGGTGATGAGAGCACTGTCTCTCCAAACGCATTGTGGCGTTATGTGCAGGACATAAAAACCGTTGAATGCTATCAATTAGTACTGTTACGAGTTCGATATGTACACTCCTGGAAATGGAAAAAAGAACACATTGACACCGGTGTGTCAGACCCACCATACTTGCTCCGGACACTGCGAGAGGGCTGTACAAGCAATGATCACACGCACGGCACAGCGGACACACCAGGAACCGCGGTGTTGGCCGTCGAATGGCGCTAGCTGCGCAGCATTTGTGCACCGCCGCCGTCAGTGTCAGCCAGTTTGCCGTGGCATACGGAGCTCCATCGCAGTCTTTAACACTGGTAGCATGCCGCGACAGCGTGGACGTGAACTGTATGTGCAGTTGACGGACTTTGAGCGAGGGCGTATAGTGGGCATGCGGGAGGCCGGGTGGACGTACCGCCGAATTGCTCAAGACGTGGGGCGTGAGGTCTCCACAGTACATCGATGTTGTCGCCAGTGGTCGGCGGAAGGTGCACGTGCCCGTCGACCTGGGACCGGACCGCAGCGACGCACGGATGCACGCCAAGACCGTAGGATCCTACGCAGTGCCGTAGGGGACCGCACCGCCACTTCCCAGCAAATTAGGGACACTGTTGCTTCTGGGGTATCGGCAAGGACCATTCGCAACCGTCTCCATGAAGCTGGGCTACGGTCCCGCACACCGTTAGGCCGTCTTCCGCTCACGCCCCAACATCGTGCAGCCCGCCTCCAGTGGTGTCGCGACAGGCGTGAATGGAGGGACGAATGGAGACGTGTCGTCTTCAGCGATGAGAGTCGCTTCTGCCTTGGTGCCAATGATGGTCGTATGCGTGTTTGGCGCCGTGCAGGTGAGCGCCACAATCAGGACTGCATACGACCGAGGCACACAGGGCCAACACCCAGCATCATGGTGTGGGGAGCGATCTCCTACACTGCCCGTACACCACTGGTGATCGTCGATGGGACACTGAATAGTGCATGGTACATCCAAACCGTCATCGAACCCATCGTTCTACCATTCCTAGACCGGCAAGGGAACTTGCTGTTCCAACAGGACAATGCACGTCCGCATGTATCCCGTGCCACCCAACGTGCTCTAGAAGGTGTAAGTCAACTACCCTGGCCAGCAAGATCTCCGGATCTGTCCCCCACTGAGCATGTTTGGGACTGGATGAAGCGTCGTCTCACGCGGTCTGCACGTCCAGCACGAACGCTGGTCCAACTGAGGCGCCAGGTGGAAATGGCATGGCAAGCCATTCCACAGGACTACATCCAGCATCTCTACGATCGTCTCCATGGGAGAATAGCAGCCTGCATTGCTGCGAAAGGTGGATATACACTGTACTAGTGCCGACATTGTGCATGCTCTGTTGCCTGTGTCTATGTGCCTGTGGTTCTGTCAGTGTGATCATGTGATGTATCTGACCCCAGGAATGTGTCAATAAAGTTTCCCCTTCCTGGGACAATGAATTCAGGGTGTTCTTATTTCAATTTCCAGGAGTGTATATAAAACGCAAACTTTCATCAACTTCGGGTGGAATTTCACATACAGCGTAACACCCTCTCCAAATTTGAAGGCCCTTAGTGGTTTGGGTTGGACGATGATGAGTCAGTCAGTCGGGACATTCGCGTTCTGGAGGACGACGGTTCAAACCTGCGTCCGGCCATCCTCATTTATGTTTTCCGTGATTTCCCTAAATCGCTTCACATAAATGCTGTGATGGTTCCTTTGAAAGGACACGGTTGACCTCCTACCTCATACTTCCCTAATCCGATGGAACCGATGACTTCGCTGTTTGCCCACCCCCCCCCTCCCCCCCTTAAATCAACTAACCAACAAATTTCTTTGTAATACGTCTTCCTCCACGACTGCTAATACAGCAAGGGAAGCAAGAGAGCTGCCGCGATGTTTGCAAAGCAGGAGATGTTGACGGAAGTAAAGCTGTCAAGCCAGATCGCTAGTCGTGTGTGAACAGCACTGTCGGTAAAGATCCGGGTTTGAGTCCTGGTCCAGCACACAGTTTAATTCCGCCGGGAAGTTTCATGCCTTGAGATTTATTCTACTGGTTAATGTGACAGTGGGTAGAGGAATGGATAGAAGAAATTGGAGGATCCAATTAAGAATGGAATACTAGCCATCGACTATTGAGGACAATATTGCAGAGACGAAGAGACCAACGCGAGATATTGAAAGGTGGCTGTTACTTGCGTGTACCTTTCAAAGTTTCAGATTTGAGCTGTTGTGGGTTTATATTCAATCTTAATACGCTCCACTTTGTTCTGATACATGTCGATCCCTGGGGAGAATTTCTAATCGATAAATTATTCTATTTAATTTCCTCATGTGACTATTATCAGCGGCCTCTTTCCCTTTAATATCCCAGTTCCTTAGTAGCCACTTGCATGAAAACGGTAACACGGCGTCTTTGCGTCGAGTCTAGGACTTTTCCTTCCTTCCTCTTCCTCCTCACCGAGGACAATCGAAATTCGTTGGCTTTCTTCAGACTTGACCGGCGGGAGCGAGCCACAAAGGCGTCAAATCACTTTCCCGCTGTTTTCAGATCCCCTAGTCTAGTCTTTCGACTGGTGCGGGGCAGATCCCGTGAGAAAGCTTCCAGAAGGTCTTAGAAGTTCTTCTATCCTCAAGACACTGAGGCTTTAAGCGTCCCACACTTTTTCCAGTGCTTCTGCACTGAAAAAGCCAAAGAAACTGGTACACTTACCTAATTTCGTGTACAGCCACCGCGAGCACGCAGAAGTGCCGCAACACGAGTGACATGGACTCGACTAATGTCTGAAGTAGTGTTGGAGGGAACTGACACCATGAATCCTGCAGAGCTGTTGTAGTGTAACGACGTAAGTTTTTTACAACCGATTTTCGTTTGATATATGACCATGTGCAGACTTCGTCACCTACGTCAGTTACAACCCACTTCAAAATGATTTATATTCTTTTTAAATTGTCATAGAATGGTTCTTGAACGAAACTGTAAAACATCAGTTGAGTCGTATGCAAAGAATTACATCACTTGGGCCAATTGGTTTTTGTAACTTTTTTGATTTAAATTTCGTTTGTTTCTCCTCAGAAATTATATTGACACACGTTATCTTGATCTAATCGATATCAGAATCACACATTAAATAAACTTTTGAGATTCAAAGTTTCGATGAACGCGGTCAGAATCAATAATCTTGTCAAATATATTATTAATCCGTTCACATAATTCTTCATAAATAAATCCTCTGAACACGTGTTTCAACTTTAGTAGCATACACTATTTTATTAGCTTCCTACACATACAGATGTGAACTTGACCGTTGAGAGACAGTGACTGACTTTTCAATAAGATTAAGCTCTATATGACGTCATTGTTGTACAAAAAGAGTACAAAAAATTCATTTTTAATTTTTTTAGAAGCACGACGCAACAACTCGGTTCCAGGATCTTCTGTTGCTCCTTGGCTGTCGACCCGCGACGTATAGCGGCCAGCAATTTCCTCTCTGGTCGCGGCAACGAAGATGCTGTCTCCGTTCGTTGCGCCGCCCTCTCCGTACATGAAACACATAAAAAAAAATACAAAACTTTTAGATAATTCACATCTATTACAAATAATAAGAAAAATACATAAACAAAACTAAATTAAACTTATAGTCACCTGCAAACTGGGCTGACATTGGTGGATGGGTGACGCTTAATTTCGTCCCACTACATACCCCACCCACAAGCTCAGTTTGTCAGGTTTTAACCGAAAATAAAACTTTTCAATATACAATATTTAAATGTTAATACATTTTCCTCACATTTTACGTAATCTAGAGTCCTTGCGCTTAGATAGATTTAATCCTTTTAATACGATACTGTTGTGACTATTTGTCATTTACTCTTAATTGTGCTATTATGGTAATTCGTAACCGAATATAGGGAGATTACTCCTCTTCATTTAATAGTTGCTAATAAATACTAATTTAGTACGTTCTTTAACGTTGTTACATTAGGACAGAGCGTTCAAATTGTGATAGATTAGTTTCAGTTTCATTTATTTACTAGAATTATTCTTTCCAAAAATGTATATTACTCATAAGTTTCTCACAATAACTAATAGTACTATTTACTTTACGTCATTCTTTTTCCTAATGCCTTATTTATGCCTGAGGTCAAGAAGAAATCAAGCAAAACTTTCTTTAGAATCTCGGCACGGCTTTCTTTACCTTCGGACACCTTGTTGGGTAATGGCAATTTATTTAGGAGAAACAAGCGAGAAAGCCCCGTTTGGTGTGTTCTATACTAACACTATTACAAACCTCTATCAAAGGCACTCTGCTATGTTCTCGTGAGCCATATAGCTCTGGACGCCCATGGTCCCTAAAACTATTAACCATCCCCTTTGGTTCCTACTATCCGAGTAAATTTAAAATACGCAAAATTCCTTTTGACCTAAGAGCAAAATTTCTTCCATATAAATCCCCCTTTTGGTTATCTTTCTCTTTTTGAAGTACCAGTAGATTATTGTAGAACACTTGCTTAAGCTTTCTGTTTCATTCTTTAAAATAATACGTAACTATCACGAAAAACTTCACATGAATAAACTATGAACGCTCTTCCGTGTTTAACATATACTAAATATTAACTTATTTAGGAATGAAGGGTTTCATTTGATCGGCACTATATAATCCTTTAATAACACCTGCTGAAGGTTCCATAAGAAGTAACGCTTTGGGATGTAGAATCTTATGTACAACATATGGACCTTCAAAGATAAAGAAGAATTTTCTACATTCCTTACCGATCTTAGAACTTTTAGGATGAGATCGTACTAACACAAGATCTCCTACCTGAAATGAGGGTTCTATAGCCTGTTGATTAAAACTTTTAATTCTCCGTTCGGCATTTTTTACAATCTGTTCGCAAACTTTTTCGTCTGGAATGCATTGTTGGATCTCATTTACCGGTGGCCAAGGTAGAGCAGCTAGTAAAGGCTCACCTATAATTCGTTTGCCTAAAATTTCTATAGGTGATAATCCCGTCGTTAGGTGAGGCAATTCATTTAATATCTTTTCGAATTCAGGCATTAGTTTGGCCCACCGAGTATGTTTATGTGCACAATAAGTTCTACATAATCGTCCTAATTCTTTCATGACTCTACTAAATTACTTTGAGGGTGATATTTCGAAATTAAGATATGTTTGATTCCATATTGTTTTATCATATCTTGAAATCTTTGACTAATAAAGGCACTACCGTTGTCAGACATAAGTCGTTTAGGAATGCCCCAGTTAACAAAGTAATTTCGGGTGAGGCAGCGTATAACGCTTGCTGTATTCGCTCGTTTCAAAGTATATAGCTTCACATGTTTGGACCAACATTCCATTACAACAAACACATAAGTTAATCCTCCTGAACTACGAGGCAGAGGGCCGAAAAAATCTAATGACAGTAGATCCCACAAACCTCGAGGAATTACAGCATATAATTTATAACGCTTAGATTTGTTATTGACTTTAACCTTTTGACAGGTTTCACAAGCCCTAATAATACTTCTCACAATACGGGACATATTTTTGAAATAATAATACTTCATTAGATGTTTAATACATTTATGAATTCCAAAATGCCCGTAGCCTTCATGAATATAAGTAATTAACTCGTACACAACAGTTTTCGGAATGCAGATTTTCCATCTCTGGTGTTCCCTCTGTGCTTTCCAATACAACAAGTCGTTAAAATATAACCACACACCCCGGGTGTTAACTGTTTCGTCCCCATTATCAAGGTTTTGTATAAGGTCCCTATATTGATCGTCATTTCTTTGATTGCATCTAACAGCAGTTACTATCCGTTTAACCTTACGTTCGTTCTCCTTAGTTAAAAGGAAATAAACATGATAATTTGTTCCTGGTTCTTCTGCAATATTAATATTCTCCATTCCTACGGGAAGCCTCGACAAAGCATCTGAAACTATATTCTGAGATCCTTTTATATACCTAATTTCGTACTGAAATTCTTGCAAGCATAATACCCAACATAATAGCCTACGGTGAAGTAACCGGCAATTGTTCAAAAAGATTAAAGCCTGATGATCAGTATATACAATTGTTTTTCTTCCCATTAATAATCCTCTAAATCGTTGAAAACCCCATACCACTGCGAGAGCTTCCTTCTCGGATACAAAATAATTTATTTCATGTTTATTTAAAGTTCGACTAGCGAATCCAATAGGCCGATATAATCCCTCTTCATTGGTCAGATCACCTTGGAATATTACACAAGACACACCATAATCAGAGGCATCCGTACATATACAAAAGTCCTGATTGAAATCTGGGTGGTATAACATTTTGGCTTCGGTTAACGCTCCTTTTATCTTATTAAAAACTTCCTCTTCCTCTTGTCCCCAGAGCCATACTGACTTCTCTTTCAATAAATCTAGTAATTTAGGATTAACAATATCCTGCCCTGGAAGAAATCTTCTCAGGAATCCTACCATTCCTAAGAATGATTTCAATTGTTTCCGATTTCCAGGACTCAGGCATCGAGCAATAGCTTCAATACGTGCTGGGTCTGGCCTAATACCTTTACTGTCCACTATATGCCCCAAAAATCTCACTTCCTCCTTTCCGAAGTAAGACTTAGATAATTTTAAAGTAATTCCTCTGTCAATTAAACGGTTAAACAATTCCCGTAATATCGTTATGTGTTCTTCCCACGTTTTAGTAGCTACCAAAATATCATCTACATATAAAATAATCTTTTGTAACAATTGCTGACCCAAAGCAGAATCTAATGCCCTAATGAAAGTTAACACTGATATATTAAGTCCAAAAGGTAAAACTTGGAACTGATATGATCTGCCTTCAAAAAGAAAAGCCGTATATTGCCGTGAATCCGGGTGTAATGTTACTTGATGGTAGCCGGCGGTTTGATCCATTGTACTCATATAACGAGAACCAGCAATCTTAAGAAGTACGTCCTCCATAGGAATAGGTCTGTCTCTTTCCATCTCTATAATTTTATTTAATTCCCGGGCATCCAGAACCAGTCGTACCCCACCAGTAGCTTTCTTAACTACCCACAACGGACTGTTAAAAGCGCTACATGATCGTTCGATAATGTTTTGTTCTAGCATCTTACTTATTTCTCTACTAGCCGGTTCTTTGAATTGTACTGGAATGGGATAAGGTTTCTTAAAGAATGGTTTTTGATCTTTAATCTTAAGTTTACAAACGCAATCTTTAATTCTCCCCGGTTCATCTGAGAAGACTGCTCTAAATTCTAACAACAAAGATTCCAACTCTTCCTTTTCTTGTCCGGGCAGACAATTCGTAGAATAACATTTTTCTTTCACTTCGGTTTCGATACTATTACTAGCCTGACATTGGTATACTGCATACTCAAGATCACTAAAATCTGTTAATAGGTTCATGGTCGGTGCGTACTTAATCTGTAAGGATTCGTAGCAATTTTCAGGTACTTGATTATTAGAAAACCTCACTTTAAAAGCACATGCCTCCTTATGGATAGTTAAGGAAGAGTCTTTAAAATCTAATATAGCTTTATATTTACACAGCCAATCTATACCTAAAATTATGGCCACATTTAAGTTGGCTACGACGAGTACAGAGTGAGCAATTAATTGCTTAGCAATTTCAAAAGTTAAATAAACTTCCTCAGTGATATTTTGACTTCTTTTACCAGTAACTCCTATAATTTTCACCCCAGTTACAGGTAAGGTTGGGAAATTCCAATATTTTCTTTTAAGCTGAAATAATTCTTTAGATAAAATACTTACTTCGCTACCCGAATCAATTATAATATTTACTTCGGTATCTTTAATATAACCTTTAATAACGGGTTTATAAGTTATATTCTCCCTTATCTGATTGTCTTCCTGAAGTCACCGTCCTTTTGGCAGCTTAATGATAAATTGCAATTGGGTCTTGTATAATCTTGACTAACAGTTCCCTTTAGTTGACCCGTACTAAAGGACTTTACTAGTTTTCCGAACTTTCTATGATAACGTCACCTACCACTTGACCTTCATTAATTACTTGAGGATGATTTATCTCATGATCGTTATTGTGTAATTTCCGCACTTTAGAGTTATTACCACGATTTTGTTGGCTCTCTTTATCTTTAGATTGACGTTTTATATAACAAAACCGGCTATGATTGTTGTTGTTAGCTTTTCGTGGTTCTGAATTATTATTGTTTCGAGGATTGTCATTTCTACCAAATCTAAACTTCTCGTCTTCCCTTTCTCTATTAAGTATATCTAACTGCTCTAAATATCCTAACAATTCGCACGGCTGTGACCATTCTCTTTCTATCGTTCTTTCCTTTACATAATACGGTAACCTACTAATTAGGACTCGTATTAAATGACTTTCAATAACTGGTTCTTCAATTAATTTTGCACGGTTTAAATGCCATTCAAAATAATTCCTATAACCTCCCCACCGTTTAGAATATGGAGGAGGGTCTAACAACTCTAAAGTTAAGTGTTGTTGTTTTCCTCTTGACCAATAATTTTGTTTAAACTGCTTAACAAAATCATCCCAGTCCCTAAATTCAGTTCTATGCAGTACTGCCCATTCCGCAGCTTCTGCTTCTAAATGTCCTATTACAAATTGAATGCGTTTTTCATTACTCCATTTAGGAGATAATGATGTTTCAAAAGCTTTTATAAAGATTATAGGGTGAAGTTCGCCTCCTGGTTTGAATACAGGAAATCGACTTGCTACATTTGAATTTGTCGTTATGTCATCCAAACATTCTGCGAGAGAAATAGTTGGATTTCGTTTAGATTGCAGAGACGGAGTTGCATCGGATTGGCTTGCCGTGATTTCTTTATTCGTATTGTTGTCGTCCGAGCTAGCAAACACGATGCGACTGTTGTCTCTGATTATGTTATTACCTCTACTACCTGAAATGTTTTCATTATTATCTAATTCCGATAACCGTTTAGTAATTTCCTGTATTCGCATTTCTGTATTGGATACGCGATTAGCTAATATCGATTCTTCACTGTGTTCACGATGTGAACGCTCTGTATCTTCGTCAATGTTATTATCTTTGGCAGTCTCAAGGTTACTGCATATTTCAGTAATTAAAAATTTCATGTTTTCGATTTCGGTATGATCCTTTTCTACTTGATGAGTTAATGTCTCTAATTCTACATTATCTATTGAAGAAATCTCTACAGGTTTGGTAGAGACCTCTTTAATAGATTCCAATAATTCTCTACGAACAGTTTCTGTTTGCATAGAAAATTCATCTCGTAACATATCGTTATTTTTCTGTATTTCATTTACAACTAAGATATTGACACTATCTAGTCTCTCGGTTAAGTCAGTAATATCGTTTCGCATGCGAGCTTTTTCCTCGCGCGATTCCTGGATATGTTCTTCTAACCTTTTACAATTATCAGCAATCTTATTACTAAGTCCTACTAATTTTTCCTGCATTTCAACTTTAGAAGACTCTATCTTATCACTTAATTCTCAACTGGTTTCATTAAGATGTTCCTGCAACCTGTCTGTCGATTTTGTTAGCTCCCCTTTAAGTCTAGCAGTAGATTCCTCGTTAGAATGTTTTAACTCCTGTTTTAGTTCCTCTTTCAATCTAGCAGTAGATTCTTCGTTAGACTGTTTTAACTCCTGTTTTAGTTCCTCTTTCAATCTAGCAGTAGATTCTTCGTTAGACTGTTTTAATTCCTCTTTTAATTTAGCATTAGATTCTTCGTTAGATTGTTTTAATCTAGCCACACATTCTTCGTTAGACTGTTTTAATTCAGCTAGAAAATCCCCGTTAGATTGTTTTAATTTAGCGATCGCCCTAAAAAGGGATCTCATGCTCCTTCGGACATAGCTTGCTCTTCGTCTGACATTTCACTTCCCGACATTATTGTAAGATATTAACTATTTACACACGCAGACTTGTAATCAACAATCCTATAAAAGCACACTCCCTATATACAACACTCCACTTCCAACTTGAAACAAACTCACCGGACACTCAATATTGTAATTTGTAGCTCTCGATGACCAGTGTGCTGCTATGGGCTGCAGATGTAACAGCCGTCGATGCAGCCGCTGAGATGCTGCGACCCCGCTTCCGCAACCGGCAGGACGCTGAGTCGAACACCGGAAACGTCACTGGCTGCAACCACGCCCGGCACCGCCGTAGACAGGCGAAACCCTCAGCAACACCTCTAATACCAGCCGGAGGAACGCCCCGCAGCTGACGTACTGGGCCTATTAGTTTAGGGAGAAAAAAGGTTTCGGGGTTTGCAGCGTTCAGCTGCTGCCCAACAGATGCGCCTTCTCGTGGAACAACTGCGTGACCGTACTGCTTGGCTGCGGCTCCGTCAGATGCCCACACCCGCGAAGTCGCCGCTGGCTGTTGAAGGCTCCACGAAAACTCGCGTTGACTTCCGAAGGACTCTTGATGTTTTGTTTCGTACCTGTGTGCCTTAGTTGCACACAAGTCCTGTTTCTAAGGTCGCCACGGTGTAGTGTAACGACGTAAGTTTTTTACAACCGATTTTCGTTTGATATATGACCATGTGCAGACTTCGTCACCTACGTCAGTTAAAACCCACTTCAAAATGATTTATATTCTTTTTAAATTGTTATAGAATGGTTCTTGAACGAAACTGTAAAACATCAGTTGAGTCGTATGCAAAGAATTACATCACTTGGGCCAATTGGTTTTTGTAACTTTTTTGATTTAAATTTCGTTTGTTTCTCCTCAGAAATTATATTGACACACGTTATCTTGATCTAATCGATATCAGAATCACCCATTAAATAAACTTTTGAGATTCAAAGTTTCGATGAACGCGGTCAGAATCAATAATCTTGTCAAATATATTATTAATCCGTTCACATAATTCTTCATAAATAAATCCTCTGAACACGTGTTTCAACTTTAGTAGCATACACTATTTTATTAGCTTCCTACACATACAGATGTGAACTTGACCGTTGAGAGACAGTGACTGACTTCTCAATAAGATTAAGCTCTATATGACGTCATTGTTGTACAAAAAGAGTACAAAAAATTCATTTTTTAATTTTTTTAGAAGCACGACGCAACAACTCGGTTCCAGGATCTTCTGTTGCTCCTTGGCTGTCGACCCGCGACGTATAGCGGCCAGCAATTTCCTCTCTGGTCGCGGCAACGAAGATGCTGTCTCCGTTCGTTGCGCCGCCCTCTCCGTACATGAAACACATAAAAAAATACAAAACTTTTAGATAATTCACATCTATTACAAATAATAAGAAAAATACATAAACAAAACTAAATTAAACTTATAGTCACCTGCAAACTGGGCTGACATTGGTGGATGGGTGACGCTTAATTTCGTCCCACTACACTGTCCATAAATTAGTATGAGTACGAGCGGGTGGATATCTCTTCTGAACAGCACGTTGCAAGGCATCCGAGATATGCTCAATAATGTTCATGTCTGGGAAGGTTGGTGGCCAACTCAGAAGAGTGTTCCTGGAGCCATTCTGTAGCAATTCTGGGCGTGTGGGGTGTCGCCTTGTCCTGCTAAAAAGGCCCAAGTCCGTCGGAATGCACAATGGATATTAATGGATGCAGGTGATCAGGTAGGATGCTTACGTACGTGTCACCTATCAGAGTCGTATTTAGACGTATCAGGGATCCCATATCACTCCAACTGCACACACTCCACAACATTACAGGTCCACCACCAGCTTGAACAGCCCCTGCTGACATGCAGTCCATGAATTCATGAGGCTGTCTCCATACCCGTACACGTCCAGCGGCTCAATACAATTTGAAGCGAGTCTCGTCCGACCAGGCAACATTTTCCAGTCGCCAACATTCCAATGTCGGTTTTGACGGGCCCAGGATAGGCGTAAAGCTTTGTGTCGTGCAGTCATCAAGGCTAAATCAGTGGGCCTTCGGCTCCGAAAGCCCATATCGGTGATGTTTCGTTGAATGGTTCGCACGCTGACACTTATTGAAGGCCTAGCATTGAAATATGCAGCAATGCGCGGAAGGGTTGCTCTTCTGTCACGTTGAACGATTCTCTTCAGTCGTCGTCAGTTCCGTTCTTGCAGTATCTTTTTCCGGCCGCAGCGATTTTGGATATAGGATATTTTAGCGGATTCTTGATATTCACAACACACACATGAAATGGTCGTACCTGAAAATTCTCACTTCATCCCTACCTTGGAGAAGCTGTGTCTCATCGTTCGTGCGCCGACTATAACTCTGCGTTCGAACTCATTTAAATCTTGATAACCTGCCATCGTAGCAGCAGTAACCGATCCAACAGCTGCGCCAGACACTTGGCGTTGCCGGCCGCAGCGCCGTATTCTTTACCAGTTTCTTTGGCGCTTCTGTATGATTGGTTTAGTGTGTCGCGTTGTGTATTAGGCATTAGAGAATGGGCTAGACCTCCCCCACGGTAACACGTTTGGTCTGGGCTCAGCATTCAGCGAGATCTATTAGGTTCTTGGCGAGAGGACACACTTGTTACAGACGTCGGTGGATACAACTGTTTCTGCTGGAACGTGAATCTACGTGTTAATTCTTGCTGAAATTTTTCAGTTAGCTCGCTTTCAAGTCTGATGACATCAGCACCACGAGAAGTAGGGAGTAATTCGTTGTATGCATTTTAACAATCTCTGGTGTAATGTAATAATTTCGTGTGAAGTTTTAGTTCGGGCATGTGGGTATTGTGTTAGCCACGAAAGACCGCTGTAGTCACATACTGACTCTTCCCTTCAGACTAGGATTGCGAAGCGCTCACTCCGCAGTCCTTTTCACAATAGCGTCGAGTGAGCCTGTATTTGTGCTAACATGGGATCGGTCACCTCGTGGTCACTGCTCCCGAGATTCGCTTAGTTAAAGTGAGCCTTGGGTTGCCAGTTTAAAGAATGCCAACTTTCCCAGTATCAAATAGTTTATTAATTGGTTCAAAAACTGTTCAAATGTGTGTGAAATCTTATGGGACTTAACTGCTAAGGTCATCAGTCCCTAAGCTTACACACTACTTAACGTAAATTATCCTAATGACAAACACACACACCCATGCCCGAGGGAGGACTCGAACCTCCGCCGGGACCAGCCACGCAGTCGGTGACTGCCGCGCCCAAGACAGCTCGGCTAATCCCGCGCGGCTATTAATGGGTTCATTGAAGTCTGTTGGAGTTGGTAAGGCTAGCGTTTGTCTTCCTAGTTTCTGTTTCTGCCGATTCCTTTGTATGTGTACATGTCCGCTGCTTTCCTATTACAGTTCATTTCAAATCCCCTGAGTGCGATGTGGCTATCCCACGCTGAATTCTCACAGCCGAAGTGATCCCTACGGTCATATGTAAGGGACTATAGTGGGTAACTGATGTGTAATATGTGTAACGAATAATGTGAAATTTTTGTGATAAATGGTTAAGCAATTGAATACAAATCAATTACTATGTTAGCCCATTCCATATTCATCTCCGTCACAGGGTATTCAACCGTTATCGGTGATTTAGCGTTCCCGTTATTCCTTTTGACATTCAAATTTAAGAGAGAAGTGTAGGGCCAAGTCTCTGTCATGATTCAGTGCAACCACTGCACGTGCATTAAACGCCATGAGGCGAGCGACGGCAAGTGACATTTTGTTATGAGTGCAAACTTAACCTAAATTCTCTTCTCACTGTAGGCAACCTCCGAAATTGTGGGAATTGTTTAGATGAACTAATTGACCACACTCATAGCAAATCCCTTTCAATTCGAGGTCTGTTCAAAAAATTTTGAAACATTCGTAATTTCGAGCTAATGGTGTGGCCAGCCGGAGTGGCCTTGCGGTTCTGGGCGCTACAGTTTGGAACCGAGCGACCGCTACGGTCGCAGGCTCTAATCCTGCATCGGGCATGGATGTGTGTGATGTCCTTAGGTTGGTTAGGTTTAATTAGTTCTAAGTTCTAGGCGACTGATGACCTCAGAAGTTAAGTCGCATAGTGCTGAGAACCATTTTGCTAATGGTGTTGGAGCGAAATGCGGTTGGCATCCCTGGCCGGCCGCGGTGGTCTCGCGGTTCTAGGCGCGCAGTCCGGAACCGCGCGACCGCTACGATCGCAGGTTCGAATCCTGCCTCGGGCATGGGTGTGTGTGATGTCCTTAGGTTAGTTAGGTTTAAGTAGTTCTAAGTTCTAGGGGACTTATGACCACAGCAGTTGAGTCCCATAGTGCTCAGAGCCATTTGAACCATTTGGCATCCCTGCACAAACCTTTGTTTAAGTGCCGGAAGTTTCATTGTTTTATGTCTGTTGTTTATTTCTCAATGCTATATTGAGTAGAATGTTGTGTCGCACAGTTTTCGAATTTCGAGGTGGCAGAGTTGGAGGAACAACACGTCTGCATTTAATTTTGCGTGAAAATCAAGAAAACCTTACAGAGACATGCCAAATGATGCAGGAAGCCTACGGTGATGAGTGCTTAGCACGTACTCTGTATTACGAATGGTTCACACGGTTTACAAATGGTCGGACGGAAGTTAAAGATGACCCTCGTTCAGGACGCCCTTCGACGTGTACCGACGACGCTTATGTCAGGGACGTCAACAAAACTGTGCATACCAATCGAATACCGACTGTCCGAGAGATTGCAGAAGAATATAACATTTCCGTTGTATCATGTCATGAAATCCTGACACAGCAATTTGGAATGCATCGTGTTGCCTCCAAGTTCGTCCCACGGATTATGAGTCAAGACCAGAAAGACCTTCGATTCGCAATCTGTAAAGAGCTTTTGGATCGCGCAAATGAGAACGAGATGTTCCTAAGTGAATCATAAATGGTGATGAGTGGGTCTACGGTTATGATGTTGAGACCAAAGATCAATGTTCACAGTGGCTCGGGAAAGGTTCTTTAAGATCAGAAAAGGCCCCTTGGGTTTGGTGAAATGTCAAGGCCATGCTGATAGTTTTCTTTGACTTTGAAGAATTACTTCATCAAGAATTCGTGCCGCAGGGACGAACTGTTAATCGATGGCATTATCGGGACGTGTTGCGACGCCTGCAAGAGAAAAAAGGTGAGAGGGAAACGGAATGAAATGTGGCGAGCCAGTTCATGACACTTACATGACGATAGCACACTCGCACATTCATCCCTGTTGGTGCTTGACTATTGTGCAAAAAAAGAAATAACTCTGCTGCCTCATCCTCTGTACTCTCCAGACCTGACCCCTGCGGAATTTTTTTTAATTTCCGAAGTTGAAAACCCCGCTGAAACGACGAAGATTAGGAACGGTAGATGAAGTAAAAGAAAATTTACAGACGGCACTTTGCGATCCAGTAAGAGGTATACCAAGATTGCTTCCGGAAGTGGAAACCGCTTTGGGAGCGATGCATCAATTGTGGAGGAGAGTATTTAGAAGGAGACCATGCACAATAAGTAAAAGTAATTAGTGTAGAAAAATTTTGTGGACAAAGTTACTTCTTGTAATGAAATGGAGCAGAGCAAAAACTTGTCAGAAGGCTATTGATAAAAATTAATACGTAGGTAACAAAGCAATGAAAAAGATAGACAGTCACAGATTGCTCCTTTGCCTCGCTCTATGAGGCGCCCTTGGGTAACTACGATGAAGGAGCACTGTGTGCAGACGACAAACATCCGGCCACGAGTTCTGGCCCATCTCACAGATTCAATCTGTGACGAAGAATTATTTTAGGAAATAGTGACCGAAATGACTTCTGCTGTGAGATGAGAACCGGTGCAGTTGTATTAAACGCGTCCGTTTAGTGCGAGTCGGATAAACAATGGATATCAAGAATAAGAAAATACAGACCAACGACATTTATGGGCTAGGACTGGAATACCTAAAAAATAAAATGGAACATGGCAGTGCCATCTAGCGCGTCTACTTGTAAAGCGCCCGTAGACGGTCAGTATTACAGTAAAATGCTATTGTGCGATTTTAGTCTGCTCAGTAAAAGTGTACAGTAATTAGTATGTTGAGGAGAGATGATCGGCAATCAAGACGATTCAGTGGAAATTGCGTTCAATGTCGCAAACAAAAGAAAAAAAGAAGATGGATGACAACTTGGTATTAAGACTGTCAAAATTTACTCACGAAAACGTTTTGAGGTAACTAAGATTAAAAGAGACAAATGATTGTCAAAACTTTTTATTCAATGATGGTCCAACATTTGATAAATTAGTGAACATGATTGCCTCTATGTTTGCTCTTAAATAATTATGAAAAAAATATCTTCCCTCGTAGTTGTAGGATATACTGCTATCTGTATTTAGTGAACAACAGATCAAAAGAATAATTCATAAATTTTTCAGTTTTTTAATTTTCTTCTGTCCCTACACTGCAATAATTTATACATTTCGACGCACTCTAATGTGAAAGATATTTCGTTTTGTTTTGTGCACTTTGTAATACATACACACAACAGTGTACACAAATGAGCCCAGAAACTTCAGCGACGCACGTGAGCGTCTGGCAAGGATATTGTCAACGTTGCCCACAGATGCCACAATATTGCCCATGAAGCACAATGTACTTTAAAAGTTTTTGATCTGATCAGTTATCGCTGCACAGCCTCTGAATCCAACCCACATAAATTATTGCACTTGAGGAAATCTTGAGCAATAACATTCCCCGCCTAGGTGTCGCTGAAGTGTACGAGTTAAGGTAATTGAATTAATTAATAGATGAATTTGTTTAAAATCATTTTATGTTTTATGTATGAATATCAGTTATTCTTTATTGAAATAGCCTTTAACGTTAATGTTGTGGTGTAGGTAATGTTTAAATGTGTTAACAATGTAGCTACTTTTTTTTTTGGTAGGCAGCCACCTGTTTTTGATTATTGTTCTTGAAGTTATATGTAAGTAATGTAGGACTGAAAAATAGAAAAAATGAGGTCGTTACTAATAACTGTTTTCATTAATACACGTGACAAGTTGTGCGTGCTGTCGAGTTCTGTTGACGACGAGAAATTTACGTGCGTCTGGAGTTGTAACTTACGAAAATGACTGAACAGTCACATTCGAACAGACTGCGCAGTATGTAAATTATAGCTAGGCGTTCGATCATGTGTCATATGATGCGATATGTGAACAGTTTGCTGTAAATGAGTTTTTATTTACTGTGAATCACGGACAGCGTTGAGAAGCGTATAAAGAAACGGGTGGTTTAAATGATGCTGCGCCCAAAGATTCTATAAGTGTGCGTATAAAAGTGAATGTTAATTGTTACGTAGAGAACAATGTTCATTGAATATCTCAGAAAAACAAGATTCCATATTTTTAACATGTGAGCTCCCATAATTAATAGTATGCCAAAATCATTTCCCAGGAAGGACATTTCTGTTCCACGTCAGCCACCTAGAACAGGTACAATTCACTGTCGGAAATTCGTGTTTTTTAACATAAAAAGTGCCTTTCCTAAACAAACAAATTACCATTAGCGAAAGACGCAACATAACCTGCACTGCCCTTGGTATGCTACTGTGTAAAAGACGTCTGTACCCTTCATCAGCGCCAGCCACGTAAATAAGTAATTCCTCGCCTGAAGATATAGTATGAACCGTCGAAACGTTTAGTGACAAAATAAACAGAGACTGACGCAGAAACTGTTTTATTTGTATTTATCAACAGTCGCTGCTTTCATAATGCTTGGGAACTGCAGGCATGTGCAGCGACCCTAGTGCTTCAGCTTCTTATAATTGGCAAAATTCTAAGCTCTCGCTGACTTTCACCTACATTTCGCACCATTTCTGCTGTGTGGCCAGAATTGGGAGCCCTCGCCCATCAGTTTGTGAGGCAAAAGAAGACAGTAAAAGAAGCAAAACAGATCGCTGGCTTCATGAAGACTTTCGAGACAAATAACGTCATGTGAGTTTGCTTCTTGTTTGAGACTTATGTGTGATGCTGTCCAAGAACTTAGCGGATCAAGTCTAGGTCTACAAGAGGGAAAATCGACTTGTAGGAAGCACACAAGAGGGTACTGTAAACAGTCGAAGTTTTGAGGAAAGAACCGAAATCCTCTTCAGACTAAGGAGACCACGAAGTTTAAAAGGACTGAACTCCACAATAATGAAAGATACAGCTCTGAAGTTAGTTCATATTCTTTTTATAAAAATCTGAGAGGAACTGTTTGAAAGCGCCTGCTTCAAGAAGATCATGTCAATTTGCCTGAGTGCTTGAAGATGGCAAGTGTTAGATACCAAGTACTGGTCAGAAAATCGTGGGAAGTATCTGATATTTGGTAGAGCTGAAATTAGGAAGTTAGCTCCAAAATTTCGCTTAAATGAAAGAGAAGCAGTTCATGATTTCGGCGAATATCTATTATAAAATAAACTCCCAGAAATACAGCTTCTTCTGAAGCATACTTAGGTACAACTGCAATATCTTCCAGCGAACGTGAAAGGGATTTCTCTCAAGTGAATCTTATAGTTACTTCATCTAAGTCATCTATGTTTGTATAGACAAATTTTGCACAGCTATTCATGAGGATGATAGGGCCTCCTCTTACCCGATTCAAAGCTAACAAACATTATTAGACTCATGGTTGCTCCAATATCATCACTCTGCCGTTGTTAGCAAAAGCAAGAAGCCGTCTAGAAACGATGAGTATACATTAGAGGAGATATTAAAATTGTGGAAGTAGCTGGAATAACATCTTCTTGGTGAGTACTGGCACCTTTTATCTAGAAAAAAGCAGTGATTGACATAGCAGTATGTAAATATACTTTCGCTAAGCATTTAAAAATAAGTTGTTCACAAGTGAAATATTTCTTGTATTTACTTTTAAGTGGAAATGACTGATCTCATTAATCATTGAATATAGAGTGTGGTATCAAGTAATTCATTTCATTTGGATAGCACTAATTCGGTCAAAACATAGTTTATGAACTGTAAATAATTATAAAAATTCGTAACATTGTGGCCACATTATTCCAACAGAAGTGGAAATTATCCGTACCGGTAGATACCTGCGTACCAAGAGATAGCACCATTACACTGTATTCCACTTGTGTGAAGTAGATTCCGTTCGTAGTAGTGTAGGTACCAACGCCTTGGTGCAGTTTGACTGACCTTGAACCCTGGCAGTGCCGTCTGCTGTCATTAAGTTCAAATACATGCCATCACAACACTCAATGGTGTCATCAATGACATCATAATCACAACGTCACAAGCCAAGTCTTTTTCTATGATGTCGTATTGAAATCAAATTGCATGAAACAAAAGTATATTAAATACTACAGTATTTCAGTATAAAAAAATACGTAACTTTCTCCTGAACTGCGTAAATGCAGGCAAATTACATTTCACTGGGTGGGCTTTCTGTAAATATTAAAGCCAATTTTCCCATTTTTTACGATCATCTGGAGGACCGAAAAATGTTATTCTCTGCGTAATGTCGAATAAGATGAGCTTTTGGTTCAGTGAATCACCCATTACCTTTCTTACATCTCCAAGTGACCGTAAAAATGGAAAAAATTAGCTTCGATACTTACCGAATCCCAACCACGACACGTCTTGCTATACATAGCCAGTCATGTCACCCAATGAGCTATAAATCCGCTGCATTCCAAGCCTTGTTAAACCGTATGTATGAAGTGCCTTTACTAGCGAAGCTCTGATTGCCGAGTATGAAGTTATACATTGTCTAGCGCATCAAAACGGTTGTGATCTAGATTTTATTAATACGGTTAATAGAAGTATATTACAAAAGAAGAATATTCGTTCGCAGAACGGATCAGAGACAGATAAACGCCCTATTTTTAGTAGAAAATCGTATTTGAGTGCACCATCAGAAAGTAGATAGATGTATGAGACCTAAAGACATCGTTCCAGTGTATTTTACTTCTTTAGATCTAGATAGTAAACTCAGGTATAATTAAAAACTTGAGATAAATGAATGTAATGACGCGGGTATAACTGTATTGCATGTAATGGCTGCCCTAAGAAATACATGGTAGGGTAAACCGTTAGGTCATTCCGCAAAAGATTTCAAGAACACTTTAACTCAAATAACCCCCAATCTGCATTAACAACACCCTTACTCGAAGTGGGACACAGCATCACAAGCCCTTCAGAAAATTTAAAAATACTTCATAGAAGAAAAAAAGCCATATTTTGAATATATTAAAGGAAGTAGAAACTTTTAGCTAGACGAGCCATGTTAAATCGTATGTATAAAATACCCCTTACTAACGAAGCTCAAATGGCTGAATACGAAGTTATACAGTATACAGGGTATCAAAATGGTTATGGTATAGATTTTGCTAACGAAATTACTAGAAGTATATTAAAAAAGAAAAATGTTCTTTCTCATAGCAGATCAGAGAGAGATCTTATTACGCTTAGAATCTGCCACCTTGTAACACTCCACACAGTAATTTGCATTGTGCTCCGACTAATTACGTTATTATATAGCCAGTAAGGCCTTTTTTAAAAAATTAGCGCCCTCTTTGTATAAAATACTTTTTTTCTGTTAGATACAGGAAAGTGTTATAACACGGCTGTATAACTACATGATCCACCAACCAGCAATTTTATCGAAATTAATGGATCACGTCTATGTCACCCTTCATTCGTTAATGTAATATAGGCAATGTTTATTGAATAATATAGCTTGACTAGGAGGGCTGGTTACTCGTATGTCTTTTTAACATTGTGAATATATTTTGGATATTACCTTTATTAAGTTTAAAAACCCACGAAGTTGAGACATTTTATATTACTGTTTACCATGTAGGTTGCACCTGATGATGCGGCTTTAGGCGGCGAAACCGGTTGTATATCAATAGAATAACAATTTAACCAGGTGTCGGAGGAATTCTTAAGATCATGACCTTCAACAGCTGAGGATACCAAGAATATAAAATAATCTGTGAAGTTATTATGTGTTTAGTGAGTCTATTACCAACTCTGAAAGTTTTGCGTGCCTCTAATACATAGAGACCATATACGCATCGCCTTTCTTATGAATAAAGGAAAGCCAGTTTTTTTAGTATTATTTTTTGCATTCTTCATAAAGGTGTTACAAAATTTGATCTTAATACAAATAGTTAACATACTTGGGTGTGTAATGAAGCACGTACTATTCTTTGGTCCAGTAATTTGATGGAATTACTAGTGATAATGAAACAATAACGAGAAGTAGCTGTAATGAGAGCAGCGAGAAACTTAATATAAGGATTGATAGCCACGAAGAAGATGAGGTTAAGGAATTCAGCTACCTAGGCAGCAAAATAATCAATGATGGACGAAGCAAGGAGGATATCAAAAGCAGAGTAGCACTGGCCAAAAGGGTATCCCTGACCAAGAGAAGCCTACATAGGCTTTAATTTGTTAAAGGAAATTCTGAGAATATACGTTTGGAGCACAGCATTGTTTGGTAGTGAAACATGGACTGTGGAAAAACCGGAACAGGAGAGAATCGAACCATTTGACATGTGGTGCTACAGACGAATGTTGAAAATTAGGTGAACTGATAAGATAAGGAATGTGGAGGTTCTGAGCAGAATCGGAGAGGAAACGAATATGTGGAAAACACTGACAAGGAGGAGGGACAGGATGATAGGACATCTGCTGAGACATCAGGACATCAGGTAGCGACTTCATGGCAGCAGAGGGAGCTGTAGAGGGAAAAACTGTAGAGGAAGATAGAGCTAGGAATACATCCAGCATATAATTTGTGGACGTCGGGTGCAAGTGCTACTCTGAGATGAAGAGGTTGGCACAGGAGGGTAATTCGTTGCAGGCCGCATCAAACCAGTTAGAAGACTGATGACTAAAAAAGAAAAAAAGCATTTGCAACATGTGCCCAATTGGGAACAAAATCAGGATGGAGTCTGAGTTTTTTCCAGCGGGGCACACGTGGATGAGGCTGGAATGTTTTATTTTACTTTTGACTTGAACATAGCTGCTCCAAATCCTGCCTATTGCTTTTTAGCCGTCTAATTTAATATATAATAATATATAATAATTCCAATCCCAAGGAAAGCAGGTGTTGACAGATGTGAAAATTACCGAACTATCAGTTTAATAAGTCACAGCTGCAAAATACTAACGCGAATTATTTACAGACGAATGGAAAAAGTGGTAGAAGCGACCTCGGCGAAGATCAGTTTGGATTCCGTAGAAATATTGGAACACGTGAGGCAATACTAACCCTACGACTTACCTTAGAAGAAAGATTAAGAAAAGGCAAACCTACGTTTCTAGCATTTGTAGACTTAGAGAAAGCTTTTGACAACGTTGATTGGAATACTCTCTTTCAAATTCTGAAGGTGGCAGGGGGAAAATACAGGGATCGAAAGGCTATTTACAATTTGTACAGAAACCAGATGGCAGTTATAAGAGTCGAGGGGCACGAAAGGGAAGCAGTGGTTGGGAAGGGAGTGAGACATGGTTGTAGCCTCTCCCCGATGTTATTCAAACTGTATATTGAGCAAGCAGTAAAGGAAACAAAAGAAAAATTTGGAGTAGGTATTAAAATCCATGGAGAAGAAATAAAAACTTTGAGGTTCGCCAATGACATTGTAATTCTGTCAGAGACGGCAAAGGACTTAGAAGAGCAGTTGAACGGAATGGACAGTGTCTTGAAAGGAGGATATAAGATGACCATCAACAAAAGCAAAACGAGGATAATGGAATGTAGTCAAACTAATTCAGGTGATGCTGAGGGAATTAGATTAGGAAATGAGACACTTAAGGTAGTAAAGGAGTTTTGCTATTTGGGGATCAAAATAACTGATGATGGTCGAAGTAGAGAGGATACAAAATGTAGACTGACAATGGCAAGAAAAGTGTTTCTGAAGAAGAGAAATTTGTTAACATCGAGTATAGATTTAAGTGTCAGGAAGTCGTTTCTGAAAGTATTTGTATGGAGTGTAGCCATGTATGGAAGTGAAACATGGACAATAAATAGTTTGGACAAAAAGAAAGTAGAAGCTTTCGAAATGTGGTGCTACAGAAGAATGCTGAAGATAAGGTGGGTAGATCACGTAACTAATGAGGAGGTATTGAATAGATTTGGGGAGAAGAGAAGTTTGTGGCACAACTTGACTAGAAGAAGGGATCGGTTGGTAGGACATGTTCTGAGGCATCAAGGGATCACAAATTTAGCATTGGAGGGCAACGTGATGGGTAAAAATCGTAGAGGGAGACCAAGAGATGAATACACCAAGCAGATTCAGAAGGATGTAGGTTGCCGTAGGTACTGGGAGATGAAGGGGCTTGCACAGGATAGAGTAGCATGTAGAGCTGCATCAAACCAGTCTCAGGACTGAAGACCACAACCCACAACAACAACAACAATTTGTCGATTTAGCAACATTTCATTTTGATGAAGACTCCGCTAGTAGGTATCAAAACCTAGGTAAATGTACCTCCGTTTATGTGCAACCGGTTGGCTGTTTAATCTTATGCTGAAACTACAGTAGTATACGGTTGCTGAGTAACAGCTATGTTCAAAACTGTAATATAACAAACATTAGCAGTATTTTTCTATCAATCCATATGGAGTCTTGAAATCAAGCCACTCTTTTTGAAGTACTCCTTATTTTTACCTATATCAGTTTTTAAATTCCTCAGCCGATTAGCAGAGAGTTAAACAGCGCGAATGTAAGTCTGGCAAATGAGAATGATTGTAGAAAATCACAAGCTATATTTAAAGCAGGATACTTGTCAGCAGCCTGACTTAGGGCCAGTCCACTGGACGGGCTTGTGCCCCGACCAGCTGCAGAAGACATTCCAGTTAGGAAGAGGCGCCTGCTCATGGGCTGACCAAAGCTGTTGCAAACAACAAACACAACACGGTTCGTGAATACACAAGCGCGAACAGCAAACCACAGCATGTTGAGTCGGACAAGACAATATGGGAAAAACAACCGACTGCGACAAAAATAACAAAGATTGCATCTAGGCGGAAACGACTGAAAGAAACTGCATTCCTCACGATTAACACGCTCGAGTAGCTGTAATCTGCACACTTCGGTTCACAATCGCAGTGCTAAGTGAATACTAATAGTGAAGAGTGCACATTTCGATTTTATGCCGTGTAAATCATTACGTTGTCAAAACAGCAACAAAAAATAGCTCTGAGCACTATGGGACTTAACTTCTGAGGTCATCAGTCCCCTAGAACTTAGAACTACTTAAACCTATCTAACCTAAGGACATCACACACACCCATGCCCGAGGCAGGATTCGAACCTGCGACCGTAGCGGTCGCGCGGTTCCAGACTGTAGCGCCTAGAACCGTTCGGCCACAAAACAGGAAGAGTTTCTGCTGTTATAGCGCTAACTGCACGTCGCATATAAATTCAATTTTTCGGACAAGCGTTTTTCATTTTACGTATTTCTTTTGACGTCAATTTCTTGGAACTTACGTTAAAGAGGTGTACTATGTACTAATTTAATTAACTATTATTATTACAGCAAAATATTTATCTGTTTTGTTATTGTTATTAAAATCATAAACGTATGTGGCTTGCTAAAAGTGAGGGTGGCGATAAGCTATACTGGGAAACGTAGGGCGAGGCCAGCAATGAAGTGTGACTCACGTCTCCCCCTCTCCGCCCCCTCCCCTCTCCCAGAAACGGACCCAGAATCCGTGGATGCTACAGACTTAGGTTGGAGGCCATGCCTTTTTCCATTTACAACGTTCCTGTTGTAGTTTTACAAAAAAAAAAAAAAAAAAAAAATGGTTCAAATGGCTCTGAGCACTATGGGAGTTAACTGTTGTACTCATCAGTCCCCTAGAACTTAGAGCTACTTAAACCTAACTAACCTAAGGACATCACACACATCCATGCCCGAGGCAGGATTCGGACCTGCGACAGTAGCGGTCACGCGGTTCCAGACTGTAGCGCCTAGAACCGCTCGGCCACTCCGGCCGGCGTAGTTTTACAGCTCTGGAGATTAGCGTCTTATGGAATGTGCAGCTTTGCGACGTGTCCAGAGTTTAAATTGCTGGGAATAAATCCCTTGTGTGTTTATACCGTTTGAAGCACTGTATGGACATACGTAGGAACATCTGCCACAAGTCACGAATCCATCACACAGTAACAAACTAGTTTCATACGTTAATGTATATCAGAATCATTTGTTGATTGGCGACTCCATGGAGTGCTGTGTGCACAACGATCATATATGTTAAATTAAAAGGAAGGTCAGCGTTGGCCGTAATATTGATGTTTTATTGATAGCAAATTCGATTTTCAATCACATAGTGATCATCTTCAGTGCTGTTGTGTACAAATTTAACTCAGACACTGATATCAAGTCATCAGTAACCAAAACTGAGAAGCGATCACAATAACTGATTGTGATCACTTCTCAGTTTTGGTTGCTGATGACTTGATATCAGTGTCTGAATTTAATTTGTACGCAACAGAACTGAAGATGATCACTATGTGATTGAAAATCGATTTTGCCATCAATAAAACATCAATATTACGGCCAACGCTGACCTTCCTTTTAAAATCATTTGTGGCAAATGAATCATTTTTCAAGTGTTTAACAAATAATCAAGACAAACTACAATCTGAAAAGAGTAAGAGCATCACTTTCTCAGTTTCATATCTCAATTTTCACTTACTTTCTGAAGCTTTTTATTATAAGCACTAACTTCTATATTTAAAATATTCTTTTTACTTTGTTACTAATTACCTCAGATATTAAGGCTGAGAAATGCTGATTACAATGAATACCCGTTTTATCGACCTCCACTACTGTGATGTAATCCAACACAGTACAAATAGTGAGATCACTTGACGGTTAGAATCAATCATTCACGCTTGTGTGGGTTACATCCGCAATACAACACCCGTCTGTTTGGCCATGTCAATCCCTCATACGTCTAGTTGCTCTGCGTAATGCCGGACTTTTGCCACGCCGGGCATTTGCCACGCCGGACAGTTGCCACACTTGCTCCTACGCCAGGTAGCTTGAGTAGCGATCCCTGAGGTTAAGGGACGCCCTTCGTACTTCTACTGTCCGCTTTCAAACCGCCGTCTCCACATCTTACTCGATTCAACCAGTACGTAAGGGACCTTCTTCTTCGACATCTTGGTGAAATACAGAGCTTCTTTTCCGAAATCGAAATATTTATAACTTTTGGGAAACGAAAGCAATACCGACGATTATGTCAGTATGTAATTAGTTCTGCCAAGTATAAATATAGATCCCTCTGTCTGTACGGTAGCGTCCTTTCACGCTTACTGATTGCGATGGAAACAGTCCATCGGCAGGGGAGCAACAAGAAAGGAACGATGTAAAAAGAATGCGAATGTACGCTAATCATTTCTTTTTGATCACTGCATTTGTGCCTACTTTAATTAATACAACTGCATGCCCGAAAGACAATAAGAAAAGAAGAAATGGAAACGTGAATGTTTGAAAAGAAGAACGACATACTCCATATCAATTTACTCTCTAAAATCCGATATCCCGTGCGGCGAAACATTAGTTAATAAAGTGTAGCCGGACAATGTTCAAAACATAACTGAAAATACGTTCACTAAATAGAGATAAGAATATCTATGATTGACATGCCATCTAAAGTCGATGTACAATTTTAAAATGTTAGAAATAAGGAAATGAAGTAATACAGAATGCTATGCCTGTAACGTACGTTGTGTTCTACATTGTTTAGCTCTGGTATTTACAGGGTCACAGAGAAAGCATCCTAGGTTTTGGAGGGAAACGCCGTAATTGTGATGATCTGCACTACAACAGAAACAAGAAGCATAACTTAAGGAAAAATAATGTAATGTGTGTTTCAGCTCGCAAGCGACATTGAAGCAGATAGTTCCTGTGACTTAGTATGGGCAGAGTTATATTCGAAAAACGGAAGAAATTAATAACTGTCTCCTTTTATCGACGCCCGGTCTCAATTGAAACAGTTGCTGAACAGTTCAAAGAAGACTTGAGTCTCATCACAAATAGGTACGCTACTCATACAATTATAGTTGGCAGTGACTGCAATCTACCTTCAGTATGTTGACAAAAATATATTTTCAGACCCAACTGTAGATAGAAAACAACTTCCGCAATTGTTCTGAATGCTTTTTTTAAAATTATTTTGAACAATTAGTTCATGAGGCCATTCAAATTGTGAATGGTTACGAAAACACAGTTGACCTCTTAGCCACAAATAATGGTGACCGTCACGATGGATACAGGGATTAGTGAACACACAGTCATAGCGAGACTCAATTCCGTAACAAAGAAATTCATCAAAACTAAACGCGAAATATATCGATTTATAAAAGCAGCTAAAAATTCAGTTGACGTCTTTCTAAGATACAGTCTCCAATCCTTCCAAACTATGTAAGTGAAGACCATATGTGGCTTAAGTTCAAAGAAATAGTATCAACAGCACTCGAGAGATTCATACCAAATAATTTAACAAGAGACGGAACTGATCCCCAATGGTACACAAAACACGACAGAAAGCTGCTGCAGGAGCACCGAAAAAGGCACGTATAATTTAGACGAGCGCAAAATCTCCAAGACTGGCGAAGTTTTACTGAGGCTCGAAATTTGGTGCGGATTTCAATGCGAGATGCATTTAATAGTTTCCGCAACGAAAGTCTCTCTGGAAATGTGGCAGGAAAGCCAAAGAGATTCTTGTCCTATGTTAAGTAAACAATGGACCCAACCCTTAGGAGCAGGTAGAACCGTGGCAAATGTCCGGCGTGGCAAATGTCCGGCGTGGCAAATGTACGGCGTGGCAAATGTCCGGCGTGGCAAATGTCCGGCGTGGCAAATGTCCGCACGCCGCTCTGCGCTACACAATTAAAGGATCACTTTTTCGAAACCCCGTAATAGTCTTCCGTTGGGACGTACAAATTTGAAGTTTGGCTCAAAGGTGCTTACAATCTTCCCATTGGTGCAATAGCGCAAACCCTGCAACGTCTCCCTCAGGCTCACCAACGCTTCAAACAGTAAAGTGTCGACACATACGAGAAAAAGGCCACAGCTCTGAAGTTTACATGAGGTACAGAGTAGGTTAATGATGTCGCAGCTGGCACCGAAATTCATCAGATTTGTGCCCAACGCCACTGGACGTGTCACATGATGGAAAGATCGTCACATCCCTCTTAGCCACGTTTCAACCCTCCTTTTGGCATTTTTGAGATGGAGATCATAACCGCGACGCCCAGCGCTGAAATCGCGCGGTGTTCTTATGGGTGGCCGAGGAAAACATTTCATACACAAAGACGTCCTGAATCGACAAGGAAAGGCTTCAGGGATTGGCATAAAGGGCATCAATGAAACCACCCCTTCCTTTGGGATAAAGATTCCCATACATTTCGTGGTCTAAAACGATAATTTGCATTGCGATGAGCAGCAGGACGACGTTCTGGACAATCTTCGTCACTTCTGATACCCTCCTGACGATTCAACCCATCTGTAAGGACATCATGGGTCAGCAACCACATTGAACATGACCGCTCCCCCTTGGTGTGCAGTGTCATCACAATTGTTGCTCTGGTGGAACCACTAAGGACTTTTCAAAGCCATTCGACGAAATTTGAAAGTGATGCCAAGAAGCAAAGAGTGGTCTTTTTCTTCTTAAGCCTTACTGTTTTGATCCCTCCTGTGGATCTCCCTCCTCATCCTATCTAGCTCCTCTTGTGCGTTTTTCAGCTGCACCTGAAGGGCACAGATCTTACGCTCCTGCTCCTCTATCAACTTACTCTTGCTACATAACCTGCAGTTCCAGGAGAGGATCTCACCTGAATGCCCACTGGCTTCCCCACTGCATTCCCCTCAGTGAAAATACTTCGAACAAGCCTGCCTCTTACTTTAAGAACAGGAAGCAGAAGGTAATTCTCCGCAATACTGAGAGTGGTAGTGATGTTCAGTCCCAATGGGGCACTGTTAAGTGGGGCGTTCCCCAAGGGTCGGTGCTGGGGCCACTGCTGTTTCTTATTTATATAAATGATATGCCTTCTAGTATTACAGGTGATTGAAAAATATTTCTGTTTGCTGATGACACCAGGTTGGTAGTGAAGGATCTTGTGTGTAATATTGAAACGTTATCAAATAATGTAGTTTATGAAATAAGTTCGTGGCTTGTGGAAAATAATTTGATGCTAAATCACAGTAAGACTCAGTTTTTACAGTTTCTAACTCACAATTCAACAAGAACTGATATTTTGATCAGACAGAATGGGCATATTATAAGCGAGACAGAACAGTTCAAGTTCCTAGGCATTTGGATACACAGTAAGCTGTTGCGGAAAGCGCATGTTCAGAATCTTGTTCAGAAACTAAATGCTGCTTTATTTACCATTAGAACAGTATCTGAAATAAGTGACAGTTCAACACGAAAAGTAGTCTACTTCGCATATTTTCATGCGCTTATGTCATATGGTATTATTTTTTGGGGTAATTCTTCTGATTCAAAAAGGGTATTTTTGGCTCAAAAACGGGCTGTTCGAACTATATGTGATGTAAGTTCGAGAACCTCATGTCGACCCCTATTCAATAGTCTGGGAATTCTGACTTTGCCCTCACAGTATACATATTCTTTAATGTCGTTTGTTGTTAGCAATATTAGCTTATTCCCAAGAGTTAGCAGTTTTCAGTCAGTTAATACTAGGCAGAAATCAAATCTGCGTGTGGAATGCACTTCCTTGACTCTTGTGCAGAAAGGAGTGCACTATTCTGCTGCATCCATTTTCAATAAGCTACCACAAGAACTGAAAAATCATAGCAGTAGCCCAAAAGCTTTTAAGTCTAAACTGAAGAGTTTCCTCATGGCCCACTCCTTCTATTCTGTCGAGGAGCTCCTGGAAGAGCTGAAAAATTAAGCATATTACAGTGTTACATTGTTGGTTTTTTTTTATTTAAACTTATGAATTGTCGCCTGAATACGTTTCTTATAATTTCATGTATTGACTCGTTCCATGATCATGGAGACTTCTCCTTAATTTTGTCCCACGGAACAATAAATAAATAAATAAAATAAATAGATAGTGAGACATGGACACATGACCAGTTCGGCAAAACCCTCAGTGCCACACACTCTCCTTTGTTGAGAATTTTAAAAATGCATCTGTACAGAGACAACCTATGATGGAGTGTGAGGCACCTGAAGGCAGGCAACCCCCTCAAACCACTGCGATTTGGCGTGCCTGTCAGCAGGGGCTAGAGAAGTAATATAGCCTTCACATCTACATAGTGCACATGCACCCCAGGACCTGTCACCTCAGCGTAATCTAAATACAAGGTATCACGTATCTAGTCCCTAGAAGTTCCCATCCATAAAATAAAAACAGTGAAGCAAATGCCTCATACTCTCCCATTTATGCCTCTTGCTCTTTTTATTTCTCAGTCACATCACTTTCTATTTCACTGTCTTCAATAATGTGTTTTATCAAGATTTTCTCTGTTTCTCTCTCTCCCTCTTTCTCCCACCCCTTCACTCATGTCCATTACTATCAGCCCTCATAGTTTAAAACTACCTACCTTGATTTATATCTGTTATTGTACTCATGCATTGTGTTTATTTTCTTCTTTATCTGCACTGTAGTAATAAATAAGTGTCTTACAATATTTTACACTAGGCGTAACTTATAACATTTCCACCGTAATGAAACTGATGCAAAATATGTGTAATTTCTGGTCGGATGCAAGAGAGGACCTGATGGTCCCGATCTTGCAATATGCAAATAAAATATAATAAATGTATCGTGAGTAATGGAAACTTGTGCCAGACCTGGACGGAAAAGCAGATTATCTGATTTTCGCAAACAGTCGCTTTAAACATTAGGCTAGCTTAGCAAAACTCCAGGTCAACTGATTTCCAATTGTCGTTTCTGCTTGGTCATAATTACGTTTACATCAGCTCCCAAATCTAGATTTTCCGTAAATCGATCTCCCAGTGCCGCTTCTGGTTAGTCTCGTAAACACTCCGTTGTTAATTCTGGAAATGCGAACTTGGTTGCGGGATTTTACGTCCCACAACTGATTTTCACTCTGTGTAAACGCTGCACTTCATACGACTTGTGACTGTATGGTCACCTTACTACTTTCTTTTTAAAATATTTGTTACTGTGGACGAAGTGATTTTGTTTGGAGTGAACGAAAAGAAAACGCATTTGACGAATGATAAAGTTATTCAGTTTCTTTACTTAGTTGAGGAAAAGCACATTTCATCTTTATTTATGGAAGGAAGCACTTAAATGCCGATTATTTGCTGAATAAACAAAATAGAAGTATCTGGTAACAATTCCCTATCCTGTGTAGCTGATTAATTTGTTAATTGCTATACTTATTCTTCGTTTTAATGTAACAGGCTCTGGTACACTGACAAAACGTTCGCTAATCCAGTATAGAGGAATGAGAATATCTCTTTACTCACTTGTAACTTTCCTAGGCATTCCGAGTCTTTAGAATCTTGGATTGCAGCCATCTTCCCCCCAGTGATAAATTCATTCAAACTTACTTTCCACACAGTGGGTGACCCATGTGGATATAAACAGTTTCCCGCGTGTTAATTAGCTTTGTTATAATTTCAAACAAACATTCTTCAACAGTTTCTATCTCTTCCTTACGAATTTACTGACATCCATAAAAAAACAACATTATTCTCCCTCTGCTAATTGTGGAACAGTTTGGTAGAGTACAAAAGTTTCCCACTCATTTTTATTTTAAATATTTCCTAGAGATGGCAAGCACTTTGTTATTTGAGATTCCAGCTAATCTTTGGGCAACCAAACACCTAGCCAGTATCACCTGAAGACTTGTTTGAAGTGATTGTCCTTTCGACTAGCAGCCAAACTAAAGTTTTCCGGGCACAAAAACGTGCAGTAAGAGTTATATGTGGTGTGAACCTAAGAACATCCTGCAGAAGCCTGTTTAGGGAACTAGGGATACTAACTACTGCTTCCCAATATATTTATTCCTTAATGAAATTTGTCATTAAAATATATCACTTTTTCCAACCCATAGCTCAATTCATGGAATCAATACTAGAAATAGGAAATGTCTTCACAAGAATTTAAAGTCACTTAGGCTTGTACAAAAAGGTGTGCATTATTCAGTTACACACATTTTCAATAACTTGCCAGCAGCCATAAAAAGCTTAACAACCAATGAAATTCAGTTTAAGAGAAGCCTAAAGGATTTATTGGTGACCAACTCCTTCTACTCCATTGATGAATTTCTCAGTAGAACCAACTGATTTATATAAGTACAATATAACTTCTGCACAATTTCAGTGCAGTAATGTGTTCATTGTAAATAAATGTGTGTGTGTGTGTGTGTGTGTGTGTGTGTGTGTGTGTGTGTGTGTGTGTGTGTAAGTACAATCTAACTTCTGCACCATTTCAGTGCAGTAATGTGTTCATTGTAGATAAGTATTATAGTAGTTGTATTACACGTTTATTACCTTATAAATAAATAAAAAACTTTTGTATTTTAAATTCAGTGCATTAGTATTTGTAAAATGATTCTTTCATATAGTGTTCATAAAAAAAATGACGATCATTCCACTTGGGACCTGTGGAAGGGTACATAAGCTTATTTGTTTGAGTTGTAAATATTTGTCATGTATTGTTGTTTTTCTGACATGTTTCACATCCTGGAGGACCTCCTCACTACGGATCAATTGGAATGAAAGTAAATCTAATCTAATCTAATCTCAGCAAAGGACCAGAAGCAGAGGTTCTGCAAAGAAGCTGACGAAACAATACTGATCATATCTTGAGCTGTTGCAGAAACATTGCTCAGACTAATTACAAACAGAGGCACGATAGTGTGACACGAATGACCCTCTTGAACATAAACGAAAATTGCCATCTGTCGGTGACAAGGAACTGATGTGACTACAAGCAAGAAAAAAATGTCGAGAACGAACATGTCAAATTACCGTGAGAGTTCCTACTTCAGACAGACAGAATCCTAGAATTCTCTATACCAAAAATCACAACTGTGCAGAAAGTGAAAAATGAGGCTCATTGACACTGCCATCCCAGGTGGTAGGAGAATCGACATGAAGCAACTTGAAAAACTTGCCAGGTACAAGGACATGAAAATCGAACTACAACGACTCTGGCGTAATACGGCGAAAGTGACCTCGGTGATTCTCGGCAGACTGGGAGCAGTGCCAAAATATCTCAGTGGGCATTTCAACACCATTGACATTTATAGAATGTCAATGCGCTAGCTACAAAACCCGTTTTATTGGGATCTGCACGAAGTATCCGCCATTACATCAGGCTGTCCTAGACTCCTGAGAAGTATCTAACTTGTGACAAAATACGAAAACCGGCATAGTGAACACATTTGCAGTGTTTACTTTTATAAACAGTATCTACAATAACAATAGTAGTAACAGGCCTAAGCCATACAGTCCCAAGAGACGACTAATAGATTCACATTCGCTGAAAATGGCGGGCAAAAAAACATCAGACGAAAAGATTTTTTTATGGTGAAGAGGAAAGTGACGCTGATGAAGGAGACGAATATAGACGCGATGAAACAGACGAAGGTGAGTGCAGTCATGGTGGTCATCACGCAGACTCTGTGATAGTCGGTGAGGAACTGATATTATGGAAAACGAACAAGTTCCATCCCCACAAACCACCCCAAAAGAGAACTATGCTAGAGCTTTAGAGCTTACGTTTGTCCCAGGGAGAACGACAGAAAGACAACGATTGAGTATGAAAAACGTAACACATTTATTTGAAACACACATGAAGTGTCTTCGTACTTTGGTTGCACGTACACTACTGGCCATTAAAATTGCTACACCAAGAAGAAATGCAGATGATAAACGGGTATCCAATGGACAAATATATTATGCTAGAACTCACATGTGATTACATTTTCACGCAATTTGGATGCATAGATCCTGATAAATCAGTACCCAGAACAACCACCTCTAGCCGTAATAACGGCCTTGATACGCCTGGGCATTGAGTCAAACAGAGCTTGGATGGCGTGTACAGGTACAGCTGCCCATGCAGCTTCAACACGATACTACAGTTCATCAAGAGTAGTGACTGGCGTATTGTGACGAGCCAGTTGCTCGGCCACCATTGACCAGACGTTTTCAGTTGGTGATAGATCTGGAGCATGTGCTGGCCAGGGCAGTAGTCGAACATTTTCTGTATCCAGAAACGCCTGTACAGGACCTGCAACATGCGGTCGTGCATTATCCTGCTGAAATGGAGGGTTCGCAGGGATCGAATGAAGGGTAGAGACATGGGTCGTAACACATCTGAAATGTAATGTCCACTGTTCAAAGAGCCGACAATGCGAACAAGAGGTGTCCGAGACGTGTAATCAATGGCACCCCTTGCCACCACGCCGGGTGATACGCCAGTATGGCGATGACGAATACACGCTTCCAATGTGCGTTCACCGCGATGTCGCCAAACATGGATGCGACCATCATGATGCTGTGAACCGAACCTGGATTCATCTGAAAAAAATGACGTTTTGCCATTCGAGCACCCAGCTTCGTCGTTGATTACACCATCGCAGGCGCTCCTGTCTTTGATGCAGCGTCAAGGGTAACAGCAGCCATGGTCTCCGAAGTGATAGTCCATGCTGCTGCAAACGTCGTCGAACCGTTGGTGCAGATGGTTGTTATCTTGCAAACGTCCCCATCTGTTGACTCAGGGATCGAGACGTGGCTGCACGATCCGTTACAGCCATGCGGATAAGATGCCTGTCATCTCGACTGCTAGTGATACAAGGCCGTTGGGATCCAGCATGGCGTTCCGTATTACCCTCCTGAACCCACCGATTCCATATTCTGTTAACAGTCATTGGATCTCGACCAACGTGAGCAGTAATGTCGCGATATGATAAACCGCAATCGCGTGATGGTACGCTTTTCTCCTCTTTACACGACGCATCACAACAACGTTTCACCAGGCAACGCCGGCCAACTGCTGTTTGTGTATGAGAAATCGGTTGGAAACTTTCCTCATGTCAGCACGTTATAGGTGTCGCCAACGGCGCCGACCTTGTGTGAATGGCATGAAAAGCTAATCATTTGCATATGACAGCATCTTCTTCCTGTCAGTTAAATTTCGCGTCTGTAGCACCTCATGTTCGTGGTGTAGCAATTTTAATGGCCAGTAGTATACAGGGTGTTACAAAAAGGTACGGCCAAACTTTCAGGAAACATTCCTCACACACAAATAAAGAAAACATGTTATATGGACATGTGTCCGGAAACGCTTAATTTCCATGTTAGAGCTCATTTTAGTTTCGTTCTTCCATCTACGCCCAATGGAGCACGTTATCATGATTTCATACGGGATACTCTACCTGTGCTGCTAGAACATGTGCCTTTACGACACCAGATGTGGTTCATGCACGATGGAGCTCCTGCACATTTCAGTCGAAATGTTCGTGCGCTTCTCAACAACAGATTCGGTGACCGATGGATTGGTAGAGGCGGACCAATTCCATGGCCTCCACGCTCTCCTGACGTCAACCCTCTTGACTTTCATTTATGGGGGCATTTGAAAGCTCTTGTCTACGCAACCCCGGTACCAAATGTAGAGACTCTTCGTGCTCGTATTGTGGACGGCTGTGATACAATACGCCATTCTCCAGGGCTGCATCAGCGCATCAGCGATTCCATGCGACGGAGGGTGGATGCATGTATCCTCGCTAACGGAGTACATTTTGAACATTTCCTGTAACAAAGTGTTTGAAGTCACGCTGGTACGTTCTGTTGCTGTGTGTCTCCATTCCATGATTAATGTGATTTGAAGAGAAGTAATAAAATGAGCTCTAACATGGAAAGTAAGCGTTTCCGGACACATGTCCACATAACATATTTTCTTTCTTTGTGTCTGAGGAATGTTTCCTGAAAGTTTGGCCGTACCTTTTTGTAACACCCTTTATATTATCTTGTGGTAACTGACTTCTCTATTCAGTAGATTAACAGCAATTTCATAACAATAAAATATCAATTTTCACCACTGGAGCAGCGATTTTAATTATTTTGATAACTGGAATTTACAGTTCCCTATGTAGTGACTATGGATAGTGCCCAGAGGTATATTACTGCAGGGTTAAAAAATTACAAACCCACTGATAACCCCATCTCCTCGTACTGACGAAATTGGAATAGCCGATATACAGACACATTTCTTGCGAAAGAATTGACGCTCGTAAAACCGATATTTGATCGGACTAGCAAATCTATTTGAGGTGTAGCTCGTAAAGGCGACAGCGACAATCAGTTTCCGAAATTCGATTTTCGTCTTTCGTTAGTTGTACCTTGCTTTTAACGAACTGTAAGCTACCATCGAGAGTCGCAGCCAACAGCGAGCGGAACATTCATAGCTGCTCCGTGGTAGCCGGAAGGCTTAACGGCTCAGGATCAGTCGTGTGAAGTTAGCACCCCTTTTTCGAGAAATATACATTTTTTTCAGAGTTCTTGATAGATATGGCATAGTTCTAGAGTTCTTTGTACAAAATTTCAATAGTTCTGCAGAATTTAGCGAAGAAAACAACAATATTCGAAAAAAATTTTCGTATCGAAAACGTTCTTTGGCAATTTCCGCAAAATGTAAATAAGTACAAGAGTTCTGAGCACAGTTCTGAACAGAGCTCCAAGAGTTCTTTCGAAAATCCAAGTAACATTTTTTTGTGCAGCTAATAGTTTACGAGATAATTGCATTTTAATGAGAAAATCTTTTCACTTACTGTGAAGTTGGCACCCTTTTTTCAGAAAGATATATTTTTTTCAGAGTTCTTGATAGATAGGGCATAGTTCTAGAGTTCTTTGTACAAAATTTCAATAGTTCTGCAGAATTTAGCGACGAAAACAACAATACTCGAAAAAATTTTCGTATCGAAAACGTTCTTTGGCAATTTCCGCAAAATGTAAATAAGTACAAAAGTTCAGAACACAGTTCTGAACAGAGTTCCAAGAGTTCTTTCGAAAATCCAAGTAACATTTTTTTGTGCAGCTAATAGTTTACGAGATAATTGCATTTTAATGAGAAAATCTTTTCACTTACTGTGAAGTTGGCACCCTTTTTTTCACAAATGTATACTTTTTTCAGATTTCTTGATAGATATGGCATAGTTCTAGAGTTCTTTGTACAAAATTTCAATAGTTCTGCAGAATTTAGCGACGAAAACAATATTCGAAAAAATTTTCGTATCGAAGACATTCTTCGTCAATTTTCGCAAATTGTAAATAAGTACAACAGTTCTGAGCACAGTTCTGAACAGAACTCCAAGAGTTCTATCGAAAACCCTATAAACATTTTTTTGTGCAGCTAATAGTTTACGAGATAATTTCAATTTAAGGACAAAATCTTTTCACTTACTGTGAAGTTGGCACCCTTTTTTTCAGAAATGTATACTTTTTTCAGATTTCTTGATAGATATGCCATAGTTCTAGAGTTCTTTGTACAAAATTTCAATAGTTCTGCAAAATTTAGCGACGTAAACAATATTCGAAAAAATTTTCGTATCGAAGACATTCTTCGTCTATTTTCGCAAATTGTAAATAAGTACAACAGTTCTGAGCACAGTTCTGAACAGAACTCCAAGATTTCTATCGAATACCCACTTAACATTTTTTTGTGCAGCTAATAGTTTACGAAATAATTGCAATTTAAGAAGAAAATCTTTTCATTTACTGTGAAGTTGGCACCCTTTTCTTCAGAAATGTATATTTCTTTCACAGTTCTTGACAGGTATGCCATAGTTCTAGAGTTCTTTGTACAAAATTTCAATAGTTCTGCAGAATTTAGGGAAGAAAACAACAACACTCGAAAAAATTTTTCTATCGAAATCATTTTTTGTCAATTTTCGCAAAAATTAAACTGGTACAACAGTTCTGAGGACAGTTCTGAACAGAACCCCAAGAGCTCTATCGAAAATCCTAATAACATTTTTCTATGGCGATAATAGTTTGTGATAAATTGATTTAATGTGGGACACACTTTCTCTACAGAAAATATAAATATATTCGTACAACAGTTCTGATGACAGTTCTGGACACCACGTGAAGAGTTCTATCGAAATTCCTAGTAGAATTTTTTAGTGCAGGTAATAGTTTAAGAGGTAATCGCAACTTAATTAAGAACCCCATAAGAGCTCCTACTGTGAAGCTGGCACCCTTTTTTTCAGAAATATATATTTTTTTCAGAGTTCTTGATAGATAAGTCATAGTTATAGAGTTCTCGGTACAAAATTTCAATAGTTATGCAGAATTTAGCGAAGAAAACAACATTGTATAACAAAGCTGATTCAGGAACCCTTTCCTTTTGATACAATTCTTCCTGTTGCCACAATAAATCACTTGTGCATAGATTCCAACTGTACTGATCATTACAAAAATACAACCATTGACCAGCGGCGCACATTTCTTGCAGCGTTGTACAAAGCATTCGGCTTATCCGCTGTGAAAATACCACACTTAACGCTATTTTAAAATTTACGGTGGATGGCTTCCGTTTATCTACAATGTCAGCATCTATCGAATTATCTTCATGCAAACGTGATGCCTGGATCACTCACTTCCCCTTTTAGGTACGGAGGAAACTAGAGTTCAGTCTTGTGGAAGTCAAAAAAGGAAATGTGGGCAGCCCTTCTTTTACTGATAGCAAACTCTAGAGAAATCTCCACACTTGTTTTTCTTCATCATGCCAACAAAAGAAAAACTCTCCCTTCATAGCTCTATTATCATTCCAGTACTAGTAAACCAGTTGTCCGCTTTCACATTTCGACCTGACTGATATATAGGTTTACACAGTCACAGAACAACATCAAATTGTTTATTGCTCAGTTGGTAAACCCTTCTGGTTGCAACACAGCGTATATTTCCAAATTGTACAGGTAAAATACTTAAGAATCCACACTTAAGAATCCATACTCGTTTGTTTTGATTGATACATATTGGCGAAAACTGTACCTTCCACAGAATCCTTCCAGCTTCTTGCCTACTGTAACATTTTCTCCAAGGGTGTAAGATTTGTGGTAGTTGCGTACAAACACAGTAAATATTTCCCGAATAGCTGTTAGCTTGTCTAATTGTCTCCTTTCATCACGAATAGCGCGACTGTAAAATCTAAGGCTCTCCAGAATAAATTTGAAACGTTTTATGTTCGTTTGCGAGGTGAAATTTTTCAATGCCATCACCATCAGTTCCACACAGATCTTCCAGGCTTTATCTGTTACTTTTGTTAACAACAATTAAAAACAAGAGACTGATGAAGGCTTTCAATTCAATATCATCTATTGATTTTACCCCTCTCTCACGCTGAAATGAGGCTTTGATGCTCTCAAAATTCTGATTGGAATACAAAACTACAATAGACAAATATCGTTATCTGTGAGGTAATTACAGCATCACAAATGCTGCTTTGGCTGCACCTATTGGTACAGGTAAATTTCGAATAATATTATGCTCTTCGAACAATATGCTTCGAATTTCATCAACATTATCTAGTACTTCCCACTTAAAATAATAAAATTCCTATAAAATAACGCAACCAGGCGCAGTGTATTAATCTGATATTTGACGTTCAGACAGCGGACACTGACTATTAAACAGTTCAAACAGAATTTAAGTGCAGTTTACATTCCGGATTAGCTTTGTACTACTTACTACGTTGATAAACAAATAAACTAATCGCTGAAATGAAATACGAAAGGGCACAGTGGATAAAAACGAGCAATCGGCTCATATCTCATCAAGAGAGCATTAGCATCGATACTGAATCATACATACAACAATGAAAGGCACACATGAAGTGTATATTTTTAGAATCAGGAAGAACCAGATGAATTTTATCACGTAAAACAGTAATTGTTTTGAACTCTCATGACATCCAGGACCCACTAACAGCTAAAAATATGCCCAGGACCCTCATGGATGAAAGTTATATTGCAACACCACCAGCTGCTAGGATACATAAAAACATGTTCTGTGTGTAACGAATAAATTTGGAATTGATGTCGTTAATATTGTTGCAAACATTTGTTCTAGTTAGAAAGGAAGTGTGGAAGTTTGATGAGTTACACTACAGCGAGAGTTAAAAGTCTTTACAATGTATAGAAATGTAAGTATATTTACTGAATATATCGTACAAACGAACTAAGTAGTATGTTTAAATCCTAATTCAATACATGACTGATAGAGGTGTTATAATGTTGAGGGGATACAGTATTAAAGTTAATAAGAAGTTCGAAATTTGTAAATAAGAACCTCGTTTATTTGGTCCTCAATAATCCAGATTTCCGGTTTATCCGGATTCATATTTTGTGTCCCTTGGTATTTTTCTCTTTTTTTTCTTATAACACGAAGATGTGTAGTCGGTGAGGTACATAGGCTGCTTATCACCAGGCCGGTAATTTAGTCTAGTACTGAGTGATAAGGAACTCGGAGTGTGTGAATGACATTGTTTCTCAAGTATTGTACATTAATATAACGGTGTATTGATGCCCATCAAGTAAGTTGCATAGTAACCACGCCAACAGCACTCCACCACAGCTCATTGTACCTCTGGTGCGATTCTCGACAGGTGTGACACCATCTGGTTAGTGGCGCGTGTGAATGTATCTGCTCTCTCAGCCATCTCTCTCAGCCTTCTCTCCTTGAATCATCTAAGCGTGCACATCCCACGCTTCCACCTACAGTTACTACAGTCAGTCTTAAGAAGGTGTACTGGCATTTGTATAGTGCTGAACATTTAGACTTTTTGTATTTAGTAGAATATACATCCGGTTTTCGATTTTCGGTTTTCCAAAATAAAAGTGAGAATTTACGATCGTACTCATAGCTGTACTTCCAGCAGTACTTCATCTCCTGCGTTCCCAATTTCGTAGAAGTTGTCCTACGAAAATTGCAGAAGAAGCACTCCTGGACGAAAGGATATTGTGACGATATTCTTTGGTCACAGCCTGGGGTTAGAGACCCGGTCCGGCACACAGTTTTTATCTGCCAGTAAGTTTCACATCGGCGCACACCCACTGCAGAGTGAACACACAATCTATTTCATAATCTACTGGCACCATAAAAATGTTATGAGGGTTTTTAAAAGAACTCTTTCGGTGCTATCCAGAACTGGCAGCAAAAGGGTTGTGCCAATTTACTATAATGTAGACCAAGTGGGTCTCTCGAAAATGCTATTATCTCATTAACTGTTATCCCCACAAAAAATGTTATTACAGTTGTCGGTAGAACTCTTAGGGTCGTATTAAGAAATGCCGTCAGATCTTTTGTACGAATTTATTACTTTTACATGACAAAAGTGAGTCCCACATTAATTATCTCATATAATGTCATCGTCACAAATAATGTTATTATAGTTTTTGGTAAAATTCTGTGGGTGATATTCAGAACTGTCATCAGAATTATTCTACGAATTTTGCTATATTAGATAAAGTGAGTATCAGATTAAAACAATTATTGTATAAACTTTTATCGCCACAAAAATGTTCTTATCATTTTCAATGCAACTCTTCCGGTGCTATCCAGAACTGCCAACAGAACTGTTATACAAATTTATTTTTTCCAAACTGACAAATAATTTTTTACCATACCAAAATTTTGCCGTGTTATTGTTTTCTTCCCGAAATTCTGTAGAACTATTCGTGTTTTGAGCAGGGAAATCTAGAACTATTGCATATATATCAAGAACTGTGAAAAAAATTTATATTTATCGTAAAAGGGGTTCAAACTTCACGGGAAATGCTCATAAGCATTCCTTAATAATGGCAGTTACTACGTAAACAATTACCTGCACAGAATATGTTACTAGTTTTTTCGATAGAACTCTTACAATGCTATCCAGAGCTGGCATCAGAGCATACGAACAGACATAATTTTTTTTTTTTTTGGGTAAGAGTGCCCCACAATTAATCAATTACCATACAAACTATTACAACCACAAAAAATGTTATTATGATTATAGATAGAAGTCTTGACGTGTTAACCAGAACTGTTCATCAAAACTGTTGAACGAATTTATTTTTTCTGTGGAGAAAGTGGGTCTAACATCAAAGCAGTTACCGTATAAACTATCATCGCCACAAAAAGATGTTATTAGGATTTTCGATAGAGCTCTTGGTGTTCTGTTCAGAACTGTTGTACGAATTTACTTTTTGCGAAAATTGACAAAGAATGTATTCGATACGAAAAATTTTTCGAGTATTGTTGTTTTTTTCGCTAAATTATGCAGGACTATTCAAATTTTGTACAAATAACTCTAGAACTATGACATTTCTATCAAGAACTCTGAAAATATATATATATTTCTGAAGAAAAGGATTCCAACTTCACAGTAAGTGAAGAGGTTCCCTAATTAAATTGCAATTATATCGTAACGTGTTAGCTGCACAAAAAATTGTAATTAGGATATTCTATAGAACTATTGGGGTTCTGTTCAGAACTGCCCTCAGAACTGTTGTCCGAATTTACTTTTTGCGAAAATTAATAACGAATGTTTGCTATACGAAATTTTTTTCGAGTATTGTTGTTTTCTTCGTTAAATTCTGCATAACTATTGAAATTTTGTACAAAGAACTCTAGAACTATGCCATATCTATCAAGAAATCTGAAATTAATATACATTTCTGAAAAAAAGGGCGCCAACTTCACAGTAAGTGAAAAGATTTTCTCATTAAAATGCAATTATCTCGTAAACTATTAGCTGCACAAAAAAATGTTACTTGGATTTTCGAAAGAACTCTTGGAGCTCTATTCAGAACTGTGCTCAGAACTCTTGTACTTATTTACATTTTGCGGAAATTGCCAAAGAACGTTTTCGATACGAAAATTTTTTCGAGTATTGTTGTTTTTGTCGCTAAATTCTGCAGAACTATTGAAATTTTGTACAAAGAACTCTAGAACTATGCCATATCTATCAAGAACTCTGAAAAAAATGTATATTTCTCGAAAAAGGGGTGCTAACTTCACACGACTCTCAGGATCGCCGTCCCGTATTCGGTGGACGTTGCTGCTGGGGATACGCTGGTGACGGACCGTTGCCTCTGAGCATGACAAACGGCACAAGATGGATAGACGGCTGGGGACTGAGTGATGGCTTACGGAGCCAGCCAACGACCGCTAGAGAGAAACACAGGAATCGCACACTAACTCCTTTGCCATTAGAAAAATCGCAAGAAAAGCTTTCAATCTCTGTCAGTGACAATGGAATCTTTCAGAGACAGGCAGAAGAGTACATAATCTTTTCCTCATTATCAATAGACGACTGGTGGTAAAACACATTGTGCCGTCACAAGATATTTCATTTCCTCGCAGGTCACAGACTCTATCCGGCTTACCTCCACCGAAGAGGTAAAAGGCCATTGGCCTGTATGAGGCTGGGGTACTCCTATTGGGAAGCTTCAGCATGCAGTCTAGTATTCGAATGCCAAAAACTTCGCACAAGTTGCGTTTGTGGATAGGCAGCTGGTACTATCGCCTGACACCAATGAGGTTATCCATAGTAGCAAACAGTTTAGTATTCTGACAAGGCTCGTCAATAAGACATCCAAACATGAACAACAGGAATGTGTTTAGAATTACAGAAGATAACAGAAGACGAGAAAAGTGTAACATCTCAGATGCATCTAAAGTGTATTGGCAGCGAAACAGACGACATACAATGAAGCGCCAAAGAAACAGATACAGGCATGCGTATTCAAATACGGAGAGATATAAACAAGCAGAATACGATGCTAGGGTCGGCAACGCCTTTATAAGACAAGTGTCCGGCGCAGTTGTTAGATCGGTTACTGCGGCGACAATGGTAGCTTATAAGGATTTAAGTGAGTTTGAACGTGGTGTTAGAGTCGGCGCACGAGTAAGGGGACACAGCAACTCCGAGGTAGCGATGAAGTGGGGATTTTCGCTTACGTCCATTTCACGAGTGTACCGTTAATATCAGGAATCCGGTAAAACATCAAATATCCTGCATCGCTGCTGCCGGAAAAAGATCCTGCAAGAAGGGGACCAACGACGACTGAAGAGAATCGTTCAACGTCACAGAAGTGCAACTCTTCCGCAAATTGCTGCAGATTTCAATGCTGGGCCATCAACAAGTGTCATCGTGCGAACCATTCAACGAAACATCATCGGTATGGGGTTTCGGAGCCGAAGCTCCACTCGTGTTTCCTTGATGACTGCACGACACTGAGCTTTACGCCTCGCCTAGGCCCGTCAACATCGAGATTGGACTGTTGATGACTGGAAACATGTTGCCTGGTCGGACGAGTCTAGTTTCAGATTGTTTCTCGGATGGACGTGTATCAGTATGGAGACAATCTCATGAATCCATGGACCCTGCATTTCTGGAGGCGACTATTCAAGCTGGTGAAGGCCCTGCAATGGTGTGGGGAGTATTCAGTTGGAGTTTTATGAGACCCCTGATACGTCTACATACGACTCTGTCTGGCGGCACGTACGTAAGCATCCTGTCTGATCACCTGCATCCATTAATATCCATTGTCCATTTCGACGGTCTTGGGCAATTCTAGCAGGACAATGCGACACCCCACACGTCCAGAATTGCTACTGAGTGGTGGCGCCAGGAACACTCTTCTGAGTTTAAACATTTATCTGGTCACCAAACTCTCCAGACATGGACATTATTGAGCCTATCTGGGATGCCTAGAAGAGATCTCCAACGCCGTTCTCTTACGGATTTATGGACAGTCCTGCAGGATTCATGGTGTCAGTTCCCTCCAGCACTACTTCAGACATTAGTCGAGTCCATGCCACTTCATGCTGCGGCACTTTTGGGTCCTCGCGGGGGCGCTATAGGATATTAGGCTGGTGTACCCGTTTCTTTTGCTCCGTCCGGCCGTCCGTTCTGGCCGAGCGGTTCTAGGCGCTTCAGTCTGGAACCGCGTGACCGCTACTGTCGCATGTTCGAATCCTGCCTCGGGCATGGATGTGTGTGATGTCCTTAGGTTAATTAGGTTTAAGTATTTCTAAGTTCTAGGGGGACTGATGACCTCAGATGTTAAGTCCCATAGTGCTCAGAGCCATTTGCTACAGAGTGGCCCCAGGAACACCGTTCTGAGTTTAAACACTGGGCGCCAAACTCCCCAGACATGAACATTATTGAGCATATCTGGGATGTCTTGCAGCGTTCTGTTCAGAAGAGTTCTCCACTCTCTGATACTCTTACACATTTATCGACAGCCCCGCAGGATTCGTGGTATCAGTTCCCTCGAGCACTACTTCAAACATCAGTTGACTACATGTCACGTCGTGTTGCGGTACTTCTGTGTGCTCGCGGGGACCCTACATGATATTCGGCAGGTGTAGCAGTTTCTTTGGCTCCTCAGTGTGTGTATATATACTTAAGTTTGTACGAAGCTCTCAGTGCACGAGTCCCACTCGCACTTGGTCAGTTCTTTTTATTTTATTTTTTTGTCACTCTTCTTGTCACAAATCTACTACCCAGCATAACGATATAGACATAAGTATACTAACAGCCATGTGCACGAACTGAAGATGAAACTACAAAGAAGAAAACAAACAAACACCATTCGAAACGGTCTTGAAGACCCAACGGTACCGACCGGTCGTCGTGTCATCCTCAGCCCTTAGGTGTCATCGGATGCGGATACGCAGGGACATGTGGTCGGCACACCACTATCCCGGACGTTGTCAGTTTTCGTGACCGGTGTCGCTACTTCACAATCAAGTAGCTGCTCAATTGGTTGCACAAGGGCTGAGTGCACCCTGCTTGCCAACAGCACTCGGCAGACCTGGACATTGATCCATTCAAGTGCTAGCCACGCCCGACAGCGCTTGACTTCGGCTATGCGACGCTAGCCGGTGTTCCTACATCGGCAAAGCCGCTGACGAAAGATGAGATTACAAAAGGTTCTAAATCTAATTTTCTGGGAATAATAAAAACGCTTCAGCCGGCCGGGGCGGCCGAGCGGTTCTAGGCGCTTCAGTATGGCAACGCGCGACCGCTACGGTCGCAGGTTCGAATCCTGCCTCGGGCATGGATGTGTGTGATGTCCTTAGGTTAGTTAGGTTTAAGTTGTTCTAAGTTCTAGGGGACTGATGACCTCAGAAGTTAAGTCCCATAGTGCTCAGATCCATTTGAACCATTTTTTTTAACGCTTGAAAAAGTGACTAGTTGCAGTCTTCTATAATTATAAATATCATTTTGTGCGTCTTTATCCGTTTCAAGGAGAAATACATCTTCGAAAAAAGATTTGATTTTTAAAATGTGCCTACGTCGAAGAAGACGAAATTTCCCACGCCTAGCGGATTGGAAGGGATAGAAGAAGATCAAAGAAAAAGGAATAAGGGAAGATCGGCGAAGTGCCAAGCTACAAATTTAAAGGTCTGCGTTCGATCCCCAGTTGTTCCTACGATTTTTTCTGTCGCTTATCGATCCTTTCACCTCTGGAATCGGTTTTCTAATGACAAAAATGCTATTCTGCACCGTGGTTTGACCTCACGTTAAAATATTTGTCGCCCTGTAACTGGCTGAGTAAGACAGTTCAAAAGTCGCAGGAAGGCGAGGACACATCACTCCAATCGGACCATGCCTAGTAAAGCACTGCAGCGTTCAAATCAAAGTAATTTGGTTTGCCTTAGTGGTGGTGACGAGAGAGGGAAAGGTGATACCCGATCCTGCCAAGTTGCGAAATTTTCCTGGAAAACACGAGAGTGCTACGGAGAATGTGACGTGACCTCACCCCACCTCACGAGGCGACTTTAAGTAGTCTGAAATTTAACCCTGCCCGCTGTCGCGCAGGCTGATAGTCTTTTACTGTGTGCCACCGCAACATCTTGCCGCTCCTTGCGCCCCTGTTCTCGGCTGGGAGCATTGCACCCAGGAGCGCTGCCGAAGGCGGTTCTCCCCCACAGCGGCTGTCGGACACGCCGTACATTTCCCTCTGGTTTTATCACCCTCGGTGCCCCAAAATACCGCCGTTTCGAGATAGTCGAGCAGGGGGTGGCCGTGTCTGCGGCGGCGCCGTGTTTTTTCCTGTCGGGCGTCTGCGTCGCCATGTGGCGAGCTGGCGCGACCAAAAATACATGGCCGCGGCGCCGCGTCCGCCAGTCGGTCTAATGCCGCAACGCACGCCCTGACGCCTGCGACGTCGTTCACGCTGCAGTGTCATCTGCTGCTATGCCTACCTGCCTCCGGCAATATTTTTTCGACGTGTCATACATTCTAAAACTAAAAGAAGGAAAAAAGCGACGCACCACGAAGGAATTATCCGAATGGGACGGAAATCGGTAATATGATGTAACTGTAGAGAAACCAATGATTATTAGGTCTACAGCTTTGCTTCCGCCGTTTTGCAATAGACGGCAGTAGCAGCAAGTGAGGTTCGGGTGGTTGGTCATAGGTGTAATACAATAAGCTTAGGCATCGGTTAACATAATACCAAAACATATTAGTCGATTTGTGATTGCATGCCGGCCGGAGTGGCCGAGCAGTTCTAGGCGCTTCAGTCTGAAACCCCGTGACCGCTACAGTCGCAGGTTCGAATCCTGCCTCGGGCATGGATGTGTGTGATGTCCTTAGGTTAGCTAGGTTTAAGTAATTCTAAGTTCTAGGAGACTGATAACCTCAGATGTTAAGTCCCATAGTGCTTACAAGGGAACCTCCCCATCGCACCCCCCATCGCACTCAGATTTAGTTATAAGTTGGCACAGTGGATAGGCCTTGAAAAACTGAACACAGATCAATCGAGAAAACAGGAAGAAGTTATGTGTAACTATGAAAAAAATAAGCAAAATATACAAACTGAGTAGTCCATGCGCAAGATAGGCAACATCAAGGGTAATCTGGGCTCAGGGGCGCCGTGGTCCCGTGGCTAGCGTGAGCAGCTGCGTAAAGAGAAGTCTTTGGTTCAAGTCTTCTCTCGAGTGAAAAGTTTAATTTTTTATTTTCAGACAATTAGCAAAGTTCAGGCACTCACACATAATCAACGTCGCTCTCCAAAATTCCAGGACATGTTCAGATTTGCTTGGACATATGCAGGATTTGACGGTCTACACACGGAAAAATTTGAAAACGTTAAAAACATATGTTTTGACAGAGCACAGGGAAAACTGTGCGACTGTGAAACTGTTGCATTCATTTGTTGCAGTTTATGTGGCAAACTCTTATGTTTTCATCACTTTTTTGGGAGTGATTATCACATCCACAAGAAAACCTAAATCGGGCAAGGTAGAAGAATCTTTTTACCCATTCGCCAAGTGTACAAGTTAGGTGGGTCGACAACATATTCCCGTCATGTGACGCACATGCCGTCACCAGTGTCGTATAGAATATATCAGACGTGTTTTCCTGTGGAGGAATCGGTTGATCTATGACTTTGCGATCAAATGTTTTCGGTTCCCATTGGAGAAGCAAGTCCTTTCGTCTACTAATTGCACGGTTTTTGCGGTGCGGTCACAAAACACAGACACTAAACTTATTACAGTGAACAGAGACGTCAATGAACGAACGGACCCCCAAAACTTGGCGAAAATAAAGAAAGTAAACTTTTCACTCGAGGGAAGACTTGATCCAAAGACCGGTCGTTCCGCAGCTGCTCACGCTAACCACGGGACCACGGCGCTCCCGAACTCACACTATCCTTGATGTTTCCTATCCTGCGCATGGACTACTCAGTTTGTATATTTTGCTTTTTTATTCATAGTTCCACAAAACTTCTTCCTGTTTTCTCGATTGATCTGTGTTCAGGTTTTCAAGGCCTATCCACTGTGTCAACTTATAACTAAATCTGAGGGGGGTGCGATGGGGAGGTTCCCTTGTTAGAGCCATTTGAACCATTTGATTTTTGTGATTGCATCATAAAGTTATTCTCAATTAAGTACGTCAACTTACGTACCCATTTCTCGCCATTTGCGGGAAGTTTTAATTATCTGCATTAACATGAAGAAATCTGCGGCTGTGGCTCTTAAAATGCTGCGTAACGCCAATGGTGAAGGAACTATTAGTGGAAGAACGCCTTAAGAACGGTGATTCTGATGTCGAAGACCGGCATGGGGGTGGAATACAGAACGTTTTCGTAGCTACTGAAACAGACGAAGACAGTCAAAGGACATGATTATCGAAAGCAATTGATGCGCTCGAGCCCAGCACTGAAACACAAACGGCCATAATACAGCGATAGACACGTAAAGGTAATTTTGCAGCAGGTTAGTGCTCGACCCCATGTCGCAAAACCCTTCAAAATATACATGGAAGCATTGAAATAAGAAGTCCTATCCCTACCGCCGTATTCTCCATACGTTGCTCTCTCTACCATCTTTTTCGATCAGTGGAATAGAGTCTGGCTGACCAGCACTCCGATCACATGAACAAGTGCAAAATTGAATCGACTCACGGATCCCCACAAAAGACGCCCAGTTCTTCCGCCACGGGATTTGTATGCTATCCAAAAGATGGGAGAATGTGGTGGCCAGCAATGGGCAATACTATGAATCAATTTTTTCTGTAAGTTTTTCACAATAAAGCCCCGAACTGCGAGAAAAAACGGCGGAAGCAAAGTTGTAGATCTAGTACAATTTAAAAAATGGAAACAAACAGAAATCTTGGTGAGTTATGAAAGAGAAAGAGCCCCACAGACTGAGCAAGTCAATAACGCGTTGGTCCACCTCTGGCCCTTACGCTATCAGTTTAATAAGTCACAGCTGCAAAATACTAAAACGAATTCTTTACAGACGAATGGAAAAACTGGTAGAAGCCGACCTCGGGCAAGATGAGTTTGGATTCCGTAGAAATTTTGGAACACGTGAGGCAATACTGACCTCACGACTTATCTTAGAAGAAAGATTAAGGAAAGGCAAACCTACGTTTCTAGCATTTGTAGGTTTAGAGAAAGCTTTTGACAATGTCAACTGGAATACTTTTTTTCAAATTCTAAAGGTGGCAGTGGTAAAATACAGGGAGCGAAAGGCTATTTACAATTTGTACAGAAACCAGATGGCAGTTGTAAGAGTCGAGGGGCATGAAAGGGAAGCAGTGGTTGGAAAGAGAGTGAGGCAGGGTTGTAGCCTCTCCCCGATGTTATTCAATCTGTATATTGAGCAAGCAGTAAAGGAAACAAAAGAAAAATTTGGAGTAGGTATTAAAATCCAGGGAGAAGAAATAAAAACTTTTAGGTTCTCTGATGACATTGTAATTCTGTCAGAGACGGCAAAGGACTTGGAAGAGCAGTTGAACGGAATGGACAGTGTCTTGAAAGGAGGATATAAGATGAACATCAACAAAAGCAAACGAGGTTAATGGAATGTAGTCGAATTAAGTCGGGTGATGCCGAGGGAATTAGATTAGGAAATGAGACACTTAAAGTAGTAAAGGAGTTTTGCTATTTGGGGAGCAAAATAACTGATGATAGTCGAAGTAGAGAGGATATAAAATGTAGACTGGCAATGGCAAGGAAAGAGTTTCTGAGAAATTTGTTAACATCGAGTACAGATTTATGTGTCAGGAAGTCGTTTCTGATAGTATTTGTATGGAGTGTAGCCCTGTATGGAAGTGAAACATGGACGATAAATAGTTCGGACAAGAAGAGAATAGAAGCTTTCGAAATGTGGTGTTACAGAAGAATGCTGAAGATCAGATGGGTAGATCACATAAATAATGAGGAGGTATTGAATAGAATTGGGGAGAAGAGGGGTTTGTGGCACAACTTGACAAGAAGAAGCGATCGGTTGGTAGGACATGTTCTGAGGCATCAAGAGATCACAAATTTAGCATTGGAGGGCAGCGTGGAGGGTAAAAATCGTAGAGGGAGACCAAGAGGTGAATACACTAAGCAGATTCAGAAGGATGTAGGTTGCAGTAAGTACTGGGAGATCAAGAAGCTTGTACAGGATAGAGTAGCACGGAGAGCTGCATCAAACCAGTCTCAGGACTGAAGACCACAACAACAACATTCAGCTTGGCACTAATTGATACAGTTGCTGGTTGTCATCCTGAGTGATATCCTGCTGAATTCTGTCCACTTGGCACGTTAGATCGTCAAAATCCCAAGCTAGCTGGATGGTCCTGCCCAGTATGCTCCAAAAATTCTCAGTCGGTGAGAGATCTGGCGACCTTGCTAGCTAAGATGGGATATGGCAAGCACGAAGACAACAGTAGAGACTTTCGCCGCTTGCGGATGGGCACTATCATGCTGAAATGTAAGCCCAGGTTGGCTTGCCGTGGAGGACAACAAAAAAAAAGGGCAGTAGACTATAGTCGACGAACCGCTGTACTGTAAGGATGCCGCGGATTACAACCCAAGAAGTCCTGCTATGGAAACCATCACTCCCGATTGTCGGGCTGTACGGCGGGTGACAGTCAGGTTGGTATACTGCCACTGTCTGGGGCGTCCCCAGACACAGCTTCGGCCTGGAATCTCATTACTGAATGGTCTTCAGTGATGAGTCACGTTTCGAAATGAGCCCCAGTGGCCTGTGCAGACTTGTGTCGAGACGCTCTGGACAGCAGTGAGATACCAACCTGTCACCCACCATGCGGTTCGGCAGCCGGAGTGATAGTCTCGTTGCCATTTCTTTACATAGCAGGACCCCTTCGGTTGTTGTCCGCGGCACCTTTACACCGCAGCGGTAAGTTGACGATATTCTACGTCCCTTTTTGTTGCCCTTCATGGTAAGCCAACCTAGGTTTACATTTTCAGCAAGATAATGCTCACCTGCACACGGCGAGAGTTTCTACTGCTTGTTTTCGTGCTTGCCAAACACTGCCTTGGCCAATAAGGTCGCCGGATATCTCCCCAACTGAGAACGTATGCAGCATTGTGGGCACGGCCATACAACCAGCTCGGAATTTTGATGATATAACGCGCCAATTGGACAGAATGTAGTACAATATCCCTTACGACGATATCGAACCACGCCGTCACTCAGTCTCAAGTCGAATAACTGCGTGCATAAGGGCCATAGGTGGATCAACGCGTTATTGACTTTTTCTTAAATCAATTATCCAATTTTCCTGTTTGTCTGTACACGTACATCACATCTACCACCGATTTACGTCCCAAATCAAATGGTTCAAATGGCTCTGAGCACTATGGGACTTAACTTCTGAGGTCATCAGTCCCCTAGAACTTAGAACTACTTAAACCTAACTAACCTAAGGACATCGCACACACCCATGCCCGAGGCAGGATTCGAATCTGGGACCGTAGCGGTCGCGCGGTTCCAGACTGTAGCGCCTAGAACCGCTCGGCCACCCCGGCCAGCGATTTAATTCCTACTCCGTGTGTCTTTTTTTTTTAACTTCGAAAAATTGATGACGGAAACGGATTCGAGTTTTTGACCCCATTTACGTTTACCGCCCTTACATGAATGCTTTATTCGAGTGAGGGGGACGGTTACTTTCACTAGGTTCAAAATGGTTCAAATGGCTCTGAGCACTATGCGAGTTAACTTCTGAGGTCATCAGTCGCCTAGAACTTAGACCTAATTAAACCTAACTAACCTAAGGACATCACACACATCCATGCCCGAGGCAGGATTCGAACCTGCGACCGTAGCGGTCGCTCGGTTCCAGACTGTAGCTTTGACTAGGCCTCGACTGATCACTCCTTATGTCTTTCCTTGACTAGCCCAGGGCAATACTCCATCCATAATCACTTAACCTAAAGTTTGAATCATAAATGATAGCGAAAAGTGACACAGATGAAAGTATATGATTGTTCTGCCTTATGGCAGGTTTTGTCATGAGGAAAGCCTTGTCAGAGAGGTCCACCGCATGAGCGTCTAGGGAAGTGATTCCAGTGGTGGTTTCCCGTTGCCTTCCACTGGTGATGATGAAATGATAATGAGGACAACACAGCAGTCCCTGAGCGGAGAAAATATCCGACGCAGCCGGGAATCGAACCCGGGTCCCTTGGCATGACAGACCGCCGCGCTGACCACTCCGCTATCGGGGCGAACAGTATGCAATAACGGAAGGAAGAAAGTTCCAGCAAAATCGGTTCGTAAACGTACCATTTACGAAATAATTGCGAATGTTTGTCCTAGTTAGCACAAATGAATTCGTAATGTAAACTTTTTGCTTAAGCCACCATCCAAATGGGCTAATATTTCACCCCTGGCTCATGGTTGGGGATGTGCTACGTGCACGACGGAACGCCTGTACATCTTACTTCGGATGTAACACGACATGTAACGCAGCAGTATTGTCCAAGGAGGACAGGTCCACTCCAAGGTCACCTGACTGCGACGCCCTGAAATTTTCTGGCTCGGGTTATCTCGAAAGTAAAGTGTACAACATTCTCGTTGTTAAAGTTGAAGAACTGCACCATCGAACTGTTCGGTCCTGTCATGATTTACGAGATGATCCAACGTTATTTTGAAAGACTTCGCAATTAGTGACAACGCGCCTCTAGCCGCGCGGCCACTACGCGGGGCGCCACAATCTCCTTTAACAGTGTGAAGAGTGTACAGTAAATCGTATAGTACGTGACGTAGTGAAGTGGTATTGTAACTTCAGATTGAATTTTTACTCTGCAGCCTCTTTCCTGGCTGATTAGAACTGTGTTACAGACCGGACTCCTACCTGGGACCTTTGCTTTCGAGGGCAAATGCTCCGAGCCATCCAAGCACAACTGAGAACTGTCCCTCACAGCTCTACTTCCGTCAGTTTCTCGTCTCGTACCTTCCAAACGGCACAGAAGTTCTCCTGCAGACCTTGTGGGACTAGCTCTATTGGAAGAATGGATATTGCTTAGTCAAAGCCCAGGTTCGAGTATACGTCCGCTACACAGTTTTAGTCTGCCAGGAAAGTTTCAATGATGTAATTCTTGTTCATGTAGACCAGGATGAGACATGAACCCAATTAAATGGGAACTGAAAAATCTGCGATTACTGTGTAGGACAAAACTATCTGAAGTCAGTGGCTGCTCGTATCCATGCATTCACAGTTATCTCGCAAATGGGTTGTATTCGTAGCTATGCGTACTGGAAGTGATTTTCTTATGTTATCGTATACTTTAACCCGAGTCAGTTTTCGCGAATAGTCGTAATACATCCGGTATAATCTCTTTACTTTCTCTACAGTGATCTAATAATAGCAGGCGACGTTGCCCTCTCCTGTGCAAACTCTTCATCAAAGAGTAATACTTAACGTTCTCAATTATTGTAAGATATATTCCAGTCTCTGTCTTCCTTTACATATTTTGCTCTCTACGGCTCCAACCAGTGCCATGTAAGTTAGTCCCTAATATCTTAACCACGTCCTGTCAGTCTGTCCTTTGTCCTATCTGGTGTTTACCACAAACTTCTCCCCTCGCCGATTCTAAGTAGGACCTCCTCATTTCTTGTCAGCTCACTTAATTGTCAGCATCCTTCTGGAGCAACACGTCTCATACACTTGGATTACCCTTTTCTTCGGTTTTCTCACAGTCCGTGATTGATTTCTATCCGTACAGTCTCAGAATTTCTTTTTCAAACTAAGACATTTGTTTGGTACTAGTAAACTTCTTGTTGTGAGGAATGCACTGTTTGCCCGTGCTAACCTCCTTCTTTGTTCCTAGACTCCGTACAGCACTTTGACACAGAGATAATTTCCACACCGGCTTACTGCAAAAGAAATCCGCTTACGACTGCCTGACAACACGGCAATTTAATTTCAGTAATTTCATGCGAATAGTGCATGAGCAAAAGAATCATTTTCCTTAAATGAAATAAAGACGAATGCACTGTCGTTGTACGACTGATACCTTCACTATAAATTGAAATAAGAATGGGGTGGTTTGGTTTTCATAGTAAAAACGAACGCCTCGACTCGCCTTGCGTCTTTTATACCCGTCTTGGGGTTACTATCCGACACGTTACTTGAAAAATGTGACCTCTGGAATGAGAAGGCATTCAGTTAAGGAAACTACAGTAAACAACCTGTCTGAATTATGTAATGAATAACTTTATCGTGCACAAGCAATTGTTTTTCTGGATTTTCCGATTTCGAAGGCCCAGGGGCACAAACTCCCTCTACAGCTGAGCCAAAATCTCACACAACTCTTGTTTACAGGGTATGGAACCAACCTTGGAGGAGGAGAGGGATTACCCGAGAGAAATTTTAAAAAAATCACGTTACACATTTGTGTTTACCATTGATACACACACTAAAGTACCAAAGATACGGGTATAGGCGTGCGTGTTCAAATACAGAGATATGTGAACAGGCGGAATATGGCTCTGCGGTCGGCAACGCCTGTGTAACACAAGTTTCTGCTACAATGGCAGGTTATCAAGATTTAAGTGAGTTTCAACGTGGTGTTATAGTGGCCGCACGAGCGATGGGACGCATCACCTCCGAGGTAGCGATGAAGTGAGGATTTTTCCGTACGACCATTTCACGAGTGTAACGTGAATATCAGGAATCCGGTAAAACATCAGATCTCCGACATATCTGCGGCCGGATAAAGATCCTACAAGAACAGGACCAACGACGACTGAAGAGAATCGTTCAACGTGATAGAAGTGCACCCTTCCACAAATTGCTGCAGATTTCAGTGCTCAGCCATCAACAAGTGTCAGCGTGCGAACCATTCAACGAAACATCATCGATATGGGCTTACGGAGCCGAAAGCCCACTCGTGTTCTCTTGCTAATTAGCTTTACGCCTCGCGTGGGCCCGTCAACACCGACATTTGACTGTTGATGACTCTAAACACGTTGCTTGGTAGGACAAGTCTCGTTTCAAATTGTATCGAGCGGATCGACGTGTACAGATATGGAGACAACCTCATGAATCCATGGTCCCTGCATGTCTGCCGGGGACTGTTCAAGCTGTTGGAGGCTCTGTAATGGTGTGGGGCGTATGTAATTGGGGTGATATGGGACCACCCCTGATACGTCTAGATGCGACTCAGCCAGGTGACACGTACGTAAGCATCCTGTCTGATCACCCGCATCGATTCATGTCCATTATGCATTCCGACTTGGGCAATCCCAACAGGACAATGCGACACCCCATAAATCCAGAATTGCTACAGAGTGGTGGCGCCAGGAACACTCTTCTGAGTTTAAACACTTATCTGGTCACCAAACTCTCCAGACATGGACATTATTGAGCCTATCTGGGATGCCTAGAAGAGATCTCCAACGCCGTTCTCTTACGGATTTATGGACAGTCCTGCAGGATTCATGGTGTCAGTTCCCTCCAGCACTGCTTCAGACATTAGTCGAGTCCATGCCACTTCATGCTGCGGCACTTTTGGGTCCTCGCGGGGGCGCTGTAGGATATTAGGCTGGTGTACCCGTTTCTTTTGCTCTTCAGTGTTTATACTATCTGATCGAATGTACCGAATACCAGGTAGTGATCATTAACATGGGGTATGTTCACCCTTTCTCTCTATAATGCCTTGAGCTCTGACGGAAACACCTTCAATGAGGTATCTGAATGTCTATGAATGGCCACCCATTCTTCCTTACGAAACGAAAGCAGAGAAGGAAGTGAGTGATGTTGGACGCTAGGGTCAGGAGCGACGCCGATGTTCTAACTCATTACTGGAGTATTCCATGGGGTCGGGAGACTGGCCAGGCCAGTCCATGTGTGTGAAATATTGCCCACAAACCATTGCGCCACAGATTCCGCTTTATGATCTGGTGCGTTGTCAATCTGATACAATAACCGTCCCCAAACTGATACTTTATTGTATGCGGTACACTTGCTGTAAAATGTATTCATGTCCTTCCACATTTAGCACTTCCTTAGGTACAATAAGGAGACCACAACCCAACCACGAAAAAAAACCCCATCGTGACACTACCTCCTGTCTAATTTATTGCTGCACTACTACCAGGCAAACGTCAAACCCAAACCCTTCCATCGGCTTGCCACAGGGTATGGCGTGATTCATCAGTCCAAGTCATTCGTTTCCAGTCATCCATTGTGCACCAGTGTCGCTGTTTGCACCAACTCAAGCGTCGCTTAGCGCTGGCTTCACAAATGTGTGGCTTGTGATATGCTGCTCGATCACTGTATCCAATTCTTTTTAACTGACTACGCACAGTCATTGTGCTAGCTGCACTGCTGGTATAACTTTGGCTCCTTTCACTGAATCCATGTGATTATTAATAACCAACCTCCGTAATGATCGACGGTTCCTGTCCGCCAGTACATGAGGTGTGGCTGGCCTTGGTTTAGCTGCGGTTGTTCCTTCGCGCTTCCACTTCATAGTCACGTTGCCAACAGTTTTACAAGGAATGGAATGTCCCAGAAGTAACTATTACTCAAGTGACATCCAATGATAAGTCTACTTTCAAAGTCGCTGAGTTTTCTTTTTGAACCCCTTTGTCCTGCTGGTGCTTCCCTACCGCCTCTCGTGACATTTAGTGGTCAGTTCCGCATTACTTTTGCTTAGATACTGTATGACATTGAAGAGACAGTGATGTGGAAGTCGTTTGTCACGGAAAAAAAAACCATCTTGAAATGTTTCGCTTGAGACATAGCGGCAATCGCTGAAAGTGAATACGAACTTACTTGAGTGCTTGCGAAACTGAACGTGTACTTGCTGACGGCTGTGATATACACGTAAACACGAAGAAAACTAAGCGAGGCCCACGAGAAAGACAGACCGCGGCGCGTACGTCACGAAGTTAGTCCTGAACTCGCTCGCTCGCTCAGCTCAGCAGACAAAATGCGTTTCTAAACCTGTTATCTCGCAGCTGGGCGTGTAAGTACTAACGAGAATTGCATCTTCCACTGGAATCTGCTATTATAAAGTCTTATCATTATCAGTACTATAGCAAAATTTAATTTAAGATCAATACTTGATATAAATGGTATAAAGGCTTGTTTACAGCATTTAGTCTCTTCTGCTTAACATTATTCATCACATGCTGGAAGTGGTGCTTTATGCAACTGATAATAATTTTACCATGATTTTATTTTATTGTACGCCAGTACAGCCGTAACAAATATAAGTTGGCCCATGGGCTTCCCATCATTATAGAACTAATAACAGTAAGATTCCATAATAGCGGATACCAGTAGAAGATTCAGTTTTCGTTTGTACGGACACGCCTAGTTACGAGTTAACAGGTGTAGAAACGTTCTTTGACTGCTGATTTAAGGGAGCGAGCGACCGCAGGACTACCTTCGGGACGTACGCACCGCGGCCTGTCTTTCTCGTAGGCCTCGAAACTAAAGTAATGACGTACGCAGCATATCGCCGTGCTCGTTAACTAAATGCTAAACTTTGAAAAGAGACTCTTCAAGAGGTGGACGAAGTTTACTATCTCGGAAGTAGGATGAAGAAGGAAGATGAAAGAAAGAATTGTACAAGTCAAAATAGCTTTCTATAAAAATAAACAGGAGTAATATACCACATCAAAAAAAGTTTTGCATCACCTCGGTTCTGAGAGTCCCGGAACCTGTACAGAAAATTGGAATAGAGATCAACATAAACATCATTTCCGCCCTTTTTATTGCCCATGAAAACCACACATTGCATGTTGTATCACCATACAGCGAGGCCTCCAGAGGTGGTGGTCCATAGTGCTGTACACACCGGTGCATCTAATACCCAGTAGCACGTCTTCTTGCATTGATGCATGCCTGTCTTCGTCGTGGCATACTATCCACAAGTTCGTCAAGGCGCTGCGGGTCCAGGTTGTCCCACTCCTCAACGGCGATTCGACGTAGATCCCTCATAGTGGTTGGTGGGTCACGTCGTCCATAAGCAGCCTTTTTCAATCTACGCCAGGCGTGTTCGATAGGATTCATGCCTGGAGGACATGTTGGCCACTCTAGTAGCGATGTCGATATCCTGAAGGAAATCATTCACAAGATGTGCACGATGGGGGCGTGAACTGTCGTCAATGAAGACGAATGCCTCGCCAATATGCTGCCGATATGCTTCCACTATCGGTAGGAGGGTAGCATTCACGTTTCGTACAGCCGTTGCGGCGCCTTCCATGGCCACCAGCGGCGTACGTCGGCCCCACATAATGCCACCCCAAAACAGCAGGGAACCTCCACCTTGCAGCACTCGCTGGACAGTTTGTCTAAGGCGTTCAGCCTGACTGGGTTGCCACCAAACACATCCTCGACGATTATCTGGTTGAGGCCAGAGGTGAAGAGGACGTGATGCCAATCCTGAGCGGTCCATTCGGCATGTTGTTGGGCCCATCTGTACCGCGCTGTGTGGTGTTGTGGTTGCAAAGATGAACCTCGCCATTGACATTGGGAGTGAAGTTGCGCATCATGCAGCATATTGCGCACCGTTTGAGACGTAACACGATATCCTGGCGCTGCACGAAATGCATTGTTCAACATACTGGCGTTGCTGTCAGGGTTCCTCCGAGTCATAATCCGTAGGTAGCGGTCATCCACTGCAGTAGTAGCCCTTGTGCGGCCTGAGCGAAGCATGTCATCGACAGTTCCTGTCTCTCTGTATCTCCTCCACGTCCGAACAACATCGCTTTGGTTCACACCGAGAAACCTGGGATTGACAGCCCTTCCTGACACAAAGTAACAATGCGGACAGTATTGACCGTATAGGCATTGTTGAACTACAAACAACACGAGCCGTGTACCTCCTTCCTGGTGGAGTGAGTGGACCTGATCTGCTGTCGGAGTCCCTCCGTCTAATAGGCGCCGCTCATGCGTAGTTGTTTACATCTTTGGGCGAATTTAGTGACATCTCTGAACAGTCAAAAGGACTGTGTCTATGATACAGTATCCACAGTCAATGTCTATCTTCAGGAGTTCTGTGAACGGGGGTGATGTAAAACTCTTTGTGATGTGTGTACAAAGCATAAACTTCGGGACCCGAAAAAGTTTAGTGAAAAATCATACTAACGAGCCAATATGTTATGATCACTACTGACGTGAGACTAAACGCCGGCTTGTGGATTCTGGGCACATGACGCGGTAAGTAAAGTAGATGAGGCCAGAGACGACTGGAGAATCATACTATTGATTGACGATTGTGGCAGAAATTGGGGGAATCCACTGACATAAGCGACTTCGACAAAGGACATATTGCTATGGCCCGAGACTGGGAATGTGCATCTCTGGACGGCTGTATACTTGCTAGTGTCGTGAGGATTCATGGAAAGTGACTGAAGGACGGTGAATCAACGAGTAGACGACAAGGCTTTGGACGTCCACGTCTCATCACAGAACGTGGAGGTCGGGGACTTATCAGTTATGTAGAGCAGGACAGGCAGCGATCTCTGGCAAATCAGACATAACTAACACCCATAGAAGCTGATAGTTTACGTACACTAGTTCCAGGCTCTTCTTCCACTCATTGCAATACTCTGTCCTTCACAACAAGAGCACGAATGCGGGTGGGTCTGCTACAATCTGTCTTTGTTGGAGATACAGACCCACAATCTGCCAGTCATTGGCAAAGACGGCGAATTAAGATGGCACCTTGAGTTCTGGATGTTTAGCAGCATACAAGATACGGGCTTGACTGTTGTTTCCACTTCCCATACCAAACCAGACGATGGCTGCTACTTCCCGAGGGGAAGAGTATGCTGACGGAAAAAATAATCGAAACACCAAGAAGTAGTTGCGAGACAAACGAAAGTTGGTAGACGTTTTTGTAACACTAAAAGATGATGTCTATTCAAATTTCGTGATATGTCGCGTAAGAGTGGCGCTAATAGCGCCGCCATGAGGATGTAAATCAGACTTGCCTTAAATACGCGCTGTAACGATCGTGAGCCTTGATTACCTTTGAGATTGGACGTGGTGAGTTGATGTTAGTCCAGAATGCCTTTAAGGTGACAAAGGCGCCATTATCAACAACGTACTGAGTTTGAACGAGGTTGTGTCATAAGGCTACGAGAACCTGGATCTCTCTTCGGTGATATCGCAGAAACGCTTGGCAGGAATGTAGGCATCGTACATGATGCTGGCAGCGGTGCTCACGAGAATCTATGGTTGCAAGAAGTCCGGGCACCGACTTCTGCATATGGATCTGGCTCATCGTACTGCATCTGCACCAGCAATCTGAGCATCAGTTGGTACCACAGTGACACAACGAACTGTTACAAATAGTTTACTTCAAGAACAGCTCCGAGGCAGATGCCATGTACTGTGCACTCCACTGATTCCAAACCATCGCCATTTTCGACTTGAGTGGTGTCAAGTGATAGCTGATCGGAGGGTAGGGTGAAGATCTGTTGTGTTTTCTGATGAAAGTTCGTTCACCCTCAGTGCCACAAATGGCCGTGTGTTGGTCCAGTTCAGGTCTACAACCAACCTGCCTGCATGCTAGACACACTGGACCTACACCTGGAATTACGGTCTGGGGTGCAGTTTTGTCTGACAGCAGGAGTACTGTCGTGATCATCCTACGCACTCTGACTGTAAATTTGTACATCAGTTTCGGGATTCTACCTGTTGTGCTGCCATCATAACTAGCATTCCAGGGGGTGTTTTTCAACAGGATAACGCTAGCGACATACCGATGTTGTAACACAACATGCCCCAGAGAGACATGTGACCTTGGCCTGCTGGTTCACCTGATTTGTCTCCAATCGAGAACATATGGAACATCATGACATCATCGTGCGACAACTAGAGAATCATCCATAAACACCAATAAGCGATCTTGTACTGACCAACCAAGTGCAATATGCATGGAACTCCATCCCACAAAATAACAACTGACACCTGTACAACACAATGCATGCACGTCTGCATGCTTGCATTCAACATTCTGGTGGTTACACTCGTTATTAATCTACCAGCATTTCACGTTTGCAATGGTTTATGTCGTTTTTACATTAACCTGTGATCTTGCACTGTTAATCACTTAAATATGTTACCTCGACAAATGGATTCCAGAAATTACTTTACATTACCATTTTTTGATGTTGCAACTTTTTTTTCGTCAGTATATAAAATGACGGTCCATAGCAGCACACCAAGTCCAGTTGGAATCCCAACTCCGTTTTACAAAGAGTACTGTACGGCATTGGCCCCATACTTTGCTTCCTTTTATCACGAATCCCTCGCCCAGCAGGAAGTCCTATGTGATTTTAAAAAAAGTCCTTAACGTCGTTTGCTGGTGCGAAGCTTCTCTCACACGATATTCTGCGAGCCATGGATAATGGGCAACGGGCAGATTCCATACTCCTAGACACACGGAAAGCATTTGACATAGTGGCACACTGCAGACGGTTAACCGTCCGAGCATACGAAATAGTTTCTGAGATTGTTAAGTGAGTGGCTCGAATATTATTTAAATATCTGAAAAATATCATATTACCGCATTTTGCTACTTGTAAAATACTGTATTTACTTTTTAAGCAATAGAACCCATTACGTTGACCTGGGCGACAAGTGTTCGCTGCAGAAATTGGCTCTGCGCACTATGGGACTTAACATCTGTGGTCATCAGTCCCCTAGAACTTAGAACTACTTAAACCTAACTAACCTGAGAACATCACACACATCCAAGCCCGAGGCAGTATTCGAACCTGCGACCGTAGCGGTCACGCGGTTTCGGACTGAAGCGCCTAGAACTGCACGGCCACACCGGCCGGCGTTCGCTGCAGACAAATCGCTCTTATTCTCTTTATAAATAAACGATGTGACGGACCGTATGAGCAGCAGTCTGTGACAATTTGCTGATCACGCTTCAGTCTATGACAAAGTGTCGTCTTTGAGTTACTGTAGGAGGATACAGGATGACATGGATAGAATTTCTGTTAGTTGTGATGAATGGTATTTCGCTCTAAATATTAGAAAATGTAAGTTAATACAGATGAGTTAGAAGAACAGTTTTATAATCTTCGATTACAGTGTCAGTGAACTGATGCTTTTCAAAGTAATGTCGTTTAAACACCTAGGGTGACGTTACAAAGCCGTAAGGAATAGAAGCAGCACTTACGGACGGTAGTATGGAAAGCGAATGGCCGCCTTCAGTCTACTGGGAGAATTCTAGGAACGTGTAGCTTATCCATAAAGGAGATCCCTCGAGTGTTTGTGATGCTCAAGAGATCGGATTAAAGGAAGACAGCGAATCAATACCGAGGCATGCTGCTACATTTGTTACCGGAAGGTTCGATCAAGATGCAGGTATTACGGTAATTTAATCAAATGAAATTATATGGCTCCAGAGACATTTACAAATCTCAAACATCTATGATGTATATATGTAGACGGAAGCGAGCCAGGTGTCGTGCTCACTAAGCAGATGCGCTAACCACTATGCTAAAAACTACTTATACATTTGCTGAAATACACATAGGACAGAAAACTGTGAATATTCCAGAATGAGATTTACACTCTGCAGCGCAGTGGGCGCTGATATGTAACTTCCTGGAAGATTAAAGCTGCGTGCCGGGCCGAGAACTCGAACTCGGGACCTTTGCCTTTCGCGGGCAAGTGCTCTACCAACTTTTTTTTTTAAATCTCATTTTGTTCGCTTTTGTCCGTTGCATCTGCTCGGGGCGGACGTCGTAAGACATCCGTTTTTTTTAAGTTCGTTGTTGATCGATTAACTCAGTTTTTTTTTTTTATTACAGAGGGCAGCTAACCCTCTGACCGAACACGCTGAGCTACCGTGCCGGCAACCACTGAGCTACCCAAGCACGACTCACGCCCCGTCCTCACAGCTTTACTTCTGCCAGTATCTCGTCTCCTACCTTCCAAACTTTACAGAAGCTCTCCTGCTAACCTTGCAAAATTAGCACTCCTGAAAGAAAGGATATTGCGGAGACATGTTTTACCCACAGCCTGGGGGATGTTTCCAGAATGAGATTTTCACTCTGCAGCGAAGTGTGCGCTCATATGAAACTTCCTGGCAGATTAAAACTGTGTGCCGCACCGAGAATCGAACTCGGACCTTTGCCTTTCCCGGGCAAGTGATCTACCATCTGAATATTATTAAAGCAAGAATGATTACGAGATAATGGACGTAAGTACTTTGAGGTTTTGAAAGTTAGCGTTCTATAGCTACTGACACACTGTAGAGGCATGATAAAGTTACAAAAACGCTTAATAGACGACTGCTGTTATATAGTAGTGAGACAAAGTGGGTTACTAAGTGACCTGAGGGGCCAGGCATCTAAGGTCTGAGTGTCACTAAATGCATCTTACACGTTGAAGAAAGTTACTGAGCTATTAGGCTACGCACAGCTCTTCCCTGTGCACATTTGCAGGCAAAACTGAGCATTACCAATAACGAACACAGAAGAGACCAACATGCCAGGCCGGTTAAAGTGCAAAACAGATCACGGTCAAATCCCGGTAAAGTAACCTCAGTAGGATTCGAGTACAAATGCGCTGAGCATCTTTTGCCTGTATCGTGGTATTTGCAATGCATTTGAAGTATCAGTGTGAAGCAGCACGTGAAGCTAATTACGCCGGCCGCTGCGGCCGAGCTGTTCTTGACGCTTCAGTCCGGAACCACGCGGCTGCTACGGTCACAGGTTCGAATCCTGCCTCGGGCAAGGGTGTGTGTGATGTCCTTAGGTTAGTTAGGTTTAAGTAGTTTTAAATCTAGGGGACTGATGACCTCAGATATTAAGTTCCATAGTGCTTAGAGCCATTTGAACCATTTTTAAGCTAATTACATGCTACATTTTGACGTTCAAGCAATCCAAAATCACACCGCCAAGTGTCTGGTACCATGTTTCATTCATCTCTCTATTCCGAGGACAGAAGTTTCGTGAAGTCATGTAGCTCTAAGAAAATAATTTTCACCCAAGCACTTGCTATTGTGAACTTCCGTATATGCTTTGAGATTTGCAGAGATTGCCACGGCAGATGTACTATACAGGGTGTTAAACAAAAACTATTCCATATTTTGAGAACAGGTTGTATGGAGGAAAACAAGATAGAAAATTTTCTTTAAACATGGGCTCTAAAATACATACCTTAAGAGCTATGAGCACTTGCTCATCTTCTCTGCTGTAAAAATCTCTTCTACTGCAAGCTCTTTCGTATTGCAAACGACCTACAGAATGTAGTAATCGAATGAGGACACATTCCTCTGTTATTATCCATGGATACAGCGGTCGTCTGAACCGTATTCACAGTTCTGTCGCCCATCGATTAGATCAAAGGCAGGAACAGCCACGAAGTGCCAAATTACACTCGAGCCACATGTGCAGGTCACGTGTAGGTCACGGCTCGGACTGTTTCGATTTTGCTCGTTCCTTCCCGGAAGTATTCGCTACAGCGCTACATTTCATTTAGTATTGTGGTGTGGAGTTTTCCGGTGAGCACATCCTGCTTCAGTTCGACAGAATCGTGGTGTAAGCACTGTGTTCCTTCGCTATTTGTTCGTAATTTGAAAGACACTCACAAGTCCAGTGCTGTTCGCAAAAAAAGGAGGCAGTCTGGCAAACTATCGTCACAAGCCTTTAAAAATGAACGGGAATGGCAGAAGAGAAGAATAAGATTCTCAGTGTGTATCATGCGGTCCATAAGCGGTGGGTATTGCGTATTTGCTATGGAGAGATATTACAATACCAGACCGAAAAAATTTAGAGACAATGGAAGAGGAAATAATTACAACGATCGACACACAGGATTCATTGTTCTGTACGTGAAGAAGCACTTTGTGTTAAGTTTACAGGCATACAGCACATGAAGAAAGTTTTGGAGTTGCACGAACTATTCCACTGTCAGTTGCAACAGCTTTCGATGGAATTGAACAAGAGTATGGAGAGTTTACTCGTTTATACCTGTAAAGTATATTGGTTCAGTCAAGTGGTATGCCTGGAACGGTTTTTCGATTCAAAACTCGGTATTGTTAAACAAGAAAACTGAGTACAGGAGCGAAAATAGGACACACGGAATGGATTCCAACCCTGGATTTGATCGCACACTGCCCACAGTAAGCCACTGCAAGGTGAGAAACAACTTCTTTCTGATTTGATGGGGATACATTTAAAAAGAGATTCGCGTTATAGAAGGGACACACACTGTCAAACACAAGCCCATTACATAAACTCACTGCTGTTAAAAGAAAACGCGAAAACGTAGGACATCGGCTATTCTGAAGTACGCACGAAATGATTTTTTGTACAGCGCGCAACTCATCGCCTTCTAACAGACAGTTCGCGTGAGCGCTGCTATAATGGAGAGAAAATATGCGTGATTTAAAGCAAACTTTAATGATTAATTTGGTTCTCAGGGGCTACTGGCCATTCATGTACCAACTTGCACAAAGAAACCGAGATATCTTTTATGCTTATTAAACGCAATATTTTTATGTATTTACTATTCGTGGGAATTTAAGGAGATGGGACCTGGATAAACTGAAAGAACCAGAGGTTGTGAAGAGTTTGAAGGAGAGCATAAGGGAACAATTGACAGGAATGGGGGAAAGAAATACAGCAGAAGAAGAATGGGTAGCTCTGAGGGATGAAGTAGTGAAGGCAGCAGACGATCAAGTAGGTAAAAAGACGAGGGCTAATAGAAATCCTTGGGTAACAGAAGAAATATTGAATTTAATTGATGAAAGGAGGAAATATACAAATGCAGTAAATGAAGCAGGCAAAAAGGAATACAAACGTCTCAAAAATGAGATGGACAGGAAGTGCAAAATGGCTAAGCAGGGATGGCTAGAGGACAAATGTAAGGATGTAGAGGCTTGTCTCACTAGGGGTAAGATAGATACTGCCTACAGGAAAATTAAAGAGACCTTTGGAGAGAAGAGAACCACTTGTATGAATATCAAGAGCTCAGATGGCAACCCAGTTCTAAGCAAAGAAGGGAAGGCAGAAAGGTGGAAGGAGTATATAGAGGGTTTATACAAGGGCGATGTACTTGAGGACAATATTATGGAAATGGAAGAGGATGTAGATGAAGACGAAATGGGAGATACTGCGTGAAGAGTTTGACAGAGCACTGAAAGACCTGAGTCGAAACAAGGCCCCGGGAATAGACAACATTCCATTAGAACTACTGACGGCCTTGGGAGAGCCAGTCCTGACAAAACTCTACCATCTGGTGAGCAAGATGTATGAGACAGGCGAAATACCCTCAGACTTCAAGAAGAATGTAATAATTCCAATCCCAAAGAAAGCAGGTGTTGACAGATGTGAAAATTACCGAACTATCAGTTTAATAAGTTACAGCTGCAAAATACTAACGCGAATTCTTTACAGACGAAAAACTGGTAGAAGCGGGCCTCGGGGAACATCAGTTTGGATTCCGTAGAAATGTTGGAACACGTGAGGCAATACTGACCTTACGACTTATCTTAGAAGAAAGATTAAGAAAAGCCAAACCTACGTTTCTAGCATTTGTAGACTTAGAGAAAGCTTTTGACAATGTTGACTGGAATACTCTCTTTCAAATTCTGAAGGTGGCAGGGGTAAAATACAGGGAGCGAAAGGCTATTTACAATTTGTACAGAAACCAGATGGCAGTTATAAGAGTCGAGGGGCATGAAAGGGAAGCAGTGGTTGGGGAAGGAGTGAGACGGGGTTGTAGCCTGTCCCCGATGTTATTCAATCTGTATATTGAGCAAGCAGTAAGGGAAACCAAAGAAAAATTCAGAGTAGGTATTAAAATTCATGGAGAATAAATAAGAACTTTGAGGTTCGCCGATGACATTGTAATTCTGACAGAGACAGCAAAGGACTTGGAAGAGCAGTTGAATGGAATGGACAGTGTCTTGAAAGGAGGATATAAGATGAACATCAACAAAAGAAAAACAAGGATAATGGAATGTAGTCAAATTAAATCGGGTGATGCTGAGGGAATTAGATTAGGAAATGAGACACTTAAAGTAGTAAAGGAGTTTTGCTATTTAGGGAGCAAAATAACTGATGATGGTCGAAGTAGAGAGGATATAAAATGTAGACTGGCAATGGCAAGGAAAGCGTTTCTGAGAAATTTGTTAACATCGAGTATAGATTTAAGCGTCAGGAAGTCGTTTCTGAAAGTATTTGTATGGGGTGTAGCCATGTATGGAAGTGAAACATGGACGATAACTAGTTTGGACAAGAAGAGAATAGAAGCTTTCGAAATGTGGTGCTACAGAAGAATGCTGAAGATAAGGTGGGTAGATCACGTAACTAACGAGGAGGTATTGAATAGAATTGGGGAGAAGAGAAGTTTGTGGCACATCTTGACTAGAAGAAGGGATCGGTTGGTAGGACATGTTTTGAGGCATCAAGGGATCACAAATTTAGCATTGGAGGGCAGCGTGGAGGGTAAAAATCGTAGAGGGAGACCAAGAGATGAATACACTAAGCAGATTCAGAAGGATGTAGGTTGCAGTAGGTACTGGGAGATGAAGGAGCTTGCACAGGATAGAGTAGCATGGAGAGCTCCATCAAACCAGTCTCAGGACTGAAGACCACAACAAAACAACATTTCCGTGACGACCACTGCCAGGAGTCATATACAGTGGCTACATTGCTGCCAATTCTTTCTGCAGTATCGCAGAAAGTACATCCAGCTTAGCCCTATTACACGACTTCGTTCAAACTCAGTGATGTGTTGATAACGGCGTCTTTGTCGCCTTAAAGACATTCTTGATTAACATCAACTCCAATCTCAAAGCCGCACGGGGTAGCCGAGCGGTTTAAGGCGCGTTGTCACGGTCACGGTCCACCGCGCGGCTCCTCTCCCCACCCCCCTCCCCTCCCACGTCGGAGGTTCGAGTACTCCTTCTGGAATGGGTGTGTGTTGTTCTTAGCGAAAGTTGGTTTACGTTAGATTAAGTAGTGCGTAAGCTTAGGGACCGATGACCTCACTAGCTTGGTCCCATAAGTCCTTACCACAAATTTCAAATCTCAAAGACAACTAACGCTGAAGACTGTTACAGCGTGTATTTAAAGCACACCTGATCTACATCCTCACAGTGGCGCTACTAGCGCAACTCTTACGCTACTGGCGCAAAATTTTAATAGAAATGATCTTTCAGACTAACGATTCATGTTGAATGTTACTTAAATTTCTTCTGCCTGGTCCATTGATGAATGAAAGCGAAATTTTCATGTTTCACAATATTTATTCACATTAATTGACATTCGAACTGCACACTCGTCGTGTAAACAAAGCATGGACAGACTTCACTGATCTCTTACACTTCCAAAAGTAACTCCAAAACTGAATTATCGCTGCATCGCTTTACATAGAATTTTAACAATAGCTTCCAAAATAAAGCATTATTAATTTTGTACAATTTTGATGTTACAATTAAAATTTACAAAACGTAAAGAAACTGATGTTACAGCCGAATGAGATATAGAATACTATACTGAATGACAATCTTTTATAGTAATATCTTTAGTTTTCCATAAGAAAATCATTCTGAACTTTAATTACAATAATGTCTCTGGTATTATTATAGTTAAGTAATTCATTACAGTTTGGATTTTGTTACTAACATTCAGTGGTAGTACAGAACTCGTCCTTTATCCGATTACTTACATAAAATGCACAAATACGGCCTCAAATTCTGGAAATTGGAAAACTGTGAGATGTAAACAATTGGAGAGTTAATTAGGAATGTAATTACAAATAATACTAATTACAGAGGAAGACATAAAAATAAATAACAAATGAAAATACATCACTTGGTAATAACTTTTAATCCGTTTCTCAAGATAGTGAGATCTTCTGTTACTGGGTTTTTAGATTACCATTCTGTTAATTAGAAGCATTGATATTTCATGCTAACATCTCTGCAGTCTCTAGTATTTATTTCTAAGGACTTATTACTTCAATTTCTTTAGTAGTTACTTAATTCAGTATATGTACATAACTTTATCAATGACAACAACCCACCGATAATTATGACAACGCACGTCCTTCCAGAACATTACCACATCCCTTCGCAATGAATATCAAGTTTTTTATCAAATAGGACAGCATTATACATATAAAGACACACATACAAGGCCTTAGGAAGCACTGAATTGTCCGATAACTATCCGGATGCATACAAAAAAAAAAGGGTGGTATCGGAAATTTCATATGAGTTCTGGGGGAGGCTGTACCGTTATAAGATCTAGAAACACGCCTTCCAACTTTCGATTCCGTCGCTCAACTTCTTCTTGGTGTTGGGATTCTTTTCCGTCAATGTATGAGAAGGTTTCTCGTTCTAAATCAAGAAATAAAACTACTAACTGCCCTCTGTGGGATTGTAGTGACGTCAGTCATTGGGCAGTATGATTCGTTGCTCTACTGCTGTCGATGCTGCGGCCGATGACTGCCGTGAGTACCGTAGCCTGGATGCCAGCTTAGCCAGGGCGGCGGCCGGCTTCCCGCCCTTCCCCCCCCCCCCCCCCCCCCCCGATCTGTCTTCCTCCTTTCAGCCTGCTGTCGGCGCAGCTTCCGCTTGTCTTAACGGAGCAGCCGTCTTCAGCCAGGCCAGGCTTAGGCAGGGGTCGGATGTCTGCCGGCTCGCGACGCGCGCACTGTACTTCGTCTCGCAACATTCCGTCGTCGCGCAACATTGAAGCCTGCCGACCACGTACACATTGCTTCAATTCGTAATAATTTAACAGGCACTGATTTACTCTAATCAAGGGAAAACATCAAGAATTACAATAACACAAAGGATTATGTGCCACTTGACATGAAATCAAAGAACATAATTTATATTGTGTTTATCCCGTCTAGTGTGTCCTTCGCTTTTCATAATTTGACAGACTTTATTATTTAAGTTTGTTGCTGAATGTCTTTCCTGACGTCTCAGTCAAGGTAAGCTAAGGAAACGAATCGTGTAAACTTCGTCTATGTATTGTATCGTATCTTAGATGTTCGTGTTTCGTATTCTCTGAGGCGGAATTCGAGAAGCATCCCAGAATGTGTCGAAACCACCGTGGTAAACCGCCTAGAAACCACAGTCACACTGACCAGTGTACCAACCCTCGGTCGTTAATCCACCATGTGGACTTTATCATGGGCTGGCTCGCCTCTCGACTACCTACCACCGTGAGATTAAATGCTTATTGTTGGCGTTACGGGAGCGTGACGGTGTAACGAATGCACAGGGTGTCCATAATTGGGCGCAGCGCCGAATCCTCCCGCGGTCAGAAAAATGGTACCGAATCCTCCCAAGTCCGCAAGGGTCTGAAAAACGATGCGACCGAATCTTCCCATTTGAAGCAGGTAGCAGTTCTAAACGTTATGAATACTCCAAGCAGGCAAAGGGAAGCATATGAAGTTACAGTAGAAGATGTAAAAATTTTTCGTATGTATTGTGAGTATATTTAAAGGTTTTATTTCGCAACACATATTCTATCTCAATGTTCATTTTATGAATTATGGTTACATTTCCAGCAAATACATACATCCAACAAATTGATAAGTGTCCCATGTGTGAATATAGGAGATGGTTAAGAAAACTTAATTTGAATGCTCTATAGAAGCGCAATAGACGGCAAAAAATATTTTTATAATTTCTTCTGCGTGCCTGTTTGTACTCGCATTATGCAAAAAGTAATACACGAAGTTGGATGCTGTTTTGTCATTTGTATTGTTGCGGGACTAATGTAAGATCTGGTACAATTTTCTTCCTTATAAGCAGCCTAGAAGTAGAGTTATAACGGTTTTACCATAAAACCTTCCAATTTCATTTTTTGCGTAGTAGTCATGTGCGAGCCGCAATGTTTGTATTTTTCGTCACCAGCTCTGTGTTAAATGAAATTTGCATCCTTGAATGCGAATATCAGTCCAGACCCGACTTCCAGCTTTCATTATGCTCTCTTCAAAGTCAGAAAACATTGTTGACGGCGAAATGTTCAAACCTATATCACTACATTTATCAACAACACTTTGAAATACATAATGATACTCATTCAAAATGACAGTCACAATCGCATTATTTATTTTGCCGCCAACCTACTTCAACCGGCGATGGGATCTTCTTCAGGGCAATTTACACCATTTGGTCTCTCTGGACTCGTCACCTTGCCTGTACACGGTGACGACTCCAGCGAGCGACCAAATGGTGTAAATTGCCCTGATGAAGATCCCATCGCCGGTTGAAATAGGTTGGCGGCAAAATAAATAATGCGATTGTGACTGTCATTTTGAATAATTGATTATAAGTAAATCAATCGCTGTTAACTCCACACAGCTATGTTGTCTAAAAATTTATACATACTGATACGACGAAGTTTTCTGGTCGTTCAATAAATGGAATGGAATGGCCATTAACTAACCCAAGTATTGTAAACAGCTGACCAAAAAGCTTTGGACAGCACTTGAACGTGCCATCAACATATATAGATTCACAATGCGTTAATATTTTAAGGTTTGCAGAGTCACAAAATATGATCACTTTTTTTTCGGTGTTATTTTCTAATAAACTCTTTGTCCCGTCTGTGGTTTCCAAATTCAGCGTTTTGATAACATCATAAACATCTGCAGCATTCGTTGGCAGTTTTGGCAGAATTTTGTGCCTAGCTTTGTAAATAGTTTTACGAAAATTATTGACATCTCTCTTAGTTATATCTTGCGTATCTTCTCCTTTTAACTTCTGGTAGTTAAGGCAGCTGTGGTCATTAGCGCACACAATGCTCTGCCGCAATGTGTCAGTTTGGGAGGATTTGGTCATGTTACCTGCTTACCTACCTGCTTTCGGGAGGATTTTGGGCTGCGCCTCCATAATTAAAGTTCCACTTTCAAAACGCTGAAGAAACAGAAACACCGCTCAGAATGACGGTAAAGTTGCACAGCATGTTATTGACGCAGAGGGAAACGTCATGGAAAAAAAAAGAAAAAATACCAAAGTTTTAGCAATAGATGGCTCAGTAAGCTTCTTTGAAAATGTGGTCGGCTACATACTGTTCGGTCTACATGCCTGCACAAGTCTGCAAGTCATCAGTATTAGTTAGGTAAGCCCATCCACCACAGCATGGTCGTACCACATCGGATGAGAAAAATAAGTTTTTAATTATCCTGAGGCCAAAAACCGCACAAAAAAACAAAATGACAGCTGTTTTTAATTGTCCTAAGACCAAAAACCGTATAAAATTGTTGTGGATATGACGCAAGACATGTTCAGTATTTTGTCCACCGTTTTCTACCACAAACTAAAATCGATAAACAGTATGTTCCACAAAAGATTGGTGTGTCTCGGGGTCACGTTCAGAATGCGTTATGCAATGCGTGCCTTCAACTCAGCTACGCTCGTAATTGGGGCAGTGAACACAACATCTTTCAGTTAACCCCACAGCCAGAAGTCACAGGGATTAAGATCAGGTGATCTGGACGGCCAGACTGTAAGGAAGTGACGGCTGATAATTTTAGCATTTCCGAAATTCCTCTAAGTCAGCCGCTTTACAGGCTGTGCAACGTGTGGAGCAGCGCCATCTTGTGTAAAAATGATCCTACTCACACATCGACGCTGTTGAAGGGTTGGAATGACGTTGGTGTCCAAAAGACTCGTAGCGTTTACCAGGTACGGTAAAGGTAACAAGACCCTCAGGGCTTACCTCCTCGAAGAAATACGGCCGCGAGACAAAGGATGCCGTCAACTCGCGCCGCACATTCACCTTTGCAGAATGAACTGGTGCCGTCTGATACGCGCGCGGATTTTCCATTGCCCACATTCTCCAATTCGCGTATTGACTTGCCCTTGGAGGTGGAAACGGGCTTCATCTGTCCACACAGTGTTCCATGGCCATTTATTATCAGCTCCTATGCGAGCAAGAAATTGCAGAGCGAACGTTTGTTTTGCTGGCAGGTCAGCGACTCCTGAAAATACTTGATTTTGCATGGGCAGCAATTTAGGATGTTTCGAAGGATTTTATGCGCCATGCTCGCAGGCATGTCCAACGTTCGGGCAATTCCCCACGCACTGCACGTTTACACACTACCACTCGAGCCCTCCTGAAATGCTGAGGAAGCATCTTCGACAAACGTCGGATCACTGCTCTGCTCCCTCTTTCACACTATACTTCAAAACAACCTGTCTTTACGAATTTTGTAATCGCTTCTCCAGATCCTTGGTAGACATCGGACCGATGCCTATTTTCATACGCTTTAGTGTCCGGAACTTATGCAGGGCTACTGGCGCAGTCACCGTTCTTATAAAAGAGCTTTACCAGCAGAGTGCAATCCTTCGTCTCGGACGGAAACTGAGGAACAGTCGTGTACCATATGTCTGTTGGTGTGGATACTCAGACTCTTACAGCGCCATCTATTGGTCAAATTTTCATTAGCATTTTTATTCCAGTATGTTTCCCCTAGCGTCAGTAATATGCTGTTCAAATTTGACGTCATTCTGAGCACTGGTTCCCTTTCTACAGCGATTTGAAACTGGAACTCTAATAATTATGGACGTTTTGTATACAAGCGGGTCAGAGACGAATGGGCAATCATTATAGCGTAAATATGGTACCTGAAAGTAAAAAAAAAAAGAAAAGGAATGTAGTTTTGAGAAAAATCCATTTAAAGTTTGATATTGCAATTCTGGTATAGTTATTGATGAGAATTACTTAGCACTAATATTTTCCTGCACCATACTGAGCATCTTCTGAATCATACTGATCTTTTCTTCTCTTGGTCCCTCCTCTTTGCTGTCTGGCTTCTTTTGTGTATTTTAAATTAGCACTATCTGCTTTGCGGATCCTCTTTTTATCTATTTGCACCAAGGATTTTGCAGTATTTCCACTAGATTTTATGCCCAATAATTCCAAAACATCCAGTTCTCTAATTACACCATCACTAAAGCATAAAATAGCATCACAAATACCAAATTTGAGGGTTGTGAGCTGAACCAATAGTTTTCGGTAACCGGTTCCAAATGACAGAATTCAGACATTCATTTAAATTTTGGGTTTTCACATGAAGACATTTCTTCAACGAGGTATCTTCACAAAGGTCTCTAAATATGGTTTAATTTCATTCATTACTGATTCAGGTAAAGAATGTTTGTGGTCATATTTGGAACTTCTCCTGTACTTGCACCAAGCGTCAGGATCATTCGGGCAAAAACCATGCACTGGATTTTCATTTGTGGAAAGTTTATGGAAAAAGATAGCCCATACAGCTTTTTTCATGTTTTCTAAATTCCCTACATTTCTTCTTATGGCCAAGCCATAATAATTCTGTAATCTATATATTACAACATTTGTCAGGCGACCTACACCACCTATCTTCATACCATCTTCCAATACTATTTTTTACTTTTCTTTCATAATCTTCTCAACCTGAACCCCATCCTCTTCTGGACGTGCTCAATGCACTCTAATTTAGCAATTGTGTCATTAGGGCCATATGGTTGTTCTGCACATACCTGCTCATAAGCCTTGCTGTCACCGTCCCCAGATTCCACAGAGCGTCGGTAAAACCACCATATCTCACGAAAAAATTATCGTATTTATATAAAACAAAAGCTGTTTTACGCAGGAAAGACCAGGCATTTCAAATATGCTAAAACTAAAACTCGAATTTTTGGAGCGCACTTGCCTTCCTTCTCACCTTAACGCAGAACAGGCGGCGATCTGTGGCGGATCTGGCAACACAGTACAACGCTGGCGCTGGCAGAAGTGTTTCGGAGCGCACAGACGATCTCTGTGTATTCCCATGTTGATCCAAAGACATAATCAATTATGTCTGCAGAGTACACGGAACCATCGAGTATAGATCGTGGATCAACGAAGGCCTGTCGCCTCTTCGGACCAATCACGTACACCACATCCATGTCCGTGTCCGTTACGCCGTCTCCCAGACGAATGGCTGTCAGAAACATGTAACACGCCAAGGGCGCAGGCCGGTGATGACAGTTTTATGTTATGAGATTCATTCGCCTGGGCTTCCATGGGACCATGACTCCTGTAGATTACTTGAGCATTACTTGTATTATCGACCAACTGGGTTCATCCATACTTTCTATCTTCCACGACGGCTATGGAATCTTTCAGCAATATAACTATCCATGTCACAAGTTTCAGTTGGTGCTACAGTCGTGTAACGGACACAATATTAAACTAATGTTGATACGCTGGCCACCAGGTTCGCCTGATGTGAATCCGTTGGGACGCTATCGGGCGCTAGATCCACGCCCACAAACAACGGGCTCGTCATTTACGGGAATTGCGCGATCTGTGGTTAAACAAAAATGGAAATCAGTATAAATTCAGGGTTCCTACGGAAGTAACAGTACAATGTCCGAAGCATATCGTATCGAATTTATTACGAAAGTAGTAGATACATGCAAGACATAAACAATCATGATGAAACTGTATAGTTCCTTTCATAATATGAGTAACAAAACACGACGTTTGCGTTCCCTGGGTGGAAATTAATACTGCATCGTTAGTTCCTTGTCCAACCTCTGTTCTTCCTAATTACCTCAAAAATTTCCTTCGGCAGTGATTTTGTTAGGGTTTGTAGTTCTTACAGTGAAATTTTCGCCCACACTTCTCATATAGCATTTTTCAGCTCACACACGGTCTCAAATTGCCTTACATTCCGATAAAGACGCTTTGCAAGTACTCCCCAACGGTTTTCACGGAGTTCACATCTGGGCTACATGCAGCCAGACAAGACTTCGATATCTTTATCTTAAAACTACTTTTGGTTCTCGCAGAAACACGCAAAGATGCATTATCTTGTTGAAACATTAAACTTTGGGTCTCTCTTACATTCTAATCAATTCTGCCATTTCAGTGTACATGTTAGAGTTCACTGTAGTGTTCAGTGAAGAAATGCGCGAATTACCTCCAATGCAGACGACTGCCCAAACCATAACAATTCCACCACTAAAACTTCTGTTCATTCTTACCTGCTGCCCTTTTCCTCAGATCATATCAATAACATCGAAATCCATCCGGCCCATCTAAATTAAACTTCTCATCACTGAAGATCACTTTATCCCATTAGGAAGTCCATGACATATGTTTTTCAGCAAAATCTAGCCTGTTTATGTTTGGGTGTTAGAACAAGTTTCTACAGTCGTTTCTTGAAGATATTTGTCATTCGATCAGATTTGTCATACACGTCTGGATGTTACTGACAACGGTAAATCAACAATAAATTGAGTAGAATAACGGTTTGTAGCTCTTGCTTTGCCAAAAGGATACCTTTCGATGCCTCAGATGATGTTCGACCTGGCCCATATTTTCCCTTCTGTCCATATCGTTGCGCCCAGTCTAACAAAATTATTAGTCACTGTACTTGAACAGTTCACCTTCTTGGCGATTTGCCAATCAGAGAGTCCCGTTTCCTTGTACTTACCGATTTTTGCTTTTTAATCTCATTATAAGTGTTTTCTGCGTGGCATTGTCACAGTCGTGGTGTATGTACATAATACGCTCTTTTCCTAATTGTGTGTTTCCGATCGGCAGTAAAGACACTTACGCACACCCTAACACCACATAGAGACGACTGCGTTTTTACTGAGTTCCTTGAGTTCCACCCTGTTGTTGTTGTTGTGGTCTTCAGTCCTGAGACTAGTTTGATGCAGCTTTCCATGCTACTCTATTCTGTGCAAGCTTCTTCATCTCCCAGTACCTGCTGCAACCTACATCCTTTTGAATCTGCTTAGTGTATTCATCTCATGGTCTCCCTCTACGATTTTTACCCTCCACGCTGCCCTCCAATACTAAATTGGTGGTCCCTTGATGCCTCAGAACATGTCCTACCAACCGATCCCTTCTTCTAGTCGAGTTGTGCCACAAACTCCTCTTCTCCCCAATTCTATTCAATACCTCCTCATTAGTTATGTGACCTACCCATCTAATCTTCAGCATTCTTCTGTAGCACCACATTTCGAAAGCTTCTATTCTCTTCTTGTCCAAACTATATCGTCAATGTTTCACTTCCATACATGGCCACACTCCATACAAATACTTTCAGAAATGACTTCCTGACGCTTAAATCTATATTCGATGTTAACAAATTTCTCTTCTTCAGAAACGCTTTCCTTCCCATTGCCAGTCTACATTTTATATCCTCTCTACTTCGACCATCATCAGTTATTTTGCTCCCCAAATAGCAAAACTCCTTTACTACTTCAAGTGTCTCATTTCCTAATCTAATTCCCTCAGCATCACCCGACTTAATTCGACTACATCCCATTATCCTCGTTTTGCTTCTGTTGATGTTCATCTTATATCCTCTTTTCAAGACACTATCCATTCCGTTCAACTGCTCTTCCAAGTCCTCTGCTGTCTCTGACAGAATTACAATGTCATCGGAAAACCTCAAAGTTTTTATTACTTCTCCATGGATTTTAATACCTACTCCGAATTTTTCTTTTGTTTCCTTCACTGCTTGCTCAATATAAAGATTGAATAACATCGGGGATAGGCTACAATCCTATCTCACTCCCTTCCCAACCACTGCTTCCCTTTCATGTCCCTCGACTCTTATAACTGCCATCTGGTTTCTGTACAAATTGTAAATAGCCTTTCGCTCCCTGTATTTTACCCCTGCCACCTTCAGAATTTGAAAGTGAGTATTCCAGTCACCATTGTCAAACGCTTCCTCAAAGTCTACAAATGCTAGAAACGTAGGTTTGCCTTTCCTTAATCTTTCTTCTAAGATAAGTCTTAGGGTCAGTATTGCCTCACGTGTTCCAATATTTCTACGGAATCCAAACTGATCTTCGCCGAGGTCGGCTTCTACCAGTTTTTCCATTCGTCTGTAAAGAATTCGCGTTAGTATTTTGCAGCTGCCACCCTATACAACATGAATCGTTGATGTCTTGTTACATATTGTCCTACCGACATCAAATGCGATACTATTTGCACGCTTTCGTCAGTATACTGGGTCTCATACTACATTCCTACAAATATACATGCCTTTATAGTGATCTACACTACTGTATATCTGGTTCCACGTATCTCCAAAAACTTACTAAGGTCTTGTCGATGCACGTCGCGCAGAAAAGTTTCTGTATTGCGTTCCAAATTTGGACTCCCACCCTATAAAGCAGGTGTACAGTCTGAAATATTTGTTTAGGATCACTCTTTGTGCCGTTTAATACGTCCTTTTCTGCACGTGATATGTAGAATAAAGAAAAATACCGAGATATGTGTAACCAATACCTTTTCTATTTTTATGTGAATTATATTTAGCATGTGCTTATTTTTCAGTTTGAAATAGGAGAAATTAACTTTATATGATGTGGATAAAACACTGAAACTGCGGCTCACAGAAAGGGTATATTACAATCTAATCCACTGAGTCAGGCAAATATGCAACAGTTGTTGACTGAATATATGATATTAATACCTAAGACACTATCTAGCTTATATGTCTTTCTCCTGAATCAGTTTATAATCTGCTCATCAGAGAGATTCAAATTTTTCAAAATGGCTACTCATGTACAAATGGATACTGAGTAATTTACTGTAATGCGTGCCTAAGTCTGACAGCGTGTAACCTGAATGCACCGGTTTTACACACAAAAGGAACCGCTATGCGCTTGTTAGTGGTCTGTGGAAACCCATTGTCGAAATGCACGCAATGCGGAATTGCTGAGGAGAGCACTGTTTCACACTGGAGAGACCTTACTTATGATTACTTAAGCTTTTCACTGAAAACGGAGGCTCATCGACAGCCATCTTTTTGTTCTAGTAAAGCGCATTCTTTCGCGAAACGTGCGCCTCCGTGAGAAACATGACGGGGGAGGTAACATTCTTGACGGTATGCGACAATCGTGAAGCCACCGCCATCCTGCGTGACAAGACCGCAAGGCCGCTTGCTGGATGAGTGTACGTGAAAGTCATCCAGAACAAGGGAAAGGTGGTTTCCTGGAGCGATGAATCAGCAGACGAAACCGTCTATTGGTAGGCACTGATATATACCAGGTCAGTTTAAGGCCCAAGCGACCCAAGTCACCGCTTGGAGAACCAAGCGGAGAGGGGCTCCATATGCGCCATCACTATACATGACGTAGCACAATTATTAGTAGTGGCCGTTAGGGGCGCTAAGTTTAGGGGGGAATACCAGGGGCGCCCAAGTGCAAGATTTACTTACAGTGCATTTCACAATTAGTAGTGAAAAGTGACACGGGCGAAAGTGTACAAGGGAAAACGGTGATCAGGGGGTGGGCGGGGGAGAGGTGGGGGGGGGAGCACCAAATGATAAGTCGCCTGTGTAGAAAAATGTTCTCGACTCGGTCCTGGTTATATCAACAGCCAGTGATAAGACATGACAACAAAGTTTCAACGTTCTGTAAGCTCTGCAGTGGTGAGTTCGAGAGGGGGTGAGACTTTGTGGCGATTCTTTAGAGAAACGGTTTGCTGGTAGTTAGGACTTGTTCTGGATTTGCCCTTTGTGCTGCCCCGTGATGGCGTCAGTCTACTCCATGTTCTTCTGGATTTCATTCCATTCTGATGTTTATTCTCACTGGTATTCGACTTTGTCATCTTTCTCGACAGAAGATGATATAGGACTTGAAGGCGACATTTCTCCATATGTAAATTCTGACGAACAATCAAAGACCTATTTCGAAGCCCACTTATACAGGACAACCGAACTTCACTGAAGCGAGATAGTATTGTGCAGTATTTCGCAGTTTTATGTTTTCAAAACGACATAAACAATCTTCAAAATACCGATCATTTAGCACACAATTATTTTTTGTAATAACGTTGTTTAAAAGAACATTATGTACAGATAGAAAGGGCGATCACAATATGCAGCTTACATGCAGCTTGCTTCGCTCCGATCTGCATTTACGAAATGCTGGTAAATTAGACATAACTTTCTCCGTTATCTTTTTTTTTCTTTTCTTTTTTTGGGAATTTAGGGTGACAGTTCGTAATAATTGACGGAAAGACATCGAACAGAACAAAAGTAATATCTGGCACTCGCCAAGGAAGGGTCATAAGCGCCCTGTTGTTTCTCTCCTACATAAACCATTCAGGAGACAACCTGAGCTGCCTCTTAGATTGTTTGCAGATGATACTGTCATTTACCGTAATGTAAAATCATCATATGATCAAAACGAATTACAAAATGATTTAGACAACATATTTGTATGGTGCAAAAGGCGGTAATGGACTGTGAATAATGAAAAGTATGAAGTCATCTACATGAGCACTAAAAGGAATCCTCTAAATTTCAGTTACACAATGAATAACACAAATCTAAAGCCTGTAAACTCAACGAAATACTTAGAGATTACGATTACGAATAACTTAAATTGGAACGATCACACAGATAATATTGTGGGGAAAGCAACCAAACACTGCGATTTATACGCGGAACCCTTAGAAAATTTAACAGATTTTCTAAAGAGACTGCTTACACTAAGCTTGTTCGTCCTCTTCTCACGTATTGCTGTGCGATGTGGGACCCGCATGACGGAGGATACCGAAAAAGTTCAAAGAAGGGCAGCTCGTTTTGTACTATCGGGAAATAAGTCAGAGTGTGCCTCGGATATGCTACACGAATTTTGGTGGCAATCATTAAAACAAAGGCGTTTATCGCTGCGGTAGGACTTTCTCATGAAATTTCAGTCACCAGCCCTCTCTTCAGAGTGTGAAGATATTTTGTTGGCGCCCTCCGACATTGGGTGAAATGGTCATTGCAATAAAATAAGAGAATGCAGAGCTCGCACGGGAAGATTTAAGTGTTCGTTTTACCCGCGCGCTGTTCAAGCATGGAATGGTAGAGTAGTAGCTTAAAGGCTGAAACTTCTTTATTAAATATTTTACTTAAACTGTTGAGTGAAACTGAATGCAAGTGAACCTACTTTCTCTTTACATTTTCTTATCATGTCAACACTGACCCACAATATTCTAGCGCAACGCAATATGACTGTCCAAAAAACGATAACCTGACTTCAAATAATTAATTCAAAAGAATGATCCTGACTAAAAAGAAATCTTAACAATAACCTATACATTTCATTAAGCACTTACCTCACAAAAATCTTCATTACGCGAACTACTGCAATACAGCGAGCGTCAATACTGCCAGCTAAATAAAAAATACTATCTAGTAAAGCCACTAACTACTAATAGGCATGTGGTTAGCAAAGGAAAGATTTTGTTGCAAACCAAATAATGTATTTTTTACCTTAATAATGTGACATCCAGTTCAGACACAAACATAAATCGACATTGACATCTAGTACAAAGGTATATAATCATGAATAGTATTCAATCTCCAAGTCGAACATGTACGTATCGTTAGCCTACGCTAACACTTCAGACCTCTACCCTCCATCAATGCTAACTTCTCACATCTAACAACCATCACTGCTGGCCGTTCACCTCCAGCTGCCCAACAGTACTTCCATCACTGCTGGCGACTAATTTCAAACCGCCCAACAACGAGTCCAACCAGCCACAGAGTCTCTTATAAAGAAAGCGCAGTTAGAGATCCAATGCAAAGCGCTACATAGGGCTGCCAACACAGAAGCAGCCCACTTAGAAGGCCGTTCGATGAGCCCTCTGCCATGCATTTAATTGTGAATTGCAAAGTAATCATGTAGATGTAAATTTCGCTAGGAATATGTGGAAGAATTTGTTGCGGTGCCAAGTTCCCTGCCATCTTACCCCACTTGTTACTGGTGTGATACGGTTATCACGTGTGGACAGGCAGTTCTTTAAATATGCGTTACATTTATGTACAAAATTGAATATACATTTCCGCGCGGCTTTCTCTTAGACTGCATTTGCATGCAGATACGAGTTTTGTATCTACATGTAATACTCATAGTTTAAGATGTGCCTAAAGAAGAGACGAGGTTTCATGGCATCGAGAACAACTGTTCTGCGCAGGGTGGCGATGTTTTCATTTGAAACTGACGCGCTTGGACTGGCAACAAGAATAACTACTCTGGGGGGCACGTTTGCCCGAGGAGTTTTGGAGCCAGACCAAAAACGCGAAACGGCGCACCGTCGTATATCCTGCTGCGAGCTTAACTGCCTCTACTCTATCGCTTTACGATCAGTAAGAATGGCATGTGGTCTCTTTCTCTGTGTACTACGCAGCGAAATTCCTCTTCAATCTTATTTCCACCAGTACACTGTACGCGTAATTTGTTCAAGCACTGAGGAAGCTGTTTAACGTCATTTTAAGTTTTTTACTTTTTTCTATAGTTATTTATATTCCACATGTGATTGCAAAGAGAGGCAGGTACTCTCCTTGTTACTAGCTTATTGTTCCGTATATTAAAGTTTCCCTCTGTTTCTTTAGTGAATGGAGCATGACAAGAATAACTGCTTGCACTACTATTTTTGTTTTTTTGGTCAAATGCTGGAACGGAGCGAAAACAAGACTGCCTGGAAATTATGCGATGGATCGTCGTCCCAGTTTCCATAAACGAAGAAAGAAATGGATAAAGGGGTATTTAATTAACCAGCGTGAGGTCTAGTTTTCCAAAAGAAAAAAAATAGAGCTGAGCTGAATGACAATGACATATAAGCGTACCATACTTCCATGCTGTTCGGCCCGTATCCCAGAGTCGGTAAGGGTGCATATTGATAAAGTTATCCAAAAATAAATATTTGTGCCGATTGACCACCTAGTCACATGATAATGTTTGTAGAACACCAACAGATTGATGTACGAATTGGTTGGTATCTAGTACTTCCCAAAAACTATTAATTAAAATTTATTTAGCCTTGCCTAGATCTTCTTCTGCAGTCCCCTAGGAAGCGAATGCATCGGCCCCAGTGTTTTATCGCTTTTGGAAAGCCTCGTGGAGTCTTTCTTTGTTGGCCTGTGAGGTAAACTGTGCAATTTCGCTTCAATCTCCTCCTGCGATGGTGTATTGTCATGGTGGAGTACCCAGTAGTTCGTACACGACATCTGCACACGTTTTCTCATCACATCCTCAAACGTAGACAAGCTTTATTTAGCTAAGGTAAAGGAAAGCTCTCTCATTACGACGTCTGCTGCATAGTTTCGGAGTTACGAACCATAGGCTCTACCATGGCGAATCTCACGCACGTAGAAAGGCGCTAGCAGCCGTTACGTCCAGTCCGTGCGAAGAGAGTGCACAGATTTAATAAATTAGTTTATAATCCAATCGAAGATTCAGATAGAATGGGAAATTACGACTCCAATTACCGCTACCAAAGGGTTGACTGCTTGCATATTCAATTTGTTGAAAGCTATAATCCGTTAATCACCCGTGCTAAATCAATTTCGCTCGGGATTCTAGACCCAGAGATGTGTTGTAAAAGTATAGTATAATCTGAAAATAAGGTCAGAATGAATTTGTGAAACCCGAAAAGCTGTGTCAGAAGAACGGGTTTTTTCTCGGTGTTCCCGAGTTGGCATACAGCGGAGTAACCAGCGTAAGAGCTTGGAAGACAGCCCCGCCTCCTCTGCAAAGAAGCAGCGGGAGAGATCATCGCACCCTCTTCTGTAATGTTGACTCCCTGGGCTATATCTTAAATGTTGGAGGGACTCCACTTATAAAGAAACTCGTTCTGTCGTCCTCCACGGATACAGCGAGCGATGTCGATATGACAATTTTGTGTCTACCCAAGATGCGATCAAAGAAGAAATCATTAAGTTCTGCAGAGAAACACATTCTCTTAATGTGTATAAAACGGAGATACTGTGTCTAGAGGAGTCAATGACTGATATTGTTTCGGAAACACCTCATCTAGAGGTGATAGCCGCTCTTCAGCGTATCGTGTAAGTGACTAAAAGGCTACACACACTTTGAGGTCTCCCACGAAACAAAAAAATCATGACAGAACCTTTCAGAAAGTGTTGATGACTTCGATAGAAATGCAATACGAAGGTAAGTAAATGAACTATTTTTTGCCACCGATTGAAAGTCTTATTGCCGTGAACGAATATCCAGATTTGGGCCATTTTCGGGGAACTACGTTTTATAAATTATTAAAAGAAATGAATTTTGAATATGTTCGGTGTGGACGCGATAGCATGGTAATAGACAGAGATTATATCATTTTATGGAGGCGGAGTTATCTACGAACCACTAAATTGTTGAGAGACGAAGAAAGACCCATTTACTATTTGGACGAGACTTGGTTCAATATAGGACATACCTCAAGTAACGTCTGGGGAGATAACGTCATAAAATCCTCTAAACAAGCGTCTCTGTCTGGATTACTCACCGGAAACCAGGTAAAAGTAAAAGCCTGATTATTACGCACATTGGCAACGAAGCTGGTTTCTTCAGCGGCTGTTTGTGGATTTTAGAATCCAAGAAGAGTGAAGGTTATCATCTGGAGATGTGCGCGGATACGTTCGAGTAGTTTAAAGATGTTCTTCTTCGGCTTTAGGAAAACGCACATATTGTTCCTGATAAGGCGCCGTACCGTTCTCGTCGAAAAGAAAAAGTCCCAAATGCGAATTTCAATAAGCCAGCTTTTGAAGACAGTGTGTTGAAGAAAGAACTAGTGAAAACCGATAAGAAAACAGAGCGGCATACAGCACATACGCAGTAGATGAAATGGCTAAAAATGCAGGGAAAACTGTTCCTCGAATTCCTCCGTACCACTGCGAACTGAACCCCATCGAGTTTGTTTGAGCCAAATCGAAGGTTATGTTGCAGCAAAAACAGTACGTACAAAATGTTGGAAGTTAAAAAACAATTAGAACAAGCAGTAAGAACAGTGACTACAGAAGAGTGGAACAAATGTGTTGTCCATGTGGTGAAAAGTTGAAACTCAAATGTGGAAATTAGACTGCATTGTAGAGGAGAAAGAAGAGCGTTTTGTTATAAACCTAAATGAAAACACTTGTAAATAATAGATTTCAGCTTTCAGTCGTCCTTTTTAAATTTTATTGGCAGATCTAGATTACGGCTAGAAACTAGCCACTCTCAATACGCTATCATTCAATGAACTGTGGATGAAGCCCGACCAACAGGCATTACATTCATTGATCAAAAACGATAGTGCATTGAGAATGGCTGGTTTCTAGCTGAAATCTAGATCTGCCAATGAAATTTAAAAAGGACGACTGATAGCTGAAATATATTATTTACAAGTCAATATAACAGTCGCTGCATGCAACAGACTTCTGAATGGAAGGTAACCTGATAAATGAAAACAGTTCGAATTCGACTGAATGAAATTAGTTTTATCGTTTCGTCCCAGTTATCGGTGAGTGGACTATAGCAGAGGCACGCTCTCCAGCCCACTTTTTAGCCGTCATCACACGGGACGAGGCAGCTAACGTTGACGTGGACGCGGACGTGACATTCCACGTCACGAGACACAGCACCACAGGCACAGGGAACGAGGTGCTTAACATGATTTCCGCTCTCAGCGGTCTTCAGCGGCCGTTGGCAGCTTTATTTGGCTCGCAGACCACACCATCTGTATACGAAAATGGGCGTGAGTAAAATAGCTGCGTTAATTCTGTTAGCGACTGTCGAAGAAGAGCGGAGAAAATCACAAAGAAGATTCTTGACTCGTCGATGGTTTGAACAGCAAATTGTTGATAGAAAAACACTACATAATTCTGTACAAAAATCTGAGATACATACTAGTGGAAGTTATTCCTTGCCTCAACTGAATTTTCATCCCATTTTCGATTTGAAACTGAATGCAGTTAAGGTGTAATGTCTAATGTCAGTTTGCGCATGCATAATATCCATATTCACGATGTTGCATTGGCTACTGACACTCTGAAAAATCATACATCACATGGATTTCAAGATCGAGATACGTTTCGTAATTTCATTCGGTTGAAAGAGGGAATTTTTTCGCAGTTGCTCACCATAGCCGAAAAAGACATTTACCTGCAAGATACAAACCTAAGCCAGTCTATAAATCCCGTGAAAAGTAACTTTTATAATAGCAAAAACTTCTGGTGTGTAACTTGCGCGCCGGCCGCGGTGGCCGTGCGGTTCTAGGCGCTTCAGTCCGGAACCACGTGACTGCTGCGGTCGCAGGTTCGAATCCTGCCTCGGCAATGGATGTGTGTGATGTGCTTAGGTTAGTTAGGTTTAAGTAGTTCTAAGTTCTAGGGGACTAATGACCTAAGATGTTAAGTCCCATAGTGCTCAGAGCCATTTGAACCAATTTTTTTGTAACTTGCGTTTACTTTCAGACGCAGACTTGCAGTCATGTTAAGAGCTCTGGCCACTGGGAAAACATTCCAGTCGTTTGCCTTTGCAAGACGAATTTCAGCAAATACATTGTTTATGATAAATAACATCGCCTGTCCAGATAATACTTCTATTATATGAATAAGAAAGACCCAGAATTTTTTAGAAAACAAAAGGTTAAAAAATAATATCTAATTACGTGGACACAATCCTGCTACTTTTTCCTTCGTGCTTCAACCGCTCACGACGCTAACAACTACGCTACAAATTCGACACTGGAACTGGGCCTCCGTATATGACACGCACTACCTAGATTATCTACAGATCTCATTATTCGGTAATTAATGTGCAAATTGTACCAAAAATACGCGCTTTTGGTAGATCATCATTGTGCTGCAGCATTGGAACGGTGTACTTTCATAGCACACAAGTTGTAACACTAAAAACAACTACAGGAAGCTTTAAAACAACAACTACAGGAAGCTTTTACTTTACAATATGTAGTTTCCTCTCTTTTTTTTTTTACAGCAAATCACAGTTAAAATGACGCGTTTGTGAGAGGTTCAAAATGGTTCATGCTGTGTCTAGACAAGACAGCCTAGACACAATGAGAGGAAGCCGAAAGGCACGCGCTTAAACTCACGCAGGCTGGCGTGAGGTCTGAAACAGGATACGTAATGAATGCTATAAAGAAAAGTACGTAGCTTCTGGAATACTTAACTTTAATCCACAATTGTAGAACATCGCTCTTGATGATACATGCTTCATAATATTAATTAGCAATTGAATACGGCGCCTTGCTAGGTCGTAGCAAATGTAGCTGAAGGCTAGGCTAACTATCGTCTCGGCAATTGAGAGCGTATTTGTCAGTGATCCCCTTCTGGCAAAGTCGTCTGTACAACTGGGGCGAGTGCTAGTACGTCTCTCTAGACCTGCCGTGTGGTGGCGCTCGGTCTGCGATCACTGACAGTGGCGACACGCGGGTCCGGCTTATACTACCGGACCGCGGCCGATTTAAAAGCTACCACCTAGCAAGTGTGGTGTCTGGCGGTGACACCACAGTTCAAATGGCTCTGAGCATTATGGGACTTAACTTCCGAGGGCATCAGTCCCCTAGAACTACTTTAACCTAACTAACCTAAAGACATCACACACATCCATACCCGAGGCAGGATTCGAACCTGCGACCGTAGCAGTCGCGCTGTTCCATACTGTAGTGCCTAGAACCGCTCGGCTACACGGGCCGGCTTGTGAGAGGTCCTCAATTTGTTGATGCCTTCAGACTGCTTACAGGGGATAGGCAAAATAATGTGAACAGTGGTAGTAATAGGATGGTTGTATGTGACGGTCAACCACGCAGGTAAGACACTTGTCGCGCTGGACTGTGCGTGTTCAGTACGGACTAGGCATTAGCGCAGATTGTTGACGAGTAGTGCACACTTCGTATTTACACTCAGAGGCCGAGGTCGACGTGCAATGAAAGACCTAACAGAGTTCCAAAGAGAGCAGATTGTGGGGGCCCGATTAGTTGGAGCGCCAGTAACCAAGAAAACTAATTTATTGAATGTTTGACGAAAATGGTTCAAATGGCTCTAAGCACTATGGGACCTAACATCTGAGGTCATCAGTCCCCTAGACATCCCGAGGCAGGATTCGAACCTGCGACCGTAGCAGCTGCGTGGTTCCGCACAGAAGCGCCCAGAAGCGCTCAACCACAGCGGCCGGCGAATGTTTGAAGAGAAACTGTTTCAACAGCCATGACAGCCTACATAAAACATGGAAAGACTTCATCGTGTAAACGTAACAGTGGGCGCAAATCAAAATTAAATGACAGAGATCGTCGTACGCAAACACGAATTGTTTCAAAACACAAAACTACGCCGGCTAAAGTCACTGCAGAGCTCAATACCCATCTTCGAAACCCCGTATCTATCGACACTGTCCGCCGAGAACTCCATAAATCGAATATTCATACATGAGCTGCTATGCCAAAACCATTAGTAACGACAACCAACGCAAAGAAGCGTAAAACAGGTGTCAGGGGCATAAATCCTGGTCTGCTGATGAGTGGAAACACGTCATATTGTCCGATGAGTCAACGTTTTCGTCATTTCCGACATCGGGCCTGGTTTACGTCTGGAGAACGCCAAAAGAAGCTATACGTTGTTGCTTGATTTCAACGGTTAAGCATGGAGATGGGAGTGTGATGGTGTGGGCAGCCATATCATGGTATTCTGCTGGTCCCATCATTACTCTCAAAGGTCGTGTTCCAGCCAACGATTATGCGACCATTTTAGGTGATCAAGTGCACCCCAAGGTTCAAATGTTGTTCCCCAACAGTGATGCCATCTTTCAGGACGACAATGCACCCATTCATACAGCAAGGATAGTACACTTGTGGCATAAGGAGCATGCAACTGAACAGCAGCGTCTTCCCTGGCCAGCACGGTCCCCGGACTTGAACATTATCGAACCCTCTGTATGCCCATCTTCTTAGAGATGGTTGCGGGATTCGACTGTTCGATGCAGGATGGCATATTAAACTAGCCGTCTGAAATATCTTTAATTTGACATCCTGTTGTAGAACCCTTGTGGGCGGTATTGGAGCGCAGACTCCGGAGCAAATTTCCGCCTCCCTCGTCACTACATGAGTTTGAAGAGGTGCTGATCGAAGAGTGACATAACATTTCACTGGAGAGTATATAATCATTATATGCCAGTATTCTAAGAAGAATCGCAGCTGTATTACGGGCAAATGGGGGCCTATCCCCTGTACATTCTCCCGAATACTCCATTAATGAAAAAAAACTACCAAATACGATGTTCAGCGCCACATACTATGGCGGCTCCTGTGTAGGTTCTGCTTGTGAAGTAAAATGATGTCACAGATCATTAGCCATGTTCCTCATCACGAGGCAAAAATCTGACATGCCGGATCCTTTATTTCACGCTGCGCAGTACACTGTAACGTGGAATTTCATGCTGTGACGTCACCAGCTCCTCGTCCATATGCGTTTTCACGTCTCGTGAGAGGATGGCTTTACATGTTCTGTCGTTTCTTCCGCTTGATGTTGCTCGTTCCTGAAGACTGTCTCAGAATTCTGCAGCCATCTTAGATTACAGCATGTTCAGACCTTCATCATCCTGCAGTCAGACGTGCTGAGTTTATATGTGATAGCAGCTCGATCGTGTCGCGAGAAGACTGCACACGATTATCGCGAATGCAATGACCACGCGCGCCCGCAGTCTGTGCTGGGAGCCAACCACTAACAGCACTCTGATGCAGTTTCAGTAAACTTACCACGTAAGCCGTCCTTTGCTGGGATGTCGACTACTGCCATGGCCAAACAATGTCTCCCTTCTCTTTCTGACAGTAGTTTGATGTGCTTTGTGTTCATTTAGAACTCTCAGGGGTCCCCCACTACCTAATTCTTGAAGCACTTTGTGGCTGCAACAACTGCTATAGATTCCTATCTCCGATCCTGCCACACTCAAGGAGACAGGAAGACCTTTCCAGAAAAGTGAATAGTTATCTGAGAAAGTTTTGGTTAGAGTAGCAGGTCCACTTGTCACCTTCATTAATATAACATCAATGGGATTCCATTATTTGATTTTAGCATCAATTTTATTCGATCCTTTTGAGTCGATCGTGCCTCCCCTTCCTTTATTAACCGATACACGAGTTACAGGATCGGAGGCGATTCCTTATACAAGCTGCAGGGTCATAACCATAGATCTGACTTTCCCCAGCAGTGACTATATGTAAAAAGAAATTTTGGATCGTCTTGAAGCAGTAGTTGAATTCCCTGCTTTTTTCCGAGTGCTGTTGCTTCTGATCGTCTTGAAGCAGTCGTGGGACGAACTCCGTCGCAATCGTCCTCATTTTTGTTTCTTCTGAGAGTATATGTTCATATGTACTATAACTTATTTAGAAGAAGTTGCAGATGTCTTTGATGGTGTGTGTCTACGGCCTTTCATAGACATGTCCCCACCACTTTCTGAACATTTTTTGGCGTGATGCCAGTTTACCGCCGACTGGAATGGCCTTCTACATCAGTCGGTGTTGCCCGTTTCTGCAACGTTTATACTAGTCGTAAATCCATGTTGGTATAAAGTGCTGCGGGCCGCTGTGGCCGAGCGGTTCTAGGCGCTTCATTCCGGAACCGCGCTGCTGCTAGGTCGAAGGTCCGAATCCTGCCTCGGGCATGGATGCGTGTGATGTACTTAGTTAGGTTTAAGTAGTTCTAAGTCTAGGGAACTGATGACCTCAGATGTTAAGTCCCATAGTGCTTAGAGACATTTGAAACTTTTTTTTTTTTATAAAATGCTGTCTCGCTTGAACGTTGGATTTCCTCAAGTTTAAAACAAAATTTTGTTCAGTCACGGTGCTCTTCCAGGTCACCCATCCCAAATCCGCAAATCCACGGAAACACAACAATCGAATTATTTTCACCAAACCAATGAGCTCGCAACCATTGCCTCGTTGAAGAATGGTGTATGGGGAGACACTTAGTGTACTCCTGGCAATTTGCAAGCAAAATTCGGATTTCAGAAAATTTTGGCGCCTGCTCGTATTTTAATTCTGTTTGTTAAAAGTAGACCGACTCTGTAGCAGATTGGTTAGGGTCGCTGCTTTTGACATGCAAGGACCCAGGTTCGATTCCCGTTACCTCCTCCGATTTTTCTGAGGTTTGGGAGATCGGGAACGGGGACCACTCACGAAGCCAATGAGGATATGCTTAAAAAAAAGAAGCAGAGTCATTTTCATGGTTCATCAAATGGCAATAATGGCTGAAAGAATTGGCGACATGCTGATCACATGTCGTACGAGCGTCGCTCCTCGTACTGCTTTGAAGGTAGCAGTAGGCCAATAGGACAAGGCCTAATCCGTGAATGACGTTTACGTTTACGTAAGAAGTAGTCCACTGACATACACTGAAGCGCCAAAGAAGCTGGTATAGGCGTGCGTATTCAAATACAGAGATATGTAAACAGGCAGAATAAGGCGGTGCTGTCGGCAACACCTATATAAGACAAGTGTCTGGCGCAGTTGTTAGATCGGTTACTGCTGTTATAATGGCAAGTTATCAGCATTTAAGTGAGTTTGAACGTGGTGTTATAGTCGTCGAACGAGCGAGGTTGGCAAACTGTGGCAGACAAGCATCGGGCAGGTCGTCCTAGCGTCTCTGAAGAAGTGCATGCTGTTGCCGCGTTAGTGAATAGTGATGGACGCCATACGATTCGTGAGCTCGCCCACGAAACCGGATTAGCGCATACGACTGTGCTTCGCATCCTGAAGGAACGCCTAGGTATGCGGAAAATTGCATCACGATGGGGTCACATGACTTGACGGAAATGCAGAAATGGATGCGTTACTACGCTGCTCGGACGCACTTGGAGCGTTATGAGCGCGAAGGAGAGGCTTTCTTACGCCGTATCGTAACACTGGATGAGACATGGGCTACATCGTACGAGCCAAAACTGAAACGCCAATCCAACAAATGGAGTCATTATGGGTCGCCGCGAAAGTCAAAAGTGCGTCAGAGCCCCAGTATGGTGAAAGTAGTGGTGATTCTCGTGTACAACTGTGATGGTGTTGTCCTAACGCATTATGTTCCTGCACGGCAGACCGTCAATGCACAGTGTTACTGCTCGTTTTTGGAGCATCACCTGCGATCAGCTTTGCGAAAGAAGCGGCGACACTTTCTGCGCAACCCACTTATCATTTTGCACGACAATGCGCGGGCTCATACAGCGCAAGCTGTGGCTGCTCTGTTCAGTCGATGGGACTGGGAAGTACTGTACCATCCACCATACTCACCGGACTTAAGTCCTTGTGACTTTGATTTGATTCCGAAGTAGAAGGAACCACTTGGTGACATTCGCTTCAGAACTGTTCCAGAGCTTCGATAGGCAGCAGACCGCTTCATCCGCACCATCAACAGAACAGGCTCTGCTAACGGTATACTAAGCCTTACACATTGCTGACAACGGGTTCTACACAACGCCGGTGACTACTTTGAAGGACAGTAACAGTTGCAAACATATAATTCTTTTGTATCGGTTGCGAATAAATAGTTGACTCTATTTAAGTTCCAACTCTCGTAGTAGCACTTCGTCATGTGATATTAGACTCTTGCGTTGGTCATCATGGTATCTCTTGAAGATTTATATCGTTGATGCATTGATAACGAATGGTTATGGTGACATGTTTGTGATAAATTTTCCTTGCGCCATTACCTTGAGACGCAAGCTGCAAAACAAGTGTGTTTCAAGCTTAATTTGTAAATTATTGACGATAACAACTCACTCCAGAGAGTTCACTCATATAAAAAATCATTATGTGGCGTTTAATTTTAACAATAATTTTAATTTGTCATATCGAGAAAGGCGTGTTTTTATAAATCATCGATGCGCGTGCATGATGCTTTGGGAGAGGCCCATATCGTACATTTATGAAAGTCGATAGCAGTTCCTACTGTTGTCGATATTGCGCTTGACTTCAAAAATGTTGTCACTTTTGTAGAGAGTCTAGTGATACGAGTGTTGCCCAGCTGTACATTGCTGTAAAAAATGGTTCAAATGGCTCTGAGCACTATGGGACTCAACTGCTGAGGTCATTAGTCCCCTAGAACTTAGAACTAGTTAAACCTAACTAACCTAAGGACATCACAAACATCCATGCCCGAGGCAGGATTCGAACCTGCGACCGTAGCGGTCTTGCGGTTCCAGACTGCAGCGCCTTTAACCGCACGGCCACTTCGGCCGGCTATTGCTGTAAAGATTAATGAAGATTGCCTAGGGATACTCTGGCTTGGCTCGGGACGAAATTTTCAGCGGACAACAGTTTTACATTACTGACGCGCCAGGATAGCCGAGGGCGCTAACGTGCTCCTTCCTGGACGCGGGTAGGCGCGCCGGCCCCGGATCGAATCCGCCCGGCAGATTAACGACGACGGCCGGTGTGCCGGCCAGCCTGGATGTGGTTTGTAGGCGGTTTTCTACATCCTACTAGGTGAATACCGGGCTGATCCCCACGTCCTGCCTCAGTTCCCCGACTCACAGACATTTGAAACACATTCACACTATTTCATGGTTTACACTAGTTGCAGACAGCTGGGGTACACTAATTCCGTCCTGGGGGAGGGGATATGGGGTGGCGGCAGGAAGGGCATCCGGCAACCCCTTAACATTAACATGCCACATCTGGTTAACCATGGCCAACCCTGCGTAACTGCGGAACAAGGTGCAAGCTGTAGATAGATAGAACAGTTTAATATTACTATGGATGTGATGGTCGCTAAAAACTCTTATAGATTGTTCCATGTCCCATTTAGAGTCACTGAGAAGCAGTCGTTCTATTTTCAATTGGCCAGCAGCCTTAAGTGTGTTTTTTGCTTTTAAAAAAATCTGACCACGGAAAACAAAAAGCGTTTTTCAACTGCCAAATAATTACCACTGTTTTATTCAGCAGTCAGTTTATTAATGATTCTACTTTGATGGGAACTTAGCGCCAGTGGCAGAAGCGGTACCAATTTCTTTTACTTAGAATAGGAATTATCAATATAGAGCGGTGGTAAACTAGTCAGCGTGGCTTTATTTTAATTTTGCTTCAAATTTTCGCCGCAGTTAGACATATGGCGAGGACGTTTATTGATTTTCAATAAATAAGATAAATGCTCAGTAGAAAATCTGAGTTCCACGTCTACTTGCAAGTAATAAATAAACATTCTTCTAATTTTTGAAGAGAGAAGTAAGTGTTTAATATAGTTCATAGATTTAAATGCGAACATTTTAGGTTAGGCTTTACCGTGACTGTTACTGACATTAAATGAAACAACAAGTTTACTGTTACCAGTCACCGTTTTATTTTTTCCCACGACGCGTTTCGAAGGTTTAAACCTCCATCATCGGGTGGATTTACATTAGTTAGTATTACAAATGTGTGTATGTTGTGTTACGACATTTGGAGGAACTTGTGGCACTGCCTAGTGGAGAAACAAGACACTATTTCAGAGTATGGTTTTGGATAACTTTTGACAAAAAATTAAACTGATATTTAATGGTAAACTTTAATAAGTAAACTAGAGTACCTCCAGTGGTCACAGGTTCCTTTTTCTGTCGTAACACTTCACAAGTATACTGCCACATTTGTAAACAAATATGGCGTCTGGAATCAGCTGGGTGCAAGGTTCGTACAGCAGAAGAGAAGACATAATCGCAAAGTGCAAAGAATATACATTGTAACAACATTATTACAGAATAATCGTTTAAACCATTTGGAGGTGTTTATTTTGAGGTGTCAAATATATGTGTGTGTACTTCAGGTGGTATATAAATCCAATTTTGAAAGGTTAAAACAGCTAAACATTCGTACTCGTTTATGCAATCAAGTGAAAAGTTAAAATGGCTTAAACTTCATACTTGCTAATAACAATTAGGTAAAATGTTATAGGCTTCAATTACAATGATCATATTGGCTACAGCAGTAAAATCATACATAGATGACACTCTTTGAAGAAAGAGAGAGAGAGAGAGAGAGAGAGAGAGAGGAAGGGGTGATTATATGAGAGCAAACATTTACATGGCAAGGAGTCTTAAGATTACATGTTGCATATATTAGCTGCCTAAAGGTTGGGGTAATACACTGGTTAATGTTATAAAATATGCAGATAGATATACATTTGTGCCAGTAGATGATGTACAACAAGTTTTAAGCTGACAGGGGGTACAAGCTGTTGGTGTGATGAATTATCTGTGAATGAGGTCAATCTCTTGTGCTCTTGGCGGCTGTCAGTATTTATGGTAAATATTAGGATATGTGCATGTGTGTGTGTGTGTGTGTGTGTGTGTGTGTGTGTGTGTGTGTGTGTGTGTGTGTGTGTGTGTGTGTGTGTGTGTGCATGTGTGTGTGTGCATGTGTGTGTGTGTGTGTGTGTGTGTGTGTGTGTGTGTGTGTGTGTGTATTTTAAGAGTGTAGGCAGCTGCTGAAAACAGAGATGATACTATTGTAAATATTGTCATTTTTGTCATTTAAGATGGATTCTGGTTGTTTCATTTGATGTTTGTATATTTGGAGTGTTTCAAGGATGTCTAGTTTTCTGCCTTTTGGTTGGATGTGTAGGATGCTAATACTTGTGTTTTTAACATGGTGTTTTGATTCATGTAGGTGGGTAGCTATTACTGATGTGTGGTATTTTTTGTTTTTTAGTGCTGCCATGTGTTCCTTGAACCTAATCTCAAATGATCTGCCTGTCTGGCCTATGAAGAAGCAGTCACAGTCCAAACATTCAATTTTGTACACACCTGTGTGATGAAGTGGGTTTCGTGTGCCGATGTTGTGGGGTAACTTCTGTCCAATCTTGTTGTCTGTTGTAAAGGATATACTTATGCCTTTCCGTTTGAAGACATTAGCAATCTGGTATGAAATGTTACCCAGAAAGGGGATTGTATGCAAGACATTATTTTCTTTTTGTTTTTTGTGTTGTGATTGCTTTGCCACTATTGAGTGTTTTAGAGTGTCTATTATGGAGTTGTTATAGCCATTTTCAATAGCTGTTTGTTTTATTATTTCAATTTCTTGATCAAGAAATTGAAATAATAAAACAAACAGCTATTGAAAATGGCTATAACAACTCCATAATAGACACACTAAAACACTCAATAATGGCAAAGCAATCACAACACAAAAAACAAAAAGAAAATAATGTCTTGCATACAATCCCCTTTCTGGGTAACATTTCATACCAGATTGCTAATGTCTTCAAACGGAAAGGCATAAGTATATCCTTTACAACAGACAACAAGATTGGACAGAAGTTACCCCACAACATCGGCACACGAAACCCACTTCATCACACAGGTGTGTACAAAATTGAGTGTTTGGACTGTGACTGCTTCTACATAGGCCAGACAGGCAGATCAGTTGAGATTAGGTTCAAGGAACACATGGCAGCACTAAAAAACAAAAAAATACCACACATCAGCAATAGCTACCCACCTACATGAAACAAAACACCATGTTAACAACACAAGTATTAGCATCCTACACATCCAACCAGAAGGCAGAAAACTAGACATCCTTGAAACACTCCAAATATACAAACACCAAATGAAACAACCAGAATCCATCTTAAATGACAAAAATGACAATATTTACAATAGTATCATCTCTGTTTTCAGCAACTGCCTACACTGTTAAAATACACACACACACACACACACACACACACACACACACACACACACACATGCACACACACACATGCACACACACACACACACACACACACACACACACACATGCACATATCCTAATATTTACCATAAATATTGACAGCCGCCAAGAGTACAAGAGATTGACCTCATTCACAGATAATTCATCACACCAACAGCTTGTACCCCCTGTCAGCTTAAAACTGTATGTACATCATCTACTGGCACAAATGTATATCTATCTGCATATTTTATAACATTAACCAGTGTATTACCCCAACCTTTAGGCAGCTAATATATGCAACATGTAATCTTAAGACTCCTTGCCATGTAAATGTTTGCTCTCATATAATCACCCCTTCCCCTCTCTCTCTCTCTCTCTCTCTCTCTCTCTCTCTCTTTCTTCAAAGAGTGTCATCTATGTATGATTTTACTGCTGTAGCCAATATGATCATTGTAATTGAAGCCTATAACATTTTACCTAGTTGTTTTTTGTGTTGTGATTGCTTTGCCACTATTGAGTGTTTTAGAGTGTCTATTATGGAGTTGTTATAGCCATTTTCAATAGCTGTTTGTTTACCATTAAATATCAGTTTAATTTTTTGTCAAAAGTTATCCAAAACCATATTCTGAAATAGTGTCTTGTTTCTCCACTAGGCAGTGCCACAAGCTCCTCCAAATGTCGTAACACAACATACACACATATGTAATACTAACTAACGTAAATCCACCCGATGATGGAGGTTTAAACCTTCGAAACGCGTCGTGGGAAAAAATAAAACGGTGACTGGTAACAGTAAACTTGTTGTTTCATTTAATTTAGTTCATAGATGTTTACAAATTCGTTCCCTTTCGGGCCTGGGCACTTGCCCATCAACATTCACGCCATACCTTCGATTGCAACTCCCTGTGCCACAATACTAGCTCGTCCAGCAGTTGCCCGAAAAGAACCTAACTCTTTATGCCCCACTCTACCCAAAAATGTATTGCTGAAGTACCTCAACAGAGGTCAGTCCTCGTGTTACCAGCTTAATGAGCGCTCTGTTTAACCATAGTGAAGATAGTTTTGTGGTAGTATCGAAATCATGACTTGTTACACATGGTTGTGTAGACAGTTTACGATTCCTGTGGTTTTCAGTTTATACAATGGAAAATTAAATTGAACGTTCATCTAATGTACAGGTTTTTTTCTTCCTGTGAAGAAGGTCTTTACGAACAAAATCGGTAGAAAATAAATAATAAATTTGTACAGCTGATGGCAAATGTGGTGTCACCGCCAGACACCACACTTGCTAGGTGGTAGCTTTAAATCGGCCGCGGTCCATTAGTACATGTCGGACCCGCGTGTCGCCACTTTCAGTGATAGCAGACCGAGCGCCACCACACGGCAGGTCTAGAGAGACTTACTAGCACTCGCCCCAGTTGTACGGACGACTTTGCTAGCGACTACACTGACGAAGCCTCGCTCCTTTGCCGAGCAGATAGTTAGAATAGCCTTCAGCTAAGTCCATGGCTACGACCTAGCAAGGCGCCATTAGCCTTACATAGCAATTGATACTTATCGTATAAAGCATGTCTCATCAAGAACGATGTATACAACAAGGATGGATTAAAGTTAAGTATTCCAAAAGCTACGTACTTTTGTTTATAGCATTCATTACGTATCCTGTTTCAGACCTCACGCCATCCTTCGTGTGTTTATAGCGTGCATTGCGGTCCCCTCAAATCACACTGTGTCGGCACTTCTGTCGACACATCAGCAAACACGCAGTTCTTCATAATGGTAAATGTTTACCTGAACATGCTCGAACAGTTCCTACTACAACAGATCGAACAGCTGAAGCCATTCTTCACCTTCCAGCACGATGGTGCATCCGCGCATTGCAGTTTGAGCGTGTGAGATGCGCTGGGTGACATTTTCTTAAAGATGGATTGGACATGATGGTCCCATGACATGGCCCCCTTGTTTACTCGGTGGCACAGCGTTAGACTTAATTTTTTGGGATTACGACAAGGACCTTCATTCACGAATTAATGAAGCAATCAGAACTGTTGATGTGCAAAGCTGACCCGTAGACAGGCAGAACTCGAATATCGCCTTGATAGTCTACGAGCGACAAATAGGGTAAATACTGAAAATCAGCCATAACAGAAAAAAAACTTTGAGAGATGCTAAACGTTTTACAAGAAACCATGATGCTCTGTCTCTACTAGTTTCCAAGTTGTGATTTTTTTAAATGTTAGTGGGACTTTATGGACACCATCTAGTTCGGCTGCATTTACTGAATGTGAGGTTGGCACTGAAAATCGTGTATAATAACATTTCAGTATACTGTCGTGACAAAAGTCATGGGAAACCTCCTAATATCGTGTCGAATCTCCTTTCACACGGAGTAGTACAGCAACTCGACATGGTCTCAACAAGTCGCTGGAAGTTCCCTCTAGAAATACGGAGCCGTGCTGCCTGATAGCCGTCCACAATTGCGAAAGTGTTGCCAGTGCAGGATATTGTGCACGAACTGACGTCTCGATTATGTCCCATAAATGTTCGACAGGATTTATGCCGGGCGATCTGAGTGGGCAAATCATGCGCTCGAATTGTCCAGATTGTTCTTTCAACCAGTGGCGATGAAATTGTGGCGTGGTGACATGGTATATTGTCATCCAAAAAAATTCCATCTTTGTTTGGGAACATGAACTCCACGAATGACTGCAAATAGTCTCCAAGTAGCCGAACATAACCATTCCCAGTCAATGATCGGTTCAGTTGAACAACAGGATCCAGTCCATTCAATGTGAACACAGCCCACACCATTATAGAGCTACTACCAGCTTCCACAGTACGTTGTTGACAACTTGGGTCCACGGCTTCTTATGGTCTGCGCCACACTCGAACCCATCAGCTCTTTCCAACTGAAATCGGTACTCATCTGACCAGGCCATGGTTTTCCAGTCGTCTAGGACCCGACCGATATGGTCACGAGCCCTGGAGAGGCAAACACGCAGATCTTCATAATGGTAAATGTTTACCAGAACATGCTCGAACAGTTCCTGCTGGCAGTTGATGTGCTGTGGAATGCAGGCAGCAGCAGCAATGGCGGTGAGAATGGCAGTGGGTATCGCCTACTGCAGTAGTTACAGGGAGGGGAGGGGAAGGGGGGCGGGGGTCCTGGGGACAGGTGGGCACGGGTAGTAGCTTGCAGGTAAGTTGCAGGTTCACGTTGCTCCGTGATGATGCATTGTCTTCTTCTGACCTCAGCGCCGATGACTGGCGCGATGAAGTGTCGTCTTCTTACCGCCTTCTATCACGTCAAGGTTATTGTGGCAAACATTCACAATTTAGTTTCCACACTCGCAAGCAAATCTTAACATTGTTCTCGCACTGGTTTCATCATATTTCACTTTGGTATCCTGTTAGTGCCTACGGAGTTCCCTGTTTTTTATCGATCGCTTTCTCAGTTCATTTTCAAAAACGTTCAAATGTGTGTGAAATCTTATGGGACTTAACTGCTAAGGTCATCAGTCCCTAAGCTTACACACTACTTAACCGAAATTATCCTAAGGACAAACACACATACCCATGCCCGAGGGAAGACTCGAAGCTCCGCCAGGACCAGCCGCACAGTCCATGACTGCAGCGCCTCAGACCGCTCGGCTAATCCCGCGCGGCGGTTCAGTTTCCCGGCCGGTTAAAACCACATATGGGACGGAGGATAAATAATCAAAATTGTCGTTATTTCGTTATGTTGTTATGCAATGACACTTAAATTGTCCGTGCGTGCTGTACAAATACCTTTGCCGTTTACAAGAGCTTGAAAACTATTTTTGGGGTCAGCCAGAAAGCGATGGAGAACATATTGATCATAATTCCCTGCCTGCAAGTCCACTTCTCTCTTTGTACTCACTGAAATAAACTGTTCCTACTTTCTAGTTACTCAGCAGAATCAGGAAATATGACTATAAATAAAAGTTTTGAGTTTTAACTGATTGATATATTAGACCTACGTCAAAGCTTACACGCAGAAAACGCAAGTCCTAATTCTAATATCCCTATCGGGGACAGCATTATTAACAACAGTTCAGAGGCGACCTCTACGGGATATTCCCAGTAAAATGGTCTATCGCCCTGACATCTAATGACCAAAAGTTAAGTGCTCACCTTAAAAGTGTAAAATAATCTCTCCACTTGCCACGCGGTTTTATCAACATTACGGACGGCATACAAATAGTTACTTCGTGCGATCTAAGTGATTCAGCACGCTGTACAGTAGTCGTGAGTTCACTTCACCTTTCACTGAAAATGCTCTGATGTCATCCGATGCATAACGCGGACAGATTGATATCTCGGTGCGGAGCGTCTCCTCCAACAGCCCCTGTGGCCGTATTTACGTATACGGGCACGGAGGACTCCCAGACGGAACATCTGCTATCAACCTCCATAGGCATAGGAGGCGCCATCTAAATGGCTCCTTTCTGAGACACATATTAATTAATAGCTCTGTCGTTTAACATTTTACAATTTTCTTAATTTTTGTATAAATAGAGTTAAGTTTGATTCAATTACCGAAAAGGCTTTAGCTGAACAGCATTTAAATTTCGTCGACTACAACTTTTCGAATGGAACCGATGGTAGAACATGACCTCTGAACTGCCGCTTTAAGAGTCCTTGTAATTATTTTGATTCACGCTACAGCCTTGAAACGTGGTAAAGCATTACTATTACCTGAATGTAATCAAGTTCTTCAAGTAGAACTTCCTATTTGAAATATAAATGTTACTTAATTTACCACAAATAAGGACGTTTTCTTTCCAAATTTGGTTTCACAAGCAGAAGGTATGTAACTGAGGTTACATGGGAATTTTCATGTTTCTGAGCCTAATATTTGGTGCCTTCATTTTTCCATAAAAACGACAGTTTTGGCCGAAATATTGCTCTGATCAAGTTGAGACTTGTATCTTTTGATAGTTACATACACTTACATATTCTGAACAGTTTTTGGGGTTGTAGTCTTATTATTCAGCGTCACTTATTTTTTTATAAGATCTTGTCTACAATAAAAAGATTTTGTCTAAAATATTCATTTGATCAGTTTCAGACTTCACAATGCTAACATTAATATACCGAAGCATACACTGACGAAGTTTCGAGAAGTTATTTTAATCTTTAATTTCATTCTTAGATTAGAGTGCTATCCTTTGTATGTTAAGCAAAGGCGCGTTGTGATGACGTGGCGCTGGTAGCAGTGAGTTAGAGTAAGGGCCGGCACACTCGCTCGCCTCTGTACCTTTTACAATGATACAGCGCTTGTTTCGCCTCAGAGTTTGAAGTCTGAAGTCGCTTTAGCCTCCTCCTTAGTCAAAATTTTTTTACGATTTTTTCCCCGATAGTTCTTGCTGTTTATCTTTTTACATCGAGTTTTAATTTTACTCTTTAATATTTTCCTCTGATGTCAAATTTGTTGCTTTAATTTTTCTACATTTGTTAGCCTGGATTAGCCAGTGTAGATGAAATATTGTTCAATATTTTGGTTGGTGTGATTTGGTTTGTTCCATATCGTCTGCTTTAGTAGGGGGAATAATCTTAGACGACAGGAGTCTTCCTTCAGGAAATGTTTCGCTACAAATGTATGCTGTAGTATGGGTGTCTGCTACAGTAGTGGACTGAGACTCTTTCACGAGATCTTTTGCTTGGTAGGCTACGTGGCCTACAAGTCCACCTGAATCACTTGTGAAAGTTTAGTCTGGAACTGCATCTGGATTACAGGTCATATCCCCGTTGCTTTGAACCGAGACATGTCATTCGCAGGCGTTTCTGCTTTCCCCAACACCCATGAAGAAGCTCGCCAAACTGCAATCTTTCTAGCTTCCGGTCTGGATGATTACTTTTCCATTTTGCTGCGGTACTGTAAAAATAATGTTTTACGGATTTAAAAACAGATCGATCCACCGGTTGCAGGTGACGTGTAATGTTACTGGGGAGGCAAACTAGAATGGTATTATTCATCTCAGCAGACCCCAACATCTGTACAGAGCTAGAGTGTGAAAAATGGCCATCTATAACTAGCAGAACATTTCCAAGGGGTTCGCGATGGACAGGAAACCCGAGGGCTTGCATTTTGTTTATATGGCCGACAACTAGTTCCTCATTGGCTAAACCCAAACAGAAACCTGGACCCATTGCATTTTGTGAAGCACAACCAGTTTTCCTTTCCGAACTAGGGTTTTCTTTGGAACATTAAACTCGGACATGTCCGAAAGAACAGATAACATCTTCGCATGGATAATGCTTACCGAAAGAACAGATGCCATCTTCTTATAGATGAGGTTTACCGGCCACTAATCTTCTTCAGCGCGGATGCACTCACATTGATCAAACTTTTACGGGAATCGGTAGATTGACTGCCACATGTAATGAGTATAGTGCGGTACTGTAAAAATAATGTTTTACGGATTTAAAAACAGATCGATCCACCGGTTGCAGGTGACGTGTAATGTTACTGGGGAGGCAAACTAGAATGGTATTATTCATCTCAGCAGACCCCAACATCTGTACAGAGCTAGAGTGTGAAAAATGGCCATCTATAACTAGCAGTACTGCAAATGTAGTGCGTGGACAGTAAGTTGGAAACGTGGGTCTCAGGGGGAGCGTGTCAGATGTAGGTCCCTACAGTCGCTCTGTGTCCTCGATGGCTCAGTCGGATAGAGCGTGTGCCATGTAAGCAGGAGATCTCGGGTTCGGGTCCCGTTCGGGGCACACTGGACTAGTTTATATTTATCAACGCCTGTAAGCTGCTCATGGTCTGGATTTCACTGTAATTTCATTACTCGAGAGCTGCAAGATCACCAATGGTATCTGTTCTTTCGGACATCTCCGAAATTTTTCAGAAAAATCAGCTGAGATAGTACTGACCTATCCAAAATTCGGAAAATGTCTGAAAGAACAGATACCATTTTCATATTCTCAACAGAGTGTCGACATCTTGCCTTCGCTAGCTCGATCACCAAATCTGTCTCCAGCCGAGCACGTATGGGACATCATCGAACGACAACCCCAACTTCATCCACAACCAGCATTAACCGTCCCTGTATTGATCGACCAAGTGCAACAGCCATTGAATTCCATCCCATCACTTACATCCAGCACCTGTACGATACAATGCATAAACGTTTGTACCCTTGCATTCAGCATTATGACGGTTACACAAGTTATCAATATTCCAGCATTTCACATTTGCAATGGCTTTTCTCGCGTTTACATTAATCAGTGGACTTGCAGCGTTAATCACTGAAATATGTTACCTAGGAAAATGTATTCCCGAAATTACATTGCTCTACATTAATCAGTTTTGGTGTCTGGATTTTTTTTCTGCCGGTATGCTTCCGGCTTCTTCGTGCCATCTCAGCTTCGAGCAACACAGGCCTACTGAGACTGCCGGATGCGGAACTGCGTCAGACAGAGGAGCGCCTGCCAGCCAACTCTCTCTGCACGGCCAGCATGTCACTCCCTTACACGGACCGGGGACTAGGACCAAAGAAGCGACCTGGCTGACGGTTATGGTACCGCAGGCCGCTGCGTCTTCTGCAGGTGCCAGGAAAGGCGTGCAAACTGGCTAACGTTCCCGCTCAAGCACACACACACACACACACACACACACACACACACACACACACACACACACTGACTTTTTTCAGATTGAATCGGACTTTTTTCCTTTCAGTCCCGATGATTCAAATGGCTCTGAGCACTATGGGACTAAACAGCTATGGTCATCAGTCCCCTAGAACTTAGAACTACTTAAACCTAACTAACCTAAGGACATCACACAGCACCCAGTCATCACGAGGCAGAGAAAATCCCTGACCCCGCCGGGAATCGAACCCGGGAACCCGGGCATGGGAAGCGAGAACTCAGTCCCGATGAAATAGTCAGTCGAGAAATACACTACTGGCCATTAAAATTGCTACACCACGAACATGACGTGCTACAGACGCGAAATTTAACCGACAGGAAGAAGATGCTGTGATATGCAAATGATTAGCTTTTCAGAGCATTCACACAAGGTTGGCGCCGATGGCGACACCTACAACGTGCTGACATGAGGAAAGATTCCAGTCGATTTCTCATACACAAACAGCAGTTGACCGATGTTGCCTGGTGAAACGTTGTTGTGATGCCTCGTGTAAGGAGGAGAAATGCGTACCGTCACGTTTCCGACTTTGATAAAAGTCGGATTTTAGCCTGTCGCGATTACGGTTTATCGTATCGCGACATTGCTGCTCGCGTTGGTCGAGGTCCAATGACTGTTAGCAGAATATGGAATCGGTGGGTTCAGGAGGGTAATACGGAACGCCGTGCTAGATCCCAACGGCCTCGTATCACTAGTGGTCGAGATGACAGGCATCTTATCCGCATGGCTGTAACGGATCGTACAGCCACGTCTCGATCCCTGAGTGAACAGATGGGGACATTTGCAAGACAACCACCATCTGCACGAACAGTTCGACGATGTTTGCAGCAGCATGGACTATCAGCTCGGAGACCGTGGCTGCGGTTACCCTTGACGCTGCATCACAGACAGGAGCGCCTGCGATCGTATACTCAACGACGAACCTGGGTGCGCGAATGGCAAGTTCTGTTTACAGCATCATGATGGTCGCATCCGTGTTTGGCGACATCACGGTGAACGCACATTGGAAGCGTGTATTCGTCATCGTCATACTGGCGTATCACCCGGCGTGATGGTATGGGGTGCCATTGGTTACACGTCTCGGTCGCCTCTTGTTCGCATTAACGGCACTTTGAACTGTTGTACTCAATGCCCAGGCGTATCAAGGCCGTTATTACGGCCAGAGGTGGTGGTTCCGGGTACTGATTTCTCAGGATCTATGCACCCAAATTGCGTGAAATTGTAATCACATGTTAGTTCTAGTATTATTTGTCCAATGAATACCCGTTTATCATCTGCATTTCTTCTTGGTGTAGCAATTTTAATGGCCAGTAGTGTATTTATACTTTAAGGAGTAAAACGTGATTGGAAAATGGTAGATTCCTGTACTGCGCAGCGACATCGATTGGAAATGTATGCCACACTTGTTGAAATGTTGGGTCGTCACATCACCTACGTCTACATGGATACTCCGCAAGTCACATTTAAGTGTTGGCAGAGGGTTCATCGAACAACTTTCACAATAATTCTCTGTTATTCCAAAATCGTACAGCCCGCGGAAAAAAGGAACACCTACGTCTTTCCGTACGAGCTTTGATTTCCCTTATTTTATTACGACGATCGTTTCTCCCTGTGTAGGTCGGCATCAACAAAATATTTTTTCTTCCGGAGGAGAAAACTGTTGATTGAAATTTCGTGAAAGGATTCCGCCGCAACGGAAAAGGCCTTTGTTTTCATGATGTCCACCCCAAAACCTGTATCATTTCAGTGACACTTGTAAAGGGACATCCTCCTCTAGAAATACTTTTCCTTAATGGTAGTAGCGGATACCAGTAATATTTTTCGAATTTTGGGCAGGTCAGTATTTTCTCAGCTGATTTTCTGAAAAATTTCATATAATTTTGTACACATTATGCTATATTTCAAGCTAAAATTTATGAAAAGAAATTACCTTATTTTCGGTTTTATAGTCTATATGTGCTAGATCCGAATGTACAGCTAAAATTGTTTTTTAGAAAGATTTGAAATTACGAAATATTTTTCACACTTAATATTTCTATTATCAATTACGCAATCTAGTACTGTTTATTATGTTTATTTCTGGATTCATTTATGAAATAATATCCGAACTTAATAGAAATTCATTTGTCAAGAATAATTGTAAACCCTTCTGAATGTTGTTATTACCGCAGAGTGAAGTAGTAGTAAGCATGCCTCCGATGTGATCGCCGGTCGGTGTGGCCGAGCGGTTGCAGCCGCTTCAGTCTGGAACCGCGCGACAGCTACGGTCGCAGGTTCGAATCCTGCCTCGGGCCTGGATGTGTGTGGTGTCCTTAGGTTAGTTAGGTTTAAGTAGTTCTAAGTTCTAAGGGAATGATGACCTCAGAAGTTAAGTCCCGTAGTGCTCAGAGCCATTTGATACAACGCGTTCGAACTACACGTAATGGCAGGTAAGGTTCTCTAAGCATTCGCCAAATGCAAGCCCTTCCATCGGATGGCCACAGTGATTCTTCACTCCAAATCACTCGTTTCCAGTCATCCACTGTCCATGGGGACAGCTTTTTACACACGTTCAAGCGTCATTTAGCATTCGCTTATGAGGATCTCGTCGACCATTTACCCCATTCTTCTTAACACGCTACTCATTGTGCTCGCTGGACTGCTGGTAACTCTTTGGAACGTAGGACTGATTTCGTCCGCTGATTTAATGAGATTTTTTTTCCAGACACCCTCCGCAGTGCTCGACGGTCTCTGTGTTCCAGTACATGTCTGTCTGGTCTTGATTTAGCTGTAGTTGCTCCATAGCGTTTTCATTTCACAGTTATGTAACCAACAATCGACGTGAACAGCTTTAGAAGGGTTGAAATGTCTCTGACGTTTTGTTATTCAGGTGGCAGCCAATGACAAGTCCACGTTCGAAGTTACTAAGCTCTTCTGCCCGATCTACTCTGCTGTTACTGCTTCCGAACTGACAACACAGTACAGACAGTTTAAGGGTATCCAGAATGAGATTTTCACTCTGCAGCGGAGTGTGCGCTGATATGAAACTTCCTGGCAGATTAAAACTGTGTGTCGGACCGAGACTCGAACTCGGGACCTTTGCCTTTCGCGGGCAAGTGCTCTACCAACTGAGCTACCCAAGCACGACTCACGCCCCGTCCTCACAGCTTTACTTCTGCCAGTATCTCGTCTCCTACCTTCCAAACTTTACAGAAGCTCCTCTGCAAGGTTCGCTGGAGAGCTTCTGTAAAGTTTGGAAGGTAGGAGACGAGATACGGGCAGAAGTAAAGCTGTGAGGACGGGGCGTGAGTCGTGCTTGGGTAGCTCAGTTGGTAGAGCACTTGCCCGCGAAAGGCAAAGATCCCGAGTTCGAGTCTCGGTCCGGCACACAGTTTTAATCTGCCAGGAAGTTTCAGTTTAAGGGTACATGTTGATGAAGTTACTAAAAACAGATACAAAGGTTGGAACTTTAATAGTGGCAACTATTTATTTACTGCTCGTAAAAAATAGATAAGTGTTTCAAAGTTTTACTGACCTTCAAAGTAATCACGAGCATTGTGTATAACCCGTTGCCAGCGATATGGAAGTCGTAGGATACTTTTAGCAGTGCCAGTTGTGTTGACAGTTCGAGCGGCGCAGTCTATTGCCCGACGAATTTGTAGCAGCTCTGAAGCGAATGCCGTGAAGTGTTTCCTTCAGTTTAGAAATCGAGTTGAACTCACGAGGGCTTAAGTCAGGGGAGTGTAGTAGGTGGTATAGCACTTAGCAGCCCCATCAGTCAAACAAATCAGTAACAGCTTGCATCCACATACTGTCCTGTAAAATGACGGTCAGATCTTGCAGAAAGTGTCATCACTTCTGTCTCTATATTGTTCATTTCTGGAACACAACCTACGACCAGCTTAGAGACAGAAGTGATGACACTTTCTGCAGGACCTGACCATCATTCTCCAGGAGAATGCTCAAGCACGTACAATGCAAGCTGTTACTGATTTGTTTGACTGTTGGGGCTGCTAAGTGCTATACCACCTATTTCACTCCCCTGACTTAAGTCCTCGTGAGTTCAAATCGATTTCTAAACTGAAGGAAACACTTCACGGCATTCGCTTCAGAGCTGCTACAAAGTCGTCGGGCAATAGACCGCGCCGCTCGAGCTGTCAACACAACTGGCACTGCTAAAAGTATCCTACGACTTCCAGAACGCTGGCAACGGGTTATACACAATGCTGGTGAGTACTTTGAAGGTCAGTAAAACTTTGAAACACTTATCTATTTTTTACGAGCTGTAAATAAATAGTTGCCACTATTAAAGGTCCAACCCTCGTATTTGAGCCCAACGGAGGCATTAAACAAACAGCAACATTTGCAGAATAATGTTTGTTAGCTCTAACAGGTTGAGGCACTTTAATTGTATACTTAAAAAGTAGTTCACTGACATAAGTTTCTACATTTTATTGTATGTTAACATATTTTCCCGATATTTAAATCGAATACACCGTAAGTGTGCTCCGCTTGCAACGGCCGATCGCTAAAGCTGAGACTGCAAATAATAGCTACTCTTCGTTCCAGAGAATAATGAAGTTTACTAAGCTCCCGTGTGACTGAGCGACATGTTCAGCAGAGAATAGCTTTAAATAGCTACAATTCTAGCGATAGCTAAAATCGGTTCTAGTTCGTTCAGTTGGCCACTTTCTGCGACCTGCAAGCTGAAGGTCCTTATTTGAGCAAGTTCTGATGAGTGAGATCAGAAAGCGCTTCCTGCTACGAGAGAATTACAGTCATAGAACATATTCTGAGCTCAAACACGGGGAGGTATCTCGAACAGAATTACATCCTCCATGCCAACCAGCATGGATTCCGCGATCATCGATCACGTCAAACACACGTCGTAGTTTTTCTCACATAATATACTGAAAGCTTTGGATGAATGGAGTCAGGTGGATGCAGTATTTGTGGATTTGTGGAAAGCATTTGACTCCGTACTATATCTACCATCGTGTGTGGAATTATGCGAAATTTGTAGCTGGGTTGAGGATTTTTTGGTAGGGAGGATGCAACAAGTTACCTCGGGCGGAGAATCATCAACAAATGTACAAGTAACTTGTGGTGCGCCCCAAGAAGTGTGTTGGGGTCCGAGCTGTTCATGTTTTATCTTAATGATCTTGCGGGCAATATTAATAGTAACCTCAGACTTTGCAGATGATACAGTTATCTATAATGAAATACTATCTGAAAGAAGATGCATTTTCGAAAGTATTGTCAGACCTTTATAAGATTTCAAAGTGGTGCAAAGACTGACATTTTGCTTTAAATGTTCAGAAATAAAATTTTGCTCTTCACTAAAAGGGAAAAAAGTGATATAATATCAACGAGTCACAGTTGGAACGGTTGATTCATAACCTGGGTGCACGCCTTGTAGTAGATATGTAACGGAAAGAGCACATGGAGTTCAGTTGCGGGTAAACCAGGTGGTAGACTTCAGTTTATTGGTAGAATACTGGGGAAGTGCAATCAGTTTAGAAAGAAGATTGCCTACAAATCACTCGCGCGACCCACCCTAGAATATTGCTCAACCGTGTGGGCCCCTCACCAAATAGGACAAACGGGGGACATTGAGAGTACACAGAGAAAGGCAGCACGAATGGTCACAGGTTTGTTTGACCAGTGAGAGAGTGTCACGGAAATACCGAAGAAAGTGACCTGATAGACTCTTGAAGATAGACGTAAACTATCTCGAGAAAGTCTGCTTACAAAGTTTGGAGAACCGCCTTTGAGTGATGACTCTAGCAATACTACAAAACCCTACACATCACTCTCGTATCGATCGTGAGAACAAGATTAGATTAATTACAGCACGCAAAGAGGCTTTAAACAGTCGTTCTTCCCTGCTCCATATGTGAATACAACGGAGAGAAACCTTAATAAATGGTACAACGGGACGTATCCTCTGCCATGCACTTCACAGTTGTTTGTTGAGTATAGATGTAGGCTTTTGCTGAGCCGAAGTTTTGTATATTAGTGAGAACATAGGTTACCGCCAATGCCGGAAGCGGGACTCAAAATAGCCGACAAAATTTTAAATTTTATTGTTTTGTTTCGAATTTTGACGTACCTAGACTTACTGCTCGGGTGTTTAGTCAAATGAGCTAGACAAAGGATTAATAGAAAATCTCGGTGCTTCGTGTAATTGCAAGTAATAAATAAATAGTCATCTAATTCTCAAAGAAAGCAGTAATTTGTTATGTATTTTTTAATTTTAACAAATTACTCGCGGTTATTAAACATTAAGTCTGAATCCTGAATACATAAAGTTACCCAGTATTTATTGACACGGAACATGTCGCCCCCGCCCCCCTCTGAATGCTCTGCCTTTACCAGGTGTAAAGTTTAAAAATGAATATTGCGATCCTAAGAAAGACGAGACAATAATTTGCGGAACTGTCTATTCACAGCCCTCACGACGTTAATAGCTCACTGCAGTCAACTTTTCTTTTTTATCCAGTCCAGTTCAATACCTCCCTATTAGTTATTGGATTCCCGCAGGGGGCTCCCGTCTTGGGGGTATGTGGGTGGCAACCACATGGGCCCTTTGCTAAGCCTGGCATTACTTCCACTTACTTGTGTCAGGCTTCTCCTGCTTCCTTTCCTATCCGGCACCCCTCGGCCAACTCTTGGTTTCTTCGACCCCAACGGTATTAGGTTTCCGAGGCCCAAGGGTGTCTTTCACTTTCCTCTCTAGTATCTATTATCTACCCTTCGACCCAACGGCGAAGCGAGCGGAAGAAGAACTTATATCCCAGGTTCTCAACGATCGTGGAGGCGGAAGAGGTCATGCCAGACGAACTGGCTGTAAAGGCGCCGCTCAGCCATCATTGAGCTCGCGGCAGTTCGTTGCAGTTCTGGTACCGGAAGTCACATGTCACATACATATGTGCCGTGATGAATTGTACCAGAATCATAGTGTGTGGGTCACTTCCTCGCAAGCTGTAATCCACCTTAAACAAATTCACGCAAATGGTAATTTCTCCTGTCATTTTCTCGAAAGACCAATGGCGATGGGATAAGGACGATGGTAGCAGGCTCCGAGTGAGGCTGGAAGCTACTAGTCTGGACCTGCACATTGGCGGCAGGTGTGTGATGGTCGCCTTCCTGAGAACCCGTGTGACTACTCGGGAATCCGGTCCTGCATCTGCGACTGGGCAGGCCTATTTAGGATGACCGCTGCCCACCCTGAATGGGGAAGGCCCTAGAAAATGTGGGCTAAACATCGGAAGTCACACTTTAACCGGGCTGGGAATCCGCACCCAGTAGGTCACTCCTTATACTGCGGACGTAAACAAAAGAAGAATGAAATGATTATGACAATAGGGACACGGAATGTCAGGACCCTCCTGGACGTGAACAATTACAGGCCAGAGAGAAAAACCGCTCTTATCACCCAAGAACTAGCCCGGCTAGATATAGACATAGCTGCCTTGAGTGAGACAAGACTCTCAGGTGAGGGATACATTAGTGAGGTACGTTCAGGGTACACCATGTTCTGGAAGGGAAAGGATGCAGGAGAACCACGCATCCATGGTGCAGGATTTGCCGTAAAAACGAAAATAGTGAAAGATCTTCGACTTAAACCTGTCTCAATTAATGAAAGACTGATGACTCTTAGAGTACCCATTGGTTCAGACAGATTCATCACCTTCGTATCTGCATATGCTCCTGCTTTAGACAGTGATGAAGACACAAAGAATCAGTTCTACCACCAACTGAACAGTACTCTCTCTAAAATACCCATTCAAGATAAATTAATTTTACTTGGTGATTTCAATGCCAGAGTGGGAAGGGACAACCGTTTTTGGAGAGAGGTCATGGGTAAACAAGGGTTGGGAAACTGCAATGCAAATGGGTTGTTACTTCTTGGTCTATGTGCTGAGCACGAGCTTTTCATCTCCAAAACCCAATTCTGTTTGCGTAACCGCTATAAGACCACATGGATGCACCCACGCTCCAAACATTGGCATCTTATAGACTACGTTATTACGCGACAGCGTGACAAGAAAGACATTCTCATCACAAAAGCAGCACTAAACATCGGTGAGTGCTGGACTGACCATAGACTTTTAGTCAGCCGTTTGAGAGTACCAAAGTATCGCAAGCCACGATCCCACTTTTCAAACCCACCACGCAGAAAATTCAACATAAGCAACCTGAAAAACAAAAACGTTCGCTCACGCTTCCAAGACATACTGTCTGAACAACTTAACAAAGCTCCAGCAACCACAGATGACATCGAACAAGAATGGACCACATTAAAGAACATCATCAAAGAAACTGCTGAGAATGTTGTTGGTTTTAGTGCACGGAAAAGAAGTGACTGGTTTGATGACAACCATGGAGAAATCCAAGCCGTCATCAATACAAAGCGGGATGCTTACCTATCCCTTGCTCAAGATCCGTCCTGCGCAGAAAAGAAAGCACACTTTCAAGAACTCAAGCAGAAATGTCAAAGTGAAATACGAGTAATCAAGAACAAATGGTGGCAACAGAAAGCCACAGAACTCCAAAATCTTTCCGATGCAAGGAACCTGCGTGGCTTCTGCGCTGGTATTAAAGAGCTGTATGGACCTATCCGCTCCTCATCAGGAACACTGAAAGCTGCTGACAACTCCACCATTCTTATTGAAAGTCAAGACATCTTAAATCGTTGGAAAGAGCACTTCAGCTCACTGTTAAACCGCCCTTCTACTGCCGCTAGAGATTTTCTCAAAAATGTCCCACAGCACCCTCCAAAACCCTGGATGGCTGATCCTCCAACTTTTCAAGAATTCTGCAAGGCACTCAAGAGTGTGAAACCTGGGAAGGCTCCTGGACCTGACAGCATCCCGATGGAGCTTATTGAGGGTGGCGGCTTGCCTCTAAAAACTAGACTCTTGTCACTCATTCTATTAATGTGGGAAACCCGCAAGGAACCAGCTGACTTGAAGAACTCCACAATTGTCACCATCTTCAAGAAGGGCGACAGAAGCGTCTGTGGTAACTACCGGGGAATATCTCTACTCTCTGTCACTGGCAAAATTTTTGCAAGAATCCTTTTAAATCGCCTCCAGACACTTTCAGAGACTATACTACCTGAGTCTCAATATGGGTTTCGACCTTCAAGAGGGACAATTGACATGATTTTCTGTGCACGACAACTACAGGAGAAGTGCAGAGAACAGCAAATGCCTTTACTATTTGTTTTCTACGATCTAGAAAAGGCCTTTGATACAGTTCCCAGAGAAGCCATGTGGATGGTTTTAAAACGCTTCGGCTGCCCTGGACATTTTGTTGACCTGATTGAAGCTCTCCACGATGATATGACTGGACAGGTCCTCTGCCAGAATGAAACGACTGGTGAATTCCCAATAACAAGTGGGCTTAAACAAGGATGCGTTCTTGCACCAACATTATTTGCATTGTATCTGGCAGCTATGCTTTACGAGACAACCGTAAACAATGCAGGAATAGAACTAAAGTACAGGTTTGATGGAGCATTATTCAACCAGTCCAGACTCCATTCAAAAAGGTTCACCAGTACCACTCGTGTGACAGAGCTGCAGTGTGCTGATGACAATGCTTCTCCAGCTCACTCACCTGCAGAGTTGCAGCTGTCAGTTGATTCCTTCAGCAGGGCGTACGAACGATTTGGTCTCTCCATCAATATTCAAAAGACAAAGGTGATGGCGCAGCCAACTCCTGGCTCCTCCGTTCCTGACTTCAGCGTATCCATTTATGATACACCCTTGGAGCAAGTGGACCATTTCCTCTACCCGGGAAGCATACTGTCATCTAACTGCTCATCTGGAAAAGATGTGGAGAATAGATTACGCGCTGCCCATGTAGCATTTGGACGTCTTACAAAGCGTGTCTTCCTGAATAAAGACCTAACACTGTGCACCAAACTGATGGTGTACAAAGCTGTAGTCATTTCCACCCTGCTATATAGTTGCGAAACCTGGACTTCATATCGCTGTGATCTGAAGAAACTAGAACGCTTCAACCAACAGAAGCTAAGATATATCATGGACCTGAAATGGGATGACTTCATATCCAACATGGCTGTTCTTGAGAAAGCAAAAATGTATAGCATGGAAGCTCTTATCATTGGGCATCAACTCAGATGGGTCGGACATGTCCAGCGCATGAAAAATGACAGACTTCCACGCCAAATGCTGTACAGCGAAGTGAGCACAGGTAAAAGGCCACGAGGTGCCCCTCTCAAACGTTATAAGGATCAGTACAAGAAAAATCTGAAAAACTTGAACTTCGATCCGAGTAACTGGTCCACAATAGCAGAAGACCCAAGTCGCTGGCGCTCAGTCACTCAAATGCTCTTCAAAGCTTTGAGCTGGAACGTCGAAGAATGGAGGATGACAAACGCCGGAGACGTAAACTCCTCCAGGTTCAGCCACTTCCTCCACCTTCCATCAGCTGTAACGTCTGTGGCCGCCTGTTCCACGCTAGGATTGGATTGCTAAGCCATCAACGACACTTCCGCGCCTGAACCGTGACAAAGGAAATCTCAGGAGAGAAATGAAAACTCGGATACGAGTATCAGCCGACGACGACGAGTTATTGGATCTACATCTTGTGGTCTCGTAATAATATTAATATGTGAACATCGAAACTGAGGTACCGATTTTTAACATTAATTATACAAGGAGGTCCATACAAGGCGTGTAAGTAGGCTGTTTAGGTTTTTATGTTGGTGACGCCATGAAGCGCTCTATATGAAAATCACTGACTGTGCTGTGTGCAGCCTGTGGCTGGTTTGCATTGTTGGAATTTGCTATTGTAGTGTTGGGCAGTTGGCTGTTAAAAGTGCGTAGCGTTGCGTAGTTGGAGGTGAGCCGCCAGCAGTGGTAGATGTGGGGAGAGAGATGGCGGAGTTTTGAGATCGGATGATCTGGACGTGTGTCCATCAGAGAGATAACTTTGTAAGACTGGATGTCATGAATATATTTTATGACTTTTGAACACTATTAAGGTAAATACATTGTTTGTTCTATATCAAAATCTTTCATTTGCTAACCATGCCTATCAGTAGTTAGTGCCTTCAGTAGTTAGAATCTTTTATTCAGCTGGCAGTATTGCCGCACGCTGTATTGCAGTAGTTTGAGTAACGAAGATTTTTGTGAGGTAAGTGATTCATGAAAGGTATAGGTTATTGTTAGTCAGGGCCATTCTTTTGTAGGGATTTTTGAAAGTCAGATTGCGTTGCGCTAAGAAATATTGTGTGTCAGTTTAAGCACAGTCATTTATAATTTTTCTAAGGGGAAGTTTCATATATCGACTCTTAGCCGAGGACACCTCACTGGAATCTTCTGATTTTTTCTTGTAGTTTGTGTAATTGGTGTAGCTATTGTTTATTGGTAGCGCGTAATTATAGAGAGAATTTCCTATGTAATTGCAGTTTTTCATTGTTGTACAGTAAAACAGTTGTGGCATGCATGTAGATTTGCACCAAGTATTTCGCAGCTGCGCTTGCAATTAACGAGATATTATTTTCAGTGCTATGTTAATGTGTTTTCTTATTTTTGCTATTCAAAGTGTGCTTTTCTTGTTATCGTGTGAAATACGTGATAATTATGGCGTGTGAAAAACGTAACACTAGGCTCCAAAGTAAATTGAGAAATGATAGTGACGACGAGCGTAGCTTATCAGCACCACTGTGTAATGAATTAACAGACGTTCACAGTAGCAATCTGGTAATTGTGCATAGGGAAATGGAGCGGGCGGCAAATAATGGTGTAGACAGTGAAACAATTAGTGAACAGGGAAGCATTATCGATCGATCGGTCGGAAACAGCTCGCTTCAGGAATCCGAAATGACAGGACACAATCTTGCAAATGCTGTAGATTCAGGTTTTGCGTCCTCACCGTTTTCTCAAATAAGTCAAGACACATTTTCTGCTTTTCAAAATGCGAACAATGCCGGTCCAAATGCACTGCCGAATAGCACTGAGGAACATGTTTCAGACACCAGTGCATTGTTATTACAATTAATGCAACAAATGGGACAAAAGCTTCAAAAGTTAGACACAATGGAACAAAATCTTCAAAAGTTATACATGATGGAACAAAATCAGAGACAAACACAGCAACAGCTTCAAAAGTTAGACTCAATGGAACAAACGCTTGAACAAATACGTGAAGGTTTAACTGCTGAGTTACTTAAAATCGAATCGAAATGTCAAAAAGACTGTAATGACGTAAAAACACAAATTTGTGAGCATTTTCAACCTATTTTTTCGCGTCATGAAAATGCATTACAAAATCACGAAGCAGCCATAAAAGAACTGCAAACTGTTGTTAATGAAAATCACGACACCTTGCAAGCTAAAATTGACTCAGTTGCATCTACCGATTCGGTTACGCAACTTGCAAAAACTCAGGAAAACTTAAAGGACACAGTAGATACGATTTCAACACAAATGGACACTCTGAAACTTGGTTCAGAAAAACACACTGACGAAATCAGTTCACTATCGGAGAAAGTAGCCGAAATTTCGGATCAGTTCACTAACTTATCTACAAAGGTAGATGATGATCTGAATGACACAAGACCCGTAGCCTTCACTGACACAGAAGAGTATGAACAAATTAGAAAATTCAAACAACATCAAATCAATACACTGTACAAAAGAGAAATCCGGGAAGTACAAGATCAGTTGACACAGGAAATACAAGAATTACATATTTCAGAGGACACTCGCGCTCCAATACGGAAAGAGGGACATAGAAATACGGAAGAGCCACAAAATAATAACACAGGGCACTTCGGAAATTATGAAAGGAATTGGCAAGGTACACCGAATTTTGAGATGGAGCCGCCGAAACGAAGTAGCAGTGACCGATATTCGACTCGCCGACATGATGATTTTGACTATAAGCTGTTCATTACTGTTCATTACTACACGAAAATTCAAAACATTTAAGAATTCTGTCAACGACATTCATCCACAAGCATGGCTCCATCAATTCTCTCATTGTTTTCCTCCCAACTGGTCATTGGAGCACAGGTTAGAATTTATGTGTGGCTACTTAGAGAATGAACCAGCTGTAAGAATGCAATCAGTTATTCACGATTGTCACAGTGAAGGAGAATTTTATCATGCCTTCCTCTCAGAATATTGGTCTCAAGCTACGCAAGACCTAGTAAAACATAGCATCATAATGATGAAACATTTCGAACAATCTGAATTTTCCAGTCTTGTCAAATATTTCGAAGACATGTTACATAAGAATCAGTATCTTTCAAACCCATACAGCCGCTCAGAACTCATCCGCATTTGCTTAATCAAATTGCCTGAGCATTTGCGACATATTATTTTGGCAGGACGCTGCAAAGACGACATTGAAGCTTTTCAGGGACTCTTACAAGAATTGGAAATTGACACTGACAATCGCGGGCCGCGAAAACGGGAACACAACAATTACAGGTCACATCCGTCACAATTCCGCGATGACAGAAATAATAACTGGACACGACAAGGCTATTCTTACAACGCAAATCGTGACCAAAACAGACACCACCCGTATGACAACCGTTGGCAGAATAATAGTCACAGAGAAAGATCGCATTTCCGTAGTAATGAATATGACAGAGATAACCATAGAAACAGACAATATGGGAACCAAAACAATTATCATCAAGGGAGACAGAATAACTTCAGACGTACCAGTTCAGCGCGCAATTAAGATTCAGGGAGAAATTCTCCACTGCGTGACTGACAAGAAAGAAATTATGGACTCTACCGACATGACGACAGACGATATAATCGTAACGACAGACCTGAATTGCATCAGAACTGGCGGGATTGAAACAGGGCAGGGCCCTCTCGAGAAGGTGAATTTGTAGAAGTTAGGTCTCCTAATCCCAATAACGACTGACTCGCACCGCAGGCAGCCACGTGCGCTGGCTAGCCAGAGAAAAATAACATAGACTCTAACCACGAGAAAAATTTTAGCATTCCTTACCGACGTATCATCATCATCAGTTATCTGCTATATTAGCAGGTCCTTTGCCTCTCCATTTTCTGCGATCCATTGCTTCCTTCTTAAGGCTGCTGTATGTTGTACCGTCCATCATGTCATCCAGTATCTGGAATCTCTTCCTTCCTCGCTTCCTTTTCCCTTCTACATAACCTTCTAAAACTGTTTTTATCAGTCCGTCATTCTTTCTTAATATATGCCCAATCCAATTTCTTTTTCTTCTCATTATTACATCTAGTAACTGCCTTTTCTCTCCCACTCTTCTCAGTACCTCTTCATTTTTTACTCTGTCCATCCAACTTATTCTTTCCATCTTCCGCCATGTCCAGATCTCAAAAGCCTCCAGCCTTTCTCTGTCTTTTTTCGTCATAGTCCATGTTTCAGCGCCATAGAGAAGAACACTCCATACAAGACATTTTATGAGTCTCTTTCTGAATTCTCTGTCCAGACCGCTGCAGAAGATTCTCCTTTTCTTATAAAACGCCTCTTTTGCCATTGCTATCCTTGTTTTAATTTCTGTGGTGCACTTCCAGTCGGTGTCTATCCTGCTTCCAAGATACTTAAAATTTTGCACCTGTTCTAGTGTTTCTCCATTCAGCACAATTTTTATTTCCTTATTTCCTCCTATTGCCAATACTTTTGTTTTATTTGTGTTAATTTTCATTCCATATTTTTTCCGTTAGTTGCAATGGTGTGCACCAAATCCTGTAATTCTTTTTCCCCTGTGGCTAGAAGGACCATGTCATCAACAAATCTCAAGCACCCTACTCTTCTTCCTCCAATTTCTACTCCGTTGTCATCTAATGAGCATTGGTCAATCATATTTTCCAAGTACAGGTTGAAAAGAGTAGGTGATAAACAGCATCCTTGTCTTACTCCTTTTCCTAGTCTGATCCAGTTTGTACTTTCTCCTCTCACTTTAACTGAAACTTTTTGATTAAGGTACGATGAGTTTATAAGTCTTCTGGTTTTCCGGTCCACTCTCTTTTCCCTCATAATAGTCGCCAGCTTGTCCCAAACCACATTGTCAAATGCCTTTTCTAAATCGATGAAGCACATATATAGGTCTCTTCCTTTTTCAATAAACCTTTCTCCTAAGATTCGTAGGAGCCCTATTGCATCTCTGGTGCCCGTATTCCGTCTAAAGCCAAACTGCTCCTCACCGAGATTCTCCTCTATTACTTTTTCAAGTCTTTTATTAATTATTCTTAACATCATTTTGGCTGCATGTGAAATGAGGCTGATTGTCCTGTGCTCGCTGCATTTCTTGGTTCCTTGTTTTTTCGGTAATGGAATCATTACTGTTGTCAAAAAGTCCTCAGGCCATTCACCACTGTCATATATTTTATTAAATAACCTCAATATTTCTCTTATTCCATTGTGGTTCAAGCATTTTAGTATTTCTCCCGGTATTGTATCTGTACCTACTGCTTTGCCATTTTTCATTGCAGCAATGGCAGACTTTACTTCTTCCATTATGATGGTCGGTCCTTTCTCTTCATCACTTACACTGTTGTGTGATTCAAGTTCCAGAGTTTCTGTTTTGCTATTTGTGTCATATAGCTCTTTCATATATTCTTCCCACCTCTGGAGGACATCGTCACGATCTTTGTACACTAACTCTTCGTCTTTACTCAAAATTTCCATAGTAGCACTTCCTGCTCTGTTTTGTTCCCATGTCATAGTCTTTACTCTGTTGTATAGTAAGTCGTATCTTCCCTTCCTGTCCAGTTCTTCAATTTCATCACATTCCTCTTTTAGCCATTTTTTCCTAGCCTGCTCTGTTTCTCTTCGCAGTTCGTTATTTAACCTTCGGTATATCTTTCTTGCATCTTCAGTGTTCTTGTTTTTCAACTTTCTTCTCTCCTCCATCTTGGATATCATTTCTTGTGTGACCCATGTTTTTTTTTACCTTTTCCCTTTTACATATCCTATATTTTGCTGTCCTGCTTTAATGATTCCTTCTTTCAGCATATTCCAGTACTCGTTGGCATTATCAAGTGCTTCTTTGTCTCGTAATGTGTTTAGAAAGTCCCGAGGCAGCATTTCTGTAATTTGTTCTTTGTTGGACCTTATCTTCTCTAGATCCCACTTCTTCACCATTGTCGCCTTTTTCAGTTTTTTCATTCTTATTTCTATTTCTGCCATAAGTAAGTTGTGGTCACTATTAATATCTGCACCTGGTAATGTGTGCACCTTCTTGATTCCGTTCCTGTATCTTTCTTCTACCAGTATAAAATCGATTTGGTTTCTATATTTATCCCCTGGTGATTTCCAAATGTAGAGCCTCCTCTTATGGTTCTTGAACCATGTGTTTGCCACTATCAACTGCCTTTCCCTGCAGAAGTCAATTAACCATTCACCTCCATCATTTCTCTTTCCAAGACCATGACTGCCTACTATGTTTCCCTCTTTCCCTTCTCCCACAATGGCGTTCTAGTCTCCCATTACTATTTTGCAGCATTTTTTATTTTCGTCCATTATTCTCTCTATTACATTGTACGTTTCCTCTACAATTTGGTCATCATGTTCTGAAGTTGGCATATACACCTGGACAATCAGTAAATCTTTTTGTGCTCCTTTCAGCCTTACACCAATAACCCGGTCATTTGCATAGTCTACATATTCCACACATTTAGCCAATTCCTTTGTCATAATCGTTCCTACTCCATTAATTCCTTTTACTTCTCCTCCTGAGTAGTAGAATACATATTCATCTGACTGCAACTCTCCATGTCCATTCCATCTTACCTCAGCAACTCCTACGAGGTCCATATGATTCTTTTCCATCTCTCTTTTAAGGTTTTCTAGTTTTCCTGCTTGTAGCAGAGTTCTGACATCCCAGGTGATTAATTTTGTACTTAAAACATTTATTTTTAAAGATTTTTGAATTACAATGATACAAAGGTTTTCTGTGTTACATTTCATTCCATTGCTGTATTCTGTAACACCTGAGGGTATAATTACATTAATCCTCAGGGGGGTACATGCTTACTTTGTGTACCATGTGTGTGGCAAGCACAAGGAGCCCTAGCTAATATGGTATTTGCTTATACAACTTTACACATCGGTACCATATTTCTCTAACAGATAATTACACAGCTATCTGATCATTTAACTGAGAGAGACAAACATTTTTTTTACTACTTCAGTGACAGATGTTCACGTAATTACACAGTTGGATAACTTCACACTTATGAAATTGTATTTTGTCTGTACTTTGTGAACTGTTCATATTTTTTCAGAACCATTGTGATACTATGAGAGCTTTGAATAATGTATTTGGTATGGGATCATGATTTTTAAAGTACATTTGAGATAGATGACACTATTGAAATGAGCAGAGAATTTTTTTAGGTTTTAAAATTATTGCAGAAAGCTACGACATTTTTGAGATTTTACTGAGTTGTTATGATATTATTACGACGACAATGCGTATTATGCTGTTGAGGTATGTTTATGATCAATAAATTGATGCTACCGTATATGAGGAATGTGATTACATGTTTATATATATATACGAATAATGAGAAGAAGTTAGGGACTCTGGTTTGTGCAAACGGATGTTGGAAACCAAGAATTGTACTTTAAGAGTTATGAAATGTGTGTAGATGCGTGAATGTATCACAATGCCAGCGAAAATTTTTTGGACACTGTTATATTTATAGGATTATGTTTCCACACATTTGAAACGCAAATTCTCGACCTCGAAATTATATTTGTATCAAACTGTCACTGTAGCGGAAACTTCTGTTGTAAATTTCGTTAAGAATGTTAAGTGACCTTGACGTAATGTGTTGTGGGCGCCCAGCTCAGCGATAGTCGCCTGAAAAAAGAAAGCCATTAGGTGGAGAAAAAAAGAGGCCATTATTCTCTTTTATGGACATATCTTTGTAGAAAGCAATGCAAATACGACATGCTCAAACTTGAAAACATATGATTACACACTGGAGCTCTTAATTTATGATATTTACTAAAATGCCTAATGAAATGATGAGAAACATTTTTACATCTATTGTCTTTCTAGTTGAGAGATTTTTTTTACTGCCTTTGGAGACGCCATTTGCCTAGTGAATGACGTTTCATGCCTTCCTTTATATATATTTATTTGCTCGTTTTGTTTAATATCTAGTTTCTAGCTGCACTGCAGCATTGGTTAAAATAAATTTTAATAGATGTACTAATGTAAATATTTTCTGTCTACAGATCCATTAAACAATAATTTTATGATCTACTTCCAAAAAAACGAGGGAGCACAAAAAGACATTTCTCTTCACAGGAATTCCATAAATAATTTTTTAACGATTTGGTAACTTGTTTGCTAGAGTAAGTTATCGTGATGCATCACTCTAGTGTTAAGATGTGCCATAGGTATTAGACATGGCCATCTTTACTGTAATATTTTTTCTGCTTGAGCTTTGTCATGTTTTGGTATTAGTTATAGCATTTGCTGCTGCTGTTTTCCAGGCAGAGTGCTACTAAATTTCACTTTGTATTGCTCTGTTAAGCCAGTTTTACTACTGATTTATTTTTCTTGTTTGCTGCACCGTGCCCTGTATTAGTTGCAATGTTGCATTTGCTTTGCTAATTTAGATATACTGCTGCTTGCTTTGCCAATTTGCATTTTTTGTCATTGCTGTTTGTGTTAATTGTTTAGTGCTGCTGCATTGCCTCATACCTTAGTATATATATTGAGCTCAGTAGATTTAAGTTAGCTTAAGAGGAGATAGACTATATAAGAAACTATGAAGAATAGGGAAAGAATGCATTGAGAAGTTATATGAAAAAGATTTCGGCAAAAATGAGTATTGTACAATGAGAAAAATTGATTTAGAAATAGGATATGAACAAAACAGTAGGGTTTAGGGACAACAGGTATAGATAAGACTTTTTGGGAATAATGATGAATGAAAGGAGATATCCAAGAAGTAAAAGTTTTGTTTGCAAAATACTGCAGTAAAACAAACCCTGTCCTGTCCTTTTGTGTTATTCCACTATGTGTCTGTGTACCTTGTGTATTTGTGTTCTTCCTGTCTTTATGTGTTTATCTGATAAGACTTATGTTGGAGAATTTTTCTAATACTCAGCTACATTCACCATGATGAGGAATACTGTTATCCTCAAATATAATTTGCATTAATAATATGTTATTTACTTTGTAAAGATGTTTAGACATCATTAACTCTGTTCTGTTTCAGAGCTCATGTGTGAAATAAATGTTTAAAAAACCACTCTCGTTATTTTATTTATTTACTTATGTCATAATTTCTGTAACACTGATGTATATGTTTATGTCTATTTTTTTGTAAAGCCTGTATTACTACAATTGTTATCTGTACTATTATGTTCCTTGATAATGTATTTTGTACCTTTGTAATTGTATTCTTATGTTGTAAATTCATAATTGTATAGACACCAGTTCTTCAAATTAAGTTACATTTCACTGCACACATTTCTGTTGGTCATAGTAATGCACAATATATGAGAAGTTTGGACTGTTAGTGTTTGCACGTGTGTTAATAATTCAGCAAGGGACTGGATAACAGCACTGCTGGTTCTAAGCACATACCAAAAAAATTTTTTGTGAGTGCACAAGTGGTGGCTCATGGACTTGCTATATCGTCCACAAGACTCTTTGATGGTGATTGTGCAACAGCTCAGTCGCAACAGATGGTTGCTGGCCGTCTCTTCAAGGACTACAGTGGGTCTGCATCTTTGATGGCCCACCAATACCATTATTTCTACAAGGACTGCAGTGGGTCTGCACCTCTGGTGGCCCACCAATACCATAATCTCTACCAGGGCTACAGTGGGTCTGCTCTGTGATGACCTACCTACCAATTTTCTTCGACTGACTCTGCTGTGGGTTTGCTCTGTTGTGGCTCATAACCTGTCTGCATGTCAAGAGTCAACATTGTCTTTCCGTTGGAAGGACAGCACTACTTCTTCAAGACTGCATGGACATCCACTACTTCCGTGTGCATTTTCTTTTACTGCTCAGACTTTGAGAAAAAAAAACACTGCAATTTTACTGTGATGAATGATCTGGACTGTCTTTATGGACTGTGAGAAAATTTTAGCTTTTGACCAACATTGTATCAATAAGTGTGTGCATTTGATATCTTTGTTATTGTAATTATAAAATTTTTTTCAAATCTGTATTGGCCATGGCCCAAAACAACTTATAAAAATTTTTTGTGGGGAGCATGGGGGCTATGTAAGTAGGCTGTTTAGGTTTTTATGTTGGTAACGCCATGTTGCACTCTATATGAAAATCACTGACTGTGCTGTGTGCAGCCTGTGGCTGGTTTGCATTGTTGGAATTTGCTATTGTAGTGTTGGGCAGTTGACTGTTAACAGCGCGTAGCGTTCCACAGTTGGAGGTGAGCCGCCAGCAGTGGTGGATGTGGGGAGAGAGATGGCGGAGTTTTGAGAGCGGATGATCTGGACGTGTGTCCATCAGAGAGAGTAAATTTGTAAGACTGGATGTCATGAATATATTTTATGACTTTTGAACACTATTAAGGTAAATACATTGTTTGTTCTCTATCAAAATCTTTCATTTGATGACTATGCCTATCAGTAATTAGTGCCTTCAGTAGTTAGAATCTTTTATTCAGCTGGCAGTATTGGCGCACGCTGTATTTCAGTAGTTTGAGTAACGAAGATTTTTGTGAGGTAAGTGATTCATGAAAGGTATAGGTTATTGTTAATCAGGGCCATTCTTTTGTAGGGATTTTTGAAAGTCAGATTGCGTTGCGCTAAAAAATATTGTGTGCCAGTTTAAGCACAGTCATTTATAGTTTTTCTAAGGGGACGTTTCAGGTGCTCTTCCATAGGGTTGAACACACACACAATCGATTTGCACGTAACCGTTAAGAGATGTAAAAACAAATAGACGTACCAAAATGAGAAAGTTTCTTCTGTATCTCACACTGCTATCATCTTCTACAGTGCGTACCTATAGGGTGTTATGGTAGAAATAGCGCACGAAACTCGCAACGTTTCGTGAAGTCGCATTCCAGGGACGTTCACGTTTAAATGTTTCAGATGTTTCATTTGCAGTAACACACACATATCGGGTAACTACAATACCACAGTTGCTAGGTTTTTGAAGATGTCAGCAGTGGAAAACAAAACACGGAAACACCAAAGTCTTCGGGGGCAACACTGACTGTACATAACGCTGTGTATTAGCGTCATTTTCTGCTTACTTCTTGTCTGAGAGTGAGCGGGAATAACTTTGTGTTCATTTGCCGCCGTTGCCACAAAATTTGAAGTAAGTTCTTAATTTTCAGTTGTTCATTTTGAATGGATGACTTCTCTTATTACTATATCTGTTGTAAGCCACGCCTCGAAGAAGAGCAGTTAATGGATGGGACTGAAAAATAAAGAGATAGGCAGAGATACAACTTTTCCATGGACAATGTAACAGGAGTACTGTGGTCTTTGATTGCGATACTTCTATTGTTATTCTGAAGGATACATCTAAATAAGTACTGAACGTAATTCCAAATAATTTTGAGAGTTATGATTGCGGTTTGTTAAATTCACAGTGTAGATTTTGTATAGCAAAATATTTAGCATCTGAGGTTGCTTTACGTGATACAACAGTATTCTCATAGTGTTGCCATAAAGTGATGATTAATTTGCGCCGTTAACACAATTTTTCGACGCACTGCCTCAAGGACGTATTTCTAATGATCGAACAATTAATGAGAAGTCAAAGACTATTTCAATAATATTTAAAGCTACAATGCAGCAGTTGCTATAGTCAGTTCTGACCCTACAATTTTACCCTAACAGTTCCCTCTGTTACCATGAAAGATATACCCTGATGCCTTAACTCACAGCCTGCCATCCTGTCTCTCCTTGTCACTGTTTTCCAAACTTCCTTTCTCCGTCACTTCTGCGGAGAACCTGTTCTTTCCCTGTATTATCAATCCGTGTAATTGTTAACTTCCTCCTATAGTACCGCATCTCAACGCTTCTTCTTTCTTATTTTACATTTTTTACTCAGTCCTTGATTCGCTATCATAAAATGTCGTGCTCCAAACGTGCATTCTCAGAAATTTCTTCCTCACATTAGGGGCTCTGTCTGAGACTATTACACTTCTTTTCGGCAGGACCTCCCTCCCTGACTTTGCTAGGCTGCTTTTTATGTACTTCTTGCTTCGACCGTAGTGCGTTATTTTATTTTCAACTTAGCAGAATTCCTTCACTTCGTCTCTTCCTGGTCGCAAATATGAATGTTCAGTTCGTTGTTAATCTCATTTCACCTACTGCTTATTACTTTAGTTTTCGTTCGATTACTCTCGATCCATGTTCTGTAGTCCTTAGACGGTTCATTTCATTCAGCAGGTCACGTAATTCTTTATCACGTTCACTGAGGGTAGCAATTTCATCAGCGACTTAACACTGAAAACTCCTTTCACCCTCAATTTTAATTCCGCTCTCAATATTTTTTTCTTTTTTACTTCAGTCATTGATTCTTTGACGAATAGACTGAACAGTAGGGGCAAAAGAGTGCATTCCTGTCTTACACCAGTATTAATCGAAGCACTTCATCTTGTTCTTCCAATCTTGCTGTTCCCTCTTGGTTCTTGTACATTTTGTATACTACCCGTTTTTCCCTGCAGCTTACCCCTACTTTTTTCAGAATTTCGAACACCTTGCACTATATTAAATCATCTGCTTTTAACAGTGTAATTCCCTTTGCAGTTGTAAAGAGCACGCACTTGCTTTTCATTTCACAGAAGGTAGTTTTGACTTTTCTATTATGCTGAATCAGTCCTTCCGGCGACCATTTATTTTTCTATTTCTTCACATTTTTCCTGCAATAGTTTCGCCTTGGCTTCCGCACATTTACTAATTATTTCATTCCTAACTGTCTTATATCACTGTATCTCTGTCTTTTCCTGAAAATATTTGTTTTTCTTCTTTTGTGTATCAACTGAAATATTTCTTCATTAGCTCAACGTTTCTCCGTTAATTTTCACTACACTTGTTTGTTTAACTTCTGTGACTTCTCTTTTTAGAGATGGCCATTCCTCTTCCAATAAACTGCCTGCTGTTGCTATCGCAGCATCTACAGCCTTAGAGAACATCAAACGCACTGCATGATTCCTCATTTCTTCACTATCCCTCTTCCATCCACATTGATTCTTTCGGACAGTTCTCTTAAACGTAGGCCTGTTCATAATTTCTAAGTTGTTATCCGAGACTGTATCTATTGCTGTGTACGCCTTACAATCCAGTATCTAATTTCGGACTCTCTTTCTGATAATGATGTAATCCAACAGGAATGTTCTCTTGTCTCCAGGTCTTTCGCAAGTATACGACCTCCTTTTGCGATTCTTGAATAGTGTTTTCTCTGTTACTAGCTGAAATTTGTAGAATTCAGTTGGTCTTTCTCCTGTCTCTTTCCTGTCACCGAGCCCATATTCTCCCGTATCTCCCCGTATCTCTGACTTCTATTCCCTTCCCTAAAACTGCGTTCCAATCTCCCATGGTTATTAGATTATCGCCTCTCTTTACGTACGGAATTACCTGTTCAGTATCTTCTCATACTTACCATATCTCTTCATCTTTTGCTTGTTACATTAGAAAATACAGTATAACTGAACTATTGCTGTTGGCGTTGATTTGCTGTTGATTCTGATGAGATCAACGCTACCACTGAGATATTCGCAGTAACTCACTCTCTGCCCTACCTTCATATACCCGACGAATACTACTCCGCTATTCCTTAAAAAAACATTATAACACACAGATTTCAACAGCGTACCTGTGATCTCTTAGTCACGTTTCAATCGCATCTGTTTTTATAGTGCTGATAATGAGTTACCATGATAATTTCTAATTACCTAGCGTTATCTACCACAATTTGACTAATTCTGGTATTCCGAGAATTACTTTCAAGAAGCCAGTAAGTTTTCACATTGTTCGTTGTTCCGTGCTTGATCCAGTATTCATATACACCTTAACTGCATAACTGTAGGCCTGGCGTTTCCATTTCTACCTTTCTTCAGATATCATAAAAATGCTATATTCTAGGCCTTTCAGCTTTTATTTAGGTTTTTACACGCAGTCAGACATGAAATTCAAAATGTTTCACACATTTTCACAAGCTATATAATCGAACTTTTTAGAGACGTATATTTTTGGTCTTCCGTCTTTCCACCTTTCAGTATTAGCGAAGACCAACTCACATGAACCGCTATGAAAACGTTGTGCCTACTGATTAAATATTGCTGAACGCTGACCATTTTCACCATGCGGAATAATAGACTTCCGAAATATTTTCTTTAGTGTGTTGTTCAAACTGTGTGCAAACGGTACGGTACTTTTGCTTCTCTTAATTTCTGTTCCAGCGTATACTTTTCCTCTTCGAAACACTAACTCGTCACTCAATTGAAAGTCAGACTCTTCATCGACGTCAAGACGCTACGTTCCCTTAGAATTCATAGTAGGGACTACATAATACATAACTCAGTAGTTCAGTGGGTAAGTGCCACACTGAAATTCCGAAAGTTTGAAGCTCTGTCCCTAACCGGTGCGGGGATTTTATTTTCTGTCATGTATCATTCCTGTCACCTCTGGCAACGATTTGTCAATGTGAAAAGAACCTAGTTGGACCATGGTTAGGAGTCCATATTAAAAATCAGTTCCCCCTGCAACTGGTTGGCAAAATCGGTTTAGTGGTCGGAGGAAGGCGGGGAACACCACCACCAAGAAGACTATGCATAGTAAAGAAAGAACTGCGATGTTCAAACCAATCTTCGACTAGTGGACGGTTCAAATGATCGCATCACATTATAATGTGGACCACTGTTCGGCCGTCGTTGCGTGTGACCTTCATCAGGAGCCTGCGTTCCCATTTATTAAACAGTTATGTAACAAAATTGGAGCTCTTGTGAGCATTAAGACATGATCCAACGAAAATTGTTGCGCCTGAGGTTCACAGTAGGTGTACAACTGCACGTCTGACTGCCTTCTCCTGAAGACGGTCAGGAACCAACGTGGTGGTTTTGTGACGTGAGCGGACACGCGAAACAGCCAGTTGGCGTTAAATATACGCGCTTGTAGCAGAGACAGTGCCAACAGCCGACCTCCGCGTCATTAAAAAAAGAACAGCGCGCAGTTCTCAGCGGAATTCACACTCGAGAGCCAGGGTTGGCGCGAGAGCCGCGCCCGTCAGCCGCCAACTCCGACTCTGTACTCCCCGATCAGCACTGCAGCATCCTCGGAGGACACCAGGCTAACGAAGATGAAGTAATTATGATCTCCAACGACAGATCTGATTTTTATACGATATTTACAGAATTTGTCGGGGGATCATTGTGAAGTCATCAGAGACAAGTTGTCCTAATTTACATTGTGCTTATTGCCAAGTGCAGTGAACATTCCATAATTCCTATATGTACTGCATTAAAGGCGGCAGATAGAGCTATATATTTATTTATTTAGTTATTTATTTTGGAGCGGTTGTGTGTTTTTTCGCTTTCAAGTGAGAGTGTAGCTCCTTGGTTTCAATTCATAGTTGGTAACATCCGGCCGCCACCTAGAGCGGTGCCTGCAACCTTTAAAAGAAATACTGCAGCGTGGTGCCAAAATACAATCTGAGACAAAGAAACTGCGCACCATGTTGGAGGAGTTATCCGAATGGAAGTGAAGACAGTAGATGGGATGTACAAATACAGAAAAACAAATTATTATAATTTCAGAAAAATGGGATGATTTATTCGAGAAAAAGAGCTTCATAAATGGAGGAAGTCACTAACGTATTGCCGGCAACGGTAGCCGAGCGGTTCTAGGCGCCGTTAAAATTGCTAAACCAAGAAGAAATACGGATGATAAACGGGTAGCCGGCCGCGGTGGTCTAGCAGTTCTAGGCGCGCAGTCCGGAACCGCGCGACCACTACGGTCGCAGGTTCGAATTCTGCCTCGGGCATAAATGTGTGTGATGTCCTTAGGTTAGTTAGGTTTAAGTAGTTCTAAGTTCTGGGGGACTGATGACCTCAGATGTTAAGTCCCATAGTGCTCAGAGCCATTTTTTGTCAGACGGTGAAAATAGGAAATTAATAAAAACGTTTTCTTGGTGTGTTGCTTCGCGACACTGTAAAATAACTGTCACCGAATAAAACCAACGCTTCGGCAACGATTACAGTGACTTCCTAGACTCCAGACTCAAATGAAGGCCACTTTAGGCGTGCCGAACTTTTCATTTAACGGCAGTTGTTGTACAGTACGAAGCAGCACTAAACAGTGAAAATCTTTGCTATGCAACTCTGGCCGCAGAAGCTTGCGCACTTAGTTCACATAATTAGTAAATTAGCCAACAACGTATTCTCCATCTACGAAAGCTTTTTATTGCGCTCCCGCCAATTCTTCCATGATTCTCTGTGGTATTAGACCTCCAACTTTATACCTTCAAGAACGACTGCTGCCTAAGGTATTATTCAATACTCAGTGCTCGCTGGCCGCGGTGACAAAGCGGTTCTAGACGCTTCAATCCGGAACCGCGCGAATGCTACGGTCACAGGTTCGAATCCTGCCTCGGGCATGGACGTGTGTGATATCCTTAGATTAGTTAGGTTTACTTAGTTCTAAGTTCTAGGGGACTGATGACCTCAGATGTTAAGTCCCATAGTGCTCAGAGCCATTTGAACCATTTTGAACTCAGTGCTCCTATGTCGATAGCGAAGTGCGCGTTCCAGGCATGCGTCCCCGCGGAGGTTCTGGTGACGTCAGAGCTTGGCGACAGACGTGTCCTTGTGGCTTAGCGAGCCAAGGCCGTGGCTGATAGCGTCGTATTGGGGCAGGTCAAGGGTCAGACTGCGGCGCCGGAAGGGGGACACAGGGAGCTGGAGCGTGCCCGTAGTCTACATATCTCTCTCCGTACCCTGCAAGTCACTGTCCAGCAGGCAACATCTGCTCTCACTTTTACCCGTTCCATTCAGAGAAGAGGGTGTGGAAATGCTTTTCACGGCCTTAAAAATTCACGCTGGTCACTTTGGAGTGCCGTAGATGGCGCAGAACTTGAACCAGGCTCTTATGCCACTCTCCATCGCTGCCGTTGGGCAAGGTAGTGAAGCGGAGTGTGTGTTCCAGTCGGTTGTACGTAAACGGCGCAGTAAATGACAGTTGCAATCGACAAGGAACGGAGACGGGTACCACTCATTGTCAGTGATAATCTATTTCAAGTCTGACAGGAAATCCTGCTGAAGTTCCATGTCAACCAGCTTCTGAGCGAACATTGCGAAGAGAATGGCATCCGATGGGCATTTGGAGAGGGGCACCTCGGAACGGCCGTTGCTCGTAGCGGTTCGTGAAGCACCATGTCCTCAGTGGGCCAAACAACACAGAAACTGGGCTGTAGCTGACTATAGTGTGATTCGACAAGTCGCGATTTTCCCTCTTTACAAATGCTGCAAACCGTCGAGTGCACAATGGATTTCATTAACTTAAATTTTTTTCTGCAATATCAACTTTCATTTGTTTTCTCAGACCGTCCTCTCTCGTCACAGAGTCTAATCATGTAGGCCATTTGCTTTAATGCACGATTGCTTGTTCTATTTATTTTTTTTTTTTCAAACAGGTCTTGATAGCTCTCAATTGAGGTTGAAACTTGGGCCCTTGTTCAGCTAGAAGGTTTAGGATTCAAATATCAGTCCGGCCATCCTGATTTGGCGTTTTCGGGAAAAACTATGTCATTACAGCTGAATACTGTATTGGTTTCTCCAGTCATTACTGGTTTCTCCAATCATTTACTTCGTCCATTTTCATACAACTCTGTACGCGAGTGGTCAACGTGACAGACTCTCACTTCGGGGACCAGGGTTCGATTCCCTGTACCGCCGAGGATTTTTCCGTGGATGGAAGGCTGGACCAGGGCGCGCTCAGCGTCATGATGGCAGCTGAGTATCTACCAAATTCAGAGGTAGCGGCTCCATGATCTAAATATCGACAATGGCTGCGAGTGCAGTGTGCTGACCCCATGCCCCTCCATACTGCATCCGACGGTGAATAGCTAAGAATGACGCGGCGGTCGGTCGATAATCGTGTGGTCTGCAGGGCTTGATCACGAGGTTACCCTTTTTTAAATTTCTTTATCCTGTGAATCAGTCGTAATGATAATTAGTGAAGCCATTTTTTATTTCTTCGCTGTTCATTTTTATTCCAACCCCGTCAGTTCACGTTACACATTATTATTACTCCAATACAGGTCGTAAAAGCGTTATACAAACAATGTATCTCTTGTAAGAGAGAGCAGGCCTCTCCAGCGAACAGTGTCTTCTGGAAGCAACGTTTCAATACACGTTATCTCCTAAGACGACGAACAGGAAACTCTTTTAAATTTTGCTTAAAGTCGACGCTGCCATTCCGCTGTCATTACGTTTTTCGTAACTGCACCTGTATGATGGTTCCTATGCATCCTCTCGCCCAGTATTGCTCCCACGACACAACATTTTTTACTTTTCTTACGTACTCCTCATCAGGACCAAGGTGGAGGTTTTGTTCATGTTTGCTTGAATATACGTGTATTTATTTCAGAATAACACTTGACTCCTAAACCGTATTGCAAATAGATGAGTCTGTAGCTTATACATTGGTCATGCACACTGATAGATAATATCTTCATAGACCACGATAAATTTAATCAAGTAAACGTTTATCCTATTAAGAATGGTCTTTCTGAACATGATGCACGGATAGTTACAGTACAGGACACAGTTCCATAAAGTAATGCCGAACAGTCCTCCAAAATGGTGGGGTTCAATTAACAATTTAAAGACGACAAATTTTAGGGAAAGCTTACAGCAATTAGACTTGGATGAGGTGTGCTGGGAACCTGACGTTAATTTAAAATACTTTATAACTTATTTCACGATACGCTTGAATATCTTTGAAAACAGTTGCCCTGAGAAAACAGTGAAATATAATTGTAAAAATACCATTGCTTGCTAAAATGATAAAAATATCTTGTAACCAGAAAAGGGAAATGTATACTATAGCAATAAAGAATAATAACCCAGAAACAGTCAAATATTATAAAACCACTGTACTTTATTAAGGAAAGTTATTAAAAAGTCCAAAAATGTGTATTATGTCTGAGATCAGCAGCTCTGATAATAAAATTAAAACAGTTTGGAATATAGTTGAAAGGGAAACAGGGTAACCAAGACTACAGGAAGACTTTATTACATCAAACCAAATGAAAAGTTAACTAACAAAAATTAAGAAATTGAAAATATTTTTATCAATCATTTTTTAAATGTCGTGGAGAAAATAGGATCCAGATGTTCATTAGAAAAGGCAAAGCTATGTGTGGAAGAGACTATGCAGTTTGTAAAAATTGAAATTCTACCCACCTCTCCTTCTGAAGTTAGGAAAATAATAAACTCACTCAAAAGTAAAAACTCACAAGGAATTGATGGCATCTCCAACAAAGTACTAAAAGCTTGTTTCCTACAGATAAGCAGGATTCTCAGCCACATACGTAACAGCTCATTGAAACAGGGCACCTTTGCTGATGCATTGAAATATTCTATTGTTAGCATTGAATAAAAGTGGAGAGAGGCCTGATACCACCAACTACCACCCAGTCTCACTTCTAATAGATTTGTCCAGAAGTCTTGAAAGAGTAATATATTCAAGAGTAGCTTCACGTGCTTGTAAAAATAAAGTACAAACAAAAGGTCAATTTAGTTTTCCAAAACACTTTTTAACAGAAAATATATATGCTTTTATTGACCAAATATTAAATGCTCTGAATTACCAAACATCACTAATTGAGATTTTCTGTGATCTCTCAAAGGCTTTTGATTGTGTGAATCTTATGCTAAGCTTAAGTATTGAGGTATGAATGGGACTATGCACAAATGGTTTCGTTCATATTTAATTGGAAGAATACAGGAGGCTGAAATTAATAGTTCACATAATATGCAAAAATCAATAGATTCCTCAAACTGGGGTGGAGTCTAATGGGTTCTCATAACGTTCAGTCATGGATCCCTCATTTCTCTTAATGTATATTAATGATGTGCCACTCTATATTCACGAGGATGCAAAGCTATTTCTTTCTGCTGATGATACAAGTATAGTAATCACATCCAACAAAGAAGAACTAGCTGAAGAAATTGTAATAATGTCTTTCAGAAAATAATTAAGTGGTTCTCTGCAAAAGGAGTCAAATTAAATTTTCATAAAACACAGTATAAACAGTTCTATGCTGTAAATGGCATGGCACCATTAATAAATATGGAATTTGATCTGAAGTCTGCAGAATATTTCAAATTTTGCATGCGTCCATTGATGATAGATTGAATTTGAAGAAACACACATTTGAATTCAGCTACTTGTGAAGTTACGGTTATTGCAGATTTTGGTGATAAACATACAAGAAAATTAGCTTGCTACGCCTATTTTCATTCACTGCTTTCGTATGGCATCATATTTTGCGGTAAACCGTTATTAAGGAAAAAGTATCCATTGCCAGAATAATAGGTGGAGCCCAGCCAATATCATCTTCCAGACTTTTATTTAAGGCACAAGGAATATCCACAGTATCTTAACAATACACATGTTCACTTACGAAATTTGTTATTAATAACCCATCCCAATTCAAAAGCAATAGGAATATGCATAACTATACTAGGAGAAAGGCAGATCTTCACTACTTAGGATTAAATCTAACTCTGACACAGAAATGGGCGAATTATGCTGCCACAAAAATCTTTCGTCATTTTCCAAAGCCTGACAGATAGCCAACCATCTTTTAAAAACAAGTTTAAAATATTTCTGAGTGACAACTCCTTTTACCCAATAGATGAATTTTTAGAAATAAATTAGTAATCTTACAACAACAAAAAGAACCTGAATTACGGCATATAAAGAAACCTATTGTTAAACTGACACTTTCCACATTATTACGAAATGTCGGATTCATCATATATGAACAAATATTAATCTAATATAATATAATCTATGAAATGGTTTCGAAAGGTAAAGAACTTCTGCAGCTAGATCCTGCGACCCTGTTACATTTCAGACGGCCATTTGCTCTCTTTTTCCAGTAAGGTTTAGAAACGTGCCTAGTGCAGCCTGTATTTTCCATCTAATCGTGTTGTGAGTCTAACAGGTTGCGGTAATGAACGAGAAGATGTGTGGTGTCGGATAAATTGGGAATACTTAAAGTGGTATATTACAATTCCCACAAAGTTCATGCAAAATTAGAAGTTTCCCAAGTAAAAACAAGAGGTACAAATGAACAGTAAAACAATTTCGGTGTTCAGAAATGTTACTGTTTTTAAAGATTATCTGGGGCTAACGGAAACAGAATATGAAAAGAGTCTTCTGGCCAAATGGAGCTACGGGAGTTATCGTGCGAGACAAGACGACAAGGCTACACACGGGGTGAGGGTCACCACAAAGAGAGAAAAATATGACTAGTGGATAAGAGAATACATCGTCTGGTAGTTCTAAAAAAGTTACAGGTCCTATGGCAAAGAAACTGTGGTTGCAGCACTTCCTGTTGGACAGAAGAGAGAAAACGGAAGCAGACCAGTTGGAAAGTAAAGACTACCACAACGATTTTCTTCATACTAGAATGATTTGTGTTGACCCAATCTTTATGTTTCGTTTCTGGTACTCATACTGACGCTACAGGGACCAGAAAAGAGACAAACAATTCTTTCTTTCTCGATTAGTGGTGGTTTATACAAAGAACACTGACATTCTTCTGCTTTGTTACGGAAAATTGTAACTATGATGACGAAAACATAGCGGTACTTGAGGGAGGATCTCATGTTTTATGACTAGTAACCTAATGTTTCGTAGAACGTCGTAGAAAAGAATAACTTCCCCTTAATAAAAATAAGTATGCTAACGAATATTTACTGTTACTGTCCGGGAGCAAGAAAAACGATTCGTGTGGAATTTACATGTATAGACGTGTCAGTACTTTTAAATGGTTTAGTCCTTCTAGCCTCCTTATCCCATAGTTCGTACCAATGAACAGTGGCTGACATCTTCGCCATCCCTTACTCATTCTTAGTAATTTGAACTAAACATCTTACAAAGTACATCATTATTTTTATAGTTATTATTCTGTTATTCAAGCATTAGATGTTTGTCTATTACGTTATTTCCTCGAGCTTTCCTGACTTCTTCCCCCTTCCAGTTTATATCTTGGAAACTAGATGGCCGTTCTTTGACTATGCACTCAGTTTATGCTTTCATTTAATTTTATTCTGTTTTAGCAATCTTAAATTCCTAATCTACAGATGTGTAATTCATTACCGTTGTCGCCGTTCTTAATTCTGTCTAATCAACAACCTTTTACTTTACCACACTGAGAAATATTATTTCTGCTGAATGAATCCTAATTTCTGTTTGTTTACTTTCGACCCATGATCAGTTTTCATATAATAAACTAGATATAGCTATCGTCTTATAAAAGTTCAATTAGGTATCTGTGTCTGCTGAACATTTAAGGCACTTATTTAACGTGCAGCATATATTTATGAATTTGTTAATTTTTTTCCTCTATATCCTAATTGTATCCATATGTAATCTCAAAGTGTAATTAATTAAGAGATGAAATTTGTTCTAATACTTCGTTACCAACAACAATTTTTGTTCTTATGATATATTTTCTCTTAAAATGCATTGTTTTTAACGATTCCACAATAGTTTCATATGACACACAGAAGCAGTGAAACATATTTTACGTCTGATAGTCCGTCAAAAAGGGGTAAACAGATGTAAACATTGGAAAAAGATCGTCCGTGTCGTGTCAATTTAACCTTTCCGGGACAGATCCTGAGCTTCGCTCGCACACTGACCGTTACGTGTCCGAGTGATACCCACGCTGCGTCGTGGAAATGTTAAGAAAATTTTTTTAAAATTAATGAACAAAGCAATTTTTTTGAAAAACAATGGAAAATATTCGAAAACAATGTGACAATAAATTGGTCATTCGTTGGTATGGACACAGTGAGTGAGAGAACTGATCACCAAGCCTATTTGGAAACGAGATCTGGTTGAACCGGATAACATGGGTGACTTATATCAGTTCCATACCCAAATTGAGATAGTGTCGGAGGTTCCTATAATGCAGTGTTTTTCAACCCCGCGGGGGTCGCAAAGCCTTGCTCAAGGGGTCGCGGTCGCAGGAGAAAGTAGTTGCAACAACTCTTTAAGCACATCACTTAAATCAGAAGTTAAAATCGCCGCTACCAGAGTTTGTTGATGAAAAAAGCAGTGTGCCCACGAAAAATTTGACATTATTCATTTTAATTTCACGACGAGCCCACTGTCACCCCCAGTCATAGCTTTAGCACCTCACTACGAATGGCGATACATTTTGTTCAATCAATCTCGTAAATGAAAGTGCTTTCTAAAACCTCATGTCATACAAACACCGGCCATTAGTGTTCGCAGGGAGTGCTTTGCAAAATAAAATGTCTTCCGTCATACTTTCATCTGCCTCAAAGCGCACAAATATAAGTAGTATAAATTAAGCACAATCCGAAACATCAGTAGATTCATCAAACTGCAAAGCAAAATGTCAACTCTTCTTTAATTTTTCGACTAACTGTTCTCGAATGACACAGACCATATCGTTTATTCTGCGTTCAGTAGTATTATCAGAAAGTGGCATGTTTTTAGCTTGTTTGCCTCTTGCTTACTTAACATAACTTCATCCATATCCAGGGCTGCTGGCAAAATAAGATTCTCTGCGTCTGTATGCAGCTTCCCTGCTTTAGCGACTTGGAATGCTACTCGGTAGGTAGCTAGTAACGCTTTCTCGTTGACACTGCATACCTAAAATCAGATAAAAAATATTGTTAAATCAGAAAAACGAATAAAAAATCATAAACATTAATACTATTTTAAATCAACAAATAACATTACTATTTTATTATCTGAATCGTAGTAGTTTGCTGCTGGTTAAGTGTTTTCAAAAAAATGTTTCTCTGCACTATGGGACTTAACACCTGAGGTCATCAGTCCCCTAGAACTTAGAACTACTTAAACCTAACTAACCTAAGGACATCACACACATCCATGCCCGAGGCAGGATTCGAACCTGCGACCGTAATGGACGCGCGGTTCCAGACTGTAGCGCCTAGAACCGCTCGGCCACTCCGGCCGCTAACTGTTTCCAGTTTCCTGTCGAAGAAATCCAACGGTTTTCCAGCTTCCTTGGAATGTTTAGTTGAGAGGTGACGCAGAAACTTTGATCGTTTCATACTTCACGTGACAACAATTCGCCGCAAATTACACATTGAGGTTTATTGTTCACGACAGTAAAACCATACTTTAGATAACTGTCGTCATAAAGTCTGTTTTTCTTTCGATTCTGATTCGCCTCCGCCACTGCCACTTGTACCAGACTTGGAGGGCTGCACAAATCTCTTAAGAAACTTATCCTTTTTATGATCGCTCAGAGTAAAGTGCCAAGACAATAAACACGTCCGTGCTTCTTGTCGTACTCGGGCAACTTATTGTAGTGACCGAAAACGCGCGACTGCGACCTCTTTTCGCATTGCACTTCATTTCTCGATCAGTGTAGTATCAATAGAAATAAAATTAAATACGTTGCATTTGAAATCGCTGACATTTATTATGGTTCTGGGGGTCGCCAGAATATTTTTACTTGGAAAGGGGTCTCGTATTCCAAAAGGTTGAAAAAGACTGCTGTAATGTATAAAATATCTCTTCTTATCCCCCAGTATTGTCATCACATTGGGGTTGGAATCATGGCGCAGAACTTGATGCTCTGGACACAGTGACAAATTGCTACACTTGTCATGTAAACAATTACGATAGGCCAATCTACCCCCAAGAGATATACTACACCAGAATCACCTAACATACACTCCTGGAAATTGAAATAAGAACACCGTGAATTCATTGTCCCAGGAAGGGGAAACTTTATTGACACATTCCTGGGGTCAGATACATCACATGATCACACTGACAGAACCACAGGCACATAGACACAGGCAACAGAGCATGCACAATGTCGGCACTAGTACAGTGTATATCCACCTTTCGCAGCAATGCAGGCTGCTATTCTCCCATGGAGACGATCGTAGAGATGCTGGATGTAGTCCTGTGGAACGGCTTGCCATGCCATTTCCACCTGGCGCCTCAGTTGGACCAGCGTTCGTGCTGGACGTGCAGACCGCGTGAGACGACGCTTCATCCAGTCCCAAACATGCTCAATGGGGGACAGATCCGGAGATCTTGCTGGCCAGGGTAGTTGACTTACACCTTCTAGAGCACGTTGGGTGGCACGGGATACATGCGGACGTGCATTGTCCTGTTGGAACAGCAAGTTCCCTTGCCGGTCTAGGAATGGTAGAACGATGGGTTCGATGACGGTTTGGATGTACCGTGCACTATTCAGTGTCCCCTCGACGATCACCAGTGGTGTACGGCCAGTGTAGGAGATCGCTCCCCACACCATGATGCCGGGTGTTGGCCTTGTGTGCCTCGGTCATATGCAGTCCTGATTGTGGCGCTCACCTGCACGGCGCCAAACACGCATACGACCATCATTGGCACCAAGGCAGAAGCGACTCTCATCGCTGAAGACGACACGTCTCCATTCGTCCCTCCATTCACGCCTGTCGCGACACCACTGGAGGCGGGGTGCACGATGTTGGGGCGTGAGCGGAAGACGGCCTAACGGTGTGCGGGACCGTAGCCCAGCTTCATGGAGACGGTTGCGAATGGTCCTCGCCGATACCCCAGGAGCAACAGTGTCCCTAATTTGCTGGGAAGTGGCGGTGCGGTCCCCTACGGCACTGCGTAGGATCCTACGGTCTTGGCGTGCATCCGTGCGTCGCTGCGGTCCGGTCCCAGGTCGACGGGCACGTGCACCTTCCGCCGACCACTGGCGACAACATCGATGTACTGTGGAGACCTCACGCCCCACGTGTTGAGCAATTCGGCGGTACGTCCACCCGGCCTCCCGCATGCCCACTATACGCCCTCGCTCAAAGTCCGTCAACTGCACATACGGTTCACGTCCACGCTGTCGCGGTATGCTACCAGTGTTAAAGACTGCGATGGAGCTCCGTATGTCACGGCAAACTGGCTGACACTGACGGCGGCGGTGCACAAATGCTGCGCAGCTAGCGCCATTCGACGGCCAACACCGCGGTTCCTGGTGTGTCCGCTGTGCCTTGCGTGTGATCATTGCTTGTACAGCCCTCTCGCAGTGTCCGGAGCAAGTATGGTGGGTCTGACACACCGGTGTCAATGTGTTCTTTTTTCCATTTCCAGGAGTGTAGTTAAGAAATCAATTCCATTTATTTCATTACGAGGCAACTACTGGAACGCTCCAATAGGTAGGAACTGTTGTGTGGCAAACCCGTATGAGTTGCTAACATCAAATATAGGATGTAACTTGAGCGATGGTGTCATTGAGCAATTCAGCCACTCGATAATTTGCTTCGGTATGACTATTAATACGTTACAAAAGTCCCGCACGAATCTCACACTCAAAGAACAGCAACATACCGACATCGGTTAAAAGATCGATTTCGACGCGCGTCGTTCTGTGAATTGTGTCCCACGAAAGGCCAGGTGTGGTGCAGCAGTGGGCAGGTTCCATATTGTCCGTCACCACGCATTCGCTCCAGAATTGTTTGAATTCGTCTGCAAGGAGGCACACATCTGTGTATATATGAAGTTTTGCATATTCCCATAAGCTAGAGATATTAAATTCCTACCAAACGCAAATTGCATAGCCATATTCTGCATACATTATGATTTTGGTTCTAAGTTTATTAGAGAATGCAGATATATCAGATAGTGAAGTGTTGTAGAGTATTGGCACCAAATCCACATATTTGTATAGGAAGATCCCTTTCTTCGTAACGAGTTAGAACTCAGCGTCATCAGAATGTACAGCTTGTGAGAGATGCATATCTTCCTGATGTATAGTTTCAGCGGGTTTCTGAAGCGCTGTTTGAATAAATATTAATCAGTTGAGGAAATGCATTGCTATATGCTTGGTAACTCTCCTCGAATAAATGATATAACTCTCCGTGTTGTTGGGTGGGGCCTAACCTGATCATTGCCCGGACCAAAACCAATGAAGTACTCAATAATGAAGTGAGCATCGTTCCTGCCCAAATTGTGGAAAAGCACTGTTATGTGATGTGGGGCTTGGAATTCAGGTTTCATTCATTGTGTGCTGCATCACGAAATTTATCAGTTAGATGACTGTGATACATGTGGAGTTGTTCACCAGTATTGCCTAATGGCAGGCCACAAGTACGATACTCAACAGGTTTACCACATTTCGACTGAACTTCCTGCAATATAGTTGGATGACTGATGCTTCCATAGATCTCGCCTGCCTCCTCTGCAAGCATTTGAAACTCAGAGAGCAAACATGTCACATGGTTTTCTCCATCGTAGACTTCAAAATAATTGAATGGTTATGATGCTAAAGGGGCTAAGTAACAAAGTGCACTTTCTTGGTAATTCAGATAAATTTTATTCAAATAATGTCAAAATAAATACGCACTGACTCCATCTTAAAACTTGCTCATTAACTTTAGGAAAGCAAATTATCATTGGCATGATCCAAAAATAACAAATAAGCACTGACTTTTCTAAATAAATTTGCACAGAAATGCTGCATGGGCTACTCCCACCAAACAAGCTTCGTAATACTTCTACCTGTAGTAATCATTTTACTGTCCAGTCGTGGCACAATTCACCGTGAAACTGTTTATGCAAATCAGGTGACGATTCCATCATACTATTTTGTATCACTGACCTCACTGAATGTGATCGTTTTGAAATCCCGATTTGGCCACTCTTTTTTCCAACACTCTTGTCAGTTCTCATCCATCTATTTCACCAAATATCCTGTTATCATAAATGTCCGTGGCGTGGTGATAGTAATCCATGATGCAAAACTTATATTAACCTGAGCTGTGTTGATCTACATCTACATGGATACTCTAAAAATCACATTTAAGCGCCTGGCATAGGGGTCATCGAACCACCTTCACAATTCTTTATTATTCCAGTCTCGTATAGCGCGCGGAAAGAACTAACACCTATATCTTTCCGTACGAGCTCTGATTTCCCTTATTTTATCGTAGTGATCGTTTCTTCCTATGTAGGTCGGTGTCAACAAAATATTTTCGCATTCGGAGGAGAAAGTTGGTGATTGGAATTTCGTGAGAAGATTCCTTCGCAACTCGATGCAGTCTGAATGGGCAAGGGGTCAGCACACTGCACTCCTGGCCATTTTCGTCGTTTCGATGTTTGAGCTACTACCTCTCAGTCATGTACCTCCTCCGCTGGCATCTCTGGGCTGAGTGTACCCCAGAACAGTTCTTCTGGAAAGGAAAAATCCGTGATAGTACCAGGAATCAAACCCGGGTCCCCTACATGAGGGTCTGTCACATTGAGCACTTGGCTACAGAAAAGATCATCACAGGGATGGAAGTGAGAATTAACGTACATTCAGGTGGTAGTTGTTTACAACTGTTGGACTCACTCAAATCATTCTGTCAGTCTGCAGTGCCAGCATAATGAACTGAGGTGTTTCTATTTGATCTGTTGTTTTTTTTCTTTTTCAGGATATCCTGAAAAAATAATTATACAGTTGCTGAAAATTACAACCATGAATAAATTAATAAAACTGTTGTTTTAGTAGTCCACATTTGTCAGGTGGTAATTGGTAGTATGGGATAGGCAAATAGTATTATCAGAGGTATCTGAACACCTATGTCCAACAAATGTAATAGTTTACACTGCTCCTCATAGTTATTGAAACATGGGATATATTTCGTACTAGTTCATTGATTTCAACCTTAGTATCTTCAAGTGTGCTCGATCCTTGAAAGCAGACATTGCTGCCTGTTGCACTTCATACCAAAATAAGTTCCTTTTTAACAATGTTGAAAATGTGCTTGATATATTCAAACTATCCCATTAGCAGCTTGAGTGGAATACAGACGCCAAAACGTTTTCATTTGTTAGCCTTCTCACGCATTCTATACCATTCACGTCCAGTTTCGATCTAGAAGCATGTTTTTCGAAATTGTTGTAGCCCCCATACTTCTAGTGTGATCAGTTCAGGTACTATCAAATTTCCTGAAACAGAAATGCAATAGTATGACATGTTACATGAGATGATGTTGTGGCAACTTTATCCATTTACATAAACTTTCCTTCAATAAATAGGAGACTGGAGCACTGAATTGTTAAAGCAACCTTGTGATGAATGAGAGTTCTAATCCTGTCATTGTTATTAAACGTTGTCAAAGAAAAAGCTTTGGATGACAAATAAAGTATTATTGTTGTATATGATATGTTAGAAAAGATGATGTTGCGGTAGCTTCATCTGTTTGTACGAACTTAAGATTTAGGAAACTGTTGTACATAATGGTTACAAAATTCTGGTGCTGATGAAGTAATTTTTTTGGAAAATATAATATTTATGTTGTATGATTCATTCGTCAGAGCCGTTGGGAGCTGGTATGTGGAGTGATGCTTTGTGTGGTCTCAAGTGTAGTGATACAAGGAACTTGTAGTCATTTTGTGTTAGTTTGTTGTGTTTCTGCTTTGAAGCAGTACACTGCTCACTTTGAACATGCGTTTTATTCTTTATTCCCATTCTGCTTAAAGTGTGAGCAAACCATGATTTCTTCAAGTGAAATGTCCATCTTGGTCTATAACATTCAACACAAGGTTGCCTAATGCCTGGGCAGTCACTGGAAGGTAAATTTTTTTGACTGGGATTTCAACAATATTATATCAAGGACTTGCATTGGGGAAGAATCCATAGATTGTGTCCAAAAATTTGTCATTGAGATATGACTTAGTTGCAATATTGTACTTGATGTAAAACTTCCTGGCAGATTAAAACTGTGTACCGGACCGAGACTCGGGCAGAAGTAAAGCTGTGAGGACGGGGCGTGAGTCGGGCTTGGGTAGCTCAGATGGTAGAGAACTTGCCCGCGAAGGCAAAAGCCCCGAGTTCGAGTCTCGGTCCGGCACACAGTTTTAATCTGCCAGGAAGTTTCATATCAGTGGACACTCCGCTGCAGAGTGAAAATCTCATTCTGTACTTGATGTAAATTGTGTGAAGCAGTCATATCTCTACTGGTTGAACTGATTTGTAAAATTTATCAGGATTCGCTTTCGAAAATCATGTCACTAAAAATCTGACAGAGATCCCATGGAACCTTCCTGTCCAAAATCTGTTGTCTCTTTTGTTTTCTTATTTCAATTTTAAGTATATCGACTTTTGCACATATCTGTATCTCTTGCACAAACTTTTTAAATGTGTATTTATATCTTACGTATTACAAGGTATTTGTGCAACTTTGATATCCCTTCGATACAGTTTACAGTTTCATGATGTGATCTTTGGGATGCCATTGCAGATTTCTAAACCAGTCACTGTAATCCTCTTTACTTAAATCAATTGGTAGAAAGTATGTAGCATGTAAAACTGATTATCGCACTTTTAATGTCATGTGTTCAACATTATATCTAAGCTTTCTTTATGCATAAAGAGGAACATCAAATACAGGTGTCTGCATAAGTATCTATAACAATTTAGGAAGCGTTAAAAATTGTGTAAAACATGGTTTTTGACAAAGTAGAAATGTAATTCTTCAGGCTGCGGTATGCCTCTGAATGAATCATAGTAGTTGCCACTATTTCGGTTTTTAAAGTATGCCGCCAAATGTGTGCCTAGGCCTCCTGTAAAATCTAAATTTACAATTTCACATTCTCTTGATTTCCATATAGTCTCTAGCGTGTTTATCACGAATAGTACACAAAATCTCATGTATGGAACTTTTTGATGAATTTATAAAGATAACATTTGTAAGGGGTTAGTCAGTCAATATAGCTAGAAGCATTTCTCTACTCACAAATGAACAATCCCATTCCATGTCTGTATGATTTTAAAAATAGTTTTTCCCAATAACCCTAAAATCCATCACCCAACTGTGTACCTTTGCTTCATTAAGTTGTTCTTGCAGATTTTTGCCATTTTATAAAGCTGTGGGTACTGCTGCTGTTTCTTCTGCTGATGACTGTAAAGCAGGAAGCCCTGCCAGTTCAGAAATTATAAGTGGAAGAGCTGGTGAGGTCTGAGGTATTGGCAGAACCTGTGGAAGGACACATTTAGTGGCTGACAGTAATGGCCAAATGCATGTTTTTAGATCGTCTTGGGTCTTCTGATATTTCTTATTTTTCCTCTTGAATTGCTTTCGTAACTAACCCAATTTATGTTTGGTACACATTGTTTTATCACCACAAATGCTGCAATACGTCTCTCTGTGCCAGTGTCTCTTCCTCCAAGTATTCACTTAGCTTTATCAGTTAAAGTTCGATCTGCAGTGTGAACTTCTGCTTGATCTTTACATGCAGTGTATGCTATATCATGGTCCTTGCAAACTTCATCCAAGAGATTAATTCCCTTATCATTGCATGCTAGACGTTTTTCAAGTTTTTTCCCAATCCACAATAGTTATAAGCTGGAATGTACAACTCTGCATGTAGCTTGTCTAGAAGACTATTACTACCATGTATGATGCACTTCCTGCCATACATGCTGTGACTCTGGACGGTTTGATTGTTCGCAAGCATTGTTATAGTTCAAGTCTGCAGCATCCACGCAGCTGTTGTTTGAGGAAGGAAATTCGAGCCATCAAGTAAGTCCCTTATTCCCCCGATATCTCATGACACTCTACGAGAAACACTCCTGGTATGCTGCTTCTCCGTAATTTTTCCGGTTATTTGTTATCTCTGCTGCCTTTGAAACGTGTGTTCTCAGATTCGTCTCCTGCACCTTGAGTATTGTTAATATCTCAACCAATATCTCAAAACCAGTCATGTATTTGAAAATATGGACGAAATCCATATTAAATTTCGGTTTGCACGAATCTAGCATTTTGGTATGTTTCTATACCATATTTAGAATCCCACTTGCATGAACGTCGGTTGTTCTCATCTTTATTGTTCGATTGGTATATCAGTCCATTTAGGTGAATGCCAAAGACTCAAACGCATCCAAAGCTGAGTTTTCATCTTTCTGTTCAAATGTTCCATCATTCTCGCTTTCATCTTGGAGTGCTGAATAGTAGTGCAAATATTTCCTGTACTGTCTTGATATGTCCACTGCAAAACTCATCACCATGATCAGTTTGAAGGTTTACCAGACAGCAGTTGGTCCCTGTCCGAAGTAACTGATCCACCCTCTGGGCAGCTGCCTTCTCTGTCTTTGTTTACAGGTAGGGTCCATGTAAATTTACAGTGAATGTCAATAACACAACCGCTGTATTGATCTAACACAAGTTTAATAACGTTTTTCTGCTTATTACTCCGAGAGCTATTTAATCATTCCGTCACAGAATTGATTTTCCTAAGTACATTAGTCATACGTAACATTTTTATTTCTTTCTCTAAATACATATCACGTTTCTAATTTTTGAGAATATTAGGTTCAATAAACCAGCAAATTCTCTGTCCCTGATCTGTATTTTGTGCTTGTTAAACTTACCGGTAAAGCGTCTTAGAATCTGTGGTTCTTCCCAGCTGATGCCATATATTACATTTATCTCACTACTGCTGTGAAGTGTAATCAGATTGTGAATCGTTGTTCATCCTCATCTTTTTACCAGTTCTGTTGCTAATTTGCAAGAGTTGTTCCAGAGTTTTCGGTAATAGGCTTAAACGTTCCTCTGAAAGATTTTCTCTATCCAACATCTTAGCAATGGAATTTCTTTCGAATCATCTTACATGCCTCAGTGACACTGCATTTTGTCGTAGGGTTTGACATGTTGTATACTAAAAAGAACTTTACTCACCATACAACTTTTAGACTGTCAGACTAGTTTCCTTTTCGTCATCCCTGTTTCCAGTTTCATAACCATATCTGTTAGTGCATTACTCAGTGCAGCTAGCATATTGACTACGCTCCATATTCTCTCGAGTTTTGTGATAGTCTATTGAATGATTCTCTTGAATTTTATGTTAACATCTCTAGCATGTAGGTGTGCTCAAGCGTTGTTGTCCTTGAAAATTTCATTGATCTTTTCACATAGCGTCAACATATAGGCGGATGTTCTTTTTGCTTACTATCTCCAGCTGAATACGTGACATGTATGCAAATTTATCCATAGTATATTCATTAAAGCGCCAGAGGAACTGGTATAGGCATGCGTATTCAATTACAGTCATATGTAGAGTCAGAATATGGAGCTGCGGCCGGCGACGCCTATGTAAAACATGTGTCTGGCGCAGTTGTTAGATCGGTTACTGCTGCTATTATGACAAGTTACCAGGATTTAAGTAAGTTTGAAGGTGTTGTTATAGTCGTCGCACGGGCTATAGGACACAGCACCTCACAGGTACCGATAAAGAGGGGATTTTCCCGGACGATCATTTCACGAGTGTACCGTGAAAAACAGGAAATCGATAAAACTTAAAATCTCCGACATCGCTGCGACCGGAAAAAGACCCTGCAGTAATGGGACCAACGACGACTGAAGAGAATAGTTCAACGTGACAGTAGAGCTACCCTTTCGCAAATTTCTGCAGATTTCAATGCTGGGCCATCAAACAAACCATTCAACAAAAGATCATAGATATGGGCTTTCGAAGGCGAGGGTCCACTCGTATACCCCTGATGACTGTACGACACAAACCTTTACAACTCGCATGGGCCTGTCAACACCGACATTGGACTGTTGATGACTGGAAACACGTTGCCTGGTCGGACGAGTCTCGTTTGAAATTGTATCGAGCGGTTGGACATGTACGGGTATGGATACAACCTCATGAATCCATGGACACTGCATGTCAGCAGGGGACTGTTCAAGCTGGTGGAGGATCTGTAATGGTGTGACGCGTATGCAGTTGGAGTGATATGGGACTCTTGATACGACTAGCTACGACTCTGACAGGTAACACGTATTAAGCATCCTGTCTGATCATCTGCATCCATTTATGTCCATTGCGCATTGCGACGGACTTGGGAAATTCCAGCAGGACAATGCAACACCCCACACGTCCAGAATTGCTACAGAGTTGCTCCAGGAACACTCTTCTGAGTTTAAACACTTCCGCTGGCCACCAGACTTCCCAGACATGAACATTATTGAGTATATGTGGGATGCCTTGCAATGTGCTGTTCAAAAGATACTCTTACTGATTTATGGACAGCCCTGCAGGATTCATGATGTCAGTTCCCCCAGCTTTACTTCAGACATAAGTCGAGTCCATGCCACGTCGCGCTGCGGCCCTTCTGCGTGCTTGCGGTGGCCCTACACGATATTACGCAGCTATACCAGTTTCTTTGGCTCTTCAGTGTTATATAATGGCGTAAATACCTCTTTTACTACGTGCATGGTGTTTCAAAATTACTCCAGAAACGTTAGAGGGGTTTTGAAGAGTGAAATGGAGATAGGAACCCATGTCCAGAAACTTTATCCAATCGATGCTGCAGAGCATCGCGGTTGTAGGTGGTGGCGCCTGCCGCTCGGCCTCCCCTCTGGCAGTAGACGTAACATTGTATGCAAACATATCACAGGCAGATCGTCTCGTAATTTATGTGACAGCAATCTGACAGCAATCAAGATGGCGCTTAACGTGGCCACACCTGTCACACCAACACTGTAGAGACTGCTAACGGACCAGAGGAACGACAAATATGAGCAACAGAAACACAGCGCTCAGTCGTAGTATGCCAGGTCATGGAGACGTTCAGCTGGGCCAAGCAGCGTGACATACACTACTGGCCATTAAAACTGCTACACCAACAACAAATGCAGATGATAAACGGGTATTCATTGGACAAATATATTATACTAGAACTGACATGTGATTACATTTTCACGCAATTTGGGTGCATAGATCCTGAGAAATCAGTACCCAGAACAAACACCTCTGGCCGTAATAACGGCCTCGGTACGCCTGGGCATTGAGTCACAGAGCTTGGATGGCGTGTACAGGTACAGCTGCCCATGCAGCTTCAACACGATACCACAGCTCATCAACAGTAGTGACTGGCGTATTGTGACGAGCCAGTTGCTCGGCCACCATTGACCAGACGTTTTCAATTGGTGAGAGATCTGGAGAATGTGCTGGCCAGGGCAGCAGTCGAACATTTACTGTAACCAGAAAGGCCCGTACAGGACCTGCAACATGCGGTCGTGCATTATCCTGCTGAAATGTAGGGTTTTGCAGGGATCGAATGAAGGGTAGAGTCACGGGTCGTAACACATCCGAAATGTAACGTCGACTGTTCAAAGTGCCGTCAATGTGAACCAGAGGTGACCGAGAAGTGTAACCAATGGCACCCCATATCATCACGCCAGGTGATACGCCAGTATGGCGATGACGAATACACGCTTCCAATGTGCGTTCACCGCGATGTCGCCAAACACGGATGCAATCATCATGATGCTGTAAACAGAACCTGGATGCATCCGAAAAAATAACGTTTTGCCATTGGTGCACCCAGGTTCGTCGTTGTGTACACCATCGCAGGCGCTCCTGTCTGTGATGTAACGTCAAGGGTAACCGCAGCCATGGTCTCCGAGATGATAGTCCATGCTACTGCAAACGTCGTCGAACTGTTCGTGCAGATGGATGTTGTCTTCCAAACGTCCCCATCTGTTGACTAGGGGATCGAGACGTGGCTGCACGATCCGTTACAGCCATGCGTATAAGATGCCTGTCATCTCGACTGGTAGTGATACGAGGTCGTTGGTATCCAGCACGGCGTTCCGTATTATCCTCCTGAACCCACCAATTCCATATTCTGCTAACAGTCATTGGATCTCGACCAACGCGAGCAGCAATGTCGCGATACGATAAACCGCAATCGCGATAGGCTACAATCCAACCTTTATCAAAGCCGGAAACGTGATGGTACGCATTACTCCTCCTTACACGAGGCATCACAACAACGTTTCACCAGGCAACGCCGGTCAACTGCTGTTTGTGTATGAGAAATTGGTTGGAAACTTTCCTCATGTCAGCAGGTTGTAGGTGTCGCCACCGGCGCCAACCTCGTGTGAATGCTCTGAAAAGTTAATCATTTGCATATGACAGAATCTTCTTCCCGGCGGTTAAATTTCGCGTCTGTAGGACGTCATCTTCGTGTTGTAGCAATTTTAATGGACAGTAGTGTATATTTCCCTTATAGTGAGACGAGAGGCAGTGGGCATTCAGCACTACACATCTATGGCAACGATGTAGCAACAGGCATCAGCGAGCGTCTCCACCTTTGAGGCCATCCATCAGCTTCTGGGTGAAACATGTGGTCTGACAGAGTGTAGAAGCGTCAGAGGTCGCTCACGAAGCGTACACACACCACGATTAGCGGAGGTCGTACTATGGAGGTTCAAAGCATCTGTACTGCAACACACGTAATGTAAATCTCCCCCTCAGCAGTTTGGTGGGTGCTGCATGAGGAGGGAAGATATCAATTCCATCTTTAGAAGATACAGTCGTAGTTGGCTCACGATTTTGCTTTGCGTGTGAAGTTCGGGCAGTGGCTCCTGCAGCTTTATACAATTATGCTGTGTATGTTTTGTCACGGCCAAGGTATCCTTCAGCCAACTGCCATGTGTAGGCAGAGGTTATCCCCCACGACTCACACGAACAAGGTAATCAGGAAAAGTCCACCATCAATGTATGGGCTGGCATGGTCCACGATTACGTGACTGAACCCTACATGCTTTCCCCTCCACACACGCACGCACGCACACACTCACACACCTCAGCAGAGCTGCCATTAATGATATCGGGATCGATGGATTAATCGAGGTGGCCTTGTAACGTGGCTGCCTTATTCACCTGACACCAACTGTTGGACTTGTTTCTGTGTGGTGACCTGAAGAATGTAATGCACGAAAACCCAGTATAGTCAGCAGAAGTCCTAGCGGCGAGGCTACATGCAGCGTGTGATGTTGTTCACATCATACCCGGTACCTTTGAGCGAGTGCTGTCATTAATTATACGCAGATGTCAGGCATGCTGCGAGGCTGGAAGCAGGCATTTTGCGCAACTATTTTAATTACTCTCTAAGACAAAGAAAAAAACCACATACCACGAAGAAGTTATCCGAATGGGACAGAAATCGGTAGATGTGATGTACAAGTACAGGTAAATGGTTACAATTTCAGAAAAATTGTATAATTTATTAAAGATAAAGAGCAGTACAAATTGAGCAAGTCAATAAAACATTGATCCACCTCTGGCCGTTATGCAAACAGTTATCCAGCTAGGCATTGACTGATAGTTACTGAATGTTCTCCTGAGCGATATCGTGCCAAATTCTGTCCAACTGACGTGTCAGATTGTCAAAATACCAAGCTGGTTGCAGAGACATGCCCACAGTGCTCCAAACGTTCTCAATTGGGGCGAGATCGCGCGGGATTAGCCGAGCGGTCCAGCCGCTGCAGTCAGGGACTGTGCGGCTGGTCCCGGCGGAGGTTCGAGTCGTCCCTCGGGTATGGGTGTGTGTGTTTGCCCTTAGGATAATTTAGGTTAAGTAGTGTGTAAGCTTAGGGACTGATGACCTTAGCAGTTAAGTCCCATAAGATTTCAGACACATTCGAACATTTTTTGGGGTGAGATCCGATGTCCTTGCTGGCCAGTGCAGTGTTTGGCAAACATGGAGACAAGTGGTAGGAACTCTCGCCATGTTTTGGCACGTATTATATTCCAGATTTTCACTCTGTAGCGGAGTGTGCGCTGATATGAAACTTCCTGGAAGATTAAAACTGTGTGCCGGACCGAGACTCGAATTCGGGACCGGCACACGGTTTTAATCTGCCAAGAAGTTTCAGGTATTATATTGCTAAAATATAAGTCTAAGTTGGCTTGCCATGAAGGGCAGGAAAACGGGGCATAGAATATCGTCGACGTACTGCTGTGCTGTAAGGGTGCCGCGGACGACAACCAAAGGATTCCTGCTATGAAAAGATATGGCACCCCAGACCGTTCGTCCTAGTTCTCGGACTGTATAGCGGATGACAGCCAGGTTGGTATCCCACAACTGTCCGGGACGTCTCCACACACGTCTTCGCTGGTAATCGGGGCTCAGTTCGAAGGAGGACTCATCATCGAAGATAATTCGGCTCCAGTCAATGAGATTCCTTGCCTTTGTTATTGTAATAATAAAAATAAGAAAATACAAATAAAAAATACTCCCTAAGGAGGTGAAATATGGGACGATTTTATGAAAATATTTTATTATAAATAAAATGTAAATGTCTTGTGACTAGGGCCTCCCGTCGGGTAGACCGTTCGGCGGGTGCAAGTCTTTCGATCTGACGCCACTTCGGCGACTTGCGCGTCGATGGGGATGAGATGATAATGATTAGGACAACACAACACCCAGTTTCTCAGCGGAGAAAATCCCCCACCCAGCCGGGAATCGAACCCGGGCCCTTAGGATTGACAGTCTGTCGCGCTGACCTCTCAGCTACCGGGGGCAGACCTATGGTATTATGAAAGCATTTTAAAGCTAAATATATAAAATTTTAAATTTGGTTGCTCAGAAATGAATGATACGTGTTTCACTGTTCACAAATGGGGGGTGGGGATGGGGTGAAACGAGAGATGAAAGTCTTTATAGAAATATTTCATTGTGCAAGCATTTTTGAAGAGAAATCTATGCAAATATGTATTTAGGTTCTCTGTTGGAAATAAAACATACGTACGACAATGTTTTTGGAAATTCAACCCCTAAGGGGGTGAAATAGGGATGAAGCACTTTATGAAAATATTTCGCTGTGAAAGCATTTTTAAAGCTAAATCTTTGAAAATTGGTTTTTGGCTTCTCGGTCAGAGATGAAAAAATGCGTGTTTCACTGTTTTTGGAAATTCAGCCACTAAGGGGGTGAGACAGAGTCGAACCGATTCACTGACTCGTCACAGCCCAGCCTAAACCGCTAAGAATAGGAACTTGAAGTTTGGAGAGGGTGTGGATCTTCTTCCGTAGGCTTCGTTTAAGGAGGGATTGTCCGAAATCCTACTTCTAAGGAGGCGAAATACGGGACGAAAGGTTTTTTTTTAAGTAGGCCGCTATTAAGGGAATTTTGAAGCTAGAACTACGAAAACTGGTATCTGCTTTCTCAATCAGAAAATAAAAAATACTTCTGTCGGCATTTTTGGAAATTCAACCACTAAGAGGGTAAAATAGTGGATGAAAGCTTTTTTTTAAATAAATAATTACTAAAGAACTACTAAGAGATTTTTAAGGCTACATCTATAACAATCAGTATATGACTTCTCGGTTAGAAATTTTAAAAAAATACGTGTTTCAGTGGAAACTCATCTTTGTGGGAGTGCAATAGGGGATACAAATTTTTAAGAAAATATTTAGTTACATTAAAAATATTTTAAACCTAAATTTATGAAAATTTTACTCCACTTCTCGGTTAGATACAAATGGATATTTGTTAGAAGATGAAAGTTACTCTGGAAATATCTACACAAGAACACAGAAGGTATGATTAACAAAACTTTGGACTCCAGCTACCAGAATCGCTTTTTGTCAGAAGAACATTCGGGAAAAAAAGTGCTTATATGGCCTTAATTATCGTGAAAAGCTCAGAAGTTTTCGCACTTCGTGAACAACATAAAATTTCGATTAAATAAAAAGAAAAAAATCTCTGCAGCCCATAGAGTGTACGCGAGCGAAGCAGTGGGTGCTAAGGTAGCTTAATGTCAAACTGTGGTAATAATTTTAGAGAAGCAAACTCTTTATTGTGATTTCAATGTTGTCTTTCAATTTTCTATAGCATGTCTGGAAGTGGCTTTCGTGCTTTCTAGTAAATATCTGAAGGTTTTAGTTTTAGCGCAGTCAGAGCCTGGCCACACCGCTCACTGTTCACAAGCATGCGGAGTCACAGTTTTCCTAACCGCCACGGCAATTCCAAGTTGCGACCGCAATGCAGCCCACCGGACATCAACCCCCGCCTTCCTGTCACGGCTTGCTGCAGTGACTGGGAGCCCTCATTACTCGCTTGCCTACCTGACCCAGCCACTTCATGGCATTTGCCAATTACGTGACGCTCAGCCAAACCCTCGGACACAACGTTCGTGCCGCGCGGAGTGGCCGCGAGGTTTGAGGCGTCATGACACGGACTGCGCGGGCCCCTTCCGCCGGAGGTTCGAGTCCTCCCTCGGGCATGGTTGTCTGTGTTGTACTTAGCATAAGTTAGTTTAAGTAGTATGTAAGTCTAGAAAAAGATTGAATAATCAACGAAAGGATAACGTTCTACGAGTCGGAGCGTGGAATGTCAGAAGCTTGAACGTGGTAGGGAAACTAGAAAATCTGAAAAGGGAAATGCAAAGGCTCAATCTAGATATAGTAGGGGTCAGTGAAGTGAAGTGGAAGGAAGACAAGGATTTCGGGTCAGGTGAGTATCGGGTAATATCAACAGCAGCAGAAAATGGTATAACAGGTGTAGGATTCGTTATGAATAGGAAGGTAGGGCAGAGGGTGTGTTACTGTGAACCGTTCGGTGACCGGGTTGTTCTAATCAGAATCGACTTCAGACCAACACCGACAACAATAGTTCAGGTATACATGCCGACGTCGCAAGCTGAAGATTAACAGATAGAGAAAGTGTATGAGGATATTGAAAGGGTAATGCAGTATGTAAAAGGGGACGAAAATCTAATAGTCATAGGCGACTGGGGTGCAGTTTTAGGGGAAGGAGTAGAAGAAAAGGTTACAGGAGAATATGGGCTTGGGACAAGGAATGAAAGACTAATTGAGTTCTGTAACGAGTTTCAGCTAGTAATAGCGAATACCCTGTTCAAGAATCACAAGAGGAGGAGGTATACTTGGAAAAGACCGGGAGATAGGGGAAGATTTCAATTAGATTACGTCATGGTCAGACAGAGATTCCAAAATCAGATACTGGATTGTAAGGCGTACCCAGGAGCAGATATAGACTCAGATCACAATACAGTAGTGATGAAGAGTAGGCTGAAGTTCAAGACATTAGTCAGGAAGAATCAATACGCAAAGAAGTGGGATACGGAAGTACTAAGGAATGACGAGATACGTTTGAAGTTCTCTAACGCTATAGATACAGCAATAAGGAATAGCGCAGTAGGCAGTACAGTTGAAGAGGAATGGACATCTCTAAAAAGGGCCATCACAGAAGTTGGGAAGGAAAACGTAGGTACAAAGAAGGTAGCTGCGAAGAAACCATGGTTAACAGAAGAAATACTTCAGTTGATTGATGAAAGGAAGAAGTACAAACATGTTCCGGGAAAATCAGGAATACAGAAATACAAGTCGCTGAGGAATGAAATAAATAGGAAGTGCAGGGAAGCTAAGACGAAATGGCTGCAGGAAAAATGTGAAGACATCGAAAAAGATATGATTGTCGGAAGGACAGGCTCAGCATACAGGAAAGTCAAAACAACCTTTGGTGACATTAAAAGCAACGTGGTAACATTAAGGGTGCAACGGGAATTCCACTGTTAAATGCAGAGGAGAGAGCAGATAGGTGGAAAGAATACATTGAAAGCCTCTATGAGGGTGAAGATTTGTCTGATGTGATAGAAGAAGAAACAGGAGTCGATTTAGAAGAGATAGGGGATCCAATATTAGAATCGGAATTTAAAAGAGCTTTGGAGGACTTACGGTCAAATAAGGCAGAAGGGATAGATAACATTCCATCATAATTTCTAGAATCATTGGGGGAAGTGGCAACAAAACGACTATTCACGTTGGTGTGTAGAATATATGAGTCTGGCGATATACCATCTGACTTTCGGAAAAGCATCATCCACACAATTCCGAAGACGGCAAGAGCAGACAAGTGCGAGAATTGTCGCACGATCAGCTTAACAGCTCATGCATCGAAGCTCCTTACAAGAATAATATACAGAAGAATGGAAAAGAAAATTGAGAATGCGCTAGGTGACGATCAGTTTGGCTTTAGGAAAAGTAAAGGGACGAGAGAGGCAATTCTGACGTTACGGCTAATAATGGAAGCAAGGCTAAAGAAAAATCAAGACACTCTCATAGGATTTGTCGCCCTGGAAAAAGCGTTCGACAATATAAAATGGTGCAAGTTGTTCGAGATTCTGAAAAAAGTAGGGGTAAGCTATAGGGAGAGACGGGTCATATACAATATGTACAACAACCAAGAGGGAATAATAAGAGTGGACGATCAAGAACGAAGTGCTCGTATTAAGAAGGGTGTAAGACAAGGCTGTAGCCTTTCGCCCCTACTCTGGAATCTGTACATCGAGGAAGCAATGATGGAAATAAAAGAAAGGTTCAGGAGTGGAATTAAAATACAAGGTGAAAGGATATCAATGATACGATTCGCTGATGACATTGCTATCCTGAGTGAAAGTGAAGAAGAATTAAATGATCTGCTGAATGGAATGAACAGTCTAATGAGTACACAGTATGGTTTGAGAGTAAATCGGAGAAAGACGAAGGTAATGAGAAGTAGTAGAAATGAAAACAGCGAGAAACTTAACATCAGGATTGATGGTCACGAAGTCAATGAAGTTAAGGAATTCTGCTACCTAGGCAGTAAAATAACCAATGACGGACGGAGCAAGGAGGACATCAAAAGCAGACTCGCTATGGCAAAAAAGGCATTTCTGGCCAAGAGAAGTCTACTAATATCAAATACCGGCCTTAATTTGAGGAAGAAATTTCTGAGGATGTACGTCTGAAGTACAGCATTGTATGGTAGTGAAACATGGACTGTGGGAAAACCGGAACAGAAGAGAATCGAAGCATTTGAGATGTGGTGCTATAGACGAATGTTGAAAATTAGGTGGACTGATAAGGTAAGGAATGAGGAGGTTCTACGCAGAATCGGAGAGGAAAGGAATATGTGGAAAACACTGATAAGGAGAAGGGACAGGATGATAGGACATCGGCTAAGACATGAGGGAATGACTTCCATGGTACTAGAGGGAGCTGTAGAGGGCAAAAACTGTAGAGGAAGACAGAGATTGATATACGTCAAGCTAATAATTGAGGACGTAGGTTGCAAGTGCTACTCTGAGATGAAGAGGTTAGCACAGGAAAGGAATTCGTGGCGGGCCGCATCAAACCAGTCAGTAGACTGATGAAAAAAAAAAAAAAATCTTGGAACCCATGACCTCAGCAGTTTGGTCCCTTAGGAATTCACACACATTTGAACAATGCTCGTAGCATTACAAGGTCACCCACATGAGTACTAAATGGAATCTATTAAATTTCGGCTACACGAAAAATCATATGAATCTGAAGGTTTACGTTCAACTAAATACCTAGGGTTTATAATAACGATCAACATAAATTTGAACGACCACGTAGGAAATGTTGTGGGGAAGACGAACCAAAGAATGCTTCTTATTGGCAGAACACATAGAAGATGCAACGGATCTACCCAAGAAACTGCCTACACTACACTTGTCTCTCCTCTTATTGAGTATTTCTGCGCGGTATAGGATACTCACCAGATGTGATTGACGGAGAACGTTAAATTTTTGTATTACCACGAAATAGAAGACAGAGTTTCACGAATACGATATGCCTGTTTGGGTGGCAATGGTTAAAATATGGGCGTTTTACGTTGTAGCGAGATCTTTTCAAGAAATTTTGATCAGTAACTTTCTCCTACGAATTCCAAAAGTATCTTGTTCACGGCTACCTACATAAGGAGAAGCAATCATAGTAATAAAGTAAGAGAAATCAGAGATCGACGAAAAGATTTACGTGTTCATTTTTCCCGAGTGCTGTTTCATAGTGGAATGGTAGAGAAATTGTCTGAAAGCGGTTCAGTGAATCTCTGCGAAGCACATAAGTGTGAACTGCAGACCGCTCGTGTAGATGTATATCATGCTCCTCAAATCGCTATAGTTCGAATCTGGCTCTGTAACACGGACAGTCATCCTTTTGGAAAACGTCATGACCTTCGGGGAAGGCATCAAGTACGAAGTAATGCAGGTGGTCTGCTGTAATGTTCACGTGGTCACAGTGCCGTTGATTGCAACAAAATGACTGGGTGAGGTGACGCAGTGGTTAGTACACTGGACTCGCATGCGGGAGGATGACGGTTCAAACCCACGTCCGGCCATTCAGATTTAGGTTTTCTATGATTTCCCTAAACCGCTCCAGGCAAATGCAGGCGTGCTTCATTCGAAAGGGCACGGCCGATTTCCTTCCTCATCCTTGACACAATCCGTGTTTGTGCTCCGTCTCTAATGATCTCGTTGTCGACGCGACATTTAACCCAATCTTTCTTCCTTCCTTCCTCGCGACAAAATGTGCCAGAGACGGCTAGGTGAAAGATTCCGATAAAGTAATACTGCCCACGCCAGCCACCACTCAAGGTGTAGTGCGTGTGCGTGTTTCATGCAGCAGTTCACCTGCACGACAGCATATCCGAGCACGGCCTTTAATCTGGTGTAACAAGGAACATGATTCATCTTACCAGGCGACACTTTGTCTTTTGATCCACGATGCAGTCTCCTTGATTCCGTATCCACTGTAATCGTAAATGGCGATGTCGTTGGGTCATTATGGCAACACGTAAGGATCGTCTGCTGCGGAGCCCCGCGTTCAACAATGTGCGCTGGACGATAGGCTCCAAAACACTTGTGCTGCTCAAACATTCCACTCTGTTGCCAGATCTGCCACAGACCACCGTGTAACATGTTTTTCAGAGCTGGTAGTCCTCCGAACTCCACGTTCTGTGATAAGGTATGAACATCCTTGTCGCCTACTTGTGGTGTCACTGTCCTTCAACTTCTTTCCGTAAATGCTTACGACGGTACCACGCAAACAGCCGACCAGTTACACCGCTTTCAAAATGCTCCTACTCAGATGAGGGGCCATAACAACTCACTCATTGTCAAAGCGCTTATGATAGTGGATTGTAGCGATTGAGGCCTGTATTATCGCTAGTATGTTTCCCCATTCGCCTCTGCTCTACTTATGCACTTTCCTTAAGCGTCATACGCCTGCATCGCCACCAGGAGGCCTTAAGCGTCACGGTGAGCAGTGGCCATAATGTTCTGGCCCGTCAGTGTATGTATAGAAACAGCGGGCTCTTCTTCCAGGACAGTCGTAACTGGCTGGACAACTTCTACCTCTAAAGTTACAGGGGTACTCCAAAAACCCAAAATAAATTTCATATTAAGCCTCGGTGGTATAGAAAGATCGAGAATCCTGTGTCTATCCACAAAAGCAGTGGAAGTCAAACTTTTCTGCTCAAGAGCCAATACTGAGACTGAGGCGATACGTCTGGCCGCATATGTACCAATTTTACTATTAACTGGCAATCTATAAGGGACGTTCAAAAATAAATGGGCGGAAGTCATAATTACAGAAATGTGTATGTTAGAAGTATTGGCCCTGGCCGTTGAGACACTTGTCCCTCTGTGACACAAGGCGGTGAATAGTAGTCTCATAAAATTCCCGGGTCTGCGATGTGAACCGTTCCGCACGTACACCTGGACGTCGTCGTCTTCTTTAAGCGTACCAAAAATGACGTCATAACAGGGAGAGAGGTCTGGACTGTATGGAGGGAGGCCGAGAACCTCCCATTTGAATTTCTGCAGGAGTGCCGCGACTGTGTAGGCCGCATGAGGCTTTGCATTGTCGTGGAACAGAATGACCCCGCGGGTGAGATTGCCTAGTCGTTTTGATGTGATCGCTTGGCGAAGGGTGGTCAAGGTTTGCGAGTAACGCTGGGCATTCACTGTTGTCTCTGTGATAACGCCAATTTTGGTCTCCTTAAAAAGGCTCTGAGGGCCAAACGATTCACCTCGGACGACGACATCCAGCTGAACTTGGTGAACTGGTTATCATCATAGCCCCAGGAATTTTATGAGACAGCCATTCACCGCCTTGTGTCACAGTGGTACAAGTGTCTCAACAGCTAGGGTCAATACTTCTAACATACAGCTTGTTTCCTCTTGAACACCCCTTGTAGATAAATTAGTATGTTATGAACCCCTGATAGACTGGCTGTAGTAAGGGTGCGATAAATTGGCCACCGGTCCCCAAGTAGTGATCATTTAGTCAGCACCATTCGGAACATTTCTTGTGGACTGTTCTATTTTAGTTTCCTGCTCTCCTCATTGATCCCAAAGTTGAGACACTATAACTGCCCAAAGAAGTGTTGTAATATCTGTGTGTGGTGGTCAATCCACCCTAATCAGGTAATTGCTGTTGAGCGGGAGGGCCGGCCCATGTAAGCAACATTCACAGTTTATAACAACAAGACCTTTATTAAACTTTTCTTTGGGAAATAAAATTTTATCTTTAAAATTTTTGTGATAAGGTAAGTTAGCAAAGAATCCTTACAAGCACGGGCAAGTGCCCTATTCAAACAACATTATCTTTAAACAGGCATTAAGTGATTCGCAAGTTAATTAAATTCTGTACACAGTAAAGCTCGCAAAAGGAGACTACAATAATGAGATAAAGTTTAACCAATCATGGATATCACAATTAAAAAAAAATACAAACAGATACACCCCTTCGTTACAGATTTCCAAAACATGTGACGTCACATAGGCACGGGCTAATTCAAGTAGCAGAAGAGGGTGGCCCACTGGATCCAGACCAGATGCGGCTAGACCCAGAACCCACAGCAAGCGGGCGAGCTGAACAGGGTGCCGCACACAGTACACTACAACACACTGAAAAAAAAGGTCTTAGAGCCCGTGCTACTGCACAAGTACTACACAATTTCAGAGAAACGCGGGGGGGGGGGGGGGGGGGGGGCGGGGGGGCGCGGACGGCAAATATTAATTCCTCAAACGTAAAATAACTACGATGTATAAAATAAAAGCCTATTTCACGAACATTGAAATAAAATAGTCAAGGGTGAATCAATAACTAATACCCTTGACGTAACCTCAAAGGACGAGGACGAACAGCATGATACCAAGTCAGCTTAGAAATTTAAACTACACTAGTAGGTTAACATATGCTCACTGAAAACTGGAGAGCTCATTTAAATTACCCCTTATTAGGATACTGATAAACTTAAACAGTCACGTAAGACTACCATTTCACTGTTTACGAGCGAACAAGTAATGCAATTAGATAACACAAAACGAACAGATTCAATGTTAAGCCTGTGCTTTGAACCAACTATAACAACGTCCTCACAGCTCAGTGTACCAGGAAAAATATTGCAGTTTCGCCATACTGGCTTATGTATCCGTCACTCCGAACAGCAATAGTACCAATTAATACACCTCGCTTACTCGGACTGTATCACATCAAAAAATCCAGATAAACCTTTAACCAAACACAATGACACGTGTTTACTTAAACAGCACTTAATAAAGGGGACCTTTTGGTTGGCATGACAACAGTTTCCAGTCATGGTGGCGATACCTGGGAAGCAAGGATCAGCATAATACGCGCACCAAAAACATGACAAGCAATTCTCACCAAATCTTTTATGAAATCCTGTACAGATCCAAATCATTCCCGCACGACTCGATTCGGGTAATGTGGCCGAGTCCAGTCCCACACTACAAGCCAGGTTCGCTCGTGCAAACGTGTCATACACACCACAACCTCTGCGTCGTGCCCCGGCTGCTCAACCACGCTCCCCCCTGATAGCCCAGCACCGCGCGGCTCTCCGGCTGTCCCTCTCTAGCGCCACACGCCCGTCGCGGGCAAAAGCCACGTCAAACGGCCGAGCCCAAAGATCACATCATGCCGACCCGATCGATCAATCGATACGAGCCGGCACGGCTCAATGTACGTAATTAACACTTTGACTGTCGCACGCATGAAACGTGCCGTTTCTGAGCATGCCCATGATTTTTTTGGTGATTCAATATTTTTTATTGAGAACTCTAGCCAAAATTCAAGTGCGTTACCAATTTTTTATGAAAGTCTGTAGCTACTTCTTTTGGATTATGTATGTGCACTGAGGTGATAAGCGTCATGGGATATCTCCTTTTGTCCGACGTACTGAAGCAACTCGACGTGGCATGGATTGAACAAGTTGTTGGAAATTCCCTGCAGAAACATTGAGCCATGTTGTCTCTATTACTGCTCTTAATTGCGAAAGTGTTGCTAGTGCAGTATTTTGTACACGAACCGACCTTTCGATTGTTGTTGTTGTGGTCTTCAGTCCTGAGACTGGTTTGATGCAGCTCTCCATGCTACTCTATCCTGTGCAAGCTTCTTCATCTCCCAGTACCTACTGCAGCCTACATCCTTCTGAATCTGCTTAGTGTATTCATCTCTTGGTCTCCCCCTATGATTTTTACCCTCCACGCTGCCCTCCAATACTAAATTGGTGATCCCTTGATGCCTCAGAACATGTCCTACCAACCGATCCCTTCTTCTGGTCAAGCTGTGCCACAAACTTCTCTTCTCCCCAATCCTATTCAATACCTCCTCATTAGTTATGTGATCTACCCATCTAATCTTCAGCATTCTTCTGTAGCACCACATTTCGAAAGCTTCTATTCTCTTCTTGTCCAAACTATTTATCGTCCATGTTTCACTTCCATACATGGCTACACTCCATACAAATACTTTCAGAAACGACTTCCTGACACTTTAATCTATACTCGATGTTAACAAATTTCTCTTCGTCAAAAACGCTTTCCTTGCCATTGCCAGTCTACATTTTATATCCTCTCTACTTCGTCCATCATCAGTTATTTTGCTCCCCAAATAGCAAAACTCCTTTACTACTTTAAGTGTATCATTTCCTAATCTAATACCCTCAGCATCACCCGACTTAACTCGACTACATTCCATTATCCTCGTTTTGCTTTTGTTGATGTTCATCTGATATCCTCCCTTCAAGACACCATCCATTCCGTTCAACTGCTCTTCCAAGTCCTTTGCTGTCTCTGACAGAATTACAATGTCATCGGCGAACCTCAAAGTTTTTATTTCTTCTCCATGGATTTTAATACCTACTCCAAATTTTTCTTTTGTTTCCTTTACTGCTTGCTCAATATAGAGATTGAATAACATTGGGGAGAGGCTACAGCCCTGTCTTACTCCCTTCCCAACCACTGCTTCCCTTTCATGTCCCCCAACTCTTATAACTGCCATCTGGTTTCTGTACAAGTTGTAAATAGCCTTTCGCTCCCTGTATTTTACCCCTGCCACCTTTAGAATTTGGAAGAGAGTATTCCAGTCAACATTGTCAAAAGCTTTCTCTAAGTCTACAAATGCTAGAAACGTAGGTTTACCTTTCCTTAATCTTTCTTCTAAGATAAGTCGTAAGGTCAGTATTGCCTCACGTGTTCCAGTATTTCTACGGAATCCAAACTGATCTTCCCCGAGGTCGGCTTCTACTAGTTTTTCCATTCGTCTGTAAAGAATTCGTGTTAGTACTTTGCAGCTGTGGCTTATTAAACTGATTGTTCGGTAATTTTCACATCTGTCAACACCTGCTTTCTTTGGGATTGGAAACCCATACCTCTCGATTATGTACCATAAAATGTTCGTTGGGATTCATGTCGTATGATTTGGGTGGACAAATCATTCGTTCGAGTTGCCGGAATGTTCTTCAAACCAATCGCGAACAATTGTGGCCCCGTGACGTGACATCGTTGTTTGGAAGCATGAAGAAATGAATGGCTGAAAGTGGTCACCAAGTAGCCGAAAATAACAACTTCCACTCAATGTTCGGTTCAGTTGGACCAGAGAACCCAGGACATTCAATGTGAACACAGCCTACACCATTATGGAGCCAGCACTAGCTTGCACAGTGCCTTACTGACGACTTAGGTCCATGGCTTCCTGGAGCCTGCAGCGCACTCGAACTCCACCATCAGCCCTCACCAACTGAAATCGAGACTCTTCTGACCAGGCCTCGGTTTTCCAGTCGTCTAGGGTCTAACTGGTCACGAGCCCAAGACAGGCGCTGCAGGCGATGTCGTGCTGTTAGCAAAGACACCCGCAATGGCCGTCTGCTTCCATAACCCATTAACGCCAAATTTCGCAGCACTGTCCTTATGGGGTACGTACTTCGTACGTCTCACATCGATTTCTGCGGTTATTTTACGCCGCGTTGCTTGTCTGTTAGCACTGACGATCTACGCAAACGCCACTGCTCTCGGTGGTTAAGTGAAGGCCGTCGGCCACTGCGTTGTCCACGATGAGAGGCAATGCTTAAAACCTGGTATTCTCGGCAACCTCTTGACATTTTGGATCTCTAAATGTTGAACTGCCTAACGATTTCCGAAACGGAACGTCCCATGCGTTGAAACACGTATGTAACGTAGCAGCGATGGTGAGGCATGATAAAATCTTTGACCAGAGAGCCTTTTATCGTAGTTAGTCTGCGCTTGACCGCGCGAGAGTTGCGAGCAGTACTCTGTCAGTAGTCGTCGTGCAGTATACTCTGTCGGTAGCAGTAGCTCTGTTCAGTTGCGTCCAGTAGTCGGTCGGTAGTCGTCGTGCAGTACAGTTGCGAGCAGTGCAGTATGTCGGTAGTAGCAGTCGAGTGCAGTTGTGTGTGAGGAGTCGGCGGGCGTCGACATGGCATTCTGGTCAAGATACAGGACGAGGTATATTATTTTTAAATGCGCTCAGCTAATAATGTAAATTAACGGTAACTAATTTGTGCAATAATCGCCCCAATAATAATTTTGATTTCAAAGCAATTTTCAACAAAAGAACCAGTTAATTGAACCAACGATTTCCTTCCATTTCCTTTAAAGAAAAGTTTCAGTTAAATTTCAAAAAAAAAAAAAAATATTATTTACAATGCATTTCCTCCAAGCCGTGGCCAACAATGAGAGCAGAAATTTGATATGCAGTTTCAATGAGGTAAGAAATTAATCAGGATTTTTTGCACAGGGCCAAAGACCGATATTTCGGTTTAATTGAGTTATTATTATCACTGAAGTTTCATTAGCATTAAATTGTCTTTTATTATTTTTTTGTGGGAGCTTACACCAGAGTCAGATTGCGATTCTCATTCTTATTGTCATTAAATTTAATTGCTATGGAGGTTATGTTTGGCTCCCATTTCTATTAAATATTGTCTTTTTAAAAATTCTCCGCAAAGGTTACACTTAGCTCAATGTGCGTTAGCATTTAAAATAATATCTTTTAAAATTTCATTGTGGGGAGGTTACAGCGTCTAGCTCCAACTACTATTCTGCGTGCGATGTCTGTTAGTTCCCGTGGTGCGGCCGTGATCACGCCAGATAGCTTTTCACAAGGATCAGCTGAATACAAACGACAGCTCCGCCAATGCATTGCCCTCTCATACCCTATGTACACGATACTACCACTATCTGTATACTTGCACATTGCTATACCATGACTTCCGTCACCACAGTGCAAGTTGTTACACATTTCTTTCACAAAGTATAATTTTTTTGCGTGATACAATTTGGAGCAAGGCTTCCTGCACATTTCTGTTTTCACTCGCTGAAGTGGTACATAGTGTGTTCAAACAAATTTCGGGCTTGCAGCCGGTCGTCGTTCAGCCGGCTGTAAGCCTGAAATTTGTTTGAACACTCAATTCGCCGGGAAAATTTTAAAATTCACATGGTACATAGTGTCTTTTCTTGCTGTGTTTCATAGTTCAAAAAAGGAAGAAATATCAGGAAAGAACGCTACATTTCAATGAACTTCTACGAAATCAGAATAAGTAATACTCACTTGAAGTTTGACACAAACCTTCTTCCACAAAGTCAGAATCGCCATATGAATCATTGATATGTCATCCGTACTTATGGTGGGTGGTGGTGGTTAGTGTTTAACGTCCCGTCGACAACGAGGTCATTAGAGACGGAGCGGAAGCTCGGGTTAGGGAAGGATTGGGAAGGAAATCGGTCGTGCCCTTTCAAACGAACCATCCCGGCATTTGCCTGAAACGACTTAGGGAAATCACGGAAAACCTAAATCAGGATGGCTGGAGACGGGATTGAACCGTCGTCCTCCCGAATGCGAGTCCAGTGTGCTAACCACTGCGCCACCTCGCTCGGTCTCTCATCCGTACTTTTGTTGTCAAGAAAATCTTGCTCAAGTTCATGCAAAATTTCGTCATCCGTAAGCCGTGTCTTTCGCTTCTTTACGTACTGAACGAACAGCTGCCGTCCTCCTGCAGCTTGACTTCATACAAAAAAATGGCTGTTTTAGAAACTACATGAATCTCGCAACACGTAGAAGAGCGATCGAGCCCGTCAATATCCGTGGTGTCGTTTTGAAAAGCGTGAGAGGTTGTACTCCGTTACATGCCGGGATCGACAGTGTAACGAAATTTTCGCGTCCCATCGACTGAGCACTTGGCAGTCAAGAGTGTTAATAACAGTAACTGCACTTATATTTAACTGCATTATGGAACATGGGACACGACGACAAATGTTTACCGAATGTTGTGAATGTCTTTTTCATGTGCATTGTAACAGTCTTTATTTAAAAAGTGCATAGGTAAAAATCCTGCGTCAAGATCACAAATTCTTTTTTCCTGATTACTGGTTTCGATTCATTACCGAGTCATCTTCAGATCAATGTAAAACGTTATTCAGTGTGTGACACTCATTACATATGGTCATATTGTTTTAGAGTTAAGTCACCCTAATTAAATAAAAAATCCTAAAGCGAAAATCTTAGTTGGTTATGTAAACTGACAACGTCAATCACTAACCAAATGTCGTTAAAGTACCCATTTTGCCACACATATGTGCAAACGTTCGACAGCAATGATAACTGCATCGCTCATGAGTGGGGCAAACACGATATCATTTGTAACATTCATATCAGGAACAAGTATGTGTATGACAGCTACCTTCCTTCATTCCCTGTTTTTGATATGAATGTTGGAAATGATATCTTGTTTCCATCCACTCATGGGCGATACAACTACCTCTGCTGTCGATCGTTTGTATAAATGATTGGCCAAATGGGCACCGGAACAACATTTGATTAGTGATTAACGTTGCCAATTTACATAAGATTTTCACTTTAAGTGAAGGGCTTATTTCAATAGTGCTACAAGTCCATTTTTGTTCATTCTGAGATACAGAGCCGGCCGGTGTGGCGGAGCGGTTCTAGGCGCTTCAGTCTGGAACCGCGGGACTGCTACGGTCGCAGGTTCGAATCCTGCCTCGGGCATGGATGTGTGTGATGTCGTTAGGTTAGTTAGGTTTAAGTAGTTCTAAGTTCTAGGGGACTGATGACCTCAGAAGTGAAGTCCCATAGTGCTCAGAGCCATTTGAACCTTTTTTTTTTTAAGATACAGAGTCGATATACTTGAATATTTCTGGTATCTCAACTGCAGATTTTTCATCACTCTATTAACTTTAGGACTCTGTATCTCAGAATGAACAAAATTGGACTTGTACCACTATTGAAATAAGCCCTTCATATCTCTCTCCCCCCCCCCCCCCCCCCATTGATAATTGCCTTTATTTAATTTCATGTTCCTCGGTAGAAATATGGACTTTATTTGAAGATGACCGTCTCTGTAATGCGCATTCACGAATACATGGCACGAGGCACGAGGCACATACGCCAATGAGTTGTCATCACTGAGAGACAAAGAAGAAAACATTCAACCTCTCACATCCTATAACCCCACTGTGACCGCGCTACTTACCGCTTAGCTCCTGAGGCAAGCGTCCATCTCATCTTAGCTCACCTGGAGAGTCATCGTCAGATGTAGAAGTAACTGCAGATGTGTCACATGGAAGTGTGTTGGGACCCTTGCTTTCGTGTAGTGTATTAATGACCTTGCAGACAATATTAATAGTAAAATCAGGCTTTTTTGCAGATGATGCAGTTATCTATAGTGAAGTGGAATGTGGAAGAAGCCGCATAAACATTCAGTCAGATCTTGATAAGATTTCAAAGTGGTGCAAAGATTGGGAACTTGCTGTAAATGTTTAGAAATGTAAAATTTTGCTCCGCACAAAACGAAAAAACGTGTTATCCTGTGACTGTAATATCAATGAGTCACTTTTGGAATCAGCCTATTCATACAAATACTCGGTTGTTGCACTTTGTAGGGTTATGAAATGGAATAATCATATAGGTTCAGTCGTGGGTAAAGTAGGTGGCAGACTTCGGTTTATTTGTAGAATACTGGGGGAGTGCAGTCAGTCTACAAAGGAGACTGCTTACAAATCACTTCTGCGGCCGGTTCTAGAATATTGCTCAAGTGTGCGGTACCCGTACCATATAGGATTAACAGGGGATAATGAACGTATACAGAAAAGGACAGTACGAATGGTCATGTGTTTGTTTCATCCAAGGGAGAGTGTCACAGAGATACTGAAGGAACTGAACTGGAAGACTTTTGAATTGGACGTAAACTATCTCGAGAAAGTCTATTAAAAATTTCAAGAATCGTCTTTATGTGATGACTCTAGGAATATTCTACAATACCTTACGTTTCAGTCACATAAGGATCGTGAGAATAAGGTTAGAATAAATACTGTACACACAGAGGTATTCAAACAATCATTCATCCCGTGCTTCATACGTAAATCGAACAGGAATAAACCCTAATAACTGGTAAATGAGACATATCATCTGCCATGTACCTCACGGTGGTCTGAGGAGTACATATGTAGATGTAGATGTAGCTAATGGTCGGATTCACCAACGTCAGTCAAAATTAAGCACAGCTTATTTTCTCTGCAAGTATTTTTGTTTGGTATTGAGCAAGAAAACAACACTCTTAAAGAGACTCTTAATGCTAGTTGACATGTTTACATTCGGCTAGATGCATATTATTATAAAATACGGATGAGAACCGCGGGCAACCCGATGACTTGATTGTAGGCCCAAGAGCCGCTTGCGGCCCACGAACTGCACCGCTGCCCTAAGGACTCATATGGTCGTCGGTTTTTGAATGCCCTGTTAATTCACTTTTTCAGATGCACATCTACACCAACAGAATTAAAAGAAATATTCGAGAGAACTACAGTCCAAGGGACCGAACAAAGTCATTCGCCTAGGGGACGTGTTTTAGTGTGAATGGTGAATGGGAAAGCTGTAAACAAGATATTTGACGTACTGGAGTACTATCTTATCGCAGCTAAGCCCCCGTTTCCAGCTCGATATTCGGGCCCTAGTGACCTAGGCTTGTGTATCGGGACAGACAAAGTGGCACATTTCCCTCGCCGCATCCGGGCGTCCGTCTCTTCGTCCCGAAGGGAATGTTTCCGTGCTGCGGGCAGCTGCCAGCTGCCAGCTGCCAGCTGCCACTACTGCCCGGGCTGCGGCTGCCAAAAATCGGCGCCAAGACCGGCCGTCAGTCGCACCCACGCTGACGTCTGCGATTTTTTTGGGAGACGCGGAAATCTGGCGAGGCCAGCTCCCGGGCCGACAGAGACGCAGTTTCTGCCCGCGTCGTTCCGGATGTTCTTTGTCGAAGCTGTTTGCCATACAACTGCCCCTTGGTTCCAGTGATATGCCTCGTAACTTCTTTCTGTTCTCACTTCAGACAGTTGTAGGACGAAACAGTAACATCTACTGACTTACATTGTTTACTTCTGATTTTTTCTACAATTTATGTGAGTTACTGTGGGTTTCAGCTTCCTTTCCACACTCGTCTAGGGAATCGTCATGTCAGGCGCCCATTACCGACTAAGAAACACAAAATAACTGCTGACTTTGGCGACGCGATTGTCATTCGGCCACAGAATCAAAACAAAATCATTGTCCAATAAAGGATGGGCGATTGTTTTAAGATTAAGAAACAGAAGAAGAAAAATATTATTTACCACAGTTCAGCCACATAATCGTTACAAAGCTCCCCACTTGAACATAGTCAGATAATCTTCTTTCTCTTCCGTATACCTGTCTATCTGTCTTACTGCAGTATCGAATAGACGCTCTCCAATTCCACTTAGCCCTACGGCTCTTCCTTAATCTGCCGCTGTTTTCGTTTTTAGGGTTCTGTACCTTAACTGGAGAAAACGGAATCCTTAAAGGATCAGCATGTTATCCGTCAGTCTTTCTGTCTGCCTGCTTTCCCGAACGTTGTCCCCATTCTCTCAGGAATAACTAGGAGTATCAACCTGAAACTTATGTCACCTACTAAAGTCTATGGTTCCTTGGCGGTGTGAAAAATTTAAGCTTCTAAGTCAATGTAAGCAAAGGATAAGGCCATTTCTGCCTTTTTGTAATTACAAGCTATAAGAAAAGCTAATCCAACGGCAATAGAGAGTTTTTTAAACCTCTTTAAGAAACAAGAATGACACGATGTTTATAGTGCTGATAACGTAGATGACAAATAAAATGTTTTCCTTAACACATTTCTCGCGCTCTTTGAAAGTTGCTTTCCATTAGAACTTTCAAAACAGTCTACTACCAGTAAAAGGCAGCCTGTATGGCTTATAAGTAGGGTAAGGATATCGTGCAGAACAAAGTGGGAATTATATCAAAATGTTAGAAGTAGTTACAATCAATCTACAGTAGCCCATTACAAACAGTACTGTAACATGCTTAAAAATGTTATTAGGAAGGCAAAAAATACGTGGAACATAAATACAATAGCTAATTCACAGGATAAAATTAAAACCGTATGGTCAGTCGTGAAGGAAATGTCTGGTCAGTAGCATAAGGTCGAGGATATAAAGTCATTACGTAATAAAAATGTTTCTGTTACTGATTAGTCATTATTTAACAGTCTCTTTCTGAACTTAGCTGGTGAATTAAATAAGAACATAGTTTTTACAGGCTATCATAATACTCTCTTGGAAAATGGCTTTTCGAAAAATGGTTCAAATGGCTCTGAGCACTATGGGACTTAACATCTGAGGTCATCAGTCCCCTAGAACTTAGAACTACTTAAACCTAATTAACCTAAGTACAAGCACACACATCCATGCCCGAGGCAGGATTCGAACCCGCGCCCGTAGTAGTCGTGCGGTTCCGGACTGAAACGCCTAGAACCGCTCGGCCACAGCGGTCGGCTGGCTTTTCGAGACTGATATCTGAAATACTCCTTCGTTATCCCGACAAGCGCGAGAGTGAGTCAATAATTAAATCACTGAAGATTAAGAACTCTCATGGATATGATGAAATATCTAGCAGAATACTAGAGCATTTTACTGCACATGATAGCCCTGTACTTGGCTGTATCTATACTTTTTCCTTTAGGAATGGCCAGTTTCCTGAACGATTAAAGTATTTAGTAGCAGAGCCGCGCCGCGCGGGATTAGCCGTGCGGTCTAGGCCCCGCAGTCATAGACTGTGCGGCTGGTCCCGGCGGAGGTTCGAGTCCTCCCTCGGGCATGGGTGTGTGTGTTTGTCCTTAGGATAATTTAGGTTACATAGTGTGTAAGCTTAGGGAATGATGACCTTAGCAGTTAAGTCCCATAAGATTTCACATTTTTTTGAGCAAAGCCGCTTTATGAAAAGGGAGAAAGGAATAATGTAGACAATTTAGGCCTATTTCTATGCCATAAGTATTTGGTACAGTTATTTAAAAGTCTGTGCATGTAATGATAACTGATCATTTCGTTTCACATAATTTGCTGTCAAATGTACAGTTTGGTTTTAGAAGTAGTTTAACAAGTGAAAACGCTATATTCTCTTTTCTCTCTGAGGTACTGGGTAGACTAAACAAGAGATTTCGAACGCTATGTATCTTTTTTATTTAATCACGGCGTTTTAATTCTGTTGATCACAAAATATTGTTCCAGAAGTTGTACCATTATGGAATACAGGAAGCCGGCCGGAGTGGCCGAGCGGTTCTAGGCGCTACAGTCTGGAGCCTCGCGACCGCCACGGTCGCAGATTCGAATCCTGCCTCGGGCATGGATGTGTGTGGTGTCCTTAGGTTAGTTAGGTTTAAGCAGTTCTAAGTTCTAGGGGACTGATGACCTCAGAAGTTAAGTCCCGTAGTGCTCAGAGCCATTTGAACCATTTTGAATACAGGAAGTAGCTCACGACTGGTGCACCTCTTACGTTAAGAACAGGCAGCAAAAGATCATTTTCCACAGTATCGAGTATGCTCTTCGGGTAACACACCTGTGATCTGCGGGTATCGTCTTTGATCAGTAATCAAAACGTCGTCGGTCCCCGTTTTGTAACCCGCCACCGCTTACACTTTGATTGATAATCGTCATTGGCGGCTGAAGACTTCCGGCATAAGAAGTCACCATCATTCTGCCAACGGCCTTGTCAAAGAGAACGGAGGAGCGGACAGAAGTTCAGGGCATTCTGTTGTGCTGTTGTCCTTGGGGTGGGAAACTTCCCCTAAAGGCGGAAGAATCAGCAATGATCAACGGCATGAGGATGCAGAAGGCAATGGATACCGCTGCGTTAAAGATGCACAACGTGTATCCACAGGGCATGTGGGCTGTAATTGAAAAAGTGTCATGATGACCTCTCCATTGGCAAAAGATTCCACAATAGTTCTCCATTCGGATCTCCGAGAGGGGACTGCCAAAGGGGAGGTGAACATTAGAAAAAGATTGAATAACCAGGGAAAGGATAACGCTATACGAGTCGGGGCGTGGAATGTCAGAAGCTTGAACATGGTAGGGAAGCTAGAAAATCTGAAAAGAAAAATGCAAAGGCTCAGTCTTGATATAGTAGGGGGCCAGTGAAGTGAAATGGAAAGAAGACAAGGATTTCTGATCGGGTGAGTATAGAGTAATGTCAACAGCAGCAGAAAATGGTATAACAGGAGTAGAATTCGTTATGAATAGAAAGGTAGGGGAGAGAGTGTGTTACTGTGATCAGTTCAGTGACAGAATTGTTCTTATCTGAATCGACAGCAAACCAACACTGACAACGATAGTTCAGATATATATGACGATGCTGTTGCTGATTCCGCATTTAACATTTGACGATGCCACAATGGCTGCAGTACATTAGGACTTTTTTTATGAAACAGATCTGATGATGCTCATTAAAGACCGAAACCGGTAATCTGTTAAACAAAAAGATTTTGACCATAGACGTAAATTAAAGGAAACTCCAGTACTGCCAAATCCAATGATTCGACACTATTATCAACAACTTGAAATAACTTATCCTGTGGTGGCCCCCATCTGCTCTTTCCCATGAGCTCCAGACTGATAACAGACACATGCTTCCCTGTGTCTACCAAAAATCTCTGTTCTCTGCTACTCATCAACGCCACTAAGCAGCATTCCATCTGTGGACTAACTTGTGCAGTGTTACGGCCTATCGGAACTGTTTTCCGATGGTTGAAACATTCCTGTTTGCTTTTAATAGGCGCTTCTCTTGCTCAGGCTCCCCACCTTTCCTGCTTCTGCAGTCAGATGCGCAGTGCCCCTCTGCTCCACACGCATTACACTCCGACCACACCTATAGTACCTAATTTCAGAAGCGAACACCTAGTGGCCTACTCGTTGCTTTGTTGCAATATCGACCTCCTCCATATTTGTTGTGTTCCTAAGAACTGACGCTAAACCCTCCGGATTTTTCGTATGTATCCTCTGTGATGTTGCAACATCGACTTCCTCCATATTTGTTGTATTCCTAAGAGCTGAAGCTAAACCCTCCGGATTTTCCATATGTACCCCCCGTGACATCTCTGCGGGTACACCAAGCAGAAAAAGTCCAATGCTCTATTTCTTGCCTCTTGCAGTAACAATCTATTACCTTTTGCATTCTGGGTCTGTACTTGGATTCAATTTACAGATTCTGTCCGAGAACGCCTCCAAAGATTCGTTGCTCTGCATTGACAATTTTTCTCCCGAAAAAACCTCGAACTATTTTGTTTATGGTACCGCCGGCACAGTCCAGCAGCCCACTCCTGAAATGTTTGTGTTTTACACAAGGTCTCACGGTAAACAACATATACTTTGGCGTCCCCTGACAAACGCATACCAGCAGCATGCAGTCTTATTTCGTATTACCACCCATGCCCTTCCACAGCATCCATAAACCCTTAATAAAAATCCTCCATTGCCTTCCCAGAGAATGCAACCACTGCCGTCTCACATGGAACAGAAGGGACTCTCAGTCCAGACTTACTTTCGTCTGATTCCAGCTGCAGCTGAACCTGAATTGCTTTCCCCGCTTCTAACCCACTATTAAGTTCGAAATTTCTCTGTCTTTCGTGCTACAGTGCTTGTGTTAACACATGCACTCGCTGATTTAAAGCAGCAACTACATCCGCAATAGTAGTAGTAGCACGTGTTTCCACCATTTTGCGTACTGTACTTCTCAGTTCAACTGTTTATAAGAAACACAAACTCCCGTTAAACCCTCCCCCCCCCCCCCTGCTCCACACACAAATACACACACAAAACTGTAGCCACAAATTAATTCTTCTGGTGAATCAACGCCCATCTACATCCAGTACAGTTACTAGCCAGATGACCAATCTGCCTACACACAGAATAAGTAACTGCTATAGCTCTGGTAAACGGCAAATCGTGCCCAGACAAATTACGAAATGGGCACCTTACTGGCACTATATTACCTCGCATACTGTAGCTCTCACAATTAACTCTGACACCAAGAGTAAATATCAAAAATAACAAATAAAACAAGAGTCACTGTACTACATTGTACTGAGCTGATACCACTGAACCCTTGTCAAGTGCTACTGCCTCACTCACCACACACCAAAACCATCTCTCTCACCCAGCCGCAATGTGGACGTGGACGAGCCTTTTCCAACACAACTCTTTGTAGTGGGAAGCGAAACGATCAAATCCTCAGGGATCGTAATGCACCAGAATGACTGACAGATGTGGTTTGGAGAGAGGGATGAGTCACACCAGGATGAGCAGAAATACACAGACAAGTTTAGCGTTGACTTTTATTCCACCAAAGAATACACAGTGCCTCTGCTGGTCTAGATAATGGCGTCTCGACACGTTTATGTGTCAGTGCAAACGCCAGTGCCAGAAAACTGCTACAGCAGCTGGTCCCTCTGTCCTCGTGACGTAACGACTCTGTCTCTGCCCGGGCGGTTCGGCCGGCAGTGTGTGTCAGCCGAGCCGCAAGCCCCGCACCTGCCCTCAAGCCCACACCGGCATGATAGCCAACACAGAAGGTCTACTGCCATCTCTGCATAAGGGTTAGTGTTCACTAAAGTGAGGGGCCGCAGGATGTTGGTACTGCGATGTTTGGGATGGCTGCCTATTCCCTCAAGCGTTTCTCGTGGTCGCCATGTAGAGCGTCGAAGGGTAAACAGCCAGCGGCTATCGTAGTAGAGCCTCAGCAGCTCCAGTTACCCGCCCAGGCAGGCTCGGTCGGTGACTTGAGGACAGCCTCGGACCACAAAGACGACGAGAGTGCATCCCGGCTACGGCAGTTCGTAGTGCGTTAGGCGATGTCACCCAGAGAGCGGAGGCTGGCCATTCCCCTGCTCCCGGCACCAGTGCACCTCCAAGTTTTGAACTAGCCTCACCACGGACTTGATGCGTCCGTGCAGCAGAGCTTGGCGGTTGATTCAGTGGGCCTGTCGGCACCGAACTTCATCACCAGATGGTCGTCATGGTTGGCTTGCTACTTAAACAACTGTCATTTCAATTCCAGGAGGAGGAAGAATGGCGGCATGAGTGCCTGCCATGAGCCTCTGGGCTCCCATATTTATACTCCTCTTCTTACGCCTCTGACGCAGTCCCTCTGGAGGGTACATGTGGACTGTTCCTTAATAATTCTATCGTCACCTTTTTCTATCACAGTTTGGCCCCCACAGAGAGGTTGCTAGGCGCTGTTGTAACAGCAGCGTACAGGTTTTACAAGTGCCCTGTGAAGCAACTATTGCATTTAATTGCTCCACACCCATCTCCCCATTTGTTTATTGTGCCCATCAGGCTATCCTTCCTCACGTGCGAATAGTGTCGTAAACCTGTCTCGCAGAACTGTTTGCTTAATAACAACATTGCCAGTGCCTGCTACGCAATGTTTCCATTGGCCCCATAACTTCTACCTTCTCGCCATAGCTGTACAAAATTTTCACTAACTCCTCAAATCCGTGCCTATACTTATTCGTGGAGCAACAATAGTAGTGTAGTCCAGAATTACATATTACAAAATTTGTGATCCAGCAATGCAACATAGTACAGTAGAGCAGTTGCATGTGCCTTCTGGATTCCGGATGACCATACTGTATATCTATCCGCCACATGTCCAAAGCGTAGTAGGCAGAATTTTTTTCTTCCTTTTAAAAATTGATGTTGTTGTTTGTTGTTGTGGTCTTCAGTCCTAAGACTGGTTTGATGCAGCTCTCCTTGCTACCCTATACTGTGCAAGTTTCTTCATCTCCCAGTACCTACTGAAACCTACATCCTTCTGAATCTGCTTAGTGTATTGATCTCTTGGTCTCCCTCTACGATTTTTACCCTCCACGCTGCTCTCCAATGCTAAATTTGTGATCTCTTGATGCCTCAGAACATGTCCTACCAACCGGTCCCTTCTTCTAGTCAAGTTGTGCCACAAATTCCTCTTCTCCCCAATTCTATTCAATACCCCCTCATTACTTATGTGATCTACCCATCTAATCTTCACCATTCTTCTGTAGCACCACATTTCGAAAGCTTCTATTCTCTTCCTGTCCAAACTATTTATCGTCCATGTTTCACTTCCATACATGGCTACGCTCCATACGAATACTTTCAGAAACGACTTCCTGACACTTAAATCAATACCCGATGATAACAAATTTCTCTTCTTCAGAAACGCTATCCTTACCATTGTCAGTCTACATTTTATATCTTCTCTACTTCGACCGTCATCAGTTATTTTGCGCTCCCCAAATTGCAAAACTCCTTTACTACTTTAACTGTCTCATTTCCTAATCTAATTCCCTCACCATCGCCCGACTTAATTCGACTAGATTCCATTATCCTCGTTTTGCTTTTGTTGATGTTCATCTTATATCCTCCTGTCAAGACACTGTCCATTCCGTTCAACTGCTCTTCCAAGTCCTTTGCTGTCGCTGACAGAATTACAATGTCATCGGCGAACCTCAAAGTTTTTATTTCTTCTCCATGGATTTTAATACCTACTCCGAATTTTTCTTTTGTTTCCTTTATTGCTTGCTCAATATACAGATTTAATAACATTGGGGAGAGGCTACAACCCTGTCTCACCCCCTTCCCTACCACTGCTTCCCTTTCATGCCCCTCGACCCTTATAACTGCCATCTGGCTTCCGTACAAATTGTAAATAGCCTTTCGCTCCCTGTATTTTACCCTTGCCACCTTTAGAATTTGAGAGAGAGTATTCCAGTCAACATTGTCAAAAGCTTTCTCTAAGTCTACAAATGCTAGAAACGTAGGTTTGCCTGTCCTTAATCCGTCTCCTAAGATAAGTCGTAAGGTCAGTATTGCCTCACGTGTTCCAACATTTCTACAGAATCCAATCTGATCTTTCCCAAGGTCGGCTTCTACCAGTTTTTCCATTCGTCTGTAAAGAATTCGTGTTAGTATTTTCCAGCTGTGACTTATTAAACTGATAGTTCGGTAATTTTCACATCTGTCAACACCTGCTTTCTTTGGGATTGGAATTATTATATTCAAGTCTGAGGGTATTTCGCCTGTCTCATACATCTTGCTCACCAGATGGTAGAGTTTTGTCAGGACTGGCTCTTCCAAAGCCGTCAGTAGTTCTAATGGAATGTTGTCTACTCTCGGGGCCTTGTTTCGACTTAGGTCTTTCAGTGCTCTGTCAAACTCTTCACGCAGTATCGTATCTCCCATTTCATCTTCATCTACATTCTTTTCCATTTCCATAATATTGTTCTCAAGTACATCGCCCTTGTATAGACCCTCTATATACTCTTTCCGCCTTTCTGCTTTCCCTTCTTTGCTTAGAACTGGGTTTCCATCTGAGCTCTTGATATTCATACAAGTGGTTCTCTTTTCTCCAAAGGTCTCTTTAATTTTCCTGTAGGCAGTATCTATCTTACCCCTAGTGATAAAAGCCTCTACTTCCTTACATTTGTCCTCTATCCAACCCTGCTTAGCCATTTTGCACTTCCTGTCGATCTCATTTCTGAGACGTTTGTATTCCTTTTTGCCTTCTTCGTTTGCTGCATTTTTATATTTTGTCCTTTCATCAATTAAATTCAATATTTCTTCTGTTACCCAAGGATTTCTACTAGTCCACGTCTTTTTACCTACTTGATCCTCTGCTGCTCACTACTTCATCCCTCAGAGCTACCCATTCTTCTTCTACTGTACTTCTTTCCCCCATTGCTGTCAATTGTTCCCTTATGCTCTCCCTGAAACTCTGTACAACCTCTGGTTTAGTCAGTTTATCCAGGTCCCCTCTCCTTAAATTCCCACCAAATTAATATCTTTATGAAAATATTTTATGTGGATTTTCCTCCTTTATCACCATAATGCTTAGTTATAGTAAAATATTTGCAGTAATTTTGAAAATTATGTACTATATTCATGCCAACTCATATACAACGTCTGGTTTATGTTGTATCTAAATAAAAGACTCAAAGAAAATAGCAAATAAAAAATAAAGAAATGTCGGTTGTAGGTGTGTCGAATTGGCAGTGTTAGAGGTATTGTAGGACTTGAATTTTTTCTCAGTACTTTCAAACCGTCAACATGCTTCTTGAACAGTTGCTTATGCTCAAAGTCAGGAAATACGTAGCTACTAAACTTCAGTGTTGCTTCCTTGGGTTTCTCTTTTTGTGAAGATTTCCTCAATTTGCCGACTCCAACACAGGTATCCCTGCCATAGGACATATAGCCACCTCAGTTTTCAGCGATAATCTTGCAGACAGATGTTGCCTCGCGCAATGCCTATAAGGTAATGAACAGGTGTTCTGCTCACGACAGTGCATTTTTCATCAAACGTATTAGAAATTTTGCTGCTCAAATGGGCACAGTTCTCCATCAGACAAGAAAAGTAAACGACAAAAAATTTAAGGAAGAGAAGAAAGAGCAGTGATAAGAAAAGTATGAACGTCGAAGTTATAATGGCTGACAATGAGCCACCCTGTGGCCTGCGTCGGTGCTGTTGGTAGGTTTCTGTCGTCTGTTGGAGGCCAGATCCTATCGTTTAGTTGACATGGTTGCGGTTGTTTGTCTTGTTCTCGTGTTGACTGGCGCCACTTGGTTTCGCAAGCGTTGCTTGTCTGCTAGTGGCAGCAGCAGCGGTTATCGATATGTAGTAACTGTGGCCCTATCTTCGGGGCGACGTCGTTCTTCTTCCGGGTCGTGTGAGTGGGCAGTTCAGTTGGGGACTGCAGAGGGGCCAGGTCCGTGCAGTGCGAGAACAGGCTGGGACCGCTGGCGGCGCACATGGACTGCCGGGTCGAAGGCCTGTGGTCGAGAGGGTGCACTACTTCGTCGTAAACCGGATCATGGAAGTTTTAATTTGAGTGCATTTTGATTCAAGTAGAGAAACCTCCACCATTGTGAGATTTGCGATTCTCCAGTGACTTGGGTTCGTGTTGCTGCTCGTAGCGTTGCCGAGGCAAAGAGCAGCGAGTGGAGTGCTTGGGAAACACGGATCTGATTAGCTTTCCTGGACTTCTAATTACTATTTATCGCATTATGTTTGTTACTATTTTTTAAGTTCAACCAGCGGTATTTTTCCTGCCTTGTGGCCGCTAGCGCCCCAGTTACCTGCCCTGGGGGTAACCGCAGCAAGATTATCATTAGTCATTCGTTAGAGTGCCACTAGTCTGAGTTACCATCTTGTGAAGTGAATGTAATTCTTGGCTGCTTATCTCATCGCTCGGAATTATTATTATTATTATTATTTTTTTTTTTTTTTTTTTTTTTCCGGACCTACTCAGAGGTCGATTCCTGGTGCACCATCTGTGACTGGCCTTTGTGTTTATTATTGTATTTACTGTTTTACTGTATGTTTCTAGATTTTTTTATATAATTGCCATTCTTGGCATTACAGCAAGTTTAAATGATTGTGCTACCAAGTTTATCATCACTTTGTCTCACCTGTTTGGAGATCGGTTGCTTGACCTTTTAAATTAACCTTTGCTGTTGTATTTGCTGTTTTACTGTATGTTTTTTTAAATTTTTTATATAATTGCCATTCTTGGCATTACAGCAGGTTTAAATGGTTGTGCTACCAAGTTTACCATCATTTTGTCTCACCCGTTTGGTGATCAGTTGCCTGTCTTTTTAAATTAACCTTGCTATTGCATTACTGTTTTACAGTATGTACGTTAAATTTTTTTGTAATTGCCGTTCTTGGCGTTAAAGGCCTTCAGTCGTGACTGTGGTTACTTGCCTTAAAATTCTAATTGGGATCACATTGGCTTGTTTTTAAAACATTATTTACTGTGTCTGTATTTTATGCTCATTTGGTAAATTGTAATGCACTGAAAGCACTATTAATTACGCAGTTGTTTATTCCTTCATTAATAACGTGTGATATCTTTATTTATTGCTGAGTCTGGAATTACCGTTTTAAAATAAATGTGTGTAATTGCAAAAGGGAACCAACAGTAACTGATGACGGCCACGTCCACAATCGTGACCGAAGCCTGCCTTCCTTGACTACCAGGTTTCAGACAACAAGTCAATAATCTACCGGATGACCACAGCCAGCAGTGGATTGTCACGTACCCGTCAGAGCAACGCCTATAGCGACAGAAGAAGTCACTCTGAGTTCCAAAGCACTACCACCTGTCGAACTTGCACATTGGCTGTGCGTAGGGCAATGACTGTGCACAGGGAATTGGAAAGAATTGGGTACAAGGGTCGACTAGCTCCTCCTGAACCGGTGTAAAGAGCGACGCCACTGAAAAGTGGAAGATAGCAAGCGAGTGATTTCGAGTTATGAAGCACGCTATAGCTATCCTGTGGGAATCCGATGGAAGGGTTTGGGTTTGGTGAATGCCTGGAGAACTTCACCTGTCATCATCTGTGGTCCCAACAGTGAAGTACGGAAGAGATGGTTATGGTGCAGAGTGTTCGTCGTTGTTAGACTGTGCTCTCCATATTGCCCATATGAAAATGCTAAATGTGGAAGCATATGAAAATATTTTGCAGCACTGTGTACTGCTTACACTAGAGGAACAGCCTGGAGAGGTATGAGCCAGAACATGGACTTCGCCTCAGCCCCCAGTGTCCAACACCGCTGTTTTTGCATGTGCACAGACGTGACAACGCCGCGACACCGTCAAAGTCAGCACAAAACATTAGTGCACTAACCGACAGTGGCTCGGCTACCTGCCTGTGGATCTGAACCCGGGAAAATGGAACGAAACTAGACATGCTAGCCAATCTACAGGGAACCAGATCGTCCGAACACTGAGTAGCGAGGAGCATGGAGCACGAGTGACGGAATAAACTAAGCACATGGAAAACGGAACACGGTGTGAGGCGATGGCTACGTTTGTCAGACCTGTTACCAATGACAGATAAACACCAGGATCAACGGCTCCACCCATGAAACACCTCGTGCATGCCCTCGTGGCAGTTTTCTGTCCTATTCCGCTGCGATACCCATGGCCGGTCATATGCATCCATCCCGATATCCATTGGCGGGGACACCAAAATTACCTTATGTGGTTTCGGCTCTTGAGGCTGCTATTCTTCCACAGTCATTCAGACATCTCATTGAAAGTGTCCCCAGTGGAGTTCAAAACGTAGTAAAGGCGGAGGGTAGACACACCCTATGTTAATGTAAAATATGTCCCATTCCATTAGGCCCTCTGGTATAGCAGTTTTATACAGAATATTTTAATTAAAAACGGTCTTGGTTGCAATCTATTCTTTTATTAAAAACGCCTCCGTGCGGCACCTTCAGATTATCTACAGGGATAACAAAATAAGAAAATTTAGTGTATGATCCTAGCATGCACGATTCTAAATGTGAAAAAGAAAAGGTTATTGACCTTAACATTTTCTTTTTACAGTATTTTAAAAACCATAACACGACTCTGTGTTACAATGAAGCACGCGTCGAATTGGATGAACCCGCACAGACCTATCAAAAACAAGTAATCTAATATCGTACAAATGGCTCTGAGCACTATGGGACTTAACATGTGAGGTCATCAGTCCCCTAGAACTTAGAATTATTTGCACCTAACTAACCTAAGGACATCACACACATCCATGCCCGAGGCAGGATTCGAACCTGCGACCGTAGTGGTAGCGCGGTTCCAGACTGAAGCGCCTAGAACCGCTCGGCCACAACGGCCGTCATAATATCGTACAACCGCGATATAAAAAGTTAAATAACTGATCAAATTGAACGAAATATACCTTAATAAAGTCTTCCTAGCAGGTCAGAACTGTTCAGTGGTAGGACCAAACTCACAAAAGTATACGTATTTAAATATAATACAAAGACATGCCGCCGCAACTGCACGGCAGGAGCGTCAAGTGGCCATACGGGCGGCCAATGGAATGAGGCACGCATGCAGTACCTGCAGAGTACCCACATAGGTGGCGCCCAAAACACTTATATGATAGTCAGCATATTTAATGCTTACAAAAATCCTCTTGAATCACTAGAACAAAATTGTTCTTGTTGTGGTCTTCAGTCCAAAGACTGGTATGATGCAGCTCTCCATGTTGCTCTGTCCTGTGCAAGCCTCTTCATCTCCGAGTAACTACTGCGACCTACGTCCTTCTCAGTCTGCTTACAGTATTCATCTCTTGGCCTCCCTCTGCGATGTATACCCTCCACGCTTCCCTCCAATAGGTTATCCCTTGATGCCTCAGAATGTGTCCTGTCAACCGTCCCTTCTTCTAGTCAAGTTGTGCCGCAAATTCCTCTTCTCTCCAATTCTATTCAGTATCTCCTTATTATTTACTTGATCTACCCATGTAATCTTCAGCATTCTTCTGCAGAACCGCATTTCAAAGGCTTCTATTCTCTTGTTGTCTAAACTATTTATGATCCATTTTTCACTTCCATACATAGCTACTCTCCATACAAATATTTTCAGAAAAGCGTCCAGACACTTAAATCTACAATCAATGTGAAAAATGTCTCTTCTTCAAAAACACTTTCCTTGACAGAGCCAGCATGTATTTTATATCCTCTCTACTTCAACTATCATCAGTTATTTGGCTGCCCAAGTAGCAAAGCTCATCTACTACTTTAAGTGTCTCATTTCCTTATCTGCTCCTCTCAGTATCACCTGATTTAATTCGACTACATTCCATTATCCTCGTTTTGTTTTTGTTGATGGTCATCATATATCCTCCTTTCAAGACATGTCCATACCATTCAACTGGTCTTCCAAGTTCTTTGCTGTCTCTGACAGAATCACAATTTCATCGGCAAACCTCGAAGTTTTTATTTCTTCTCCATGGATTTTAATTCCTACTCGAAATTTTTCTTTTGTTTCCTTTACTGCTCGCTCGACCCGCCCGGTTAGCCGTGCAGTCTAATACACTGCTCTCCGGGCGGGAAGGCGTGCCGGTCCCCGGCACAAATCCGCCCTGCGGATTAGTGTCGAGGTCCGGTGTGCCGGCCAGTCTGTGGATGGCTTTTAAGGCTGTTTTCCGCCTGCCTCGGAGAATGTGGGCTGGTTCCCCTTATTGCGCCTCAGCTACACTATGTCGGCGATTGTTTTGCAAACACTTTCTCCACGTACGCGTACACCATAATTACTCTACCACGAAAACATTTGGGGTTACACTCGTCTAGTGTGAGACGTTCCCATGGGGGTCCACTGGGGGCCGAACCTGGGTTTGGTGTGGGCTGGCGATGGGTTGAGTGGCCTGCTGAAGCCTGTTTTGGGGTTGTGTATCACTGACGGCAACGGCGAGGACGAAGCCTCTCCGTCGTTTCTAGGTCCCCAGTTCCATGCAATACAATACAACATAATACTGCTTGCTCAGTCTACAGATTGAGTAACATCGGGGATAAGCTACAAACTTGTCTCACTCCCTTCTCAACCACTGCTTCCCTTTCGCGCCCCTCGACTTTTATAACTGCCATCTGGTTTCCGAACAAATTGTAAATAGCTTTTCGCTCTCTGCATTTTATCCCTGCCACCTTCAGAATTTGAAAGAGAGTGTTCTAGTCAACATTGTCAAAAGCTTTCTCTAAGTCTACAAATGCTACAAACGTAGGTTTGCCTTTCCTTAACCTATCTTCTAAGATAACTTGAAGGGTCAGTATTGCCTCACGTGTTCCTACGTTTCTACGGAATCCAAACTGATCTTCCCCGAGGTCGGCTTCTACCAGTTTTCCACTCGACTGTAAAGAATTCGTGTTAGTATTTTGCAGCAATGACTTATTATAATAAAATTAAGATGTTACAATTAATCTGAACATAGTCGCCCATAAAGGAAACATTTAAATTTGCTCCAAATAGATGGAATAGTAAGACCAGCCGTAACTTTAAACAATAGCGTAAGATAAGCACCAAAAGTGGGTGTCATCCCGATAACCAGGAATGAAGCAAATTCTTAAAACTGCAAGTCCGGGTTCGACTATAAATGTACAACAACAAATCAGTTGCGGGGAGGGTGAAAATTAAAAAAACGAATTGTAAACCTATTAGAAGAGCATACCCAAATTACGTAAAAATTTTAAAAACTGACATCATTGAATCGTAATAGCCTTGGTTCCTGCTAGTGCACTGATCGTTCAGCAATTGTTCGTCGACAGTACACGTGTGTTTAAGAATTTCCAAGTCTTCCAATAAATCAAGCTTTTCTCCCTTCCGAGCACAACGTAAGATACAGAGATTATCAAGCGTGGATGGCTGATGCCCTGTAGTCTTCAGGTGTTCGGCAAATACAGACAGCTGCTTTACTTGATCTTTTTTTGGTTAACAATTGCTCGCTAAAGCTCGCTGTAAACATCCTTCCAGTTTCACCAAGATAGAATTTATGGCAGACATTGCATTTCAGTTCGTAAATGTCAGAGGGAGCATATCAATCTCCAGTAGGCGGCTTATTATTCACGTAAGAGATCTGCACTTCATTAGGCGGTGGAAAGGCTACACGAGCGTCGTGACTTAGCTAACTGACACTATAATTTCCCCACAAACGGAAATCTATCCATCATTCGTGGGTTATAACCATTATTAACTGCAATAAATTTTAATTTATCAAGCTCTTCGTTTATAGATAAAGTGCTTATGGGGACACTGCTGTTCGGGTGCTTTTGATCACATAGTTTACATGACGCCTAAATGGCATTAAGCACAAAGGCTTGCACCAAGCCGTGAAATGCGCGAAAGCACTGACCGTGTCTTAACCCTGTTGCAGTACTTTTGGCCCCTTTCTTATTTTGACAAGTAACAGATTTAAGTAAATATATTTCCAGTGCCACAACACAGTGATGGATTGTCACAGTGAATTATACGAAGGTTGGAACTTAAATAGTGGAAACTACACTCCTGGAAATGGAAAAAAGAACACATTGACACCGGTGTGTCAGACCCACCATACTTGCTCCGGACACTGCGAGAGGGCTGTACAAGCAATGATCACACGCACGGCACAGCGGACACACCAGGAACCGCGGTGTTGGCCGTCGAATGGCGCTAGCTGCGCAGCATTTGTGCACCGCCGCCGTCAGTGTCAGCCAGTTTGCCGTGGCATACGGAGCTCCATCGCAGTCTTTAACACTGGTAGCATGCCGCGACAGCGTGGACGTGAACCGTATGTGCAGTTGACGGACTTTGAGCGAGGGCGTATAGTGGGCATGCGGGAGGCCGGGTGGACGTACTGCCGAATTGCTCAACACGTGGGGCGTGAGGTCTCCACAGTACATCGATGTTGTCGCCAGTGGTCGGCGGAAGGTGCACGTGCCCGTCGACCTGGGACCGGACCGCAGCGACGCACGGATGCACGCCAAGACCGTAGGATCCTACGCAGTGCCGTAGGGGACCGCAACGCCACTTCCCAGCAAATTAGGGACACTGTTGCTCCTGGGGTATCGGCGAGGACCATTCGCAACCGTCTCCATGAAGCTGGGCTACGGTCCCGCACACCGTTAGGCCGTCTTCCGCTCACGCCCCAACATCGTGCAGCCCGCCTCCAGTGGTGTCGCGACAGGCGTGAATGGAGGGACGAATGGAGACGTGTCGTCTTCAGCGATGAGAGTCGCTTCTGCCTTGGTGCCAATGATGGTCGTATGCGTGTTTGGCACCGTGCAGGTGAGCGCCACAATCAGGACTGCATACGACCGAGGCACACAGGGCCAACACCCGGCATCATGGTGTGGGGAGCAATCTCCTACACTGGCCGTACACCACTGGTGATCGTCGAGGGGACACTGAATAGTGCACGGTACATCCAAACCGTCATCGAACCCATCGTTCTACCATTCCTAGACCGGCAAGGGAACTTGCTGTTCCAACAGGACAATGCACGTCCGCATGTATCCCGTGCCACCCAACGTGCTCTAGAAGGTGTAAGTCAACTACCAAATGGTTCAAATGGTTCAAATGGCTCTGAGCACTATGCGACTTAACTTCTGAGGTCATCAGGCGCCTAGAACTTAGAACTAATTAAACCTAACTAACCTAAGGACATCACACACATCCATGCCCGAGGCAGGATTAGAACCTGCGACCGTAGCGGTCACGCGGTTCCAGACTGAAGCGCCTTTAACCGCACGGCCACACCGGCCGGCTAAGTCAACTACCCTGGCCAGCAAGATCTCCGGATCTGTCCCCCATTGAGCATGTTTGGGACTGGATGAAGCGTCGTCTCACGCGGTCTGCACGTCCAGCACGAACGCTGGTGCAACTGAGGCGCCAGGTGGAAATGGCATGGCAAGCCGTTCCACAGGACTACATCCAGCATCTCTACGATCGTCTCCATGGGAGAATAGCAGCCTGCATTGCTGCGAAAGGTGGATATACACTGTACTAGTGCCGACATTGTGCATGCTCTGTTGCCTGTGGCTATGTGCCTGTGGTTCTGTCAGTGTGATCATGTGATGTATCTGACCCCAGGAATGTGTCAATAAAGTTTCCCCTTCCTGGGACAATGAATTCACGGTGTTCTTATTTCAATTTCCAGGAGTGTATTTATTCACAACCGATACAAAAGAGTTACATGTTTCCACCTGTTACTGCTCTTCAAAGTAGTCACCAGCGTTGTGTAGAACCCGTTGCCAGCGATGTGGAAGGCGTAGTACACTGTTAACAGGGCTTGTGCTGTTGATGGTGCAAATGGAGCGTTCTACTGCCTGTCGAATCTCTGGAACAGTTCTGAAGCGAATGCCACGAATTGGTTCTTTCATCTTCGGAATCAAATCAAATTCACAAGGACTTAAGTCCGGGGAGTATGGTGGATGGTACAGTACTTCCCAGTCCCATCGACCGAACAGAGCAGCCACAGCTCGCGCTGTGTGCGCCCGCGCATTGTCGTCCAAAATGATGGGTAGGTTTCGCAGAAAGTGTCGCAGCTGATGGTCCAAAAACGAAAAATAATACTGTGCATTCACGGTCTGCCGTGGAGGAACGTAATGCGTTAGGATAACACCATCACAGTCGTACACGAGTATCACCATAACTTTCACGATGTGTGTCGCACTTTCGACTTTCGCGGCGACCCATAATGACGCCATTTGTTGGATTGGCGTTTCAGTTTTGGCTCGTACGGTGTGGTCCATGTCTCATCCAGTGTTACGATACCGCGTAAGAAAGCCTCTCCTTCGCGATCATAGCCCTCCAAGTACGTCTGAGCAGCGTCGCAACGCATCCATTTCTGCATTTCCGTCAAGTCATGCGGAACGCATCGTGATGCAATTTTTCGCATTGCCAGGCGTTCCTGCAGGATGCGAAGTACAGTCGTAAGCGCTAATCCGGTTTCATCGGCGAGCTCACGAATCGTATGGCGCCAATCACTGTCCACTAACGCGGCAACAGCATGCACTGCTTCTTCAGAGACGCTAGGACGACCTGCCCGAAGCATGTCTGCCACAGTTTGCCGACCTTCGTTGAAGGCTTTTACCCAACGTGCCACTGTTCTGTACGGCAATGCCGATGTCCCGCACGCCTATTGCAGAACTTGATGACACTGCTGTGCTGTAGACCTCTGGTACATTCAATCTTGATCCAACTCCGTTGTTCCTGTTTCAAAAACATAGTGACACCGTTACGTTAGACCGCGCATTCACACGTGAGTGTTTCCCTAGATTGTGCGCACGCCGGTGACGTGGGACGGGCGAGTCCATTTGCTCGAAGGTAAGGAAGGTATGTCAACAACGTGTGCTATGAGCGACATAGTAGATTCCATCGCATAGTGTCTCCACAGCAGTGTTGCCACTATTTAAGTTCCAACCTACGTATATTCCAATCGGCACTCTCTTTTTAGCTGCAGGAGACGTGAGGAAGGTAGGTAGGCCGAGAGGTCATTCGAGATCTATTACTAGGTCAGAGGGGCATGTTCGAAGAAAGTGGTCCTGGCATTACTGAAGACATCGACCAAACATTCATTTAGGTTTTCCGTGGCATGCCAAAAGATCACGGCCGATTTCATTCCACATTCCTGTCCTGTCGCAGCCTGTGCTTCATCCCTCATGACCTCGACGCCTACAGAACGTTAAAGCCTTATCTTTCGTACTGAAATTTGTGGATCGTGATCTGAGGCGTAATGACCTCTCAGAGAAAAACGTACGTTTTTTAGTGCGACTTGGATGGGTAACCATCCGGGTCTGCTGAGCGATGTTGACAAGCGCGGTCCACTCGGCCCGTCTGAGGCCAATTGAGTAGCTGCTTGATCGAGAAGTAGTGACTCCGGTCACGAGAGCTGACAACAGCAGGGAGAGCGATATGCTGACCATATGCCCCTCCATATCCGCATCCAGTGACGCCAACTGGCTGAGGATGACACGTCGGTCGGTCGGTACTGCTGGGCCTTCCGAGGCCTTTTCGTACGGAGTTTCCTTGTGCGAAGAATAAGAGAGAGATCAAGAAAAACAACTTCTGGACGCCATCGAGGGCACTGAGGCATTTCCAAAACAGGCGAATCTCTAGACAGCTGATCGTTTGTGGTTGCAACACCGTTAAGTTATCCTTAAGATATATTTAGAATTGCGCAGCTTCGGACCATCCACTGTGCGCCTGTCTTTTCCGTGCCACGTGCACGTGCACCGTTCCATTCTCACCGGACAGAAGGATGAACGACTGAAATGTTGCAATGTTGAAGAGGTCCGCCTCGCTGGCAGCTGCGGCAGCCCTAGCTGGTATATTTGTTGCGAAAAGGCGCAGAAAGAAGCACAAAGTTACTTCATACTGAACTACGCCAACTCTGCACATGGTGATCTCTACGAGATCTCTACAGCCGGCTGCTACCAGATTTCTGCTCCTTAGCTCTAGCTGTTAAGAGACACGTTAAACGAGGAGCACCTCTTATGTTGGCAACTGCCGCAGTCACAAATTTGTTTGGAGATGCACCGCACCACATCGCTGAAGAGCAGCTTTTAACTCCTCGTGATTCTTAGCGAGCGGCTGAAGAACTCTCGTGCATACAATGCAGTGCCAGATCCCCGGACTGTAGTTGGTAGGTACCCTATCCTAAGTTGGCTCTGCTGTGCTTGCGATGCATGAGGATAGTCCAGGAAGAAACGATTATTTGTCGTTAACAAATAAATTATATTTTATTAACAGGAAACTTGTCACTTGGGGCAGGTTCTTCAGTGTGGTAGACAATTCACAGCTCCAGCTGTTGAGGTTTTTACATAATAAATTAATAACTGCAAATAACACTCACTTAGAAAACTGAAAATAAGTCCACTATTTAAAGATGAGCTCAGTAAATTTTCTCTACTCTCATAAGAGAATTGGACAGCAAATGCTGGGGATGTATAGTCTGCCTGCAAACTGAAAAACACCGAGCGAGATGGCGCAGTGGCTAGCACACTGGAGTCGCATTCGGGAGGACGACGGTTCAGTCCCGCGTCCGGCCATCCTGATTTAGGTTTTCCGTGATTTCCCTAAATCGCTCCAGGAAAATGTCGGGATAGTTCCTTTGAAAGAGTACGGCCGACTCCCTTCCCCGACCTTCCATAATCCGATGAGACCGATGACCTCGCTGTCTGGTCTCCTCCCCCAAACAACCCAAACTGAAAAACGAGCAGTGGTCGGGGTGGGGGAAGTTGCCTTTCTCGGAAGAACGCTGCAGCTGCCAAACAGGATGACTAATAATCAACCAGGGGGAAAATTCTCCGGTCGAGCCACAAAAAATGCGAACATTTTCCCGTTTATTTAAAAAAACTCTGACTGGAAAGTGAGTCACCAGCTGCCTCATTCTAATTTCCTCAGCACCTTCAAAAATTTTCCCAACAATTGTGGCTTACGAACATATCCGTGCTTTTCTTTTTTAATGCAACACATATCAAACTCCCACAAGCTCCCCTAACTTTAACTCACTCATACCCACCAGTCCGTTGCCATAAGCCGCTCATACCCATCCACTCACTGTTGCACTTTCTCACTCACATAATCAGCCCAACTCACTGTCATTATCTCTTTGTGTCTCTCTGTCATTGTCTCCTGTGTCACAGCCACAGTCCCCTTTGTTCTGTCCTCTTGCTACAGTCACCTCTCACTCTCATGGTTTCCCAATTGCTCTCCCAAACTGCTAATATCTCTTCCTTCCTACCTAATGCTGTCTCTTCTATCACTATCTCTCTCTTCTTCGTTGTCACTGTCACATACTCTGTCTCTCATTATTACTGACTCTCAACCACTTTCACTTCCTATTCTCTTTATTCCTATCCCCCTTCTCCTTGTACTGTCTCCTTTTCTCTTTGCCTAACGCTATTCTATCACTAATCACTATGTTCCCCCGCTACTGTGTCCCTCTCGTTCTCTCATACTGCCATTGTCACTTTCGCTCTTTCTATAACACAACCACTATCTACCTTCTTTCAATATTTATCACTTTTCCGTCTCTTTGCCACTACCACTGTCTCCTCCTCTCTAAGCATAAAAAGGCGCGAATAAGAGCGCATTCCAAAATTTTTAAAGGTGCTGGGGAAGGTAGAATGAGGTAGCTGGTACTTCACTTTTCTGGCAGTTTCTTTTAAACAAACAGAAAGATATTGTCACTTTTTGTACTCTGATAGGGGCATTTTTGAGCTATATTAGCAAAACTTGTGAATTCTTCAGAAAGAAGAACATTAAAGAAATAGCATATGACGCTACTCCCAAATTCCATGATAAAATTACCAAGTTGCTTAAAAACTGCAACTTCTTGTTGACATCAGTAGAAGCAAAGCACTGTATAGTGATGACCCCATCAGCACCAAAACTGAGATCACAACCTAAGATCCACAAAGCATAATGTCCGATACGTTCCATTGTGAACTCCATCAATAGTCCAAGCTATAAAATCACCAAGAAATTTAATGATATTATCCGCAAGGCATATGTACTTGGAAATAACTTCTCCATCAAAAACAGCTATGAGTTCATCAATAGTATAAAAGATATCCCCATCCCAGTCACAGCTAAATTTGCATCTCTCGACATAGTCAACATATATGCAAACACCCCTGTCAAGGAAACAATTAGTTTGATAAGAAATAACTTACTCAAACATTGGACAATGGGTAGAGCTGGAATCTATGAATTCATAGAGATCCTAGAGCTTATATTGTCACACAACTACTTCATGTTTAACATCAAGTTTTATATTCAGGAAGATGGACTGCCAGTGGGTAGTAGTCTTGCAGGCTTGCTAGCATATATATATATATCTATATCAATAACCTTGAAAACAACTTTTTTAGATCCCAAACCCAACTAAAAGATAAGCTGCTTTAATACAAACGCTATGTTGATGACACTCTCATTCTGTTCAATGGAACAACAGAAGAACTAGATAATCTAACCAAAGAGCTTAATAAAATACACAATAAAATTCAATTCACAGTAGAACATGATACAACAGAAGGCATTAACTATCTTGATCTAACAATCTCAAATAAAAGTCAAACGTATAAATTTCAAATTTTCAGAAAGCCAACAACCACCAATGTTACCATACACAAACCCTCTTGCCATCCAGACTAACATAAAAAATCATTCTTCAGAACAATGGTTAATCGTATGCTTAAAATCCCAATGGACACAAGTGAAAGACAAAAAGAAACAGAAATTATTAAATTAATTGCCTCCAGCAATGGGTACAACCCAGCAATAATAGATAAACTAATCCATACAGCAAAATCAAATCAACCAACTGCTGAACAACCACCCCCATTTATAAGACTGTACTTGCTAGAGAAGATTTCTCACCAAACTGCCAACCTCTTCAAGACATACAACATAAAAATAAGTTTCTTCACCAACAACAAAATACAAAATGGTTCAAATGGCTCTGAGCATTATGGGACTCAACTGCTGTGGTCATAAGTCCCCTAGAACTTAGAACTACTTAAACCTAACTAACCGAAGGACATCACACACATCCATGCCCGAGGCAGGATTCGAACCTGCGACCGTAGCAGTCGCACGGTTTCGGACTGCGCGCCTAGAACCGCGAGACCACCGCGGCCGGCAACAAAATACAAAATAAAATCATACACAGCACCAAAACCACTATATAACAGTACCAAAGTCAGGTGTGTACAAGCTCATTTGCAACTGACGTTCAAGGTTCACACTGGACAAACTGGTAGAAGCTGCACAACAAGATTTAAAGAACACATAGATGCACTCTGTCTTAACAACCTGAATCAGTCCAGCTTTGCCTCACATCTTGCCCAACACAATCATTCTGCAAACAACATAGAACAGAATCTCCAAATACTCCATTTTGCCAACAAAGGCACAATACTTGACGTTCTTGAAGGAACTGAAATATTTATCTACACAAACACAACACCTGACTACCTACACAATGATCAAATTCAACTGAGAAACAAATTTTTCCTTCAGAACTTTGAAGATCTACTAGTTCAAAACAAGTAACCACTCAATGAACCCTACACTGCCTCCCCAATACCCCCCCCCCCCCCAACGACCTCCTCCCACCCTCTCCTTTCATCCTAACTACACTGGTGTCAACGTAATATCCTACTACCGAATAAAACCTGTTCTATATTTGTAAATGTTAAAGCCCTCTACAGCTAACATAAATCAGTTCTTTTATACATATTACTTCTAGCTAGAACAAACAGAAGCTGCCATTACCAATATTCCAGATCACTTCAATGTAAGAATAAAAATAAGTCAACAGTTAAAGAACTTTTGTTCATGGTTTCTTAAATATAAAGTATACAAACAGCTTTAGTCAATTACAGTCACTGTAACTTTTATACATATACCTTTAGCTAAAATAAACAGAATCTGCTCTTGCTAATACCCCAGATCATGTTAACATAACAACAGAAGTAGGTCAACAGCTCATCTGAAGGTTGTTATTAATTTAAATATAAAGGACCTAGTCTTATATACAGCTGCATCTCGCTGCAGATACAATAATTCTGTAACATTGATTCCTGGGTTTTCATGTTAATGTCAATCATGATTTTAAATTGTATATTACGTATAATATAGGCAGTTTATAGCAAGATATCAGATCACCTGCAGTTAGTTCTTGCAGTAATTTATTTATTTATTTTATTTTGTGCTCATGTTATCGCCAGTCTGATTAAAATAGTTGCCCTCATATCGACTTTAATACATGTAAAGAAGAACAAATTATGGTTCAAATGGCTCTGAGCGCTATGGGACTTAGCCGGCCGGAGTGGCCGAGCAGTTCTAGGCGCTACAGTCTGGAACCACGCGACCGCTACGGTCGCAGGTTCGAATCCTGCCTCGGGCATGGATGTGTGTGATGTCCTTAGGTTAGTTAGGTTTAAGTAGTTCTAAGTTCTAGGGGACTGATGACCTCAGAAGTTAAGTCCCATAGTGCTCAGAGCCATTTGAACCATTTTGAGCTTGTTCACCAAAGCATGTAACTCATATGAAAAGAAATGTACTGGTGAGTAAAATTTAGATAATTCACTTAAGTAAAATTGAAATGACGCAAAACTAATTTTACACACCAGACCGGATTCTATGCGGAAAAAAATTCATTTGGTTCAGTGTTACAACATGGGGCTGCCAGATGATAAGTGAGACACTTTACAGCGTATTTGTCCCTGCTGCATCATTTTATAAACGACATTTTCGCCTCACACCGGATTTCACGCGGGGTAGTCGCGCGGTCGAAGACGCCTTGCCACGGTTCATCGTACAGGCATGTGTGTGTGTGTGTGTGTGTGTGTGTGTGTGTGTGTGTGTGTTTGTGTGTGTGTGTGTGTGTGTGTGTTGTCCTTAGCGTAAGTTAGTTTAAGTTAGATTAAGTAGCGAGTAAGCCTAGGGACTGATGATCTCAGCAGTTTGGTCCCATTAGAACTTACCACGAATTTCCAGTTTCCGGATTTTGTCTGCAAAGAGGGAAACTTTGTACCTCCGTACCTCGGAAACGGATAAAGATATGAACAAAAATATCAGGACTGTTCGAGATCGGTATCTTATGAATACAACGTAAAAATTACAGTCATTTGCCGTTCATATACATCTTGGAATCCTCGGCTGGGTTCCGGTCCGCTGGTGACGAATTTCCCGAGGAACCGCCCACGAACTAACTAACAGTGCCTACGTGAGTCAGTAAGTCCACCGTAGACCACACCAAACGCAAGACCAGCCAACCGAGTTACTCTATTTACCTAAGTAGGAGAAAGTGTGTAATATACATACTTCGACTCTTTACTGTAGGATAGTGACACTAAGACGGGCCTTCTGTTGGGCATACAAATAGCCCCAAGGCTAAAGGCTATCCAGAACACTTAACCTTACCTTTTTATCACCAATAGTAGCCGAGAAACGAGCAACGGAAAATCCCATTTTTTAGCGAGGCGGTTCGGAACGCATTAGGCACGCATGATGTATCATGCATACCGACTTTCTCTCTAGCACTGTAGAACAGAATGCAGATATTTGTGTAGAATATCTCCGTATGTTTTTTTTGCGTTAGTATTTTAACTCCAGTAGCAACTCATTTCTGTATTTACTATAATGTGAAAAATAAACAAACACTCCCCCGGAAATTTCTGTATACTGCGTCGCCAGTGATTCATAAGGCGAGCTGTAGAAAGGATCGGCATACCTTTGTGAAACATCCTATAGTTACTTTTGTGATGTATTGGGGTCTTCAGTTTGCAAACCTATTAAGGTGGGAAGTGCATCACCACACTCGGGCGAACTACCGTCCCTCATGAGTGTATTCATACTAGTGGTCAGTAATCCACCGCACGGAATCGACACGGATATGGTTCTCCTCCCCGTCTCACACGGTTAAATATTACAGACTACTCTTTTGTAAGAGCTTCGGAACCTTACTGTTTACATTGAGGTGACATAAGTCATAACATACCTTCTGATTTTGTGTCGGATCTTCTTTTGCCCGCCGGCCGTAGTGGCCGAGCGGTTCTAGGCGCTTGTGTGTGATGTCCTTAGGTTAGTTAGGTTTAAGCATTTCTAAGTTCTCGGGGACTGATGACCTCAGAAGTTAAGTCCCATACTGCTCAGAGCCATTTGAACCATTTTTTTCTTTTGCCCGGCGTAGTGCAGCGACATGGCAAATCCTTTTAAGTCCACTGCAGAAATATTGAACCATGATTCCTCTATAACCGTCCATAACTGCGGAAGTGTTGCCGGTGCATAATTTTGTGCACGAACTTGCATCTCGATTATATCCCATAACTGTTCGATGGCCTTCTTGTCGGGCGATCTAGGTGACCAAATCATTCGTTCGAGTTATCCAGAATGTTCTTCAAACCAATCGCGAACAGCTGTGACCCGGTGGCATGGCGCATTGATCTATAAAAATTCTATTGTCTTTGGGGATATAAAGTCCATGAATTCCAGCATGTCTCCGAATACCCGAACATAACTATTTCTAGTCAATGATCGGTTCAGCTGGACTAGACCACCCAGTACGTTTCAAGCAAACACACTTCTACACCATTGTGGAGCCACCATCAGCTTGCACAGTGGCTTATTAACAACTTGGACCCATGGTTTCGTGGGATTCGAACCCTACCACCAGGTCTTACCAACACAAATCGGGACTCATCTGACCAGGCTATGTCCAACCGCTATGGTCACGAGCCCAGGAGAGGCGGTGCAGCTGCAGGCGATGTGCTTTTAGCAAATTGACTCGCGTCGATCGTCTGCTGCCATAGCCCGTTGTTGCCAGATTTCGCCGCACTGTCGTATCACATATGTTCGCCGTACGTCCCATATTGATTTTTGCCATTATTTCACGCATTGTCTACGCAAACGCCGCAGCTCTCCATGTTTTAAGTGAAGGCCGTCGACCACTGCGTTATCGATGGTGAGAAGTAATGCCTGAAATTTGATATTCTCGCCACACTTTTGACACTGTGGATCTCGAAATATTGAATTGCCCCCTTTCTTTGTTCTCTCGCGGTAGTGTTGGCATGTGTGTAATTTTTCGCTTTTCAGTCCAGTTATTACGTGGCGGCCCAACATGTCAACGAAGCTAAAAAGTGTAACTTGAAAAACAATCTCTTTCCTAACGCTTGATTTTCTCGTGCCAAGCAACCACTGCTCGCTATTCTGACGAGTTTTCAGCGTCCCGAGAAACTAATTAGCGCAATCTGCACTTTGCTTGCTCTCGGCACGCTGTCTAAATAGTAACAAGCTGCCACTGTCACAGAAAACTACTTTCTTACCTGGCTCAAACATTTCTCTTGTATAAAGGCGCAATGGTTTTTTTTAACTATTATGCAAGGGACTTAAGCTCTCACGCCTAACCAAGCACAATTGGAAAATTTTCTTCTGCTACGAAATATAACGGTAGACACTGGTAAATAGAAATGGTAGAAGCTGTAATGAGATTAATTAAAATATTAAATAATACTACGAACAGGGACAGTAGCAACAATCTTAAAGTGACAGGAGCAATAGTTACATTTAGTTTTCAAATAATATTAGGCCAATAATTACAAGGACAGATTTGGAGCCGGCCAGAGTGGCCGTGCGGTTCTAGGCGCTACAGTTTGGAACCGCGAGACCGCTACGGTCGCAGGTTCGAATCCTGCCTCTGGCATGGATGTGTGTGATGTCCTTAGGTTAGTTAGGTTTAGTTATTTCTAAGTTCTAGGCGACTGATGACCTTAGAAGTTAAGTCGCATAGTGCTCAGAGCCATTTGAACCATTTGACAGATTTGGAATGTGAAACTGGTAAATGACGGAAGGGTGTTGGTTAGCGTCGAGTTCATGGTGAATAGAGACGAAGCACTGTCGCAGCTGGACAAGGATGTGCAATGAAATCGGTTGTGGTCTGGTCACAAGAACCATTCCGGTATTCGGCTGAAGTGATTTAAGAAAACCATAGAAAAACCTTGTTCCTACCAAATGCGAGTCCGGTACTCTAACCACAAAGCCAACTCAATAAGTTAAGACGACATTTAATTACCACGCGATGAAAAATATGTATTCATCTAGCAGTAAACAGTCTCAAATGTTAGTGCAGATTGCACAGGTCTGCAAAAAAATATTTTTTGAAAGTTTTTTGAAATTTGATAACTGACTTTAATGTAATTTTCAGCGCTGATTTCAAAAATCCAATCCATTTTTTCCATCACGTCAGGTTTTCTCACAAAAAAGGGACTATTTTTGGGTATAATAAAAAATTTAAGCAGTTTATCACATTTTTTCCAACGCTATAACATTTTATTTTATTTATAAATCATATTCTAAACTACATTTCCAGTACACTTCCATTCCTCTTTAAGCTCATAAGTCCTTATAATAACGCTTTCGCTTTCTGTCGAAGCTTCTTTTATTACTTTTCCGGCTGTGGACTCGTTGAGGATCATCTCTTTTTACGAGAATGAGATTTTCACCCTGCAGCGGAGTGTGCGCTGATATGAAACTTCTTGGCAGATTAAAACTGTGTGCCGGGCCGAGACTCGAACTCGGGACCTTTGCCTTTCGCGGGCAAGTGCTCTACCATCTGAACTACCCAAGCACGACTCACGCCCCCTCCTCACAGCTTTACTTCTGCCAGTACCTCATCTCCTCGCAGGGCGAAGGGCCCAACTTAGCTTTTCGCCTGTACCCACGTGATGAAAATGTAGGTCCAGAATGCAAACTCCCCTATACCTGCGTATTAAAGTTCGCCGGTCTAGAAAGGTGCAGACCCCCCAAGCCTAGGCATCGTGTCAACTCATTTCTCTTTCTGATTTCCACTGTCTTTTCTCTCTTTTCCTACCACTCCTATCTCCATGCATCTCTCTTTATCTTTTACTACTTCTGTCTCTCAATGACCACCAGTGTCTCCTCTCTCTTTGGCTGTCACTGCTGTTGTCTTCGCCTGTCTCTTTCTCTCTTTCATTCACACTTTTTCTCTGTACTACCACCCCTGTCTCCTCTGTCTTTCTCTCCCACCGGTACTGTCGCCTCCCTCTTCCAACGTCACTGCCTCTCTGCTATTCTCTTTCAGTACAAAAAAGTGCGAATATTTTCGGTTACTGAAATTTTTGGCGAGGAAGACGGGCTGAGGTTTGAGGCACCTGGTTCCCCACTTAGATTCTTTTCTGTTTTGTGCTCCAGCAGGAGTATTTTTCCGCTGTTTGTCCTCCTCTCCCTGCTGCAGCAGCGTAATGCAGCTTATATAAAACGAATTGTATAGATCAGTAAAGTTTTGACAGTTTATTTATGTACTTCGACACATTTATATGCGTTGATACGGATTATAAATAAGAAATAAGTGCATATAATATTACACTGATACAAAATCGTTTGCTTTGCGTTTTTCTCAATACGTTACTCGTACATCGCAATTCATCGAAAACACCCGGTTTATTATTTGTACCATAAACGAGTGGAAAAATTATTAGAAATATTTTACTGAATTTGCAATCTTTCCAGCTTTACATAATTTTTGACAGTCGTTTTATATTCTTTTTAGACATGTTAAGACCCTTTTCAGCCGTTTTTTTATTACTATAGTAACACCTTGGACATATGTGTACAGGCGTAAAGTGCCCGTTATACAGAGACAGTGCCTCATAAAGTTTTATTGGTGGAAATCGCTGACGAAAAACATAGTTCGTTGGCCTCAGAAACCTTGAGATGGCTTTAGAATCCTTGCCATTTGTTCACAACGCTTGTTAAAACTACATTTACGACCCAGACCGGATATTATGTGCAGACTTTACCGTACAAGTTCTGGATCTTGGTAACGGATAATGATAACGAAAAATGTTTCGAAGTTTCTCGAGCATATCGTCTCAGGAACATATGGCAAAATCTTCGACGACCCCCCCATGAATGTAAATTATAGAAACGGCAATCCCCACAACTGACACTTTTGGCAATCGCCCATGGTAATTTTATAAGCTACCTGAGGTCCACTCTAGACCACACCTAATGCAACAGAGCCCAGTGATTTGCTCAGTTTGCCTGGGCTGGAGAAATTGTGCTTAAGTTTTGACCCTGTACTGTCGGATGGCTACATTATGACAATTCTTCGGATGGGTATACAGTTGGTCGTTAGGCCGAGGACTATCCAAAACAAATGACCCAATATCTTTGTGATCCGAGAAATGACCTCCAGAAAAATCGATTTTTTCTTGCGGCTTTTTGTAACATGGGCAGTGTCTTGCATGGGCCGTTTTACATTTGTGTTTAGTGTTTAATAAGGAATTATATTTATTCTGTATTTCATCACAATGAGCATTTTTTGCGTATCTTCAATATTTTCGGAATTGCATTGTTTTAAAAAACAATAAAACTGGGTTGCTATATATGGAGATGGTCCCAATTACACATCTTGGCCCGGGCCCAGTTCTGGCTGTGAGCGGCCCTGCGTATGTCTATCATTCGCATTTTGAGTAAAATGATTCTGTATGATGATATTTGCCAGTGTAATTATGCACTGTTTTGTTTTACTTACGTAAATCATTAATGTAGAGAAAGTATAATTTTTGATTTGTGGAACCATTATGACTGTCTGTAACGAAAAAGTTCTAAAGACAGTGCGCAAACACGAAAATTCTATACGTGAACTGAATGCAAAAATTCAACAGATGAATGCATTTTAACCACATGGTTTTCTTATCTGACATCAAAACCTGACGTAAATTATTCTTTCAACGAGCCACCTTTCATCGAGAAGCCACAAGAAACAGATGAGTACCAACATTTTTATTCTGCGACGTTTCTTTCGTTTTGTCTGCATTGCAATGCGTTGTAAATGCAAAAAAGTGCACTTGATTTAAACAATAATAATTGGTCATGCATTAACAGAGTGGAGGGTGGTAGTGGGCTTCCGTATCTTTTCTTTTACACTCGCAGAAGTATTGTACAGAAAGGGCAGATTAGCGTTTAATCTCCCGACGACAAGATCATCAGAGATGAAAACAGATAACTAGGGACAGAAAATTTTCATGAAAACGAAAACCCGAAAATTAACGCACAATTATCGCTTTCCAGCAACATAACGCAATATCGGCGATGTTTAAGAGTCAGCGCGAAATTTTCAATTCCGCCGTATAAAAATTTTATACATGTGATAGCAATTTATCAATATTCTTAACCGATAATTATTGAATGTTGAAGCAGCTTTTTGACTTCCAGTCTCCTCAATGCTCAGGTTGGTGTATAATATTAAAATGGAAGTTCATTTCCCACGTAACGAACTTTGATGTGACGACGAAAATAGCATCGAATTTAGCAAAAAAGCAATGGATTTGGCAAAAACGTTGGATTTGGCAAAAATTGATTTCGGCGGAACAGCAACAATGAACTTGGCAAAAAAATTGTCTTTGGGTAAAAATAGCACTGGCATTGAATTTCGCAAAAAAAAAGAAAAAACACGGAATTTGGCAAAAAAGCACCACCAAATTTGGCCAAAAATACAGAATATGGCACAAAATAATACCGACTTTGGCAAAACAACGAATTTCGCAAAAACACCGAACTTGTTTAAAAGCAACACGATATTGGCAAAAAAACGTAGATGTTGGCAAAAAAGCAACGAATTTAGCAAAAAGTTCCAAACATAGCATAACAAAAACTCGAAATTTAGCAACAAAAAGCTCCAAATTTGGTAAAAATATGACACACAATTGACCAAAATATAGCAACTAATTTGAAAAAATAACGCCCAATTTGACAAAGCATCAAATTTGGAAAAAATAACACATAGAATATAACTTCTTTTTTCTGTCCATAAAGATTGCGTATCGTCTCTCAACTCAATCCACACCAGAGTCACCACAAACGAGAGCGACTAGCTCAGTAATTTCCGTTTCAGAAATATGCTCTTCTTGACCGGAAAGCCGATCATTGCGATAGTTGTCATCTCGGAGAAGCCACTTCCCTTACCTCTGATAACGGTTTTCTTTTTCTAGATCTCTCACATACAGATGTACACCACGTACTGCACACTGTAGGTTAATATCCAGGAAAAACCGGGCAAATGTGGGTAGGACACGCCCTCTGACGTTTCTTTATTAACTTAATTATATACGTGGATACTTCATCTAGAAGTTATAATGAGTGAGTTTGCGAGTATCATAATCTGTGACATAAATGGCTGTACTTTTGATTGCATTGACTTATAAGAATAAATTTTTTACACCGCCAAGAGACTGTAGAGGTCAGTATTTGACGCAAATTTCAGCTTGATGTATGTACCCGTTTCTGAGGAAAGGGGGTGTTAATAGACGGACAGACAGATGGACAACAAAGTGCGTATGTAAGGGTTCCGTTTTTAATGACTGAGGTACAAAACCCTAAAAACAGTGGTAGCGCACATAATATGAGCGGATAGTAAGTACCCTTTCGCTCTTTGATTTAATAATCGAAAGCTTGTGCTGCACAGCAACGGGCACTGTGTCAACGAGAAGAAATAAAGGAAGTTGCATGCGGTAAATCATTTCCATTTTCACCTACTAAACACGTGATTTTTGTCATGCTGAGGTCTAGAAAGTAACGTCTGGACTCACACGTCAAAAGGAGCGGACGCAGTTTGTACAGAACGCATTAGTCGCGGCTGCTTAACAAAATATTTGTGTAACAGGGGACAGGGCGCGATTGTGCGAAAACAGCGTTATTTCTGCGTCTGCGGCCGCACCGGCTGCGATGAATCACGAGCGCGCGCGCTAAACAGAGCTACAATTAAACGGCGGAATTGGCGCACGGCGCCCGTGCAGCGTGCACCGCTTAGCGAAACGTGAACTTTGGCGCAAGCGCGCATTACCCTAAGAATAGAACTCGCCTGCACACGCCCACCATCCGTTCTCGCCGCTATTCGCTCTTGTGAGGATACGTACAGGAGCGTCACTTCACCTCGTCTCGGCGAAAACTCGCTTAAATGTTCAGCAACGTGGATCTGGCAAGCCATTCGTAGTTTCTGTTAATGACAACAATGTTTGGCAGAGACCTTCGGTACAGAACCGTCCCGCTGCAGAGTTCACAAAGTTCCTAATTTGGTAAACGATGGGTGTCTCCCGCCTCTGTCCGAGATGCTTCACGGTTTTTATAAATGACAGAAACACTATCTCCTTTTTCGTTCCATTGAAGGTACAGTATTTGAGAATTGGGTGATGGAGTTGATGAAGTCAAATGTTTTCTAATTTAGTTTCGCTTTTGACTCTGCCTACAGAACGACCAATTTGCACTTCCGAAGAAAGGATAAAAAAGAAAACAGAGAAGGAAATGTATACAGCATGTGGTATCGCGATGCTAATTGATACCACAGACATTACAGAGGACTCGCTGCAATCGGCAACACCCAATGCGAGGAGCTCCAGAATACCACGTCTCCCTCTCAGCACTGCAGCGCCGTCACGCTGAGGTCAATATAGTGCGGAGCGTGCAAGAACTCTTCCCAGTTCGTGACCTCAACTGAAGAAGTCAGCATCATAGTGCAGGACCAACGAATGATTCAAAGTTTCTGATGAAATGTACTTTCGTAAATGTTGCAAGATAACAGTTTGTTAATAACTACATTAAGTGATGCATTGTTAGTTAGTGGCAAAGAAGTGTGTCAAAGTCAAGCAAATCTTATATTCTTTTATGTAATAAAGTCAAGTAGAATTTCATGTGTTATAGTTTGATGAGCATTTTCCCTGAGCAAGCAAAGAACCCACAGCTATGCCCAGAAAAATTGGTTTCGTCTGGTCACAATACAACGTGCACTACGTGTCCAAAAGTACTGCTGAAGCCAACTAAACACACTATATGATCAAAAGTATCTGGACACCCCCAAAAACATACGTTTTTCGTTTTAGGTGCATTGTGCTGCCACCTACTCCCAGGTACTCCATATCAGCGACCTCAGTAGTCAGTAGGCATCATGAGAGAGCAGAATGGGGTGCCCTGCGGAACCCACGGACTTCCAACGTGGTCAGGTGACTGGGTGTCACTTGTGTCATACGTCTGTGCGTGAGATTTCCACACTGCTAAACTTTCCTAGGTCCACTGTTTCCGATGTGATAGTGAAGTGGAAACGTGAAGGGACACGTACAGCACAAAAGCTTTCAGGCCGACCTCGTCTGTTGACTGACAGAGACCGCTGACAGTTGAAGAAGGTCGTAATGTGTAATAGGCAGACCTCTATCCAGACCATCACACAGAAATTCCAATCTGCATCAGGATCCGCTGCAAGTACTATGACAGTTAGGCGGGAGGTGAGACAACTTCGATTTCATGGTCGAGCGGCTGCTCATAAGCCACACATCACACAGGTAAATGTCAAACGACGCCTCGCTTGGTGTAAGGAGTGTAAACATTTGCCGATTGAACAGTGGAAAAACGTTGTGTGGGGTGACGAATCACGGTACACAATGTGGCAATCCGATGGCAGGTTGTGGGTATGGCGAATGCCCGGTAAACGTCATCTGCCAACGTGTGTAACGCCAATAATAAAATTCGGAGGCGGTGGTGTGGTCGTGTTTTCCATGGAGGGGGCTTGCACCCCTTGTTGATTTGCGTGGCACAATCACAGCACAGGCCTTCATTGATGTTTCAAGCACCTTTTTGCTTTCCACTGTTGAAGAGCAATACATGGATGGCGATTGCATCTTTCAACACGATCGAGCACCTGTTCATAATGCACGGCCTGTGACGCAGTGGTTACAAGACAATAACATCCCTGTAATGGACTGCTCTGCACAGAGTCCTGATCTGAATCCTATAGAACGCCTTTGGGATGTTTTGGAACGCCGACTTCGCGCCAGGCCTCACCGACCGACATCGATGCCTCTCCTCAGTGCAGAACTCCGTGAAGAATAGGCTGCCATTCCCCAAGCAATCTTTCAGCACCTGACTGAAACTATGCCTGCGAGAGTGGAAACTGTCATCAAGGCTAAGCGTGGGCCAATACCATATTGAATTCCAGCATTACCGATATAGGGTGCCACAAACTTGTAAGACATTTTCAGCCAGGTGTCCGGATACTTTTAATCACATAGTGTAACTATGAGCTATGCATCCTTATATTTATACGGACATAGCAAATTTTACAAATATTAAATAACAAAGTAGCAGCGATTGGTTTTTTCTGTGATCTATGTAAGGCATTTGACCATGTGAGCTGAGGTTTTATGGCATTGATGGTATTGTCAAACAATGGATAATGTGATATCTAGCCAAAAGAATGCAGAGAGTTGTACTTAGTAATTCAACCAATGCACTCACAGGAGATTCTTCTCACTAGGGACAAATCACATAAGGGGTTCCCTAAGGCACAATCTTAGGCCCATCTTTCTTCTGCATATATGTAAACGATCTTCCATCTAATACACAACAATCAGAATTACTTCTTTTTTGCGGATGACACTAGTATTGTAATCAATCCAAACACTCAGGAACCAACAGAAAAATGGTAAACAATGTCCATAAAAGCGTCATTGCCTGGTTTTCTGTGAATGGTCTCGCCTTCCAATTAAAAAAGAAAAAAAAACACAGCATATTCGTTTCTGCACGTCTCTTGGCTCTTCGCCAAGCGTAACATAGTGAAGAAATAATAAATAGAGTGCTAACTTCAAAATATTTATGTGTCCATATTGATGAGAAATTAAACTAGATAAAGCACGTTTTCGAACTGCTAAAACAACTTAACTCAGCCACATTTGGACTTAGAATCATTGCAAATATCGGAGAGAGACAAATACGTATGTTGACATATTTTGCATATTTTCGTGCAATTATGTCATATGGAATAGCGTTCTAGGTTAACTCATCTTTAAGAAAGAAAGTGTTCATTGCTCGAGAACGTGCTGTAAGAAAATTTAACTATTGGTTCATGGTACATATATATTCCTCCGTGAAATTTGGTGTAAATAAACCAGTGCACTTCAAAAGAAACAATAATGGATATAATTTCAACACCAGAAGAAAAACGACATTCATTACTACACATTCAGGTTTTCATCGGTAAAAAAGAGGTTCACAATGCTGCAACTACACTTTTTGATCACTTACCCTGTGATGTAACATCTCTGACAGACAGCAACAAACTGAAAAAGTTTCTTCTCGCCAACTCTTTCTATTACGTAGAAGAATTTCTGTTATTGTAATATCTAAAAGACTGTAGATAAGAATTCCTAACTCACATCTGTATATAAAAAAATTATAAATGCTCGGCATGTGTCCATATTTACAAATTAATCTGTGTTGTGACGTGTTCCACATCACAATGATTTATCGTACAAATGATCCATGGAACATGAAACTAACTAACTTGGATGTGTTTCGTGGTACTATGAGTGAACAGTGATTAGTGTAGTAATCTCAACCGCTTGCTGAATGTAGCCTGAGAGACCTGTCAAAGATATTTCAAAAATTATATTATGTTTGTCATAATTAATAGTGGAAAATGAAACGGGGCAAATATGCGGTAGTAAGAACAAAAATGTTCCATTATAAAGGGTCCGCATGCGAGCTATTGGCTAGGTAATTCCGGGTTTGTGGTTACGATTCGCCACTGACTTCATATGAAACATTGCCCTAGTTAGTACAAATGTGTTTGAAGTGTAAGCTTTACGATTAATTCCCAGTTAAGAGGTCTCAAATTTCATTCATGGCCCATGGTTGGCGATTGTGTTACATGCGTGATGGGGCATATTTTGCTGCTGACGTAAGGCAACACTTAATGGGCCAATAAGGCCCAATATAGATGCATTGGGTAGGGCTGTACCTTGTTCTCCAACATCGCCTGATCTCAATCCTCTAGATTTTTCTGTATGGAGTCACCTCAAAAGTAAACTGCACAACACGTTGTTGACATGTTGAAGTAATGAGGCGGCGACTTGTACAATCTTTTCAAGATACGAGCTGATCCGGCGGCGTTTGAAAGAATTCGTAACTCACTCCAGAGATGGGTGCAGTGCTGCATCCAAATGAGAGGACGGAAAGTGGAACACCTCCATAAATACATACGATTGTACAGTAAATCGTTTCATGTAACGTGCGGAAATATTGTATTTCTTGCTAAGGTAGGCCATGGTGACAATTAGATCAGAAAGTAACTTAAAAGTTTACACTTCAAATACATCTAGATGTATCTTACTCACGCCACATCCCCCCCCCCCATCCTCCCCCACAGGTGCAATAATCAATTGGTATTAATTTTTGCTAGGGATGTTTGATAAGTCTGGTAAATGAATGGAACATTTTTGTTGAGCATTCATGGTTCGTAAGCTTGGTTATTCCAAGGATCGTATAAGAATTTCAACAATGTACAGCTCACAGTTCATTGTTGACAGCCACCTAAATTGGTCAGTGTGTCGATTGCGATTGACAATGGATAAATCCGAGTTTCTCGTCGTTACGAGGGTCATTGAACAATAAAAAAAAAATTAGTCTGGAGAAAAAAGCGTCTATTTGTACAAAACAATACTTTCTCTACTTTTCGACATAACCCCCTTGAACATTTATGCACTTGTTCCAACGGGCTAAAAGCTTTTTTATTCTGGCTGCAAAGAACTCTTCATCTTGATGTTTGAACCAATTTCCCACAATCTTTTTCATGTCCTCGTTGACCTGGAATCTTTTCCCACGTAATGCGACCTTTAGTGCACCAAACAAATAGAAATCACTAGGTGCTAAATCAGCACTCTAAGGGGGATGAGGAAGTACTTCCCAGCCCATTTTGTCGATGGTTTCACGGGTTAGTTGAGCAACATGAGGACGTGCGTTGTGTTGCTGGAGAATCACACCTCTCCTCTGAGATCCACGACGCCTCTCTCTCATGGCTGGCTTCACCTTGTTTAGAAGCAAATCCGAGTAGTATTGGCTGTCATTGTACGCTGCTCTTCGAGGTAATCTCAAAAAACTGGACCTTCAGCATCCCAAAACACCGTCAACATGTGTTTTCCTGCTGATGTTTGGGTTTCGAATTTTTTCTTGACAGGAGAGTTGGTGTGTTTTCAATCCACGCTTTGTCTTTTTAATTCTGGCTCATAACAGTGAACCCAAGTTTCATCACAAGCTAAAATTTTGTTGAGGAAGTGCTCGCCTTCTGTTTCATAACGTTCCTTTAGCTCTGTGCACACTCTCAACCTTGTTTCCTTGTGTAGCCGCATCAACCCCTTTCGGACCCATCTTGCACATGTTTCGCCGAACTTCAGATTGTTACAGATAATGTTATGAACTTTACTAGTACGAATTATCATTTCCACAGCAACACGACGGTCGGCACAAATAATGTCTTCAATTCGACTTTCAAGTGAGGGAGTTGAAATTGCAACTGGTTGGCCAGAATGGTGTTTGTCAGTCACTTAGTCGCCACCATTTTTGAACTGCTCTCCGCACTTGTAAAAATTTGCGCGATTCATACAAATTTCACCATAAACTTTAGACATTCTATAGTATATATATAGTATATATATATTCACTGGTTTCTCGCCTTCGGCAATAACAGAACGTTGTTCAACTAATGTGGATGTTTCAAGATAAATAGCCAGCTTGAAATGTATTTTTGAGGTTATAAACAAAACAATGTTGATACATCACCTGACCAGCGCTCATCCCAGTGATACCAACTTAAAGCCATACAAGAACTAAACTTGCCGTACTAACAGTTTTTTCATCAGACCAATTTGTCTCTTTAATTATTGAATGTCCTTCACAAAACATTTTCATTTGAAGGGTTGGACCGCCGTACAAGTCAAAACAGAACTGGATAAAGTTCACACTCTACACCCTCAGTGGAGACTATTAACTGTTGGATTAATGACTTCAAACGTGGACAAGCGCCGAATACGAAGCGTGCTCCGGCCGTCCAATTGAGGTCACCCACCACAAAGGAAATATTGACAAAATCTTGGGTATGGTAATGCAAGACCGCCGAATAAAAATTCTTGAGATTACTGAGACTGTAAGCCTCTCAGATGAGCAAGTGCGTAATATCCTGTACGAAGAACTGACTATGGAGAAGCAGCGTGCGAAGTGGGTGTTGCGATTGCTCACAGCCGACCAGAAGCGCGTGAGGTACAACATTTCAACGCAGAGCCTGCCATTGTTCAGTAGCAGTCAGTAATAATTTGTGACTGTTGATGAGACATGGATCCATCATTACACAACAGATAGTCACAACAATGCACGAAGGCTGGTGAAAGTGTACTGAAGAAGGCAAAGACTATTTTGTCAGCTGGTAAGGTGATGGCCACTGTATTTTGGGATTACCAAGGACTAACCCTCATGGATTACCTTGGAAAAGACAGAACCGTAACTGAGCCCTATTACGCTTCATTGTTGGATCATTGGAAACTTGCATGGACTGAAGGAAGACCCAGCGCTGACACGCAGAAAAGCGCTCTCTCAACAAGATGATACATCATTGCACACATCAGCGACAATAGTGGCGAAAGTGCATTGATTGGGCTTTGAATTGTTTTCTCACCCCTCCAATTCACCAGACATAGCCCCAAGTGACTTCTTCTTGTCCCCTAACTTGAAACTTTTGCTTACTGGGAAGAAATTTTTATCAAATGAGGAAACGATAATTGCAGTCAACGAGTATTTTGTAGAGTTTGACAGAACCTATTTTTCCATGGACTGAAAAAGCTGGAGGGTCTCTGGACCAAGGGCATATTCCTCAAAGGACACTATGTCGAGAAGTAAGTTAAGTTATTTGCAGAACAAACATTTTTTCTTACTTTTTATCAGACTTATCAATCCACCCTCGAATTGTTATCCTTTTACTATAATTTATTTAGTTATCGCCGAGAGTTATGTTCGATCAGTTAGGCATCTGCTTAATTTTTGTCCTGAGACATTGTTGTCACTGGCTTTCTCCGACGGAACAATTTATAATAATCGTTGAGCTAAGACGTATTTGTAGTGAGGAAAAATATTTCCCAAATAAAACACCAATAATGGAAACAGCTGACAATGAGCTAAGAAAGTGATACCAGCGAAATCATTTGCTACTAAGACATACATTTTTATGTTCACAAACTAGTGGTTCCGTCCGGCTATTATCGATAATCCATCATATTTTGGAGGAAGTCAAGCAACATACCATCAAAAATGTGTTATATAATTTGCACAGAGGATTGTACTTACTGAAATCAGTGACGATTGGGAACCACTCACTGAGAAATATCTCGCAAATGGCTCGTTTGAGCACACATGTTTAATGCATCGTTTTCGCTTAAGAATGTTTTCATCCACGTCAGTTTCCACTATTAATTATGACACACCATGACACATTTGCCCTAGTTATAGTTGCGATTGAGAAGATGGAGTCTATATGCCCAAATAAAAGTACAGAAACAACTATTGCTAACTTGATGGTGGCTTCAGTACAACGGAGGACTAACAATATAGCATTGATGATAAATATTGAACGTGTGGAACCCCCTTATGTACTGGCGATGTCGGGTAAAATGAGGACACGACGGCTTGAAAACGGAGTTTCCCGGACACCACCAGCTCGAGGAAGGGACTGTTGCCCAAACTACGTGGCAGAGGTGATTTCCGCAAATCTTCCGCATGTCTCCATGTCTCGTTATCTGCGGCATTCCTGTCTCTTACTCTGAATTCTTAACAGCCTACACACGACAACAGAGTTCCGTTAATCGCTCTCCAGTTCGGTACTGAACTACAACGAACCATCTAGTTTGATGTGGTTCGTGTCAAACTCTCATCACAGAGTACAACTTGCACCCAAGGCCTGAATTATGTCTTTCCTATATTCCAAACTCTGTCTTCGCCTAGTTCCCTCTAGTATTCACCCCACTACAGCTCCCTCAAGTACCAATGAAGTTGTTCTTCACTGTCTTAACACATGACCTATCATCCTCTCCCTTCTTCTTGTCGATGTTTTCCATGTTTTCCTCTCCTCCAGATTCTGCGGAGAACCTTCTTATTAGGATTCCGTACTTCAATCGGTAAAAAAGGAACCCTCGTAGGATCACTTTACTACATGGTTAAATGATGATGGCGTCGTCTTGGGTAAAATATTCCGGAAGTAAAATAGTCCCCCATTCGAATCTCCGGGCGGCGACTACTCGGGAGGACGTTGTTATCAGGAGAAAAACCCTGGCGTTCTATGGGTCGGAGCGTGGAATTCAGATCCCTTAATCGGGCAGGTAAGTTAGAAAATTTAAAAAGGGAAATGGATAGGTTAAAGTTATACATAGTGGGAATTAGTGAAGTTGGCTGGCAGGAGCAACAAGACTTCTGGTCAGGTGAATACAGTGTTATAAATATAAAATCAAATAGGGGTAATGCAGGAGTAGCTTTAATAATGAATAAAAAAATAGGAATTCGGATAAGCTACTACAAACAGCATAGTGAACACATTAATGTGGCCAAGACAGATACGAAGCCCACGACTAACACAGTAGTACAAGTTTATATGCCCACTAGTTCCGCAGATGACGAAGAGATTGATGAAATGTATGATGAGATAAAAGAAATTATTCAGATACTGAAGGGAGACGAAAATTTAATAGTCATGTGTGACTGGAATTCAATAGTAGACAAGGAAGAGAAGGAAACGTAATAGGTGAATATGGAATGGGGGCAAAGAATGAAAGAGGAAGCCGCGCTGGTAGAATTTCGCACAGAGCATAATTTAATCATAGCTAACACTTGGGTCAAGAATCATGAAAGAAAGTTGTATACATGGAAGAAGCCTGGAGATACTGGAAGGTATCAGATAGATTATATAATGGTAAGACAGAGATTTAGGAACCAGGTTTTAAATTGTAAGACATTTCCAGGGACAGATGTGGACTCTGACCACAATCTATTGGCTATGAACTGTAGATTAAAACTGAAGAAACTGCAAGAAGGTGGGAATTTAAGGTGATGGGACCTAAATGAACTGACAGAACCAGCGGTTGCAGATAGTTTCAGGGAGAGCATTAGGGAACGATTGACAAGAATGGGGGAAAGAAATACAGTAGAAGAAGAATGGTTAGCTTTGAGAGATGAAATAGTGAAGGCAGCAGAGGATCAAGTAGGTAAAAACACGAGGGTTAGTAAAAATCCTTCGGTAACAGAAGAGATATTGAATTTAATTGATGAAAGGAGAAAATACAAAAATGCAGTAAATGAAGCATGCAAAAAGGCATACAAACTTCTCAAAAATGAGATCGACAGGAAATGCAAAATTGCTAACCAGGGTTGGCTAGAGGACAAATGTAAGGATGTAGAGGCACATATCACTAGGGGTAAAATAGATACTGTTGTTGTTGTGGTCTTCAGTCCTGAGACTGGTTTGATGCAGCTCTCCATGCTACTCTATCCTGTGGAAGCCTCTTCATCTCCCAGTACCTACTGCAACCTACATCCTTCTGAATCTGCTTAGTGTATTCATCTCTTGGTCTCCCTCTCCGATTTTTGCCCTCCACGCTGTCCTCCAATACTAAATTGGTGATCCCTTGATGCCTCAGAACATGTCCTACCAACCGATCCCTTCTTCTGGTCAAGTTGTGCCACAAACTTCTCTTCTCCCCAATCCTATTCAATACTTCCTCATTAGTTATGTGGTCTACCCATCTAATCTTCAGCATTCTTCTGTAGCACCACATTTCGGAAGCTCCTATTCTCTTATTGTCCAAACTATTTATCGTCCATGTTTCACTTCCACACATGGCTACACTCCATACCAATACTTTCAGAAATGACTTCCTGACACTTAAATCTACACTCGATGGTAACAAATTTCTCTTCTTCAGAAACGCTTTTCTTGCCATTGCCAGTCTACATTTTATATCCTCTCTACTTCGACCATTATCAGTTATTTTGCTCCCCAAACAGCAAAACTCCTTTACTACTTTAAGTGTCTCATTTCCAAATCTAATTCCCTCAGCATCACCCGACTTAATTCGACTACATTCCATTATCCTCGTTTCGCTTTTGTTGATGTTCATCTTATATCCTCCTTTCAAGACACTGTCCATTCCGTTCAACTGTTCATCCAAGTCCTTTGCTGTCTCTGACAGAGTCACAATGTCATCGGCGAACCTCAAAGTTTTTATTTCTTCTCCATGGATTTTAATACCTACTCCAAATTTTTCTTTTGTTTCCTTTACTGCTTGCTCAATATACAGATTGAATAACATCGGGGAGAGGTTACAACCCGGTCTTACTCCCATCCCAACCACAGCTTCCCTTTCATGTCCCTCGACTCTTATAACTGCCATCTGGTTTCTGTACAAATTGTAAATAGCCTGCCGCTCCCTGTATTTTACCCCTGCCACCTTCAGAATTTGAAAGACAGTACTCCAGTCAACATTGTCAAAAGCTTTCTCTAAGTCTACAAATGCTAGAAACGTAGGTTTGCCTTTCCTTAATCTTTCTTCTAAGATAAGTCGTAAGGTCAGTATTGCCTCACGTGTTCCAGTGTTTCTACGGAATCCAAACTGATCTTCCCCGACGTCGGCTTCTACTAGTTTTTCCATTCGTCTGTAAAGAATTCGTGTTAGTATTTTGCAGCTGTGGCTTATTAAACTGATTGTTCGGTAATTTTCACATCTGTCAACACCTGCTTTCTTTGGGATTGGAATTATTATATTCTTCTTGAAGTCTGAGGGTATTTCGCCTGTTTCATACACCTTCTCACCATATGGTAGAGTTTTGTCAGGACTGGCTCTCCCAAGGCCGTCAGTAGTTCCAATGGAATGTTGTCTACTCCCGGGGCCTTGTTTCGACTCATGTCTTTCAGAGCTCTGTCAAACTCTTCACGCAGTATCGTATCTCCCATTTCATTTTCATCTACATCCTCTTCCATTTCCATAATATTGTCCTCAAGTACATCGCCCTTGTATAGACCCTCTATATACTCCTTCCACCTTTCTGCTTTCCCTTCTTTGGTTAGAACTGGGTTTCCATCTGAGCTCTTGATATTCATAAAAGCCGTTCTCTTATCTCCAAAGGTCTCTTTAATTTTCCTGTAGGCAGTATCTATCTTACCCCTAGTGAGATAAGCCTCTACATCCTTACATTTGTCCGCTAGCCATCCCTGCTTAGCCATTTTGCACTTCCTGTCGATCTCATTTTTGAGACGTTTGTATTCTTTATTGCCTGCTTCATTTACTGCTTTTTTATATTTCATCCTTTCATCAATTAAATTCAATATTTCTTCTGTTACCCAAGGATTTCTACTAGTCCTCGTCTTCTTACCTACTTGATCCTCTGCTGCCTTCACTACTTCATCCCTCAAAGCTACCCATTCTTCTTCTACTGTATTTCTTTCCCCCATTCCTGTCAATTGTTCCCTTATGCTCTCCCTGAAACTCTGTAGAACCTCTGGTTCTTTCAGTTTATCCAGGTCCCATCTCCTTTAATTCCCACCTTTTTGCAGTTTCTTCAGTTTTAATCTACAGGTCATAACCAATAGATTGTGGTCAGAGTCCACATCTGCCCCTGGAAATGTCTTACAATTTAAAACCTGGTTCCTAAATCTCTGTCTTACCATTATATAATCTATCTGATACCTTTTAGTATCTCCAGGGTTCTTCCATGTATTGATACTACCTACAGGATACTACCTACAGGATACTACCTACAGGAAAATTAAAGGGACCTTAAGAGAAGAGAGAACTACTTGTACGAATACCAAGAGTTCAGATGGAAAACCAGTTCTAAGCAAAAAAGGGGAAGCAGAAAGGTGGAAGGAGTATATAGAGGGTCTATACAAAGGCGATGTTCTTGAGGACAATATTATGGAAATGGAAGAGGATGTAGATGAAGATGAAATGGGAGATATGATACTGCGCGAAGAGTTTGACCGAGCACTGAAAGAGCTAAGTCGAATCAACATACCATTAGAACTACTGACAGCTTGGGAGAGCCAGCCCTGACAAAACTGCACCATTTGGTGAGCAAGATGTATGAGACAGGCGAAATACCCTCAGACTTCAAGAAGAATACAATAATTCCAATCCCAAAGAAAGCAGGTGTTAACAGAAGTGAAAATTACCTAACTATCAGTTTAATAAGCCACGACTGCAAAATACTAACACGAATTCTTTACAGACGAACGGAAAAACTGATAGAAGCCGACCTCAGGGAAGATCAGATTGGATTCCGTAGAAATGTTGGAACACGTGAGGCAATACTGACCCTACGACTTATCTTAGAAGAAAGATTAAGGAAAGGCAAACCTACGTTTCTAGCATTTGTAGACTTAGAGAAAGCTTTTGACAATGTTGACTGGTAATACTCTCTTTGGAATGCTGAAGGTGGCAGGGGTAAAATACAGGGAGCGAATGGTTATTTAAATTTGTACAGAAACCCGACGGCAGTTGTAAGAGTCGAGGGGCATGAAAGGGAAGTAGTGGTTGGGAACGGAGTGAGACGGGGTTGTAGCCTCTCCCCAATGTTATTCAATCTGTATATTGAGCAAGCATTGAAGGAAACAAAAGAAAAATTTGGAGTAGGAATTAAAATCCATGGAAAAGAAATAAAAACTTTGAGGTTCGCCGATGACACTGTAATTCAGTCAGAGACAGCAAAGATCTGGAAGAGCAGCTGAATGGAATGGACAGTGTCTTGAAAGGAGAGTATAAGACAAACATCACCAAAAGCAAAACAAGGATAATGGAATGTAGTCAAATTAAATCGGTTGATGCTGAGGGAATTACATTGGGAAATGAGACGCTTAAAGTAGTAAATGAGTTTTGCTATTTGGGGAGTAAAATATCTTATGATGGTCGAAGTAGAGAGGATATAAAATGTAGACTGGCAATGGCAAGGAAAGCGTTTCTGAAGAAGAGAAATTTGTTAACATCGAGTATGGATTTAAGTGTCATGAATCGTTTCTGAAAGTATTTGTATGGAGTGTAGCCATGTATGGAAGTGAAACGTGGACGGTAAATAGTTTAGACAAGAAGAGACTAGAAGCTTTCGGAATGAGGTGGTGTAGAAGAATGCTGAATATTTGATGGGTAGATCACATAACTAATGAGGAGGTATTGAACAGAATTGGGGAGAAGAGAGACTTGTGGCACGACTTGACTAGAAGAAGGGATCTGTGGGTAGGACGTATTCTGAGGCATCAAGGGGTCACCAATTTAGTGTTGGAGGGCAGCGTGGAGGGTAATAATCGAAGAGGGAAACCAAGAGATGAATACACTAAACAGATTCAGAAGGATGTAGGTTTCAGTACGTACTGGGAGATGAAGAAGCTTGTACAGGATAGAGTAGCATGGAGGGCTGCATCAAACCAGTCTCTGGACTGAAGACCACAACAACAGGCAAAAACAGTAGAAATCCTCTATTCCCAGAATGGATGATGTGTCTATGTACGTAATTAAATTTTTATGGAACCACCTAATGTTTAACATCCTTGTATAGCACCATATCTCAAACGCTACGATTCTCTTCTTTTTCGCTTTTTCCGCGGCACATGATTTACTTCCATACAAAACTGTGCTCCAAAACTAAATTCTTAGAAATTTCTTCCTTAAATTAAGGCCGATATTTAAGACTAGTGAACCTCTTTTGGCCAGAAGGGCTTTCTTTGTTCGTCTGCTTTCTATGCCCTCCTCGCTTCGTCCATCATATATTATTTTGCTTCCAAGGTAGCAAAATTCGTTAGTAGTGGGGATCGGCAGAAACTGGTGCAGTCCTAGTTATGTCAATACTTCTCTCCCACCTCTATCACATCAATCCACCATTTCTCTTCCCCCCCCTTCCCCGCCCCCCTCGAGACATCAGTTACCCCCTGTTCTCCCACTCCTCCTCCCACCTGTGCTAATCCAAGCTGACCGTAATAGTCCACTTGTGTTTAAGGTCTAAGTCAGGTTCTGGGTTCCAATCCTGTCGTGTTTAACTTTCTTAATATACTTCTGTTTTCTTAAAGTTTCAACACAGTGTTTACACAATTAATCTCCAGCCGACTCTGCCATTGCCACCAAATGCCACTACTGCCAACACCATTGCCCGACATGGCAGCACATGGCCAGTTGCATACATCTTAAACAACTGCAACGACAGGGCTAGGCAACTGGACTGGCATCATAGTGCTACTGGACTATAGGGTCTGCACCTCCAGCATTTAAACAATTTGAGTAATAACGTAAATGGGCTACTGCACCATCACGCTTATTTTTCTTAAATTTCGTCATGAATAAGAACACACCGTTTGGACACAATGCTGGACTTTTGCAGTACATCAACATCAAATTAATCAGGGTTTGAGTGCATTTGGTTCTTGCAAACTATGAAAACAAGCTTAGGCATAATAGAATCCCCCACTTATGCTCCACGACCATTACTTTTTTAAACTGAAGCGACAGCGAACAATTTAGAGGATGCTGCTACATAATTTACAATTGTACAGCCACTATGCTTAATAGCGCAAATGAGCTATAGGTTTAAGTAGTGGTGGAAGAGACGATAAAAAGGAGCACACACACACACATATCTCCAGGATACACATATACATATGTTTGTGGACATTGGGTTGGCTTCTGAATGTTGGTGCTTTTTCGTTCTTCTGTGTGATATGTTGTTTTTGTTTATCTGTAGGTATGTTTCTGATGTCTTTGACATTGTTTTTTATGCATGTCTGGAAACGTGCTGTTGGATCAGATTTCAGTTTTGTTATATTGTTAGAGGAGATGAAATCTTTAATTTTCTGTGTACATTGTTCTTTATTGATTAGTACTGTGCTGTTCCCTTTGTCTCTTTCTTCGACGTGGTGATTATGTTGTTTATTTCTTTCTTCACTAGTTCTAGTACTGGCCCAACGTTTGTAGTATTATTTTCTTGTTTCTTTTCCTTTGTCAGGATGCTTTCAGTTTCTAAAATCAGATTTTCTACGTAGTGTTTATCTTTCATTGTACTGATCTTGTATTTGAGCCCTTTTTCTAATAGCTGTGTTTCTTTCTCTGTTAATTTTTTATCTGTGAGAATTATAAGATTTGGGTGAAATTTGTGGTGGTGGGTGTGTTGTACTTGGTTGTGCTTTCTTTCTGGTTATTTTTGTTAGCTAGTTTTAAAAAATGGTTCAAATGGCTCTGAGCACTATGGGACTTAACATCTATGGTCATCAGTCCCCTATAACTTAGAACTACTTAAACCTAACTAACCTAAGGACATCACACAACACGCAGTCATCACGTGTTAGCGAGTGTTCTGATTTTTCTTTTGTGTTTGTTCTGTGTATGTAGCAGCATTCTTGCTGTGATGCGTTCACCTTTTTGTATTATGTTGTCATCACTATTGGGTTGTTGACAAATGCTGATAACTCAAGATGTATGTCATATAACATTCTATTAAGTATGATTTTCTTTGTATAAAGTGTTTTGATTTCATTTTTCAACCAAGTTATTTATGCAAATGAGTTCATTCTTTGTGCTACCAAAGAGTTGTTTCTGACCTTTACATTAATATAACTCGGAATTATATTGTTTATTTTGTAGGTCTGGCTGAATTTAATGTGTTGGATATTCTTTGAGGTCTGAGATGGATATTCTTGAAACTGTTGTACAACTTGAAGGGAAATGCCTGACATGGCTGTATTACGATCACTTTTTCCGTCTTTCCTTGGTTGCTTCAAAATTCGTGGAAATTTGTTCCGTCCATGCAACTAATTGATGGCAGTTTGTTTATCGCTATACGCGTTTCGCTTCTTTTAGTTGTGAAGCATCTTCACTGGCCTGTAACACATGTTTCCTTTAATACATGCAATAAACGTATTATCTGGTAGTTACAATATGTTGCTATGTTACATTTTGTCGTGTTTTCTGTTGTTTTTTTTAGGCACAAATTTCGTGATGTGAGAGTATCGTTCGGTGCTATGATTTCCTGCTGTTAGCCCATATGTGTGGTCCTGGAAATGTGATCACCACTCTCCATGCTCCAGTTGGTTGATATCCGGCAGTCTTGCAACCACATTTGACTCAAGACATCGCATACATTACTTGCACTTCTCATTTTGTGTTGTGTTTTCAGTTAGTAGAGTTTTCAACTGTCGCTGTGTGTATAGCATTCGTCTTTTGTTTGTGTTGTGTGTGTGCTGCGATATTTTCATTGTGTGTTAATGAATCTTCCTTCTCCCTTCCTTCTCTCTCTCTCTCTCTCTCTCTCTGTCACTCACTCACACTCTCTCTCTCTCTCTCTCTCTCTCTCTCTCTCACACACACACACACACACACACACACACACACACAAATATCCATTACTAAAAATTACACTCTCTAAAAAGAACCACACACACACACACAAGAAAGAACAATGATAAACATACAGCGGCAGCTGGCAGTACTACACACCGGAAACACAACACAAAATGTAAAGTACAAATGATGTATGGGATGTGCGGAATTATATGTGGGTGAGAGATCGCCAGAAATCGGCCATCTGGAGCATGGTGACTAATGAACACATTCCGCGGACCATACGAATGGGCTAACAGTGTCGGTAATCGTAAGTAACACCGAACGATAGTTTCACATCACGAAATTTGTGCTACAAAAGTTGATTCTAACCGAAAAAAAACAAGAGAAAAACACAGCAAATGTAACATAGCAACATACTGTAACTACAGGATAATACGTTTATTGTATGCATAAAAGGAAACATGTTTTACAGGCCACTGAAGATGCTTCACAGATAAAAAAGTGAAACGTGTATGGCAACAAACAAATTGCCTTTAGTTAGTCGCATAGACGGAATACATCTCCACGAATTTTGAAGCAACGAAGGAAAAGCTGAAAAATGATGATATGACATATACTCAACTTTAAATTACATATGACAGAGCACCATGGTGGTTATCCACGACCCACATCTGCAAACAATTTGAAGTGGCATGTCTTATTTTAAACAGCAGAATTCTCTCGCTGTTGACAGTTAAAACGCAACTGAGTTATTCCAGTAACGCTGGCTGTAGGTATAGAATAGGGTTAACAATAGTTATTTAAACAATTCATTGACCACTCCACACGTATACTGCAATTGTGATTTAGCAATTTACGAAGTGCATGCGGACAAACAATAGCATAACGTCACGTATATTTTCCATTAAGCAGAAGGTTTCACTTTATTGAAACATTCGTTATAGACATTCACACGACACACTCATGCTTCGTGGTGTAGAGTAACAGTGCACAATGGATAACGATTTATCGCTAGCATAAACAAGAGAAACATCATAAGCATGTGGCGAATCGAAAAGTGGCTTTAGTCAAATGTACACATAGTTCGGTTCCACTTTGTTTTGACCACTTCCGTTAAATTCGAAACCGGCACTTCGAAAACTGAATAGCGGTGCAACTCTAACAAGTGGGTAGAAAAACTGGTTGCTCAGGTAGCGTAATTATAAGTCACGACACTTAAATATGTGTGTTTTTGGTCCTATTATATCGATATTTCGTTTCTTTGTATTACGAAAGTTCCTGTCTCACTTTCAGATCTTGAATGGGTGATCGTTCAAATGTCTCTCATGGTAAGATTCGCAGTTTTGCATGCGAATGAGGTATCAATGTTTTTGGGATGAGCGATTTACGTTCTAAGCACATTTTCAAGCGGTTTTGAGCTTTCGATGTCATTCACTTTCCTTGTAAGACAATCTCCATAAGGATTTTCTGTTATATGTACATGAAATGGATATTATGTTTGAAAAGGTTGTAACCTCCCAACAGATAAAAAAAATACACCTCCCAACAGTAAAAAAATGGTTCAAATGGCTCTGAGCACTATGGGACTCAACTGCTGAGGTCATTAGTCCCCTAGAACTTAGAACTAGTTAAACCTAACTAACCTAAGGACATCACAAACATCCATGCCCGAGGCAGGATTCGAACCTGCGACCGTAGCGGTCTTGCGGTTCCAGACTGCAGTGCCTTTAACCGCACGGCCACTTCGGCCGGCCTCCCAACAGTAAAAAAATAAGTATATAATTGACATTTAGCGTAACCTCCCAACAAAAAATAATTACATAGCATTCACATTTGTTATAACCTCGCAACACATAAATTTCGTAACCTACAAACAGTTTATTATTCGTAACCTCACAATAATAACGTGACTAACCTCTCAATAAAATTGTGGCTCATATATAACCTTTCAATAATTAAGTGACTGTGAATCTAAACTGGTAAATTTTGGACGTCAGCAGTGCTGCGTCATGGCCTTGAAAGATCATTCTGAACAAACTGAAAATTCTTACCTCAATGAAGTCACCGGATAACGCGTATATATCTGCTCTTATAAGAAATTTTTCTGGCACAGCCCAGTGCAATGCTGGCCGATAGATTTGTCATGTATAAAAAGAAACAAATGATTTTTCTTTACAATAATCGGGATGACCATGGATTGGAGAAATTAGTAAATTCTTTAAATTGAGATGAATGATTATCAAAAGTTAATTTTTATAAGAAAGATTATTATTAAGAGATTTTTTTAAAAAATCATATTACATGGGACTTGATATAACAATAGTACATATGCGCGAGGCTGCTTTTACCTTATACTACGACGCTCAGGCACCGCCATCGCTCCCCACGACCGGCCCAGCCAACTTCATACACACGACAGATAGCAACTACTTACTTCTACTGCTACACAGTTCCTACTGCATACAACACTGCTGTCTGGTCTGAGATTCTCTTATAGCTTACATATCGCAGGCAGCGCGTGAGCAGTCCATCGAAATTACATCTGCTCGAGTGCGCTAGCAATAAATCTCTTAGTCATGGACCTCTTACAAGGGAGTAATAGAAAAACTGCTAACACAACATTGCGTTAATCGACCAAATGAAAGAGGGCAGCACTGATAGGAACAATGGAAAATAAACGGATGAAGAATGAGGAGAAAAACAACATCGAAGTTCTCGTGTTTTGTTGAAGCAAGACGGAGTTTTGGACGTCTAAATCGGTACGAAGAATGTTAGAACGTTAGTGAAAATCAGAAATGTCTGGTACCTAATAAAAGTGTGTGGTACTGGCTCATGGTGTCTCCAGACACGTCTTCGGCCTGGAATCTTATTGACTAGAATAGAACTGTCTTCATAGATGAGTTCCGCTTCGAACTGAGCCCCGATGACCAACGAAGACTTGTCTCGAGGAGCCCCGGACAGCGATGAGATAGCAACCTGACTGTCGCCCATCATATGGCCCGACAACCAGGCGTGATGGTCTGTGGTGCCGTTTCATTCCCTAGCAGGACCCCGCTGGTTGTCATCCACGGCACCTTTACAGCATAGCGGTATGTCGACGATATTTTACCCCCATTTTGTTGCCCATCATGGTAAGCCACCAATGGCTTACATTTTAGCAAGATAATGCCCTCTTACGCATGACAAGAGTTTCTACTGCTTGCTAAACCCCTACCTTGGCCAGCAAGGTCGCTGGATCTCTCCCTAAATGAGGACATTTGGAGCATTATGTCTAGGGCCCTCCAACCAGCTCGGGATTTTGACGATCTAATGCGCCAGTTGTACAGAATTTGGCTCGATATCCCTTAGGAGGACATCCAACAACTCTATCAATCAATGGCAAACCGAATAACTGCTAGCATAAGGGCCAGACGTGAACCAACGGGTTATTGACTTTCTCAATTTGTGAACCTCTTTCTTTTGAAAAAATCATCCAATTTTTCTGAAATTGTAATGATCTGTTTTGTCTCTACATGTTCATCGCATCTATCGATTTCCGCTCCATTAGGATAATTTCTTCGTGGTGATTTTGTTTTTTTTTGGGGGGGGGGAGGGGGAGGGGGAAAATTGGTGAGTGTTTGGTGTACATCTATTACTTCCGTTGACTTTGTAGAACAAAAACGTATTGAGATTATCTCTAAATATTGGCAAAGCCGTAGCGCCGAAGTATTTTTTCACGCTTCCGGCTGTGTATCTTGACTAATGGTCCATCGTCTTCATTGGATGTCAAGTGTCGTACCATAGTCCTGCAGAATGTAGGGTACTGTTGTGAAGGGAAGGGGTAGGGAGAGACGGGTTGGAGGGGGGGATATTCTCTTGCCTCCTCTGACAAAGAGCTGGCTCAAACAGCTATCTCTGATGGTGACCAACAGTTAGCTGTAGAAACCGGAGTACGGTTTTTTGGTACTCTTCACGTTCGCAGAATACTGCCGAAAGTGAATGACATGTTAAAGACAAGTAGTTCTATGCTCCTCAAGCCACCTTATCGTGTCGTGTGTAGCGGAGGGTACTTTCTGGTCGTGAATTTTTTCGCGGGAGTAACGATTGTTGGTAGCCCCCGCGTGAGCTCGAATCTCATTACTTTTGTCTTCGATGTCTTTTCGAGAGATATACATACGATGAAACAATATGTATATACTTACATGTATGAAAATTGTTATACCATGCACTAACTACTTGGAATATAATTTAGACGGAGGAAAAGACGAGGCAGGACCTATGAGGATACACACTGGGCGCTCTTGCTTGAATGCCAATAGGTCCTCAGACTTTCCTCCTGCAGTATATAATTAGAAGTCTTTATCAGTGTCAAGGGAGAAAGGCCTCCTCTACAGGAGCTCTCTTCAACATAGGAAGAATGGTGAAATAGGAAAGGGAATGAAAACTCAGAGTCTGACAGTGCGTCGGAGAGCAAGATAATAATGGAGAAAATGGTGCAAGAAATCGGATGCGTCCTTTTCAAAAGAATACTCTCGGCATTCATCTGGAATAATTTAAAAAAAAAAAAACAAATCTGGATGGATGTACGGAAATTTGAACTCGTTGTGAATGATCTCTCTGAGGTCGCTGACGATCCTGGAACTGGCATAGTCAGAATGATCAGATGAATAACTTCCTCAGCTAGTTCTTTAACCTTATCACGTTCAACAATCTGTTGTCCTCCAAGAGAGGATACATCGCATAGTTGTACACCAGTCGTAATGGTGTGCAGCATTACGAGCTGTGCATGAAGTACCAACAGGACTTCAAAAACCTCTTCCAAACGTCGTGTAGATGGTGAATTTGACTCGAAGGAGATAACAAGTATGTGTTCAAAATGAGATAGTCTCTGTAGGTCCTCGTGGTTGAGTCGTCGACCAATCTCATTCAGAAAGTGTTTAAGAATTTCAAACACGCTCTTCTTAAATCTTAGTTGATGAGAAAATTCTTCAGAAAAAGACGACATGGTTGTGTGTTTCAGTGTCACAGATATTTCTCTTGACCGTGAGATGTGTGTATTTTCCTAATTTAGAACAGTCTTCGGCTTTCTCTAACAGCGTATCAAACGCTTCCGCCGTCATAAGATTCACATGAGCTGCTTTAAGAAAGTCTGTAGAACTTTTCATTCTCTCTCCATAACATGTTGATTCTGTAGAGATCGTCGCATAGTCCAAACACTTCAGTAGCGGCAAACATATAAAGAATACTCTTAAACTTTTCGAGCTGTTTTCGTAGCCCCACAGAGCGACCGTCTTTCGTCTCTAACTGAGAATTCAGTACTTCGGTCACTGTTTTCTGGACATGGTCACAGTTTTCTCTTAAATGTTTAAATCCGAAAGTGTCATCAGGTCGGATGCACTAGTATCAGCCGTTGAACTTATGGATTTGGATTCGTCTTGTCGATACCAGATAGTTGCACGATATCTGTGTACACGCTTCTCACTTCCATCCCTACCTTTCCACTAGTAAGGTTATACTACAGTCTGATGTTGTACGCACTTTTAATATTGGCTCCTAACCCACTTCATTTAAAAATGAACAATTTTATACCATTAAAACACTATTTTTAATAATTGCGGTTTTTCCATCCCCTTCAACATAGAAACTACTAGTTGTAAAGAAAAAATGTATATGCCCTTTTTTGTAGTAAATGTACAGTGGTTTCATTTTGTTCTGGGAATCAGTTCGGATAGAAGCAGCGTTTTTCGAGATATTCATGAAAAACTGAAAAAAAAGAGACTTTTACATGTTCCCCCCCTCCCACCCCCACTCTCACGATCACAACCCAATGGTCAGGAGTTTGTTCATACTACTTTCCCCTACAACTGTACAAAAATTTGCGAATATGCGATCTTCGTTGATTAGGCTGCTAGTCGTGGGCCAGCTTCGTGAAATTGCAATTTTAATGGCCAGCAGAGTACACCTGAATCTAAGTTTACTTGAATTATTTTCATAAAACACCAGGCACAATGTGACGTCATAGCCTCTGCGCGCTCCTATTTAAGCACTGATGTTTTCAAACCGACCATAGCTTACGAGAGGTTTACATTTCGTAATTAACGTCGGCTAAGGACGGAATTAGTCTCTGGAGAGCATAAAGCAGTGGCGTGCAGACGCGGTTGCGTAAGGTGTTGCGTGGCTGTGCGTACCGAGGGCTGCTACGCACAAGCGCCTCGTTGGACCAGGGCCCAGTAACACAGGCTGCACACGGAGGCCGCCCGGACACAGCGAAAACTCGCTCACCGCTGCAGTCTTTGAGGCCTTCCTGAATTATGCGATGCAGGGCCGCATTTATGAGCGTGCAAATACGCTGCAGGTTAAGGACCCGCACCGTAAGAATCCACAATCTTACAAAAAATGTATGTACATGTACGTTCCATATCTAATTCTAAACCACTAGACCGTTTTCAACCAAACTTGGTACATAGATCACTTACAGTCTGGAAAGCATCTCTGAGAAAGAACCGCCTACCTATGAAAGGGGTGGGGGTGAAAAAGATTGGTACACGAGGCGCGAATACCCAGACTTGATTCATCCTATATTTGATATTGAGAGATCTTAGTGACTCGCAACCTACTTCACGCGTAATTTCAAACTTATAAGGAACATTTTCTCGCTAATAACCCCCAAAAATGATAAAAAAAGTTCATAGCTTACTGCATTTTCGCTGTTCATCCAGTAAAACTTTCATGACATTTTAATTTATTACTTCTTTACCATTAACTGTATTCACGACACGCTCTGCAGACAATATTCACATATCACTGAATTTATCTGCGAAGTTACGTCATTATACGACGCACAGTTCAGGAGATCCGACGTCATAAACACTGGGATGCGTTAGAAACTATCGCATCACTCATCATGATGTTTATATTACTTGTCTGGTACAGACCCGGATCGCAGCGCATTACTCAGACAATGTCCACATAAGCGGCTGAATGTACGTCCAAAATTACACAACTGGCCATTAAAATTGCTACATCACGAAGATGAAGTGCTACAGAAGCGAAATTCAACCGACAGGAAGAAGATGCTGTGATATGCAAATGATTAGCTTTTCAGAGCATTCACACAAGGTTCGCGCCGGTGGCGACACCTACAACGTGCTGACATGAGGAAAGTTTCCAACCGATTTCTCATACACAAACAGCAGTTAACCGGCGTTGTCTGGTGAAATGTTGTTGTGATGCCTCGTGTAAGGAGGAGAAATGCGTACCATCACGTTTCCGACTTTTGATAAAGGTCGCATTGTAGCCTATCGCGATTGCGGTTTATCGTATCGCGACATTGCTGCTCGCTTTGGTCGAGATCCAGTGACTGTTGGCAGAATATAGAATCGGTGGGTTCAGGAGGGTAATACGGAACGCCGTGCTGGATCCCAACGGCCTCGTGTCACTAGCAATCGAGATGACAGGCATCTTATCCGCATGGCTGTAACGGATCGTGCAGACATGTCTCGATCCCTGAGTCAACAGATGGGGACGTTTGCAAGACAACAACCATATGCGCGAACAATTCGACGATGTTTGCAGCAGCATGGCCTATCAGCTCGGAGACCATGGCTGCGGTTACCCCTGACGCTGCATCACAGACAGGAGCGCCTGCGATGGTGTACTCAACGACGAACCTGGGTGCACGAATGTCAAAACGTCATTTTTTAGGATGAATCCAGGTTCTGTTTACAGCATCGTGATGGTCGCATCCGTGTTGGGTGATATCGCGGTGAACGCACATTGGAAGCGTGTATTCGTCATCGCCATACTGGCGTATCACCCGGCGTGATGGTATGGGGTGGCATTGGTTACACGTCTCGGTCAGCTCTTGTTCGCATTGACGGCACTTTGAACAGTGGACGTTACATTTCAGATGTGTTACGACCCGTGACTCTACCCTTCATTCGATCCCTGCGAAACCCTACATTTCAGCAGGATAATGCTGGCCTTTCTGGATACAGAAAATGTTACCAAAAAAAATGGCTCTGAGCACTATGGGACTCAACTGCTGAGGTCATTAGTGCCCTAGAACTTAGAACTAGTTAAACCTAACTAACCTAAGGACATCACACACATCCATGCCCGAGGCAGGATTCGAACCTGCGACCGTAGCGGTCTCGCGGTTCCAGACTGCAGCAGAAAATGTTACACTGCTGCCCTGGCCAGCACAGTCTCCAGATCACTCACCAACTGAAAACGTCTGGTCAATGGTGGCCGAGCAACTGGCTCGTCACAATACGCCAGTCACTACTCTTGATGAACTGTGGTATCGTGTTGAAGCTGCATGGGCAGCTGTACCTGTACACGTCATCCAAGCTCTGTTTGACTCAATGCCCAGGCGTATCAAGGCCGTTATTACGGGTACTGGTAACTCAGGATCTATCCACACAAATTGCGTGAAAATGTAATCACATGTCAGTTCTAGTATAATATATTTGTCCAATGAATACCCGTTTATCATCTGCATTTCTTCTTGGTATAGCTATTTTAATGGCCAGTAGTGTATGTAGAGGAGAGAGAGGAGACCCGAAGGAAAGTGGCATGGTAAACCCAAGAGCTTAATGAAAATGGTCAACAAACTCCAGTGCCAACGGTTGGTTTTGTGCATCATGGAGAAGAGTCGAACGAAATATTGCTTCTTCCTTCATACATCTCGCGAAATGTCTACGGCGAGAAAAATCAGAGCTCATACGCAGTCTTACCGATAGTCTTACTTCCAGTGCACCATGCGCGAATGGGACAGGGAAGAGCAGAATGGTAGTGGTACCAGGCCTACCCCGTGCCTAGCGAACTAGAGTTGTACATGTACAGGGAATTTCAATGCTATATATATCAGGTGTGGTGCATATTTTAACAACTCACAGCATCTCGGCTTTCTGAAATCGAGACGGGAAGGAAACAGTATCCGTCTGAGGAGAATGTGCAGCGCGACAGCGGGTTTTAAGCCGCCCCTGGGCCACGGGTTACTGGTTACGCCGTCGCCGCCACCCCGGCGGCCTACGAATACGATACGCAGCGCTCAGAAAAGCCTCGCCGGAGTCGCTCGGAGCACTGGATTTCCTTACTCTTGAGCAAACGGGTAAGTACAGTTACGCAGATCTTGTTCATTTGGGATTCAGGGATTGTGGGTCTTCAGCGTGAAACAATGTTTTCTCTAGCGACAGAACAGGAAGGAAGCTAGGTTACGGTTTAATGTCCCGCGGCTACGAAGACGTGAAATTAATGGGGAAGACAACCGATTGTGTACGTTGTAAGCAAAGCATCTCAGCATTCGCTTTGAGCGATCTAGGGAAACAAAGTAAATGCTAAATCTGAATGGTCAACGGGGATTTGAACTCCGCTCCTTCAGACTGCGAGCCTCCGTCTCTACCTTTTCACACGGCTCTTTCCTAGCCGCAAATGCTCCCTTATTATTTTACGCTTTTTCCACGCTTTGCTGTTCAATTACGCTGTCACATTGTAACTTAACCGTATGTATGCTTCTCTCTACCTGAGTGAATCTTCCTAAAACTGTCTACCAAAACTTCTCAAATATGATTACCAAACAAACTAATTCGTAACTTAAACTCTGACTACATTGAATTATACAAAAGTCTTAATATGATTTGCTCATGATTTGCTCAACACTGTCTACAAATTGAAGCTAACTGTTTCTATAAAAATGCGGTGCTACCCTGAATGTAACCTGACTTCTGAAATAAACGCGCAGCTGAACTTAAAAAGAAATTCCTGATCCTAAATTGTATTTTCACTTATCTCGTGCCTTGGCAAACGGTTTTGCAGATTTCTCGAAATCAGCATACAGGAGCAAAGCAACATTAAAAAACTACGACTGAAAATTACGTGCCACAAAGTGCAATGTGCGTAAATACACAACAAACTGAATGAAGGGTGGGAATTTTAACTGGTAAGAAATGACTTCTGACAAAATTTAAATGTAATTCTATATTCAAAAGTAATGCTTTAAAAATAAATTGAATGTTCACAATATTATTTACATAACACGACTTTATGGTTCAAATGGCTCTGAGCACTATGCGACTTAACTTCTGAGGTCATCAGTCGCCTAGAACTTAGAACTAATTAAACGTAACTAACCTAAGGACATCACACACATCCATGCCCGAGGCAGGATTCGAACCTGCGACCGTAGCGGTCACGCGGTTCCAGACTGAAGCGCCTTTAACCGCACGGCCACACCGGCCGGCTCACGACTTTATGAAATTACTTTAAGCGTAGGGAATCTCATCTTGATATCAGAGCAATCCATATAACAGTCCTACTGTCTGAGCTTCGTTACTACAGTCTCAGTGACACAAAACAATCAAGGCACTTGCGTGCTTGCGTTAATCTCTCAACATTCCAGAAAAACTCACAAATCCTCTCCTTAGCTTCTCTCTCCACAATTACATCAAAACTATTCATACTCCAATTCCATCAATCTCACATCACACATATAAAGAAAATTTCCTGACCATTCTTCAAAATCGCCTGCTACTGAACAGTGCTCAACTTGGAATGCCTGTAACTCTGCCAGCGCTCTCAGACAGAAAGACCCAATCAACACAAAGTTACTGTAGCAGTAATTAAAGATTACTCAGCTACAAGCTCTGTGTGCACTATGCATATCGCTATTTACGTAATAAGCAGAATTTACATACGCATACCTCACAACATATTCACAGGCCACGCCACCGCAGGATCAAATTCAGCTGGAACTCAAATAAATATTGAAACACGTAAGTAATGAAACATGTAATAAAAGTTCAAAATTGCAGATTAGTTTTCGGGATGTTTTTTAATCAATTTGACGTTTATTATTTCAAAAAGGAGGCTATTTATGCGTGACGGTGCAGCAAATTTAGTAAAAGTTAATATCACAACATCATCTTAGAGCCCGAAGCTCTCATTCTCTCTACGATGTACACAGGAAGTCGACGAAGTTTTCTTATGTCAACTGAATCTACCGATACCAACCATCAGCTTCGTTCCGTGACGTAGTCATGTTGTGGCGTATGACGTCGTACATGCGCAAATAGGAAAATAACAAAACACCGTAAACATTTTTTGTTGTGTCTATGTCATTTTTTTGGGGATGTAAGTTGTGGTGACAACTGATATCCAGCCTAGCGAGGTATAATTTAGGTTCAAAGGTGGCTTTCGTTGTGAATTGAAGTAGCGGTATCGAAGACTTCAGTTAATCCCTTCTCTTGATCCCTCGGCTCCCTACTTCTGAGTCGGTAGCAGTCAGAAGAGGGCTGATGGTGCTTCTTCTCCGGCAACCAACAATCTTGTAGACTTAATAATGACAATACTGTGCGCAGCTTTTTATCACACATTACTCGCATGGGGAGCATACACTAACGGGTCACCAATTTTGCTTATCTTTCACACGATTTTAGTACATACTTAGTTGCAAAAAGTGTTGCTCTACTAGTAAGATGCCTTTCTTCAGCGTTTCGGGGTTTTCGGGAAATTGAGTTTCAAAGTTTTACGAGTCTGCTGAATATCGTAAGAGAGCGCCAGCGGTCAAACTGCGATGTATCGCAGCCGGCTAAAGTATTTGCTAATCTTCTATTGAATACTTGTATCACTACAACGAACCATGTTTCTTTGGAAAGGAGCTATAATAATCTTGATAATCAGAGTGCTTCATCCTTGGCGAGGTACAATCTCGGTGTAATAAGGAATCGTGAAGAAACGAACACGTATTTATCGATAAATTCTTTCGCTTATGGCAGTGAAATCATACCGCGCTATACCTGCTTCGAATAATGTTCACTGCATATGTGTTGCTTTTGGAGCATCGATAGATAGCAGTTTTGTCCTCTGTTGATGGAATAGGCCGGGACAGTCTGTTTCGCTACTTGCAGATCGCTTCATTTTGACGCTAGAAATGATCCAGTTGTTACTCTACAGTTCACAACGCTTGAGGACACTCATTCGTTATAGTGCGCTGCAAAGATAAAGGAGCTTGACAAAAAATATGGAAACAAAGCGAGAAATGCATGCTTGAACATAAATACGGATGCTAGCCCAGCCTGCAGGTTGCGCTGTTGTATGTGACCACGAACGGCACATGTGGAACCTCCACAGTACGTTGCAGATGTCAGCAGTGATCAGAACAGTGTAGTTATGACTGCATCATGAAGGAGCTCAGTGAATTCCAATGTGGGCAAATTGTTGGTGCCCGTAAGATGGGCGCTACCGGTGTATCAAGAGGCGCCATATCCGAAATTATTGCAGCATACAGGAAAAGCGGTAAAATATCATTCGCTAAGTAACATGCGGACAAAAGAATCTGTGGAGTGATCGTAGTGGACTGTCATCGAAGACTGTGACGAAAAATACGAGCACGACAGCTGCGAAGTCACTGCACAACTGAATTTCGCACTCGCAAACCCCGGCAGCACCAAAACAAAACGAAGGGAGCTCCAGAAACACGGTATTGCACAGCGAGCTGGAAACCCGAAACCACTCATCAGTTATGTAAATAACGTGGTGTCGAAGCCATAAAAACTGGACTATGGATCGACGGAAGAAAGTCATGTGGTAGGATGAGTCTTCTTTCAGACTGTTTCCAACTGCTGGTCGAGTTTACGTACAAGGCTGAAACATAGTGGGGGTTCAATGGTGACTGGGCAGCCGTATCATGGTATTCCGTAAACCCCATGGTCATTCTGCAAGATTTCGTTATTATTAAGGATTATGTGACAATTTTGGCTGATCAGTTCCATCTCAGGGTATTATGTTTCTTCGCCGGGCGAGGTGGACGAGCGGTTCTAGGCGCTACAGTCTGGAACCGCGCGACCGCTACGGTCGCAGGTTCGAATCCTGCCTCGGGCATGGGTGTGTGTGATGTTCTTAGGTTAGTTAGGTTTAAGTAGTTCTAAGTTCTAGGGGACTGATGACCTCAGAAGTTAAGTCCCATAGTGCTCAGAGCCATGTCTTCGCAATGGTGATGCTATAAGACAACAAGACCCCTAGTTACACAGCTCAATTCGTACAGGACTGGTTTTTTGTGCACGAGGATGAATTTTCCCATCTCCCCTGGCCACTACAGTCACAGTCACCAGATTATTGAGCCTCTGTAGTCTACTTTGGAGACAAGGGCGCATGACCGCTATCCACCTCCATCATCGTTACCTGGATTTGCCACCGCTTTACAGGACGAATGGTATTGAAAACCATACAGGACCTGTATTTACCCACTCCGATTTGACTGGAAGCTCGTTTGAATGCCAACGGATTTCCTATACCGTATTAGGCACCGTAATGTGTTGTATTTTTGTTGTTTCAGTATTTTTGTCCAACTGCCATACTTTTACAACATTTTCTAAATTTAGCCGTTTCTAAGACCTATTCAGGATAAAATGATATTGGGACTGTCGGATCCACAGTTTGATAAGTGAGGGAGTCAACTTATATTTCCCCTAGTCCCATCTCTCTCTCGTCATGTTCTACTCTCAGTATCATGATAGTCACGCCTACTCCAGAACAGTATTTAACGTATTTTGTTCTTAATTAGATTTTCTGTCATGTTTATTTTGCTTCTAGAGCTGCTAGGAAGTGTGGTAGCCGCGCGCGATTAGCCGAGCGGTCGATGGCGCTACAGTCATGGATTGTGCGGCTGGTCCCGGCGGAGGTTCGAGTCCTCCCTCGGACATGGGTGTGTGTGTGTGTGTGTTTGTCCTTAGGATAATTTAGGCTAAGTAGTGTGTAAGCTTAGGGACTGACGACCTTAGCAGTTAAGTCCTATAAGATTTCACACACATTTGAACATTGTTTTGAAGTGTGGTAGAAAATGAAGTAATAATGTACCAGGTTCTAAATTTACATCTATGTCTACGTCTACACTCCACAAAATACATTACTGTGGATGAGGAAGGGCAGTTGTGGTACCACTATCATGTCCCCGCTACTCTGATGCATTAGCAAATGGTGTGTGGGAAGAATGACTGTCGATAAACTTATGTATGATGGGTGAGGACAGGCATAATAACCACTCTAAGGCTTGGAGATTTTTATAACTAAGTTACCATCAATGTAGACACTCTGAAATCACAAGGTGTACAGTTAGACTATCCTTCTGCTTGTCTGACATTTTTTCATTCTCGTTGGACAAAAAGAAATAATTTAAATAATCAATATAAAAAATACCTCAGCAACCAATAGTGCCCAACGGTATAGGGCACAATGGCCACATGACTCAAAAGGGCTAAATCGACCGAGAAAACCAGTTTTGACTTCGAAAAAGTATATTAAGAGAAAAATGACGTTATTTAACGTACAATTACATGCGGAGAGTAAACAAGTAATTACTTAATACAATTATTATTTATTTTTTGTAAGAAAGAGTCATTATTACTACCGATAAACAGTAAAGTGATTAAAACGTTATACATAGTTTTCGTAGAAGTTTTCGTCCTCGCTAATAGCCGCATTCTATTCGTGAACCCAGGGTGCATGTCCTGGGCACACGATGACAGCCATGAAGTTGGAAACCTCTCGCGGAAACCAGCAATTCATTTCTTTCCAGCCATTTTGGTCTTCTTATTAAAATTATATGTAAGATTATTTCTCTCGGACAGTTCAAACGGTACGAACAGCAGATCTCTGTCATGCCGAAAAATCTTCCCTCCAACAACAGTAGATGCTCGCGAATTTTATTTTCTTATTTTGATGTAAAGGTTACTGAAACGTTTCACTCTTCTCGGTATTCAATATAAGTTCACACAAATAACAGTAAAGGCGGAAGAGAAAATTTTAATTCAGTACGCATATATTGGCCACTGTCTGGTTCAAATGGTTCAAATGGCTCTAAGCACTTAACATCTGTCATCAGGCCCCTAGACTTAGAACTACTCAAACCTAACTAACCTAAGGACATCACACACATCCATGCCCAACCTGCGACTGTAGCAGCAGCGCGGTTCCGGAGTGAAGCGCCTAGAACTGCTCGGCCACAGCGGGCGGCCACTGTCTGGTCATTGTGCCCTCCTAGATATCATTCCACAACAGTTAAGTTTAATTGACGACGGCCTCCTACGGGGCAATCGTCGACATGGGAATCTGTCGCTAAGTAACCATTCTTTGAGCACAATTATGTTACAAAAACATAACTTGTTATGTAATTTGTAATAATTCTTTGAAGTGAGAACTTATGCTAGATCAGCTGGTCTCAAAATCATACAAAACTCGACTGCGAGACAACGCGATATCCTGGCTCCTCCAGATGACTATACGTGACTGAGAGGGTTTCGAATGACACCTTTATATAGTTTCCATATGGAAGTAGCATGGTATGGACTCACAAATTCAAATGGCTATTACGCCGCCACTGTCCATGACGACAGTTTCTCCCCTACTAATTTATCTGATTTCTGTTACGTGTGCGAGGAAGTAATACGAGTATGTTTCCCAACTCTCCTTGGAACGTACACAAACGGAATGTCAACAGCAAACCTCACCGTGACGCAACACCTCCGTTGTAGCGCCTGCCACTGGAGTTTGTTGAGCATCCCCATAATGCTCTAGCGCTTCCTAGACGACGACGCCCTCCAATGGATCTTCTCTATCTCCTCTATTTCATATTTTGTGTAGTTCGCCGGCCGGTCTGGCCGAGCGGTTCTAGGCGCTACAGTCTGGAACTGCGCGACCGCTACGGTCGCAGGTTCGAATCCTAACTCGGGCATGGATGTTTGTGATGTCCTTAGATCAGTTAGGTTTAAGTAGTTCTAAGTTCTAGGGGACTGATGACATCAGAAGTTAAGTCCCATAGTGCTCAGCGCCTTTTGAACCATTTTTGTGTAGTTCATGAAACAGCCGGCCGCGGTGGTCTCGCGGTTCTAGGCGCGCAGTCCGGAACCGTGCGACTGCTACGGTCGCAGGTTCGAATCCTGCCTCGGGCATGGATGTGTGTGATGTCCCTAGGTTAGTTAGGTTTAAGTAGTTCTAAGTTCTAGGGGACTGATGACCACAGCAGTTGAGTCCCATAGTGCTCAGAGCCATTTGAACCATTTTTGAAGCTCATGAAACGCCTTAGCCACAAGGCGGTGCGTTGAAGCAAAACAAAAATAATAGTAAAAATAACAACACGAAATCGAGTTAAGAAACACAGAATCCACTTGGTTACCTCGAGTCATCTCTTCAAAGATAGCTCGTGTGAAGAACGCGAGAAGGCAGAGCTGAGCGAGTGTGAGGCACAACGGTTTCCGGTGAGTTGGGGCCAGTGCGGTTGGGAATGTTAATGAGAGCCAGCAGCGAAGGGCTAATGCTCCGTTGACAGGCCGGGCTGCCTCTCCCTGCATTCCGAAGGTGTGGCGAGCTGCCAAGGCACAGCCGAGACCCCGGACCAGGGACCCGGTGCAGTCTCCCATTCGGAGACACGCTTCTCATAACGTTTCGGTTCTTACCCTTGCAGCTTTACTCCTTTCTGTACGGCTTCTCCCGGCTCAGCCTCTGTCAAACGGACAACGTACTGCAAATCGAAGTCGTAACTAAAATACACTACTGGCCATTAAAATTGCTACACCAAGAAGAAATGCAGATGATAAACGGGTATTCATTGGACAAATATATTATACTACAACTCACATGTGATTACATTTTCCCGTGCGGTTGAAGGCGCTGCAGTCTGGAACCGCAAGACCGCTACGGTCGCAGGTTCGAATCCTGCCTCGGGCATGGATGTTTGTGATGTCCTTAGGTTAGTTAGGTTTAATTAGTTCTAAGTTCTAGGCGACTGATGACCTCAGAAGTTAAGTCGCATAGTGCTCAGAGCCATTTGAACCATTTTTTCCACACACTAAGGATCTGGTTCTCCATCGTGTCCTGCGCTGGGCTAACGCCTGCCATCGTTGGACAAGCGCCAAAGTTCGTTGTGGCGCTGTTAGAACCGCTTTCTTTCGCCTAGCGGACCATGCACAGTAAATAGGATGTGAGTCTAGTAGGGATCTAGGAATATTAAAGAACATGATCTCATTCTGCTGCGGGTATTCGTGTGCCAAGCTAACCTTTTGAGATCAGGTATTAACATCCATCAGATAGAACAAAGTTCTTGTACACCACGATAAAGGCATAATTATTGCTGCAGTACATCATTTATACATTCTACTGCCATCACAGAACACTTGGGACACACTAACAGTGCCATATGATCTCTACTAGCATGATGCCGGTCCAAACAAACGACGCTAAATACGTGGCTCACAGCACCATTGGCAGGGTGTGGACATGTGGAGGCACGTCAGAATAACTGAACCAGTCTCCAGGCTAACTCACGATTCATGCTTGAAGTGGACACAATTGTTCCTGTGGCTAATCTCTGTAGGTAAAACACCACGTTCGTAGAGCGACGCACAGTCTGACAGAGGTGTGTGACCCAGAGCCCGCAATGATGTTTCTAGGCAGGGCAGGCTTGTACTGCCACTGAATGTTTCCTCCCTTCTGGAATCTTCACCACATCAATGAAATGACTTTACAGGCAATATTCATCTTCCCTAATATCTCCCAAATATGCTCATTGTACTGTTCCGTTCCTCTTCAGCTGAGAACTATAAGCCAAAAGCATGCATCATGCAATCAGAAAAACGCTTGTAAGCTGTAGCAGGCACACTAACCAGTATGGTATTGGACCGCCACAGTTTAATCTGCGCAGTGTCAACATGCCTCGATGTTCTTTTTTTTGTGAAGCGCGAAGATTCCTTATCTTAGGAACGAGGGAATGTTTTTGAAGGTGATTGCCAATTGCTAGTACCCTATCTTTCTAAATGCGTGACAAGCTGCTGTTTAATAATTCTCATTTATGATAAGTACCGGTTTCAGTTTCACACAATCAACACAGTATCTGCATAAATCAAAAGGAAGCATGAAATAACTATAAATGGATATAATCCAATTAATTATGTGATATAAATTAATATCTACAACAGATCATATATTAATCACATGTAGTAGCATACATTAGTACGGCAATCAATCTGAACTGCTCAACATCTGCAGAACCACACAAACAGATACCCTTGCACAAGGAATGGTGTGTCGAATTTGAATTGGCACTTACAACTGATCATCAGCTAATCGAAAACAAATCACAGATCATCCAACCATAGTTTTTGTCATGAAGAACAAGCAAAAGAGAAAATGTAACTAACGCTGCTTCTTGCTTTCAGTATTAAAGCATGTTACGAAAAACATTGACGCTACACAAAAGAACATAAGTTTTTTCTATGAAAGTACAAATCAATTGTACTAGAGTATAATGAAAAAAGAACAAATCAATTGTACTAGAGTATAATGAAAAAAGAAAAAGAAGTAATACACTAGGTGATCAAAAGTATCCGGACACATCCAAAACATACGTTTTTCTTATTAGGTGCATTGTGCTGCCACCTACTGCCAGGTAATCCATGTCAGCGACCTCAGTAGTCATTAGACGTCGTGAGAGAGCAGAATGGGGCGCTCCGCAGAACTCAAGGACTTAGAACGTGGTCCGGTGATTGGGTGTCACTTGTGTCATACGTCTGTACACGAGATTTCCACACTCCTAAACATCCCTAGGTCCACTGTTACCGGTGTGATAGTGAAGTGGAAACGTGAAGGGACACGTACAGCACACAAGCATACAGACCGACCTCATCTGTTGACTGACGGAGACCGCCGACAGTTGAAGAGGGTCATAATGTGTAATAGGCAGACATCTATCCACACCATCACACAGGAATTCCAAACTGTATCAGAATCCACTGCAAGCACTATGACAGTTAGGCGGGAGGTAAGAAAACTTGGATTTCATGGTCGAGTGACTGCTCATAAGCCACACATCACACCGGTAAATGTTAAACGACGCATCGCTTGGTGTAAGGAGCGTAAACATTGGACGATTGAACAGTTGAAAAACGTTGTGTGGAGTGACGAATCACGATACACAATGTGGCGATCCGATGTCAGGGTGTGGATATGGCGAATGTCCGGTGAACGCCGGCCGAAGTGGCCGTGCGGTTATAGGCGCTGCAGTCTGGAACCGCGGGGCCGCTACGGTCGCAGGTTCGAATCCTGCCTCGGGCATGGATGTGTGTGATGTCCTTAGGTTAGTTAGGTTTAACTAGTTCTAAGTTATAGGGGACTAATGACCTCAGAAGTTGAGTCCCATAGTGCTCAGAGCCATTTGAACCATTTGTCCGGTGAACATTATCCGCCAGCTTGTGAAGAGGCTTCGGAGGCGGTGGTGTTATGGTGTGGTCCTGTTTCTCATGGAGGGGGCTTGCACTCCTTGTTGTTTTGCGTGGCAGTATCACAACACAGGCCTACAAGCTCCTTCTTGGTTCCCACTGTTGAAGATCAATTCGGGGATGGCGATTGCACCTTTCAGCACGATCTAGCACCTATTCACACTGCACGGCCTGTGACGCAGTGGTTACACAACAATAACATCCCTGTAATGGACTGGCCTGCACAGTCCTGATCTGAATCCTATACAACACATTTGGGATATTTTGGAACGTCGACTTCGTGCCAGGCGTCACCGACCGAAATCGGTACCTCTCCTCAGTGCAGCCTCCTCAGGGCTGCCATTCCCCAAGAAACCTTCCAGCACCTGATTGAACGTATGCCTGCGAGAGTGGAAGCTGTCATCACGGTTAAACGTGGGCCAACACCATGTTGAATTCCAGCACTACCGATGGAGGGCATCGCGAACTTTAAGTCATTTTTCAGCCACGTGTCCGGATACTATTGATCACATAGTGTGTCTCGGAACGTGTATTGTAAATATGTTAAAAATAAGACTAACATAGAATAGCTTGTAAGTGTAGATAACAAATAAGGAATGTGTGAGTAGCAGCATTGGATGAAAGGAACATAATTACAGCCAGGCCACGCACTGAGGTGACAAAAGCCATGGGATGCCTCCCGATATCCTGTCGTACCTCCTGCCCAGCGTAGTGCAGCAACTCGACGACGCGTGGACGTACCGAGTCACTGGAGGTCCCCTGCAGAAATATTGAGCCATTCTACTTCTATAGCCATCCATAATTGCGAAAATGTTTCCAGTGCAGGATTTTTGCACGAACTGACGTCTCGATGATGTCCCACAAATGTTCAGTGGGATTCATATTGGGCGATCTGGGTCGGCAATCATTCACTCGAATCGTCCAGAATGTTCTTCCAAGCAATCGCGAAAAATTGTGACCTCTAGACACGGTGCACTGTCATTCATAAAAATTCCATCGTTTTTGGGAACATGAAGTCCATGAATGGCTGCAGATGGTCTCCAAGCAGCCGAACATAGCCCATTCTACTCAATGATCGCTTCAGTTGGACTAGAGGACCCATTCCATTCCACCTAACCGCAGCCCACACCATTATGTAGCTACCACTAGCTTGCACAGTGCCTTGTTGACAACTTGGGTCCATGGCCCTGTGAGATTTGCGCCACACTAGAAGCCTGCCATCAATAGCCTCAATCAATAGGAACCCATCTGACCAGACCATGCTTTTTGAATCGTGTAGGGTCCAACAGATATGGTCACGAGCCCAGGAGAGGCCCTGCATGCGATGTCGTCCTGTTAGCAAAGGCCCCCGCGTCGGTCGTCTGCTGCTACAGCCCATTATTGCCAAATTTCGCCACAAAGTCCTAACGGAAATCTTCGTCGTGCGTTCCACATTAATTTTTGCGGTTATCTCATGCAGTGTTGTTGTCTACACAAACGCCGCTGGGCTCGGTCTTTAAGAGAAGGCCGTCGGCCACTGCGTTGTCGGCGGTGGGAGGTGATGCCGGAAATATGGTATTCTCGGTGCACTCTCGACACTGTGGATCTAGGAAAATTGAATTCCCTAATGATTTACGAAATGTCTCTTGCGTCTAGCTCCAACTGCTATTCCACAGTTCAAAGTATAGTACTTCCCCTCGTGCGGCCATAATCGCATGGAAATCTTTTCACATGATTCACCTGAGTACAAATGACAGCTCCGCCAATGCACTGCCCTTTTATATGGTTCATATGGCTCTGAGCACTATAGGACTTAACATCTGAGGTCATCACTCCCCTAGAACTTAGAACTACTTAAACCTAACTAACCTAAGGACGCCGCGCGGGATTAGCCGAGCGGTCTCAGGCGCTGCAGTCGTGGACTGTGCGGCTAGTCCCGGCGGAGGTTCGAATCCTCCCTCGGCCATGGGAGTGTGTGTTTGTCCTTAGGATAATTTAGGTTAAGTAGTGTGTAAGCTTAGGTACTGATGACCTTAGCAGTTAAGTCCCATAAGATGTCACACACATCTGAACATTTTTTTTAACCTAAGGACATCACACACATCCATGCCCGAGGCAGGATTCGAACGTGCGACCGTAGCAGTCGGACTGAAGCGCCTAGAACCGCTCGGTCACCGCGGCCGGCTCACCTCAGTGTATAACGAGAAAATCACATTTTTTCGCACAGTGTCTACGTAATATACGACACATGTTCTCATCAGGGGTAAAATGTTATATAGTTGTTAGATATACTGTAGGCCATATGTGCAAACACTACAGCCAACGTAAATGAAAATAATATTCATTTTATCCTGCATGCAATTGACGGAAAAGGGAGCAGACATCTGTCTTATCATATCTAACGTTACATGTATAAAATTTAGCACAGTAGTGGGATAGAATACTCCTGTTTGGGAGATTATTGCTAATGTCCTTCTTTGTGTGCATAACAGAATAGTAGATGTACTCACATGGTGCAATTAGAACCCCCAACCGTTTAAACAGATCCTTACAGGAAACTCGGTTATTATTTTTAATTATTAATCTAATAGCCATTTTCTGTAGTTTGAAGACTGTGTCTATCTTTCGAGTGTGGGACCCCGAAAGATGATTCCGTAGTGACCTATTTAAAGATGGTGTGCATATAGAAAAAGTATATAATTATAAGTCATTGTGTGTTACTGTCTAATGACAGGATTCTTCCAAGGGCATAGTGACTTGGTTGGTGAATTGATGCCATGGAAAAATGGAAGGTTGCTTATTGACTCGTTTCACGTTATGACGTATCATCATGCATGTGATCATGACACGAACTGAACAAAAGCTACAGGGGAGAGGGCCACCTGGCTCCCCAGGCGTGGGAGCCGAGACTCGCGCCAAGGTGTTGTCTTCCTGCCAGCGACGTGAGTCAGCGGAGAGTGGAGATGGTCTTCCCAGGTGCGCAGGGTGAGTATGCGCGGCGCAAATAGGGACTTCGCCTTCGTCCACACCAGGGTGACACAGAAACGGAGGCAAGCACGTCCGTCACTCCCACGTCTGCCCTCCCCATCACCGCTGTGCTTCGTAAGCGTAAAGAGTGAAACGGAGCAGCACTGAATAGCTTCCTGATATGCTGTTGACGCTCTTACTCAACAACCAGGCACACTACAGCGCAAATGGCAAAGGTTATATCGTGACAAATGACCATCTGTGCCATTACGGGATTCGAACCTGTATGTCATTATCGTTAACAGCTATGTTAATCTTTTTTCGTATAACTCAAACTTTATTGCTGTGATAACGAAATACTCATATTCGTAAAATCTAGAAATAACGGTAGCAAAGATTTTGGAACAGCTTACTGACCAAAGAAGGAGGAGGATGAGTTGTTCACTTTGGGTGTAATTATATATAGTTGGTGGTATAAATATCACAAACAACTACTCATCCAAGAATGCCCAATTAGACAAGTTCGTGAAGCACCTAAAATCTAACGTCGTATACATACGGTAGATGACGTCACACGGATCAAAGAACTCTTCAGTAAGGTCTTGAGATAGTGAGTGATGCTAGATGCTTGGAAGGAAAATACACACGGACCTTTCTATGAAAACAAATGAGGAGAGTTCAAATGGTTCAAATGGCTCTAAGCGCTATGGGACTTAACATCCGAGGTCATCAGTCCCTGCCAGCCGCGGTGGCCGAGCGGTTCTAGGCGCTTCAGTCTGGAACCGTGCGACCGCTACGGTCGCAGGTTCGAATCCTGCCTCGGGCATGGATGTGTGTGATGTCCTTAGGTTAGTTAGGTTTAAGTAGTTCTAAGTTCTAGGGGACTGATGACCTCAGATGTTAAGTCCCCTAGTGCTCAGAGCCATTTGAACCATTTCATCAGTCCCCTAGACATAGAATTACTTAAACCTAACTAACCTAAGGACATAACACACATCCATGCCCGAGGCAGGATTCGAACCTGCGACTGTAGCAGCAGTGCGGTTCCGGACTGAATGGCCTAGAACCGCTCGGCCACAGCGACCGGCAAATGAGGAGAGTACCATTGTGGATTCTGTAGAGAAGTAACACTTCACATACACTATGAACCTGGGGAAAAAATCACATATGCATTCTCTCGTACTATTAATATTACCTCAAAACTGGTTGGTTTTACCTCAGCAAAAGCACCACAGATGCAATTCATGCTGTAAGAAATGTAATAGCAAATGTAAGGAAAAAAGTTCGCAAAAGCGAACAGAATCTATGTCAGGTATTTTTTGGCATAGAGAAAGCTTTCGAGAGCATACCTCGATCGTTAATGTAGCTCTCAGAGAGGAGACTATGTATCTCAATATAATGTAAACATTAATTCGGTAGTGAACAACCATTTCCAGCCCAGACACAGGTCAGGTCGGACTATTCGATAACGATGTCCAAGGCTATGCACCCAAATTATAAAAGATTAACAGATTCATATATCATATGTCAGTAATGCCGGATCTATAGACGCAGACGTTACTCATCGGATTAGTGTACTGATTTCTTCTGTGTGTGTGCACCACAGTCTCAATAAATTCAAAGAAAGACATGATTTCATCAGGGTGTATAAATGAATATAGATATTCAACACTACTGGCCAGTTTCGAGCTTCATCTCATTTTGAAGTGCACAAATGTGCCTGGTTACAAACTCCGAATAAGTATACATTAAAAGTCACCAATCCATCCACCCAGAAACTACGCTTACACGACGTCTTTCAGTCCAGCCACATACATTACACAGATATTCACGAGAAAGTCGGTACTACAGAATAAAATACTTATTTTTAGCAAAAGTCTATTGGAGATGACGTCTTGTTCTGAAAAACCATGTCTTGAAATAATTGGCACAGGCTCTGAGGAGTCTAGTGTGACAGAAAAAGGCATCATCGAACCAGAGGGATAATGCACAAAACCACTATTAGACCAGAAATGATCTATGGCAGTAAGGTATGGGCATGTCACGAAGACAAATGAGCAGCGCCTGCATCCCGCGGAGATGCACGTGTTGCACTTACACGTGGAGTCATCGTGTGCATTTACCCTGAGGCGCAGGATGCGTAATTAATACGAGAGGGTGGAAATAACTTGCTAGAGTTCAGCCAGGTGACGTCGTTGACAACGCCATGAAATGGCAGGGTGGTCACCTGTCGAAATATCGGCGGTTGTCGACGACGGCATTCGGCTGCATTTCCGTAATTTATTTGAACATCGCATACGCTGCGATCAATTAAAGTCTCTTAAAAGAGGTTGTTTGAAAACAGCAGCTATTACAGTTAAGACTACAGAATGGAGACTGGTATGATACGGCCACGTCTTTCTCAGAGCAGACGACTACGTCGTGAAGGGAGGGTCTTCTATCGCTACAGGAAGGGGACAATTTGGCTGACAGTTGTCCAAAACGGCGTAAAATGATGGAACTGGTGAAACAAGATGCATGCTAACAAAGTAAATGGTGCCTCAAGATTACGAAAGTCGACATGTATAACGGGACTGTGCTAGGGTGAATAAGAAGAATCAAGCTTTATTGTGTAGGTATAAGCTACTTAACAAAATCAGAACATAGCACTTTAAATAATCGACCATAAGAAGCAGAAAAATGCGTAAAGAAGCAAATCTGGTGGGAATTACGTCTTGAGTGCAGGCCGTCTATCAGGGTCCCTTACCAATTGGCGGAAGGGAAGAATAGAGAAAAATGTTGTATATATTCTACAGTATTAATCTATTTTATCAACCTGTTTTCGGCTTACTAGGCTATCTGTGGTGTCACCGCCAGACACCACACTTGCTAGGTGGTAGCCTTTAAATCGGCCGCGGTCCGTTAGTATACGTCGGAACCGCGTGTCGCCACTATCAATGATTGCAGATCAAGCGCCGCCACACGGCAGGTCTAGTCTAGAGAGACTCCCTAGCACTCGCCCCAGTTGTACAGCCGACTTTGCTAGTGATGGTTCACTGTTAACATACGCTCACATTTGCACAGACGACAGTTTAGCATAGCCTTCAGCTACGTCATTTGCTACGACCTAGCAAGGCGCTCTATTCAGTTACTATAAGTACTAATCTTAAAGAATGTATTCTGAACAGATAATATTGTGACTCATGTACCGTCAAGAGCGACGTTCATCATTAATGGATTAAAGTTAAGTATCAAACTAATTACGTCCGCTTTCTGAATTCTCATTCCTTGTCATATTGCAGACCTCACGTCAGTATAGTTCTTCCCTCCTCACGCTAGCCTGCGTGAGCTAAAATGTGTGCATGTCAGCCTCCGCTCGCAACACGGTGTTGGATCTTCTGCTAACACAAAACTATCATCAGGCTTTAACTGATAATCGTCGTCAAAGAAGCTACAACAACACTGAAAAAAATGTCACATACCGAGAGATAGATACGAATACAAGGTAAATGTCATCTTTGAAAGTGCAGTGGTAATGCAATTAAAAATGTTACAGTTCAACAGTAAATAAGTATAAGGAGAAGAAACCAGAAACACATTAACATAATACTCGAAAAAACAGTGCCTATAATACAATTTAAATTAAATTAATAATGCCAATAAAATAATAAAATTAGTTCAAAAATGTTTAAATGTGTGTGAAATCTTATGGGACTTAACTGCTAAGATCATCAGTCCCTAAGCTTACACACTACTTAACCTAAATTATCCCAAGGACAAACACACACACCCATGCACGAGGGAGGACTCGAATCTCCGCCGGGACCAGCCGCACCGTCCATGACTGCAGCGCCGCAAACCGCTCGGCTAATCCCGCGTGGCAATAAAATTAGTATGTGACAAGAGTACTGAAGAATTGTTTTGAGAGGTATTGGTTCGGAAGGCGATACAGAAACAGTGTAAAAGATAGACATTTGTCACAGCAGAATATAAGGAGTAAATAATCACGATAAAATAAATAAATACAGGATAAAGTGAGGAACAGAATAGAACAGACAGTGTGGGAAAAATTGGCCATCTAAGAGGATTAAGTAAAGTTTAGAAGACAGGACGTAATGAGCTGTGTTTGGTCATTTAGTATTAAATGAAGACTATGGACTAGATATTTATTGGTTTTCACTGATTCCAACAGATTAAGTTTTAGGCCTTTATCTGCTGAGTGGAGGACGTAGGACCATGACTGGAAGCTGTATCCCCTACTCAATGCATGCTCTGCAGATGTGTATCCATAATAATTCGGCGATCTCCAGCTGCATATGTTTCTCTACCTGATAGCAACTAGGTTGACTGAACATGATCGCAACTGGAGGTTGCAGAATTATGACTCCACTTCTGTAGAGCAAGTACTGAGTGACGGTCACAGCTACCAGCCACAGTCCCATGTGTTCTACTCAGCAAACAAAGGCCAAAAACTCGACCTGTTGGAAGCCCTGAAAATCAATAAACGTCTGACTCACCCGGTCCTGATTTAATTTCAAAAGACCAATCACAGCTAAATAGCTCCCCTCCTCCAAACGTCAGTTAATCCTCTTAGTTGATGTGATTGTCTGTTCCATATATTCTGTTGTTACAAATATCTATCTTTTACTCCGTACCTGTACCACCTCCAGTATTATGTAAAACGTCTTCAAGTTATTCTTCAGTACTCTTGCCAAATACTAATTTTATTTTATTAGGATTGCTAATTTAATTTAAATCATTATATATGTGTGCTATCTGTTCTGTCAGACGGTAAGGATATCAAGACATCAGCCGCAATCGGGCGTTGACGCAAATTAAGCGGTGAAAGTTGAAAATTTGTGTCGGAGTGGGACTCCTGCCCAGATCTCCCGGTTAACACGACCAGTTGCCTTTTTCTTTTTAAAAAAGAAAAAGAAAAGAAAAAAGCTCGTTGACTTTTGAAAAATTGCTTTTTCTTCCGACAGTTTGGATGCAAATCATGCGTAATGTGACATTTTCATTAATATCGGTGCGGAAGATTGGCGATCTTCACGAGAAGGCGAGTGATGAACTTTCTAACTTGCCCACAGAAAGTCGCATAATATCTCTTGTAATAATAAAAATTAGTGAACATCCAAATATCATAGGAAATTCATTAAACGTTCCTGCAAATACACGTGTCTTTTCATCATATTACCATTCAAATGTAATATGTACAAAATAATAAGACTAATGTTCGAAAGAAACATAAATTGCAAAAAACATAAGAATGGCACTAGAACCAATTAATTATTTTATTTTTTATTTTTTTATTGCTTTACAAGAAGGAATGTATGGGGGAAAAGATACAGAAGGTTCATACACTACTGGCCATTAAAATTGCTACACCAAGAAGAAATGCAGATGATAAACGGGTATTCATTGGACAAATGTATTATACTAGAACTGATGTGTAATTACATTTTCACGCAGTTTGGGTGCATAGATCCTGAGAAATCAGTACCCAGAACAACCACCCCTGGCCGTAATAACGGCCTCGATACGTCTAGGCATTGAATCAAACAGAGCTTGGATGGGGTGTACAGGTACAGCTGCCCATGCAGCTTCAACACGATACCACAGTTCATCAAGAGTAGTGACTGGCGTATTGTGACGAGCCAGTTGCTCGGCCACCATTGACCAGACGTTTTCAATTGGTGAGAGATCTGGAGAATGTGCTGGCTAGGACAGCAGTCGAACATTTTCTGTATCCAGAAAGGCCCGTACAGAACCTGCAACATGCGGTCGTGCATTATCCTGCTGAAATGTAAGGTTTCGCAGGGATCGAATGAAGGGTAGAGCCACGGGTGATAACACATCTGAAATGTAACGTCCACTGTTCAAAGTGCCGTCAATGCGAACAAGAGGTGACCGAGACGTGTAACCAATGGCACCCCATACCATCACGCCGGGTGATACGCCAGTATGGCGATGACGAATATACGCTTCCAATGTGTGTTCACCGCGATGTCTCCAAACAAGGACGCGACCATGATGAAGCTGTAAACAGAACCTGGATTCATCCGATAAAATGACGTTTTGCCATTCGTGCACCCAGGTTCGTCGTTGAGTACACCATCGCAGGCGCTCCTGTCTGTGATGCAGCGTCAAGGGTAACCGCAGCCACGGTCTCCGAGCTGATAGTCCATGCTGCTGCAAACGTCGTCGAACTGTTCGTGCAGAGGGTTGTTGTCTTGCGGACGTACCCCATCTGTTGACTCAGGGATCGAGATGTGGCTGCACGATCCGTTACAGCCATGCGGATAAGATGCCTGTCATCTCGACTGCTAGTGATACGAGGCCGTTGGGATCCAGCACGGCGTTCCGTATTACCTCCTGAACCCACCGATTCCATATTCTGTTAACAGTCATTGGATGTCGACCAACGCGAGCAGTAATGTCGCGATATGATAAACTGCAATCGCGTGATGGTACGCTTTTCTCCTCCTTACACGAGGCATCACAACAACGTTTCACCAGGCGACGCCGGTCAACTGCTGTTGGTGTATGAGAAACCTTGTGTGAATGCTCTGAAAAGCTAATCATTTGCATATCACAGCATCTTCTTCCTGTCGGTTAAATTTCGCGATGTAGCACGTCATGTTCGTGGTGTAGCAATTTTAATGGCCAGTAGTGTACACTATTATATTATGTATCATCATCACCAAAATAACAAACAATTAAGATCAAATAGATCACTGTCGAGGCAAAAAATAACGATGTGTAACTGTCATCAATAATAAACAAAAGTGGAAGCACAAACGACCTCCCAGCGAAACAAATAAAATGGCATTGACACGCCGCCAGCTTGTGAGCAGATGCACTCAGAATCCCAAATCAGTCAGGCATATTCGATGTTGCTGGTACACATGTCCGAGTCTTGTCATTACACGCTCACAATGAAATCACCTACTCATACTCAGGACGCTCTAGTTGAAAGTAGAGGGGTCAGGGGGGGGGGGGGGGGGTTGTCCAAGAAGGCACTACTGACAAAGTTAGTATAGTATTGACGCTATCTCGAATTGTGCAAGTGAAAAGTAAAACAATCTGGCAGGAATGTCCAAAACTCAAGAACGCTCTTATCTCCTCCATGAAAGAAGTAAGAGATCGATAGGCCTTTCATCCAATTCCCTGCATTGGTCTTCATAGTGGAGAATAGGTTTCATCTGGGAATAGAAGTGACTTCAGTGCAATGGCTTGAGCAGCTGTGCGTACAAGAAAGACAAGCATTTACTGAATCAGCTGCCATACCTCTGCAGATCCACACACTCCTTCGTTCATCAGTTTCACTTACATCCCACTGCTGGCCACGGGCAGGTGGATGTCAACAAGATCTTTATGATCAATCTACACTTCATCTCTGATAAACTACTCAATTTCAAGTATTTTCGGTCGTGTGTATTCAGTCGAAAACCTGATATTCAATACCGATCTTCGGTGGGCATAAGCCATTCTGCTTCTAAAAAGTACAGCTCGCTACCGCATCTGACTCACGTAAACAACACTGTGAGTGATCTGTGTGGTGAGGACGTAAACAAGACGTCCATTCCACTACGCTGCCGATGACACACTGCTGTCTCGGTCATCTGGACACACTCAATGAGTGACCCAGATTCTCAGCCTGTCACATGCTATTGGTGTTCCTGTACGTTCACATCATCGCTCACAAGATGATCTGTATTCCTGCAATAGTTCAGACACAGTGTGCATCAGCAGTCATCTTCGCTCATTACTACACTGGTGTCCAAACTTAAAGCAACAAACCGCTATTCCCTGTCCTATGTCTAAGTGACGGTATAATCATACCAAATGTCAACAAATGTCCGTACGATCTTGTTCTGCACGGAAGGTGACTTTCATGTCAACGGATAACCACGCCAGCGATGACCGCAGGACACCCATCAAACGGGGTAGTATTTGTCGGGTACTTCCACATCCACAATCGCCGTTTACACAGTCATAGACAGTGCAGTATGGAACACCTGTCAGACTCTCTGCAGTGGAATAGCGTAGGAGGAATGAAAGCAGGGCAGTTGCAAGCTGATATGGCCCAACGGCTTAAAATGAATCGTTATGTTGTTTCACGGATGTGAAGATAGTTTATAGAGACCGAAACTGTATCCCAAAGACCAGGGCAGGGCGGACAATGTGTTCCATAGGAAAGAGAAGACCGTTATTTGGCAGTAAGGATACAACGGTACCGCCTCGGTAGTGCACGGCAACTGTCATCTGACCTCACAGCATCCACTGGAGGTATTGTATCCAGGCAAACGGTGTAGAGAAGGCTTCAGCAGAGTGGCCTTTACTGTCGGAGACTTGCTGTACGTGTACCTCTGAAGCGTCTTCACAGACGGGAACGTCTAGAGTGACGTCAGAGTCCCGATTCGGTCTGGAGAACGATTCTCGACGGATTTGCCTCTGGAAGAAACGTGAAACACGATTTCGGAACCCAAACATTGTGGAAAAAGGCCTATATCGAGAAGGATCCATAATGGTGTGGGCAAGGATTGTGCTGACCACTCGAACAGCTCTTCATGAATTTGTGTGGGTGAAACGGTAAGGTTTAACTGCTGTCAGGTATGGTGACAAGATCTCGGGACCCATGTGCGATTCTTCTGAGGTGCTGTAGGCCCACACTTTGTATTGATGGACAAGAATTCTTGGCATCAGGGAGAGCACAGATGGTTGATGTTTCCTTGGGAATGAAAGATATTGCATGCATGGCGTAGCCTGCTCGCTCTTCTGATCTGAATCCCATAGAGCGTGTCTGGGATACACTAAGGACACGGGTTGTAACACGTTAGCATCCACCAACCACTCCCCAACATTTGCGAGCAGCTCTGCAGAAAGAATGGGCGTTATCGCCCCAACATGAGATTGATGACATCGTTCACTGCGCATCCCGTCGATGTCAGGCCTCTGTTACAGCCAGAAGTGGTTACATCCCATACTAAGCACATTAATCAGTTGTCGGAATGTGTATACAAATCCGATAAGTAGAAAATAAAGAAGAACATTTTTGTCTACCCTTATGCATGTTGCAGTTATTTACGTTCTGTACTCTGTACATTGTTTCTACTTTACTTTCACCTGTTTATACAGTTTCGTGGCAAAATAAACGCAGCCTTGGAAAATTTCCATTTGTTGCTTTAATTTTGGACACCAGTGTAGCCGGCCGTTGTGGCCAAGCGGTTAAAGGCGCTTCAATCTGGAACCGCGCGACCGCTACGGTCGCAGGTTCGAATCCTGCCTCGGGCATGGATGTGTGTGATTTCCTTAGTTTAGTTAGGTTTAAGTAGTTCTAAGTTCTACGGGACTGATGACCTCAGATGTTAAGTCCCATAGTGCTCAGAGCCATTGGAACCATTTGAACACCAGTGTATATACGTGCCCGGATAGCCGAGGCACTTACGGCAACCACTTGCCGTAAGCAGTAGATCTGGGTTCCAGTCCCAGTTCGGCACAGATTTCAAACTTCCACCACTGAAATGATTTCAGTGCCTGATGTCTTGATTTCCCTTACCTTGTTAATTTAACCTGTTTGAAAGACACTGTTTTTTTCGAATTTGTCGTTAATGTATTACTGGTTTGACCCATTTAAATGTATTTACTGTTTAATATTTTAAAGGCATTACCACTGCACTGTCAAAGATGACATTTACCCAATGTTCATATCTTACTGTCGATGTGTAAAATTTTTTCATTGTTGTTCATGAACATTGTACCATCCTTGCAGACGATATTTAAGGCCCGAAGATGGCCTAATAAGCCGAAAACAACAAAATAAATCAATACTGTAGAACGTCCACAATACTGTGTTTTTCGGAAGATGTTTTACTAAGAAGCGATGGAAGAATCTGTTAACGTGGACAGAGAAGAACTGTGCGTTTCGTACAGCGTCTGTTTCAACAACACAGAAGCGTCACATAAATGCTCTAAAAATTGCAACGGGACACGCTCTAAGGAAGTTGCTGTGCATTGCAGAGAGCCTTATTGTCAATATTCCGAGATCAGATGTCCCAGTATGGAACGAGAAACGTATTACTCCCTCCAACTTACAACTGCCGCTATAACCTCAGCATTTATTTATTTACTGCCTCTGTGACCCAAACTTGCAGTATCGATACCTCATAGTATTATACAGGGTGTTACAAAAAGGTACGGCCAAAATTTCAGGAAACATTCCTCACACACAAATAAAGAAAAGATGTTATGTGGACATGTGTCCGGAAACGCTTAATTTCCACGTTAGAGCTCATTTTAGTTTCGTCGGTATGTACTGTACTTCCTCGATTCACCGCCAGTTCGCCCAATTGAAGGAAGGTAATGTTGACTTCGGTGCTTGTGTTGACATGCGACTCATTGCTTTACGGTACTAGCATCAAGCACATCAGTACGTAGCATCAACAGGTTAGTGTTCATCACGAACGTGGTTTTGTAGTCAGTGCAATGTTTACAAATGCGGAGTTGGCAGATGCCCATTTGATGTATGGATTAGCACAGGGCAATAGCCGTGGCGCGGTACGTTTGTATCGAGACAGATTTCCAGAACGAAGGTGTCCCGACAGGAAGACGTTCGAAGCAATTGGTCGGCGTCTTAAGGAGCACTGAACATTCCAGCCTATGACTCGCGACTGGGGAAGACCTAGAACGACGAGGACAGCTGCAATGGACGAGGCAATTCTTCGTGCAGTTGACGATAACCTTAACGTCAGCGTCAGAGAAGTTGCTGCTGTACAAGGTAACGTTGACCACGTCACTGTATGGAGAGTGCTACGGGAGAACCAGTTGTTTCCGTACCATGTACAGCGTGTGCAGGCGCTATCAGCAGCTGATTGGCCTCCACGGGTACACTTCTGCGAATGGTTCATCCAACAACGTGTCAATCCTCATTTCAGTGCAAATGTTCTCTTTACGGATGGGGCTTCATTCCAACGTGATCAAATTGTAAATTTTCACAATCAACATGTGTGGGCTGACGAGAATCCGCACGCAATTGTGCAATCACGTCATCAACACGGATTTTCTGTGAACGTTTGGGCAGGCATTGTTGGTGATGTCTTGATTGGGCCCCATGTTCTTCCACCTACGCTCAGTGGAGCACGTTATCATGAGTTCATACGGGATACTCTACCTGTGCTGCTGGAACATGTGCCTTTAGAAGTACGACACAACATGTGGTTCATGCACGATGGAGCTCCTGCACATTTCAGTCGAAGTGTTCGTACGCTTCTCAACAACGGATTCGGTGACCGATGGATTGGTAGAGGCGGACCAATTCCATGGCCTCCACGCTCTCCTGACCTCAACCCTCTTGATTTTCATTTATGGGGGCGTTTGGAAGCTCTTTTCTACGCAACCCCGGTACCAAATGTAGAGACTCTTCGTGCTCATATTGTGGACGGCTGTGATACAATACGCCATTCTCCAGGGCTGCATCAGGGATTCCATGCGACGGAGGGTGGATGCATGTATCCTCGCTAACGGAGGACATTTTGAACATTTCCTGTAACAAAGTGTTTGAAGCCACGCTGGTACGTTCTGTTGCTGTGTGTTCACATTCCATGATTAATGAGATTTGAAGAGAAGTAACATGGAAAGTAAGCGTTTCCGGACACATGTCCACATAACATATTTTCTTTCTTTGTGTGTGAAGAATGTTTCCTGAAAGTTTGGCCGTACCTTTTTGTAACCGCCTGTATAACAAGAACTGCAGTTGTGGCAAATATTAAAATACGCATTGGTCCAGTTATACAGTGTTGAATATGTTTGCTACAGCTAGAATAATCTCTGAGTACCCATGAACTAACATCTCAAAAATATCAGGTTTACTTGTATGTCACTCTGAGTGGATGTGTCATCTCATCTAGGATTTACGACCTGGATTATTGAAGCAACTAGAGCTGCGACGCTATTCAAGAAAAACGAAGTATAGCTACACACTATAACGATGTATTATATTACCATCGTCGAACTACTACTTACCTACTTTGTTTCATATTGTCCACTGTCTTTCAGAAATGAAATTGTTTTCTTCCTCTCAGCGAGCGATGACCACTGTGTCATCAGGGAAGTTTTCCTTGTATCAGATATGTGTTTACATCCTCAGAGCGGCGCTGCGCCAGCTTCCAACAGCGCATCCCCAGCGGACTTACCTTATCAGTCCACCTAATTTTCAACGTTCTTCTGTAGCACCACATCTCAAATACTTCGATTGTCTTCTGTTCCCGTTTTCCAACAGTACATAATTCACTAACATACAATGTGTGTTCCAAACACACATTCTCAGAAACTACCCCCTCAAATTAAGGTCTATGTTTGATACAAGTAGACTTCTCTTGGCCAGGAATACCATTTTGCTTTGCTAGAATGCTTCTTATGTCCTTGCTTCTTCCATCATGGGTTATTTCGCTTCCAAGCTAGCAGAATTTCTTATCTTCGTCTACTCTGTGATCACCAATTTTTATGGTGTATTCCTCGCTATTCCCATTTCTGTTTTTTCTCATTACTCTAGCCTCTCTTCGGTTTATGCTCAATCAATATTCTGTACTCACTAGATCGTTCATTCCATTCAACAGATCTTGTGCGTCTTCTTCGCCTTTGCTGAGGTTAATAATGTCATCAGCGAATCTTATCATAGATGTACTTTCTCCCCGAATTTTAATCCCACTCTTGAATATTTCTGTCATTTTCGTCGTAGCTTGAATAGTAGGGACGAAAGACTGCACCCCTGTCTTACACCCTTTTTAACGTGATTGTAGCCTGTAACTGAAAAAAGGTGATGACGATCTCCCCCTCAGTTACACTCATAAACATAGTCGCTGTCACCTCAGTAGCAAAATTAGAAAAAAGAAAGACTTGTGCGTAGGGGTACGGACACTACTTTTCGTCCAGTCTGCCAGAGGAAATGGACTGGGGTGGAGAGGAAAGGGAGAGCGTATAATTTGACACGCCACGTACGCTTCGCCTCACGCCGCACTGCTTGTGGAGTGCAGCTGTGGACGAGAGATACTTTCTTCCAGGGGTGCTACTCCAATAAAGTATGAAGAAGAGAGGTTCTGGAAAGTTGGGAAAGTACCTGGCCGTTATTGACCGATAGAAGCTGTGAGTTGATACATGAGTCGTGTTTGGATAGCTAAAATGCTGTGAGTGTAGCGGTATAGGTTCGAGTCCCATTGTGGCACACTGTTTTCTACATCTACATTATATTCTGCAAATCACTGTGAGGTGCATGGCAGAGGGTTATACCAGCAATTAGGGTTTCTTCCCGTTCCACTCACATATGGAGCGCGGGAAGAATGATGATTTCTAGAGTCATTATTTAAAGCCAGCTCTTGAACCTTTGTTAATGGACCTTCGCCGGATAGTTTACGTCTATATTCAAGACTCTTCCAGTTCAGTTCCTTCAGTATCTCTGTGACACTCTCCCACAGATCAGACAGAAATGGCTCAAATGGCTCTGAGCACTATGGGACTTAACATCTGAGGTCATCAGTCCCCTAGAACTTAGAACTACTTAAACCTAACTAACCTAAGGACATCACACACATCCATGCCCGAGGCAGGATTCGAACCTGCGACCGTAGCAGTCGCGCGGTTCCAGACTGAAGCGCCTAGAACTGCTCGGCCACTCCGGCTGGCCAGATCAGACAAACCTGCAACAATTCGTATGAAGTTGGTATCTGTACATACACCATTGGTGATCTTGCAACTCTCGAATAATGAAATCATAATGAAATCCAGACCTTTAGCTGCTTACAGGCGTTTATAAATATCAAAGGGGACAATTGAAAAATGTGCGCTCCGACCGGGCCTCGAACGCAGGATCTCCTGCTTGTATGGAAGACGCTCTATCCGACGGAGCCATCGAGGACACAGGGGATAGCGCGACTGCACGGACTTATCTCTGGCACGCTCACCGTGAGACCCACATGTCCAACTTACTGTCCACACACTACATTTATAGTGCCCCTGCCCACTATACTCATTACTCGCGGCAGTCAATCCACGGATTCCTGTAAGAGTTTGAGCAATGTGAGTGCATCAGCACTGAAGAACATCATTGGCCAGTAGCCTGAAAATATGTTGTTGGTGCCCGCCTACGTAGGGAGGAAGACCATCACAATAAAATAAGAGTAATCAGAGCTCGTACATAAAGATTTAAGAGTTTATTTTTTCCCTCGCGCTGTTCGAGGGTGAAACGGTACAGAAACAGCTTGACAACTTTCGTAAATGTTACTCCTTTGCGACCACTTGTCAACAAACGCCATAAATCAAAGAATACAAAATCAGTGGCAGATGTGCTATTCCACGGCCTTCACAATGTACTACACAAACATTCCCGGCATTGTGATTGTATAAAACGTAATAAAATGCTGCAGGAATAAATAATATGAGGGTACATGGTACAAGAAAGTGCGTGACACCGTGCAAGTTTTTGCCAGTTATTACTTTTATTACACTTAGGAGTGGAAATGGAACAAAATATTCAGGAATTGAAATTTCAATACTACACACATCAAAAAAAAGTTTTGCATCACCTCGGTTCCGAGAGTTGCGGAACCTGTACAGAAAATTGGAATAGAGATCAACATAAACATCATTTCCGCCCTTTTTATTGCTCATGAAAACCACACATTACATGTTGTACCACCACACAGCGAGACCTTCAGATGTGGTGGTCCAGATTGCTGTACACACCGGTACCTCTAATATCCAGTAGCACGTCCTTGCATTGATACATGCCTATATTCGTCGTGGCACACTATCCACAAGTTCATCAAGGCACAGTTGGTTCAGATTGTCCCACTCGTCAACGGCGATTTGGCGTAGACACCCAGAGAGTTTTGGTGAGTCACGTCGCCCATAAACAGCCCTTCTCAATCTATCCCAGGCATGTTCGATAGGGTTCATGTCTGGAGAACATGCTGGCCACTCTAGTCGAGAGATGTCGTTATCCTGAACTAAGTCATTCACAAGATGTGCACGAGGGGGGTGCGAATTGTTGTCCATGAAGACGAATACCTCGCCAATATGATATCGATATGGTTGCACTATCGGTCGGAGGATGGCATTCACGTATCGTACAGCCGTTACGGTGCCTTCCATGACCACCAGCGGCGTACGTCGGCCGCACAGAATGCCAACCCAAAACAGCGGGGAACCTCCACCTTGCTGCACTCACTGAACAGTGTGTCTAAGGCGTTCAGCTTGACCGGGTTCCCTCAAACACGTCTCCGACGATTGTTTGGTTGAAGGGCATATGCGACACTCATCGGTGAAGAGAACGTGATGTCAATCCTGAGCAGTCCATTCGGCAATGTTGTTGGGCCCATCTGAACTGCGCTGCATGGTGTCGTGGTTGCAAAGATAGACATCGCCATGAACGCCGGGAGTGAAGTTGCGCATCACGCAGCCTATTGCGCACTGTTTGAGTCGTAACACGACGTTCTGTGGCTGCACAAAAAGCATTATTCAACATGGTGGTGTTGCTTCGAAAGCCTCTGCAGCCGTAGGTAGCAGTCATTCACTGCAGTAGTAGCTCTTGGGCGGCCTGAGCGAAGCTTGTCATCGACAGTTCGTGTCTCTCTGTATCTCCACGTCCGAACAATATCGCTTTGGTTCACTCCGAGACGCCTGGACACTTCCCTTGTTGAGAGTCCTTTCTGGCACAAAGTAACAATACGGACGCGATCGAACCGCGGTATAGACCGTCTAGGCATGGTTGAACTACAGACAACATAGCCGTGTACCTCGTTCGTGGTGGAATGACTGGAACTGATCGGCTGGTGGACCCCCTCCGTCTAATAGACGCTGCTCATGCGTGTTTGTTTACATCTATGGGCGAGTTTAGTGACATCTCTGAACAGTCAAATGGTCTGTGTCTGTGATACAATATCCACAATCAGCGTCTATCTTCAGGAGTTCTGGGAACCGGGGTGATACAAAACTTTTCTTGGTGTGTGAATATCCTGTAAACTGACTCGTTCTGCATCATTTCGATAAAAGAATCGTTCAGATGACCTGTGGAACATGTAGCTGACTACTGCGACTAGGAGGAGAGTTCTTTCCTGTCATATCAAACAATATTATTGAAGCCTTTGACTTGGCGCTACATCTTCGCTCGCAGACTCGCAAGCTCCATCATACGCTTTCAAAAGAACATTCCACCCAGTGAACAATCGTTTTCTACGAATTATAGTCCTGCGAACTGGTTTTCGTCCAACACGATGCTATTCGAAAGCCTCTGCAAACGTCATATGATGGTCCATACACGGTACAGCCTATAGCCCAGCTGAGACAGCGGTACACACACACACCTCGAGGACACCGGACACACCCATTCTTTCACGGCCACAGCCTGTGCCTCCCAGTGAACCTCAAGTCACAACTCGTTAGGGTCCCGCTTATGTTTTAACCTCAAATACTGTTGATACTTGGAAGGGTTGGGGTGACTGATGTCGACAATGAATTGTCTGCCACATTTTATGCGTGCAGTGAAACTCTGATTCTTCGCACTGTCACTGAACAACAAACAAAATATGATAGATATAGATGCTCCTTGCAATATGTGACTGTTTATTTGTGAATATGTCGCGATTTCCGAATTGTGGGTTGACAGCAACCAAAGACAACGGCTTTAATTTTTGCGACTGACGTGGACAGCAATAAAATACATGTTCTTCCTTTTCACAAACATTTGACTCTTTTGTTTCCGAATATGTGTCTCTTCCGTGTGTGCTGTTAGGAAGGAACCTAAGAGTACAGCTTTAATTGCTGCGACTGAAACGAGCGACAGTAAAGTTCATATTCTGCCTTTTCACTAACATTTGTCTCTTTATTCCCGAATATGTAGCGATTTCCGAGTGTGTGGTTATGCTGGAATCTAACAGTACAACTTCAAAAGCTGTGACTAAAACGAGCTGCAAGAAAATTTCTTCTCACAAATATTTGTCTCTTTATTTCCGAATATGTAGCGATTTCCGAGTGTGTGATTGGGCAGGAATTTAAGAGGACAGATTAAATTGCTGCGAATGAATAGAAGAGCAATATTCATATTCTTTCTTGTCACAAAGTCGATAGCCGATCATGCGATCGTCAATATTAAGCGTGACGTCAAAAGACGTCACGTTAGCGGCAATTATTGTGTAACAGGCATTACCCATGAGTGTTACCCTCTAACGATTATAAATGAGGTTAAAGATTATGTGTTGTAATTAAACGATTATGTTGAACAAATAAGTTGTATTAACGCACGTCACATTACAGCGATAAGGGTTAGTCTGTAATCAGTTAGTCGTCACAAAGGAACTTGTTCCTACTACTTATTTTGCAACTGCTGTTATTTCATGAACATATTGTAATTAAGACATCTTGTTCGATTTTTTCGCCTAGAAACATGGCGTTGTTTGGCCGCTGGATGGACATTCGGGAAGAGCTTAGTGATTTATAGAAACTTGCCCAGCCATAATGATTTACTTTTCTGTATGCTGCAATAGGTAGATACGAAGCCCATGCCTACCACATTAGTACACGTTTATAAGCCAACTAGCTCCAGAGATGACGAAGAGATTGATGAAATGTATGAGGAGATAAAAGAAATTATTCTGATAGTGAAGAGAGACGAAAATTTAATAGTCATGGGTGACTGGAATTCGATAGCAGGCAGGAAAAGCACGAGAAGGAAAAGTGGTAGGTGAATATGGAATGGGGGTAAGGAATGAAAGAGAAAGTCGCCTGGTAGAATTTTGCACAGAACATAACTTAATCATCTAACACTTGGCTCAAGAATCATGAATGAAGGTTATATACATGGAAGTGGTCTGGAGATACTGGAAGGTTTCAGATAGTTTATATAATGGTAAGATAAAGATTTAGGAACCAGGTTTTAAATTGTAAGACGTTTCCAGGGGCAGATGTGGACTCTGACCACAATCTATTGGTTATGAACTGTAGTTTAAAACTGAAGAAACTGCAAAAAGGTGGGAATTTAAGGAGATGGGACCTGGATAAACTGACTAAACCAGAGGTTGTAGAGAGTTTCAGGGAGAGCATTAGGTAACGACTGACAAGAATGGGGGAAAGAAATACAGTAGAAGAAGTATGGGTAGCTTTGAGAGATGAAATAGTGAAGCCAGCAGTGGATCAAGTAGGTAAAAAGACGAGGGCTATTAGAAATCCTTGGGTAACAGAAGATATATTGAATTTAATTGGTGAAAGGAGAAAATATAAAAATGCATTAAACGAAGCAGGTAGAAAGGCATACAAACGTCTCAAAAATGAGATCGACAGGAAGTGCAAAATGGCTAAGCAGGGATGGCTAGAAGACAAATGTAAGAATGTAGAGGCATATATCACTAGGTGTAAGATAGATACTCCCTACAGGAAAATTAAAAAGACCTTTAGGAAAAAGAGAATCACTTGCATGAATATCAAGAGCTCAGATGGAAACCGAGTTCTAAGCAAAGAAGGGAAAGCAGATAGGTGGAAGGAGTTTATAGAGGGTCTATACAAGGGCGATGTACTTCAGGACAATATTATGGAAATGGAAGAGGATGTAGATGAAGATGAAATGGGAGATATGATACTACGTGAAGAGCTTGACAGAGCACTGAAAGACGTAAGTCGGAACAAGGCCCCGGGAGTAGGCAACATTCCGTTAGAACTACTGATAGCCTTGGGAGAGCCAGCCCTGACAAAATTCTACCATCTGGTGAGCAAGATGTATGAGACAGGCGAAATACCCTCAGACATCAATAAGAATATAGTAATTCCAATCCCAAAGAAAGCCGTTGTTGGTAGATGTGAAAATTACCGAACTGTCAGTTTAATAAGTCATGGCTGGAAAATACTAACACGAATTCTTTACAGACGAATGGAAAAACTGGCAGAAGCCGGCCTCAGGGAAGATCAGTTTGGATTCCGGAGAAATGTTGAAACACATGAGGCAATACTGACCCTACGACTTATCTTAGAAGATAGATTAAGGAAAGGCAAACCTACGTTTCTAACATTTGTAGACAGAGAATGCTTTTGACAATGTTGACTGGAATACTCTCTTTCAAATTCTGAAGGTGGCAGAGGTCAAATACAGGAAGCTTAAAATTATTTACAATTTGTACAGAAACCAGATGGCAGTTATAAGAGTCAAGGAACATGAAAGGGAAGCAGTGGTTGGGAATGGAGTGAGACAGGGTTGTAGCCTATCCCCGATGTTATGCAATCTTTATACTGAGCATGCAGTAAAGGAAACTAAAGAAAAATTCGGAGTAGGAATTAAAATCCATGGGGAAGAAATGAAAACTTTGAGGTTTGCCGATGACATTGTAATTCTGTCAGAGACAGCAAAGGACTTGGAAGAGCAGTTGAATGGAATGGACAGTGTCTTGAAAGGAGGATATAAGATGAACATCAACAAAAGCAAAACGAGGATAATGGAATGTAGTCGAATTCAATCGGGTGATGCTGAGGGAATTAGATTAGAAAATGAGACACTTAAAGTAGTAAATGAGTTTTGCTATTTGGAGAGCAAAATAACTGATGATGGTCGAAGTAGGGAGGATATAAAATGTAAGACTGGCAATGGCAAGGAAAGCGTTTCTGAAGAAGAGAAATTTGTTAATATCGAGTTTAAAATTTAAGTATCAGGAAGTCTTTTCTGAAAGTGTTTGCATGGAGTGTAGCCATGTATGGAAGTGAAACATGGACGATAAATATTTTGGACAAGAAAAGAATAGAAGCTTTCGAAATGCGGTGTTACAGAAGAATGCTGAAGATTAGATGGGTAGATCACATAACCAATGAGGAGGTATTGAATAGAATTGGGGAGAAGAGAAATTTGTGGCACAACTTGACTAGAAGAAGGGTGGACATGTTCAGAGAAATCAAGGGATCGCCAATTTCGTATTGGAAGGCAGTGTGGAGGGTAAAAATCGTAGAGGGAGACCAAGAGATGAATACACTAAGCAGACGCAGACAGATGTAGGTTGCAGTAGGTACTGGGGGATGAAGAAGCTTGCACAGGATAGAGTAGCATGGAGAGCTGCATCAAACCAGGCTCTGGACTGAAGACCACAACAACAATACAACAGGTAGTTTATACAAATCAAGCCCTACTTCCTCCCTCATCTGTTTCCAACTGGACTACTGCTTCACATCTAGTGTCGTCGACATTTATATCACATTAAATCTTGCGTTCCTTTTTTCTCGTCACTGTTCGTCCCGGGTGCTTGAGCACGCCGTAACGTAAAAAATAAAAACAAAAACAAGATTAGAATTAGGGCTACTGAATATTAGCTGGTCTGACAACGCATCGGCATAGGAAACAGTCGAGAGAATTGTATTCTTGCCCCACTGCTTTGCCTGTAAGGAAGGCACTTATCAGCGATATCCGTTATGTACGTTCCGTTTGAGTGAAAAAACAGTCGGTAAATGTCTTCTAGGTCATGGGTCAATATAAGGAAATTTTAATGTTCGTTTAATTTGTAGAAATCAGGCGCAGAGTTGTAAACCATACTGTTAGCTGGCTTCGAGTCCTTCGACTGTAAAAAGTGTTTGTGAGCCCTAAGAGAAAAGGCTTCAATTCGCTTGCGTTATTCAAGAGTCATATTGATCTGCGCTGTGTTAGTGCAAGACATTCAAAGTTCCTACTGGACGTAAAGGTGCATAACACAACTGTGCAATTGGGCATTAACAAGCGTTCGGGTTGACCACCCGCGCTGTCTGTCTGCAATGGCTAAACAGTAAACACTCTGCGTCCAGTGAGTCTCGCCACCGCTTTTCACGGGCGGCGCCACTAGCATTGCATTCCAAAACAGTCGCTGCACGGCTGCCAACACAGCAGAATTTTGGCGCAAGGCCGTGGTGCTCAGCTTGTTTCCCTATTACAAGGAACGTAGTGGCGTGATAAAAGTGCTATTGTGCGGCAGAATAAACTATCTTTACCACTTCTAGACCTCATGTTGTGTTTCAAACGATAAAATTACTAGATAATATCGAAAAGCCGTCAGAAATTATCATCGGCGTAAATGAATTCTGGTAATGCGAGATAACTGTCTGCCATTGAATGATCGATTGAGGTGGAACAGTAGTTAAAAGCATTGAGCTCGCATTACTGTGGCGCTGTGTTCATATTTCCACACGGTTATTAACCAGTGATTTTAAATCTTTTTGTGGTTTCACAAAATAACTTCAGGGAAATGCTACGTCAATTTGTTCTGCACGCTGTAGACGATTTCCTTTCTAAGTCCAACGGAGTTCTGCTCTGTTTTCTATAATCTCCCAGCTTTTATGCTGCTACTACCGTAAAAGAAATCAGAGCAACTCCCTGTATCCTACATGGAAGGCTTTTAGTCACAATCCGCAGATTTTTACATCAAATGGAATGTTTTTCTTATATCAAACTTGTGATGCAGCATTTGTTTTAGAGATTTAAAGTTCGAAGAGACCAATGAAATAATTGAAATAATTGACAATATTACGGTACCAGGTATTCATAAACGAGAGCTTAATTGCATGACTGTATTACTGTAGCTGTAAGTCACTAAAATTCACTGGGAGGGTCGAAAGCTGTCAATGCGAAGAGGATGAAGGCTTGTTTACTGAATCCATTTATTTTGATATGTCAGTGACACAGACGTCTAGTCAAATTTAGATAAAATATTACCATCAAAGGGATATCAATTCTAATAAGCCTCTTTGTCATTTGTTTCTTTAAAGAACTCCATTTTTAAATACTAAAGTCCGTCCAATATTGAGACAGGAGAAGTATGAATATAATATCTTCATGTCAAAAGAAAAACTTGAAGTACTAAAAATAATTTATATTTGATTTCGTAATTAACAGAAGACAAACTTGTTTATAGACTTATGAGACAAAACATTATTTAATTACTGATGAAAAGGCCGCTACTGTTGCTCTGTAGGACTGAAACTGCAGTACATACGATAGTTGTATGCCTGTACATAACTGAAGACGAAAAAAACATAGCTTACGTATTTTTATGTACAGATAGATCGTAAAACTTACTGAGAATGCCTTAACAAAAAAGCCTTAACCGATAGTGGACTCAGTAAAATTCTATAGAACAACTGGAGCGGCCTTTTCATTAATTAAACAATCAGCACATGGGGAAACTAACAAAATTTTATAGCCATCTGCTTAATGGCCTTTTAGTCCACATTTGAAACTCAGTGCTGTAGCGATACGGTGTGGCATTGATTTGACAAGTCCTTGATACGTTTGTGAAAGTATGTGGTGACAGATGTCTGTGCACAGATCCCTCACTTTCAGTAAATTACGGGCGGGTAGTGTAGGGTACGGAGCTAACCCCCGATAGCTTCCAGATATGTTCCATTTGGGTCAGATCAGACGAATTTTACTGTCAAGATATCAACACTTGTTCACCACCATGCTCCTCAAACCGCCGTAGCACGATTCTGGCCTTGTGATATGGGTGGTTATCCAGCTGGAAGATACAACTACCGTCGAGAAAACATCCACCATGAAGGGTACAGGTGGCCTGCAATAATGTCCACATACTCCGTAGCTGTCAGGGTGCTTTCGGTTACTACCCTACGGTCCATGGGAGACCACATGAATGTCCCCATAGTATGTCCACATACTCCGTAGCTGTCAGGGTGCTTTCGATTACTACCCTACGGTCCATGGGAGACCACATGAATGTCCCCATAGTATAATACTGCCCCTACCATTCTTTGTCTGCGGCGTGGTGCACGTTTCGAGAAGCCGTTGACTTTCGTGACAGCCCTGCAGCCAGGCGACTAGCGCGAGTTTTGGTGTTCTCGTAAAGATAAGTCATTTTAGATTATAAAACATATAGATTAGTACTGATTACGTGGTAAATAAGTGTATTAGTGTGCAGTTTAAGTGTACCATTAAAGGTTTAATTTTTCTTTACGTAATATAGCAGAAAACGCGAAAAGACCGTACAGTCGTATTTTCTGTTTACGTTCTGCTGCAGCAAATCTATAGAATTTCGTTTAGATGTTCCTTGCTCTCTCCAGCAATTTAACTTAGCGTACCTCTCCATTATTTAACTAGCATTTCCGGAAAGGAGCGTAAAGTTGAAGTTGTTGTTTCAGAAACTTTGCACTTTTGTTTTTGTTTACGCACAGTTGCGTATAGGCCAAATTTGTGTAACCATATTTTCGTGTTTATCTGTAATTTAACTGACTTATTCTTAATAAACTATTACGTTTATCATGAGCGAAAAGTGCTTGATTTGCCGTAGAATTGTTAGGTCGGGGCTTTGGTGTGATGGGTGCTGTAGTTTTTTCCATGTGGGTGACTGTAGTGGCGTGGGAATAGGGGAAGTAAATGAGACTCATCAGTGGTTTTGTAGGATTTGTAGTAGAGATAGGAAGATACTAGAACAGGAGGGGAAAATTGCCGCCATTCAGGCTGAGTTAGACAAGACCAGGAGAGATCTTAACAGGTTAAGGAGGGAGAAGGGTAAAGAGAGGTGGGAAGTGGCAACAGGCAACAGGGGGAACAGGCCTAGAACTTTGTCTGACAGCTTTATGATGAATTTGGAAAGTAGATTTGACTTGTTGCTTCAGTTAGAAGCTGGTGAGCCTCAAGCAGTTGCAGGTGTAGACAGTGCACAATAAACTTTCAGCAGCAAATTGAAAAGTAAGAACGTAGGGAAATCAGTAAAGAGAAAGAAAATGTTGTTGTTAGGTAGTTCCCATGGAAGAGGTGTTGGCCAACTTTTGCAGGATGAACTAGGATCAGAATACCAGGTCACCAATTTTTTTTAAACCTAGTGCTGGTCTGGAACAGGTGACAGAGGATTTAGGATCAATTTGCAAAGATTTCACTAAGGAAGACACCGTGGTTATAGTGGGTGGGGCAGGTAACAGTATTGACAGAGATCCTGGGTACAGTATAGAGTGTGACCTGGCGAAGATTGCATCAGCATCGAAGCATACTAGTGTTGAGTTTGTATCTGTTCTTGGGCGCCATGACCGAACTCATTTGAGCTCTTCTGTCAAGAGGGTTAATTTGGAGCTGGAACGGCTGCTCATGTCGGGTGCGGGTTCACACATTGGTGTGGTTCATATTGATTCTATCAGTTGGTGGTATTATACTAGGCATGGCCTTTACCTCAACAGGAAGGGGAAGGGTAAATTAGCTGGGGAAATAGCAGAAAAGTTAAAGGGGGGAGGCACTGTCATGAGTGGTAAAATACCAGTGGTTATAGGATTCAGAAAAGTCCTTTTTTTAGGGTAGGGAGGACAGAAAGAAAGCAAATTTTAAGAGAGGTTAGAACTGAGACAAACCTTCAGTTTGAGAAAGAAATCAAAAAACATAATTCCAGCTTATTACATCAGCATAAACAGCCATTGGTTAAGAATTTTTAACTGTCAGCAGATATTTTAACTCCACCCAATTTTAACTCAGTCAATGTGAAATGTCAGCTATCTTTATTGCATCAAAATATTCGAGGAATGAGAAATAAAATTAATGAATTAACTATCTGTATAGATGAATTAGAGTCTTCAAACCCAGCTGACATAATCTGCCTCTCTGAACATCATGTGACCACTGGTATAGAACTTTTAAGTGTTACAGGGTTTAGGTTAGCATCTCACTTTTGTAGATCAGAAATGGAGAAAGGAGGAGTTGCCACATTCATCAGGAACTGCCATAAATTTAAGAACATAGAAATTCATAAATTTTGCCTAGAACAGCATATGGAAGCATGTGCAACAGAATTAGAATTTCACAAAAAATCCTTCATAATATTAAGTGTATATCGAGCACCTGCAGGTAACTTTAATCTGTTTGTAAACCACCTTGAAGCTGTACTGGCCCATTTAACAACCAAAAACAAAGAAATAGTGGTTGCTGGTGATTTCAATGTAGATTTCCTTAAAGACTCTCCCAATAAGAACTTATTTGAGTTAGTGACACTATCATTCAACTTAATTCCCACTGTAAAGTTCCCCACTAGGATAGCCACTTGCTCACAAACAGCCATTGATAATAGCTTTATAGAAAAGTCCAATGAACAAAATTATATTACAAAACCAATAGTCAATGGCCTCTCAGACCATGACATGCAGTTCCTTCTGTTAAATGTTAATACTGAACAGAATGTAAAATCTGTTAAATCTGAGCTCAAGAGGGTAATCAGTAAGCCAAAAATTGATTATTTTAGGACACTCCACAGAGACATTCACTGGACTGATATTTACAGTGCTCATGGCATGAACGAAAAATATAACATTTTTGCTAATAAAGTGCTTACCTTATTCGAACACTGCTTTCCCCCAAAACTTACCAAGGTTAGAGCAAAGTCTACAAGGAAGCCATGGATTACTCGAGGAATAGGGGTATCTTGTAAAACAAAAAGAAAACTGTATCTGTCAATCCAAAACATTTCCAATGTTGATGCTATAGCACATTATAAGAAATACTGCAAAATATTAAAGACTGTAATAAGGATGTCAAAGCAAATATATTACAAGGGGAAGATAGTCATATCAGATAACAAAATAAAGACAATATGGGATATAGTGAAGGAGGAGACCGGTAGAACCAGACATGAAGAGGAACAAATAGCATTAAGAGTAAATGATACATTGGTGACAGATGTGTATAGTGTTGCAGAACTTTTTAACAAACATTTTATAACTGTTACTGAAAAGATGGGGTTGTCAGGTTTGGTAGATGCTGCTATGGATTACCTTAGACCAGACATTTCAAGTAACTTCCATAATATGAATTTGACCCTCACTACCCCAACAGAAATAATGTCCATCATAAAATCTTTAAAATCAAAAACATCTAGTGGGTATGACGAAATATCAACAAAGTTCATTAAAGAATGTAATTCTGAGCTAAGTAACATATTAAGCTATCTGTGTAACCAGTCGTTTATCAGTGGAATATTTCCTGAATGGCTGAAATATGCTGAAGTTAAGCCACTGTTTAAGAAGCTGTTGCCAGCATTCTCAAAAATTTTCGAAAAAGTAATGTACAGTCGTCTTTATAACCATCTTATCTCAAATAACATACTGTCAAAGTCACAGTTTGGATTTCTAAAAGGTTCTGATATTGAGAAGGCTATCTACACTTACAGTGAAAATGTGCTTAATTCATTAGACAAAAAATTGCAGGCAACTGGTATATTTTGTGATCTGTCAAAGGCATTTGACTGTGTAAATCACAATATCCTTTTAAGTAAACTAGAATATTATAGTGTAACAGGAAATGCTGCAAAATGGTTCAAATCTTATATCTCTGGCAGGAAACAAAGGGTGTTATTAGGAAAGAGACATGTATCAAGCTATCAGGCATCATCCAACTGGGAACTAATTACATGTGGGGTCCCACAAGGTTCCATTTTGGGGCTCTTACGTTTTCTTGTGTATATCAATGACCTTTCATCAGTAACATTACCAGATGCCAAGTTTGTTTTGTTTGCCAATGATACAAACATTGCAATAAATAGCAAATCAAGTGTAGTCTTAGAAAGATCAGCCAATAAAATATTTGTGGACATTAATCACTGGTTCCTAGCCAATTCTTTGTCACTAAACTTTGAAAAGACACACTACATGCAGTTCAGAATTTGTAAGGGGTGTCCCAAGAGTATATGTCTAACATACAATGACAGGAAGATAGAAGAAGTGGACAGTGTTAAATTCTTGGGATTACAGCTTGATAATAAATTCAACTGGGAGGAGCACACCACAGAACTGCTGAAGCGTCTTAACAAATCTCTGTTTGCAATGCGAATTTTGTCAGACATAGGGGATATAAAAATGAAAAAGCTGGCATACTATGCTTACTTTCATTCCATAATGTCATGTGGGATTATTTTTTGGGGTAATTCATCAAGCGAAGCTAAAGTTTTCCGTGTACAAAAAAAAGCACAGTAATAGTTATATGTGGTGTGAACTCAAGAACATCCTGCAGAAACCTGTTTAGGGAACTAGGGATACTAACTACTGCTTCCCAATATATTTATTCCTTAATGAAATTTGTCATAAAAATATATCACTTTTTCAAACCAACAGCGCAATTCATGGAATCAATACTAGAAATAAGAATAATCTTCACAAGGATTTAAAGTCACTTAGTCTTGTACAAAAAGGTGTGCATTATTCAGGCACACACATTGTCAATAACTTGCCAGCAGCCATAAAAAGCTTAACAACCAATGAAATTCAGTTTAAGAGAAGCCTAAAGGATTTATTGGTGGCCAACTCCTTCTACTCCATTGATGAATTTCTTAGTAAAACCAACTGATTTGTATATAAGTACAACATAACTTCTGCACAATTTCAGTGCAGTAATGTGTTCATTGAAAATTTGTGTGTTTCTCTCTCTCTCTCTCTGTGTGTGTGTGTGTGTGTGTGTGTGTGTGTGTGTGTGTGTGTAAGTATAATCTAACTTCTGCACCATTTCAGTGCAGTAATGTGTTCATTGTAAATAAGTATTACAGTAGTTGTATTACATGTTTATTACCTTCTAAATAAATAAAAAAAAATTATTTTAAATTCAGTGCATTACTATTTGTAAAATGACTCTTAGTGTTCATTAAAAATGACGATCATTCCACTTGGGACCTGTGGGATGGTACATTAGCTTATTTTTTTTAGTTGTAAATATTTGTCATGTATTGTTGTTTTTCTGACATGTTCCACATCCTGGAGGACCTCCTCATCACGGATCAATTGGAATGAAAGTAAATCTAATATAATATAATCTAAACTATCGGGTCACGACCGTTACAAGAAACGTGATGCAATCGACCGGACGACGAATTTCGATTGATCCACGGTCCAATCTCGATGAGTTCCCACTAGAGTCGCAATTGACGATGTCGTTGTGTCAACGTGGCAAGATGCAGGGATCGTCTGCTGTAGAGCCCCGTGTTCAACAATGTACACTGAATGGTATGCTCCGGAACACTTGTGCCTGCACAAGCATTGTACCCTGTCGTAAGGTCTGCCACTGAGTGCTGCGTGCTTTTCAGAATTGGTAAGCCTCCAACATCCAGTTTTTATGATGCATGAACGTCCAACACGTTGCATTCAGCCAACCACTTTCCGTAAATAAGCCTACCACCGCAGCTTAGAAGGGCGGCACGGTAGCTCAGCGTGTTGGGTCAGAGGGTTTAGCTACCTTCTGTATTAAAAAAAACTGCGTGAACGGATCAACGAACAACCAGAACGAGTGCTATCGGACGTCCGCAACGAACAAAGTCAACTAACAATATAGAACAAAATGAGATTTTTTTAAAAAAAGTCAGCGTAGATGGCTGCCATGCGGTAGATCCGGGTTCGATTCCCAGTACTACAAATGATTTTTCTTCCTTTGTGAGGGGACTAGTACAGAGCACACTCAAACCTCGTGACACCAACAGAAGAGCTGCTTGTCACAGCATTTGCGGCTCCACAGTCTGGAAAGTCTGCAAAACAGCCGTGGAGTGGTGTGCTGACAAATGCTCCTCCATGCCGCATCCGCATGACGCCACAAGGCAGAGGATGACACTGCGGCCGGTAGACATCCCTTGGGCGTTCACGGCCTGGTGAGGAGCTCGTGCTTTGCATAAATGCTTGCGTTGGCAGCACGTTAATAGTCAAGAAGCTACGAGATGATTGTTCGCAAGCGCCGTTCATAACAAGCCACCCTTGCGGACCCTTACCGCCGCCCCCCCCCCCCCCCTCTTCCCCCCGACCGCGTTTATACAATTCCCTTATTCGTCACGCGCCCCCGACGTCAGAAGTTCAGTCTCGCAGTGTTCATTAGCCATAAGGTTTTGGCTCATCATAGTATGTTTATCGTCGAAATAATATACCAATAGATGCGTTTTGGATTTTAGATCTTAGAATGATAAATACTTGTAAATGTCAACTACGTGAACGCTATCCGTTGGGTTCCATGAGCTGTTTGAATCTCTTGTAAATGCTATTTTATTAAGTTACTAACACATGCCTACATCGATTTCTTCTTTGCGTTCACTGAGCGAGATGGCGCAGTGGTTAGCACACTGGACTCGCATTCGGGAGGGCGACGATTCAAACCTGCGTCCGGCCATCCTGATTTATGATTTCCGTGATTTCCCTAAATCACTTCAGGCAAATGCCGGGATTGTTCCTTTTGAAAGGGCACGGCCAACTTCCTTCCCTAACCCGACGGGACCGACGACCTCGCTTTTTGGTCCCCTTCCCCAAATCAACCAACCAATTTATCTGTTTCTCCATTTCTTCTTCTGTATTCCGCGCTAGCAGGGTCCACTTATTGACTCACGTGCCTCCATTTGGGTCTGTCAAAGGCATCTTCATAGGTGGCATCGATGAATTCCATATCCTTCTTGATATCCATCGTGTCTTGGTTCTGCCATGAGGTCGTCGGCCATTTATGTCCAGGTGCATAGCTGTTCTTGCCATCGAGTCTGCTTCATTGCGCATGACGCGTGCATACCATCTTAACCTACTTTCTTATAGTTTGTCTGATAAGTGAGACGGGTGCAACTCCAAGTCGCCGCCGAACGTCGACATTTTTTGCGTAGTCAAGTCGGAGAAGTCCAAGTGACCATTCAGGTATACGCATTTTCATCACTTGGAGAGCGAGCTCATGCTTCGTTGTTGTTGGCCAACGCTCCGACTATTTTGCATAAATTTCTATAGTCGATAGATGAACATACTTTGCTAAATTGCAAGACGGAACAACATTACTATTCAGAGCGATGTAAGCCGATCTAGTTCCTGTATTTATACTTATCCGATTGACAGGTAATCGTGCGAAGGGCCTGAGAGTATATGCGGCGTTGATTGTTCGAATGTTGTGTCTGTTAGTAGTGAGATTACTAGAGACAACATTCGCTGAATTCGAGGACGTGGAGTATTGGCATCGACACACACACACACACACACGTATATATATACACATGACCAGTTCATACTTAATGAACGAATTAGTGTGTTGCCAGACTGAAGTATAAACTATTGATAAGCGATAAAACCATAGTTTATGTAAGGCTAAATCTGATGTTTGTATCTATGACCAAACTGTTTACGCTCTCATATACATTTCAGAAGGCGATTCTCGGAGCCAGAGGATCGAAATTGCTCTGAGCTGCAGTGTGCTCGTCCCCTTGAGATGTTCATTTTTCAGTCGTTGGCGACACTGCTTGGAACAAGTAGTGGGGAAAGGGGGTGGAGGGACTCGAGTTTACTGGCAACACATGTGTTGGACGAATCAGTTGTAGGAGGTGCGAGTGTAAAGTGTCATCGCGAGCGAGTGAAGTGTCAGCTGTGTACAGGTGTTAGAAACATTGAAACGAGTTGTGACGGATTATTCTGCCGTCACTACAACACAGATACTAGGAAATCTCTGTAGAAAATGAGTGGTGAGTGTTCTGTATTATACTGTCCAATTTCTTTCCTATCTGGTGGATAGTGTTGCAGACCAAAATCTGTATTCCGAAAAAGAATTTCTAGGACATCGCTGACAAACAGGTATACATCTACTGGCCTGTTTATGGAATTAAGTCATATGAAGGTCATTCTTAAACGCAGAGGTCAATTTGCATTTTGACCTTGCTGATGCATTGATGGTTTTCCTGTACGAGAGAGCTTGGAGAACGAAGTAGTTAGATTTACTGATTCTACCTACAAATATCAATTGCTGTTTTAAAAAAGTAAATATAGTAGAAAATAGAATTCTGTTTACTTGTCTCCCTCGCACTTATTTTAACCACGTAAATGCAAAAAAACTGTTCACTCCAGTATTCTGTATGACATAGGGATCTTCATAGGGACCCTTTTTTTATTGTCAGTCTAGTTTAAATGTATTTTTGTTTATGGACTTAATCTGGGAATTATTTTCGTAGCGTGGCCAAACTGTCCGATGTTTTGTTATTTAAAAACTATTATTTCATTATGAGGGTGGAATAAGTCGACCTGTCACATTTCTCTCATCTAGTTGTTAGAAAATAATCTCATATGTGTACCGAATAATCAGACAATTAATTACGGTAATCCGTGTTCTTGAGAAAACTGACTGAATCTTATAGGCGAACAAATGAAATTACGGCTTGCAAGTAATGTTTGGTAGTCATTCAGATAGTTCTTTGGCAGCACCTGGTGTTTAGTGGTAAGAACTGAGGTGCCAGTATTGTAGAATTTGTAGTGACTGCTGAATAGCTATAATGTAGAACATTATTCGCAAGTAGCAGTGTGTGTCCTACTCTCTGTTATTGAAAAGGCACTGGCGTAACTCATGTGGAAGTACCTAGTTTTTTTTAATTTTTTTATTCCATGGTAACTGTAGAATTTCTGTTTGTCAGCGTTTCAGCTTCTAGGATCAACTCTCGTTTTAGGAGAAGGTAAAATTTCGTTACATTCTTTGCAAATGTAACAGTTGTTACTAGCCTTGGATGAACATTGTTTACATCTTCAGTGGAGAAATTGTTAATAATGCACTTCCATAATCTATTGCACTGTTTCTCTGGATCACAGCACAGGCTGCTATGATTTGTGTGTGATGTGAAGGAAGCTGATGTTGCACAAGTCAACACACTTTATAATCCCCGCATATAATCTTAGAGACAAGATGATGACTGTAACTTTTGGTGTTTTAAAAAGTAGAAACACACAATTTAGGCATGAGTGAGAGTCATTTTTAGTTTGAATATTTACAATGTTTTTAGGTAATTTGTCAGGCAATACGTAAGAAATATTTATTGTAAATCAAACATCCACAACCAGAATGAAAATTTTGAATTAGTGATGTGTGTGCAGAACATAAGTCACAATCTAAGTGTATCTTGAAAATGGAATAAGCAAATGTACTGTAATTATCTTTCTTTATATGGGTAATAACTGATGCTTCAGATGTAACAGTAATGCTAATAAAATGGAATGGGCCACAGTTTTATTTTTTGTTGTTTCAAATATATGAGGTTTTTTATTTGCAAAATATCCATTCACATGGCCTTCACAAAAAAGGACTGAAAGATCATGGTATACCTTGTAAATAACATATTGTATGACAAGATATGTTCAATTTGATTACTATTTATCTACACTTTAGGTACCATCCGCACCAGTGAAACATGTTGTTCCTCCAAGAAATGCCTGTGCCTGGCACAATGCCTGTGAGTGGCTCAAAATAGCCCAGTTGATCGTTACACTGCCTGTGTATGGGTGAGAGAAAGGGAGAAACAAAACTGTATTAATGTATCTGTTGCATTTGCTGTTGATATGTCCCTAAACTGTCCCAGACATGACTGTAGTTCAAGTTTTGTTGAGTAAAAGTGGAAGTGGCTCCTGAAAATAAGCATGATATTATTAAAAATGTATTTTTAAACTATGACTGCCAAATTCAGTAATAAAAACTCGGACAAAATCTAATAAGTTAAAAGTAATATTTAACACTCTCAAAATTAAAAATTACATAGCATAGGAGTGACTTTTTACAGCATGAGTTGTGTTAAGTGCATCAGCTCTGCCTCAGCTCTCCCAGCATTTGAAAAGATCCAGAGGCTTATACCTGCTCTGTCTTGACAGAAGTAGCTCACCTGAATGTTCTTTAAATTCAGATATTTCAACATAGTCAAGTAATGCATTACAGCAGATTGCTGTTCTAGATTTTAACGTGATCAATCCTTGCAAGCCTCCCTGCAACATATGCTGTGGATGTGTGGTAAGTGGCTCCATTCAGTGCAGCCCACTGTACATAGCCTGAAATTCCTGAATGTGAGATATATGTCTGTGTACAAGTACCACAATTAAAGGCGAGAGAAATGCAGTAACTTTCTGGTCAATCAGTAATTAAACATCAAATGATTGCAACAAGGCTATATGTTTTTCCAGTATGCTGTCAATGCCTGACAGTAGCAAAATGCCATATTTATCAGTCCAATCCCTTTCTCACCAACACTATGTACATCATTGGTACCACACTTACAAATTAAGCACTGTTCAGCCAAGTAGTCTACTTTGCTTATTTCCATCACTTATGACAAATATTATATTTTGGGGGTAACTCTTCCAATTCTCAAAGGATATTTTGGGCTCAGAAATGGGCAGTTCAGGCAATAAGTGGTGTAAGTTCGCGAACCTCTTGTCAACACCTGTTCATTATTTGGGTGTTCTGACTTTGGCCTCTCAATATATATATCAAACTTCCTGGCAGATTAAAACTGTGTGCCCGACCGAGACTCGAACTCGGGACCGAGTTCGAGTCTCGGTCGGGCACACAGTTTTAATCTGCCAGGAAGTTTCATATCAGCGCACACTCCGCTGCAGAGTGAAAATCTCATTCTGGAAATATATATATCCTTTACTGTCATTTCAGAATATCAGAAGAAATTCAATCTTCATTTGGAGTGACTCTTGTGTAGAAAGCCATAAAGTATACTGCTGCATCCATTTTCAATAAGCTACCACAAGAAGTCAAAAATCTTGACAGTAATCGACATGCTTTCAAATTAAAGCAAAAAGTTTCTTCATGGGTCACTCCTCCTATTGTCGAGCAGTTCCTTGAAAAATTAACCAGATTTCGTTGTTATATTGTTGATTGCATTTACATAAACTTATGGCTTGTCGTTATTGGGCTCATAAACACTTTAATTTATCTATTATTACTTTTATGTTGTAATTTCATGTACTGGCATGTTCCATGACCTTGGAGATTTGCTTCTCAATTTGGTCCTATGAAACTACACATGTGTCTATAAAGCCCTCTTACATTACATAAGGGAACTGGACCAAAAAATGAGGGGGAGCTATAGCCTGTCTGCAAACTGAAAAGCGAACAGTGCTGGTAGGGAAGTTGCCTTTCCCAGAAGAATGTTGCAACTGCTGTACAGGATGACTAAGAATATATTTCCCCTCTAGCAATGTAGAATAGTGTGCAGAGGTTTATTTGGAAAATAAAGTGCCCTAGGGGGATCTATGTGCTTTGTTGTCATCGACTGATAAGGCAATCTCTGGAAGGATCGGTATAACTTTGTGAAATACCATGTATTTATCACAATGGAAACTGCAAGGTGGAATGTAAAAACGTTATGAAAAGGTTAGTTGCTACTCAGCATACAGCGGAGATGACGTGTTGCAGATAGGCACCCCACCACCTGGCTGCATCTCCCATCATGTGCAGCTGCTCTGTGTGGCCTCAGTAGCCAGAGACTGCAGTTTGTGTGCGTGCATGCGCGTGTTTTAACCCCGCTGAAGGCATTGTTAGCCAAAAGCTTGTTTTGTGACAGCATTTTTGTTGCGCCTATGTGTGAGTCAGCATCTCAGCTATATGGTGAGTAACAGCTATCCTTTTCATAATATTGTTGAAATACCATGTGGTTGCTTTTCGTAATGTAGTGGGTTAGAGAGAGGGGGACTCATTTGCTTGTTCTTCAGTTAACAGCCCTGCGAAGGAGGGGAGTGTCTGAATCTGGCAACTTGCCTTCAGTCACCCGTCTACACTCCACATGCACCCCTCCCCCACCTGGAATAGAGATTATCTCAAAATAAGTGTCAGTGAACTTAGAAGTGGTACAAACATTGAATAATAGCTCTTGACCCATTTGTTTTCCATCCTCTGTAACATGGAAACTTAGTCCTAGACAAAATATGAATAATCTTTTTTTGTGTAAAATTTAATGTAGTTTAGGTTTGCACTGAGAAACATTTTCATTGGAAGCCGCAGTCATAAAGATTTCCAAGAAAAACATGAAAAAGGGATTCCCAGAGATCCCTGCTCCACCCCATGCACACACCCCACTGACCAGGAGTTTTAGCTTGTTGTTAAAGACACTCCCTCCCCCCACTCTTCCCCACTAATATACAAAAAATTGCGACCACATGATTTTTTTTCCCTCAGTCAACCTTTGTTTACTTTTGTTGACTGGCCTACAGAATGGTATTAGCTTCATACAACATTATCTAAGTTGATATTTATTTTACTGGTTACCTGTAGGAAATTCATGATCTGTCTGCAAATACTTCCAGTGATTTGGGTTGACCATGAAAGAGTATTCAAGACCCATTTTTATCAAGAAGAATGCTGTTCTGGAAGTATACGTCTCTCGTACATAAAGGGTGTAGAAGAGCTAGTGGGAGTTTTCAAGTCCACAAAGCATTTGTGTAATGGAACTATTCTCTTGGAGATATTTACTTGCAGTCAAATCAGCAAACTGATGAAAAGTAATATTTTAGTGGAATATTCCAATAAAATGATATGCACATCACCACCATTAGATTAATGATTGTTCAGAAACCTTACAGATATTACAATAGCAGGAGAAAGAGGGCATCCAGAATGGTAAAAAAATTATAACAGGCAGCAGTTTTGCACTTCCGCAAGAGTTCACTATAGGTTTGATTAATTGGCAAGTGTCGACATTTATTCCAAAAATGGTGAAATGCTAAAAGTAGAACTATCACAAGTTTCTTCATTTTGCTGTGGCCTGTGAAAGGCGACCAACTTTGGGTTACTACAGCAAGGCTACATATGAAGCTGGTCTGTAATTCTCTTTGACGCTAGTTTGCATTCATTGCTTGAAGCAGAGCAGAAAAATATTGAGGTAGTTTAATGTAATAGAACAGATGTATTTGAATGTAGCAAAAAAGGTGTAGGTGGTAATGGCTACCAATATTTGCAACGTCTTCATCAGTGTTGAAGGTAATGGTGAAAGACAGAACTTGCCAGCACAAACAAAAATGTCACTTGTTGCAAAATCCATAAATCAATACATAGCAGTATTACAGAAAAAAATCTTTGAAGAGCAGTATTCCACCACCTGCACCTATATTCACCAAAGAAGAAACTTGAAGGAAAGATAAAAACAAAGAAAGAAATAGGTCATAAGCCAATTAGTAAAAGAACATTACGTCTGTCCAGCAGTGATATCAAATCGTAAGTGATATTGTAATTTATGTGTGCATGATGGAATGTGAAAGCCCCTAAGTACATACCCATTTTCACCCCAAATTCCCAGTCCAGATGGAAAGAGAGAGACAACATAAAACATCAACACTGACTGCCATAATATGAAGATAATGAGTTTGAAACACAAGAATTGAACCTTTCATTACTCGCAAGGCAGTGCATGTTATTATGGAGAAATATGTTTACATTCATTTTAGATGAGAAGAAAGTAAAAAAAAATTCTGGAAACAATTAAGGTTAACAATTTTTGTAGTTCTCTGACAGTGATGTTGGCAACAATGGTGATCCTCCTTTATCACTATCAAAGATAGAAATCAATATCTGAGCAACTATGTTAATTGTTTACTCGAAAAGGATTTATAGCACAATGCCTGACAAGTATAGCTGGTTTGATGTAACTTGGTAGAAAGATTAGGACTATGGATCGATAATCACTTGTTTCTGATTGCTACCTGCCTTAGCTTTCAATACAGTATGCAGAGAATATTGTCATTGAGCATATCAATAAATTCAAATTATTTAAAATTTAATTACTTACGGCATTTTTATGATCTGTAGCTTTGTGGTGGTGTCTGCTTTTGCTGAAGAGTACATAGACATGTGGAACACTGTCGTTAACTAACTATGGTTGACTAGATTGGCTGTGTTGAAAAATCTTTTAGCATTGAGTGAAGCCTTTCCAATTTCATTGAAGCCACTGCACTGTAAGTCTTGTTTGAGTGAGCAATTAGTACTATCTAGAATGATCTCTTCACTCTACAGTACAAAGGGTAAGTTCTGCATGCCTCTGCTGTAATGGAGCACAGAGGTGAGCATAAGTGCAGGAACTGTCATATATGTAAAACATAGAGAGAGGACAAGTGAACTGAAGATTTGTGTTGTATCATTCCTCATTGTATACATTGTAAGCACAATAAAACTCGTCACAGCTCGTGCAGTCATGTATGTCTGGTATTCCTCGTGCTGGTAGGGTACAAGTTCCTTTGCCAAGAGTAAGCTCATGTAAAAATAAATGGGTCTCTAGGTATATCTGTTGCTTTCCCTGCCCCCTCCCCCCCACTGCCCCTCCCCTGTCCTTTTTTAACTTGTTCCGTATCCCTGAATGTTCTCCTTCTTGATGGCATGTACGGAACATAATGAATGAATGGAATTGTCACTACATCCAATGTCTATAAAATGGTAGCAGTTCTATGCATTTGTTCTTTACAATTTGAAAGTGGCTTTTAGAGTAAGTAAATGCCTTTGTAGGCTACCCCATTTTAAACTTTTTGGCATTGTGTCCTCCTCGATTCTTTTAGGTGGTGATTACAAAGTATTTTCAAGACAAATGTAATGCAGAGCATGATTGCCTGTGATTCAGGCTTGTTAGAGGAAGATCTTGGTAAAGGTCATGGTTGTTTAGTTGCATGTGCAATAATAGTTAGTGTAATATGAACTATATGTGGTGAGTCAAAAAGGACTTTACAACTTCGGTATGATATAGAATTTTATTGAGGTAACTTACTGACTTAGAAGATCTGTCATTTCATAACAATCAACCTCATGTTTGATTCACATAGTGCATCAGTACCCCATTTAACTGGCCATAGTGGCCAGTTAAAATGGTTACTTTCACTGGTGCAGAATGTGTTCACTGTGTGTTTTGTTGTCGTGAAATGAACTGTGCAACAACTGTTTAGTGTAAATTTCACACCATATATGCCTACTATTTACTCTCGGGACAAGAACTTTGAGACAGGTTGTTCAGTGTGATGTGATAAATCACCAGGTTGCCTGTGTGTTGTTGATTAGATTGAACAGGTTGGGAAGAGTTTTGCCGCAGTCCACAAAAATCAGTGCGATGTGTCTCTTGTGAGACTGACATTACGCGAAAGACTGTTTGGTGAGTACTGCATAGACGTCTGTCTGAAACCATACAAGTTTACAACACCACAGCACATTAGTGATGCAGATAACATTGCTTGTGGGAAATTCTGTATTGATATTTTTGCATCCGATAGAGGATGACGAAACGAATCCAAACACAATAATCTTTAGCAGTGAGCCAACATATTAGTGGCTTGGTGAACATCCACAACTGCAGACTGCGGGGCAGTGAAAATTCACGTGCAAACCTGGAACATATTTGTGACAACTCTAAACTTAATGTGTTTTGTGCCATTAGCAAATTGAAAGTGTATGACCTCCTCTTTTTCATGGGGAAAAGCATCACTGGTATTGTATATCTGGATATGCTCAAAAACTTTTTAGTTCCACAAATCAGTGAAGATACAGAGATGGGATGGTTCATTTCCTCATTTAAGTTTGAGGTTTCCTTGATAATTTCTTCCCAGTTCAGTGGACTGACCATGAAGGGGCAATTGCATGACCACCTCGCTGTCCAGACTCGACACACTAGATTTATTTCTCTGGGATGTCATTAAAGACTGTGTGTATGTTCCTCCCCTACCAAACAATTTAACCAGTCTGAAAAATTGAATCTGTGCTGCTGTTGCACAAGTTATGGCAGGTATGCTGCAATGAGTGTGGAAAGAATACCAGTGGGATGTTTGCCGTACTACAAATGGTAGTTACATCAAACAAAAATTACACTTGACACTTTTGTATGAAACTCGAGGAAGTTTCCCACAAAATGACACATCTGCCGATTCTGTTAGTTATCACAATAAATTTCTGTATCATTCCAAAGTTGGCGAGTCCTTTTTGACCCACCCTGTGTAACTGAGGTCACATCAGTGACACAGCTGAGAATAATCTGCTTGATAACATGATTATTTCATTATTTGAATGGTATGACTAACCTTGATTGCTGTGTTTTGTGGAATGTGTTGATGAAAAGCTCGGACTGGTACATGGGAAGAAGGCTGTTTACACATAAGTCATTGCCACATCCCTAAAACTCCATCTTGGAACTGAATGCTTCTGGTAATAGTTTAATTGCTCAACTTGCTCAATTAATTGCCAGAAACAGCAAGTCGGACCAAAACAGGATCCATACTCTGCCAGTTATTTCCAATGCCTCAATCTCCCTTCCCCAGTGCTGACAACTCTTTTGTGAGCACAATTGGCAAGTAAGTCCCTAAGCCTTTCTGTGCTTAGTCTAACTCTTGACTGTCAGCTGATATATTCTCCCTAGTACTCAACCAGTGATACTTTCGTACAGCTGTAGTGAACCTGGGTTTCCTTAGCTGTTGGTGAGTCAGTTGTAGTAAAAGTCAGTACTGATACAAAAACCAGTAGGCATTTGCACAACTACTTGTATGTAAAGGTAGGTGTAACAATGCTCTAACTAATAAGTTTACAGCTGTTTCTAAACCAGTTCCAGGAGAGGTCACCAGCAAATTGTGGAAAGTACTTGCTTCACAGTAACAACCAAGCAAAATCCATGCTGAAAAACTGGTAAAACTCAAAGAAACTGGACATGCAAACATCAGATAGATGGAGGTCAGCGCTAATGAAGATTATTCTGAAATGAAACTGGAAATATATATACACAGATGAAATGACTATCGATTCATTTTTCATCACTCACTGCCCAACATGTCACAAAAAAAGGAAAAAAGACCCCTTTTGATGAATGGTTTCTATCTCCGGTGGAGATTGAATGGCTTTACATACTCATGGAGAGGAAGTAAAACTTTTTAACGCAGGGTAGGTCTTTATGGCTACGCATATGAGGGTTTTCAAATCTTCAGCCACCTCTTTGTTTGAAGGCTATACCGCTCACAGGAAGGACGATACAGATGAGAGATTTAAGAATGGAGTGACAGTATTCATACATGGTACATGCCATTCTGCATTACCCTCACAATCCACCTTCAAGCAGTATCTGTTTCAGTTTACACATTATTAAGAATAACTGTTAGGTCCCTGTACCTCCCACCTTATGAACATGATAATGCCTTATAGATCTTATCCACAGAGTCCTCTGTCTCTTTCTCCTCTGGAGGTTTCATCATTAATTACATGCAGTTGGGCTCTGCATACACTAGCCCCACAAGTTGGGTATTGGAGATGTTCCTCTTCTAGAATTATGTCTGGCTCCTGAATATGGAAAAAGCAGAATTCTTCAATACTGTAAACAGATCATCCTCAGCCACTGACCTATCACTTTGTTCTCCTATGCTATCTGATGTTTTCATTTAGAAAGTGGCAGAGGACTTTCGCTTCAGTAGCCACTTTTCCATGTGAATCGATCTGCTAGATATGTCAACACTTGCAATCAGTCCATCGAAATGATTGTTGAACAGGGTCAACTGGACTCTTTATAGCAACTTGGCTGTGTTCAGTCACCAGATTGATATCCAGGACATGGTATATCACATCACTGCAGTCATTCACAGGGCTGGTAACATCTTCCTCCTGATGTCATGTGTTAAACCTGGCAGATATTAAGTTCCATGGTGGAGCAAGGAGTGTCATGTAGACCTGGGGGAAAGGCAGGTGGTAATGTGAAAATTCCACCGCAGTCTACTTGCTGATGATCTTAGTCTTTTGCAGTGCTTACATAAAAGCCTGGTGTATCTGAAAGAGCAAAGAGCTGTCTTCACAAGAATTCTTAAAATCCATTAACTGTTTCACATCATCTGTAAAGGTAACATATTCAATGCATTTCTATAAAGGACAGTTAATGGTGAAATACTTTCAACAAATAATATCCAGTGGCAATAAAGATGTGAGTTCCAGTGTAGACTAGGAATATCCATTGGACATTGACTCCAGTAATGTTGAAGAGTACAACTGCCCCTTTAGTATGGAGATGTTAAAGCATGTGTATTTACACATGTTGTGGCAGTTGAATACTGATTAGAACAACTCCCTCCTTGTGCTTTTCAACAAAATCTGGTTTGAGGGACAATACCGTAATTTTAGGAGAGAAGAAGAATGATTTGCCTCCTGTAACCTGCGTAGTAAAACACCACTTCAGTAAGTTATTGCAGTTGAGTGCTTATCAGTTCATAGGGAACTTGTGGGAATGTCAGTTATCCTCAGTGTGATTTCTGTATTTACTATTCTACACTCAACAGTCTGATAAGCCTAGAAGCGGTGGTAAAAGGAGATCTTTTTGTGTACGCTGCACTAAAGAACATTTTCTCACATTGAAAATGCCTATGGCATCATATGGCCATACATCATCATCCAACACCTGTATGAATTAGGTTTCTATGGTTATCTTTTCAATATTTGAAAATCTTTCATGGTCGTATTTTAGGTTCAGAGCATTTTACAGCGCATTTGTTAAGGTGCAGCTGAACCCTGGCTGTTCTGTATATAGTTCTGCATAACAATGAGGGTGTTAAACCAGTGACATACCCAGCATCAGTGCTGGGGCTGGGGAACAACCTTCAACGATCTGGTAATAATTCATGTTGTGACATGCATATAAGGTTCATTCACTCTGTGTCCAGCATTTAATATTCTTATCCAGCCAACAGCAAAACATGTGTATATGAATTGTAGAAGACCAATAGGAGTAACTTGCAGAGCTTGGTGTGGTGAATCTGAATGTTTTAACACAGTAAATATCCTCTCTGATTTGCAGTGAGGCTCAGGCTCTTTTTAATTTGATAAACTACAAAATAGCATGTATACCACTTTCAAATACACCTTATATGAATTATTAGACAAGTATCAAATGTTAACAAGGTAGTTATTTACATTGATGGGTATAAGCAGGGGCAGACTGTCTGCTGCTTGGCGAGTTCCTCCAAGAAACGACTGTAGGATTCAACTCCCAGGTAAATTAACGATCTGCGACACAAAGCTCTATGCAGTTGTAAATGTCTTGGAGAAAGTGAGATGTAATCAACAAAGTAATTTTGTTTGTTCTGATTCCATGCAGCAGAATGGCATAAAACATGCAAGGCATCCATCACACCACACTGCCAAGAGGATGCTCCTCCAGCTAAACTGAGAAGGGCAAAGAGTATTGCTAAAAGAATAAAGTAAGTTTTCTTCACTGTAATTGGGGATGATGTAAATGATTGCCCTTAAAGAAATGCTTCTGCGTCCTAACAGCATCCAAACAGCAATCTATTGAGTGAAACAGCAATTTCTGTTGTTGTGGTTTATCATATTTAGAAATTAATCTGTAGCAAAAGGGACTAACACAGTGCTAGGCAGAAAAAGCTGGCTAAAACCTGAAATCAACAGCAGTGAAATTCTGGAGTAAACTCAGGTGGAGATTGAAAGGAAAGGCTAGTAGGAAATGGAGGTGGTGAATTTGTCAACATAACAAGGAATCACCTCTACTAAGATATAAAATGAATCACCATGAAAGGCTGTTTTGGCAAGGCTCAGTATCAAGGGTGGGCATAAAACTACCATTGAGTCTTTCTACCAACCACCTGATTCACCCCCAGATGTAACTGAAAACTTAAATGAAAATCTCAGCTCACTGACATGTATGCTCCCCACTCACACTATAATCACTGGAGGAGACTTCAGTGATTCAACAATTTGTTGGGACAATTACAGTTTTACATGTGGTTGGCATGGCACAAGATATCCTGTGAGATAGCACTAAATGCCTTCTATGAAAGTTACATAGCAATGATACTTCGTAATTCAATCACAATGGAAATATATTTGATGTAGAGGCAACAAATAAAATTAGCTTCTTTGAGAATGCCTATGTTGAAACTGGTATCAGCGACTATGAATCTGTTGTAGCAGTAATTATTACCACAGTGCAAAGAGCAATTAATACAAGTAGAAAGATCTATATGTTCTGTAAACTATGCAGCTGTCAGATCTCAAGGAAGAACTTGAAACTTTCACTGCTGGTCATGAGCATGTGGAGGAAGTGTGACCAAACTTCAGAAGAATGATTATCAAACACTGGATAGATACGTACGTAGTGAAACAGTTTCTGATGGTATTTAACCTCCATGGTATACATGAAGAAACAGCAGCTACTGCAAAATAGACCTAAAGCAAATCATAGTCCTATAGATGGACGGATGTTAGTGAAACACATGTGGCCTCAGAATGACTAAGCATGAAGCCTTTGGTGATTACCTTAGCAGAATTATATTGAAAAACCTCTCACAAAATAACACATTCTTGTGATATGTAAAGGCTGTCTGTGGCACAAAAATGAGTGGTCTGATGCTTGTGGATGGCACAGAAATTGACAGTAGTAAAGCAACAGCAGTAGAGCTGAACATTTTCTAATGTTCCTTAATGAAGTAAAATCCAAGAGTTCTACCGCATCTTAATTCTTACCTCACTGCAAAGATACGTATTTTCTGCTACAGTATATGATACATCCCTAGACCAAAATCTGTGACTAGCAGTTGGAAGAAAATATAGCTCACACCTATCTGCAAGAATGGTAGCAGAAGTGATCCACTAATCTATGGTCCAGTATCATAGACACCCCTATGATGCTGATTATTAAACCCATATTATGGGTTCAAAAAATTGGTCATAAGAAAGTCATCTCACACTTTTCTCACATGCCATTCTGAATGCCATGGACCATGACAGATAGATGCACCATTTCTTGACTCCCAAAAAGCATTTGACTCAGTACTACACCAGTGCCTATTAATGAGTGTACAATCATATGGGTTAACAAATGAAATTTATTACTGGATCGAGGATTTCTTGGTAGGCAGGATGGAAAATCTTGTCTCGGACGGAGAGTCACCAGCAGATGTAGAAGTAACTTCAGGTGTGCCCCCGGAAAGAGCATTAGCACAGGTGACATCTGACTTTTTGTAGATGATGCAGTTAGGTTTAATGAAATAGTGTCTGAAAAAACTTGCACAAATATTCAGTCAAATCTGGATAAGATTTCAAAATGGCAGGCAGTTTGCATCAAAGACACAGAAATGTAATATTTTGCATTTTGCAAAATTTAAAATTGTGGTATCCTATGACTACAATACGAATGGATCACAAATGGAATCAGACAATTCATATGAATACCAAGGTGTAACAATTTGTGGGGATTTGAAATGGAAGTATCACACTGCAAGTAATGTGAATGGTAGAGTATTGGGAAAACAGTCCATCTGCAAAGAAGATGGCACATGAGACTTGTGCGACTCATCCTAGAATATCGCTTATGTGTGGGACGCATATCAAATAGACCTAACCTGGGGTACTGAAAGTATGCAGAAAAGGGCAGTGTGGATTATGATAGATTTATTTGACCCATGGGAGAGTGCAACGAAAATACTGATTAACCAGAACTGACAGACACATGAAGACTGATGCCAACTAGCCTGCAGAAGTGTGCTTACAAAGTTTCAAGAAACATTTGCAGCCTCTTCTGCATTGCTCCACTAGGTACTGCACAGGCAAAATTAGGCCAACAACAGTGCACACAGTGTCATTTATGCAGGCTTTCCATACCCCTTATGTGAGTTGAAGGTAAGAAACCCTAATTTGTGGTACAATGGGATCTCCCTCTTCCATGTGTTTCATAGGGACTCGCAGAATCTGACTGTATAACTGTAGAAGATTTAGAAGTTTAAAAAAAGTAGGGTGGCGAGGGGGAGGTTAAGAAAGTATCAGTAAAGCAAGGCAAATGAAATTAAAGTTGAAGTAAAATTTCATAAGCAGTGTGTGTGTTGCAGTGCCTTGGGGTTTTAGATCAAGGATTTACATTGACTTTCTTAATGTCAGAGCTGTTGTTTCTAGTTCATCTGTGCAAAACTTATATGCACTGAAACAATGCTATTTCATAAGACATTTGTTAAAGACATGCACTCAGAAATATGAATAGGCCTAACTACTGTTGAATATTCTGAGCTAGCCTTGTGTATTTTTCCTGTTTCTGAGTGATTTGAGATAAAGTGGGAATAGTAGAAGGCCATAACTTGCTTGTCCCTTTCCATTGCTTAAAATTGGTACTTCATGCATTTAATTGAAGAATGTATGGCAACTGTGAAAGGAGTATTTGCATTATGAATATTAAAATTTACCGAATGGTTCCGGCTCTACAATGAATACATAAATACTTCATCCTGTGAAAGTGTTGTCAGTACTTTACCATAAATCACACAACATTATTAACAATTCCCATTTCATAATGAATGTTCTCTATTATATTTGTGATGTCATTAAAAGTGTTATTTGTTCATTTTTAGCAACATCCTGGGTAACATTAGCCACAAATGACTCATATGCCTTGGGAGCCCTTGTTTTGGGACATTCTCTCCAGAATGTTGGCACAATTCATCAACTGACAGTCCTTGTCACACATGGTGTTACAAAACCGATGAGGTAATTAGACTATTTGAAATATTACAGCCAATCAATCCATAAACATTTGCTATTGTGTTATGCGCTATAAATGTGTTCCCAGGGCTCAGTTGTCAACTGTGTTCAACAATGTGAAAGAAGTAAATGTTTTGGATTCTCAGGACAAAGCCAATTTGGCTTTGTTGGCAAGACCAGATCTTGGCATTACATTCACCAAGCTGCATTGTTGGCGTTTAACAGAGTTTTCAAAAGCTGTATTCTTGGATGCCGATACTCTGGTGAGCAGTGCCCTGTAGAAATTTTTATGTATGTATGAAGATATGCCCATTTGCTTTTGTGCAAAGGCATCTGATAGTTTATAGGATTATGTTTTAGTAATTATTTTTTTATGACAGGTTCTAAAGAACTGTGATGAGCTATTTGAGAGAGAAGAATTCTCTGCCGCCCCAGATGCAGGGTGGCCTGATTGTTTTAACTCTGGTGTGTTTGTGTTCAAGCCTTCAGAGGAAACATACCAGTCACTCGTCCAGTTTGCTGTGACACATGGAAGTTTTGATGGTACGTCATCCTTACATTCTCATTGTCGAATTTGCCAAAAATGTGTTGCAATTTTGATGTGTCTCTTAACTTGTTTATATTTAATGGAAAGTCAGTAGAAAAGAAAAGTTTCCCTGATTTATTCTGCTTCCTTGATGCTTTCAATGAGGTCTCTGGTCTTCTGTTGTTTCAGAATCCTAGTTATGTCTCTTCTTTCTTTCTGTTTTCTAATTTGCAATATTCTCATTGATTTCTGACAAAAATATTATGTTACTCCTATGTTTGTAAAACCTCATTTATAAAATTTCTATTTTAAAATAGATCTAATCTTTCATTATCTGTCCTATTCCTTTCTAAGACAAGTTTCCAGACGTGGCCTTTTCTTTCTTTTTCTTTTTTTTTTCCAAAATGCTACTATGCTGTAAAGAGGGAAGCCAGGAGTATGTTGTGCATATTGTGCATAATAAATGTACTTGATTGCCACAGATAGCTTGAGGAAAGCAAATGATCCTTTTATCATGATGATAATGTTAAGGGGATCTGTTTCTCTTATCCCAGGGGAAAAATTGTATTTTTATCAGTATATGTTTCTCTTAGTGTTAGATGTAATTGATTTCTTAATCATTATTGTACTGGAGTTAAAAGATTGTTAATTTGAAACAGGTGGGGACCAAGGACTTCTCAATTCATACTTTTCTGATTGGTCAACAAAAGACATTAGTCGCCATTTGCCTTTCATTTACAATATGGTTTCTTCAGCATTTTATTCTTACCTCCCAGCTCTGAAACAGTAAGTTTTTCAAGATTTCATAAATATTTCTTATTTTGAATAGCTTCAAATAATTTTATTTAACCCTTTGTTTCCTGACATAAGATAGAATTTACTTTTTAACATTTTCTTTGCTGAATTTATGCTATTGTGGCCTCAAATGATGGTAGGGTTTTTTTGTAAAATTTTATTTTATTTTTCACAACTTTTTTGTCTCCTGGTACTCAGAAGTACCGTCAGACTCCATGGACAGAATCACAACATGCGCAGAAAAATGCTCCAATTTTTATAACTTGTACTTTATGCCACATAAATATTAAATATTTTTACATTAGAAAATTAACAGAAATAGGATATTTCTGAATTTTTTTTTAATTTTGCATAAATTTATTCTAGAGCAACTTCACAAAAAAATGGTTTAAATGGCTTTGAGCACTATGGGACTCAACTGCTGAGGTCATAAGTCCCCGAGAACTTAGAACTACTTAAACCTAACTAACCTAAGGACAACACACACATCCATGCCCGAGGCAGGATTCGAACCTGCAACCGTAGCGGTCGCGCGGTTCCAGACTGTAGCACCAGAACCGCTCGGCCACCAGCGGCCGGCGCAACTTCACAATACATAGTAACTTAGCTATACATTTTTGACAGTATATACGTATCTCACATTTAGTGATACCTCATGAAATTGTAGGAAACAGTTCTTTTTCTCATTGCAGCACAAATACACTTTACATGTACTACATTGAGAATGTGGTCTCGACAGAATTTTATTTTTCGCACACATTTCTCATTGTCCTCTTTTTACAACTGAACACTACAAAATGGTTCCCTCGGTTGCCAAGACGTACATTCTTCGGAACAGAAAAACTATCCTTCCTTCTCTTTGGGGGAGTTATTTCATCTTTACCAGAGTTTTTCTTTTTGAGATTTGGCACTTGCTGTTCATTCATTAGCCCTAGTGCCACAGCACGCCTGAATTCCAGCAGTGGCAGTGCCCCATGTAGATCACTGAAAATGACGTAAGCATTGACAAAAGCAATTTCTATTGCTCTCCAGAAGAGACGGTGCCACCATTTCTTTGATCGCTTGTCAAGACCATAAGTTGAACGTAATCTGTCTGCGTGATCCACACCTCTCATGTTTTTATTGTAATCACATACAATAACTGGACATGGTATAGTCATACTAGTTCCATCTTTCTGTTTTTTTGTCACTACGCTCTGTTAAGTGCCATGGAAGTTTGACGCAAAATACACTACTTTATTTTCCTTCCATTGAAGTACTGTTAGGTCTAAAGATGACTCTCTGTGATTTGATTTAGACATTTTTCTTTAGGTAAATTCCCTGGCAAACCTTTCCTGTTTGTTCTAATTGTTCCACAGGCAAATGTATTTACGGATTTCTGTGTGAGAAAAAGTGGACAGAACAATTAGTGAGAGGTAACGCATTGTTGCTACAATAAAGTGTTCGCACAACCTGATGGTACTAATAAGTCCGCCTTATATTTTCCACTTTATATCATTCACTTGTAATGTAATGCTTCAAACTATTATAAAAAAAACAAAGAAGGTAAGTAGGTACAATGGAAAACTCAACGGATGTTTCAATAAATTGCACACAAATTCAGGCAACACCATGGAAACAAGCACATACAGTCTCCTGTTTTCACAGCAGCGCGCGAAAAACAATTTCAAGCTCTGACCGCCAGAGAGGTCTATGTATTGCACAATAACATCTATGAAACAGTAGAGCAGAGTTACTGTTACGTACTGACAGGCTCTCAGATCACGAAACTGCATCACGAGAAAATAATGAGTCAAAACTTACTGGTACTTTTAAGTACCATCAGGCAACAAAGGGTTAATATTTATTTCTCTTCATAAATAAATAATGGCACTTTCAAACAGAAAGGAATCTGTTTGTGACAAAATGATTTTTCTTAAAATAAAGCTATGATGTAATTCATTTCATTACACTGTGTGGGATGAGTTATTTGAATGCCATTTCTACATCATGGTTTGAACATTTGTTTGCTATGTCTTCTAGTATTACTTGATGTTTTATTTCAATTTCTTCAATGTGCTCTTTAGAACCGAATTTGAATTGAAATTGGTAATGAGATGCATATTACTAAATAATTGTTTTTAGGTATGGTGACAAAGTTAAAATAGTTCATTTCATTGGTACATGCAAACCCTGGATGCAGTACTTTGACTCTGAGACAAAGAGAGTAAAAGCGCCACCAAATTCCGAACACTTGCAGCCACTTCTTCAATTATGGTGGGACATATTTTGTAGTCGGGTGCATTCTGGCCTGAGTACGGACATGGTGAGTCATTTTTTTGTAAGCTTTCATTCAGTTCTGTGTTGAATTCTGTTGTGGAAACATTTTGCTACTTATTGCCTTGTGAGAATTGCTATTAATCTCCAGTTGTAAATCAATGCTGAATGTTGTACATTAACAAAAGATTTTCTTAGTAATTTTTGTTGTTTCATTTTCAAGCTTAATGTGGAAGAAAACAAGGTAAGTGCAGTGTGAGGAGAGCATTTTAGGAGCAGAGCATAAAAAAGTTTCTATATTGTTGCTGAGTTAGATGTTGGCAGATAAAATCTGTAGTTTGTGGTAAAGTTAAAATCAGTATTAAAACTAAAGAGCAAAGTTTTTTTAGTAAAAAGTCATGGTTGCTGTTACTTTTTATTGGTAGATGACAGATTTCAATCTACTACAGAGATTATCATCAGATCTGCATTCCTGGGGAACGGTAGGAATCACTGGTGTGGGGCAGGCTCATCAGTGCTGGTGTTGAGGACACTGTACTATCACGAAGGAATGTAGATCTGATGATCATCTCTGTAGTAAATTGAAACTGGTTATCTACAAATAGCAGGTAACAACAGTACGCAGCCACGACTGTGTTTACTAAAAAATTATGGTATTATTAAATTGCTGTTTCATGAAACAATATTCCAAAAAATTGAAAATAATGGTTAGAAAATTCCATATTTGTGCCAGAATTGGATGGAAATATCACACGCAGTACTGTTGTGAAACTAGTGAGACAGTGATGCACCAAGAAACAAAAGCGGCCACTGTAATTTTGGTTATAGATGAACATCTGTTTGCAAAACCATGGAAGCTTAAAAATGTAAGCACAAAGGACACGAAAAAAGGACCTGCATATTAAATTTGCAATAAGTTATGGTATGGAATAAGGTGAAAGGGTCGGGGGGGGGGGGGGGGGGGGGGGGGGTGGACAATTGTATGTGAAGTGTATAGGTCTGTTAGGCTCCATGGAGATGGGACAGGACAGTTGACTGTCTTCTTGTATACAGTGTGTAACACGGGATAGAAAGATAGCTCGACAAAAACACAGACTGAGATGTTTCCTCAGTTTGTGACAAATAAGATTACTTCCCAAGGCAGCAATAATTTATGCAGGGTAAAAGTGGTACATCTGGACTTTTTTGGAATAAATAATCAAGAGAAAAGTGCTGTCAAATGAATGTTGGGATGGAGTTCCACCCAAGAGGCCTTTCATCATTGCTGCTCACAAACTTGCATGATTATATTTGGTATAGAGATAACAAACATTGGACTTGGAGAACTAGAGTAATGTTATCTGGTCAGACCCTAATGATACATGTCATGTCCACAATAGACTTTAGGACGCCTCTAAAGACCGGAAGCTTCATTCAACTGGTGTGCAATCAAATTTTGTTGCTTGCCTTACTTGAATAAGGATCATAAATTTCCAACCATGTTTTTCAAGATGACAATTTTGCATTCATCAGGCTAAAACTGTGATTGTCTCTCATTTAAAAGGAGCATTCTGGAGAAATCTCACTTTTGTACTAGCTTCAAAAGTCCTGCCCTCTGAACTTCATTGAAAACTGGACAGTTTTGAAAAATTTGTCAGATGTCACATCAGCCAACCTGCTCAGGTTTGCAAGGCACGAGTAATCGGGTAATGGCATCTCCTAACAGCCAGAAATAAGCAGTGAATATCAGCTGCTACTGAGGCTTGTGTGCCCACTACACACTATTAAGATATGGTGACATTACTGTTCATTGTGCCTATGTGTTGTTCTTCAAAGTGGATTGTGGTCAACTGATTATTATGGTGTGTGTTTAAATATTTTATGTAGAAGACTTATTTACTAAACAGCTCACTCATAGTTAACTGTCTTACATTTCCGTTTAAATGTTTGAATGTGTGTTTTTACTTTCAATTTTCTAACATTTTCACCATTAATACAGTCCTAGTACAAATAGCTCATTCATACTCCTCATTATTTCCTTATGTCTCTTAATTCCTGTACTTCAATCTTTACAAATTTTTTTGTTCTCTGTTTCAATTTAATTTATATTTGATAAATGTAAATAGCTACAGTGGTTTACATTTTTTTTTTCTCTCTTGGGTATGGAAAGCAGTCTACTTCACAGAAAATACAGATTCATGCAGCTTTGATTTTGCTTAGTACCTTTTAAGAGGGACTGAACAAAATGAGTAGGTTGTGTTGTGTAATGCGTAACTACTGTGAAACATTCTGGCAGATTAAAACTGTGTGCTGGCAACTCAGACTCGGAATCTTTGCCTTATGCGGACAAGTGCAGTTTGAAAGGTAGGAGATGAGATACGGGTGGAAGTCAAGCTATGGGACAGGTTGTGAGTCGTGCTTGGGTACGTCAGTCAGTAAAGCTCTTGCCTGCAAGAGGCAAAGGTCCCAAGTAAGTCTCTCTAGCTGGCACACTGTTTCAGCATGCCAGGAAGTTTCATATTTTGCATGTCTAATACACAAATGTGCCTAGATTTTGTGATTGTGTTGGAGAATGCACGAAGTCATTCTGAAAGAACCTCTTGAATCAATAAATTGGTGAAGGAATGTTTTGTAACAAACCCAAGACAACAGAATTTATTTTCCAAACTTTGCAACTATATTTCCTATATGGAAAGTGTTTTAAGTGCTTCATAAAGCCATCACTCTCATCAGGCAGAACGCTCAAAAATTTTGGAATTTTTTCGCAAATGCTCTTGGAGAGGCAACAGAGATGCAACTCATATGTACACTAAATCTGAATACAAAGTCTGCCATGTTGCAGCAGGTACTGGATTGACAGTTTCACTGTCACGTTGCTATATTTATTAGCAAATGTATATTTTTATATTCATGATTGGCTAATTTAGGCCTTAAGCCATTTTAAGTGGTTCTCTATAAATTACAAATCATACATTGTATTTCAGTTACTGCATACTTCTATGTCTCATGCGCAAATGATCCTCTCGGATAATTTAATATGTACATGAGCTATGAAAATTTGATAAGTGCGGTACTTGATGTAAGATATGTGATATGTGGATTAAACTGGATACAATCAATAATGGATACAGAAATTCTACATCAGAAATGGAAAATAAATAAATCTCTTAAGAAAAATGCAATTTTTTTCTACACCTTCGTTGAATCGAACACATGATAGAAAGCACCTTTAATTTGGAGATAGCAGAAGAATCTGATCGTAAAGTAAGCTTTACAAGAGCAGACTGTATGAGCAACAAGAATTAGTCCACAGACATAGTAACCTTAACCAAAGTATTTTATGTAAAAGTTAAAAGAGCTATCTTTGTAAAATAGAACACTGTAAAAGATAAATGTAGGTAACAGTAATTTATCACTGTACTCGTATCCTTCAAAAAAATGGTGTTCCTTTTCAAGTATAAAAAGCACACTGAATATTCTGTAGAAGCAATGCAAATTTCTGCTTATCTAGAAATAAACCTTCACATAGGTCTGAAACCTACTCTTGGAAATTATGTGACATAGTGTCGACCCCAAAACCTTGCCTAACATACCTATTTTATCAGGAACATTTCAAATAACGCCCACAAATGGTTTCTCCCCCCCCCCCCCACACACACACACTATCTCTCTCTCTCTCTCTCTCTCTCTCTCTCTCTCTCTCTCTCTCTCTCTCTCTCTCTCTCTCACTCACAGGTCTTGTGTGAGATCAGATGGGGGCACTGCAGTGAACAGGGAAGTGTTTGAATCGTGGATTCCTTGAGAAACGTTTATTTTGCACCCAGGTGCAGATCTTGTTGTAGCGGAGCAAATCTAAGTCTGAGAACTTCTATTAGCTTCTTAAATACAGCTATGGAAAGCTGACTGCTCTGAGTCAGTCTGTAGTTACAACTTCTACATCAATACTTCACATGCCATCTGATGGTGTGTGGCGGAGCGTACTTTTGGTACCACTAATTGACCTCCTTCCCTATTCCACTTGCAAATGGCATGTGGGAAGAATGATTGTTGGTAAGCCTCTATATTAGCTCTAATTTCTCGAATTTTCTCATTATGATCATTTTGCGAGATGTATATGGCAGGAAGTAATGTGTTATCGGACTACCCATAAATTACTCTTCGAAATTTCAATAGTAAACTTCTTTGTGATGCACAATGTAAGGTCTGCTATTGGAGTGTCTAGAGCATCTTTGTAACAGTACTTAAGAATCAGCATAACAAGCACCTTGTAAGCCACTTCTTTCATGGATGAGTTACATTTCCTTAAGATTGTTTCTACGAAGGTGCCTGGCACATACCTTTCCTACTATTTGTTTTGTGTGTTCATTCCACTCAAGGTCAGTCTGGATAGTTATTTCTAGATATTTTACAATAGATGTTACTCAAAGTAATTAGTCATCAACAGTGTACTCGTATAACAGTGGATTTCTTGTATGTATGTGCAATATGTTACATTTATTAATGTTCATGATCAACTGCCAGAGCCCTCACAATTCATCAGTCTTCTGTTGGTCAGTCTGCACATCGATATGGTCTTAGGGCATTGCTACTGTCTTACAGACAATAACATCATGTACAAACAGTTTTAAAAGCTTCCAACGCGTTCTACTAGATCATTTATATACATTATAAAAAGTAAGTCTTGTCACATTTCCCTGGGGTACTCCAGAAATTACATTTACGTCTCTCATTTGTGGTCCATAAAGAGCAATGTGTTACTTTCTATCTGCAAAGAAATCTTGAATCCAGTCATAAATCGGTCACGATACTCAATAAGCTTGTAATTTTTTTTTTTTTTTTTACTAGATGACAGTGAGGGACGATGTAAAATGCCTTCCTGAAGTCAAGAAACACTGCATCAACCTGAATGCCACCATTGTCTACAGCACTATCGGTCTTTTTTGCATAATCTTTGTAGCATTTTACAGGTATCTTATCTGGTCCTGTCTGCCTGCCTGCCTGCTTAGCTGAGTGGTAAAGTGATTGCCTCCCATGCAGCGGGCCTGGGTTCAGTTCCCAGTTGGGATGGAGATTTTCTCTTCTCGTGGACTGGGTGTTGTGTTGTCCTCATCATTTCATCCTCATCACTGGCATGCAAGTCGTCCAGTGTGGCATCAACTGAAATAAGACTTGCACTCGGCAGCCAAACTTCCTCAGATGGGGCCTCCCGGCCAATGATGCCACATGCTCATTTCATTTCATCTGGTCATGAAGCCTTTCCACTATTAAGAGATTGCAGTTGCTTTTCTATTCCGTGATCGGTTCTCAATATCTGCCATTTGAACATTCATTTAATGTTTGAAAGGAGGGACCATGTTACAGCCTTCTGTGGTGAAACAATTTCAGAAGACCGAATTCAGTATTTTGCCTATCTTTTTGTTATCTTTTTGTTTCAGTGCCAGCATGGTCACTAAGTGACTAAACAGGTGATTTTGAACTGCTTACTGATTTTACGTTAGACCAAAACCTTTAGGGTTTTCAGTCAGACAAGTTGATAAAATTTCACATTGAAAGACATTGAATTTTTGTGTAATTGCTCTCCTTACTCATTTTTGCTTGATTTGGCTTTAGTTTGTCAGCTAGGTTTTGACTTCACTTGAATCTGTGATGCTCTCTTTGTTTACGCAGCAGTTTTATGACACAGCAACTGAACCACGGTGTGGTTTTCCCCATCCCTTAAGTTCTTGCTTGGAACATATTTGTCTAAGGCATAGTGAATGATGGTTTTGAGTTTCTTCCATTTGTACTCCACATCTTCTACCTCAGCACTGAATATTTGATATTGACTACCCAGATATCTCTGCTATTTGTATCTGTCACTCTTGTGAAGTAAAAGTCTACTCCCTTCTTGTTTAACATTCCTTGTGATACCCATAGTCATAGTTGCTATCAAGGCCTTATGATCTGATATCTTCCTGTACATTAAACTGCTTGATAAGTTCAGGTCTAATTGTTGCCAAGTAGTCTAAGAGATTACCTTCTCAAATTGACTCTCTAACTATCTGTTCAAAGTAATTTTTGGACAAAACATTGAGAATAATTTCAGATAAATCCCTGTGTCTGGCATCATTATTCAAAGCATGACTGTCCTTGCCTGGCAAGTTGAAGACACCTCCTATTAAAACAACATGAGCAGGTTATTAATGATATGCATGTTTTCTCTGAAGCACTCTTCCACTACAGCTCCTGATCCATGCAGTGTATAAAAGCGTCACATCACCATTTAAAATACTTGATGCTTAAATTCACCCAAACTAACTCTCATTTGGAATCCATGATACCCTCCCTAGATATTTTCGGCTTCTGCAGTACAATGCTGCCACCAGTGGTGAGTAACCTTACGATAAACGTTCCATTTTGAAGTTAAGATATCGTTGCTATTCACTTCTGCTTTCACCTGACTTTCTGTCCCTAATATTATGCCTAAGCAGTGGGCGTCTTCATGCTGACATGTGCCACTATTTGCAGAGCCTCGTCCACATTTTGGATGAGACCCCACCGGCATACGTACTGAGTGCACACCTTCATTCTTTCCCTAAGGGATTTCATTGCCTGCCTATGTTGGAACTCCCAGTGATTAACATAACCCAGTCTCTGCACCTGTCTGGACTGGACAGGAAAATCAGCCACTGGTCCAACGGGAGAGGCATCTTGCCCTGGTTCAGAAGTATTATCGACAATGGGTAAAACTGCATACTTGTTGCTAAGGTGTAAGACACGAATTGTGCATCCCCGTTCCCTATTTCACCTCCCACACAGTGGTGCTTTAACTTACCATGTCCATCACTCACTCGCAAGTGAAGACGGACCAGTCAGATGTTGTGTATCGGAAGTTGCGGCAACATCCAGATTAACAATGGATTCCAGTGGTGCCAAAAGTGTCATGGAGTCTCATTACTGGTGCTCCAATGTCACTGCAGCTTTGAACAGTATCCAGCAGCCTCCAGACAGTGGCCATCGCAGCTTCCAGCTGTTTACAGACAGCAGCTAGTACTCTTTGTATCCGCTTACTATAACTGTCCCCATCCATACCATACTGTTTAAAAAATCTGAATAATATCTCAAACAATACAAACAAAGCCGTTGGGAGTAAGTGAGAAACTACAATCAGACTCCCATACAGGAGAATATTATTAAACTGTGGTGCTACTGAGGTTGGAATGTTCATAAATTAAAAACGACAAGAATAAACTGACATTAAAATCTGCCCTCCAGAGTTCACTATAGCCTAAGAAATATTAGCTCACTGAACACAAGTGACCAGCACCCAGGCAAGTGACAAACTACCCTGTATTCGTAAAGCACAATTGTGTTGCTGCATCCATATTGAGTGAAAGGTGACTTCGTACTTATGGTAGAAAGGCTATGAATTTGAATCTTTCTTCCATATTCTCTGCCACTAAGACTTTCCTGCTGAGAATTGCAAAACATAGTGTATTAAAAATGTTGACTAGTAATATCATTTGTGATAATGAAACCTATTAAGCATTTATTGATATAAATTCAAAAGAAGAGCTTCACTTTTGTCTCCACTCTTTCCTCTCCTTGCATTATTGTTTGAAAAAGTGTGATTAGGAAGGAAGGAATATTATATTCAACATCCCATTAATGACAAGATCACTGGATGTTGAACATAAACTTGTGTGGAACCTTCATAATACTAGTCCAGTGACTGAATCAATGTGCCAACTTGCTCAGTAGCATGATTAGGGTAAGTCCAGATGCACAATTGCCATTTCATTGTGGTCACTTTGATACAGTTAATGTCTGTTGCCGTACATGATGCTCAATGTACATCTTACCAAAAAAGATAGGTTGCTACTCACTGTAAAAATGTGTCAAGTTGTGGGCAGGCACATTGAAAAGACTGTTACAGATTTAGCTTTTGACCAAAGCCTTCTGGAGATGGCTGTCATGTGTGAATGAATGCAGGCACACGTGTGTGTGCAACCTGGAATCTCCATTGTTCATTATGTATCTTCATATTTTCATGCTTAATGAAGCCATTCCCATAACCAATACCTTTCATCTTCTGATATTTTTGCTACAAGATGTCCAGCTGTCTTCAGACTGACATTAAGCAAGCTGATGTATTGCACTGATGCGCACACAACCACAAGCACTAACAGCTCTTGAAATGTCACTCATGAGGCAGAGATATATCCTAATTGCATGTCATTTGTAATGAACACTGTAGTAACTTTGGCACACAATAATTATGCATTATCAACATGGGTGCTGTACTATTGTTGTTAAGAGCCAACTACTGCAAGTGCTGGATTTCATTCTCTATCCAAATTGAAGCCACTAACATGATTAAGTCAGTCCTTTGCCACATTATTTCAATAGCTTTCTTGATGCTCAATTTCCAGAGGACGAAGCAGATGCCAAAATTTGGACATAATTGTAAAACCACACAGTTGTCAGGCTGGCTGCTTGATGTGGCATCTGACCTTTGAAGTTACACTTGTGGAGGTCTAGCCTGGCTGGTGTATGAAATATACACACTTGTGCAGGGAACAAATAAGTTTTATTGCATGGCACAGAAAATAAGAAACTTATTAAGAATCAGTAGTTTTGGAGAAGTTCAGCAAACATGTAGAATATTCTCTCAAGATACAAGAATAACTCTTAATGTAGTGTGTAACTAAGTAACTCATATCTCTGAAAAACAATAAATAAGTGCAATAATAAGTACATTCTCAATAGAAATAAACCAGCAACTCGGATAGCTGGCTCGAAAAATGCTTTGACAGCCATGATGTAAATAAACATGTGTGAGGCAACATGGCACTGCACAAGGACTGTAATCTTGGTCACGAGTGGTCCATCGCAGTGCAGTGTTCATTCACCACAGATTTGTCAGGTGGTAGAATCATCAGTGTTCATTGTACTGTTATTGAACAGTTCGTACCATTCACCCAATATAACATAAACCTCATTCACTTCGGATCTTGTACAAATTTGCCTTGCAAAGGATCAGACATCCTTTACAGAGCCAATGAGTGGTATGTATGTTGGCAGGTGAAGGATTACTCCAACTCTTTTGAAGATTTGACCTATTTTGGAAGAGAGATTCCCTACATACCGTAGAAAACCTGAGTTTAGACTTTTCCTCCTAAATTTCTTGAAACAGAACGTTCAGTTTTAGGTTTAATTGTGAATATTTGTGAATATTGTATGGTGGTAGCTATTATCTTTAAAAATTTTGAATATCAGTACTGACCTGCTGTAGTTATACATATTTAGTATTTATGTATGGAACTTAAATTATGGTGCTTCCTATTTGCAGTTAAATGATGTAGTATTTGTGAAATAAGTTTGCCTCACATAAACTATTGTGTACAATCTGAGAGACAGCAGTCAATTGAATTACAAAAGGTCACACTGACTCTGCAGATAGGTGCAGTAGGTACTTTTAGCATTCACTGTCTCAGGAGGACATGGTAGTGGCTCTTATTTTATACTGAGATTGGCTTCAGTTTTTGGGAAGAATTCCGTTGTTGTTTTTTTTTACGTTGTTGAACTAATGAATGACAGTGACTGAGAGGAGAAGAATCCACAAATTTGAGATGTATCACTCAAGGCATTGTTTCACACTAGTGAATTATTTAAAATTGTGGACATTATTGCACACATTTCAACTTTTTGTGTGACAACAGATGACTATCACAATAGCAAGACCAAAGACCTACCTTTTAGTCACAGATTGTCGAAACATGCTACAATGGATTGTATTGTATGTTGCTACCACATTTCTGAAAAGTGTGATAATGTATCAGTTAAGTTCTGCTCTAACAACTGATTGAGCATTTTAGATGAATAGTTGTTATACACTACTGACACAGAAGTGAACCAAAATAGAAACTGATGGGCCACACAGCATTATTCACAAAGTTGCATTACAAAGCTGAAATTAAAACTCCATTTTATAAGTGGGAAAGATGCACAAATTTATGACAAATTGATAATTCGCACATGGTAACTCTACTGGAATAAGAAAGACTATTGTGCCAGTAGTTACATAAGTGGTGAGTTCCCCATAAGGTGCTACAATGTGAAGAGAATATTTGTCTTAAATTTTATAGTAAATACTAGCAGAGTACCTGATGTTGCCCAGGTATGTATTTATTCTACCTCTATTAGAACATCTCCTCCTCACCTCTTCTCTCTCCTTGTTATCACTTCAATCTCAATCGGAGGTTGCTGGTTCTTACCCCCACTGTATTTCTCTGCCAGATAGTAAGTTATATGTGTACCAAATTCGGTTGAAATAGGTCCAGTGGTTTAGGAGGAGATGTGGAACATACGTACATTTTTTATAACATGTATGGATTACTGTATGTAGGAATTCAAGCATATCTCATTAACTTTGTAGTAAATGCAGCAGAGTTTGCAGTGTTTAGTGTGAATCTGTGCTTCAAAAGTAAGTATTGTTTCACCCCCCCCCCCCCTCCTCTCTCTCTCTCTCTCTCTCTCTCTCTCTCTCTCTCTCTCTCTCTCTCTCTCTCTCTCTCTCTCTCTTTCTTTCTTTTTCTCTTTCTTTTAAGCATGGGCATTTGTCAGTCTGCATGGATAAGCCTGTATATTTATATAAAAAGGCATGGTTATAAATTATTTGCCCAAAATAAAAAAATCTAATAATATGGAATTGTAACCTTTTCTTTACCACACGAGATCTAACAAAGATGAGGCAATGTATTATGTTACTGAAGCATTGTCATGGCGCAGTAGTGCCAACACTTTTTATCTTGGATTGTTTCCTGATTCTGTGTCAATCAACTTAGTGACAGTTGACCGCAGACACGCTGTTGTATTGTGGCAAGCATTCCTGTGAAAATCTCATTCTTGTTAAACAAACTTGTTACAAAATTTGCTGCTGCTCTTTCAATCTTCTCTTTATACTACACTGTAAAGGTCCCAAATTGATGAGCAATATTAAAGAATCAGCCAAACAAGGATTTTTGTAAGCTAATCTGTCTTGTGAGTGAATTGCATTTCCTTAAAGTTCTTCTGAAGAATCTCATGTGACCCTTGCATCATTTTGTGCTCAGTGCTTTGCATGTGCTTCTGTTGAGGATCATCTGCCAATTCCTACACCATGCAGTGACTCTCTGCAGGCCTACATACATTTCATGTCTGTGTTCTGGTATAATACTTTCCTCGATGACAGCCTTTAAGTGAACAGCATAATGGAACTTCAAATTGAAATTTCATAAGCTTGTATTTTGTCAACTAGGTGACAGTGTAGAAATTGCTTCCTAAAAGTCAAATAACATGACATAAACTGTGTGCATGTGTGTACTGCCGTCATGATTTGTGAACTAATAGAACAAGTAGAGTGTAACAAGGTTACTGTTAAGGCTCCATGTTCAGTCACACAGTGTTTATGATGTCCAAAAGGATCATATTTTCTTGTGCTTAAAAAGTGTTCCACTATTTTACAAAAATGATCTACCTTGAAAATTGAAATGGCCTGCACTTTTTTTTTCTAAACACTTGCAACAATTTGATGTTCAGGTGACCAACAATAAACTTAGATTAATTTGGTATTTGTGCAGTGAGTGATAGGAGAAACTATAATGCAATCTTTCGTAGTGAAACAATTGTGGAAGATAAAATTCAGTATTTTAGCCTCATGTCATCCTGTGTGCCTTTGTCAATATAACTGAATATGTGCATGACTGACATTTTTACTGACTTTATGTAACATCAGAACTTATTAAGATATTTCATTGTGTCAGCAATGGAATGTTGTCTTAAATTTTGTGGAATGCTTAATGTTGTTTTTCCTTTATTCATCTTTTGTTTGTCAACAATGCATCAGATTGATTTAAATTTGTGATGAAGCCCTTTGCTTCTGTAACAACATTGCAACATGGCTAATGAATCACAGTGGGTCTTTTCCACCCTTCACAACTGTTCTCAGCATTGAATTGCATCCAATGTTACTTATTATTTTCATCCCCAGAGGTGAATTTTCAGTGAAAATTGCTCAGTCTTCTGTAATCTGTTTCTTGTCACACTTCCTAATCAGAAATATAATGTAACTGCATAGATAAAAAAAAATCTACTCAACAAGTGGCAGTTGGAGAACACACATATAAAGAAATGTTTGATGTATGCAGGCTTGTTCAAGGGGAGGGAAGAGGGGTGAAGGAAAAGGACTGGAGAGGTTTAGAAGAAGGTTATTGTTAAAAAAAGTTACCCAGAACCCTTTGTCAGTGAAGTCTTACCAGAAGGGATGAGAAGGAAAGAAATATTTTCCTATTGTTTTTAAAATTCCTTTTGATACCCTTTGGTCAATGACTCTATAGAAACCTTATGGGCACTGTCTGTCTTCTATGTTAACCGAATCAATAAGTTCAGATCTGTATGTTCCTAGGGTGAAGCTATGAGTTGGTTCTCTCATTGCACAAGATAATTGTTGCGTAAGAGGTTAAGACCAATACCACATTAATCCCTGTCCCTGAAACCTGTTCTAATCATATGAGTCACCCAGTTTTTAGCTGTAATTGAAATATTTCGAATTATCATAACATAATCAGGAAATTTACATGTGACATTCACAGTTTCCACTGAAGATTTTTGGCACTACATCTATTAAGCCAAGCAAGCTACCGTAGCATGCTTGACCCCCATCTTGGATGATTTTTCACCCAAATTAATCCTATTCAGAATCTGTAATAACCTTACTAGATATAAGATATCTTAATCGTAATAAAATTCTGCCCCCATTGGCATCTTGCCTATCTTTTTCCTAGCAGTTTGCGTATTAAGAATTATACTTTATTCCATTCTTCTGAATAATACAGTTCACAATGTACAGACCATATTGCAGGACATTTTTCTTCTGTGCTTTTAATTTACTTTAGGGAGACTATTGAAAATCTGTAAAGGCATTTCCAATTCTTTCAAAATATTCTTACCTTTGACCAATTTTTCTCCTTTATGTAGTTAAGGTAAAAATGTGTGAATTTCTGTTGTTTGTGTAACCAGTTGTTCACAAAGGGTAGAATGAATGTTAACTGGCAATTCTGTACTCTCTCTCGCCCATTTCCAAGAAAAATTGATCATTTCTTGCTGTGTATGCTCTTGGTTCCCACAAAAACACAATACAGCAAAACTATCTCTTTTACATAAAATTCTTCATGAATAGAAGTGAGCTGTAAGAAACCAGCCATGTTCTGATTTAATACAAAGGGCTTGTTCTTAATCACAAAGATTTAAGCTCAAACAGTCCAGTAATTGAACCACCTACTCATGAGTTCTGTATGATACGCATAAAAGAATCAGAAGTTAAATTGCCTCACCGATGTCCTCTGGAGAGTAGAGTTTGAGCCGTGCATGTCATTTTATACTTACTAAATACTGAAGATTTTTTTCTAACTAAAGTTAGTGTTCTAAATCGTGACTATTACTTACTACATATAAGAATTGTGCTTCAGCACATAAAATTTGTTATAAAGATTTAATTAAACAACCACATTTCAGCTTTCTAGTGTAGACATGTAGAGGTGAAAAAGTGTGTGAAATAAACAAAAAGCAAATAAATGTGTGTGCTTGTGTTACTGTATTTGTTGATGTTAAATCATAATTTTGTAAAATGTAGCTATTTCTTTTTAAAAAAGTATATTTTTGTTTTACAATTTTTTAAAATTCTATCACCATTCTGGTAGAATTTGTTATTACTTTCTAGTAAGAGGTGAAATGTAGAAAAATCTTAACTTTGTTGCCGGCCAGAGTGGCCGAGCAGTTCTAGGCGCTACAGTCTGGAACCGTGCGACCACTACGGTCGCAGGTTCGAATCCTGCCTCGGGCATGGATGTGTGTGATGTCCTTGGGTTTAAGTAGTTCTTAGTTCTAGGGGACTGAGGACCACAGCAGTTAAGTCCCATAGTGCTCAGAGCCATTTTGAATCTTACTTTGTTGTTAAAAGTTCACTAAAATTCTAACAGAATGGTGATGGTTTCCTGTGCAGTACTTCATTTTATTGCTTTTTTACTCATCCATTTATTATAGCATTGATTTTGACTAACTTTTTTAATTTCTTCTTTGTTTTGCATGACTTACTCTGATAGAAACATCGAAGTTCTTATGTGGCACCGCTTACTGCACATTCTACTGCACGTACTGATGTACATCCTGCACGTGTAACAGCTGATACAAACTTTGCATCCAATTTCTCTAATAACCAGAACTCTAATCTTGCTGAAACTGTGTACAGTAGCCCCAATGTGAGTAGCTATTTCACTGATCCATGGGAAGAGCACAATGAAACATGTCATCCAGAACACTCCAGTGATGCAAAACATGTGGAAAGTCAGGAACACTATAATAACAGTTGTATAAAATCATTGCCTGCTTTTGCACCTTCAGTTGTGGAAGATAAAACCATTAGCATAGTATATGAAACTGAGAAAGGTGATTCTTCCCCAGAAAGTGAAATTACAGCTTGTAGTTCAGTCCATTTATACTGTGATAAAGATTCTGAAGTTAAAAATACTGATGTCATCAATAAAGCATTGCATGATGACAACATTTATTGGCAGCAGAATTTAGAATCTTCTGAAGATAGATCAACATTATTACCTGTGGTAGTAGATTGTATTATTGAGGATGAAGTTCGGCATAACTGTTTTCACCAGTCTGGAACTGGTTCTGAAGATGTCTCACGGACTGAAAGCACTTCTGAAGACAAGCATTTGGACGGGACTCAAAACAGTGAATTAAGTGTACCGGTCATAGAGAACAAAGACAGCAAGCAAGTGTCCCAATTTCCTAATACTACACAAGCCTTAAACTTCCCTAATCCTCTTAACACTGGCCAGATAAATGAGGTCCACAGTGATCATAATGTGGACAGTAGTATAGAGAGTGAATGTGACTATATCAATACTGGACCTGCAGCAGACAGAGTACAGCAAATAACAGAAGTAAGTAAGCATGCATTTTCAATTATTTCAGCTTTTGTGGCTTTACAAATCCATCCAAGCAAATAACTGATTATTTTTTCATTCTTAGCTCCATTATTATTAAAAGGTATGCCTTAGGCAGTTCTAGATTCCAACTGTCTCAAGACAGAGTGAGGCGACATAATGGGAGGAGCAAAATTGTCCAACTTATCACAATAATCTGTGGAAGTAAGATGACAATATTTTCAAGATGTTAATGGATTCATGAGCTTTTTGACCCTGAAAAATTTCTGTTATAGAGCTAAGGAAGATAGTTTCACTGTTACTGGAGAAATAATTTGGAACTTACATGTACAGTTTCCCAAAAGTGTTCAGACACCCATCGTTATTCATTCCAAAGATGCAAACCATTTAATAAGAGCACACAGGCTTTCTCTCAGTTTGTGTCTGTATTTAAACACAGAGGAAGGCTATCTGTCAAGTGCTAATATTTTAAATGTGGTGTTTCCATTCTTACTGAAGCATGCTGTAGTATTGCTACACTTTCGTAGTATGTTTACATTTTACCTAACTGACAGTCAAGTTCATCCTAGTCAGGAATGCTCCCTAAGCTATTAAGGAGGATATTTAAAAATTGAGTGGCTGGCCATCTATTATGTTGATCAGCCAGTCATGTGTATCTGGGGAAAAATGAGTCTGTTATCCAGCTAATCTTAATTTCATCACACAGTATTTCATCCTAAGTAACTCAGTGATCATGCCCATAGGTTTGTGCAGTGCTGAGTGACCGTGTCATTACCTGCCTAATGGCTTTATGTGGATGTTTTATCTGGGAGCCTTTACTACTCAATCAAATTTGGTCAGTCAGTGTTGGCAGTGATGGAGTCTGCAGATTGGTGTTATGTTACATCATTTCACACCAACATTGTCACACATTTTCAAAAATGCTGCTAATGAATTTTCATAGTACATCACAGTAAATTTATTTTTGTATTGACAGATTTCTTTGTTCATTTCAGAAATTGCATACATTAATGTTCATAAAATATGCTGATAATCATGCTGTTGAAAGTCCTAAAACCAATATCATCATCATCATCATCATCATAATCCACATCTGTAAAGCCTTCCTCAATGACCCACAGTGCATAGCCTAATGTTTGTGTAGAGCATATGTAGTGATATTGTCTGGAGGCTCTTGGCAACATTGTATTTTAATAAAGACTGCCAGTCCTCCTCCTACCAAAAGAAGTTCCAATGGAAGTTGATGGCTAATGAATTAATTTGCTTCCAAACTTATCACTTAGTAATTATAGCTGTTATGTGTTCCAATATGATAGAAGTTACCTCAGATTGTGTATCGTATGCTGTGTTACTTGAATGGGAGTTGAATCAGACAATGAATTTCATACATGTAAATAGTTCATGAAACAAGTAACTGCTTAAATCACATTTTGATATCAGTGCCAAATATGAGCAGCCTCTGTGTTTGCTAGATGGTAATCAAGGTTCAGTTGGTGGCAACAAGTACTAAATGTTCTTCCAGCATTGTAGACCTTTTCCGCAACAACTAATAATAAAAAATTGCAAAAGTAAATTATTAATAGTTGTGAGAGCAGTATCACAATTTACACATTACATTGTTATTTGTCATATTGTATAAATTTTCTATACAGCCCTTTTATCAAAATTTTCACACAAATTCTGATTACTTGTTTTTTGGTTCCTTACACTGCTGATTAAATAAATTTTCATCTGTAGTTTTATTTTGTTCAATACCTATTATAAATAAATTCATTCTATTGTCAGGACTGTATTACAATGTGAATTTGGAGCCTAATAGAGTATATTTTATTGTGAATACAAATGGTCAAAATCATTAATAATCTGTGATGTTGGCCATTAATAATACTGGCGAATGGAAAAACTGCACCTAAGTTGGATCACAATTCTTAGATAATCTGAAAGAACATTTAAGCTTGTACCTAGACACATTGCTTGGTGTGTCATAATAATTGATGAGTTGTAACTGATTTGTGACGGAGATGTCAATTATTGACCAAACATTTTATATGATGAGCAAGCAGAAAAGAAAATTTTGATTTTGTCACATAGGGGGTCATTTTTCACTTCATTTACTGTCTCTCTAATCATAAGTTGGTGTACATTCAGTGATAACTTACTTCTCTCTCCATGGATTAACCATTAAATAAAAGAATATAATTAAAAATGAGATTAATCCAAGTCTTTGGACTCTTTTGTTCATTTTTTAAAGTATTTAATGTACAGTAGTAAAATTTTTACTTTGTGTTTAACTTATCACAGGCTGGCCTTGCTGGAGCATTTGCACAGCTGACACTGGGAGCACCTCGAACAGCAGCTCAAATCGCATATGATGAACATGTGCGCCGGCAGGCATGGGAAGAAGGCAGATTTGATTACATGGGCGCTGATGCCTTTGACAATATATGGCAGAGGATAAGTGAAACATTGGCTACAAAGCCTGAAAGTAAAGGTCAGGAGTTGACTTCCACCACACAGCAGTAATAAGTTTTCTGTGTGTGTTGTGCATGTATACACTTTTAACATGCAAATGATGCAAAACTGAATAGTCTAAACCTCACAAGAAGTGTAGAAAATTAACATAATCCCAAGAATGCTTTTTGTAGTTTCTGTTTATCAATACGTAAAGAATGTCATAATAGAAAAAATATAGTGTTTGTATACTACAGACATGCTATATTTTGATACAGCAATGATGCATTATATTTGTATAATTCTTTCTGGTGTGTCTTTGTTCATATCAAAAATTCATTTGTTTTATGTTCTTCCCAGTTCAATTTCTGTTAAGACAGTTGATAGATGTGGTTGAGGTTCAGACTATAGAATGAAGACTAAAAGCCTAATGTTATGCAGTTGAATTGTGTGAAATGCTAAAGACTGACAGCTAATTACTATTGTTCTGTATTCTCTTGAAAGTGCTGTCTCTTTTCTAATATATTTATGCTTTATTTTGAGAGAATTAACTCTTTATACTCATTTTCTATGCACTGAATAGTTCTGCAAGAACTCTGTTTATCAAGAAGGCTATGTAATATTTAAATTTAATTTTGTATGTTTGTGAATGGATGCGTGAAGGCATGTTGCAGGATCCAGGAAGTGATCTTTGAACTACAGGGCAGCAGACTTCTATCTGGGCAGCTTCTCAATGTAGACAACACTCAATACCTAGAAAAAGACCTAAATTGAGAAATTTAGTTCTTTCAGCACCATTGTCCACTACTGTATTTCTCTGAGAATTTGTATATGTTCCAAATTTGTATTTCAGAATCGTGTGGAAGCTAGATTTATTTTGAAAAGTACTCAGAGAAACATGGTAGCAACACTCATTGTAAAAAAAATGCATCGCTGGAGGATGAGTATTCTGTATAAAGCATTGCCACATGAAATGGTTTAACAGTATCAATCTGCTGTCATTTGTTGAACAACAGCTTTAAGACAAGTTAATTTGTGAGCATTTTGATAGAGACTTCAATCTTACATAGCATTTCTTCAAATACAATGCTCTGAGTACTGTGCTGGAACTTTCTTTCAGTATTGAGAAAGTTATATTACAGTGGCTATTAATAATTTTTTGGACAAAAAGAAAAGGAAAAAAGGCTGTTGTATGCACAGGTAATTCAGTTGTTTTTTCCAAAGGCAAAATCGTAGTTACCATCACAGCACAAATGAAAATTATAGTTTGCTTTCTGCTTTCCAGTTGTTTAAAACAAAAGCAGTGTGTAATGAACTGCTGCAAACTCAAATTTTGTTATGTGATCAATAGTGCTGCATTCCGTTTGAATGAAGACAGATAGGTAAGCAGTTCATCTAGGTGCAGCAACTTACAGCCTTTGTAACTATGAATGAATGATATTAACTGAAAGATCTGTTATCTTTTACCTTCCTTTCTTCTGTCTTTACCACATCCAGGTCAATCTAAGACCTGACTTGTTATATTATAACTCAGTTTGTGATACTTTTTATTTATGCTTTTGTCTGATAAGCAATATATGGCAGTGTTCTTAAATACTTCTGTGTGAAAATAGAAGTAGTATTTGTATTTCATAAATACTGTTACAAGGAAGATGATAAAAAATTAAAGTTTTCATATTTTATGCAATACTGCCATTGTGTTTTGACTGCCTCGTGTGAAACTTTCTTCTTTCTTCTGCAGTCAGATGTGTGTGTTGTAACATTCTTTAAAAATGTAAAATTTGGAGCATTTTCTGTAAGAATTGCTTTGTTATTTTAATAAAAATTTACCAAGAACTTGCATGTTGTTTTTTTGTTTCTTTGAACTGTACTTTTAAAGTGTAGTTTGTATGGCTATTAGAACATAATGTATATTGCACAATAACATTGATTTTTTTTATTTGAAATTAATATTGCCATAATAAATTATTTTCGGAAAATTGAGGTGTATTGCTGAAGCTTTAATATCACAACTGATAATGCTTTAACAAAATGCATAGTGTTATGTGTCTAACACTGAAAATTGGTATTAAAATAAAATCATCATTCCAGAAATAGCAGGATATTTTAACAGCATTTAGTAACATACATCGTTGTGAAAATAGGGGCATGGCACTCTTTATAAAATACGGAACAAGCAAGTTGTTATACAGCTGGTCTTTTCATTAATTTTACAAGTTTATGAAAGATTATCAATAAGCAATACACATCAAATACTCAGACATATGCAAATAAATATGTATACGGTTATAAAACAATTAAAGAACTTGTTTTGACTGATATAGTTTACATAATGAGGTGGGAAAATTTTCAAAATGTAAACCATACAATAATCTGATAAATAAATAAAATAATAATGATGATAATAATAATAATGATAATGATAATGATAATAATAATGGTGGTGGTGGTGGTGGTGGTGGTGACGATGATGGTAATTTGGTTCCCCAGCAAATCTATGAATGTGTGTGGTCTTGGTTAGATTCAGGGGTTGTGAGAAATCAAAGAATAAGACTTGTGAAACTAAAAAAAAGTACATTACAGTAAAATAAAACCAAAACTGTAAGTGAAATAAAACAGTCTTCAAGTACAAATCTTCAAAATAAAAATCTACTTTTGGTAAAATTCAATTATGTTTCCTTCAGCCTGTGCACTGCAAAATGCTTAGATCCTCCTCCATACATTTTCCACAAAATGGTGAAGTCATTGCTGCTTAAGCCACTTCCAGCTTCCGGAGGTCATCCTGTGTGCTAGGAGGGTATTTATGACAAGGGACTGAGAGTCTCAACCATCCAGAAATATGCTCAGTTGGGTTCATGTCAACAGATACTGCAAACCATTACATTCAGTTGATTCCTGCCTCTTGGAGGGATGCATATGAGAGATGAGTGCACCATGCTCATTCGTTACCATCTTGAAAGGGACACTCGCCATTGAAGTGTACGACTGGAAAATAGATTGCAAGATTGTCCCAATACTTCACTTACCCTCGATTTAATGAGAGCTGTGTGACTCTCATACATGATACCAGCCCCAAAACATGATTGAGCCATGTCCCTGTCAAACCCAAGGAAAAGGATACCTGTGGCATACATTGGTGCCTGGCTGTCCTAAACTCTTTATATGACACAGGTGTTGGACAATTCCTGAATCCAACAACGATGAGAACATGACATCACTGACACAGTTTCTATTCCACGTGTTTTCATGCCCATCTTTTCTGCATGCTGAAGTGCTGTTGGGATTTGTACCCAAATTCATTTTGTTGAAATGGTTAAGTACATGTTGAGTCATCAAAGTCATCCCAGTGGGTTACACCAATACCCAAACAGTTTATTTTATTTATTTGTTTATTTATTTTTTCCTGTCTTCCTCAAGATACCTATAAGCAATAAATTGTAGGTAGTGGTTGTAACTGGTGTCACTAACTGCAGGCAACCCCCTGCAAAGTAGATCTTCAACATTTTGTGGGTCACGATAGCAGTTGAATGTTCTAATGAACTCACTGGGGTGCATGCCATTTCAGTGGGCAACTTCTCATGCCGACAATCCTTCTTGCTGTAAAGTGACTGTGGGTGTACTGTCTCAGGTTGAAATGATGTTTCACAACATGATTACAAGATAAGACAAGACAATTTTATTGTCATTAGGCCTTTACAGCAATAGACAATTTTTTTTATATGTGTAACATAATCATTATTACATTAGCAAATATAACTGTTTGGCCACGTCAGTTGTTAGCTTACAGTTCCATGTTGCAGTCAAAAAATTCTTTCAATTCGTAGAAGGCATTGGCAACAAGCCATTTATTTAATGTTTTCCTAAATTCACACTTGTATCCTCTGTGGAAGCTTATTAAATAGTTTATGGCCCACTAGCTCATTGCTATTGATTGACTTTGATAATCTGTGGTATGACATATGTATGGAACTATTATTTCTTGTGTTGTGCCCATGAATATTGTTTCTATGTTTTATTTCATGTAAATTTTTTTAATGGGTTAATGCTTGGTATATATCCAGATTTATAACAGTCATTATTTTACATTCAGGGAACAAAGGCTTACAATGTGATTTATGCCGAGAACTTGTAATGACTCAGATTGATTTATTCTGCAGATGTAATATGTTTTGAATGTGGCTCGAGTTTTCCCAGAGAATAAGTCCATGTAACATGGTACTTGAAACAGTGCAAAATAACATGTTTTAACATAAGGTTCTGGTACACATTTCATAAGACATCTTAATAAGTAAATAACTCTGGATAATTTAACACTAATGTATTTTATGTGTTGATCCCAGTACAATTTGCCATCTAGGGATACCCCCAAGAACTTTTATATAAAAGGGATCATTAAAAGGACTTTTGTCCTTTAGACTAAATACCATTTTCTGTGTTTTGTTCTTATTCAGGACAAACCCGTTTGACCTTAACCAATATGATGCTTGGGCGAGTGTATTGTCAGCAGAATCTTTTAACTTATTTGGATCATTGTTGTAGTTTACAGACTGAACAGCATACAGAAGTTGCAGTTTCCTGACCAATACATGATATAGAAACTGTGTAAATGACAGTGAGATAAGAAGATTGTAACTGCAGTTTTTTGTAAATATGGGTAAACATGAGTAAACTAAGGTAAATTGCTTTTCATATACATAAAATGTATGTGTATGTTCCACATCTATTCCTAAACCACTGTGGGGGTAAGAACCACTTACCTCTCAAAATGGGTGGACATGAAAAAGAGGTCTAGCTCATAACACATGTGTAGCTAGACTATCTTCATCCAGTATTTGAGAATGAGAGCACTTAGTGACTTGCAAGTAACTTTACACATAATTGCAAACATTTACAAGACTTTTTCTCACCGATACCCCCCTCCCAAAAAGTTTTTCGCTTACTACATTTACACTGTTCATGCAGTAAAACTGCCAGATCAGGCATCACCCTTTAATTTATTACTGCTTTACTACTAACTCTATTTGTGACAAATTTTGTACACAGTATTCACATATACCACTGAATGTATTTGCAAAAATGTCATTGTAGGACACCCCTTTCAGGAGATGTTACCTCATAAACATCAAGCTGTGTGTGAACAGAACAGCAAGGGGAAATTTGCTGGAGATACGGATGAAGTACGTATACAAATAAACCGAATATATGTGATCTGTGTGTACACGGGGAAAACCACAGGTATTGAGGTCCTCCTAAATCCCTGGATCAATTTCAACCAAACTGGGTACACAAATTAGTCACCATCTGAAAAGAACTACTATGGGGTGTAAATCAACAACCTTGTATTGGGGTGCAGATTATAACATGGAGAAGAAGGGAGGAGGAGGAAATTGACATAAAGGGAACAGGAGGAGATGGATAGCGAGAGGGAAGGAGGAGATGGACTGGAATTAATACACATCCAGACAACGCCATGTATTCAGCTGAGAGAGTGAAGTGTGTGCGTGTGCATGTGCGGGCACTTGCGTGCATGCACACACACTCAATCATTTTCAAATATTTCTTCAGGAAATAAAATAGTTTCTCAACGTTTTAATACTCAATGGGTCATTATCATCAAAATAAATCTGATACTAATATTCGTCAATATCTGCTAATGTTCAAGCATTTTAGAACCATCTATGGTTTCCTCTTGATCTGTCTCTTATAATGAAATGCCTTTGTGGTTTGAGACTTAATGAGAAAGAATAGTAATATAGAAACCAAGATTAAGGCAGTCATAAATTTGAAGAGAGAAAACCGATAAAATAACGAAGAGGTATTGTCCATTGATTGCTTCTTTCTCGAATTATTTGGCATAACAACTTTTACTGCTACATAATCTTTCTTGTCCTTCATCGAAAGTTCTAATTTGTTTATCTCCCTCAATCTGGTGTGTAGTATGTTAGAAAGGAGGAAAACTGTTTTGAAAAACAAACGTGTTTGCCACCCATCCTATATGCAGTGCATTCATTCACCCATCTAGCCAATTCCTTGTGGCAACAGCAGTTATTCTAATGATATTGATAATGAATAGTGTGAACTTCAAGACATCTCACACTAATGAGCCTCTTGTTACAATACATTGAAACTGTGATAGAACTGAGGAAGATGATAAATCAACAAAAATATATATATATATATATATATATTTTTTTTTTTATTTTCAACCAGAGTCACTGTGGAGGGTAAATCTATTTCTGTGTTTGTTGTCTTAGCTGATCCTTTTAGTCTCACTTGGTGTCTCTTTTTATTCCACTTCGCTTACTCTGTAAAGCGTATTCTCTCACTCCCAGATATCATTTTGTAAAATCCAGTATGGACTGAAACATTCAGGGACATGTAATGGACCAAGGAATGAATTGATAGTAAGTTTAGTTTAGTTTTAGATATGTCATGTTCCGTAGATCATTTTCCCAATTGTTGTATCGATATGATGTAGAACAAGTCAGATTAACATGCGCACACACATGAATAGTGCTAATATTAATATTACTCAAATTTTTAGTTCTACACATGCAACTACAGTTAGAGGTACATTTCTGAAACAGAAACTCGTCCATGGAGTAGGAGGAGTTGTCCAAAAGAAATTATTTTAAGCTAGATTTAAAACTTGATCTGGTACCTCCCAGACACTTTATGTTGTTGGGCAACTGATCAAAGATTTTAGTTGCTGAATAATGTACTCCTTTTTGAGCAACTGACAGCTTCAGTAATGGATAGGAAAGGTCATTTTTCCCTCTAGTGTTTGTAACGTGCGTGTGGGGCACACAATACTCGTTAAAGTCTGTACTATAGTAAGTGAGCAGAATTCACCTTATGAGAAAGGATTTTCTTACAGATATCGACCGTGTGTACCTGAATGGTGGCAAATCAGACTTAAACACACTCTGTAATAACAATGATCCATCAAGCAAGTCCAAAATGCAACTACACGTCAGGATGGACCAAAAGCAACACTGAAGATGTTACCAATTTAATAATAATACGGTCGCCAGCCTAATTAGGCATTAACTGAGTTTCTTCCCTGTACAAGTTGGTAGATATTCATGCAAAACAACAGGTAGTAACACTGCATAATATAGTAGAATTTTAGAACCAGAAAATCTATTGAACTGATAGTTTCACATTCTGTACTGATATGGAAAAACCATGAATACATAACACCACACTATACTATACTACAAAACTTCATACTGTCTATTAATCTGATTAAAATTGGGCATAGGTTACCCTAGCAATAGCACTTTCGTGACACACGCAAAATGTCAATTTTGATAAAGATAAAATACTGATAAATTTTGACTTATATATTGACTTTAACTTTTGCTGGTCAAACCAATTTAGAACACTTCAGAATTCAAATGAATAAAAAAAAGGGGGGAGGGGGGTCCCTGAAACTGTTGTGATCACTATATTAAAAAAATTGATTACTGAAATTATTATGCGTTCAGGATTTCCAGTATATAAGTTACAACTCTTTTCATCTTATTTACTGCTCATTTAAATACCTTTATATCTGTCTCGAAATAATTAAACTTCATTACTATATCAATATTAAAGTTATCTTTCAACTTCGTTAGACCTTCGTTATTTATTTACTGGTTCATTAACAAAACAGTTCTTTAAACACCATTCTAACATTGCTAGGTCTGCAAGTAATTATTATTAACACACAATTTAATTTTTCATTTCGGGACACTCGGATTGCACAACATTTGGAAAGGACCCTGTCTAGGTTAGTTGTGAGGATAATTAAATGACGGGAAAGTTCTGGTAAAATTTAGGTTATTATTGAACAGTTCACTCTATGGTCCATACGAATACAGTACTAAAAGTTTCAACCTGCTTGTATCGATGCGGCGGTTGGCGGGCGGCGAGATGGCGAGACACAGAGCACACATACAACCACAGTTATGGCTCTTGACGTATCGGCACTTTAATTCTTCATAGCATCTCAATACTTTTCCATTTAGTGCCTATGGAATTTTGCCATGCTGTGTGGGATTTGGAACGACATACCCGAGGCTCAGTGAAACTACGTCTTCCAGGAGAGCCTCCTCGCTCCAGAAAGTGTTGCTCAAACCAGTGCCAGACTCCAACTACTACTGCTGAGCCCATTGTGCCATGCAGTGCCCGCGTGCATTTTCCCACGCTAGCCTGCCATCCACCTTTTACCGCTCCCTTACAGACAGGGTATTCACCCGAGGTTTTGCATTCTACGTATCCTAACACATTGCCTATGTATGGACCAGACGCACAATTACAATTTTAAACATCTTACAACAGTTTCAACATTTGTTACATTTCAATTCTATTACAATATTGCTTCACATTTGACATAAACATTAATATTCACATTGAAACTTGTTTACGGTTTCCTTAACACAATGGCATGAAACAAAAAAGAAATGGAATCAGAACATTAATTACACAAGTTTATCGAAAAATCAGAAGAAAAAAAAATTACTTATATGTACAATAGTACAGCGTTGTTGTTGTTACATGTTGTACGTATGAACATCACTGTTCTTCGCAAATTGAGATGGATTATTTGTAATGAATTTCATTAGTGAATAAATGTACTCTGATGGTGCTGTTAAAATACCTAACTCCTTGAAAAGTTGCCTATATGACATCCTTGGGTGAACACCACCAATTATTCTCACTGCTCTCTTTTGTGCAGTCAATACTTTATATCTAAGTGGTGAGTTATCCCAGAAAACTATCCCATAAAACATTATTGAGTGGAAATATGCAAAGTATGTGAGGAGACTGATCTGTTTATTACCAAGACTAGTGATTATACGAAGAGCGAAAGAAGCTGAAATTAGTTGTTTGAGAAGCTTAGTAATATGCTTCTTCCAGTTTAAGCTGTCATCAATGTGAACACCCAAAAATTTGGAGAAATCTACCCTGTTCATATGCTACATCAATTGTCGCTATGACTCTGTTCGGTGTACAGACCTGGATATAGTGAGTTTTTTCAAAATTAAGGGAGAGTCCATTTTCTGAGAACCACTTAATAATTCTTTGAAAGACATCCTTAACAATATCTTCAGCTGCTATTTCTGGAATGGGATTTTAGTATAACACTCGTGTCATCTGCAAAAAGTACTAGTTCCACTTGCCGAACATTAAGTGGGAGGTCGTTCACATGATTGAGGAACAGCAGAGGAACTAAAATTGAACCCTGTGGACTCCCTTTGTGATATCTCCCAATTCACTAGAATTTTCCACCCTCCCAACATTATTTGTGCTACTCAGCACAACGTTTTGCTTTCTGTTCATTAAGTATGATTCAAACCAGCTGTATGTATAGCCTTTAATTCAATAAAACCTGAGTTTTTCTAAGATGTGACATGATCCACACAGTCAAATGCCTTCGAGAGGTCACAAAAAATACCAACTGGAGATAATTTGTTATTTATGGCTTGTACTATTTGATGGGTAAATGTGTAGATAGCATTCTCAGTTGAGTAACCCTTCTGGAATCCAAACTGTGACATACTGAGTAAATTATTTTCACTTAAATGTGAGACTGCTCTTGAATACAGAACTTTTTCGAAAATTTTAGAAAATGAAGTCAGCAATGAGATTGGTCTATAATTATTTAAGACACACTTGTCTCCTTTCTTATGAAGAGGTTTGACAATTTCGTATTTCAATCTGTCTGGAAAAAATCCCTGTGCCAGTGAAGCATTACATATATCGCTAAGGACTCCACTTATTAAATTAGAACAACACTTCAAAATTCTATTAGAGACTCCATGAGCTCTTGTTTTTCAGTATATTTATAATTCCCTTAATTTCGGTGGGGGATGTTGGTGCTATTTCTAAAGGCCTAAAGTCCTGGGGAATGACATTTTTAACTACTTTTTGCTTCTTCAACTGAACCCTTTAACCCTATTTTTGCTGCTACATCCAGAAAGTGATTGTTAAAAATACTTTCAACTTGTGAATTATCACTCACAACATCATCATTTAGCTTTATTGCTATGGTAGGCTGTGCACTGTCAGGCTGCCCCATCTCCCATTGACAATGTTCCATATAGTTTTAATCTTACTATCCCCACTATTAATTTCTGTCAGAACACGTTTCTCGACTTCTTAATGACTTTCCTTAAAATATTACATCCTGACTTATTCTGGCCTGTCCATATATTTCCCTCTTCTTCTTACATGATATCTTAATTCCCTTAATAATCCATGGCTTACTTGACTTTGTAATGGCTTTTTTGGATAACATTTCAGGAAAGCAACTCTCAAATACTGAGACAAATTTATGGTGGAATAAATTGAATTTGGCATCAGCATCATTTTCTGTGTATACTTCATCCCAGTGTAGCTCTTCTAGACTGCACTTAAAGCTCTATATCCAATTCGCATTAATAAGCCTCCCTGCCTTGTATGAACCTATCTGAATCCTGTAGGGTGCTATATGTGTTATTTCCGTTAACTGTGCATCATTATCAGATATCCCATTAACAACTGGGTACACATTAATTGTTTCTGCCTGAGCACTGTCTATGAAAATGTTATCGATAAGTGACCTCCTATCCTGGTGCACACGTGTAGGAAAATTTACAACAGATACTAGATTGTTATGGATGAAATCCTACAGCAAGTATCAGATGCAATTGGAGATCATAAAATGAAAGCAGTGCTTTTTGCCGATGACCTGATGTTATGGGGAAATTGCGAGAAGGAGGTGCAAGAGCAGTTAGATGCATGGGAGGCAACGGCAGCACAATATGGAATGCATTTCTCTGCAAAGAAAAGTGAAATAATTGTCACAACAAGGAAGAAGAATAGGCCAAATGTGGATATAACTTGTGGAGGGGAAAAACTACAAGTGGTAGAGAACTTCAAGTACTTGGGAAGCGTGATTGAAAGTAAGGGGGGAAACGCAATGGAAATAAATGAAAGGTGCAGAAAAGCAGGGCAGTTCTACAAATGCATTAGGGGGCTTATTTGGAGCAAGGAGGTGCCACAGAAATCCAAGGGAATTATATACCGAACCTACTTTGTCCCCATATTGGCATACGGAAGTGAGACACGGGTAATGCACAAAAGCGACAAAAGTAGAATACAGGCTAGTGAAATGAAGTTCCAGAGGAGCAGGTTGGGTGTAACAAGACGAGACAGATTGCGGAATGTGTATGTGAGGGAAAGACTAAAGGAGGAACCAGTACAGGACAGGATAGAAAAATCAAGACTGCAGTGGTATGGACACATGAAGAGAATGGATGAGGGAAGAATTCCAAAGAGGATGTTTGATCTGGAACTGGAGGGGAAGAGGCCCAGAGGAAGACCAAGAGATAGATGGGTGAAGGGAGTGAAGGAATGTGTGATGAGAAGAGGAGAGAACTGGACGAAGGTGGAAGAGGGGGAATGGTGGAAAGACAGAACACGATGGAGAGGCTTGTGTTCCCGACAGACCCAGCCAGTGGCTGGAAACTGTCCAAGATGATGATGACTAGATTGAAACAACCAAACAAAGATTCTGTCTCTTTTTCCCATCTGTATCCTTTAAGAAATCTAAATTAAAATCACCACAAACCACTAACTGCTTCTTTTTGTCTGACAGGTAGCTCAATAATGCCTCAAGATTTTTCATGAATAGCTGAAAGTTACCTTGAGGGGATCTGTAGATTGTTACAATTACTGTAGAAGTATATTGCAGTAGCAACTCACAAGCACATGCTTCAAGGATCTGATCCACACAAAAGCTATTTGTTTCAATATTTTTGACTTTGTGTCCAGTTTTTATATAAGTAGCAACTCCTCCTTTTTTCCAAGTTAACTGTACATGAATAAAATGCTAATCTGTAATCCCTTAAATTTAACTTCTCCATCCCTGAGGTTACATGGTGTTCAGAGAGACACAAAACATCTATACCTTCAGAATTTACCCCATTTTCTAGGCATACAAGAAGCTCATCCATCTTGTTTTTCAGTCCTCTAATGTTCTGATGAAACACAAATTTTATTTCTGTGGATACTGCTACAGACATTGTGCCACTGTTCTGTTTTAATCTCTTTCAATACTCTCTATCTGTAATCTGACTCTAACCTAAAAAATATGTCCCTTTGACTCCAGTAAACACAGGGATTTTGTCTTATGTGCATGTGGCCCCCCTTACATTTTCTGTCAGAAGATCAACTAATCTATCCTTCCCTCTCCTATTATTCAGGTGCAGGCCATGACTAGTGTAACCCCACCTCCCAATTTCATCAACAGGCACAGCACAGATATGAGATTTAGTTTCTGGCAACAGTAACCCCCACCCAGCTCTCTGTTAACACGGTTGACAGCCGTATTAACTCAGGGCTGGTCATTGCACTGCAAAACATCCACAAACCCCACATGAGTGTGAGCTGTTGCTGCACATCCAGGTCACACCTAATACTATAGTCCAAATTTCTAGCCAGGCTGTTTCCTGCTCCTCCTATTATAAGAACATGGTCCTCACCATCAAAATATTTGCACAAGGCCCCTAGGTTTTCTGTAACCTGGCCAAGCTTAGCACTAGGTTTCACAATGCTTGTGACCTGGTACTCGACTCCTAGCCTATCCTGTAGCAACTGGCCTACACCTCCCCTGTGACTGCTACATAACAGCAGGACTCTTTTTCTTTCTGCTTGACTTTACTCCCGACCTAGCATTACAATTGTTACTACAAGTCTGCTGCACCCTACTTTGCTCAAAAGCTGCTTGAGGCTTTTCTACTTCAGGTAACAAATCAAACTGATTGCTCACTGGAATCTGAAAAGTGATTTCTGAGGTTTTCTCCTTCTGACTACGACTTGTTACCTGTTCCCAGCTCCCATTGTCCATTTCCCCCTTCAACCTGTCTAATTCAAAGTAAACCATTTCTAGTTCAGCCTGAAGGGCACAAATCTTTTTCCCCTGTTCCACATTTTTCTTGTCATGGCTACATAATCTACAACTCCATTGGCGAGCCTCATCTGACACTATAACAGCTTCTCCGCTACAATCTCCCTAATGAAACACCAATCCACAATCCTGACATTTCATTCCTGTGCTCACTAATCTATGACAACATACACATTTGTCACACATGACGGCAGATTAAACAATACAAATTACACTACAAACAAACAACACAAATACAAACAATACAAATTGCACTACAAGCAATTCCTCTACACCAACTAATAATTAGCAGAAAGTAACTTACTTGCCGTGAGGTGAGCAGAGAACTTATGGATGTCAGGCGAATGTAGCAGCAGGCAAATGTAAACAGCGCGAATTTAATTGCTGGCGTAGGTTATAGTGGCGGAAATCATGAAACGAGCAGGAAACTGAAGAGACTCGATATTTTCTAATGATAAATTTGATCAGGTGCTATCACTGAATTATGTATAAATATGCTAATGGAAACAGAAACACCACTTAATGACTTTACAGCACAATATGGAAAATTAACTGTACGGAAGTATAGAAACACAGAAAACATGAACTGAATGCAAATTACACACCCATGATACTCTTCACAATAAAGCTACACACACTACCCAGAAATTATTGAATAATAACATAACTGACTGCGGTCAATAACGAAAACAAACCCACGCCAAAGGCTTGCACTTTACAACAGTTATCTTTTCTCGAAAACTACACAAGTAAAAGCGAAACCTTCAATATTCACGTCACAATAGTTACTAATTTACTTATTTAAGCTACAATATTACCTTAATAAATTGTTTTTCCACGAGAAAACACCTATATTTACGAGCACACTAAGTAAATGTTCACCAGGAGCTAAACTGACTTTTAATTAGCATTAACTTTGCTCTTATGATATCAATCAAAAGCATTTTGCTTTATGTTCTCTTGGAGTCAGTAGGAGAGAAATGGAAACAAACAAATGGAACAGTTAACTGAAAGGACTACAAGACATAACTATGAGTGCAATGGAAATGGAAATCCAGGTATGCTGGACATGAAGACTGGCAGATGGATAGTGGATGGAGCAAGGTAGTTTCTTACTGAATTCAAATAGATAATAAATGATGGAGACAATGACCTAATTGAAGGTCAATAAACAATATTACAAAACATGAAGGAACAACACGGATGTGTTTAGCTGAAATGCATAAGAAAGTCAGAAGAGGTGTTTATCCAATAATGGATATCAAATGTATGATGATTTATTCTTATAGTATCTAAGTAAACTTTACCCCACAGCAGCCAGAGACTGCAGCCATGAGTGTTTGAGTTGCATTAGCGCACACGTGCTTATTTTTGTGTGTGTGTGTTCTTTCTCTATCTCTAACACGGGTCTTGTTGGCAGAAAGCTCATTTTCTGACAGTCTCTTTGTTGTGCCTATCTGCGACTCAGCATCTTCGCTATATGGTGAGTAGCAACTATCCTTTTCATAATATCATTACTGGTTATATTTCGATTGTTCAAATGAGAACCTTAATTGTAATAACTGTTAACACATTGAAGTAATTCAGTTACATTATCTCCCTCAGTAAGCTGTAATGCACCTATGCTTCGAATGTGCACTCACTTCTTGGAAGAGTCTTCTCCATTGTGTTTTCCCTCTCTTCATTGGAGAAGGAATGCTTTCCTCAAGAATCTTTCAATGGCATGAAAATTCAGTGGAATTAAGGTCTATCAAATGGACCAGATGTGAAAGGCACAGTTCATATCTTTAGTGGTCTGTCCTGAAGTTGTACAGTCAATTGCTGTACCACAAATCACAGAACTTTTGTGGAATTGCAGAACATCTTGGAGAATGTAATATATTGAACTGACACCTACACGCTCATATTCATTGTTTATTTCCTTCAAAGCAACACCTGCTCACATATCTTTGACAATGCGTTTCTGTGGCCTGGTCATAGCCCAAGCAAAATGGATGACATTTTTAAACTTCCTAAATCTATTGCAGGGATAAGCTGCGTTTTTTTCTTTTCCTTGGAACATGTTCTATCTACTGCAGGATCCATTTAAGATAAACAGTTACCCATCTGTGATACGGCTATCACTTTTATTTCTATTTTGTGCCTAGATATTCTTCTTGTTGCCAGAGACATTAGTTATTATAAGGGTGGAAAGTTGTGTGCACTGTCTGTCTGTGGATGGTAATATAATAGTTCTTATATAGTCATATTTGAAATGTTTGTACTTTGTGCTTCTGAGGCAGAGATCAAAAGCTAACCTGTCGTATGTCTACAGACTATGGAAAACTGCTTAAAAACTCCAGCCAAGCCAACTTAAGTACCAGTAAAAAGGTCATTAACCCAATGTATAGATTTGGTCCAAGTTTGCCTGCTTCCATGTCTTAAGAGCTTCTACACTATGTAACAATAATAATAATAAAAAAGGTACTGCAGAGTCGTTTACCGCTGCTGTTAATCTTCACCTATGGAGTGGCCATCTTTGTTTAGTATTCCTGATTTATGTTGCGATCTGCTACCTAGTATTCAAACTGAGAGCACTACTGTTAGCAACTGTCAAGTCTCTCCATCTGTTGATTTATCATTGTATTATTAAAGTTTTGCTTTGAATGAAACACACTCTCAGCTATTTATTATTTATCTTATTGTCATTAAACTATGTACCGGGTGATCAAAAAGTCAGTATAAATTTGAAACCTGAAGAAATCATGGAATAATGTAGATAGAGAGGTACAAATTGGTACACACGCTTGGAATGACATGGGATTTTATTAGAACCAAAAAAATACAAAAGTTCAAAAAATGTCCAACAGATGAGATGTTTCATCTGACCAGAATAGCAATAATTAGCATAATAAAGTAAGACAAAGCAAAGATGATGTTCTTTACAGGAAATGCTCTATACGTCCACCATCATTCCTCAGCAACAGCTGCAGTCGAGGAATAATGTTGTGAACAGCACAGTAAAGCATGTCCAGAGTTATGGTGAGGCATTGGCATTGGATGTTGTCTTTCAGCATCCCTAGAGATGTCAGTCAATCACGATACACTTGCGACTTCAGGTAACCCCAAAGCCAATAATCACACGGACTGAGGTCTGGGGACCTGGGAGGCCAAGCATGACGAAAGTGGCGGCTGAGCACACGATCATCAGCAAACGATGTGCGCAAGAGATCTTTCACGCGTCTAGCAATACCTTTTTTTTTTTTTTTTTTTTTTTTTTTTTTCTAATAAAACCTCACGTCATTTCAAGCATGTGTGTCAATTTTTACCTCTCTATCTACATTATTCTGTGGTTTATTAAGGTTTCAAATTTATACTACCTTTTTGATCACCCGGTACTTTGTCAAAGAAAATACTTTGCTGTATGAAAGCACGTTAATTTCTCAAGGAGTATTATTCCTTAAAATATGCACAGAGATTTGCAAATGCAGAAACCAATATCACGTTGTTTTGTGGGAAAGGTAATTTATTTGTGAGTTTCTGTGGAGTTTCAGTTTTGTACTTGATGTTTACACACAGTTTTATAAAAATTCTGACCAAAGTTCTGATTGAAAATTACAAATTATTTAGGAATAAAGGAGACAACTTGCTGAAAGGCAGAAGCACTGCATCATCGATAAGCACACAAACAATAGGTGCAGAGCTTGGCTAGCTTTCGGAATGCACTTCCTCTTACTAGCTGTAGCAAAAACACACACACACACACAAACATCGGTCAAGGGTACTGGGGCAAGGGATGGTGTGTGTGTGTGTGTGTGTGTGTGTGTGTGTGTGTGTGTGTGTGTGCAAAGGAGATGCTGCAAGGATAGTACCATCTGTGCAGCTCAGAAAACAGGTGATGGTGGAGAGGACCCAGATAGCAAAACCAATCCAGTCCCAACATCGAACCCTGCCTGTTCCAATTCATACCACCATCTAACCATGACCCTCCCATACTCCCACCCAACCATCTCCTGGTCACCTTCCACAAATTCCTAACTTCCAGCCTGACCTTGTCATCCTTCCCCAGGCCCCCCTAAGAAGTAAGGACTGCCCTACATAACCAGAAAATGGATCCTGATCTCATCATCCTCCCAGCAGACAAAGGTTCCACCACTGTTGTTATGAACCAGAGTGACTGCCTGGCAGAGGCCAGTTGCCTGATACTTCCACTTACAAGCTCTACCAGGGTTACCCCATCCCAGAAGTCCAACACAACCTCCAATCCCTGCTGAAATCCTTAGGCCCTCCCCAGAATCTCTCCCCACCCTATTGTGGTCGGTTACAGTGCCCCTACCAAAAGAATCTTGCCCTTTTTGATCAACATCTCCAACCAATTGGCCAAAATCTAGTCTCCTGCAATAAAGATGCCAACCATTTCCTGCACTGGCTCTCCACCATCCCCACACCCTTACCTCTTGGATCCTTTCTCGTCACTGCTGATGCAACCTCCCTATACAACAACATCCCTCATGCCCATGGCTTTTCAGGGATTGAACAGTACCTCCCCCAACACCCTTCAGATTCCCAAACATGTCACTTCATTCCTCGTACACCTAACCAACTACATTCTAACCCCTAACTGTTTCACCTTTAAAGGGAAAGTATACAAACAAATATGTGGCACAGTTGTGGCCACTGCATGGCACCCTGCTATGCAAACCTCATCATAGGCCACCTAGAGGAAACATTCCTAGCTTCCCAAAAGCCCAAACCCCTGGTCTGGTTCAAGTTTATTGATGACTTCTTTATAATCTGTATCCAAGGCCAAGACATCTTATCCTCATTACTCCACAATGTCAACATCTTCTTTCCCATCCACTTCACCTGGCCCTCCTCCACCAACTGGTCCACCTTCCTTGTTATCGATCTCCTCTCAGATGGCTCCATCCACACCTCAGCCAACATCAGACCCACCAATCACCAACAGTACCTGCACTTTGACAGCTGCTACCCTTTCCTCACCTAAAAATCTCTGCCATCAGCCTGACAACCCATGGTAGAGGTTTCTGCAGTGATGACAACTCTCTCATCCAGTATGCTGAAGGCCTCACAAAGGCCTTCACAGACAGGCAATGCCCTCCAGACCTAGTTCACAAACAGATTTCCTGGACCATATCCTCACACATACCTGATCCTAACATCCATCCCAGGAACCAATTGCAAAGGAGTGCCCCACCTTGACACCCAGTACCATCCTGGACTGGAATGATTGAAACACGGTCTTTGTCAGGGCTTTGTCTGTCTATCATCAAGCCCTGAAACGAGGGAAATCCTACCATAGACACATCCAACCACTCCCAGAGTGGTGATATACCAACCACCCAACCACCACATCCTAGTCCATCCCTATGCCATTCTCCTGCCACAGGTGTCATATCTCTGTGGAAGACCCAGATGCAAGACCTGCCCAATCAACCCACACAATACCTACTCCAGTCCCGTCAGAGGCTTATCGTGGCCCATCAGAATCAGAGCCACCTGTGAAAGCAGCCATGCTCTGCTGCAAACACCACACAGCATTTTACATTGGTATGACAACCAGCCAGCTGTTACCTAGAATGAGTGGCCAATGCCAAACCGTTGCCAAAAACAAGGTGGATGACCCAGGGGAACAACATGTAGCATAGCACAACATGCAAAATTTCTATAGCTGCTTCACTACCAGTGTGACCTGGATCCTCCCCACCACCACCAGCTTTTCTGAGCTACGCAGATGGGAGCAATCCTTACTGCACATCATACCTGCACCCTGGCTAGTCCACAGATGGCTCCCCACTCTCCCATGAGCCACTAGACACTCCCCCCCCCCCCCCCCAACCCGTACTCTGCCTCCCCTCTATCTCTCTCTCCATTCTTCACCCCACCCCAAACCCCCACCTCACCCCACTCCACCCACTGTGGGCCAGTAAAGAGCTGGCAGTCAACTGAGCACAATATAGGGAGACAGGCATGTGCATGTGAATGACTGTGTGTTGTGTGCATATTTTTTCTACAGCTAGAAAAAGTAAGTACATTCCAAAAGCTAGCCAATCTCCATACCTTTAGTTTGTGTGCCTATCGATGATGCAGTGCTTCTGCCTTTTGATGAGTTGTCTCCTTTATTTGTAATTGTGACAAAAGAATAATCAAACATCCCTCTAAGTCACTGAGAAGATACAAAGTGTCAATGAATATTATTTTACGTTTTATGTAGTGGTTACATTCATCACATTTCACCAGATACTTGGTTGTAGATGCTTTAATGTGGTCATGTACTGGCACAAGAGTGACAGGCACCTGTGTGATTTACTGCCATTGACTTCACCATATTCTCACTGCTCTGCTCAGAATAAATACTTACTCTTTCTTGCTGTTTTACCCAGCAAAATATCCTGAATGATGATAAGGGTGGGAAGTATGCATAACATATTAGAATTTTGTCTGCACATCAAAACACAAACAAGGTGAACTGAGTTTCTGATTAGATCTGTCCCTAAAAGTGAAAATACCAGCAATGAACAAGGGCATGTAGATGCAGATGGAAAAATGAAACCACCACATTAAATACACAGAAGTTTCTTCACAAAATTTTCTATATAGTACAAAATTCTCATAAAAACCACAAAATTAACAAAATAAATCACAGACAGAAACTAAATCCATATTTGGATCTCTTTGTGGAGACATCTCAGGTGTTACTTATCAGGACAATGAAGAACAGGGGTCAGTGAAATGAAATGGAAAAAGATTTCTATTAAGGTAATTATAAGCTAATAACAAGAAGAAGAACAACAACATTAGTGGCTGATGCAACATGTTGCCACTTTAAAAGCATGGAATATGAAATGGAGAGAGTTGTGATGAGCAACATGGTGTCCAAATTATTTTTCCAAGGGCTGAAACAAAGCCCACATGAAACACCACTCAACAGTTATATATGCTCATGTCAAAAGCTGATGATTCAGCACAAAGAAAATCTGATAGACCTAGACAACTGGAATGTTATAGTAGAAGAGAAAAATAATGGCTGTATTACTGGAGAATTTGTGATTTGGGGACAAAGTAAAGGCAAAAGAAGCTTTCACAGTCATGTTATGTATTTCAGCTGATTGTAACAAGGACCTTCTTTGAAAATCACAAAGGAAGAAATTATACCTGGGAAATATCAGCTGAACTACACCATAATATTCCATTTACAAACATTAGTAAACTGTACAGTGTATGCAAATGTAAACGTAAATTCAGGTCAAAACCTTGTAGTGAGAAAACAGTAGGCTGAAATTCAAAATAATAAAGAAAAAAGTGAAACAAAATATTTGTAAACATTAAGATGGCATATGACTCCGTAGATAGAGAAACACTCTTCAACACTCTGGAAGAAATGAAGGTGGACAAGACGAGAACGCTAATCCAGGGCACATTAACAAATACACCTTCCAAAGTGAAGTTCATAGGAGAGATATTGGAACAATTCAAAATCAAGACAGGAGATGACCTGTCACCCATTCTTTTTAACTCAGTTTTGGAGAAAATAATCAAGACATGTGACAAAGAAGTAAACGGGTAAAGATGTGGAGACCCAAGGATAGAACTGTCAACATAAAATGTCTGGTCTTTGCTGATGATGTAGCCATCACAAAACGTAACAGAAAAGAATCTCTAGAGACGCTAAATGAAATCTCAGCCAAACCAGGACTACAAATCTGTTTCAAAAAGCTAGGATAGATTATACAGAAAAATGGACTGAACTTGACATTCAATGAAGAAAGGATCACAATACTACAAAAAGCAGACAGACTTGCATGAAACCCCTGCAACAAAAGAAATTCTCTGTCAATGTCAAATTTAGACACTATAGTACAGTAGTCTTATCTCAGAAACAACAGTAACCAAGAGAAGAATGAAAATCAAGGAAATGGAAAAACAAAAGGTGAAAGCATTGAGAAAGATCTATGAGCTGGTTCCAAAATAGGATATCTGGATAAAAAGACCAACAAAAGAACTGTATGAATGGGCAGACATGATTACAAACATTATCAGGTAGTAAGAACTAAGTTCTACAGACACACACATGATGAATGAAAACAGACTTGACCAAGAAGATTTTTAACATAGTGATCACTAATACAGTGAAAAACCTCCTGGGTAAAGGAAACCAAGGAAGACCTCAAGAAACTAACATCTCCACAGAAGATATGACAGACAGGACAAAATAGAGAGAAAATCAGAAAACAAAAATATCAGCAAACACCAAAAGAGAAGAAAATAGGAAAAACTTGGACAGAAGGGAGGAAGAAGAAACAGTGAATATATGAGAAGCTTTTGGGAAAGGAAAAAGAAAGAGACAGAAAAATATGCAATGAAATTGATTGTGTTTTAGTGGGTTCCTTAATAATAATAAAGAAACGAAAAAATAGCATAAAAAGATGATGAATTTGAGGTTCACCTCTTCAAGTCTACAAACAACTACTATAGAGATGTGAGACTACTAATGTTCTAAAATTTGTTATTGTTCGAACAATGGCAGCTCAGAATTTGATTGAGGACTTAGTTTATAATGAGAGTTCAATGAAGACAATTTAGTGAAAAAACATAATTTTGACATGAAGGTGTTCATTAGATGATTTTTTACAATTTTTGTAAAGGTCTAACTCAGCAACAATGCTCTGAATTGTTTTGCTAAAGTTTTGGTAATCAGCCCCCATCAGAGAGGTGTCTGAAATTGGTTTGCAAAATTTTGTCGTGGTCATACAGTGGTGAATTTCATGAATGTTGATCAAATTCAATTGTTATTTCAAAAATCATTGATGCTGTGTTTGACATGTTTGAATGATCAGCATGTGATTTACAATGAGTTAGAGGCTTCCTTAATCATATCAAAGGGTGCAGTATGTTTGATTTTTGCATAGCATTTAGCTGTGAGAAAATATCTATTCTCAATAGGTTTTGAATAATTTGAGTATAGCTTAAAAATACTTCACAATATTGAACTAAGATACTATACTTTTTTTATTCCATTTTCATCTGCTGTTCCTGAAATGTAAATATAGGCTTTACTTCCAACTATTTTAAGGAGTTGAATATGAAACCTCTCGTCTGTTTAAGTTTGTTTCATACTTTTGATTTCTTTAGCTGGAGAGCAGTTGTGATTAGATAGACTGTAGCAGACACTGTTTCTGCCCAGAATTTACTTAGACAATTTGTTTCAAAGGGCAAACCTGTTACTTTTTCCAACATAATATGATTATAAAGTTCAGTTACTTCACAGCCCATCCATAAAGCTTTACTTCTTCCAGTACCTCATCTTCTATCTTCCTACCAAAACAGAAGTTCTCCTGTATGACTTGCGGGACTAGAAGTATTGGAATAAAGGATATTGTGAGGACATGGCTTTGCCACAGCCTGGGCTATTGTTTCCAGAATGAATTTTCACTCTGCGGAATGGTGTATGCTGATATGAAACATTCTGGCAGATTAAAACTGTGTTTTGGACCTTTGCCTTTAATGGGCAAATGCTCTACCAACAGGGAACGGAGCTATCCAAACGCGACTCATGATCAGTCCTCTGAGCTCTATATCTGCTAGCACTCTATATTTGTTGGAAAAACTTACATTTGTGCATCACCCGAAAAACTTGAAGGTAAGACATCCAAAGCTTTGAATATGTTGCAATGTGTGAATAGAAAGAGCTTGAGAACAGACAGATCACAGTTATTTACTATCCACCTCCACAACCAAATGCTCAGCACAGCAGAATGCCATGTGATGGGCCTGGGTTCAATTCCTGTCTGGGTCAGAGATTTTCTCCACTCAGGGACTGGGTGTTGTATTATCTTCATCATCATATGATCCTCATCAACACACAAGTCACGGAAGTGGCATCAACTAAAAAGACTTGCCCAGGTGACCAGTCTACCCATGGGAGGCCCTATCAATACAACATTTCATGTTTATTTACTAAGTGTTCTATTTGATTCCATTTGGAATATGGTTGCTTTAGATATGGGTAGTCATGACTGTTTGCATCCAGAGACAAAAATTTAAACTGTGATGTTACCAGAAGACAAAGAATGTAATAGGATTCCATAATAATTTGGATCCATTCAGACTGTAATGAACATCTACAGGTATTAGTTAATCACTTATTATTCACAATCAGGTGCCCAGGCCATGCACTATGGCATCCGACCAACCGAGTCTCCATTCATTATCATTCCCTCCCTCACAGTGGCAATAGTACCATTAGGCACCCTTGGAAGGGCAGCCTCCTGTCATTGTCTCTCGGGTACAAATACTTTCAGAGAGGACAGTGTTCCCTAGTGACAGCCCAATATAATGACCAAACATACTGGTCACCAAAGGAATATTGAATTCTTTCCAAAGTAATGCAAGTAGCACAAAGCCTACAAAAGCACAGAAAAGAACACAAGTAAATACACAAAACATTGTGTCTTTCAACTAGGTGCTGTTGATAATAGTGTTTGGTTCCTGAAAATCATGATCTCTCTCTCTCTCTCTCTCTCTCTCTCTCTCTCTCTCTCTCTCTCTCTCTTTCTCTCTCACTCACTCTCACACACACACACACACACACACACACACACACACCCACACACACACACACACACACACACACACACACACACACACTAAAAAAAAACTGAAATATAAAAAATGATGAAATACACTCAGTCTGAGTCACACAGAACAAAGAAAAATTTAAAGGTGAAAAAATAAAAAATAAAAATAAAAAATGAGGCAACTAATATATTGTTCACTTTTGTATCGCTACAGCTGGTAAAGGGCATAGCTTGCATTGTGTGAATAGCGATCACACGCAGCATTGCATTTTGCCTTCAAAGATGGGCAGATTTGAGCATAAGGATGGCAGGTAGTCTACACTCGGCAAAGAAAATTGCTTGCAGATGGATCTTTTGAAAACCTCTTGTGATGTGTGAATAGTCACTTGCAGCATTCCATCATGCCTTCAATGATGGCCAGCTTCCAGACAAGGAGGGCAGGTTGTCATCTCTTACTATGACTGTGCACATGATGTAGGTAGCCAGATGACCAGTGTTGTGTAAGACCTGGAATCCTTGCTGCTGTAGTTTCCACCTTGTGAGCAATTGCAGTCTGGCTGCACAAAGATCTGGCTGAGAGATACTTGTGATTGTGGTTCCATTCAGGAAATGACTTGGGGTGAAGACTTGGGGATCAGTAGGACTACAACATAGTGGCATGAGAGTTCAAGCAAGCCTCAATTTGGGCCATCAGAGTTGTCAGCACATCGAATGTTACACACACTGTTCCCATCATTTGCCACAAGTTGTATTTGGAGGGTGTCACTCCTGCTTCCCATATTCATCAAAATGTGGTGATGCTGGAGGAATGAAGTGAGAACTGATGCCTTCTTTGCCTTGAATTGTTCTGCTAATGTGACAGAGGATTTTAGCTGTTTCTTCTGGCATCTCGTCAAATACAGAAACATTGGAGGTATCTGACAGAGGCTATGAAATGATGTCTTAAGCAAGGCTGGCACCTCCTACCACAGGCTGTTTTCTTCTAGGTGTGCAGGCAACACTTGTCATGATGTTATATGAGCTGGATTCTCCATTATAAGTACAGGGTTCCATACCACAGCTGATGAAATGTTCTGTATCTCTGACACACTGTTCCTCATAAACATCTTCAAATTGCCTCATGAACTCAGCAGCTTTCCATAAACTTAGGTTGTCTTGATTTTCTCTGTTCAGTCTAAGAAAACAAATTGATGCATTGTGGAAAGAATTCCCTAACTGGCTTGGCTCTTCATGAGTTGGAATTGGACAACAAATTTGCCTTTGGAATTTTCAGTCCTGTATTCCACAATGTGTGTTTCTTACTTTTTCCCTTCTTTCATCATTACAACTTCATTTAATTCTCCTGTCTTCCAGAATTGAATGTGTTTGAATGTCAGTGCTGGATTTTACACTTCCTGATGTGAGGGACCACTGTGATGAACTGGTGGACTGTACCTTTGATAATGGCCTGATAGGACCCAACCTAGTCATGTTCCCTGAAGTGTGAGATGATCAGTTCCTATGGAGATGGTTCATGGCCTTTGAATGTATGGAAAAAATTCTACACCTCACAATACATCAATTATGCCAGTGAACCAAACCTCTGGATCAGTGAGTTGTATATTTGGCAGGTTCCATGTGCTGGCATCATTTATATGTTCTAGCAAAATTAAATATTTGACAGGAAAAAGTTGCTTATGGAGGGGCCCACTTGTACAGAGAGTGATGTTATGTTTCTGAGAGGATTTCACCTATTCCTTGAATCAGTGCTTGGCTGTGCCACCTTTGAATTCTGAGGCATTGTGCACCTGTTTCTGATTTGGAGCGTGACTGCGACCTAGAGTGTAATAGAATATGAAAAGTCTGCCATCTTGCAACTTATTCTCATTGTCACAAGGAATAGTTGTTTGCCTGGGCTGATCTTCAGTGAACAATAACTCGATGTACTTGACTGATGTTTGTCATTTTGCTCATGTTGCATGCCACTTGGAGAATCCTCCCTTCTTCCATCTTGTGTGTGCTGCGATTCTGCAGTAATGTGTTGTGTTGTTTTCTACAAGTATGACAATTAATGGGTTTGCAGTTAGAAGCCCTGTGATCACTCTTCAGTCAATTGTAACACACGCCATTGTGCGTCACAGGCAGCTTTGCATTCACTACATGCAGTTTGCCTGCATTTGTTGCACTCATGCGATGCAAAAGGCTGGTTGCACATAACACATGCAGCACTAAAAGTGACGTAAATTTGTCTCGAAGATGCAAACTGCCGGCCATTGGAGGCACTCCATTCTTTATTACTAGATACAATGTGACATTATGCCAGAAACCTGTTTGAACTCAGGTGCCTTCAAATTATGTTCTTGTAGATGGTTCAACCCTTTCTAGAAGAAACTGTGATATAATGATACCTTGCAACGAGACATCTAGCTGTAATGCCATCAATGCATACATGTTTTTAGAATCCTTGTTCAGCACTGCAGGAAGTTCACTTGCGCGTGGTAGCATTAACATTCTCTTCAAATGTACCAATGCAGTCAATCAAGGATTGTTTTATTTGTTACAGAAAAAACCAAAACCTACCTTAAGGTTGGTGTTAGTGACTGGAAGATGCGTTATTAGGTGAACTAAGCAAATATGTTACTTAGCAACGTCCTCTAACTCCTCATTATTTATGATGAGACTCACAAACGTATTGTAAAAATACCTGAACTGCATTACATCATTATTAAATGATGGCAGTTTTGTGGTGGGCAGCTTGAAACTACATTTTGATGCACTTGATGCTGATCCAGCATCTGATGAAACCCTGTCAGCTGCATTGGCACGATTCATCTGGATTGCTCCCATCTTTTTCGAAACCTCAAAAATCATATTTTAAAAGATATTTCTATCATCAGCATGTTCTTCTACATCTTCAAACAATTAAACCTGTGACTGCACATCCTCATACTTCTCCATGATCTTTGAAAATTCTTCTATCATGACAACACTATCCAAAGTGTCCAATTTGCCTGTTATGTCGAATTTGTTTGCAAACTTTAACAACTATGTGAGGCTTGCTTTCACAGCCAAGTGTGTAGTAATAAGTTTCTTTTTTAAAACTCCATCCAGCTTGAAAAGTTAGAGGTGGCAAGTAACAGCAGAAGCAGCAATTACAATAAGTGGGAATTCAGGTAGTGGAATGGCCAGACCAGGCATATGTTGATGCTGCTGGCTGTGTCTCCAACTGCTTTGCTGAAACTTGCCACTGCCATCCCACCAATGGATGGCTGCCACTGCACATTACTTCACTGAACCCACCTCAGTCCAGCCTGGAACGACCAAAACTTTAACTGTAATATTACCAGAGGACACAGAATTTAAAAGGACTAAATAATGCTTTGGATACATTTAGATCTCCGGGCGGGGACTACTCAAGAGGATGTCGTTATCAGGAGAAAGAAAACTGGCGTTCTACGGATCGGAGCGTGGAATGTCAGATCCCTTAATCGGGCAGGTAGGTTAGAAAATTTAAAAAGGGAAATGGATAGGTTGAAGTTAGATGTAGTGGGAATTAGTGAAGTTCGGTGGCAGGAGGAACAAGACTTCTGGTCAGGTGACTACAGGGTTATAAACACAAAATCAAATAGGGGTAATGCAGGAGTAGGTTTAATAATGAATAGGAAAATAGGAATGCGCGTAAGCTACTACAAACAGCATAGTGAACGCATTATTGTGGCCAAGATAGATACGAAGCCCACGCCTACTACAGTAGTACAAGTTTATATGCCAACTAGCTCTGCAGATGACGAAGAAATTGAAGAAATGTATGATGAAATAAAAGAAATTATTCAGATTGTGAAGGGAGACGAAAATTTAATAGTCATGGGTGACTGGAATTCGAGTGTAGGAAAAGGGAGAGAAGGAAACATAGTAGGTGAATATGGATTGGGGGACAGAAATGAAAGAGGAAGCCGCCTGGTCGAATTTTGCACAGAGCACAACATAATCATAACTAACACTTGGTTTAAGAATCATGAAAGAAGGTTGTATACATGGAAGAATCCTGGAGATACTAAAAGGTATCAGATAGATTATATAATGGTAAGACAGAGATTTAGGAACCAGGTTTTAAATTGTAAGACATTTCCAGGGGCAGATGTGGACTCTGACCACAATCTATTGGTTATGACCTGTAGATTAAAACTGAAGAAACTGCAAAAAGGTGGGAATTTAAGGAGATGGGACCTGGATAAACTAAAAGAACCAGAGGTTGTACAGAGATTCAGGGAGAGCATAAGGGAGCAATTGACAGGAATGGAGGAAATAAATACAGTAGAAGAAGAATGGGTAGCTTTGAGGGATGAAGTAGTGAAGGCAGCAGAGGATCAAGTAGGTAAAAAGACAAGGGCTAGTAGAAATCCTTGGGTAACAGAAGAAATATTGAATTTAATTGATGAAAGGAGAAAATATAAAAATGCAGTAAGTGAAACAGGCAAAAAGGAATACAAACGTCTCAAAAATGAGATCGACAGGAAGTGCAAAATGGCTAAGCAGGGATGGCTAGAGGACAAATGTAAGGATGTAGAGGCCTATCTCACTAGGGGTAAGATAGATACCGCCTACAGGAAAATTAAAGAGACCTTTGGAGATAAGAGAACGACTTGTATGAATATCAAGAGCTCAGATGGAAACCCAGTTCTAAGCAAAGAAGGGAAAGCAGAAAGGTGGAAGGAGTATATAGAGGGTCTATACAAGGGCGATGTACTTGAGGACAATATTATGGAAATGGAAGAGGATGTAGATGAAGATGAAATGGGAGATATGATACTGCGTGAAGAGTTTGACAGAGCACTGAAAGACCTGAGTCGAAACAAGGCCCCCGGAGTAGACAATATTCCATTGGAACTACTGACGGCTGTGGGAGAGCCAGTCCTGACAAAACTCTACCATCTGGTGAGCAAGATGTATGAAACAGGCGAAATACCCTCAGACTTCAAGAAGAATATAATAATTCCAATCCCAAAGAAAGCAGGTGTTGACAGATGTGAAAATTACCGAACTATCAGCTTAATAAGTCACAGCTGCAAAATACTAACACGAATTCTTTACAGACGAATGGAAAAACTAGTAGAAGCCAACCTCGGGGAAGATCAGTTTGGATTCCGTAGAAACACTGGAACACGTGAGGCAATACTGACCTTACGACTTATCTTAGAAGAAAGATTAAGGAAAGGCAAACCTACGTTTCTAGCATTTGTAGACTTAGAGAAAGCTTTTGACAATGTTGACTGGAATACTCTCTTTCAAATTCTAAAGGTGGCAGGGGTAAAATACAGGGAGCAAAAGGCTATTTACAATTTGTACAGAAACCAGATGGCAGTTATAAGAGTCGAGGGACATGAAAGGGAAGCAGTGGTTGGGAAGGGAGTAAGACAGGGTTGTAGCCTCTCCCCGATGTTGTTCAATCTGTATATTGAGCAAGCAGTAAAGGAAACAAAAGAAAAATTCGGAGTAGGTATTAAAATTCATGGAGAAGAAATAAAAACTTTGAGGTTCGCCGATGACATTGTAATTCTGTCAGAGACAGCAAAGGACTTGGAAGAGCAGTTGAATGGAATGGACAGTGTCTTGAAAGGAGGATATAAGATGAACATCAACAAAAGCAAAACAAGGATAATGGAATGTAGTCTAATTAAGTCGGGTGATGCTGAGGGAATTAGATTAGGAAATGAGGCACTTAAAGTAGTAAAGGAGTTTTGCTATTTGGGGAGCAAAATAACTGATGATGGTCGAAGTAGAGAGGATATAAAATGTAGGCTGGCAATGGCAAGGAAAGCGTTTCTGAAGAAGAGAAATTTGTTAACATCCAGTATAGATTTAAGTGTCAGGAAGTCATTTCTGAAAGTATTCGTATGGAGTGTAGCCATGTATGGAAGTGAAACATGGACGATAAATAGTTTGGACAAAAAGAGAATAGAAGCTTTCGAAATGTGGTGCTACAGAAGAATGCTGAAGATTAGATGGGTAGATCACATAACTAATGAGGAAGTATTGAATAGGATTGGGGAGAAGAGAAGTTTGTGGCACAACTTGACCAGAAGAAGGGATCGGTTGGTAGGACATGTTCTGAGGCATCAAGGGATCACCAATTTAGTATTGGAGGGCAGCGTGGAGGGTAAAAATCGTAGAGGGAGACCAAGAGATGAATACACTAAGCAGATTCAGAAGGATGTAGGTTGCAGTAGGTACTGGGAGATGAAAAAGCTTGCACAGGATAGAGTAGCATGGAGAGCTGCATCAAACCAGTCTCAGGACTGAAGACCACAACAACAACAACACATTTAGATTGTTATGAATGTCAACAGATGTTTGTTAATCACTTATTATTTACAGTTAAGTTAACATCAACAAATGAAAATATACATATTCAGCATTTAGCATACAAGGTGCACAGGTCACAAGCTATGACAACCAACCAACCAACCGACCGACTGAGTCTCCATGCACTGCTGTCCTCTCCCTCACCATGGTAGATAGTACTGTTAGGCACCCTTGGAGGGCTTGGCAGTGACTCAGTCTATTGTGGCGACCAAATGATTACCCTAATGCCTTATAAGGTGGCCTCTGTGCATAATGTGGGCACTCAAAGGCTTCGGTTTATTTTAGATGTAATAAACTGTAGCCCTACACTACAGAATTGTTCTGTCAGTGCTAAGCTGCTATTTATTGATTCTTTAAAATTATACAGAATGACATCACAAGAACACACTGAATACTCTGATAGTGAGCAGCAGTGTACAAGTCCATGCAACAACATTGAAGTAACATATAAAATCCAGTCAACAGAAAAGACAAGTAAGCAGCACAAATATACAAATAATCCAAAGAGAGTTTGTTTGCAGAATCAAGGCAGCACTGATCAGCCAAACAAGTTAAATGTTAGTTTTGGTGCTGATTATTTATCCATACTTGGTTGTCAGTGCACATTCCAAGGATATGGAGCATGGAATTACATGTGGCTGCCTTTCATTGCACTTATCTCTGGTGAGTTATCACTCCTAGTTGTATCAACGTCTTTGGAAACTGAATATTTATACTACTTGCTTTAAAACAACCCCCCCCCCTCCCCAGTTCAATGCACAGGGACAAAAAATGACCCTTCCAGTGTTGTCTGAGTTAGCAAGAGGGTGGAGTCTGGCAGGACAGCACTGGTGGCATTAAATGCATCCTCAGTTTTAGTTACATGGTCATGGGTGGCAGGGATCTGGTCTTATACACAACACTTGCCCTGTATTGCCAAATCTTGGAAGAGATTAGAGGATGGAGGGCAGTATGAAACAGTGATCTGGTTGGCGATACACAGTGACAATATTCAAAGACCAAGCAGGACCCAGGGTGGTGGTTCTTGATCCAGTTTTTGTGAAAGAAGCTCTAGTTGAACTGATGGTGGCAGAGATAGTGGCATCAATGGACATCATCTCAGGTAGCCACATCAGGTGGCCATTAATGAACTCCATCATGGCAAGAGCCCATGGGGCCACCATCCTGAAACTACATACATGTAGGAGACGATCTAATCGGAAACAGGTGATATGAATGGAGTAGTATGTGTTTTGGTCTGAGAGCAGCAGACAGAGGAGTTCTGGGTTGCCACCCATACAACACCTTGGTCAATCTCCTTCTGTTAACTGGTTTGGTGTGACACACGCTGGGGAGAAAGGTCTGAGTGGCATCTGAGGATGCCCCCCTACCACCCTGCCGTCAACCTCCATTGTCTGACCTATTGCTGTTTGAATGTCTGACCATTTTCTCAGCTTCCACATTGCTCTGAGAGCTTCTGACACTAGCCATTGCTCTGCCTCTGATGCCATTCAGATGATGTTTCTATCAACTATTTTCTATTAATCATGTATATGCTGGAAAAGTTAGAAATCTGTATATTGTGAACATTAATGTTAGCCAGTATTTAGATTCCTGAGTCAAAATACTCTTATAAATTATACAAGAAAAGGCTAATAAGGTACCCTTTTACTTGATTTTCAATGTTAGGAGATTCCCAGTTGCCTGCCTGATGCCTATTGGAACCTGTTAAAGACCTTGCACCAGAATATAAAACTATTCTGAATGCAATACAGGGCTCCATAACCTAGATGAAAATTATTTTTATTTCTAGTATTGTAGTGATGAATTCCATAATTAATCCTAAATTCAATCTTTATTATTAACAACAAATACCTTTGTGAAGTAAATACAATTCCGTATGAGTGTAACAGTCTCAAGGCCTTGGAAGAGGCTTCTACAAGATGTCCTTTTAGTAATTTGTCATAAAATTCTTACTGCATATATTTGTAGAACAAATACTTCTTCACCTTAGCAGTTTTGACCCAGATGATTATGCAGTGAGACAGTACTGAGTGAAAGTATGCTACCAGTTCCATCTGCAGGTCAACACAAAGAAAAGAGATTTCGAAAAGAGGCAGAACTAAGCTTTTCAATTAACTTCTCAGTTTTTTATCCATCTGGATACATAGGAATTCCACACATGATGTTTCATTTAGTCCTTGTCCATTAATCTCTAGTTCTGGTACCCAAAGGTAAATTTTATTTGTTTGAAATTAGATAATATAAGCTTCCGTATGATTAAGTGTTAAGCTTTTTGCTGCAAACCAATGATAAACCTGTAGTTCCTCGCTATGGCAGTGGGAAAAGAACATAATCTGTACACATACAGTTGGTGTGAACAGTGTTTTATTGCCATGTATAACAGCTTACATAAATGTGACTGTCACAGTCAATGTCAGAGAACAGAATACGCTGCTGCCTGGAACCATAAAGTTATTTTTGCCTAATGGCAGCAGTTTTATTAGTCAAGTTCCCACAAACCTACTCCATTTTTCTGCTTATGTCTGACATGGATGTGTTAATGTCCTTTATCAGCAAATTTGTATCACTGGCAAACATCAAAGTTTTTGAATAATCCTTCAGTGTCCTTTGGGAGACCCATTACTTATGTTGTTAAGCATATAAGGGGAATGCAATTAATAGTATAACTTTCTAGTTTCCATTGTGGAATTTTTCAATCTACGTAATTAAAGACCTTGGTAAAATCACTGCAAATGCCAGCAGGCTAATTTTTTCTTGCTTCATTGCCTGTTTTTTATGGCCAGCAGTTCTATCCTACCTTTATTAATTTTCTCTATAGAATTTTCCTTTGACACAGTTAAACACCTTGTTAATAAATATTTTTCAATGAAAGATATTTATTGCAAACAATATGATAACAAGCATTACATTGGAGAATGAGGTCAGGTTAAGTTGCATTTGTTACACAGGTTTAAAGGCAGCAAAAATTTCACTGTGAAATAAAGTACCACAGCTATTATCTGAACCTATGAAAAAATTTGTAACTGCTCTTTGTTTGCAGATAATTAATGTTTTTGCTGTTTCCTTCAATAAGTGCTCTGCTATAGTAGCAATTTCACATTACAATTATTCTCTGTAAATATGATTATTGCAATAAAACATCTAAAGATTAAAGTGATTGTCAATAAGAAGAGAATTATCTAGAATTTTTAAGATTTAATTTTGCATCAGCTGCACAGATAAAAATACATTCTAATTATATCCAAAAGAATTGGTTAACATCATTTACTTCTTTCTTTTTCTTTTCGACTATGATATAAAAAGTAAAGAAATATGGTTGCTGTAGTTCTGTAATCTGAAGACAGAGACTAAGACTCCATGTGATGTGACTGCATATATAATTTTAATATGAGATGTACCAAAAAATTTTATTTTGAATATATAAATAATTAATTTTTAAGTGTGAAAGAAATTTCCTTCATTATTTCAACTGGGTTATTTTAATTACCAGAAACTGTGTGGACATACTTTGTCTAAAAAACTTGCAAACATTTCTATGAAGGTTAAAGTGACAGGTCAGGAGCTAAAAAGGTATACTTTTCCAAAGGAGAAAAATTAATACTATTAGTCTGCACAAAAATGTTATGGGATGTATTAACAAACTTTTGGTTTTAGAGATAAAGTTTTTTGGCATAACAAATGAAATAAACTGAAACACCAATTTCTATACTGAATCCACCTGGATAGCCAAGAGCACTAAAGCACATGCTTCTGAAACATGGGTATGTGAACCAGCCCCAGATTGATTTGTCTTGGGGATTAACAATTGAGGCTGTGGACCAAGCCAGCTGGGATGTGGGCTGTAAACGGTTTCCCACATCCAACTACATAAATAGCAGGCTGGTATTCATGTCTCACCTCAGACACACAGTACAGCAACACTCAGAAAACAGTATCAGACTTGAACATGAGATCTGCACTAGATATAAACAGATGGATTACACAGATTCCTTCCCTAAGAGAGTGGTGGTATTAGGAAGAGCATCCAGCCATCAAACACCACTAACATTCCCAAAAATGATGTATAATAATGCTGATCCCATAGAAAAATGAGACAAGGGAAAGGGAAAAGAAAGAAAAAATTAATTTTGATATTATCGTAAAATATTTACCATTAATTGTTCATTTTTTTATTCTTTAACTTTCACCCATACTTCTTTTGATATGAAACCACAGAATAAAAAATCATTGTGTATGCAAAATCAGCTTTAGGTTATTTGTGGTTGCACTAAACCAATTGAGGTGGATGTTAGAATGATTTCTCTGAAAAGGAATTTTTCTTCTGTCTTTTTTCAATCTGAGCTTGTCCTGTACCTCCAATTACTTTATCACTGATGAGATGCTAAATCCAACTCTTCCTTATGTATGTAAAAGTATTTTTTTAATCACCATGCATAATATTACTCTTTTTTTTACAGAAGAAGAACACCAGGAAGTTGTACCACCAGCACAACAAGAACAACATGGTCCCCCTGTGCCTCCTGAGACACTGAGTGAAACTTCCACAGTCACTCCAACAGCAGCTGTGACTAGTGCTCAAGCACCATCAGTTCAGTTTTCACTAAGTGCAGAAATGGCTGCTGGCTCTCCCCTTGGTGCCACTGTTCCTGCAGTTCCAGGATCTCCAACTCCTGCTATTCCTACAGTGCCTTCTGTAGCAGAAGCTACCCCCCCTCCAGCATCACCTGTTCTTCAGGCAGTGATAGCTCCTGACAATAAAGACCTTTCCACAAAGGAACCTTTGACAACAACACCAGCAAAATCACCTTCTGTGGCAATGGCCCCCCAACCTGATCTTGCACCAGTGCAGCAGGTCGAGGAATTGTCCCCTCTTACACCAACATCTCCTACAGCTCCCACTGCAGAGCCAGTGGGCCCGGAACTCCTTCCTTCAGAGGCAAAGCAAACTATATTGCCAACTCCAGCACAACCATTGGCAGCAAAGCCACCAGCTGAAGTAAGTGCCACACAAGGAAGCCAGTTTGTTCCTGCAACAGTAGAGCCCACTGTGCATCCTGCAGAACCTCAGCCAACTATCACTCAGCCACAAACTGCTCCACCACCTGTTCCACCTCCAACAAGTCCCCCAGTTGCCCCTCTACCAGCATCTGTGAGTGGTGCACCACCTCAAGATAAAATACTTTCTTCTACACCACCTGCAGCTTCACCCATGCCAACAGCTCCAGCTCCAACTCCACCAGAGCAAGTCATAACCAAGCAACCTCCAATGCCAGCAGTTGAAGCAACCCCTGCAGTTGCAACACCACCTCTGACTCCACCTGTTCCTACAGCTCCAGCTCCACCACAGCAAGTCATAGCTCAAAAACCTCCAGCACAGGTGGTTGGAGCAGCCCCTACAGCTGGAACACAACCTCCAGCTTCACCTGTTCCAACAGCTCCAACTCCGCTCGAACAAGTTATGACTGAGAAACTTCCAGAACCAGTGGTTGGAGCAGCCCCTACAGCCGGAACGCAACCTACAACTTCACCTGTTCCAAAAACTCCAACTCCACCAGAGCAAGTCATAACTCAAAAATCCTCAGCACCAGTGCCTGAAGCAGTCCCTGAAGCAGCAGTCCCTACAGAAGTACCCCAACTTACTGAAAAGTCATCAGTTCCTGCAGTCCCTCAAACAGAGACAACAAAGTCTGCCCCAGCACCAGCTGTCCCAGTAGCTGTAAGTCCACAAACTCCAGTGGCACCAACTCCGATACAGCCTTCCCCTGTAACATCACCCCCAGCAGCAGGAGCTGTGCCACCATCAGTTCCTACAGAACCAGTTGTAGGTGCACACATTCCATCACCACCAATTCCACCAACTACAACAGTGCCCTCTACACCATTACCAATTTCTGCTCCAACTGCAGCAGCAGAAAAACCAGCTGAATTGCCCCCTCTGGCATCTCCTCCATCTTCTCCCATTGATACTCTGACAAGACCAATGTCCACTGCTCTGGTATCTGTGCCAAAAATAAAACAGAAAGCACCAACAAAAACGCCAGAGCCACCAAAACCTCCTATTCCAATGCCAGCTCCAGAATCGCCATCTACAGTGCAACCCCCATTAGCATCCCCTGTGGTCTCTCCTGTGACAGAGCAGCAGATTCCAAAACCTGCTACTGCTGCTGTTGCTGCTGCTGCTGCTGCTGCTACTACCACTACTACTACTACTACTACTACTACTACTACTACTGCCACTAGTGCTACCACTACTCCAGAATTAAAGGGAGCTAAAGCTGAAGAATCACCTGAGAAAAGTGAAAAGAAATCTGGAAAACAGCAGACAACAACAAAACAAGAGAAAGACTCAGGTAATTTAGAAAAGCTACCTACAACTCAGACAGCAGAAACAGACAGCAAGACAACTAAGAAAGTGAAAGACACTGAACAAGGCACAGACAGTCAAGCTGCACATGAAAAATCCACTGCTAAAACCACCTCAAAACAGGCAAAGCAGACAAAGCCTAAGGCACCAGACGCTCCTACAAAGTCTGAAACTGCACCTGTTAAACCTGGTGATGTGGCAACACCAACACCAGCCAAACCAGCTGCTGCACCTGCAACTGAATCTGTATCACCAGAAGCTGAAGCAGCACCCTCAGTCACGAAACCAAAAACTAAAGCTGTTAAAAAGATAGCAAAGGAAGGTGCTACAAAAGAAACAACGCAGCAGGATTCATCTTCAAAGACTGTTTCACCTCCCTTATCTCCTACTGCAAGCTTGGTTCCACAATCCCCTGATGTGGGTAAGACAGCACCAGCTAAGACATCTGAGAAAGATCAGTCAGCTGGAAAGGAAGCAGCTTCTGCTAAGGTAGCAACTCCCAAGCCTCAAGCACCTGCTGAGAAAAGTCCGACAGTTCCAGTGAAGGAATCAGCAGGAGCAGAAGCAGCTCCACCTGCAGCTACAGCTTCCACAGAGCAGGCATCACCTGCTCCTGTGCCTCCAAAACGAAAAGCAGCAAAGGCTGCAGCTTCTGGTGAAGGTGCTAGCAAGCCACAACCTAAACCTGCAAAACCTACTTCAAAACCTAAAAAGTAACACAATAAGACATTTTCCATTGCTTATTTGCACTCAGGAGTTTTTCCTTTTAAGCTGCATAACATTTGGCTGGAGTTTTTTTAAATATTTTATACTCTATCTTTATCAGTCTACCAGTTTGCTTGTTCGTAATCAAAATAAGATGAACTAATAGGAGATGTAATGCTCTACTTACATGCATTTTGCACAGCTTTATCAAAAATCTTCCATTGTGCATGATTTATTTTGGACAAAACACTACAGCTTTCTAAAATTTATGCTGTACATATTTTACATTTTCAATTTTTTAAAACTCTAATTAAAAGTTTGACTTGCACCCATTTCGACACAAGATTATGTAACATAGCAACATTATCAAACAACATTCAAAATTTGTATACTAATTTTTATGAGTATTAATTGAATATTAATGTAGATTAATTGCATTTTCAGGTCTGTGCATAGCCTTGTAAATTTTCATATGTTTTATGAGTGAACATTGAACTAAACCTTGGAGTTTGAATGTATGTGCCAAACTGAGTGGACCCCAGTGTGTATCTTTTCTGCTATTCAGTCCCTTACATTTTCCATTCAGATTTCTTTGTGTATCAGAACATTACATAAAAGGACAAAGTACGTGATGTATAAGAGTCATGAAAGTAAAATAAAAGAACAGACATTGATAATAAAAGAAAAAGCTGTTCATCTTTGAACAGAGAAAACAGGGTTGTAGTTTCAGTTTGTAGTGCTGTCTGCATAATAAATGTTACAAATTCTGCCTTCTTTGTTATTTCCTGTGTATGAAAATGTGTTTCAATTGTAACAGTATATTATAATTTAAATGTGAAATTAAAAACTGATGTTCTGTGTTTTCCATCTAAAAAATTATTTTAAACTCACCCCAAGTGTACAATTAGTCTGATCTTAAACACTTTTATTCTCTGCACTGTTGTTAAAAAAAATAAGAACCTATCAGTTACATAGTGTAGTCCAGTTGAATATAACATAAATGAAATGTTATTCTGGTTTAATAATGAATTATTGTCTGTTATTAAAATTATAGTAAACCAAGTGAAATTCTGGTGGGGGGAACAACAAAATATCAAATACTAAATCAGAGAAGATGTTGTGAGACAGCTGATGATTACACATTAGACATAATATTATACTATTATGCTAGGAAAGGTACAATGCAACTTTTTTTTTCAAATCTTTCCTGAGTATAGCAATAACTACTACTGATGTTTTAGGCAACCTCTATTGTAATGTTATTTTGCTGTGGAATTAAGGTGGTGTATCATTTTATTTGATTCATACATTCAATTTGAATACTGTATGTGCAGAAAAAATGTCCTGTTATCTTGTAATTGTATGATGATAAGATGCATGATTTACTAAATGATTCTGCCTATAGGATTATTGATTATGACTCCCATGACACGAGGAACAGAAAACCTCTGCACTCTTGAGTTCATCTGCATTACCTCAACAGACCACCAACAGTTTAAGATCATATGGTTGCTTACTTCGAAGATTGCATGGCCTTCCTAAAAATCACAAGGAAGGCCTGACTTTACAGCCAACAGTAAGCAACACTAGTGCTTGTACATATGATTTTGCCAAACACATTGCTTCCTCTCTGACAAATGCTCACACCATACATGTAACTCAGTTGATTTTACCAACAGATTGGGGACTCTCCATCTAAGCAGTTTGAACTTTGACATAGTATCAGTTTTTACATAGGTCCCTCTTGTAGATTCTTTGGTACTAATTGGTAATAAGTTTCAGGAGGCCACCAGCAGTTTGTTTTAGCATGCTCTTTTCTCAATCTATTTTATGCTCAACCAAGAATATTTTCAGCTGATTGATGCAATGCTATGGGTGACCCTCTGTCTCCTCTGGTGGCCAACTTTGTTATGGGGGACTTTAAGAGCAGAGCCCTGGACTCAGTGGCCCTTAAAGCAATTTATTTTGGAGGTGTGTGGACAATGCTTTCATAATGTGGCCTCATGGAGAAGGCAGATTAATGAAGGTTTTATTTCATCACCTTAGTTCCTTTCATAAGAACATCTGGTTCACTATGGAAATAGACAAAAACAGTTTCCTGTCTTTCCTGGATGTTTTAGTTAGATGGAAGAATAATGGCTCTCTGGTGCATTCAGTTTATTATAAACCCAGTCAAAATTATTTGTACTTACAGTTGTTGTGTTGTCATCACCTGTTGCAACTTATGAGTATCCTTAAAACATTTGCACGCAGAGCTCACACAGTCCCACATCCTGATAATATGCCTCAAGAACTTGCTCACCTAAAGACAGTATTAAGGGACACAGATCTTCTGCCCGGTAGATTAAAAGGCCACTATCGGTTGAAACTAAAAACTAGAAAGTGGATAAAGAGTAGAGCATACCTGTAAAATCTCTAGTTTTTCTTCCCTTTGTTGGCAATATTTCGAATAAGATAGTAAGCGTTCTCCATAAGCTTCAGGTGAAAGAGTTTTTCTGCCTACTATCTATGATCACCTATCTTCTGGGAACAGTGAAGGACAATTTAATACAGCAGAAGGGTGGAATTTATGGGATATCTTGCCAGTGAAGCACGGTTTCTATAGGCCACACCACACACACTAAGGAAGCAAGCTGCACTGAACATCAATACCATGCTTGCATTTTACAGCCAAGCAAGCCTGCTGTTCCAGAGCATAGTATCTCCAGCAGACATTCAATAGAGTACGGTAACAGAATAATTTTGGCCACAACAACATCTTTTTGGGACTGTATTATTAAATAATCCATAGAAATCTGCATGGCAGAAAATCTGAGCTGTGATAGTGGCTACCAGTTGCATAACACATGGAACCCTATCATCTCCATGGTTTGCTCTAATTGAAGATGACATAATATGCCAATGGCAGAGCAAGCTGCAAACATGGGGCCAGCTGAGTTATGCATTTCTACAACTAAGGATGCTGCTGCCAGGTATTTTGGTCAGTCCTTCAATGCAATGTTGACACATCTGCAGAATACATGCAGCGCACTAATAAATTGTGAATGGGGGACATCTTTGTCAGTCTTTCTTGGCTCACCTGATGATGACTGGCAGGTGCCCTGTCAAAATATCATGGAGTGCATTTAACAACAGCCAGCTGCAAGCCCAAAATTTCTTTGACCATAACTTTAATATTCATTCTAAGAATATTCTGCTCTTCATAAATATATATTGTGCAAATAAAACAGAGATATAATTAGAGCAGACATCAGGCAGACAGAAATATGTGGGCAAGCATGGAGGCTGCAATTGATGCACACATGAATGGATGAGCTAAAGGATCACACAATAATAATTCTCTGTGATGAGACAAAAACATTATGACTGACTGCTTAATAACATGGAATGCAATACAATATTGATTCTGCATGGTGTGGATTCAAGTGTTTGGTAAGTATCCATAGGTATGTGGTACTAGCTGTCAATGCATAGGTTATGCAATGCATGCGAACTATGAGCTGATAGTTTGTTGTGCCCCATAAGATGTGTTTCACGTTCAAATCAGGTGAACCTGGTGGCCAAGACATCAATTTGAGTTCATTATCATGCTTCTCAAACCACTGTAGCAAGAATATGACTTTGTGATATGGACAGTTATCCTGTTGGAAGATGCCATTACTGTTGGGACAGACATCAAACATGAAGGGCTGCAGTTGGACCACAATAATGTTCATGTTGTACACAACCTTTGATTGCTATCACATGTCCCCTGGAAGACCTGGCGAATGTTCTCAGAGAATGATACTGCCACCAAGGGCCTGCATTCATGGCACAGTGGGTAATTTGAGCCGTTCACCTGGATCTTACCATATCCGGACGTGGCTATTAACCTAGTGTGACAAGAAACATGATTATTCTGACCAGGCAACGTGTTTCCATTGATCTGTGATCTAAATTCAGTGATCCAGTATCCACTGCACTCGTAAAAATTGATGACACCATTGGGTGAATGTGGTAACACCTGTGTGTCATCTGTGCACTGAATGGTCTTCTCTAAATCACTTGTTCCTTCTCCAGCATTGTACTCTGTCATCAGACCTAACACAGATTGCCACCTACTCTCCAATTCAGTACAGGCAAACCTCTGTAATGAAGAGGGTACGTTCAACACCTTGTCACCCACTCATGGCTTGAGTGTCCTTGAAATGCTTTCCATAAATGCTTACAACACTAGCACATGACAGCTGACCAGCTTCACTGTTTCTGAAATTCTCATCCCCAGATTCTGGGCCATGACAGTCTGGCCTTTGTCAAAGTCAGTTATGACAGTGGATTTCCTGAGTTGTGGCTTATGTTATTGCTAGAATGATTCTTCACTCATCTCTGCTCCACTTATATACTTTAATTGAATCAGTAGTTGGAAGAAGGGAATAAACACCAAAAATAATAAATTGAGATTTTGCTGAATTCGAGTCATGAAAGGCTACACACAACTATAAAATACAAGAAAGGAATGAAAATTAACCCATCAAGCCTTGAAAACCAGGTCTGAATATTCCGTAAGTTGGAAGAAGGAAACAAAGACTGGATTTATTTCTGTCTTCCAACTACTGCCACGTGTGGCCAAGACATGGCAGCAGGGCATGGAACAAGTTCGTTATTGCTCAATCTGCTGGATATCTTTTTAACTAGTTATTTTGCAAACAGTTGGTTAATGTGATTACATGTTCATGTAGAGCTTTTACTAATCACTAATTTCTTCGTACTACAACATACTTATATAATGCCATCGATATCGATTTCTGAGAGTCATTCTGAAGTGGCTTCACCATTCAGAAACAAGTGGAAAAATGGAGTTCGTAAATTTCACTGCTATAAACATGAAGTACAGAAGAGGCAGCATCTTCTTGGTCAACAATATGTGAGTACATCCTGCAAAATCAAACACCAACATTTGGTTTTCTTGCAAGTTGAAATGTACAGACTACTTCCATCCTGAAGAGAAGAAATATTTTCTAGATAATTTATATCACGGACAAACGAGATACATTCCTAATGGGTCTGATAATATGTCGTGATCCAAAATGCCACTGTTCGGATAACAAAAACCCTAAGAAACATTCTGGAAAATCTGCAGTTGATATGCATGATAAACATATGAACCAGGGTAATGTGTTACCTCCACAAATACTAGGTGCTATTGATGATCATGTAAATGAGTTCTCAATACACCATTCTCATTACTGCAGTAAGGAAATTAAATATCTAAGTGCTCAGCTGGACATAAAGTCTTTGCACCACCTGTTTTGTTAGAAATATCCGTATTACGCATTTAGTGTCAAATACGATTTTTATTGGAAATATTATAATGAGAACCATGGATATAGATTTTGGAGGCTCCAAATTCATGTCTGTAGCACATGTGAGGAATTGGAAATGAAGATTGAATCGCCAGTTCTCAAAGCCCCCGCAAAATGTGTCCCAGCCACTGAAAAGATGGTCCATTTACATCGAGCCAAGAAATTTTACTCCAGACAAAAAGAAGTGTTGCAACTGTGCAATGTAAAAGAAGAAGTAGGGCACCTCGTCTTTGACTACATGCAAAATCTTCCACTGCCAAAAATTTTGGTCCAAGAGACATTCTATCTAAGAAAGCTTTGGTTGTACGTTTTCTGTATCCATGATGTGAAAACAGGATGAGAAAATTTCTACGCATATCCAGAAAGTGTGGCTAAAAGAGGCCCTGATGAGGTATGTAACCTACTTCGGTTGAAGATTCAGGACATGAGTCCAACTGTTAAAGAACTTCACACTTTTAGCAATGCTTACAGTGGACAAAACTGAAATAATACTGTTATCAGGTTTCTACTTGCCTTGGTATCACTTTGTCGTTTTGCTACAATTCACCAATATTTTCCTATTTGTGGACATTTGTTCCTGCAGTGTGACAGGATCTTTGGTACTGCCAAGCATAAAATTATGAAAATGGACAGAACATACACTCTGGACGAGTACTGTGAGTTGATGCAAACAGCGAGAGAATCTGGATATTCTGTGAAAAAGGTGACTTCAGACCAAATCATGAACTGTAAGGATTGGTGGCCAAAGTTCTTTGAGAAATCAACGAAAAGTACTGACAAACACTCAAACTTTTGTATTTCTAAACATCGACACCTTCAATATTCAACTGATTCAAAGGGTTCTGTAATAGCCTCTGAATTCATTGATGGCATCGTTCAGACAAGATTTATCCTTCAAAAACCAAAGTTATTGGATGAAATAACACTTCCTACAAAGACAGCATACACAGGAAAAATGCCCATAAATGAGAAAAAAATGTAAGATGTAGAGAAGATAATTACCCACATACCTACAGAAAAGAAGGACTTCTACGAGGACTTAATGACCTGGCCTACCATCTCAGATCCAGCTGATCACGATGATGAGTGATTTTTGTGTCCGAGTTCTTTTCCATAAAACTTTCTGTGCATTCTTGGGGTCAAATAATTGATGCCCTTTTAAACTTTTCAACTATATACATTTTTTCCATAGCCTATAGTGTTATGTTTTTACAATTTTGAATAAAATTTGAAAGGCATTATTGACTTACTTCTTTACTTTTAGTCACATTTTCAATCAGTTGGAAGAAGGAAACAAATCCATCAATTTTTTTTTTTAATTTTACAAGTCAAAGTAAAACACCTGGAAATTGTCTGAACACTGCAAACGGATGGAAATGTTGTTCTGTATGTGCAATAAAAAATTATTTCTCATTCAATGAAAAATGCATAAGTTATACAGTTTTTTAAATTTCCCAACAAACAGGTTTATGGAGTTATTTCCTTCTTCCAACTGCTGAATCAATTATGACTTCATGTGCCTGAAACACCACCAGGGGCACATGAAAGGAACCTCCATGAATATTGCAATATGAGAAGAACAAGAAATGAGTAGTAGTCGGGTATACTCTGGGTAATGTAAGAAGTGCACTGACAGCAGATCCTTTCACAACTGGTCTCCATTCAAATGGACTGCATTTTGACAGGTCTTTCTCAAGACTATTTGTTTTTATTTCCATTAACATCAAGGGATTTTTCCAAGAGAAAGAAGTTTTAGTAGTAAATTTATTTCAAAAATATACGTGACATTCTGCTAGTCCTGGAAACACACAGTGGAAGTACAAAAAACTGTCCAAGAATTGCTGGTATGGAATTAATACTGGAAAGGACACATAACAAATATGACAGTGCCATCTTTACCAGACCTAAAGTGAATATCACATCAGCCTCACAGACTGAAGACAACAACATCGAGCTCCTCATAGTGTGAACCCCATTCTTCTGTGTAACATCTGTCTACAAACCACCCAATGCCAATTTTAGCATTAAAACACCAGCCAACTTCAATGATTAGGATGTGAACTTTGCCATAAGCGATTTCAATTGCAGAAGCACATCATGGGGATACCCAGATACTGACACAAATGGGACGAGTCTAGAAACATGGGCTGAGGCTCATGACCTACATCTGATCCATGAGCTGAAGCTCCCACATTCTTTTAACAGTGGCAGGTGGAAAAGAGGCTACAACCCTGACAACATCTTTGTTTCTTCAAAGGTAGCTGTATGATGTATGAAGACTGTAGGAGAGCCCATCTCCCATACCCAACACAGACCTGTCATATGCACTGTGAATCCTGTAATAGCACCTGAAGAGGTACCATTCAAGAGGAGGTTTAACTTCAAGAAAGCTGAATGGCAGAAGTTCAGCAACAAGTTTGATTCAAAAGTGATAAACATCCCACCTCAACCTGAAATGTATGAAACGTTCATCAAATGTGCCCAACAAGTTTCGAGCAAAACTATTCCGAGAGGATGCAAAAGTCAGTATGTTCCAAGCATGTCCAGTGATGACAAACTGTTGTTAGAAAGATACCAAACTCTCTATGAAGAGGATCAATCTGCAGAAGAAACTATTCAAGTTGGTGGAATATTGCTGCAACACCATTTCAGCAACTCGTAAGGCCAAGTGGAGTAACCTGGTAGAGAACCTCGACATGAAGCTGAACGGTACACAAGCCTGGAAACTGCTTAAAAACCTGAGTGTGACTCCTGATAAAGTGGCAACCCAGTACGGAATGGCAAAATAAAAGGAAAGACACCCCAGAAGCTCTCCGGTGCAACCCAGAAACAGAGCTTTATTTTCTTAGGGATCCCTTCTCCATGGCTGAACTCAAAGCTGTCATCTGCAGTCTGAAGATGCATAAGGCTGCAGGTGTCGATGACTTTAGAGTTGAACAGATAAAGAACTTTGGCTGTAAAACAATGGAGTGGCTACTAACCCTAATTAACATATGTGTCATCAGGCTACACATCCCCAGAATGTGGCACAGTCATTGCAATACTTAAACCTGGGAAGGAACCAAGTGATACAAAAAATGTTTGATTTATCCCCCTTTTATGCCACATGTTCAAGATGTTAGAACAGCTGGTACTTTACCAGGGCCACCCTTGAAGCGAAGTTTATCCCACAACAAGCAGGCTTTCGGGCTGGCAGATCATGCTGTAGCCAGATCTTGAATCTAACCCAGCACATCGAAGACAGTTTGGAGTGTGGTGAGATTACTGGAGTCACTTTTGTTGATCTAACAGCTGCATACAACACCATTAATCATAGGAAACAGTTAAAGAAAGTGTATGACATTACTAAGGGCTACCAGCTAACATCACTTATTAAGACCTTTCTTCAGAACAGAAGATTCCAAGTTTCATTACGGGGTAAGAGGAGTGGATGGTGAATGCAGAAGGATGGTCTCCCCCAAGGCAGTGTGCTTGCTCTAGCACTGTACAATGTCTACACAAATGATCAGCCAATACCAGCAAGCACTAGGCTGTGCTGATGACACAGCAGTAGCTGTTCAGGGGCCAACATTTAAAGAAGTAGAGGGAAACTGTCTCTAGCAATGGATTAACTCTCCAAGTACTATGATGCCAACCACCTGAAGCCCAATCCCAGTAAAACTCAAGTGAGTGCCTTCAACTTACGAAACAGGGAAGCACAGTAAAAGATGGACATCACATGGCAAGGAGAGCAACTGAAACATTGCCCAACACCAGTCTATCTAGGTGTCATACTGGACAGGACTCTAACATACAGGCAGCAATGTCTAAATGTGAAACAGAAAGTCACTGCTTGCAATGGAATACTTAAGAAGCTGACTGGCAGCAGCTGGGGAGCCAACCTGCACCTCTTAAGGACTTCCGCACTTGCGCTTTGTGTATCAGCTGCTGAGTATGCTGCTCCTGTGTGGAACGCTTCAGCTCATGCTAAGCAAGTTTATATTGCGGTCAACGATACTGCAAGCATCATCTCAGGATGCTTGAAGCCAACACCAGTGCAGAAATTGTATCCGATTGTTGGAATAGCCCCACCCAATATCCGGAGGGCCACTGCTGCAGACAATGAGAGAACAAAGCAGGAGAATGACTGCCGACATCCTCTGTATGGTCATCAGGCAGCAAGATCCCACCTTAAATCCTGCAACAGTTACCTTGCTAGGACTGCACCACTGGAGGGAGCACCAGAGGCAATTTGTTTTGCAACATGGAAGACGAATCACCAAAATAAGAACTAGCTCCTGGCGCAAACCTACAAATACCCTGTGTGGAGGTCCCTCAACTGTCTAAGAGTGGGCATCCCCCAATGCAAGACCAACCTGAAGAAATGGGGAATCCTTCCAGGGAGCGCAGACACCTCTTGCGACTGCAGGGCTGAAGTAGATCCAAGCCACCTACTTGTATGCCCCCTCCTGGACAACTCATGCACAATACTAGATGTTTACGAAGGAAAAGACAAATCCATCGCAGCTGCTATTTTTTGGGAATGCTGACTGGACACAGAAATGAATGACCGCCTGGTGGCATTCAGTCTCGTGATGGTGAATGGCATAGTATTTTGGCTCACCATTGTATGTATATATGTTGGGGAGGGATATACTAAACAGCACAAGAATACACTAACTGCTCAATATTGTAGCTACTGTAGTCCCTATGCACAAACAAATGAAGCACCAATTTTGTTAAAATAACTTAAACTTGAAATCATTAAAAAATGAAATAACAGTTAAAGTTAACTAGAATGCATTTAAAATTGTGTTCTAAAGAATAATGCAAGAATGAATTAATATCTAGCTTCAGTGTAAGAAACAAATCTCGCTTGGTTGCACTGAACCAGCACATAACAACAGTTTAGTTACAAAATGCAAAATGTGAAAAATTTAGGAGATATTTAATGCATCATGAAAACATGTTAGTGATCAATGACAAAACTGTTACTTTCAGAAGGATATTTCTAAATTTAATAATTGGGGAAATTTTCAGTGAAAAGAATGAGGCTAACCAGTCACCACGTATATAGTGGAGCTGTTGAGTGAACGGTATATAAGAACATAAACAAGAAATGGAACATGGCAGCTCATCTATGAACTCACATTTTTTTGAGCTCACCAAAATACACAGCTTGTTTATCCTGGTGCTACTGCTTGAGTATGAGAAATTTGCTAACTGAATAAAAAGTTTTTGAATACTTCTGACAACATTTACATTCATCCAGATTACTTCTACTATTATTTTTTACAGTATAACACTGCTTCTGGTGAGTCACACTCTCATATGTGTGAATTTCTGTAGGAGAGTGAGAATTCTTTGCATATTTTCACAGTTCTACATTTGCAGTGTATACAAACAGATGGAACAAATATTTACAAAATCATTGGACTAGATACTTGACGTTCAGCCCAAGCACAAAGAAACTAACTGGTACTGCTTTAATAGTTTAAAATAGGACCAAAAACACTTTATTAGTCTGGCTATCAATTATAACTGAATCCAAAGGCTGAGCTGTCTCAGTAGCTGCATATGAAGAGAGCTCAGTTTGCTTCCAAAGCTCTTATTGTTGCAATTTAAAGGTAAAGTTCCAATTGTAAAGACAAGGCTAGGGTTAAATTATGGGAGGAAATAGTAAGTAACGAATAGGAAAAACACCTTATTAATAAAAACTTTACACTTTTAAAGGCACATGCAGCCACATCCTTAAAAAAAATGTTTTCCACACACTATGCTGCAATAGTTCTTCATTGCCAAATATTAATATGAATAGTTGAAACTGCAGCCCAATGTCAGTATTTAAAGCTGAGGAATAAGAAAGATTTGAAATTACATAAGCTATAGTTGGAACACTTTCACTTGAAATAATACTGCTGCTTTTTGAACTTGGTCTGTCCTTTATGTGAATATTAAATTAACTCTTTAAGTATAATACATCTTTTGTGTTTTCAGTCAAGTTTCATGTTACATAATTTGCACCATTTTGAGGTATTTTTATAGTTAATTATTGATACATAGTGACGAAGTGTGTCCAAACAGGAAACATTCCTATGACCTCTGTATAAATTTGAGACAAAAAGCAAAAACACATATCACATTTGAAGAATATCCAAGGTATGTGATGCATTCATGAGTAAGAAGAGTGATTTATTGTAGTTGCAGAAGGAGATGAATGTTAGGTTTCTGACTAGGACTGTCAGTGTCTTTAAATATACTTTAAGACAAAAAATAAGATGCACCACAAAGGAATTATCCAAATGGAACAGAAATTGGTAAACTTAATGTATGTCTACATACAAAAAAATGATTACAGTTTTAAAAAATTGGATGATTTATTCAGGAGTAAGAGCTTCACTAATTGAGGAAGTCAACAACACATTGGTCCTGCTCTGGCCCTTATTCAAGCAATTATTTGGCTTGGCATTGTGTTATTGGATGTCCTCCTGGGGGATGTCAAGCCATATTCTGTACAATTGACATGGTAGATCATCAAAGTCCTGAGCTAGTTGGAAGGCCATTCCCCTAATGCTCCAAATATTCTCAATTAGGTACAGATCCAATGACCTTTCTGGCCAAGGTACAGCTTTGCAAGCATGAAGACAAACAGTGGAAATTCTCACTGTGTGAGGTTGGGCATTATCTTGCTGAAATGTAAGCCTAGGATGGCTGGACACGAAGGGCAACAAAATAGAGCATATAATATCCTCGGCATACCATTGTGGTGGAAGGATGTCATGGATGACAACGAAAGATGTACTGCTATGAAAAGAAATGGTACCCCAAACTACCACTCCTGGTTGTTAGGCTGTATAGTGGGCAATAATCAGGTTGGTATCCCACCACTGTCTGGGGCATCTCCAGACATGTCTTCAGCCTGGAATCTCATTGATTAGAGTAGAACTGTCTTCAGTGCCGAGTTCCATTTTGAACTGAAACCCGATGACAAGCAAAGATATGTCTGGTGATGTCCCAGACTGTGGTGGGAAACCAACTTGATTGTCACCTGCCATACGGCCCGACAACCAGACGTGATGGTCTGGGGTGCCATTTCTTTTCATAGCAGGACCCCTTTGGTTTTAATCCACAGCACACGTACACAGTGTACATCACCAATATTCTATACCCTGTTCTGTTGCCTGTTCATGCATGGCAAGAGTTTCTATTGCTTGCCTTCATGCTTGTCAAACCCTACCTTGGTCAGTAAGGTTGCCAGATCTCTCCCCAACTGCTACCATTTGGAGCATTATGGGCAGGGCCCTCCAACCAGCTCAGGATTTGGACAATCTAATGCACCAACTGGACAGTATTTAGCAGGACATCCAACAATTCCATCCATCAGTGCCAAGCTGAATAACTGCTTACATAAAGACCACAGGAGGACCAACACATTATTGACTTGCTCAGTTTGTGAAGCTCTTTCTCTTGAATAAATCATAAATTTTTTCTGAAATTGTAATTATTTATTTGTCTGCATATGTACACCAGCTTTTGCTGTGATAAAAGTGGCTCACAGATTAAGAAAGGATTCCACTCCAAATAATTAATTAGTAATCTTTCATTCATTTGAATTTTGAGTTTCTTGTATTCTTTGAGGAGAAAAAAATTGGATTTGTATCAATATACACTCCTGGAAATGGAAAAAAGAACACATTGACACCGGTGTGTCAGACCCACCATACTTGCTCCGGACACTGTGACAGGGCTGTACAAGCAATGATCACACGCACGGCACAGCGGACACACCAGGAACTGCGGTGTTGGCCGTCAAATGGCGCTAGCTGCGCAGCATTTGTGCACCGCCGCCGTCAGTGTCAGCCAGTTTGCCGTGGCATACGGAGCTCCATCACAGTCTTTAACACTGGTAGCATGCCGCGACAGCGTGGACGTGAACCGTATGTGCAGTTGACGGACTTTGAGCGAGGGCGTATAGTGGGCATGCGGGAGGCCGGGTGGACGTACCGCCGAATTGCTCAACACGTGGGGCGTGAGGTCTCCACAGTACATCGATGTTGTCGCCAGTGGTCGGCGGAAGGTGCAGGTGCCCGCCGACCTGGGACCGGACCGCAGCGACGCACGGATGCACGCCAAGACCGTAGGATCCTACGCAGTGCCGTAGGGGACCGCACAGCCACTTCCCAGCAAATTAGGGACACTGTTGCTCCTGGGGTATCGGCGAGGACCATTCGCAACCGTCTCCATGAAGCTGGGCTACGGTCCCGCACACCATTAGGCCGTCTTCCGCTCACGCCCCAACATCGTGCAGCCCGCCTCCAGTGGTGTCGCGACAGGCGTGAATGGAGGGACGAATGGAGACGTGTCGTCTTCAGCGATGAGAGTCGCTTCTGCCTTGGTGCCAATGATGGTCATATGCGTGTTTGGCGCCGTGCAGGTGAGCGCCACAATCAGGACTGCATACGACCGAGGCACACAGGGCCAACACCCGGCATCATGGTGTGGGGAGCGATCTCCTACACTGGCCGTACACCACTGGTGATCGTCGAGCGGACACTGAATAGTGCACGGTACATCCAAACCGTCATCGAACCCATCGTTCTACCATTCCTAGACCGGCAAGGGAACTTGCTGTTCCAACAGGACAATGCACGTCCGCATGTATCCCGTGCCACCCAACGTGCTCTAGAAGGTGTAAGTCAACTACCCTGGCCAGCAAGATCTCCGGATCTGTCCCCCATTGAGCATGTTTGGGACTGGATGAAGCGTCGTCTCACGCGGTCTGCACGTCCAGCACGAACACTGGTCCAATTGAGGCGCCAGGTGGAAATGGCATGGCAAGCCGTTCCACAGGACTACATCCAGCATCTCTATGATCGTCTCCATGGGAGAATAGCAGCCTGCATTGCTGCGAAAGGTGGATATACACTGTACTAGTGCCGACATTGTGCATGTTCTGTTGCCTGTGTCTATGTGCCTGTGGTTCTGTCAGTGTGATCATGTGATGTATCTGACCCCAGGAATGTGTCAATAAAGTTTCCCCTTCCTGGGACAATGAATTCACGGTGTTCTTATTTCAATTTCCAGGAGTGTAACATCACTGTGAACTACAATGTGCATAATTGCAACAAATTCCACAAAAACTGTTGCCTTGCAGACGTAGTCTCCTTGTCCAGTGATGGTCATGAGGTACTGCGTACAAAGATGTTTGCAAACAGCTTGCAGAAAAAGTACAAGAAATTGCTAATGCATATAATAATGAAAAATGTGTCTTGTCACCTACTCTTTCCATAAATTACGATATTATCTAGATTTAAGAACTGGAAACACATATTGATGTTCATTGTAAATTGGCCTCAATAAGCTTGTGTATATGTACCATAATTCGTTGTTCATTGTCAGTGTGTCCACATAAATATCACTCAAGCTTTAGCATATAATCAGCAGCTGCTTAGTATGACCAAAAGGCAGCAGGCTTTTCAGAATAGTAGCTATTCTGCTAATTTCATACTGTTCATTTATAGCTTGCTTAACCAAGAGACAGTACACAGATTTTTCCAAGAGGAAGCAAGATACCAAAGTTGCAATTTTTCACATAATTGATTCAGTAAGACAGACAATGTGTAACACCCCAAGAACTAAATTCGATAAGAAGAACACAAAACTTATTTAAAGTTAAACAAGTGATAGTTATCCACTTAGCACTTTTAAGGTCGGCTGATGCCTATATGGTAAACAAATTTGTATAGTATGTCCAAAGCACCTCGTATATTATTAAGGTGGATGTGAATGTCACAATTTTTTATTCAACAGTTTAAAATTATGTATTCATATGATTAAATCCAAGACTTCTAAGAATCTGTGGAACATAAAGCTTGAAAGCATTCACGAAAAGTAATTCACATTCCAATAATATTAATACTTTTGCTGTGCATATACACGCCTCTGCCCCTAATGGTGCTGGCTGGACTAACAATGCCAATGCTTTGTTTCTCGGCAGGTGGACTGGTTGTGGTGGGTAGTGTAAGGTAGGTGTGGGGTGGGTAGAGGGAGGTGGGAGGCCAGGAGAGAGATTAGAGGTGACTGGCTAGTGCCTTGGAGGGGGCTGGTCAGTTTGCTGGCTAGGAATGCGAGAGGGAGGGGTGACAGATATATGGGCTGGGCAAGTAATGCACGATTGTGGGTGCCAGTGGAGAGTGACACACATTGGGGACATGAATTGGGAGAGGGTAACAGAATGGATGAATGGGACACTGTTGGATGGAGGGAGCAGGGACAGTGGGTTACCTGAGATTGAGGCCAGGACAATTACTGTAGTGGAGGATATGTTCTAAGGATAACTCCCATCTGCATATTTCAGAGAAACTAGTGGTGGAGGGAAGGACCCAGATGACCTGGTTTGTGGAACAGCCATTGAAACTAGGCATTTTGTGGTCACCTGCATGTCGTGCCACCAGGTGACCAACTTTGTTCTTGACAACAGTTCTTTCCTGCAATATCCAATAACATTAGGATACAGAAAAGAGAAATCAGAACTTTGGAGAAAATCTAGCTGAATACCAACAAAAATAACTGACATAGCCCTGCAAATACTCTTTGCAGTGGCAAAACAGGAAATAAACTTTGGAATGTCTTATTCTACCTTAATTCCAATTACAACACTTTTTTTGCTTAGAGTACTTCATGTCTTAATGGACTTACTGCATACTTATGAGTTTTTATTTTTTTAAGGTTTAGTCTTTGGGGCTGGTTAAGTAAAGGGTACCTGAGGCCAGTATAGGATTAGGACTACTGAGCTGAAAATGTCCAAATTCCTGGGGAAGATGTCTTTTTGACCTTGAAATTTGACAATTTTTCCCCTTCTTTTATTGCAGAAAACTGTGTTTCTGCATCGAATGTATTTGGCCCCATAGATTAAGTAAAGATGTACATATGAATTCTTCAAAGTCTATTAAAATAGTTTTACTGTGTAAAATTGAATGTAGAACCACCAAATCAGTATGGATCCTTTTTGTCTGTAGTAAAATAGTAAACTACTGTTGTGCCTACTGGGCAGCAAGAAGAGAAGAGGACATTCTTGTGAGAAATGGGGACAAATGATAGGCACATATATACTGCTGCCATGTTTCTGTTGTGTTAGGAATATGTGCATCAAGATACTGGATCAGTCCCCTCCTTCAGGACAGTAAGGGCTGTGGTAGTGAGAGACAGAGAAAAGATTGAGGACACTATTTTGGCACTCTTCCATTGGGGTTCACATCCATCTTGACTGCTGAATAGGATCAAAACTGCTGCTGCACCAACAAATTGGCATAATTTCTTGTGAACAGGGTGACAAACGAAAAACTACAAGATATGTAGTGATTGCTAAAGTCACATTGTTTGACATCACACTTGGCATTGTTAAATCTGCAGTTTAATAGAGTCATAGACAATCACCACTAAAAATTAATGAGATTTCTGCAATCAATAAAAATGTCTATCCTACCCTCCCTTCCCCCCCCCCCCCCCCCTCCTCACCCCTTCACCCAGATTCCGGGAAGGATGCAGTGTTTTGATTAAACACAGTTAATATTTACATTGAGCACTGTAGTTATTAGCAGAGACAGTAAAGACTTACAGAGAAACACTATGATTAAATTTCATCCATCTGTACTTCTTCTCTGATCAGCCATTGAGCAAGCTGGATGCAATTAAACACCATTGCTTGACTAGTTTACTCAGTACTGTAGTATTGGTGAATATACTAATATATAGATCACAACAAATGGCACACTGTAGACTGTTATTTTGAAGATAAATAACAACATTGAGGTAAGGAAGTCATTCTCCACTTCAGCATACTCATTTCCTAGTAGTAGAAACCATGAACATTATTTAAGCACTCACTCGTTTGCTATTCTTGTGTAATGTTCTTTAGAGTATGTTATGTAGCACAGTTTACACATTCTAAGGTGGAGCACAATATCCGTTTTGAAAGCATGCCACTCAGCAAAGGCATTCGTATTTAGCCAGTGTTCAAGAGGACTTGCAGTTAGTTTTCACCTGAAATCATTTAAAAGGATCACAAATTGAAAAATTACTATTTAAGCTGAGATATTTAATTCATAATTTTTCATATAGTTATATTTTTTGTCTTTGTACAATGTATACTACAGGGGGCAAGTGTCCCCTTGTGGACACTTATGTGTGTAACAAGAATTAAAATATAGTGTTAGTAATAATTTGTTTCAAATAAAGTATGTAGTGTTTGTCTCTGACAGATAATTCTGTATTAATGTATACACAATCCTGAACGTTCTTCAGTGTAATATCTCTATGAAAAATGATGAATGAGTGAAAGCTTCTGCAGTGCACATACATATCAGAGCACTTGAGGCACTATGATCCAATTCTTCCAAACCACATTAGCTTGGTCAGAGATCAACAAGGAGGTGGAAAGCATTTGCAGGTGCACTGTCTGTCAAGTGATACTCAAAATGAATTTATATAATGGAAGGAAACATTCCACGTGGGAAAAATTATATATAAAAAACAAAGATGAGGTGACTTACCGAACAAAAGCACTGGCAGGTCGATAGACACACAAACAAACACAAACATACACACAAAATTCAAGCTTTCACAACAAACTGTTGCCTCATCAGGAAAGAGGGAAGGAGAGGGGAAGACGAAAGGAAGTGGGTTTTAAGGGAGAGGGTAAGGAGTCATTCCAATCCCGGGAGCGGAAAGACTTACCTTAGGGGGAAAAAAGCTTGTGTCTGTATGTGTGGATGGATATGTGCGTGTGTGCGAGTGTATACCTGTCCTTTTTTCCCCCTAAGGTAAGTCTTTCCGCTCCCGGGATTGGAATGACTCCTTACCCTCTCCCTTAAAACCCACTTCCTTTCGTCTTCCCCTCTCCTTCCCTCTTTCCTGATGAGGCAACAGTTTGTTGCGAAAGCTTGAATTTTGTGTGTATGTTTGTGTTTGTTTGCGTGTCTATCGACCTGCCAGCGCTTTTGTTCGGTAAGTCACCTCATCTTTGTTTTTTATATAAAAATGAATTTATTTATAGTTGTGCCCATCATGAAAGGGAATGATAGAAAATGAGATTATTGAATTATTGTTGATGCAACTCCTAATTCAAATCATATTGAACAAACAACATTCATCCTGCATTATACTTACGTCAAGAGTGAAATTGATACATATGACATAAACAAATGGCTTTTGTAATCCGTAGATTGTTGTCAGAAAAAGTAAGTTGCTGTTGCACATTTAATTTCATCAGCACTTGTGAAATGCTCAGAACCTACCAGTGAATGCCTCAGACAAGGTGGTGATAACGGAGGTAATATTAGATGATCTTATAAAGGAGCCCTGACACATTTTCTCAGTGAAACCCTTTTGCAATATTTTTTTTTTTGTGCTTGACATAATCTTACATGGAGTACATGCAGCTGAGAGTTGTCATGAAGCAGATACTTTTTTCACCTTTTCAGTCTCAGTCCACAGTGATGGGAAATTCTGAAACAATGTGTTGGAATTCCTTGTTATTCCATGTCTGATAACCATTGGAGTGCTCTGTCTGGCGCTGCAACACCAATTGCAGCTACTTGGATAAGATCCATAGAATAGCAAACTTCCATGGGCACTCCCATGTTGTGTGTGTGTGTGTGTGTGTGTGTGTGTGTGTGTGTGTGTGTGTGTGTATGTGTTGCTGTTGAAACTCTTATTAAGTTAAATTTTTTAGCTGAAGCATGTTCTGTGTTACAGGGTATTTTGGATTGTGTGACATCATTCAAGTGTTTATTACCCATTTCATAATGATTGACCCCTGACATTGAGCTCATATTCTGGTTATATCACAAGACGAACATCAATGTGTTACGTCTTGACAGAATTGTGGAAATGTCTACTTTTAGCTGATATATGAAGATTACATTTCAGCTGAAAAAGTGGTCATACCTGTGGTAATATTTTAAGAGAGCGTGCTTTCTCCAGCATTTTTTGGCGGGTGTCAACTTTTAGGAGTCATAGAAACCAGACAATAATTATGAGAAAAATTTCCTTTGCACAGTTAGAAAATACAACGGTTTTGTATTTGCAGGCGGATTTTTGTTATTTCCTGAGTAGTCATTTCATCGTTATAATGTCACAATCGATGTGAAATTTAGACAACGATCCTAGCAAGAGCACATCACACAGGTGTGCTATTAACTCTCTTCTTTCTATGAAATTATTATTGTTACAACCCCCTGGTTGTGCCAGAACACCCCAGAGGTATGGTTTGGGAGAGAGAGGTGAATCACGTCGAAGCGTGCAGAGAAACACAGGCAAGTGTGTCATTGACTTTATTACATCAAAGATACACAGCCAGCCTCATGCTGTACTCGGCGATGGTGCTGTGCAGCGTGCATGGGTCAGCCAGAATCTGCAGCGTCGGCTTTCGGTTGCCCAGCCTTGCAGACATTGCAAACCTACTCGCGCCCGGCTAAGTTGCCACCGCATGTATTAATGCCATTATTACACTATCATATTTCTTTGACAAAGACATATGATCAAATATTCATCAAATTTCTTTGACAAAGACTCTTTGACGTGGTGCTAGATAGTGGTGTTACACTGTCATCGTATTTTTCATCAAAGTTCAAGATGGCAGACAACAATAACTTGTTACTATGCACTGCAGTATCACAATTGCATTGTGTGTGCATTTGGAAGAGAAGCAGAGGAAACAAAAGGAAACATACTTGTGTGAAGCTGTGAGTTTTATGTCAAGATAATAAAAACATTCAGCAAATTTTTTTACGAGAGTGGCAAGTGGAGGACGTCCAGTCTTATATAAATTACTTACGACTGGATGAGAGTGCATTTCAGTATTTGCTCAGTGAAGTGGCTCCTTGTATTACAAACCAGAATACTCAGTTGTCCACAAGACAGGCTCACCATAACACTACGATTTCTTGCTACAGAAGAGAGCTGTTGTAGCTTACAATACAGCACTCCAATATGACAGAGCACATTAACCTCAATAATTCAAGAAACGTGTGAAGCGATTTATAAAGCAATGAAGGTAAATAAATCTCTAGTGCACACAATATGGTCAATAAGAACTATTTTTATTTTTGAATAATTTAATTAATAGGATTAGTGTTCCAGCAATCTCAAACTTAATAAAGAGTACAAAGCAGCACTTTTTAACTTGTTGCATCCAAATTTCAAAAATAGGCAAAGTAGAATAGAGAGCTAAGATTTTTTTAAATTTTATTTTAGAGTGTTTGCTTCTCCTCTACTCTGGCTAGTTGAAAAGCTGCCTGGATGTTTCCAGATGTAGAGCTAAATGGCTGTAGCTGTGATTGTGGATTTGGAGTCACCTACAGCATATCCACTTGCACATCAGCACACGATTAATAGCGTGTGTTGCTCCCCAAGTTCACCTCCCTACCTGTGGCAAAGCAGTCTTATTAAAAATAGTCAAAGGAACACACAAAATAAACTTTGCAGTCATGTTTACCAACACACTACAGACATAAAATAGCTGTAGCAATACCAGTGCTCCAAGTGGTTACATTTCACATTGCACTGAACAGAAGACGAAAAACTTTTAAGATCAAATCTACAGTGAGGCCCTAGATTTGATCATATTTCTTTGATGAAAGGCGAGATTTGACAAAATTTCCTATTACGCCATCAAATTTCTTTGACAAAAATATTTCATACATTAATTTTGACAAAGAAATATGACAGTGTAATACCGGCCTAACTGTGCCCGTGGCCCGGAACAGGGCTGACTGCTCCCTCAAGAGAGACTCGAGGACGCGATGTAGACCACCGAAGGGAAGCAGCTGCCATTGTGGTGAGCCTTAGCAGCCCTGGCCGTCCGCCTAGGGCAGCTTGTTTAGTGCCCGCAGACAGCTCTGCATTTGGGAGGCTGCGAGTGCGCGCCCCTACCCACCCCTGCAGATGGCAGCTTGCAGTCTGCTGGACTGTGCCACCCAGAGAACGGAGGTTAGCAGCTGTCTCACTCTTCATGCCAGTGTGGCTCCAAGGTGTGAAGCATTCCATCACAGCAATGACGCTTCCATGGAGTGGAGATTGGCCTCCATAATCAATCACCAAAAGGTCATCGTGGTCACCCTGTAACCGGTCGTCATTCGCTCCGGTTCTAGACATGGCGACACGACTGCCTGCCTTGAGCCTCTGGGCTCACTTATTTATACATCTTTTCCCTATGCCTCTGATGTAGTTCCTCTGGAAGGGACAAGTGGAGTGCTCTTTAATAATGACAACGTTCAGATTCAGCCCACTTCGGCCCTACACACAGTTATCTAGGGGCTTATGTAACTGCAATGTATGGGTTCTTCACAACAAGTTGGTGCCCTGTGCTTCCCTGATTATTTAACATTTGGATACAGTGCCCACCATGGTGTGCCTTCTAACCTGTGAGTGGTGTCGTAAACCAGCCTCGCAGAATCGTTTGCAAAATGTCAAAATTGCCCATGCCTGCAATCTGATGTACCAATCGGTGCCTTCCAGCCATATCTGAGCGAAATTCACAAGCATTTCCCAAATCCATGCCTGTACTTATTCGTGGCGCACATACCTCCTCCTTTCCGAGAAGATTCATCCCAAATCTTTAATATATTGTTCTCCCAATCAACTATCTTAACTCTGATAATTTACACACTGAAGACAATCTCCTGAATTCATCACACAGGACTTCCGCTTACATTTTACTACTGCCATTTATCCCTTATCATGCCCTTACACATTAATTAAGACCTTGAAACTAATTGCTTCCCCAACCAATGCCGGTCATCCATTCTACTGATAATTGGTATGTTGGCATGTCAGTAGCCTGTGCCCTTGGGCTTCTCACCCAGAAATACAGTACGCAAAACCCTGCTAGAAACACGCCAGAACTGGTGGCCGATACGCTCACCACTAATACTTTGTGCTTCTGTTCTTCCTGGAAATGGTGTACATGCTGCCACATTTGCTCCATCGAAATTCCCCCTTGCTGGGACTCTTTTAATCTGTCCAAGGACTCCAGAAGTTCTGGATTGAGTGTTTCATTTAAATACATTAAATTTTGAATGTATAATGCCCTCAGAGATCCTTCTGGCCAATACAATGTGTTCTGCAACAATGTCGTAACAGTTGAGCCTGTGAACGTAGACAGAAGATGAAAATCCGCCCTGATCACCTCACAAGTCGTGTCATTAATTATCATTCCGCTTTCCCCAGGCTTAAGTTTTTTCCACCCTACTGGTCTACCTCCTTCGTAGCATTTCAGCCATTCATTTTCCGATGTCAATACACAGTATAACCAACGAGTATCCCTCTCTGGAAGCATATTTGGGCTAGCAGAAGCTCCTTACCACAACTCTTTAATTTACTTTGCCCAGGAACAAATTTGCTTCACACGTCCGTGTATCAATCCATACTTGGTCACCAACACAAATTACTCTAACGCCCCCTCCCTTTTTCCTAAAACACACAAGCCACAAAAAAACAATATCACTAATCATGACATGAAAAACTAATGACCCTGAAAAAAAAAACAGAAACAAGAAATACCCCAATGGCAATAAAAATACATGCTCCCTAATATACTAAACAAAAAAAAAAAAAAAAGAAAATACCCAAACAAATTACAATCATACATACTTACGAGAGCTTAGCCTATATGGCACATAATGCACCTTCATTCCTCACCAATTTCCTTCTTTTTACCCTTTGTAGCTTTCAACTCCTAATTGGCAGCCAATAACAGCGATAGTCCAACTACCATTCCTTTAAACGGTTTTATGTGACTGACATGAATAACACACATTTTAGTGGAGAACTGGGTCTTCGCGTTGAATGGTGAGAGTATTGAGGCAAGAGTGATTCCACGCCAAAGTACCGTTATCCAATATGGCAACGATTACATCATCCAAGATGGCGGCGATTACGTCATCCAAGATGGCAGCCACGACGTCATCCAAGATGGCGGCTTTTGGCGGGAAGATAGGTCAATTGGGCTACCTCCACTATGCCAACCCCCCTCCCCACCCCTCCTCCAGAAAAATGGCGGGAAGTTCAAATTCCAACAGGATAATGCATCACACCATGGTTATCTCTACTAACCGAAGAAAATTGTGGGAAGATAGGTCACTTGAGCTACCTCCGCTAACCTAAGTCATCCAACCACCACCTCTTCGTAGGAACTGGCGCCAAGATTAAATTTTGCCGGTAAAGAAATGTCACTTGGGGTTTCTCTACCAACCTAAGAAAATCGCGGGAAGATAGGTCACTCCACTAATCTAAGTCACCCAACCACCACCTCTTCCTAGGGATTGGTGGGAAAAGGACTCAGCCTACAGAGGAAGAGTGTGCCTTATTTAATTTGCAACACTTTATTTAGGGATGGAGTATGTCTATCGCAGTGATACAGAACACATGCTCTGACATGCCACACAACATACCGACCTGTGAACTACTCCTAAATTATTCATGTATATGAACTCTTATGACTTGACATACTCTTCCCATGCTATCACGGTACTCTATGTCAAATCCATACCTTCCTTATGACTGGACATAGTCATTTCCTTTGCACAAACACACTTTATCAGCCTGATGCTCAACGAGAACCTATCACACACACCCTACTCCTAAGTATAACACTTCGTCAATAACTGATCGCTGGCAATACGAAATAATACCGATAGAAAAATCAACCATGGGTAGACATGTCTCACAAGTTTTTCTTGCGAGTGCCATCACTGTGTCCTAGAAAGAGAGACATAGTCGTCCAGATGTTAAGAAAACTCGATCCCAACAACTACTGTATGTTACTGTCACAAGCAGTCATGGTTCCACATGTGCACACAAGTATCCATGTTAAAAGCTATACTGGCTTTATAAATTGAGGTACAACATTACCTCTGAATGAGGTGGTTTTTCTATCTGGACAAATACCAAGACAGTGATCACTGGAGTGTATATTATCAGACCAGCAGCACACTTACACATAGCCCACAATGCAACCTCGTGATAAAATCGCTGAATTTTGAAAGTTATTCAACTAAGGAACATGGTATGAAACACGTATTTGTGACGTCCTCACACCGCTAGATATTTATCCAGTATGGGTAACGCATTCTGTCTTGATGAGTTGTAGGTGATGACTGAGAAGGATCACAAACAGTACTAAATCGTATGCCTATTGAGGTCGTAAGAAATGTACACTAGCTTTTCAGATCTCTAGTGTTACGCTATCCGCTAGAAATGCTGTTTGCAATTTGGAATCAAGTCCTCCCATTCAACTACGTACCTGCACTGGATCACAGCCCCAAGTGAATCATATTTCTGGCACTCTCATATCTTGCAATGAGTCACCTTCCTTGAACCTGCCTGCTACAGTAAAATTACAACCTGGTTTTAGTCAGACCCTACGCATCTTGCAACTGCTCCCATTTCTATAGCTTTGCGCATGTGGTCGTTCCATATTAAGTCAGAACTGAGCAGAAGTTGGAGAAAACCAAATCCACAACCTTCTGCAACCTGTGTAGAAACAGTTAGTGAGTTAGAGCAACAGGAGCATGTTTTGACCATTTGGTGGAAATGCACATATTGTTGTGCATCCCCAAACTACAGATCTGTGTCCATTCAAATCTATCAGCCCAACATGCTATCATCGTTAATCTCTACCCCCAAACAGAGAAAAATTAAGAACGATAGAAGCTCCACTAATTTCATCCAATATAGAACTCATCTATGCACCATTGCTCACACGATGACGAAAAGCTGCGGTGGAGCTCCAGTGCAGAGAGGGAGATTTCGCAATGTTTTCCAGAATAGCGCAGCGTGCATCCCTCGAAGCATTCCTAACGGTATACCGCAGCTTTGTGTCATTGCGTGAGCAATGGTGCATAGGTGTGTTCTATATCGGATGAAGTTAGTGGAGCTTCTATAGCTTCTAGGTAGTAAGTGGTTTACATCTGGCCCGGGTCGGTAGAGAAATAATTTACAGTCTGTATCTTGGGAATTATGTTGCGTTAGGGATCAGTAGGATCCTGTCTAGTACTTGATATCGAATATATCAAAGAGTCTTTCCGTATTTGACGATATGTATGGTAGTTTGTAAGATTTAATTGCCAGTGCAATAAGGTGACATGTATAAAATAACCGCTGAAAGTGCTTCAATACTTGTGGCATCAGTAATTAAGTGGGTAAATACGATAAGAGCCAATCATAATGCTCGAATCATTCATATCCTTTTGTGCTGGAGCCTCTACACAGTGGGGGGAACGATTGTGTGTGTTGAAAGCAGCAAGGGTAACACGTGATGAATGGAGTAGCATGTTAGGTCCACAAGAAAGTCTGCATTCGACGTTATTCTGAGCTAATTTCGTAAACAGGATCTGTTAGGGTAAGAATTTCCATGCATACTTGCTGAGACATCAAGAAAGCGAGCTTTAACTATTTTCAGGACACTATACAATTTCCATCAGGTCGACTCGGTTCTTATTTTTACGTAGTCATGTGACATCAATATAGAATTGAGAACGTTGCTAAATGTTACATGCAGCATTGTGTCACTCACACTGGAAAGTTAAGTATGGTTAGAGGCATCTCTCATGTTGTGCTAAGAACAATGCGCCCTGTGTTACTCTGTCATCAATGGTAAATACACGTGCTGCCCGGTGGCATCTTGCATATGGGAGGTGCGTCACCGTGCCTTGGAGTTTTGTGATGTCAGTATAACACTGACTGTATACCCGAAAATGGAGGCAACTTTCACCTGCATCCGGTGGTGGCCCACGGCTGCATTGGCGCTTGTGCCCCTGGAGAGTCTGCAGTCCTGTCCGGTCGCATTAGCAACAGTGTCGATAGGTGAACACATATTTTAAGAGGAATTTCTGAGGTGTCAAGTATGAAAGGGATGTCTCCACCTCAGGCATGAGGGCATCTGTGCGTGGTTTGACAGCTGATGGCTGCGTCACTTCACGGGGCCTATCACTGACCTCCTGTGCGGTCTAGTGGACAGAGGGTGGTGGATGGTGCTTGTGCGCGTTGAGTGCATGTCTGCTGCAATATTTTGCGAGTGGGCATGTAGGCTGTTCTATGCACTCTTTGGACAGTTTACGAGTTGATTTCGTGTCTGCACATCTGTGAACTGCATTATTTAGGAGCAGTTTGCATGTCTGTACTGAAATTATTTTGGTAACTTAGGAGGAGTTTGCATATCTGCAGTGCATTACTTAGGAGTAGATTACAGGTCTGTGGGCTGTGTGGCTGACCCCAAGCATGTGTGTTTTGTGTCAGTGTGATAAATATACTCCATTCCTAAATAAATTGTTCCAAAATAAATAAAGTACACTCTTCCTCTCTCCACTAGCCCAGTGCAGGCTGAGTTCTTTTCCTACCAATCCCTAAGAAGAGGTGGCTGTCGGGTGACTTAGATTAGTGGAGGTAGCCTTCCCATGATTTTCTTAGGTTGGTAGAGAAACCCCAAGTGACCTTTCTTTACTGCCAAAATTCAAACGTGGCGCCAGTTCCTAGGAAGAGGTGGCAGTTGGGTGACTTATGTTAGTGGAGATAGCCCAAGTGACCTATCTTCCCGCAATTTTCTTAGGTTAGTAGAGATCACCATGGTGTGATGCAATATCCTGTTGGAATTTGAACTTCCCGCCATTTTTCTGTAGGAGGGGAGGGGAGTGGGGTTGGGTTAGTGGAGGTAGCCCAATTGACCTATCTTCCCACCAAAATTAAAACTTCCCGCCAAAAGCCGCCATCTTGGATGACGTAATCGCCGCCATCTTGGATAACGGTACTTTGGAGTAGAGTCACCCTTACCCCAATACTGGTGAAGTCATTTTGTTAAAAATTTCTTCTTTTTCTCCTTTGACATACAGTGGCCAGTGACTTTTACCAATTGCCCCACACGGTATTGCGGCAATTTGCCCATGCGTATGTTTGGTTGTTCCTGGCGTTCTAGAGCCTTCGCGTTTGCCTTTCGAAATTCCTCCAAACTTCCCCAATTCTTCTGGCAAACTTCCTCACAGATTGACCATCCAGTCCTAATTTAGGAATAAAAACATCAAAGACAAGTGGCATTTTCCTGCCATACAACCCTCAAATGGCAACAAGCCCACTGCAGTATGAACCTTCGAAGTATAAGAGCACTTTACTTGCAATTGTCTTGTGCACACATTCCGTTCTCCCATTGGTTTGCGGATGAAACGGACTCATCCATAACTTCCTTGTACGCAACATGTGCCATAGCTGCTTCATTAAATACGAGACAAAATTCGTACCTTGGTCTGTAATTATGGTCTGCTTAACATTGCTTCCAAGTGGCTTCACAAATCTGCATTTGCGTGTGATCTCCCAGGTTTATGGATTATCTCGTACTAGAATTCGCTAAGCTTAAGTGCGCATCGAGTTAATGTACTATATGGAGCTTTCAAACAAGCAACCATTTCAACGAGGCATGATCTGTCACGACCTTTAACTTTTTACCATACAGATAACACAGAAAATCTGTAATACCACATAAGACCGCCAACATCTCTTTCTCCGTTGTTAAGTAGTTGTGTTGAAGTGTAGGCTATCGGATGTTCCTGACCATCAACCATCTGTCCCAAAACACAACCGATTGCCTCATTTGAAACATCACACTAAAGGATAAAGTCTTTCTCGAAATCCGAAAAAAAACAATAATGGATCTGAAACTAATATTTCTTTCAATTTGATAAATAGTTCTTGACATTCCTGCGACCAATGGTATTTCGACCCCTGCTTCAGTAACTTATTCAAAGCTCCGACTATTTTCGCAAAGTTATTCACGAACCGTCTTAATAATTACAGAGGCCAACAAACGACTCTACCTACTAAGTTTTCCGTGGTATCGGATAATTCTGAACTGTGCCTGTAAGAAGAGAATAGGTCTGTAGGCCACACATGTAATAGCGTGCTCCAGATATTTTACTTGAGTTAAATACAATAAAAATTGCAAATAGATTTATAAACATTATTTAAATTTTTAGCTACCAGAATCTGCTCTGGTTCTGATTGAAAATGTGTGTGGAAATCGTAAATGTGAATGCAGAAAACGTGTTCGAAGAAATTACTTACTGGAGGTAACAAATTTTACTTTCGGTGTTAGTTCTGTAATTATGAAGCCTGTCTTTTCCACTCTCGTAGAAAAACAATGTTACATATTTTAGTACCTGAAACTAAGTGAGTAAATTTCATAGGAGACATTCTATGATCAATAGTAACAAACTAACTTCAGTAGCTCATCCTTTTTGTGATAATAACAGCAGTTGAAGCTGGGCTTTTGTACAGAAAATGAAGCATTTGCAGACAATGTATTATTATAAGTAATGTTTACATTTTTGCTCTTTATGACTACGGAAATTAGGAGCAGTTCCTGTGATACAACTTTACATAAACTTACTGCTCTGTGCCGGAATACTTCACGCTTTTTCTTCTAGGGCACCACCTTTCTAAATAAAGTGCAACTATATGTCACAGTCTGTACAATTTGCTCGGATGTTCACATGATCTGTAACACGGAATAGCACTGTATCTAACATGCAACCGAAGTTAGTACTGTTACTCGTGGCTCGATGATACGCGTATGTATACTACTGCAAGCTCTGTGGCACCATGAACAATTCCACCGGCAATATGTCATGGAACGTATAGTACTGTAGTATAAAGCAACGGAAAAATGCCCCTATCGGAGCACAAAAAGACAAACATGTACGTTTTGAAAAGACTCTGAAAGGAAAGTGGGGAACCAGCTGCATCACTCCTCATTTCGCTTCCTCACCAAAAATTTCGGCATGCGAACATACTCGCGCTCTTTTATCACAGAACGTTCTAAATCCTTCGACACTTAGCATTTCCTTCACCGCCACTATGTGTCTCCTCCACAGTCTCACTTTTCTACCGTAGATTTGTAGCTGTAGATGTAGGGAACATGCAACAGTCCGCAGCAGTTAGGAGGCCTAGATCAGTTGCAAAGTCTAACAGAAAGAAGAAGGTTCTGCTGGTAGGTAGTTCGCACGGTAGAGGTGTGGGCCAGCAGTTGCAGGAAGTGTTGGGTAGTGAGTACCAGGTCACCAGCATTGTGAAGCCTAGTGCAGGGTTGCCTCAGGTGACTGACAGCGTAGGAGAATTATCTAAGAATTTTACGAAGGAGGATCAGGTGGTGATAGTGGGTGGAGCAGGGAACAGTCTTGATAGGGACAGGGAATATGGTGTGGGTGCTGACCTGGTAAAGATAGGTACTCAAATGGGTGGCACTAATGTGCATTTCGTCCAACTATTTCAGCGTCGTGATCGACCTCATCTTAATCAGGCTGTTAGGCACGTTAACATATGGCTGGAGAGAGCGGTGATGTCAGAGGGCATTGGTCACATTTCAGTGGTGCCAGTTGGGTCTATCAATAGATCGGGTTTCACTAGGCATGGCCTGCATCTCAATAGGTATGGGAAGGGGAGGCTGGCAAAGCTTATAGCTGACAGTGTAGTGGGCGGTGGTGGGATAACTCATGGAAAAATTCCTGTAGTAGTTTGTATTAAGAGCTGCAACTTTTCTTAGATTGAAGTCAGCTGATAGGTATACCTACTTAAAGGAAGTCTCTCTAACTAAGGGCTCACCTTCAGAGAACGTCATGTTTCCAAGTAGAGAAGGAATTATCATATTTCATCATAATATAAGAGGTATTAGAAATAAAGTTAGTTAATTGCTTATAGATTTTGACTCTTAAATTATTGGTATGTCAGAGCACCACTTAAATAATTTGAGAATTCAGAGGCATCCTTTAGCAGGATACAGATTGGCTGGCTGTTTTTCAAGGTGTTTCTTGTGGGGTGGGGAAGTGCCCATGTACGTAAAAAACAGTATTCCATTTGAGTCCATAGATGTATCACAGCATCGTACTGAACAGATATTTGAATGTTGTGCAGGGGCAGTTGAATTTAGTGAAACTAAACTTCTAATTGTTGTTGTTTATAGGCCCCCTAACTCTGACTTCAGAGCATTTCTGCTCAAGCTAGAGAGTGTTCTTGATTCACTTTATAGGAAGTACCAGAAATTAGTTATATGTGGTGACTTCAATATAAATTTTGCATGTGATGGTGCAAGAAAAAGGATGTTGGTAGATCTCTTAAAGTCATATGATCTGATGCAGACTGTGTTTTTACCAACTAGGGTGCAGGGGAACAGTATCACAGCCATAGACAATATTTTTATTCATTCTGCATCACTAGATGGGCATTCTGTTAGTAAAGGGCTGAATGGCCTTTCAGACCATGATGCACAAATTTTAACACTAAAAGGCTTTTGTACTCAAACAAATGTCACATATAATTACAAACTATGTAAGGAAGTTGATCCAACAGCTATAAAGAGTATTTTAAACCTTGCCAAGGAACAAGAATGGCAGGATGTTTATAGTGCCGATAACATAGATTATAAATATATTGTTTTCCTTAACCCATTTCTCATGCTCTATGAGAGTTGCTTGCCATTAGAACGTTCTAAACGAGCTACTAGCAGTAACAGGCAGCCCAGGTGGCTGATTAGTGAGATAAGGATATCGTGTAGAACAAAGCAGGAATTACATCAAAATGTTACAAGTAGTCATGATCAAGCTCCAGCATCCCATTACAAACAGTTTGTAAGGTGCTTACAAATGTTATTAGGAAGGCAAGGAGTATGTGGTATGCAAATAGAATAGCTAATTCACAGGATAAAATTAAAACCATTTTATCAGTTGTGAAGGAAGTGTCTGGTCAGCAGCACAAGGTCAACAATATAAAGTCAGTTCGTAGTAAAAATATTTCTGTTACTGATAAATCAGATATATGCACAGTATTTAACGATCTTTTCTGAGCATTGCCGGTGAATTAAGTAAAAATTTAGTTTCTACAGGGAATCATATAATTTTCTTGGCAAATGCCTTTCCGAGATTGATGTCTGAAATACTCCTCTGTGATACAGATAAGGGGGAGATTGAGGCAAAAATTAAATCACTGAAGGCTAAGGACTCTCATGGTTATGATAGAGTGCCTAGCAGAATATTACTCTGCTACACATGTTAGCCCTGTATTTAGCAATATTTGTAATTTCTCGTTTAGGAATGGTCAGTATCCTGAACAATTAAAGTACTCAGTAGTAAAGCCGTTTTATAAAAAGGGAGAAAGGGATAGTGCAGGCAATTTTAGACCTCTTTCTCTGCCATCAGTGTTTGCTAAAGTTATTGAAAAGGCTGTATATGTAAGGATAATTGATCATTTTATATCACACAATTTGCCATCAAATGTATAGTTTGGCTTTAGAAGTCGTTTAACAACTGAAAATTCTCTTTTCTATGGGTGGTACTGGAGGTTTCGAATGCTAGGCATATTTTTTGATTTAACTAAGGTGTTTGATTGTGTTGACCACAAAACATTGCTCCAGAAGTTGGACCATTATGGAATATGGGGAGTAGCTCAAAATTGGTTCACCTCTTACTTTAGCAACAGACAGCAAAAGGTTATTATTCACAGCGTTGAGAATGGCTGAGATGTGGTGTCTGAGTTGGGTACAGTCAAGTGGCGGGTTCCCCAGGGATCAGTGTTGGTGCCACTCCTGTTCCTTATTATAATGTATGATATGTCCTCCAGTATTATGGATTACTCTAAAATATTTCTGTTTGCTGATGACACTAGCTTGGTAGTACAGGATGTTGTGTGCAACATTGGATCTGTTTCAAATAGTGCAATTCATGACCTAAGTTCATGGCTTGTAGAAAATAAACCAACACTAAATCACAGTAAGACTCAGTTTTTACAGTTTCTAACATACAATTCAACAAAAGCTGACGGTTTAATTTCACAGAATGGGCATATGATTAGCCAAACTGAACAGTTCAAATTTCTAGTAGTTCAGATAGATAGCAAACCGTCGTGGAAAGCCCATGTTCAGGATCTTGTGCTAAGACTTAATGCTGCCATTTTTACTATTCGAATGGTATCTGAAGTGAGTGATCATTCGAACGAAAATTAGTCTACTTTGCTTATTTTCATTTGCTTATGTCGTATGGATTATATTTTGGGGTAACTCTACCCATTCTAATAGGATATTTTTGGGCTCAGAAACGGGCGATTCGGGCAATAAGTGGTGTAAGTTCACAAAACTCTTGTCGACTCCTGCTTCACGAGTCTGGGTATTTTGACATTGGTCTCTCAATATATATATTCTTTTCTGTCACTTCTTGTTAACAATATTATCTTATTCCTAACAATAAGCAGCTTTCACCCAGTTAACACTCGTCAGAAATCAAACATGCATTTGGATAAGACTTCCTTAACACTTGTGCAGAAAGGCGTGCAGCATACTGCTGCATCCATTTTCAATAAGCTACCGCTCGAATTCAAAAATCTTAGCAGTAATCCCGCGCCTTCAAATCGAAATTGAAGAGTTTCCTCATGGGTCACTCCTTCTATTCTGTCGAGCAGTTCCTTGAAACATTAAGCTGATTCTTGTTGTATTGTTGATTGCGTTTACTTAAACTTATGGATTGATTTTTTTCAGGTTCATAAACATTTTATTTTTATCTTTTATTACTTTTATATTGATGACACGTTCCATGACCTTGGAGATTTGCGCCTGAATTTGGTCTTACGAAACTTGACATGTAAATAAAATAAAATTTACAGTGTATCCCACTGCCACTGTCTCCTCACTTACTAACACTGTCCCCTTTTGTCTTTCTTCGCGCTTCCACTGTTTACAGTCTCCACAATACCCCGATGGCTCAAAAATTCTGTGGCAGAGATGGGGTGGTGGGGGGCGGGGTAGGGAGAGGGGGGGGGGTTCCCCAACTTTTATCTCCCTATAACCACGTGTTTAAAATTTCGGTCCAAGAGGTAACCTCCCATATATTTAGGTGTTAAGGTTCACCGGTCTGGAAGTGTCCAGACTCCTCAAGCCTACATATGATATCCACTTATCTCTCTTTGTTATTTCCACTGTCTTCTCCCGCTTTTCGTCCCACTGCTTCTAACTCCATGCCCCTCCCATTCTCTTTTACTGCCACTATCTCTCGCTGGCCATCAATATCTCTCTCTCTCTCTCTCTGCCATTCTCTTTCAGCACAAAAAAGCGCGAATATGTCTGCATTCCTAAATATTTAGTGGGGAAGGCGGAATGTCACTGTCTTTTCAAGAGGAACATACTCTCCTTTTTGTACTCGTACAGTACCATTTTTCCCTTGATTCCTTTCTTTTCCCTGCTACAACAATGTGTGCAGCTTATACAAAAGGAATCCTATAGGTCAGTGAATATATATAATTTGTATACTTCGACACATATAAACGACAAATAAGGACACGTAATATAAGGTTAACACAAAATTGTTTGCTTTACGCTTTTTCGAAATACTTCGCTCGTTGATCGCACTTCATCGAAAACACCCAGCTTATGTATGTATCAAAAACGAGGGAAAATGTTACGAGAAATATTTTACTGAATTTGCAGTCTTTCCAGTTTTACGTAATTTTTGACAGTCACTTTGGGAATATTTGCATAGGCATGAAGTGCCCATTGTACAGAGACAATGCGGTCATAAAGTTCTACTGGTGGAAAAATGCTGACTCAAAACATAGTTTCGTGACCTCTGAACTCTTACGATGACCCTACAACCCTTACTATGTACTCACATCGTCAGTTAAAATTACATTTACGTTTTAGAGCGCATATTACTTGCATATTCTACTGCATAAGTACGACAACTTTGAACCTCTGGGACTTAGTAACGGATAATGATATCGAAAAAAGTTTCTAAGTTCCCCAAGAATATCATCTTAAAAACATATGGTAAAATTGTGGATGATCTGCCATCAATAGAAATTACAGAAGTGGCCGTCCCCACAATTGGTACTTTCCGTACTCAAGAATCGTGGATCTTCTGGGTTTTGTCAGGAATCGACAATGAACAAATAGTTAAGCCGCCTAAGGCCCACCCTGGACCACACCTAAGGCAAAAGAACCAACCAATTTTCTCGATTTGCATGGACTGGAGAAAGTGTGTGTTCAAATTTTGACACTGTGTTGTAGAATAGCTACAGCATGCCAGTTCTGCCTATAAGTTTACACATGATCGCTAGGCCGAGGGTTATCCCTTATCTGGTGATCAACAGAAACCCTGAAAATCGCATTTTCGTGCGCGACTTTTTCTAACATAATGGTGCCATGCACTGTCGTGCAAATTTGTGAAGACGTGTTTAGTGTTTAATGAGAAATTATATTCATCCCAATGAATATTTTTTGTGTACCTCCAATATTAACCGAATTGCATTATGTTTAAATAATGTCAAACATTCTTTGAAATAAAGGTAAAACTGAGTTGCTATATTTGGACATAGGGGCCCAATCACACATCTCGTCCTGGGCCCTGTCCTCACTCACAGCGCCCCTGCCCCTCCGAAGATATTTGGAAAAGAGTGCGTTTAATTACCGTCTGTGCAGAGAAAGATTACTGAATGCATACGTATTTGGAATAGGATCCAATAAGCCTTGAATTTTTTACCGACCTTTGAATGTCTTCCACGGAATTTTAGTAGGCATCATAAAATGTGGATTTGCACGGCACAGTTTTGTCCGCTTTCAGTACGGAGCAAAATTTGAAGATGCTTTGCAATACTATGGCTTTAAAGATACAGAATCTGGCTCGAGTACTCACAAGGGAACCTCCCCATCGCACCCCCCTCAGATTTAGTTATAAGTTGGCACAGTGGATAGGCCTTGAAAAACTGAACACAGATCAACCGAGAAAACAGGAAGAAGCTATGTGAAACTATGAAAAAAATAAGCAAAATATACAAACTGAGTAGACCATGCAGAAGATAGGCAACATCAAGGACAGCGTAACCGCAGGAGCGCCGTGGTCGCGTGGTTAGCGTGAGAAGCTGTGGAACGAGAAGTCCTTGGTTCAAGTTTTCCCTCGTGTGAAAATTTTACTGTCTTTATTTTCGCAAAGTTATGATCTGTCCGTTCGTTTATTGACGTCTCTGTTCACTGTAATAAGATTAGTGTCTGTGTTTTGCGACCGCACTGCAAAACCGTGCGATTAGTAGACGAAAGGACGTGCCTCTCCAATGGGTACCGAAAACATTTGATCGAATGGTCATAGGTCAACCGATTCCGCCACAGGAAAACACGTCTGATATATTCTATACGACACTGGTGACGGCATGTGCGTCACATGACAGGAATATTTTGTCGACCCACCTCACTTGTACACTTGGCGGCGAATGGGTAAAAAGATTCGTCTACCTTGCCCGATTTAGGTTTTCTTTTGGATGTGATAATCACTCCCAAAAAAGTGATGAAAACATAAGAGATAGTCACATAAACTGCAACCAATAAATGCAACAGTTTCACAGTCGCACAGTTTTCCCTGTGCTCTGTCAAAACATATGTTTTTAACGTTTTCAAATTTTTCCGTGTGTAGATCGTCAAATCCAGCATATGTCCAACCAAATCTGAACATGTCCTGGAATTTTGGAGAGCGAAGTTGATTATGTGTGAGTGCCTGAACTTTGATAATTGACACACGATCACGTAAACAATACTGCTCTGTGTACCTGTGCAGCTTGGCAAAATCATAGAATCTTTTCACAAAGTATTTCACTTTCCGAAAACCAAACACTGAATCCTGCCTCGGGCATGGATGTGTGTGATGTCCTTAGGTTAGTTAGGTTTAAGTAGTTCTAAGTTCTAGGGGACTGATGACCTCAGCTGTTAAGTCCCATAGTGCTCAGAGCCATTTGAACAGATTTATAAAAAAAAATATGAGAATTAATCTATGATTTTCTTTCCTTGTGGCGACCAGATCTCAAAATCCCCGTTCTTTATTCTACTGATTTCATTTCCAGTTTTGGACTTTTCCAAATTATTTGAGTTATCGATTACGGAGCAGTTGCACAGAACGAGCCTGCTGTGCGCTTCTGGAACGACACACTCCACTCCGAGAACAGTCACAATTTCCTCCATTGTCAGACACGAACATAGTACCTTTATTGTGCCGTATTGTAATGATCAACAGTGGGCAGAAACAATGTAACTGCTGCTGACGTGGGGCAAAGGGCAACAGGCAATGACGCACGCGACTGGCGGCAAACTGCTCGCTGCCTCGCGCCTAGAGGTTCCCATCTGAATCTGTGAGAAGTGAGTAGCGGCGACAAACTTGGAAAGCCGCACTTGGCGCCACAGTGAGTCAAATGCTGCGCTTTTCGTGTGAAGTGATACATTAGGCAAAGGGAATCGCTTCAGCTTTCTAGATGTGGGTGCATAGTGACTGTCAGTTGATAACAAAAATACTCATAAGGATTATTCTTCCTGGAATGATCAAAATTTCCTTGGCAGTTGAGAATGTGATATGTTGCCTATACCTTGCTAACTCTCATTACAGACTTGTGAGTATTTTGACAATAGTGAGAATGGACACAAATGCAAACAAAGCAGTTTTGGCACTGCCTCTGGTACTGTGTTTAAAGAAGGAGAAGGAAACAAGACGGTGGTCCAGGGAATGGTTTAAAATGAGAGAGAAGTATCCACATGCAAACCTGATTAAGGAAATGTTGCAATTAGATTTCATCAGCTTTCTGCTGATGAACAGTGAAACATCTAATAACTTGTTTAGAGTTACTTCACCATCATACTGAAAAAGAAGACACAAGTGTAGTTGCTCGCCAGGTTTCGAGAGGGTGCGTTGCTGGATGAGGTATCGAATATATTGCTTCCCCTTACTTATACCTCCCGAGGAGATCACGAATGTAAAATTAGAGAGATTCGAGCGCGCACGGAGGCTTTCCGACAGTCGCTCTTCCCGCGAACCATACGCGACTGGAACAGAAAAGGGAGGTAATAACAGTGGGACGTAAAGTGCCCTCCGCCACACACCGTTGGGTGGCTTGCAGAGTATAAATGTAGATGTAGATGTAGAAGTAGGCCAAAATTCATACTCTTCTACTTGGTCCCGTAATGACAGTTCTTTAAAATATTATAACATGCAAAACGTCGTCCGTGAAACAACCGATGAACTTCACTTTTTTAATGTTATTTAATTCCCGCTTGCATGTTATGTGTAGAATACTGTTTTTCTTCTGTAACTACTCCTGTATAATATATGGCTGGGAAAGATGCGACATCTAAGGGCGCCCGTACCGGAAGGCAAGAGGAGGAGTGGGGTGAGTGGCGGGGGGCGCAACCCATCCCCCCTAGCTCTCAAGGAGAGAAAAAATATGTTATAAACAGGCATTCTTCTTCTTCAAAGAAAATGGTTTAAAAGTCGATATTACATAGGTTTTTAACATGGTCGAAAGTAGAACTTTTTATGGCTTTTTTTAAGTAGCCATTCGTTTTCAAATGGTTCAAATGGCTCTGAACACTATGGGACTTAATATCTGAGGTCATCAGTCCCCTAGAACTTAGAACTACTTAAACCTAACTAACCTAAGTACCTCACACGCATCCATGCCTGTGACAGGATTCGAACCTGCGACCGTACCAGCAGCGCGGTTCCGAACTGAAGCGCCTAGAACCGCTCGGCCACTGGGGGCGGCCCATTCGTTTTCCAAAATATTAAAAATACTCCATACCCCCAGGGCTAGCCCCAGCCTCCCCCCCCCCCCCCCTATAAACTATCATGCGGGTGCCCTTGGAGAGGCCGCTACCATTTTAGTAACAAATATTGCTATTTTGTTTTTGTCCTTGACTATAGTGTATATAGACGTGGAAAATCACGAAACAGAGAGATAAATCGCAATAAAACTATTTCCCAGTAACCATAGTTGCGAAACATCGACACAAGCAAAGTCTACTGTCTTGTCAAACTTTCTGTGAATCAAAATTTCTCACAGACACGTCAACCAGGATTTATGCTTAACAAAACACGTCATACAGCACCATACACGGTCATATGTTTGGCAAACATAATGGACTTCGATAAATTGTTTCATTGTGTACAGGGACTTTTGTATACTTTAGCAGCCTACCAGGAAGAAAGTTGATGTTATGGATAATACAGTTTTATAACCTAAAATGAGCCGGAAATACACTATGCCATAAAAAGTATCCGGATACCTCCAGAAACATGTTTCTCATATTAGGTGCATTGTGCTGCCACCTACTGCCAGGTACTCCATATCAGCGACCTCAGTAATCATTAAACATTGTGAGAGAGCAGAAAGGGGTGCTCCGCGGGAATCACGTACTTCGAACGTGGTCAGCTGATTGGGCATCACTTGAGTCACACGTCTTTACGCGAGACTTCCACAATCATAAACATCCCTAGGTCCACTGTTTCCGATGTGATAATGAAGTAGAAACGTCAAGGGACACGTACAGCACAAAAGCGTACACGCCGACCTCGTCTGTTGACTGATAGAAGCTGCCGACAGTTGAAGAGGGTCGCAATGTGTAATAGGCAGACATCTATCCAGACCATCACACAAGAATTCCAAACTGCATCAGGATCCACTGCACGTACTATGCTGGTTAGGCGGTAGGTGAGAAAACCTGGATTTCATGGTCATGCGGCTGCTCATAAGCCACACATCATACCGGTAAATGCTAAACGACGCCTCGCTTGGTGTACAGAGTGTAAACATTGGACGATTGAACAGTGGAAAAACGTTGTGTGGAGTGACGAATCACGGTGCACAATGTGGCAACCCGATGTCAGGTTGTGGGTATTGCGAATGCCCGGTGAACGTCATCTGCCAGCGCGTGTAGTGCCAACGGTAAAATTCGGTGGTGTTATGGTGTGGTGGTGTTTTTTGTGGAGGGGGCTTGCACCCTTTGTTGTTTTGCGTGGCACTACCACAGCACAGGCCTACATTGATATCTTAAGCACCTTCTTCTTTCTTCCCGCTGTTGAAGAGCAATTCGGGGACGATCGAGCACCTGCTCATAATGCACGGCCTGTGGTGGAGTGGTTACACGACAATAACATCCCCGTAATGGACTGGCCTGTACAGAGTCCTGTCCTGAATCCTATAAAACACCTTTGGGATGTTTTGCAACGCCGACTTCGTGCCAGGTCTCACCGACCGATATCGATATTTCTCTTCAGTGCAGCACTCAGTGAAGAATGGGCTGCCATTTCTCAAGGAACCTTCTAGCGCCTGATTGAACGTATGCCTTCGGGAGTGGAAGTTGTCATCAAGGCTAAGGGTGGGCAAACACCATATTGAATTACAGCATTACCGATGGAGGTCTCCACGAATTTGTAAATCATTTTCAGTCACGTGTTCGGATACTTTTGATCACATAGTGTACGTTTCGCTTGGTATGATTCATCCACATATTCGACCATAACGACTGAGCGAGATGGTACTGTGGCTAGCACACTGGGCCCGCATTCGGGAGATCAACGGTGCAAACTTCCGTCTGCTCATCCAGATTTAGGTGTTCTTGAAACATTCTGAATTTGTCTTCCGTCTCGAATGACTCTGATCTTCTTCCTTGTTCAAATGTTCAAATGTGTGTGAAATCTTATGGGACTTAACTGCTAAGGTCATCAGTCCCTAAGCTTACACACTACTTAACCTAAATTATCCTAAGGACAAACACACACCCCCATGCCCGAGGGAGGACTCGAACCTCCGCCGGGACCAGCCGCACAGCCTATGACTGTAGTGCCATAGACCGCTCGGCTAATTCCGCGCGGCGATCTTCTTCCTTGCCTTCAGCCAGAATGTTCGGGTCAATGAAAGCGTTCCGCTCTGCCGTGTGGTACAAGTTCCGAGGGGAGAAGTTTCCTGTTCCCTTCCTTGGATAAGTTTGCATGGAGGAGGTCATCAGTCGCCTAGAATTTAGAACTAATTAAACCTAACTAACCTAAGGACATCACACACATCCATGCCCGAGGCAGGATTCGAACCTGCGACCGTAGCAGTAGTTTGCATGGAGCTGTAATAAACAATTACAGGGCAGCGAATGAAGTAAAGCACAGTTCTTAGCTTTTATGAGCAGATTTTTTATAAATATCAAAACGCAAAATATCTACAAGTTTATGTTATGGACATGAGTCAAATCTGTAAGAAAATACGTAATACGTAATATTGTCAAAATATTCTGTTAAATATTTAACATAAAACAAAAATTTCAACTGAATGACACACTGAATGACTACACGGTCCTATCAAAAGCATGCAGACATCCCCATGTAACGCGGAATTGCCACTAAATGTCATGAAAGTAGGCGGGGGGGGGGGGGGGGTACTGTGTTGTCAGCAGAGAAACAGTGACAGCGGAATGGGTCGGTCAGGAGAGCTCAAAAATGGTTCAAATGGCTCTGAGCACTATGGGACTTAACATCTGAGGTCATCAGTTGGTTGGTTGGTTTGTTGGGGGAAGGAGACCAGACAGCGAGGTCATCGGTCTCATCAGATTAGGGAAGGATGGGGAAGGAAGTCGGCCGTGCCCTTTGAAAGGAACCATCCCGGCATTTGCCTGGAGCGAGTTAGGGGAATCACGGAAAACCTAAATCAGGATGGCCGGGCGCGGGATTGAACCGTCGTCCTCCCGAATGCGAGTCCAGTGTCTAACCACTGCGTCACCTCGCTCGGTGACGAGGTCATCAGTCCCCTAGAACTTAGAACTACTTAAACCTAACTAACATAAGGACATCACACACATCCATGCACGAGGCACCATTCGAACCTGCGACCGTAGCAGCAGCGCGGTTCCGGACTGAAGCGCCTAGAACCGCTCGGCCACAGCGGCCGGCAGGAAAGCTCATTGTCTTTGATAGTCAACTGCTCATTGAATGTCACCTGAGTAACAAACCCATGAGGAACATATCGACCCTTCTAAAGCTGCCCAGGCCGACTAATGGTGATGTGATAGTGAAGTGGAAACGCGAAAGAACAACCACAGCCGAACAAGACCAGGCAAACATGCATGTGTTCACGGACAGGGACTGTCGGGCAGGGTGGTTGTAAAAATTCGCATGAAATGAGCTGAAAGAATCACTGGCCTCTAAATGTAGTCCAGTCTCCCTCCGCACCACGCTCTTACAATTGTTTGAGAAGGTAGACAGAATGGAACCATCTTTGTGAGAATAATCTTTTTACAGTTCAGTATGCTTCTACAAAGGCTCCTCAACTGAGAAAGTAAATACATCATCTCACAAAACCAATTCTTGTAGAACGAAACAATATCAAGTAGCCAGTTTTTTTGTGATTTTGCCAAGGCTTTTGATTATATACGTCATAAAATTCTGCTAGAGAAACTAAAATGGATGGCATTAAAGGTCTGCTTCTTACATGGACGGAAACATCTTGACAATAGAAAACACAAGGTCTCATTAACAGATGGTATGACAGGTATTAATTGAAGTCACAGTGAGGAAACATTAAAAAAGTGTTCCTCAAGGCTTCATGCTTGGTTCACTCCTGTTCTTGTGATTTGGGCAGAACTCGGGGGCATTCTTAAAAACTGCAATGTTTGCTGATGGGACAATTTTTTTTTCTTACCACTTATAGCCAGGAGAATAATGGAACATGTTTACAACTGATTCACAGTTAACAGTTTAACCCTTAATCTTACAAAAACTCATGTTATGCAGTTCCAAAAAATAAAAATTACTGGCACCAGAAGTAGAGATTAATGGAAAGAATCACCGGATGAGTCTCCATGAGTAAAATCCCTGAGCATCTAGATGGATAATAAACTGAGGTGGGACCATCGTTTGAATAAGTTAAGCAAAAAGTACGTAAATTATACATGTTTTGTACTTAACATACTTTGTTGACCTGCAGACTGGATTGCAAACATCTTTTGCATTCTTTCACTCAGTTCTGTCCCATGGCATAATATTCTGGAGCATCGCAGCTAAGATGAAAAAGATTTATTTTACGGAAGAATTCTGTACAAACAAACAGGAGCATGTCCAAAGGTCCAGGGATTCTTACTCTTCCGTGCCGATTCATGAACTCCCTAAATGTATCGTCCAAAGAGTGAATTTAAAATGTACTCAACAATTTACGACCACAAAAGTATAAGAAGAAATATTTCCATGTAGAGTGTGCATCACTTTCTAGGGCGCAAAAGTCTACAAAAGACTACCAATTAACATCATGCAGGAAGCTTAAAACCCACATTTAAATACCTCATCAGCCTCTCCTTCTACAGTCAACAACAGTGAAACGAGCGCAGACTGTGGGACAAATGATGCTGCGGACATGCTTTGTGGTAAGTTACTGCCGGCCGCTGTGGCCGAGCGGTTCTAGGCGCTTCAGTCCGCAACCGCGCTGCTGCTACGATCGCAGGTTCGAATCCTGCCTCGGGCATGGATGTGTGTGATGTACTTAGGTTAGTTAGGTCTAAGTAGTTCTAAGTCTAGGGGACTGATGACCTCACATGTTAAGTCCCATAGCGCTTAGAGCCGTTTGAAACATTTTTTTGGTAAGTTACTACATTGCCACCACCATTGTGGATGGAGAAAAGCAAAAGCGTAACTTCAAGTTGATATCCTATAGTCTGCATAGCCGAACGCTTGGAATGCATCAGGGAAAAACGTTCACAATAAAGTTTACAAGGGACCTTACTTCATTATGATAGCACACTAACCACATTGCACAGTGGAAAGCGAACCTCTGCTTGAAGTGTCTCGGGTCATTAAAGTTTTTCGTACATCCTACATTCCTATCATAGCTCCCTACAATTTATTTATGTTTTCTGGAGTGAAAGAAATCATACCGTCATTATCGATTTGAGTATCTGAAGCAGTTGTCTCCGTGTAATCAGTCTCTAACGTTCATCTCAATTACAGTAAGGATAGAAACCATGGTATGCCAAGCAGTGAAGCAGAGAAAATTAGACGAAGAAAGCAGGTTAGGGTTAAATGTGTCGAGGTCTCAAGAGACGGGGCACAAATTCGGATAGGAAAAGAGAGGAGAAGCAAATAGGTAGCGGGCATTTCAAAGGAACTCTCTCGGCATTAGCCTTAATCGATTTAGGGAACTCATGGAAAACGTCAGTCTGGATGGTCAGACATATATTTGAACCCAGCTCGTCCACAATGCGAATTATATTCTTTAAACACCTCTACACGTCGCTCGGTGTTGTAACATAGTACGCACGTCGCTTTGTCGCAATTCTTTCAGTGATCTCATGCCGTGTTATCTAACGACTTCCGTATACCTGAGTCCACTACTATCTCTTATTAATCACACCATTATGTGTCCGATATCAAATGAACAAGAAGTCTTGGACCAAATGAGACGCCTGTGAGGTACTACAGATACTATGCGAAAGATCTATTGCTAGTAGTAGTTTATGTTAGGTCACCGGAGCAACGAAGAGCATCTAACGATCGGATAAAAGCGCATGTCATTTCCGTTTTCAAGATGCATCTTCTGATATACGGGCATAACTCTGGGCCTATATCACTGCACTGTGTGTCCAAGTTAAACATATAATAATATGAAATGCAATAACTTGAGACGTAATTGAGAGATTTATTGCGGGTTTGCTTCTACCAGTAGGGTAACTCAAAAATGCTATTTTCTGTGTTTGCTTACGGCAGTTGTTATCGCGTGCGCATGCGCGTCAGTAGCCATACAGAGACTACAGCATCCTTTCTCTCGCGGGGCTAAAGTCTGTTGCTCTGTTACAACGTCGTTTTCGGCGTGAGTATAGGCTGAGACCAACTGAAGATGTTCCCACTTACGTAACAATCAAGAATTGGGACAAGTGCCTTCAGGAAAGTGGGAGCACGTTTGCGATGCCGGGCCATCAAGCCAAGCACGCAGTTTCAGACGCTGCTGTTGAATTAAACCGTACGTCCTTCCAGCGGAGCATTCGTAAGTCAGTTGGACAAGCAAGTAGGTAATTACAGTTGCTTCGTTCGACAGTACACGATGCCTTTCATAAATAGTTGCGCTTCGTCACAAAATAAAGCCTGAGGGCAGGCCGCCACTGAAGACAACCACGGAGAGAATTCTGTCAAAAGAGTATGAAAACGAGGCATTCCTCTATTTCGTCTGTTTCTTAGACGAGGTTACATTCCACACTTCCGGCACGTTAAAGACCACAACTGCCGCGTTTGGGGAACTTAATTCCCCACGTAACGACAGAGTGCAAAGGTGAATGTGAGGTGTGGACTGTTGAAGGACAGGATTATAGGCCCTTTCTTCTTCACAGAGCCAACAGCTAATGCAACATAATACGTAGACATGGTGGAGCTGTATGCTGTGCCACAATTTCCTCATGACATGATCTTTCAACAAGATGACACATCACGCGATTTTGTGAACATTGTGAGGGAGTTCTTGGTTCATGAGTTCCCAGATCATTGGACTGAGAGAGGTAGTCCATTTTTTTACTGTGGGGGTTTAGCAAGAATCAAGTGTACCCGACACTAGTTCGTCATCTACCAAAACTGCACCATCCCATTCGTACATGTTACGACTTCAGTGCTACAAACAACTTGGAGAGAAATGGAATGCAGATTAGATGTATTTACGCCATTAATGATGCTCATATCGAGGTGTTTTTGAGTTGCCATACTTGTAGAAACATACCGTCAATGAAAACATCAATTCATTTTCGAGTGATTACGTTTTAGACTGTATTGTTACGTGTTTAATGGAGACACCCTTTATGATTCTTTGTAGAATTGTAGAACGTGTGTTAAGCTCACACGTTATTATGTTTCTGGAGAACGAAAACCTGCTCTTTAAATCAACATTGATTCCGCAAACGGAGAGACTGCAAAAACCAGCACCCCCTTATCGTCCATGAGACAAAAGCGCTCAGGCTGACACCGTGTGTTTTGATTTGCGGAAGGCACTTGATACAGTTCCGCACTGTCGTTTAACGAAGAAAATTTAGGCTTACCGAGTATCGGACGAAATTTGGACTGGATTCAGGACTAACTTGCAGATAGAACTCAACACGTCGATATTAACGGAACAAAATCGACAAATGTAAAGCTTATTTCGGAAGTATCTCAACGGTGTGTTATAGGTCCACTACTATTCAATGTTTCTATCAATGATTTAGTGGATAACGGTCGGGGCTCAATGAGGCTGTTCGCGGACGTTGCAGTTGTTCACAGGAGGGTTGCAACGCCAGAAAACTTTATCGAAATACAGTAACACGTGCAGGTACTGGCAGTTGACACTGAACGAAAATAAAGGTAATGCACTGCGCAGAAACAGGCGAAGAGATCCACTACAGTACTGTTCGATTACACTATCGTCGAAAAGTCACTAGAAACAGTAACTACCAGTATCGTAAAATACATAGGCCTGAACATCCGGAACGAACTAAGGTGGAATGACTACATAAAACAAATAGCAGAAAAATCAAATGTCAGACTCAGATTCACGGGAAAAATCTTAAGGAAAAGTAATTTAACCACGAAAAAAATGGTTTACAAAATACTTGTGCGAGCAAATATTGAATATTATTCATCAGTATGAGTATTTTAACAAGAGGGGTTAATGGAAGAGTTAGACAAGATCCAACGAAGAGCGTCACATACCGTCACGGTTTCGTTTACTCGGAGCGAAAGCATTACGGAGGTGTTCAACAAACTACAGTGGCAGACGTTGCAGGAGAGGCGTTGTGCATAACGGAGATACTAACTGTTGAAATTTCGGGAGCCTACGTTCGAAGAAGAGACGGGTAACATGTTACTTCGTCCCCTATATGTCTTGCGAAAAGTCATGACGAGAAAAGCAAACCAAATGTCATATGGAGCTTTACCGAGAATCATTCTTCGATGCGTCTTTCTTGAATAAAACAGGAAACGGGGGGAAAAGGTAGTCCTACCAGAGTACCCTCCACCACACACCGTAAGGTGGTTTGCAGAGTATAAATAAATGTAGATAAAGGGCACCAGTAGCACGAAGTGATGCGATGTACACCCAAAAAAAAAAAAAAAAAAAAAATAGGGATGGGGAAGGAATGAATTATCCGAATGGGCCGCAAATCGTTAGATGTGCTGTACATTTGAAGACAAACAAATGGTTAAAAATTCAGAAAAAATGTATGATTTATTGAAGAGAAAGAGCTTCCCAAATTGAGCGACTTAATAACTCATTGGTTCTTGTCTGGTCCTTACGCAATTAGCTATGCGGCTTGGCACTGATTGACAGAATTGTTGGATGTTCTCCTGACAGATATCGTGCCAAATTCTGTCCAATTGGCGCGTTAGATGGTCAATATCCTGAGCTGGTTGGAGCGTCCTGCGCACACTGCTACAAACATTCTCAACTGGGGGAAGATCCGGCGACTTTGCTGCCCAAGATAGGTTTGGCAAGAACGAAGAGAACATCTACATATACATCTACATGGATTCTCTGCAAATCACATTTAAGTGCCTGGCAGAGGGTTCATCGAACCACCTTCACAATTCTCTATTATTCCAATCTCGTATAGCACGCGAAAAGAATGAACACCTGTATCTTTCCGTACGAGCTCTGATTCCCCTTATTTTATCTTGGTGATCGTTCCTCCCTGTGTGGTGCAAAAAGTGCCAATTGACCCTGAATAAGGAAAAGTGTGATGTTATTCACATAAGTGCTAAAAGAAATTAGCTAAATTTCGATTACACGATAAGTCACACAAATGTGAAGGCTGTAAATTCAACTAAATACTTAGGGATTACAATTACAAAAAACCTAATTTGGAACGATCACATAGATAATATTGTGGGTAGAGCAAATCAAAGACTACGATTCGTTGGCAGAACACTTAGAAGGTGCAACAGGTCTACTAAAGAGACTGCTTACACCACACTTGTCCGCCCTATTCTGGAGTACTGCTGAGCGGTGTGGGATCCGCATCAGGTGGGACTGACGGATGACATCGAATAAGTACAAAGAAGGGCAGCTCGTTTTGTATTAATGCGAAATAGGGGAGATAGTGTCACAGACATGATACGTGAATTGGAGTGGTAATCATTAAAACAAAGGCGTTTTTCGTTGCGACGGGATCTTCTCATGAAATTTCAATCACCAGTTTTCTCCTCCGATAGCGAGAACATTCTGTTGGTACCCACCTACATAGGGAGAAATGATCATAACGATAAAATAACAGAAATCAGGGCTCGCACAGAAAAATTTAAGTGCTCGTTTTTCCTGCTTGCCGTTAGAGAGTGGAACGGTTGAGAGACAGCTTGAAGGTGGTTCATTAAACCCTCTGCCAGGCACTTTAGTGTGAAAAGCAGAGTAATCACGTAGATGTAGATGTTATAAAATTTTTAAATGAGCGATTACTCTCACGTATATCGTTTCTTACGGAATACAGGTTCAGCTGTGACTCTCTGTTCATTACGAGTCAGCAAGTTTGTAATTTCGACTTTCCAATTATTTCCACAAGCCGTGAATTTGGTAATGAGAATATATATATATATATATTAAAATTCTTGTAACATATGTGCATATCTTGTGCACTTGACACGTTCCACATCATAACAGCTTCCGTACCGTGCGATTGATCAATGGAACACGCAACCAACCAACAGCGGCCAAGTCTTGGCTGTAGTGAACATTTTCAAATGAATGTGGGCTGGAATAATTACACCGAGATGCGGAGGTTTGCACAGAGTAGACTAGCGCAAAGAGCTGCGTGAAACCAGTCTTCATAATGAAACTACGAAACTTATCTTCAAGTGTAACATTTCGTGCCTACGCACATCTAACAAAATTTAAAAATCTTGTAGTATACATAAACATCTCAAGTCATAGTCAAAAACATGTCAGTTCCACAGCTTCAACTGTGTGTTACTAGAGCAGAAGTTGTTCGTGTATGACAAAATATTATATGCGCGCAGGCACCAAATCTCAAGCTTGAAAATGATCATAATATCAAAATTACAGATGTGACAGTTGACATTAAACAGTTTAAGGTGGAAATGTTTTCCCTCAAAAAGTTAACTTCGTGACACCCTGATCACTCAAAGATTGTTTCGTGGGCATTTCTTCTGTCAGATGAGACACGTGCAACATGAGCATTACTGCAAGTAATGAAAGCTTCTGCATCAACAATATTTTTGGGCGATGTACTTGAGGACAATATTGTGGAAATGGAAGAGAATGTAGATGAAGACGAAATGGGAGGTACGATACTGTGTGAAGAGTTTGACAGATCACTGAAAGACCTGAGTCGAAACAAGGCCCCGGGAGTAGACAACATTCCATTAGAACTACTGTCAGCCTTGGGAGAGCCAGTCCTGACAAAATTCTACCATCTGGTGAGCAAGATGTATGAGACAGGCGAAATACCCTCAGACTTCAAGAAGAATATAATAATTCCAATCCCAAACAAAGTAGGTGTTGACAGATGTGAAAATTACCGAACAATCAGTTTAATAAGCCACAGCTGCAAACTACTAACGCGAATTCTTTACAGACGAATGGAAAAACTAGTAGAAGCCAACCTTGGGGAAGATCAGTTTGGATTCCGTAGAAATATTGGAACACGTGAGGCAATACTGACCAACTAAAGGGAAGCAGCGGTTGGGAAGGGAGTGAGACAGGGTTGTAGCCTCTCCCCGATGTTATTCAATCTGTATATTGAGCAAGCAGTAAAGGAAACAAAAGAAAAATTCGGAGTAGGTATTAAAGTCCATGGAGAAGAAATAAAAACGTTGAGGTTCGCCGATGACATTGTAATTCTGTTAGAGACAGCAAAGGACTTGGAAGAGCAGTTGAACGGAATGGACAGTGTCTTGAAAGGAGGATATAAGATGAACATCAACAAAACCAAAACGAGGATAATGGAATGTAGTCGAATTAAGTCGGGTGATACTGAGGGAATTACATTAGGAAATGAGACACTTAAAGTAGTAAAGGAGTTTTGCTATTTGGGGAGCAAAATAACTGAAGATGATCGAAGTGGAGAGGATATAAAATGTAGACTGGTAATGGCAAGAAAAGCGTTTCTGAAGAAGAGAAATTTGTTAACATCGAGTATAGATTTAAGTGTCAGGAAGTCGTTTCTGAAAGTATTTGTATGGAGTGTAGCGATGTATGGAAGTGAAACGTGGACGATAAATAGTTTGGACAAAAAGGGAATAGAAGCTTTCGAAATGTGGTGCTACAGAAGAATGCTGAAGATTAGGTGGGTAGATCACATAACTAATGAGGAGGTATTGAATGGAATTGGGGCGAAGAGGAGTTTGTGGCAAAAGCTGACAAGAAGAAGGGACCGGTTGGTAGTACATGTTCTGAGGCATCAAGGGATCATAAATTTAGCATTGGAGGGCAGCGTGGAGCGTAAAAATCGCAGAGGGAGACCAAGAGATGAATACACTAAGCAGATTCAGAAGGATGTAGGTTGCAGTAAGTACTGGGAGATGAAGAAGCTTGCACAGCATAGAGTAGCATGGAGAGCTGCATCAAACCAGTCTCAGGACTGAAGACAACAACAACAACAACAATAAAAGGGCCAGTTATAGGTAACAGTTGTTATTTCTTTGGCCAAGGAAATAACTTCAGATGATGATCACAGCCTCCAGCGCGCCATCTAAGAACGTCAGCACGTAAGTTGGTCAAGAACTCTCCACGCTTGAGGAGTGCTGCAAGGAATATTGAAAATATTGAAAAAATCGACTTTTGGTACTGTCTTTCCTTTGGTAGAATGGTGGATGAGCTAATAAAACACACAAATTAAAAAATTAATTTTCAAAAAGGCGAACTACTCAGAGAAAGAGAGCAGCGCAGTTCATCAAGTACATGTGATAGAAATGAAAATTTTTTCAGGTTTGCTGTATTTTGCTGGTGCATTCATATTAGGACACGAATATCTGAATTCTCTCTTTGTCTCTGATGCAACTGATCGTGATATTTTGGTGCTTCATGACTCTCAAGAGCATCCATCTGTCACAGGCCGAATAGGGAGACCAACCAATTCTGCAGTACCTGCATAAGATCCATGTGTGTCATGCGCGCTGTACGTGTCTGTAAAGTGCGAGTCTCACGAAGTGAATGAGAATCGATACAAGGAATTATTGTATCCAATAATTTTATGGGGGAGGAAAGTATTTGAATCACTTCTTGTTCTAGCTTGTAAATACATTTGTCACATTATGTATCCTACATGTTTTACTGATTATCCACCAATCTTGCAAAATCCTCAAGGAGATCATAAAAACTGTTTTTTTTAAGTTTACACAATACAATTAAATTTTGTAATTGTCATGCAATATAATCATCCGTATGCTTTGTATACCTGTCGGAAGATCATATATAGAGTGTTTCTTAATGTTAATCCGAACAATAATTTTAAAAACTAGATCATTTTGACCTGCATCATACTCGTTAGGCAGGAAACTTGCTGGTAGGTTTAAAATGCGGATCATGCCAGGACAGATGGACTTGCCTGTCACGGACAATATTCTTGCCGTTTGAGCAACCTAGGCGCGAGTCACGACTCATCTCGGCAAAGCAAGGTTCCGGGATCGAGTCCCGGCCCGACACACAGTTTTAATCTCCCTAGAAGGTTCAAAAGAGCGCACACTCCGCTGCAGAGTAAAAAAATTCATCTGCACTTCCGACTAAGCAGCTAATGAGAATGTTTGATAATAACACGAAACTATTATTTCATCTTAATTTCGTTCATCACATTGGATGTTTCAGGGAAGTTTGCAACTGTGTCATTCATGGTTTAAATAACGAAAATTGCACCAGCAGCTCGTGCAGTTGTTATTTAAAATATATTATTTTCCCCTCCTACTTCAACAGAAACAGATTACTAAAAAGTGGTTAGGTTAGGTTAGTGTTGTTTTAACGCCCCGTCGACAACGAGGTCATTAGAGACGGAGCGCAAGCTCGGGCTAGGGAAGGATGGGGAAGGAAATCGGCCGTGCCTTTTCAAAGGAACCATCCCGGCATTTGCCTGAAACGATTTAGGGAAATCACGGAAAACCTAAATCAGGTTGGCTGGAGACGGGATTGAACCGTCGTCCTCCCGAATGCGAGTCCAGTGTGCTAACCACTGCGCCACTCCGCTCGGTGCTAAAAAGTGGTTCAAATGGCTCTAAGCACTATGGGACTTACCATCTGAGGTAATCAGTCCCCTAAACTTAGAACTACTTAAACCTAACTAACCTGCCCGAGGCAGGATTCGAACCTGCGACCGTAGCAGCAGCGCGGTTCCGGACTGAAGCACCTAGAACCACTCGGTCACAGCGGGCGGTCACAGATCACTCAGTCAGCGAATAAGTGCATGTGACATCTAGTCGAAACATTTACCAAACACACTACATTAGCAAATCAAAGCACTTTAAAAAACGTTTCCGGTTGCTTCACTGACACTTATCTGACTTACCGAAACGGCTTCATAGACGAACTGAATTTTCATGATGCGTTGGTTTTGGCACTGTTTCCCAAAATTTCCTTAAATTACAAAGGAATGTGGACGAAGCGGCTGTAATGGTAGAAGGCGATTAATATTTTGCCGTCAAGTGAGGCGCTCAGTGCGGCCCAGCGGAATCCGCATAGCAAAATCGATCCAATGTCTGGCTGGCCAGACAGTCTGGGTGTGGTTTCTTGGCTACCTTCCATGAGCACCGCAAAATCGCTATACGCTTACTTCTGCGGCGCCTCCAGAAAAGGAATTCCTTGGATATACTGCTTTTAAAATTGCGCAATGTATCGCTGTACTGGATGGTTACAATTGAACTCGTCGCTACCTGTACCCGTGGTCTAGGGATGCCGGCACGGTAGCTCAGCGTGTTCGGTCAGAGAGCCGGTTGGCCTCTGTAATAAAAAACTGAGTGGAACGATCACCCACCGAACTTGAACAGGATGTCTTGCGACGTCCGCAACGACCAAACACAACGATCAATAACGAACAAAAAAAAAAAAAAAAATCAAAACGTCTTCGGTCCCGGGTTCGATCCCCGCCACTGCCTAAATTTTGATAAATAATCAGCATTGGTGGCCTAAGACTTCCGGCATAAGAAGTCAACCTCATTCTGCCAACGCCCTTGTCAAAGATGGCGGAGGAGCGGATAGAGGTTCAGGGCACTCTCTCGTCCTAGGGGTGGGAAATTGCCCCTAAAGGCGGAAGAATCAGCAATGATCAACGACATGAGGATGCAGAAGGCAATGGAAACCACTGCATTAAAGACACGTAACGTGTATCCACAGGACATGTGGCCTGTAATTGAAGAAGTGGCGTGATGATCTCTCCATTGGCAAAAGGTTCCGGAATAGCCCCCATTCGGATCTCCGGGAGGGGACTGCCAAGAGGGAGGTTACCATGAGAAAAAGATTGAATAATCAACGAAAGGATAACGTTCTACGAGTTGGGGCGTGGAATGTCAGAAGCTTGAACGCGGTAGGGAAACTAGAAAATCTGAAAAGGGAAATGCAAAGGCTCAATCTAGATATAGTAGGGATCAGTGAAGTGAAGTGGAAGGAAGACAAGGATTTCTGGTCAGATGAGTATCGGGTAATATCAACAGCATCAGAAAATGGTATAACAGGTGTAAGATTCGTTATGAATAGGAAGGTAGGGCAGAGGGTGTGTTACTGTGAACAGTTCAGTGACCGGGTTGTTCTAATCAGAATCGACAGCAGACCAACACCGACAACGATAGTTCAGGTATACATGCCGACGTCGCAAGCTGAAGATGAACAGATAGGGAAAGTGTATGAGGATATTGAAAGGGTAATGCAGTATGTAAAGGGGCACGAAAATCTAATAGTCATGGGCGACTGGAATGCAGTTGTAGGGGAAGGAGTAGAAGAAGAGGCTACAGGAGAATATGGGCTTGGGACAAGGAATGAAAGAGGAGAAAGACTAATTGAGTTCTGTAACAAGTTTCAGCTAATAATAGCGAATACCCTGTCCAAGAATCACAAGAGGAGGAGGTATACTTGGAAAAGGCCGGGAGATACGGGAAGATTTCAATTAGATTAAATCATGGTCAGACAGAGATTCCGAAATCAGATACTGGATTGTAAGGCGTACCCAGGAGCAGATATAGACTCAGATCACAATATAGTAGTGATGAAGAGTAGGCTGAAGTTCAAGACATTAGTCAGGAAGAATCAATACGCAAAGAAGTGGGATACGGACGTACTAAGGAATGACGAGATACGTTTGAAGTTCTCTAACGCTATAGATACAGCAATAAGGAATAGCGCAGTAGGCAGCACGGTTGAAGAGGAATGGACATCTCTAAAAAGGGCCATCACAGAAGTTGGGAAGGAAAACATAGGTACAAAGAAGGTAGCTGCGAAGAAACCATGGGTAACAGAAGAAATACTTCAGTTGATTGATGAAAGGAGGAAGTACAAACATGTTCCGGGAAAATCAGGAATACAGAAATACAAGTCGCTGAGGAATGAAATAAATAGGAAGTGCAGGGAAGCTAAGACGAAATGGCTGCAGTAAAAATGTGAAGACATCAAGAAAGATATGACTGTCGGAAGGACAGACTCAGCATACAGGAAAGTCAAAACAACCTTTGGTGACATTAAAAGCAACGGTAGTAACATTAAGAGTGCAACGGGAATTCCACTGTTAAATGCAGAGGAGAGAGCAGATAGGTGGAAAGAATACATTGAAAGCCTCTATGAGGGTGAAGATTTGTCTGATGTGATAGAAGAAGAAACAGGAGTCGATTTAGAAGAGATAGGGGATCCAGTATTAGAATCGGAATTTAAAAGAGCTTTGGAGGACTTACGGTCAAATAAGGCAGAAGGGATAGATAATATTCCATCAGAATTTCTAAAATCATTGGGGGAAGTGGCAACAAAACGACTATTCACGTTGGTGTGTAGAATATATGAGTCTGGCGATATACCATCTGACTTTCGGAAAAGCATCATCCACACAATTCCGAAGGCGGCAAGAGCTGACAAGTGCGAGAATTATCGCACAATCAGCTTAACAGCTCATCCATCGAAGCTGCTTACAAGAATAATATACAGAAGAATGTAAAATAAAATTGAGAATGTGCTAGGTGACGATCAGTTTGGCTTTAGGAAAAGTAAAGGGACGAGAGAGGCAATTCTGACGTTACGGCTAATAATGGAAGCAAGGCTAAAGAAAAATCAAGACACTCTCATAGGATTTGTCGACCTGGAAAAAGCGTTCGACAATATAAAATGGTGCAAGCTGTTCGAGATTCTGAAAAACGTAGGGGTAAGTTATAGGGAGAGACGGGTCATATACAGTATGTACAACAACCAAGAGGGAATAATAAGAGTGGACGATCAAGAACGAAGTGCTCGTATTAATAAGGGTGTAAGACAAGGCTGTAGCCTTTCGCCCCTACTCTTCAATCTGTACATCGAGGAAGCAATGATGGAAATAAAAGAAAGGTTCAGGAGTGGAATTAAAATACAAGGTGAAAGGATATCAATGATACGATTCGCTGAGGACATTGCTATCCTGAGTGAAAGTGAAGAAGAATTAAATGATCTGCTGAACGGAATGAACAGTCTAATGAGTACACAGTATGGTTTGAGAGTAAATCGGAGAAAGACGAAGGTAATGAGAAGTAGTAGAAATGAGAACAGCGAGAAACTTAACATCAGGATTGATGGTCACGAAGTCAATGAAGTTAAGGAATTCTGCTACCTAGGCAGTAAAATAACCAATTACGGGCGGAGCAAGGAGGACATCAAAAGCAGACTCGCTATGGCAAAAAAGGCATTTCTGGCCAAGAGAAGTCTACTAATATCAAATACTGGCCTTAATTTGAGGAAGAAATTTCTGAGGATGTACGTCTGGAGTACAGCATTGTATGGTAGTGAAACATGGACTGTGGGAAAACCGGAACAGAAGAGAATCGAAGCATTTGAGATGTGGTGCTATAGACGAATGTTGAAAATTAGGTGGACTGATAAGGTAAGGAATGAGGAGGTTCTACGCAGAATCGGAGAGGAAAGGAATATGTGGAAAACACTGATAAGGAGAAGGGACAGGATAATAGGACATCTGCTAAGACATGAGGGAATGACTTCCATGGTACTAGAGGGAGCTATAGAGGGCAAAAACTGTAGAGGAAGACAGAGATTGGAATACGTCAAGCAAATAATTGAGGACGTAGGTTGCAAGTGCTACTCTGAGATGAAGAGGTTAGCACAGGAAAGGAATTCGTGGCGGGCCGCATCAAACCGGTCAGTAGACTGATGACCAAAAAAAAAAAAAAAAAAAAAAAAAAAAAAACCTGAGAGGACCTTCATGAAAAACAAGGCATCGTAGTATAATGAAACTTTATGGAAATATTTGTAAGGGCGTGCGCAAGAGAAATAGCGAATAACTCGTTGAAAGAAACACATCTTAATTTGACATGAGAGGGCACCATTTCTTAATTGCGTACCGTGTGTGAGTTCCAGATTAATAGTGTTGCTCATACTGACGACCTTCTGCAGCTACGACAGCCTGGAACCGCACTAGAGATACCATTTCACAATTTATTGTTCGCAGCGGTTTTCGAACGGCGGACCATGGAATGTTCAGCTGTCGTGACGCAGCTCGTGCACTGCTTGAAGATAACACATTGCATTCGGTATTGTTAGCCACTAACTTCTTCAACAATTCCTGGGGCAATTGGCTGTTGGCCTCTCCCGGGAGCAAACCCCAAATCGCCAATTAATTATAACTTCCGAATCACGTTCTTCAACCCCGGTGTGGGAAGAGGGCCTCTCCGTATACATTTAATGCATCGATACTCGCGAAGACCAGCCGGACTAATGGTGTTGTTTTGATAAGCCGGCTTTCGTGGGCGAGCGGTTCTAGGCGTTTCAGTCTGGAACCGCCCGACCGCTACGGTCGCAGGTTCGAATCCTGCCTCGGGCATGGATGTGTGTGATGTCCTTAGGTTAGTTAGGTTTAAGTAGTTCTAAGTTCTAGGGGACTGATGACCTTAGATGTTAAGTCCCATAGTGCTCAGAGCCATTTGAACCATTTTTTTGTTTTGATAAAACAGCTTTACTAGTAAGGCCCTGCTCTCGTGGTCCAGAGGCGTGTTGACTGTCTGCAGCCGCAATACACAGTGATGCTTGTGTTTCAACTCAAAAACGCTGCAAATTCTGCAGCACACAGTCTGATCAGCATTCCTGTAAAGTTGGGTATCCATACGGTAAACAATTTTCCGCCTGCACTGTTGGCGGTTATCGCTGAAACAGCCACTTTTCGATTACAACGCTTTATTTGTCCCATACCAATTTAAACTGAGTGTTAAAACCATTGAAAATAACCAGTCTCTGAAATAACCAATTTTCAGATCTTATTCATACTATTTGCACTAATAAACGTATAAATACAACGAATACGAAAAGGTTGTGACTTTCTCAGTTTGAAGACACATAGAATGAAATATTAAGTTAAATAGCCAACCCGCGCGGGATTAGCCGAGCGGTCTGAGGCGTTTCAGTCATGGCCTGTGCGGCTGGTCCCGGCAGAGGTTCGAGTCCTCCCTCGGGCATGGGTGTGTGTGTTTGTCCTTAGGATAATTTAGGTTAAGTAGTGTGTAAGCTTAGGGACTGACGACCTTAGTAGTTAAGTCCCATAAGATTTCACATACATTTGAAGATTTTTTTAAATAGCCTAATAAAAGAAAACTTTTCTCGAAAAGTGCCAAACACAAAAAGTCACAAGTATTCTCGAATTGATTCTGATTTTATAAACTCTGCTCAAACATAATGTTGCAATATGGTATCATACCACTATTTGGGCACTATGAACGGTCAGAGCAGAAAGGTGAAAACTGAGGTTGAAGAACTCTGTTTTTCGTGTTAATTCGTCCGTTTTCAAGGGCTACAAGCAGATAAAGGAATATTATGTAGACACAGGCAGAAGATCAGCTACTTTCTATTTTTATCTTATATTTTGAATTAATTCTTGTTGCATTACTGTTGCTGTAATAATTCGACGTCTTTTTTTTATTTCATAGAAATGGCAGACAAATCTTTAATCTTTTAAAGTAAATGGAGCACTTCACAAAAACGTATCCAGGCCATGGTTGGTACCATTCTGCAATACAACGACGACAGCGAGAAATTACCGTATAGACCGGGCGAGGCCAAGCCTTGCACACTGCAGTACACGCGTACCTTAAGCCACGGTACACGGCAAACCTCATCAATGTCTCAGAAATGCCGTACTACACTACTGGACATTAAAACTGCTACACCAAGAAGAAATGCAGATGATAAACGGGTATTCATTGGACAAATATATTATACTAGAAGTGACATGTGATTACATTTTCACACAATTTGGGTGCATAGATCCTGAGAAATCAGTACCCAGAACAACCACCTCTGCCCGTAATAACGGCCTTGATACGCCTGGGCATTGAGTCAAACAGAGCTTGGATGGCGTGTACAGGTACAGCTGCACATGCAGCTTCAACACGATACCACAGTTCATCAAGAGCAGTGACTGGCCTATTGCGACGAGCCAGTTGCTCGGCCACCGACCAGACGTTTTCAGTTGGTGAGAGATCTGGAGAATGTGCTGACCAGGACAGCAGTCGAACATTTTCTGTATCCAGAAAGGCCCGTACAGGTCCTGCAACATGCGGTCGTGCATTATCCTGCTGAAATGTAGGGTTTCGCAGGGATCGAATGAAGGGTAGAGCCACGGGTCGTAACACATCTGAAATGCAACGTTCACTGTTCAAAGCGCCGTCAATGTGAACAAAAGGTGACCGAGACATGTAACCAGTGGCACCCCATATCATCACGCCGAGTGATACGCCAGTATGGCGATGACGAATACACGCTTCCAATGTGCGTTCATCGCGATGTCGCCAAACACGGATGCGACCATCATGATGCTGTACACAGAACCTGGATTCATCCGAAAAGATGACGTTTTGCCATTCGTACACCCAGGTTCGTCTTTGAGTACACCATCGCAGGCGCTCCTGTCTGTGATGCGGCGTCAAGGGTAACGGCAGCCATGTTCTCCGAGCTGATAGTCCATGCTGCTGCAAACGTTGTCGAACTGTTCGTGCAGATGCTTGTTGTCTTGCAAACGTCCCCAGCTGTTGACTCAGGGATCGAGACGTGGCTGTACGATCCGTTACAGCCATGCGGATAAGATCTCGACCGCTAGTGATGCGAGGCCGTTGGGATCCAGCACGGCGTTCCGTATTACCCTCCTGAACCCACCGATTCCATATTCTGCCAACTGTCATTGGATCTCGACCAACGCGAGCAGCAATGTCGCGATACGATAAACCGCAATCGCATTAGGCAACAATCCGACCTTTATCAAAGTCGGAAACGTGATGGTACGCATTTCTCCTCCTTACACGAGGCATCACAACAACGTTTCACCAGGCAACGCCGGTCAACTGCTGCTTGTGTATGAGAATTCGGTTGGAAACTTTCATGTCAGCACGTTGTAGATGTCGGCACCTGCGCCAACCTTGTGTGATTGCTCTGAAAAGCTAATCATTTGCATATCACAGCATCTTCTTCCTGTCGGCTAAATTTCGCGTCTGTAGCGCGTCATCTTCATGGTGTAGCAATTTTAATGGCCAGTAATGTAATTCTTCTGCCATGTGCTAGTTCCTAGTTTTTCTCGGCGTTGTTATTTAAATAGTTCTGGTCGCTTATCCCATTTTAAAATTTCAACCAATGTAAAATTTACAAATAAAACTTACCACTTTCTTAAAGAGTGGAACGGCAGAGAGAAAGCTTGAAGGTGGTTCATTGAACCGTCTGCCAGACACTTTATTGTGAATTGCAGGGTAATCACGTAGAGGTAGATGTAAAACAAGAAAAATTTTAGCACTGCTGCTATGGCTGTTTGATATTTCTGTTTTTCTACTGGTTTATTAGTAAAAAATAAAAAACACCAGCTATAACCGAGACCAACCGGTTATTCAGAACTAAAATACCGATACCGGTTTTTACCGGTCGGCTTTTCCCATACCTACTCTAATTGCTCAAGTAGCAATGCATCAGTACACTCTTTACATAGGCGAATCCATATAAAGTCGCTTACAAGCTCAATTACTACCATGGAATAATTAATTCCCATGGACTTATAGTAGCTTGCGCACACCTTTTATCACACCCTCAGTAACGAATTGAAAAACAATATATACGAGGATAGGAACTTTAATAGTGGCAACTATTTATTTACAGCTCCTACAAAGTAGATACGTGTTTCAAAGTTTAATTGACCTTCAAAGTAGTCGTCAGCATTGTATATAACCCGTTGCCAGCGATGTGGAAGTCGGAGGATACTTTTAGCAATGCCAGCTGTGTTGACAGTTCGAGCGGTGCGGTGTATTGCCCGACGAATTTGTAGCAGTTCTGAAGCGAATGCCGTGAAGTGTTTCCTTCAGTTTAGAAATCGAGTTGAACTTACGAGGGGTTAAGTGAGGGGAGCGCTGTAGATGGTATAGCACTTAGCTGCCCCATCAGTTGCCGGCCGGAGTGGCCGTGCGTTTCTAGGTGCTACAGTGTGGAACCCAGCGACCGCTACGGTCGCAGGTTCGAATCCTGCCTCGGGCATGAATGTGTGTGATGTCCTTAGGTTAGTTAGGTTTAATTAGTTCTAAGTTCTAGGCGACTGATGACCTCAGAAGTTAAGTCGCATAGTGCTCAGAGCCATTTGAACCATTTTTTTGCCCCATCAGTAAAACAAATCAGTAACAGCTTGCACTGTACGTGCTTGAGCATTGTCCTGCAAAATGATGGCCAGGTCCTGCAGAAAGTGTCATCACTTGTGTCTCTGAGCTGGTCTTAGGTTGTGTTCCAAAAATGAGCAGCATAGAGACAGAAGTGATGACACTTTCTGCAGGACCTGGCCATCATTTTGCAAGATAATCCTCAAGCGCGTTCAGTGCAAGCTGTTACTGATTTGTTTGACTCATAGGGCTGCTAAGTGCTATACCATCTACAGCACGCCCGTGACCTAAGTCCTCGTAAGTACAACTCGATTTCTAAACTGAAGGAAACACATCACGGTATTCGCTTCAGAACTGCTACAAATTCGTCGGGCAATAGATCGCGCCGCACGAACTGTCAACAGAACTGGCACTGCTAAGAGTATCCTACGACTTCCACATCGCTGGCAACGGTTCGTACACAATGCTGGTGACTACTTTGAAGGTCAGTAAAACTTTGAAACACATATCTGTTTTGTACGAACTGTAAATAAATAGTTGCCACTATTAGAATTCCAACGCTCTTATGATGTCTAGCATAGTATCGAATAAGAACAAAAAAGATGCTCAAAGTGAGCTTCAATAATCGATTAACATAGGAGTTCCCACTGGGAGATACCTACCACAGAATTTAAGACAGATGTCCGTAAAATGATCACTGACATCATTTTCTCGCGAGCGATTTGGGGTTGGGTTGGGTTGGATTGTTTGGGAAAGGAGACCAGACAGCGAGGTCATCGCTCTTATCGGATTAGGAAAGGAAGTCGGCCATGCCCTTTCAAAGGAACCATCCCGGCATTTGCCTGGAGCGACTTAGGGAAAGCACGGAAAACCTAAATCAGGATGGCCGGACGCGGGATTGAACCGCCGTCCTCCCGAATGCGAGTCCAGTGTCTAATCACTGCGCCACCTCGCTCGGTGCGATTTGGAAGTCAAATAAGCTATGTTTGTGAAAAGTGATTCCAGTGCTGGGAAACTGCTACCATTTATGATAATGTGCTTTCGGTGCATTCGAAAAGTCGGTTATCTTCGCGAATTTTCATAGTTCCCCGGTTCCACTGTTTCTTGTTAAAGTGTAACTATAGGGGGCAGTCAAACGAAAGCGATACGGATGGAAAAAATTAAGTAAACTGTTTATTATTTCAAAAGTAGTTACTATAACTGTTACTGCAAGTGTCCCACTGTGAGACAAGACAGTCATTCATTGCCTTCATGGGAAAAATGTTTGCGGTTGCCTACAAAAATGTGATGGTACCCAGGCGTGTATCTCTTTGTCCGAGGTAAATCGACGGCCGCGAATGTCTTCTTCAGGGCTCCGAAAATACACTCCTGGAAAAGGAAAAAAGAACACATTGACACCGGTGTGTCAGACCCACCATACTTGCTCCGGACACTGCGAGAGGGCTGTACAAGCAATGATCACACGCACGGCACAGCGGACACACCAGGAACCGCGGTGTTGGCCGTCGAATGGCGCTAGCTGCGCAGCATTTGTGCACCGCCGCCGTCAGTGTCAGCCAGTTTGCCGTGGCACACGGAGCTCCATCGCAGTCTTTAACACTGGTAGCATGCCACGACAGCGTGGACGTGAACCGTATGTGCAGTTGACGGACTTTGAGCGAGGGCGTATAGTGGGCATGCGGGAGGCCGGGTGGACGTACCGCCGAATTGCTCAACACGTGGGGCGTGAGGTCTCCACAGTACATCGATGTTGTCGCCAGTGGTCGGCGGAAGGTGCACGTGCCCGTCGACCTGGGACCGGACCGCAGCGACGCACGGATGCACGCCAAGACCGTAGGATCCTACGCAGTGCCGTAGGGGACCGCACCGCCACTTCCCAGCAAATTAGGTACACTGTTGCTCCTGGGGTATCGGCGAGGACCATTCGCAACCGTCTCCATGAAGCTGGGCTACGGTCCCGCACACCGTTAGGCCGTCTTCCGCTCACGCCCCAACATCGTACAGCCCGCCTCCAGTGGTGTCGCGACAGGCGTGACTGGAGGGGCGAATGGAGACGTGTCGTCTTCAGCGATGAGAGTCGCTTCTGCCTTGGTGCCAATGATGGTCGTATGCGTGTTTGGCGCCGTGCAGGTGAGCGCCACAATCAGGACTGCATACGACCGAGGCACACAGGGCCAACACCCGGCATCATGGTGTGGGGAGCGATCTCCTACACTAGCCTTACACCACTGGTGATCGTCGAGGGGACACTGAATAGTGCACGGTACATCCAAACCGTCATCGAACCCATCGTTCTACCATTCCTAGACCGGCAAGGGAACTTGCTGTTCCAACAGGACAATGCACGTCCGCATGTATCCCGTGCCACCCAACGTGCTCTAGAAGGTGTAAGTCAACTACCCTGGCCAGCAAGATCTCCGGATCTGTCCCCCATTGAGCATGTTTGGGACTGGATGAAGCGTCGTCTCACGCGGTCTGCACGTCCAGCACGAACGCTGGTCCAACTGAGGCGCCAGGTGGAAATGGCATGGCAAGCCGTTCCACAGGACTACATCCAGCATCTCTACGATCGTCTCCATGGGAGAATAGCAGCCTGCATTGCTGCGAAAGGTGGATATACACTGTACTAGTGCCGACATTGTGCATGCTCTGTTGCCTGTGTCTATGTGCCTGTGGTTCTGTCAGTGTGATCATGTGATGTATCTGACCCCAGGAATGTGTCAATAAAGTTTCCCCTTCCTGGGACAATGAATTCACGGTGTTCTTATTTCAATTTCCAGGAGTGTATGAAAATCTCGTGGGAAGAGATCAGGATTGCATGGAGGATTTGTAAGGGCTTGCTAGAGAAACTTCTGCAGCGTAGCCGAAACAATAGGCTCGCCAGCTCCGGAAGTGCAAGAGCCTGCTGCTAGTTGACTTCCTGAAACACGGCGCCAGAATTAACGCTAGGCGGTACGTGAACGCTTTGGAAAAACTGAAGCGCGCCATCAAGTCCAATCGCCCAGGACAGTTGACGGATGGCATAAGTCTGTTGGATCATGATGCGTATCCACATGTTTTTGCCGGGAAGCCCTTACACACCCTCGGTGCAGTTCGGATCTCTCCCCATGCGACTGCCATATTTTTGGAGGCCTGAAGAAAGATATTCGTGACCATCGATTTGCTACGGACGGAGAAGTGCATGTCTGGGTACAATCATGGTTCCGCAGGCAAGCTCAAACGTTTTTCCCCGAAGGCATTGACCGTCTTGTCTCACATTGGGATATGTGTATCAACAGTTTTGGCGATTACTTTTGCAATAATAAACAGTTAATTTACTTTTTCTGTCTGTCTCGTTTTCGTTTAACTGCCCTTATAAGAATCACTGTAAAGAAGTTTCTACTACGACAAAACTTATTCACACATGTCACTGGTACTCATTTTTTCACATTTAATCCATTTATTTGTTTGTTTTTAACGTACAGAAACGTTCTCAGTATTCTATCACGGCGCCATTAGTCCAAGCGGCAATGTTCACTACCACACAAACTTGTAGTTTACTTTTATTTGAATGAGGAACAGTTCGTTATCAAGTTCGCCACTTTTTAAGATTCAGTTTTCATGGGTCTGGTCTAGTAATCAGTTGGACAGACTATGATTTAACAGTAAGTATAACAATAGTGGTTGTGTATGAAAATATGGGACTTATATATTTGTGGGTAATGCAAATAAGTGGCATAAATAAGTCGCTGGGAGTGAGTGAATCATTATCATTTTGTATGCTTCCACGTCCTCTATGACAACAGTTTTAGTCACTTTTCCCATATTCGTCTCTTTAAATATCTGTAAGTGTGCTGATAACCTCGGTGATGAGTGCCCGTAAGCCATTTAAATTTAAGCTGCAGCTCTTTTTCTGGATGAATGTTACAAAAAGTTAGTCAGCCCTTGCAAACAGCCAGGAAACATTTGTAACACAATCTCGGAAGACAGGAGTGTCTGCAGTATACTCGCCACAAGGATGTAAAAGAAAGGTCAACATTTGGTCACCGAGAATGTCGCAATAAACATCCTAGTTCATGTTCAAGGTAACCTGTATGAGTGGTTCCAACTCATGGTACGAAAAACATCCACAAAACATCATAGAACCACCTTCGGCCCGTATTATACTGTCTGCACATTGCAGGTTAAACGCTCGGTAGGACTGTCGGTGTGCTCGACACCTTACCGAAAATTCATGATCACATTACACGCATCCAGTCAGCTGCTGTTTTATTTGGGCACTGCAGACATACAGCTTTAAGCGTAGCTGTGAGCAATGGACTTTTGTGAGATGCCTGACTTCAAATGTACATAGGATGCAATTCCTCTGCAGCGTTCGTCGGCAGTTAATTGAAATGGCGCTGCATTAACTTACAGCAGGAACTCCTGTGAGGCTTGAAACCAACTGTCCTCGATACGTAAGATGTGACACTCGTCTCCAGTCCCTGTCGGTTAGGACCTTTTCACAACCTCTGTTCTCAGGCGTGTAAGTATTACACCGTTTCTTGAACACACATTGTACAATCTGCTTTGGTGCATTACCAAATTGGACAACTCAGTTCACGGTGTCGTCATTGGCATGTCCAAACACGATAGCTTCTTTCTGCTATACCGTCTCGTCTCCATGTCTATCCGTCTTTAGGCGCTGATTCCATTCAACCGACTGTCAAATACACTCTAGCTGACTGTAATGTCTCCGAAGGACGACGGTTCAATCCCACGTCTGGCCATCCTGATTTAGGTTTTCCGTGATTTCCCTAAATCGCTCTAGGCAAATGCCAGGATGGTTCCTTTGAAAGGGCACGGCCGACTTCCTTCCCTAATCCTATGAGACCGATAACCTCGCTGTTTGGTCTCTTCTCCCAAACAACCAACCAACCAACCTGTAATGTCTTGCGTCCGCAGTGGAAGGCCACATGGCTGCCTGGTACCGGTTCTGCCCAACCTACAGCGCTCCAAACCAACTAGAGTGCTGTTTTAAAGTGGGGGGGGGGGGGGGGGGGGGAGGAGGACTTAAGTTTTGTCCTGTGAGCTTACATTCATATAAACTCAGTATCTCTCCTTCTTATCCACCCCAGCAAAATGACACCCCTCAAGCTCCGAGCCACCAGTACGTTTCTGCTCCCATTTCCAGCTCTTTAGAAAGTCTCCTCCACACCATACTGGATCAGTGCTCCTGGCAGAATGAATATGGAGAAGTATGTTTCACTTTTTGAAAAAATTTTATTTGAAAGGCTGTGGATGTTTTGAGATCCACCCCACGGTATATACTTTTCAGACAAATTTCAGCCATATGGCAGTGGAGGTGAACAGTTCTATCATTTCCCTTAGCACTGTACTGAAAACCTTGCAGGAAACTGGTGTACTGACCTGATTTTAACTTTTGTCTGGGTCAATACGTCCTAAAATATGAAAAATTTGGGGATCTAGTGTGTGTGTGCGTGCGTGTGTGTGTGTGTGTGTGTGTGTGTGTGTGTGTGTGTGTGTGTGTATGTGTGTGGCGAATGAAGGGAGAGAGGATAGATATTAGAGTTTGCTGTCCTTTTCTTAAGCACTTTAGAAATAGAACGAAAAACCTAAACCTGGATAGCTGGACAGTGATTTGAACTGCCATCACTCCCAAGGAAAGTCCAGCATCTCATCAATGGTTCATATTGCTCCTAGTGCAATGAACCAATGTATGTACACAACACTCTCTGTAAATTATTATTACATTATTTCATATATTTTTCTCTTTGCTTTGTTAATCTTTTCCATTTCTTTCTTTCTGTGGTTATCTATGCATTTTTATTATCATCTTCTAAACGCTGAGCCCAGTTTGGGAGGTCATACTAGTAAGAAGTGTGACCAGAGTTTCCTGAGACGGGGGAAGCTCTAGAGTCATATCAGATTCTGCTATTGGGTATTTATTCTGTTAGAAAAGCTTCATAGCAGTGGACCTTTCCTGGAAACAGAAATAATACACTGACAGTGGATAAACCATATACATACACACACTCACTCACACACACACACACACACACATATCCACTGTCAGTGTATTACTTCCAAAATAAAAGTTTCTATTTCATGGGAAGTACTTTGCTATGATGCTTTTCTTTGTAACAGAATAAAATTCTACACCAGACTGTGATATGAATTTAGAGCTATCCCTCTTCAGGAAACCTCCGTTATACTTCTTACAACTATGACCTCCCAAACTGGCCTCAGCTTGTAGAAGATGATAGTAAAAATGCAGAGATAGCCACAGAAAGAAAGAAATGGAAAAGATTACCAAGGAAAGAGAAAAATATATGACATAACGTAATAATAATTTACAGAAAGTGTTTTCTTCATGGGACATATGAAGAGCCACTGCTAAGTTTTTTTTGTGAACGTATCATCGATTGTTAAAGACTAATTACGTTACTGTGATTTTAAGAAGGTTACTGTACATTACCATACTGTCTTAGACAATTTAGAATGAAGGAAGCTATCAACATCACAGGGATGACAACCTTGTGATAGCCCCTTCACAAAGTACAAAAATTTACTGTGTTTCTGCTTGGTGCTTATCTCCTTCCAGGACAATTTCTTAATTGAATCTGCACACAATTTCGTGTGTTTAGCATTAATCTCATGGCGTAAAGCCCATGTTTCAGCAATATTGATCTAATCTGCAACATTGACTTGTTGGACTTCAACTAGTTTTATGTTGTTTTTGATGTCATTCCTTCCTCATTTCTTCAGTCGTCCTCACGTTTAACTACCCTTAGCACTGAGGTTGGGTGCCAACTTTGCACAGATTCCTTATCAGCTTAGTTTATATGTCTTGTTCTGAACAATGACAACTGTTTTTCTTACAGTTTCGTCGATGATATAGAATGTCTGAAGTTTACAAAGTATTAGGCACATCCTCTTCAACCTCACCAATATATGAATTGAATGTGCCTCGCCATGTGCGTTTAATGTATGCATGTAAATGTAGATGGAGATGTAGATAGCAGAGAAGACAGCTAGGGTAACCAATTTCTCCCAGTGATGTCAAGACATTACCTACTCTAGGAAATGCATGGGAACGACATTGACAGAACATAGGTAACGCAAACTCAGGCAAAGACAAGAAGATTATTTTATATTTGTGATTCTGTTGTTAAAAACTGTAGCAATTCCCAGTCAAGTACTGAGCAAGCCAATGAGCAATGACTTTCAGGTACACGACAACAAGCCTAACAGTTTCAGCATCTGTCCATTTTGCAGCCACTGGATGGGTAATATCATCAAGTACTTAGAAAATAATCTTTGTTTAAGGCAGTATTTAAACGAGTTTGCTAGTCTTGTATGTATAAAACTTTGCCTGTCATAGCAGTGAGCAATTTTAGTGGTCATACTGTATCTATGCTGGGTTGTAGAACAATAGAGCTTTCTTCCATCACCAATAAACACAGTTAATTCACAGCCATTTCTATTTCAGTGTTATAAATATTTAAATTTCTATGAGAATAATTCTACTGGTGTTAAGACAATGATTTAAGGAACAAGTACCCAATAGACAAATTGACGCTTCTAGCACTACAAAATGTGTATCTGTTCCTATAATTTACATAATTTGATTCATATTTCCCATCTGCTCATTGTTAAAATTATGAAAAATGTTTTATGAACTCATTGTAAATGTGAAAATATATGTAAAATATACAACAATATTTTAATGTAAATCTTTAGTAGAAAAGTGGAAATTTTAATAAAAGTTTAATAGATGACATTTCTTGTAGTTTAAACAGCTGAATATTATGTAAACAGAGAGGGGAAAAATTAAATTAAGATTTATTGTCCTATTGATGAGCAGCTCATTAAAAACAGACCATAAGATAAGGAAGCAAATAGACATTAGTGTGTCCTTTTCAAAGGAGCCAGTCTATCTTAAGCTTTACTTCGTTTATAAAATCCAAATGGTGTAATTCTGGATCACCAAATGTTAATCTGAACCGTTTTCCCTCCAAAATGCAGGTCTATTGCCTTCTTCACTCTACAACTTTGTTCCTCATTTTGTAATTCACATAATCTTAGATACTGTAATAGTATATTTAACATATTACAATATTAAAGTGACAATATTTTTGGAAATAATTAATATTAGTTACATTTTATTTACCAATATTTTCAAACAATTATCTTATAATAAAAACTAAATATCATTTGTAATGAAAATTTAGGTAATATGGAAGGTGAAATACTATCTAATATTATTAATGGGACACTTTTACTTTGTTAAGTAGAACAAACTTCCTACTTGTGATTTGAATGTGGAACTAATGCAGAGTCACTTACATTTCAGTAACATATTCCAACAATAGTGGTTGAATAGTAATGGCCATAGTACTTTTTAGTTGTTTTATTAAATAACAGATCATTACATGGATATTTTATGTCTTTTCTTTTAAAGAACAGAAATCATCAAAATTTTTCTGAACTATTTCCCGTACTCTAAAGTTCCTACAAATTTAGCACCTAGCCCTTTTTAGTTGTATGATCTTTATCTGCTAGTGGCAAAACTGTTCTGATAAGCAGGATTTTCTACATTATCACTATTGTTTTGAATGAAGTTTTCATTTAGGAATTTCATGGTTCTGTCTTTTATCATCGCAATATTTCGTTCCTTTTATAAATTTCTAGACATTATTATGTTAACATGTCTCAGTCGACAGCAACCAGCTATTGACAGACTATTAAGAAATCATTGTACCTCCTTACTGGTGTCAGATTTCAAATATAAACTAAAAAATCCACTTAAGGTCTACAGTTCAATGAGATCCAGAAGGGCATACATAAACTTTATTGATAGTAGATTCTCAACTAATACACTTCACCTGGCGTAATGGTCTTGTCTTTACCTATCTTTGAGTGTAATTCATGTTACGACCTTTCACTACTTGTCCTACATTTTTGTAGTCTCATGCTGTGACAAACAACGACAAATCTGTTCTTTGAGAGCAACATGAAATACTATTTATTAAAATCGCCTACTCAATTACCAAATATATTACACTATAATTGTGACCAACACCATTGCATACTATTAAATGTTATTAAACGAACAACTAATTGTTTCTTTCTTAAGAGCTTACAAATTCTCTATACTGATCATCAGTTAAACATTCTTATTAAAATTGTGGACAATAGTTTTCATCTACTATTTGTATTTGCTACTGCGTATGAAGGGTAACATTGCTGTATCCATCTTCCAGAGAAATAGTTTACTCTGCCACTGTTGTATCACTGAAAATTAGATGCAACCTATGAGCATCATTACACATGCTCACAAAAATTCCTTTGCAAAGTTTTAGAACAGAAAGTAGGCACTCTACACAGTAGAACTAGTGTACTTCACAAAACAAGTTTAAAAAATGAGAAGATTTGATCACTATAAACCAAAAATCTTATTTGACTTCTGATACGATATGCAGTTTTCATAGTGCTTCAGTCTACATTGCACTAAAAAAATTAAAAATTTTTCCTGAAACATACACTATGTTATTATGGGTGGAGGGTACACTCAACAACTGAGCTAGGTTAATAGTTGGCTCCTTTTATCGATCTCTCGACTCAGCAGATAGAGTGTGCTCCCTGCCGCTGTTGGATAAGCAGCTGCAGCAGCAAGTCGTATACTCTTAGCTCACTTATTTGTTACGTAGTTTAATTCTTAATTTCTTTGCGTGTTTTTGGTATTTGCGTTGTTTAATTCATAAATTTCGGGCGTATTGTAGTATTTGAGAGTTGTAGCATCGCGTTTTAGTACCTCAATAGTGTAAGTTCTGCAGTCGTCTGTCTTCTGTTTCTGTTTTGAACGGCCAGTGTCGGTTGGTCACAGCCAGTGTGCTCTCTGCCGCCATTGGATAAGCAGCTGCAACAGCAAGTCGTATTCTCTTAGCTCACTTATTTGTTACGTAGTTTAATTCTTAATTTCTTTGCGTGTTTTTGGTATTTGCGTTGTTTAATTCATAAATTTCGGGCGTATTGTAGTATTTGAGAGTTGTAGCATCGCGTTTTAGTACCTGAATAGTGTAAAATCGCGTAGTCTCCTTCCGCCGCCGAGCAGTGCGTCAGCAGTGCGCAAGTGGCAGCATTGCTGTATTTACTAGGCAATCTTGTATTATAATAACCGTTAAAATTTTTTGTCGAATTGTTTGTGCTCTCTGTATATTAGTTCAGACGTTCTTTGCACAACAGTTTTTAGCATGGATAGGGACTGCAACTGCTGTGTTCGGATGCAGGCTGAGTTGGCATCCCTTCGCTCCCAGCTTCAGGCAGTGTTGGCTTCGGTCACACAGCTTGAGGCTGTTGCCAATGGGCATCACTGTGGGGGTCCGGATGGGGGTTTGTCGGGGACGGCCAGCTCGTCCCATGCATCCCCCGATCGGACTACTACTGTGGCTGCCCAGGATACTGCCCACATTGAGGCTTATCCCTCACCTGTGGTAGAGTGGGAGGTCGTCTCAAGGTGTGGCAGGGGGCGAAAGACATTCCGGAGGGCTGAACGGAAGGCCTCTCCAGTTTGTCTGATGAACCAGTTACAGGCTCTGTCTCAGGCTGATACTGATCTTCGGCCGGACATGGCTGCTTGTCCTGCTACAGAGGTTGCCCCTCAGTCTGCAAGATCCGGGTGGTTGCAGAGGGTGGGCTTACTGGTAGTTGGGAGCTCCAACGTCAGGCGTGTAATGGGGCTCCTTAGGGATATGGCAGCAAGAGAGGGGAAGAAAACCAATGTGCACTCTGTGTGCATACCGGGGGGAGTCATTACAGATGTGGAAAGGGTCCTTCTGGATGCCACGAAGGGTACAGGGTGCACCCATCTGCAGGTGGTCACTCATGTCGGCACCAATGATGTGTGTCGCTATGGATTGGAGGAAATCCTCTCTGGCTTCCGGCGGCTATCTGATTTGGTGAAGACTGCCAGTCTCGTTAGCGAGATGAAAGCAGAGCCCACCATCTGCAGCATCGTCGACAGGACTGACTGCGGATCTTTTGTACAGAGCCGAGTGGAGGGTCTGAATCAGAGGCTGAGGCGGTTCTGCGACCGTGTGGGCTGCAGCTTCCTCGACTTGCGCCATAGGGTGGTGGGGTTTCTGGTTCCGCTGGATAGGTCAGGAGTCCACTACACGCAGCAAGTGGCTACACGGGTAGCAAGGGTTGTGTGGCGTGGACTGGGCGGTTTTTTTAGGTTAGATGGCTTCGGGCAGCAGCCTCAAAGGGTGCGGGGCAAAGTCAGGACATGGGGGGGCCAAGCAGCTATCGGTATTGTAATTGTAAACTGTCGAAGCTGCATTGGTAAAGTACCGGAACTTCAAGCGCTGATAGAAAGCACCAAAGCTGAAATCGTTATCGGTACAGAAAGCTAGCTGAAGCCAGAGATAAATTCTGCCGAAATTTTTACAAAGGCACAGATGGTGTTTAGAAAGGATAGATTGCATGCAACTCGTGGTGGCGTGTTTGTCGCTGTTAGTAGTAGTTTATCCTGTAGTGAAGTAGGAGTGGATAGTTCCTGTGAATTATTTTGGGTGGAGGTTACAGTCAACAACCGAGCTAGGTTAATAGTTGGCTCCTTTTACCAACCTCCCGACTCAGCAGCATTAGTGGTAGAACAACTGAGAGAAAATTTGGAATACATTTCGCATAAATTTTCTCACATTTTACAGTCTTAGGTGGAGATTTCAATTTACAAGATATAGACTGGGACACTCAAATGTTTAGGACGGGTGGTAGGGACAGAGCATCGAGTGACATTATACTGAGTGCACTATCCGAAAATTACCTCGAGCAATTAAACAGAGAACCGACTCGTGGAGATAACATCTTGGACCTACTGATAACAAACAGACCCCAACTTTTCGACTCTGTAAGTGCAGAACAGGGAATCAGTGATCACAAGGCCGTTGCAGCATCCCTCAATATGGAACTTCATAGAAATATAAAAAAAGGGAGGAAGGCTTATGTGTTTAGCAAGAGTAATAGAAGGCAAATCTCAGACTACCTAACAGATCAAAACGAAAATTTCTGTTCCGACACTGACAATGTTGAGTGTTCATGGAAAAAGTTCAAGGCAATCGTAAAACGCGTTTTAGACAGGTACGTGCCGAGTAAAACTGTGAGGGACGGGAAAAACCCACCGTGGTTCAATAACAAAGTTAGGAAACTACTGCGAAAGCAAAGAGAGCTTCACTCCAAGTTAAACGCAGCCAAAACCTCTCAGACAAACAGAAGCTAAACGATGTCAAAGTTAGCGTAAGGAGGGCTATGCGTGACGCGTTCAGTGAATTCGAAAGTAAAATTCTATGTACCGACTTGACAGAAAATCCTAGGAAGTTCTGGTCTTACGTTAAATCAGTAAGTGGCTCGAAACAGCATATCCAGACACTCCGAGATGATGATGCCATTGAAACAGAGGATGACAAGCGTAAAGCTGAAATACTAAACACCTTTTTCCAAAGCTGTTTCACAGAGGAAGACCACACTGCAGTTACTTCTCTAAATCCTCGCACAAACGAAAACATGGCTGCCATCGAAATAAGTGTCCAAGGAATAGAAAAGCAACTGGAATCACTCAACAGAGGAAAGTCCACTGGACCTGACGGGATACCAATTCGATTCTACACAGAGTACGCGAAAGAACTTGCCCCCCTTCTAACAGCCGTGTACCGCAAGTCTCTAGAGGAACGGAAGGTTTTAGAACATGTTTTTTGCTCACGTATCATGTCTTTTTCGGAAACCCAGAATCTACTCTGTAGCAATCAACATGGATTCCGGAAACAGCACCCATGTGAGACCCAACTCGCTTTATTTGTTCATGAGACCCAGAAACTATTAGATACGGGCTCCCAGATAGATGCTATTTTCCTTGACTTTCGGAAGGCAGTCGATACAGTTCCGCACTGTCGCCTGATAAACAAAGTAAGAGCCTATGGAATATCAGACCAGCTGTGTGGCAGGATTGAAGAGTTTTTAGCAAACAGAACACAGCATGTTGTTATCAAAGGGGAGACGTCTACAGACGTTAAAGTAACCTCTGGCGTGCCACAGCGGAGTGTTATGGGACCATTGCTTTTCACAATATATATAAATGACCTAGTAGATAGTGTCGGAAGTTCCATGCGGCTTTTCGCGGATGATGCTGTAGCATACAGAGAAGTTGCTGCATTAGAAAATTGTAGCGAAATACAGGAAGAACTGCAGCGGATAGGCACTTGGTGCAGGGAGTGGCAACTGACCCTTAACATAGACAAATGTAATGTATTGCGAATACATAGAAAGAAGGATCCTTTATTGTATGATTATATGATAGTGGAACAAACACTGGTAGCAGTTACTTCTGTGAAATATCTGGGAGTATGCGTGTGGAACAATTTGAAGTGGAATGATCATATCAAATTAATTGTTGGTAAGGCGGGTGCCAGGTTGGGATTCATTGGGAGAGTCCTTAGAAAATGTAGTCCATCAACAAAGGAGGTGGCTTACAAAACACTCGTTCGACCTATACTTGAGTATTGCTCATCAGTGTGGGATCCGTACCAGATCGGGTTGACGGAGCAGATAGAGAAGATCGAAAGAAGGGCGGCGCGTTTCGCCACAGGGTTATTTGGTAACCGTGATAGCGTTACGGAGATGTTTAGGAAACTCAAGTGGCAGACTCTGCAAGAGCGGCGCTCCGCATCGCGGTGTAGCTTGCTCGCCAGGTTTCGAGAGGATGCGTTTCTGGATGAGGTATCGAATATATTGCTTCCCCCTACTTATACCTCCCGTGGAGATCACGAATGTAAAATTAGAGAGATTCGAGGGCGTACGGAGGCTTTCAGACAGTTGTTCTTCCCGCGAACCATACGCGACTGGAACAGAAAAGGGAGGTAATGACCGTGGCACGTAAAGTGCCCTCCGCCACACACCGTTGGGTGGCTTGTGGAGTATAAATGTAGATGTAGATGTAGAACCATCATACTAGAGAGTGAATACAACAGTAAGATCCAGAAACTGAAAAGATTGTGTAAAATTAAATAATGTGATACTGAGGGAATTAAACTTGTAAATGAGTGCTAAATGAGTTTTGTTATTTGGGCAGCAAAACAATTACCAGTGGCAGAAGTGGACAATATAAAATATAAAATACAGACTGGCAATAGCAAAAAAAAGAAGAAAGGGTAAGTTCTGAAAAAGAGAATTTTGTGAAGTGATGGTAGAGAAGAATGCTGAAGATTACATGAGTAGATCGAATAACTAATGAAGAGGTATTGAATCAAATGAAGTAGTAAAATTATCATGGAAAAACTTGAATAAAAGAAGGGATTGACTGATAGGACATATCGTGAGGCATGAAGTATTTAAAAACTGAATACTAATCAAGAGAAAAATGTGTGCAACATTATCATCATTATTGCCAATTTGATGTCTTTTATTGTAATATATAGGCTAAATGTTGTAAGATATTAAGGTAAACTGACTTGTCCTATATTACAAGTACACAATTTGTACTTAATGTTATCAAATGGAACAAAATACACTCCTGGAAATGGAAAAAAGAACACATTGACACCGGTGTGTCAGACCCACCATACTTGCTCCGGACACTGCGAGAGGGCTGTACAAGCAATGATCACACGCACGGCACAGCGGACACACCAGGAACCGCGGTGTTGGCCGTCGAATGGCGCTAGCTGCGCAGCATTTGTGCACCGCCGCCGTCAGTGTCAGCCAGTTTGCCGTGGCACACGGAGCTCCATCGCAGTCTTTAACACTGGTAGCATGCCACGACAGCGTGGACGTGAACCGTATGTGCAGTTGACGGACTTTGAGCGAGGGCGTATAGTGGGCATGCGGGAGGCCGGGTGGACGTACCGCCGAATTGCTCAACACGTGGGGCGTGAGGTCTCCACAGTACATCGATGTTGTCGCCAGTGGTCGGCGGAAGGTGCACGTGCCCGTCGACCTGGGACCGGACCGCAGCGACGCACGGATGCACGCCAAGACCGTAGGATCCTACGCAGTGCCGTAGGGGACCGCACCGCCACTTCCCAGCAAATTAGGGACACTGTTGCTCCTGGGGTATCGGCGAGGACCATTCGCAACCGTCTCCATGAAGCTGGGCTACGGTCCCGCACACCGTTAGGCCGTCTTCCGCTCACGCCCCAACATCGTGCAGCCCGCCTCCAGTGGTGTCGCGACAGGCGTGAATGGAGGGACGAATGGAGACGTGTCGTCTTCAGCGATGAGAGTCGCTTCTGCCTTGGTGCCAATGATGGTCGTATGCGTGTTTGGCGCCGTGCAGGTGAGCGCCACAATCAGGACTGCATACGACTGAGGCACACAGGGCAACACCCGGCATCATGGTGTGGGGAGCGATCTCCTACACTGCCCGTACACCACTGGTGATCGTCGAGGGGACACTGAATAGTGCATGGTACATCCAAACCGTCATCGAACCCATCGTTCTACCATTCCTAGACCGGCAAGGGAACTTGCTGTTCCAACAGGACAATGCACGTCCGCATGTATCCCGTGCCACCCAACGTGCTCTAGAAGGTGTAAGTCAACTACCCTGGCCAGCAAGATCTCCGGATCTGTCCCCCATTGAGCATGTTTGGGACTGGATGAAGCGTCGTCTCACGCGGTCTGCACGTCCAGCACGAACGCTGGTCCAACTGAGGCGCCAGGTGGAAATGGCATGGCAAGCCGTTCCACAGGACTACATCCAGCATCTCTACGATCGTCTCCATGGGAGAATAGCAGCCTGCATTGCTGCGAAAGGTGGATATACACTGTACTAGTGCCGACATTGTGCATGCTCTGTTGCCTGTGTCTATGTGCCTGTGGTTCTGTCAGTGTGATCATGTGATGTATCTGACCCCAGGAATGTGTCAATAAAGTTTCCCCTTCCTGGGACAATGAATTCACGGTGTTCTTATTTCAATTTCCAGGAGTGTAAAAATCAGTCGATCAATCAAGTCAATGATTGTCAATTCAGTAATTGAAGAAAGTATCAGGGTTAAAAATTAGTGACACATGATGGCTTGAATACAGTAAGCAGATTCACAAATCTAGGATGCAGTACGTATGCAGAGAGAACTGGCTTGCACAGAGTCAACCAGTGTGGAGAGCTGCAAAGAACCAGTCTTCTGCCTGAAGACCATAATAACACAGGCTTCATGAAGGTAACCTAATTGCACTGAGGGTCATGGAACATAGTACAGAAAGTGGTAAGTTATGTGTGATGTCTTCTCCTTAAGGTAAAGGGTGGGACAGAAGGAAAGCTATAATTTTTATATACAATCTGCAGCTAAAGAGTCCAATAAGAAAACTGTGTGCTATGACCCATCCAGAAAATTAATCGAAGAAGCATACAGAAAGCAAAGCACCAAGAGAAATTTTATTTTGTGTTTCATTTCACAAACATGCTTCAACACTATAATTCGCAAAATGGCTTACAAATTAAGTAAGTGCTTTCTCATTTTTAAATGATTAAAACAGAATCCTACATTTAAATTTCTAATAAGTTATAAGAAAAATAATAAAGATAATTAAATGAACATATTTACTGGATTCATAACGAAAAAGAGTAAATGTCTGGCAAATGGTTACTGAGGTCCCATACTTGAGTATTTAGTGAATACTTCCACTAGAAAAATCGTAATTTAACTGATTGACGTTACTTTCACCATAAGAGTCCTGTTAATTGTCATCACACTGATACAAATGTGCTTGATGGAATTAATATTCTCAGATTGTCATTACAATAATGACCCACAAGATCTTTACATTGCAAAGAACTAGTCCACACCTGCTTAGCATTCCACTTAGGCTACACAGGATGGAGAAGAACAACTTGATAATAAGGTAAGAGCAGAGTAGGAGACATAAAATCGGCCAAAACGTTCCAAATCATCAGTGATCAGAAATGCACCATTCTGGATCTATGGCCATAAAACGACAGTCAGTTAGTGATGAGTGAATGGAGATAACTGACCATCTATGGAGAGTTGATAGCAAGAATTTTTGAGGCCATCACTATCATTCACAACAACCTTCGAAGTTTCTGAAGGGTGTTTCATTCTTTTCTTAGTTGATATCAACTTTGTAGCGATGATGAAGTCGAAAATTTGGAGTGTTTGCTGTAAAAATGTATTTTGAAAAAGAAAGACTTCAAAATTTAATTTCTGGTTTGTTCTTTACCATCACAGTAGTCTGTGAGAAGTGCTATCGAGGCACTTATTTGTAGTCAAGCTTTGAAGGCTTAAGACCAGTTTCATGTTCCTCAGACTACTCTGGAAAGATATGTTAAAAAGAGAAGTGAAACTGCTGACAACGCTATTTTTAAAATAGCTGCAAATTTTGGAAGTGTATTTGGAAATGTATTCATCAAAAAGAGGATCTTGGTCTCATTAACTACTTAAAAACTGTGGAGGCCTTGGTCTAACAATAAAGACTTAGATAGCATAGCTTAACAGTTGTCGCATAGGACATAGACTTGAAAATGAAATCACAGGCAAAAGTTGGGTCAAAAGATTTCCTCAGAGACTTCCTACTTTATCTTCTGTTCGCAAACCTAAAGTAATATCTGGTGCAAGAGCTATGGGCCTTAATGTAGTAGCTGTTGATTCGTTACTAACGAGTTTACTTGTCAAGCACAAACTAATGGCTTCTTGGATATTTAATTGAGATGTAAAAGGTGTTTCATGAAACCCCAAAAACAAATAAAAATCATAACTTGCAAGGGTTATTAACACCTTCAGAAAGAGTTGAAACTGTAATCTGCCTTATTTGTACAGTGGTAAGCGGAGATTCTATGCCTGAAGAAGCTGAAGTGTTGTGTTAGTATTGGTACCAGTTGGTTGGGCTTAGGTCCACAACACTGGATGGATAACTGCAGGGTTCTTTTCTGCATGGCTGATAAAATTTGCAGTATTTTCTAAGCCATCAGAAGACTTTTTAGTTCTTCTTATATTAGATCGCCACTCAACATATATCAGGAACTTCAATGTTACAGACTACATGAAGGAGAGTTGTCTTTCGTTTCTATGTCTACAACAAATTGCTGTCACAGACTTCAGCCAGTTCATATTTCATATATGAAGCCTCATTATAGCAATGAGCTTCAAAAATAGTTCTGAAGCAACCGAGTGAATGTTTCAAATTTCAGCGCTTTTTGGATAAGCTTTTTTCAAAAGTGCAACAATTAAAACTGTTACTAAAAGTTTCAAAGCTACTGGGATATTGCCTACTAACCAATCTATATTAACTGTTGCCAATTTCCTCCCAGCAGGCAAGTTAACATCAGACTTGGCAGGCCTTCAAGTGAAGACTTGTTCATATCTGGAGCTGAACAACATAAATTTCCTTCACGTAGCACATTTGTGAAAAAAAGGATGTACCTAGCAGGAGGGATGATAAAACTGGCGAGGTTTCAGACAACTGTAAGTACGCCACACTGGCTTATAAGGTCTGATATAATGAGGCTAATTATTTCAGTCCTGGGTGCTCTTGGGCGACAATTGACAACAGGAACACTTCATTTCATGATATACTTGAAATTCAAATTCCTTTGTCAAAAGTTAATGAAAGTTCCAAAAGAATGAATTAGAAGTGGCGAAGATAGCTATCTTAACTGATTCGGTATACAAAAAAATAGTTTGAAGCCACTATTAAGGAAAAAGATGAAAAGAACTTTGCCACAGACTACAAATTAGGAAGAAAACTATCTAAAAAAAGGTATTAAGATTGGAAAAAATAAAGAAAGTGCTTAGAGATAAATGGAAAAAAGAAGAAGGAAGAACCTAACACTAACAAAAGTGATTCTCAGGAGTGTTCTGACTGCAACTGTTTATATTGAGAGAAATTTACTCAGTCACTTGAAAGTTGGGTTGTTTGTTCCATGTGCAAAGAATAGGCACACAATTCATCCACGTTACATTAATAATGGAATTCGTTACTTAAATAAGATGCAATTTGAGGCAGATAAACTTTGAGGCTGATAGCAAATATGATGAGGCCTGCTTAGAAAGTGAACTTTGAGAAGAGGCTTTAGAAAAGGGCACAACGTGTAAAAATTGAGCACAGAATTCATGTGTGGGACCAGATAGTAAATATGGCAATGAATTTTAAGAATAGGCTTAAGAAAAGGACACAATCAAGTTTTATATGCTTTTATAATGACTTGTCTTTACCACTGCATTCCGCCCCAAGCCTGGGGCAGCATGGCAAATGACGTACACGTAATTTCCGTTTTTGAAAAATCATTCTTTTGTTTTCTTATAATACTGTTCTATTTTTGGTATTGTTACATTATAATGAGGTCACAGAAAAATTATCAGGTCTCTTAATAAACCCTTTTCTATTTAGAAAAAAACATTTTCACATTATTATGTTCAAAAATTAATGTTATTTCGATACTTTTAGCCTAGTTTATTTAATACTTATGTTTTACCCAGTAAACATCACAGTAAGTTTGCATCTAAAGCAACAATCAATGGATACAATTATAAGGATCGATTATCAGTGGCTCAGCTGAAATCATTGTCTTGAGATAAGTTACCTAATAACTATACTTTTAAACACAATGAGTATTACCTGGAAGAAGTTACTTTAAATACACACACTTCTCTAAACTCATCACTTATTGGCTGCTGTTTTGTGGCCATAGTTCCATAATGGGGTATTAACGACTACTGGTCACTGCGAAAATTTTGTTCAATTCGTCATACCCACCCTGCTCTGAATTCATGATTAGGTTAATTGTCTAACGTAACTGGTGGAGAAAACATATATATATATATACATATTATATATATATATATATATATATATATATATATATATATATATATATATATATTTACTGGGTGATCGAAAGTCAGTAAAAATTTTGAAAACTCAATAAACCTCGGAATAATGTAGATAGAGAGGTGAAAATTGACACACCTGCTTGGAATGACATGGGGTTTTTTTAGAATAAAACAAACAAAGTTTACAAAATGTCCGACAGATGGCGCTGCACAGCAAAATGTCAATGACTGCGCATGACAATCGTGTATAAAAGCAGCTGTAATGAGAGAGAGAATAAGATGTGGTAGTGAAGCGGAGGGCATTTGCGATGTGGGCGTTTCAAAAGATGGCGGAAGATGACGATTGGTTGAGTAACGTGTTGTGGACCGATGAAGCTCATTTCCCGCTCCGAGGTTCTGTCAACGCCTACAACTGCAGACTTTGGGCTACCGAAAATCCTAGAACTGTCGTGGAAACTCCATTGCACGACGAGAAAGTCACGGTATGGGTTGGATTTACCACATCTACCATTATCGGGCCTTTTTTCTGCAAGGAAATGCGTGATTCTGGTTTTGTAACTGCTACCGTGGTGGGTGAGAGGTACGCCCATATGTTACAGAATCGCATCATCCCCAGCCTGGCTGATAAACACCTGCTGCAACGTACGATGTTTATACAGGATGGCGCTCCACCCCATATTGCTAGATGCGTGAAAGATCTCTTGCGCTCGTCTTTTGGTGATGATCGTGTGCTCAGCCGCCACTTTCGTCGTGCTTGGACTCCCAGGTCCCCAGACCTCAGTCCATGTGATTATTGGCTATGGGGTTACCTGAAGTCGCAAGCGTATCGTGATCGGCCGACATCTCTAGAGATCCTGAAAGACAACATCCGACGCCAATGCCTTACCATAACTCCGGACATGCTTCACAGTGCTGTTCACAACATTATTCCTCGACTACAGCTATTGCTGAGGAATGATGGTGGACATATTGAGCATTTCCTGTAAGGAACATCATCTGTGCTTTGTCTTACTTTGTTATGCTAATTATTGCTATCCTGATCAGATGAAGCGCCATCTGTCGGACATTTATTGAGCTTTAGTATTTTTTTGATTCTAATAAAACCCCATGTCATTCCAAATTTGTGTGTGAATTTGTACCTTTCTATCTACATTATTCCGTGATTTATTCAGTTTTCAAATTTATACTGACTTTTTGATCACCCGGTATATATATTACAGAATGGATTTATAAGGGGAGCCAAGGCTCATTGCTGACTTTTAGTAACACAGCAAAGAAATCACTGCAGTATTAGTTTTCTTAAAATCTGATCAGATACAAAGTAGGATAATTAAGATTTCTGCTCATTACACTAATACACTACTGGCCATTAAAATTGCTGCACCAAGAAGAAATGCAGATGATAAACGGGTATTCATTGGACAAATATATTATACTAGAAGTGACATGTGATTACATTTTCACACAATTTGGGTGCATAGATCCTGAGAAATCGGTACCCAGAACAACCACCTCTGCCCGTAATAACGGCCTTGATACGCCTGGGCATTGAGTCAAACAGAGCTTGGAGGGTGTGTACAGATATAGTTGCCCATGCAGCTTCAACATGATACCACAGTTCATCAAGAGTAGTGACTGGCATATTGTGACGAGCCAGTTGCTCGGCCACCGTTGACCAGACGTTTTCAATTGATGAGAGATCTGAAGAATGTGCTGGCCAGAGCAGCAGTCAAACATTTTCTGTATCCAGAAAGGTCCATACAGGACCTGCATCATGCGTTCGTGCATTATCCTGCTGAAATTTTGGGTTTCGCAGGGATCGAATGGAGGGTAGAGCCACGGGTCGTAACACATCTGAAATGTAACGTCCACTGTTCAAAGTGCCGTCAATGTGAACAAGAGGTGACCGAGATGTGTAACCAATATCACCCCATACCATCATGCCGGGTGATACGCCAGTATGGCGATGACGAATACACGCTTCCAATGTGCGTTCACCACGATGTCGCAAACACGGATGCGACCATCATGATGCTGTACACAGAACCTCGATTCATCCGAAAAGATGACGTTTTGCCATTCGTACACCCAGGTTCGTCTTTGAGTTCACCATTGCAGGCGCTTCTGTCTGTGATGCAGTGTCAAGGGTGACCGCAGCCATGGTCTCTGGGCTGATAGTCCATGTTGCTGGAAACGTCGTCGAACTGTTCGTGCAGATGGTTGTTGCCTTGCAAACATCCCCATCTGTTGACTCAGGTATCGAGACGTGGCTGCACGATCCGTTACAGCCATGCGGATAAAATGCCTGTCATTTCGACCGCTAGTGATGCGAGGCCGTTGGGATCCAGCACGGCGTTCCGTATTACCCTCCTGAACCCACCGATTCCATATTCTGCCAACTGTCATTGGATCTCGGCCAACGCGAGCAGCAATGTCGCGATACGATAAACCGCAATCGCATTAGGCTACAATCCGACCTTTATCAAAGTCGGAAACATGATGGTACGCATTTCTCCTCCTTACACGAGGCATCACAACAACGTTTCACCAGGCAACGCTTCTCAAGTGCTGTTTGTGTATGAGAAATCGGTTGGAAATTTTCCTCATGTCAGCACATTGTAGGTGTAACCACCGGCGCCCACCTTGTGTGAATGTTCTGAAAAGCTAATCATTTGCATTTCACAGCATCTTCTTCCAGCCGGTTGAATTTCGCGTCTGTAGCACGTCATCTTCGTGGTGTAGCGGTTTTAATGGCCAGTAATGTAATAGATTACGTTACTCATGTAAGATACCCTTTGAGGCAGATATACTTTGAGGCAGTTGTTTTTTCATGCAGTCATAAATACACAGTGCTAATCTATCCTTCTCTACATCTGTGATACATTGAAGTCAAACTTTCTTTCATTAAAACTTCGTTGGGTGACCTTTCACAAGGAAAGAATGTTTCCAGTACTTCCATATTATTAATACAGTGGCAGTTTGGCCTCAGGAATGACTAATAGGTTGCCAAGCTAAATTTTTTTCTGTTATATGTAATAATATATAGTTTAGATGAAAAAATCTGTTATTGTGTATCTCTTGTAAGTTAACGAATATTTTGACTCTGCAAAAAATTGTTTATTGCAAAACAAATTACTGAATGATTTTTGTAGGTAAGAAACCCACACATTACACAGTATAAATAAAGCTTCACACTGTTATGTAACTATGTATATATATATATATATATATATATATATATATATATATATATACTTTTATTTGGTGCTTTCCTTAGGGTTCCTTTCTTGCCCCATCCCTATTCCTGAGATATATCATTTACTTTGTACTTAGTGTACTGGGTAAACTCAAAAGCTAGTTTATCTAATGAAACATGAAACAAAGTAGATAATTAATCCCTTGGAATCGGTTTGTCATCCATATATAGTTAGTTGATTTATAATTATAATAAAAGGAATGATGCCCATGGATCAGAAATTCCATAAGGAAATGTACAATGTTAAAGTGCTGTGTGGTGTCGATATTGATTCAGACCACTACATTTCAAAAATTAACATCAAACTGACACCTAAAAGAAAAAACAAACTTCAAAAGTTAGATACGAGGAGAACATATGACCCTAGTTATATTATTAGTAATCAGATATATTACAAGAGATTAAGAATACCATTAAGTGACAATTTAGAAGCCATTGTCAATCGATTGAAAGCCTTGGCTGAAGAAGTAGCTCTGGTATGGAAACACAAGAAACATGCTTGGTGGAATGAGGAATGTGATGTAGCAATTCAATGTAGACATGAGGCCTGGTTAAGTGACCAACAAAAATGAAATGAAAGCTCCAGGGACGAATTAATAATTGCTAGGCGATCAACCGCCAAAGAAATTAGAAGGGTCAAAAGCAATGGATTCGCTAAAATCTATCGAGGATGCTTTCAATCGCCACAAGACAAGAGATTACTATCAGACATTCAAATAGTACAATTCAAAATACACTCCACCTACTCTTATTATGAAGGATACAGACAGAAAGATAGCACATAACAATTATGACAATTCAATGGTATTGGCCAAATATTTCAAACAGTTACTAAATAGCACGGAACCTGAATATCATTTGGAATTTGACCCCTATCCAAGAAACAAAACGCATTTAGAAAAAGTTATTCCACCGCATCCAGATGAAGTTTAAGCAGCGATTAACTCACTTTGGAATTTTAAAGTAGCAGGTGAGAACCAACCAGTGCCAGATCTTTGGAAATATGAAAATGTTAAAAGTATTCTGATCTTACCCAAAGATCTTACTGGCTTTTGGAATACTGAGAAATTACCAGAGGAATGGAATGTTGCAATGATCTATCCACTACACAAAAAAGGAGACAGATTGGATCCAAATAATCGTAGGTGTATATCTCTGCTGGATATTACTTACAAATTTTTTTCCAAGGTTCTGTATTTCAGAATTCATGAACAACTTGATAGAGAACTAGGCGAATATCAAGGAGGCTGTCATCCAGGACGAAGGGGTCCTGATCAAATTATTAGTCTCGAATTGATAATGAAACATCAAAGGGTGAGGGACAAAAAAATAGTCATCACATATGTCGATTTTAAAAAAAACCTATGATAGTTTCCATCGTGAATCTCTACTGTCAATTCTTAAAGAATTTTGTTTACATCACAAACTTGTCAACCTCATTGCAGTCACCCTTCGAAATACTAAAGTTAGAGTAAGGTTCAGTAATGAATTCTCTCAACCTTTTGAGATTCATGCTGGCTTTCAACAAAGCAATGGATTGTCTCCATTATTGTTCAATTGTGTGCTGGAGAAAATCATGCATGAATGGAAAAAGATATGCCCACCATCTGTTAAGGTAGGAAGAAAGATAGGACTTAACTGCCTTGCATTTGCAAATTATTTCACGCTCTTAGCAAACAATATTGATGAAGCAAAGGTTCATATAGAGCAACTAGAACAATTAGAGACAAAGATTGGATTGCAAATTTCGTTTGAGAAAACAGAAATGGTACTTAGCTTCCCAGATGACACATTCCATATCATACCCCATAATCAAAAAAATAAAGTAGTAAAAAAGTTTAAACATCTTGGTGAGATTACAACCTGGAATGTTAATAAAAGAGCATCAGTAGATAGTAGAACATTAAAACTTCAGCGAGCACAGAGAACCACATGGCCAACCTACAAAAAACGATCTCTCTCAATAAATGCTAAATTTCGACATTACTCCTCCATTGTTAAACCAGAAGCAACATAAGTAAGTGAAACATTATTCAGACTAAATTCTCAAGCAACAACTGACAAATTGCAGAAAGTTGATAGAAGAATACTCCAAACAAATATTAGTAAGAAACACCAAGTTTATGATCAATGGGGACTTTTGCCCAATCCAGTAGTGTAAAGAAAGTGAATCCATTTTTAATACAATGCGGCCACATATTTCGCCTACCAAATGCTAGAATCCTGAAGCAACTTTTTGACTACTTCTGGGACAGTAAAACCAAAAACATCTGGTTTAAAGAAGTACAAAGTGATCTGTATAAACTGAATATCACCACACACCAAATTCAACACAGAGAATAGAAGCTGCTTCTGAAGAGCAAATACACACGGCTGACATTCAAACCATCAGAATGGAAGAAGTATGTCATATCTGCAGAAGAACGAGCAGCCAGATCACAGTGAATGAAGAAGTTTTGGGAAACGAAGAAATTGCTGCCTGCTAAGACCTAAACTTAATCATTGTAGACTATGTTGTATTATGTTTGATTTTAGGGCTGCAATGTGAATGTAAACTATGTAAATAAATAAATAAATAAAAAAGGAATGGTGATACCTCTCAAGGAAAGCTCCTTGCAAATAATAAAAAGACTTATATGTTGAAGTATATATACTTCCTCAGTATATTTGTTTTGCATGAACTGGACATGCCCATGATTTTTAATGAGTAGCTGCATCTCCTCTGTACACACAAGGTAGAGAAACAGTCTTTGTATGCGGAGCACTTGCTTGTCCTTCATTAAAAAGATTTATAACTCTGCCTAATTAATTTTCAGTACGCTTCAGAAGGAGTTAAGGTGAGACAGTGACAACTCTTCATCCTGACTACGAAATTGAAAGTTGTTCTCTCAAAAGACTGTTTTCCTATCTACAGATCCCTTTGAGTATGAACGTTCCTAAAATGAGTGACACTTAGGATACACCGAATTTTCAACAAGATCTTAGTGTTGTTATCTACCTCATTCATCAGTATTTAGGCTTCCCTCAACTTTTTTGGATCATGCCTAATAATGGGTTATAAATGTCACACGCTCCATTTGCTCACCACAATAAGGAATTTGAAATTAACATCTTATGAAGGAATTTAAAAGTTTACTTAGGATACAGTGAGTTTTCAACAATATGTCATTGTTGTAATCTGCCTCATTCGGCTTGATTTAGGTTTTTCCCCCACTTTCTTCAATGATGCCTAATAATAGGTTATAGACATCACATGCTCCATTTGCTCAACACTGTAAATAATTTCAAATTAACATCTCATGAAGGAATCTCAAAATTTGCTTGTACTCAATTTCCACAGAACACAAGTCTTTATAGCAAGTTCACATCTGTTATTCCAATCTATATAAGATCATCTGTTCCAAATTATGAGAGATATGCCAAAATCGAGATCCAGTGTTATATGGTGGACATTTTATTCGTGTCAGGGACATTTTACCTTATAATATTTTTCCTCCTTCCCTATATTTCTCCTTCATTAGCTTGTATGTAAGACATTCACACTGCTAGTGCTTTGGTGTCACTGATATTCATCAGTAAAATAATGATCTGCAGGTTGGTGTTTGTAGATATAAGCCCTTGTTAACTGACGATTAGATATCCTGCTAGACAGCAACACATACATTTCGACTGAAACTACAAGTTCATTGTGACAAATCAAAATTTATTTTTCTTCCCACAACACGTTTCGGAAATTGAAACTTCTATCATCAGGTGGATTGATGTCAATTAATGAGACATCTATGTGTTGTTTGTACGATTTCTGGGTGACCTGTGGCACAATAGAAGGCAAGAAGAAAAACACCATTTTAGTACAATATTTTTGCAATCTAAAGGTATTTACAATTATATGACTGTTTGCAACCAGAAACTACAAGAAATCTTTTGGACTTGTATTAAAACCTTTATTTGGTTCTTATCTGCCGCTACCACAGGTTAAACGAACGTCGTACCAGTACACAATGCATACGTGTCTTATTGAGATATATCCTCCCGATGATAGAGGTTCACGTCTAAAATGCGTAATGGAGACAAAAATAAGTTGTGACTGGTTATAGTCAACTTGTAGTTTCAATTGGTATTCATAACTCTAGCTGGAACCTGAGCGAGAAAAAAAAACCGGTACAATAATTTGGTAAAAATGAGCTCTTAAAAATTGATAACAATGCCATTGGGTAGTCTATGTTAACATTGAAAGGACACTGTTCTTGTAAAGATTGAAACAACCTTCGTTATTAAGATAGATTAAATGCTGAAAGTGCATAACCTGTGGTCACTGAGAGCGATTGTTTATATCTGTTTACACATTTTATTTAGATGTAAACAATATTTACGTTTCAGAAGGATCGACATACATCGTAACTTTTGTTCCACGTTGTCAGAGCTGACCTTTCATTAAAAAGATTAGAAGTACGAGTGTATCATAAGCATTTTGGTAGCGTCCAAAAAAGGTAAACGAATTATACCGAAATGTCAGTACGTCCGAAAAAAAAATGACTTGCCAGATTGATTGGAAGATTGTGGTAATGCTGTTAAGAAGTTAACGACTGCATCTGTTAAGTTCCGAGAAAATATTGAGGAAAAGAGATCAAAAACGTTCTCAAAATTATAACACGTGCTCTTTTGCAGACTTTTCTTATTACTGACTACAGTAACTACTGTTCTTAACACCTGATTACCGTTTAGCGTTCCCAAGTATGCCGGCAGCATTTTCTGCAATTTTTCGTTTATATGGATCCCTGTTTTTCATAATACTTTATTTTTCGTATCTATGTGAAAGCTGTTAATGGATTGGTTGCGAGAATCCGGTAATCACTGTCAGAAACTGACCATTTATTTTTCTACTTTTGCTACCTACCGCTAGATGGCTGTTGTGTTTGTCGTTGGTTTGTCTTCACTTGTACTCTTTGTTCCGGCACAGTTTTTGATCTATATAACCAAATATTTCTGGAATTATTTGTTAATTGGCCAGTTTATAGTTTTCGTCTTATATTAAAATGTATAGTATATTTTAAATTACTCATTGTTCTTAAATATTGTGTGCTTTTGTGTTATATATATCGTAAACGACTCCGTTGGTTAGTCCTGTTCCGCCCTGTGACCCCCTCTTATTCATCGAGGAATCCGACGAGAAGTGGAGGATTGGAATAGTGTGTAGATTGAGTGTGTAGTAAGAGGGGCGTAGTTGTTAAGGGTATTTTTTACAAACCGTAAGTCTCAAATTGATGTATCTTTTAATTAGAATAGAATTGGAAGGCTAAGATTTGTATACATATTGTTTCTCGGGCAAAGAATTGTGGAAATACGGTATGACGCATTGAAGGAGTGCCATCCCGTAAATCGCCATTTTGCCGAGTTTACCGGTGGTGTGTCCGATGTTTGCGTAATTTTAATAACTGACTTCCACTCTCAAATTTTATTATCTAATTATGTATCTGTGCTTCTCGTAAGCGAGAATGTTGTCACTGAATTTGCACGCGTTATCAAATAAGCACCGAGTCTTCACGTGATTCGTTTTCTTCGACCTTCACTTGTTTAAAGACGATTACTAAGAGCATTTAATGAGTGTTGCATTTCAAATTTATTAATGGCAGTGTAGTAAAGTTTTTTTAAAATTTTCTTTGCTGTAAGTATATTCACAGCGTCACGTAAGTCTGCAAGTGGAAAATTGACATTCAGTTGCATGTTTCTGCGTTGTAATATTTCAGGCTGTTATGTGGTTTGGGATGGAGGGAGGGAAGGAGGTAGACTATTCCGACGCTCGTATAAAATTAAAGATTCTGCCCGTGGTCATTTTCGTCCAACTTATCTACTGATAACAGCTCTGTGAAATTTGTTATCTAGTATCGGCTAGTACAGGTTTTAGTGGAATAAAGAGAAATTGGTATTTGCAATGGAAAAATTTGCTCTTGTCAGCTAATGGAATTCCTTTTTGCGTAGTTAACTGCTCAGTATCAAACAGCTGAGGAATTGTCACTGTTAAACAGAAATTCAGTTTTTAAGTGGTTTTAGGACAGCAACAGCGAGTTATTTCCCACTGCCTGTACACTGTAGTAAGAGTTGTCATTTGATGAGTGGTGTGTGGGGGGGAGGGGGGGGGGGAGAGATGAGTGATTAATTCCTCTTAATGATTGTAAAGTTGTGAAATAGTTCCCCAGACAGAAGTATTTAGCATTTTTGTAAGTTTCTGTTTGTGAAGGATACTTCATTTTAGATATCAAATAAGTTATGGTGGACCTTTATTTGTAACAGTATGCCCCAATGGTGTAACAAAACTGTGTATACTGTTTTGGGAACTCGGTATGTGTGACAAGTTTGTCACCTGTTTCACTTGGGGCAAGTGGGTTGCCCATGATAAGTCAGTTTGATAGTGCCAGGTTAGTGAAAGTGTTTGGCAAGTTACCTGCCTTTGAGTAATTTTAAGTGTGTGGTTTTATTGTTTAGCCTGACAGTTTGTTTTGAGGAAACACAAGTTTTCAAGTAGCTGCTGCAGAGATTGATGTGCACTAGTAAGATACGACAATTTGCCAATGAAATTTGCATGATATTTAGTTGTGGAAGATCTAGCACAGGAGTTTAACACTTGTCACTAACTTTGATTGAGGGTGTAAGCTTGTAATAATTACTGAATAAGATTAGGAACTGCCTCAAAGTTAAAGCTTGAAGTATATGGGATAGAGGTAAGTTTCAGAATGTGGGTTAGGTGCATTAGTCTGGCTGTAAATACTTTGGTAAATTTTTTAAAGTATTTCTTCAATGGAGAAATGAGATTTACTTTAGGTTAAAAACTGTTGATATAATCTAAAAACTGATTTGTGTAATCTCTTAATACAGATAGAAGCTAGAGTAAGCTTCTAAAACTGGCACACAAGATAGTAGCTATAAAATGTTGCTGTATGTAAAATTATAAAGAATCTGTTTGAATGTATGCTGGAGATGTCAGTAAACTTAGTTCACTTACTGCTTCTAATGAATATAGAATGTGGTACATGGTTAGGTGTGTGTGTGTGTGTGTGTGTGTGTGTGTGTGTGTGTGTGTGTGTACTGCAAGGTATTGGTGGGGCCATTGAGTGGCTTACTCCGTTGTGTATCCTTAGACTGAAATATTCGAGTCTCGTGTGTGTATTTCTTTCTGGTCAGTCCTGGTCCATCTGTTAATCAGACTGCAATGTCCACCCTGATAGCTTAGTGGTCAGCACCACAATGTCGTGCCAAGGGCCTGGGTTAGATTCCCGGCTGGGTCGGAGATTTTCTCCACTCGGGGATTGGGTTGTGTTATCATCTCATCCTCATTGACACGCAAGTTGCCGAAGGGGCGTCAAGACTTGCACCAGGTAAACGATCTACCTGACGGGAGGCTCTAGCCACATGAAATGACATATCTTCTGACTGCATGATATCTAGGTGTATTTATGTATGTGCGAATAAGGTGCTAAGTTTCCAATTGACCATTTCTGAGTTAAGTGCTTAAGAAAGTTCGTTTTGTGCAATGCTCTTGGGCAATCTGAAACATACCTGTACCATGATATGCTTTTCGCAGGATCATCATTAGATTAGGATACTCCTCATGTATTGACTGTTCAGTTTTTTCAGTGGTAACAGAAAAAGATTTTTTCCTCATTCCTCTACTTCTCACAATTCAGGGCTAGGGACTTGTTCTGGCCTTAGTTCCCTCTCAAAATTTTCTATTTTGACCCACTTTCCTCTGAATTTGTATTGTGAAGTCTTCTTTCATTCTTTATTCCATTTGTTCCAGATGTCCTTTCTACTTTTTCTGTTCTGTCATGTACTGCAAAAATACTCAATTATTTTCTGGTGTTTCCATTAGGAATACTGTTCAACTTAGTCAAACCTGTGGCCACTCGGAATTTTTCAGTTGTCCGAACATTGCTAAAATGTTTGCTATTTCTAACCTAGGCTTCACTGCCTCTGAGTAAAACAGGTACCAGCCGGCGCCACGGTGGCAGAGCGGTTCTAGGCGCTTCAGTCTGGAACCATGAGACTGCTGCGGTCACAGGTTCGAATTCTGCCTCGGGCATGGATGTGTGTGATGTCCTTAGGATAGTTAGGTTTAAGTAGTTCTAAGTCGAGAGGACTGACGACCTCAGATGTTAAGCCCCATGGTGCTCAGAGCCATTTTTAGAACAGGTACCGCAGTCACTGTCTAACAGAATATTTGTTTCTTTGTGTATTTTAATGTTGTGTATAGTCACATAGGCTGTTTGATGCCCACAGTCTTATCTTGGTAATTTAGCTTCCGAGGTAATTGAAGTGCTGAACTTGTTCCAAAATCTGTTCTTCTATCTGCTGATTTTGGGTAGATTTGGCAGTTAAGAAGTAAGTGATTGGTTGTGGTTATGCACCCAGTTAACGGTGAAGTAGGTGGGGGAGGAGGATCATGGAAAACATTGTGTACTAGCTAAGTATTGAGACTAGATTTGTACCTCAGCTCATTTTGCATTGATTAGCAGACTGCTTAAAGTTAAACCATTGTTGTCTGAGAATGGCCAGTAATTTTTTTTTTTTTAAATGGGTAAAACTTGCAACGAAGCTTGTGCAGTTCGCAGAATTCCTGAATTTTTGTAAAACATATCCTTTGTGGGACTAAGACCTTTCTGCAGGTCACAAAGGCCCCTTGGAGTAAACAGGGAAAATTAGTGGAAACAGATACTTCGTAACAGTGGATGGTTAGCATTGGTTTCAGGTAGAATTGTTCGTTTGTAAAATTTAAGTTGGCTAAACATCTACAGAAGTAGTTAATCATAATGGTAACATTGGTAGGAGTGTGGTGGCATTAGCCATTGCTGGTACTGCTTAACCCTTAACTTTTGAGGTGTTAAAAAATATTTTTTATGGGTGTAATCCTATTATGAATTATACATACAGTGTGTTGTTGTAACGTGTTACAAACTCTCGACTTCCAGAGGGGAGTGAGTATATAACATTTTGAATAGGAATCCATCTCGGGGGGGGAAACAGTAAATGACAGTACAGTGTGTAAATTATAGGTGCCAACATCTGTAAATGTATAAATATACAAGGTGATTCTGTGATGCTAGACTTTCTAGGATGGGCCAGGATACATGTATCAATTTGAGGTAAGAAACAAGTCGAAAATTCCAAGAGAAAGCAGTCCTAATCCCTCTGATAGTGGGAATGTAGGCTGGTACTGTTGTTGCAAAGATTGTGTGGAAAGAGGTTGTAGTAAGGAGGATAACAAAGTAGTAGTCCAGTAAATATCGGTTTTAAAATGTATGCACTTCATCTTTGCTACTTGAAAACCCATATCTACTAGAGTGCTCATAATTCTGAAGGTATGCATTTGAGCCCATGTGTAAGAGATTTTTTACTGTTGTTTCGTAGTACCACCTCCGAAAGTTGCCTATATTATAGTTTAACCAACAGCAGTACCAGTATAAGTGTATTTTACCAGCTAGTTTCTGGTATAGGGACCCTTATCTCAAATTGATGCATTTATCCTTCATCATTCTACACAGTTTGCTACATCACAGAAGCACCATGCATATACATAACATTCATAAGTCCTGCACCTATAACTTTCACACTATGTAGTGTTATTGGATGAGGTTTCTGTACATTGTTACTATTCAAAATATTATGTACCAACTCCTCTCTACAAGGCCTACAAGTTAGTAGTGGGAATTTCTGAACACCCTTTATAGATGTGTAGCTCTTTAAAGTTAAAACTATTACTTTTTGAAAGTCATCAGCCTTGGACTTTCATTAAACATCCTTAAACGTCTGTAATTTGTGTGGATAGGAGGTAAAGCCAAATATTTAACAATAGTTTTTTGTGGGAAGAAGTCTTGGTGCTGGGAGCACAGTGCTTATCTCGTACCACATGTGAGCACTAGTCAACTGAGAACTGTCATTAACTTCTAATAGAGTAATATTTTTCACTATAAAATTAACTAGCCGAGCTGCTAAATTCAGTGTTAAATGCAGGAACACCAGTCATTCTTTATTGGAAGTGCTGTCTTAATGATCTAATACAGGATAGACTGAGAGTGTGTGTTTAGATTATCCAAAGATGCACACAAGAAAGATACCTAGCAGCAACCACCTCAACCAAGACACGATAGCCAGGCTACAAATGTATGACTGTATTGTCTTTAGTGGCAGAGAATGTATTGGCACTGAAAAAATAGGAAGCTTTAGTTTTTCAAAGGCGTATTCTTGTCAGAGTATACCCAGCTCAGGATATTAAGTTTGACAAAATAATAAAAATGCAGTTTATGTAAAGGGCCTAAAGTGTAGTGATAGAAATTGCAGCAACCAGTTGCACACATAAAGCAACATCAGTTTTTTATGAGTTGCTGTCCAGTAAAGAATTTTTTCCTGTGATAAGATCATGCAGTCATCATAGTATTGTATGAAGGGTGAATACTGTAACTTTGCATTACATAACTACAGTTGCTAGTTTGCAATCCTCAGAAATGCTGTTCTCTATGAACAAGTGGTAAATATGTTAATGTGTGTTAACGAAAGCTATAGTTGCCTAAGCTGTGATGAGTAGGTTAATGTCTTGGAATGTGACATTGCAGCAGAAAATAATTCTGCTTGGAATTGGATTTCCAAACTTCAGCTACATGTGCATTGTATTACTGGATTGACACACCCACATATTGTTTTGTGTTGAGGTAAAGTGAAGGCTATTTGAGCACTAGTGCTACACTGAGCATGATTTTAATTGAATTAGTACGCTCCTAAAAGCTTGAACTAACCCACCCAGTTAAGAGGTACTAGTTTAATGTGAATCAAAAACAGTGCAACTCTGTTGTTAAACAGACATTACCAGAGATGAAAGGAGTAATGACACCACCTGTGAAAGGTGACATCTTAGTCCTGGCATGTGATATTGAGCTTTATTGTATGGCTTTGACAGCTCATGTGGGAGATTGTTAACCAAGGCAGCATGGTCATCACATTGTTCACTAATTCAGTTCACAAAAATTTCCAGACAAATTAATGCACATTTTGTGCCATTGTGATTTTCTATAATTTGTCTGGTCCAGTGTGGATTTGAAATGGACAGCATGTATAAGATGGGCATGTATGATCTTTTTTAGCAGTGGCAGCTTGTTTTGTGAAGTTTCCAGTAGCTTACTTTCTACATCAAATTACATCTTTCACACTTGCCATTTTGGGATAAAAAATGTTTTAGTAGTCCTTGAGAGAAACGGTGGTTCTCTGTGAAGTTCCTATTGCTGTTCTATAACTGTTGTCAACTAAAACTGTGTGCTGGCAGTAACCAGTTCCTGTGTACTTAAAGAAGTGACATTAAATTTATACATAATGTAGGTACATCCACTGTAAATGCAGTACTTAAGCTGCAAAACATCTCACATTCATCCTCAACACAAAGGAGAGGATTTGGGTAGCATTTGTGATAAGTAGGTAACAGGCAGCTGATATTACTTTCAGAATTAAATTATTTAGAACAATCCATTCTTATTCATTGTGCTCTTGTTCAGTTTGAAAAATGGAATATAATTTTTCTCTTGTTTTGATAAATTGAACAGAAGTAGTATTTTGTGATGTAATCATAAAGTATGGCTTGTAAAGTTCATTGGACAAATTTAGTATTCCCTTAAGTTGAAATAAAGTCCAGAGGCTGAGTTTCCTGTGATCAAGTTTCAAACTTTGATGCTGAAGATTTCACAGAATTGTTTTGGTTAGAATATATGAAACAATTCAGAGTATCTATCTCATTCTAGTTTTTGCACCAAATGTCGTTACATATGTATCTGTGGTTACATACCATTATTAGGCTACTCTTGAAACAGTTGGCAAGTTGCCATTGTACTTTCAGCTGTTCAGGTAAAAATAACTATAGAATTTGTTACCTGATAACTTTGCTTTGGTTGACATGACCAACACAAGAATCCTATCTGACAGACCTAAATTTTTATACGACATCCCTGAATTCCAGTAAATGCTGGTGTGGTTCCTATAATAAAACAATCTGCGAATATTGTCCTCTTCTTCGTAAAACTAGATAATTATATTTTGGAGGCTGTATAAAAGTAGTGGTCCATTTGTATTTTTATAGTTAAGATGTAGTTTCAAGAATCTTAGAAGTCTCACTTATAACAAACTTTATTAAATATTTGAAAATGCAGTCAACATTGTGCAAATGTCGAGACAAGGCTATCTTACAGATAAGTCTCTTACAGTCCAGTTAGTGTAGTCAGCAAAATTTCACTGTTCCAATATATACTAAACATTAGATTACACAAAAAATCACTCGACCCAAAAACCTGCCTGGGGAGGCGGAAGTGTACTACGCTCTAGCCTGGCCTGTAAATTGTAATACCATGACATTGAGTACATTTGAAAAATTAATAAAGGAATAATACTACTCATGAAAACTAATGGGGTAGCTTCCATTACTCACAGGAGAGGGAATCTCATAATTTTTCTATTAGTTATTGTGTGTGTGTGTGTGTGTGTGTGTGTGTGTGTGTGTGTGTGTGTGTGTGTGTGTGTGTGTGTGTCACCAAAAAATTTTTCCTCGTCGATTGGACTCTGCAGGTCAATGAGGAGTGTATAATGTTGCATTTTTGTGTAGCGCGCTGATAATTGCGTAAGTTGGCAGTATTGATCGGCGCGTAGATGGGAGGGGCGCTCTGGTCGGTGGAGCCGCCTGGCGGGAGTGCGCAACGCGACGGGCGCGCCCGATCGATCCGGCGCAGTTCACGCGTAGGGCGAGAGCTCCCGGGCAGCGGCGCTCAGCTCTTCAGTAGTGTTCTACGCCACTCGGTGTCGCGACCAGTCCCAGGCTAGGCTGCAAGACCGGGTGGACAAATGTAGGCTGTTGTGTTGTGTGAACGGTCGTTGATTACTTAGTGGATTCAAGTGCCTGTGATATCCAGTATTAAGACTTTCTCGCAGCGTCATTGCGAATTTTCATTCAGTAAGTTTTTTCAGAACATGCTTTGAAAGAGACAAGATTTTCGAATAATGGTACCGCGTTGTCTCAGTCCACTATTGCACACTAAGCGTTTGTAGTGCGGTTGTCGTTTAGCTGAACTGCATGTTTGGAACAAAATGCTTGTAGCTTAAGACACCGTAGCCATCCTGCTCTGGTTTCAGCTAATGCATTACTTTCTATCCAGCAGTCCGATAAACCCACCCTACACAAATGTCTGTGGACAAAGAGGAGTTGGTTCAGCGAGCGAAGCTTGCCGAGCAGGCCGAGCGGTACGATGACATGGCCGCTGCGATGAAGGCCGTTACGGAGACAGGCGTCGAGCTCTCCAACGAGGAAAGGAACCTTCTATCGGTCGCCTACAAGAATGTTGTGGGTGCCCGGCGTTCGTCATGGCGAGTTATATCGTCAATTGAACAGAAGACGGAAGGTTCAGAAAGGAAGCAGCAGATGGCAAAGGAGTACAGAGAAAAGGTCGAGAAGGAGTTGAGAGAAATCTGCTACGACGTTCTCGTAAGTACAGCCTTTCATTTACTTATCCTTACTATTTTGAAACTTTTCAGTCCTGCCTTACGTTGCGCTTATGATAGGATAACTTAATGCTGCAGCTGAAAATGCTCTCGTGCCGTTTGTTAGCTCTATAAGTTATGAAATACTGATTCAGGTTGACGTAATTGTCATCAGAAAGGTAAGTTAAGCGTGACTGTTAAATGTAAAGATTTGCGAGGAATTGGTTATTAAGTTAAAGTATTGGAAAAGCTTTAACGATTTTTATCTGATAACGGTCTAATGAAAACAACCCAGAGAATTGTTCCCATAACGTAATGCATTTCCTCCGTAGGTTTCGCGTGCGGTTCCTTATTTGTCTCGGCGCGTGTCGGTCGCACGTTGCGGATGACGTAAGCGGCGATGGCGAAACAGGGTGAGGTATTCAGGCTGCGTCACTTGTTTCCTCTGGTTCCTTCACTTGTATCAACAGTGACGCCATGGGCGGTAAAAGAATTTCTACAGCGTCCGTGCCGCGGCAAATGCCCCTAGAGGTTCTTAAAATGGAGAATTTCGTGTGTCGAGAATAATGCCTGTTGGCGCAGAGGCAGTAGTTTCCCTTGATTTTTTTTTTTTTTTTTTTTTTTTTTTTTTTTTTTTTTTTTTTTTTTTGTTGGGTAAAACATTTCGTCCTTACATGCGTGGAAATGTGACTTCTAGTATGTTTCAAGATCTTCTTCTGGCGGGAAATCTTTAATTGTAGAAATGGTTTCTATGTCTAAAAGATCAGAAATTATGCGCACTTGAAATTTTAGACCTAACCTGACCCACGCTTCTTAGCTACGAGTCAGTGCACGGTACGTCTCTGACGAGTCTTTGGCAGTGTGAGGCACTCTCCAGGATTAGATGTACTCTGACGTCATCATCTGGGAATAAGCTCCGACCGGGAGAGGTTGCTGTGAGCTTGGCTCTGCTTCAGCTTTTTCTTTTCACTAGCTTCGGAAAAATATCCGAGGCAAATGGGCTAAACACTTCCTTTCCTTACGTCAACAAAATTAAATACGGAGCTTGGGAAGAGTCCAGTTTAAAGATTGTCCCCGTCACTTCACCTGCATTTTCGTTTCTTTGTGGAAAATTAGTTTTACAGGGCACTTCAGAGTGTTTTCCGACCAATTTTGCGAATGAAGAGAAATGCTTTCGAAAATTGCAGTTTTGATAGTGCAACAATGTGAAAACGCAATGCCAATAGTGGTGAGGTAGACAACATAGATTCGTATTGCTATAGTTAAATCGTTATTCCGTCGGTACTGTCTGGAGGAACCTAATTCAGTGTTCAGTTGCATGAAGTTACGTCTGGGCAGGAGCTGCTAGGTATATTATACTAACCGCTCAAAGGGTTTTGGCAAGTACTTACGTTTAATGGGCGTTGTCAGTGTATTTGGGCAAACGATCGTTTAAATTGGTCCGTAGTCATGAAATTGCTGAAATTTGGGATGGTTTCCTCGTCGCGGCCATAAGTACTTGTTTCGCTTCACCCATATCAGTGACGTAATCAGCTTGCAGTTAGATCTGTCGTTACGAGCGTAGAAGCAAATAAGCATACAGAGCAGACAGACAATGGATTACGAAGAAAATTATTTTGTGCTTGATACGGTTCACGGTCGACGCGGACCGCTTAGTAATAGCAAAAAATGTGTGCGTCGGTTAACTGCAGGAAGATTGGCAATCTGTCACGAAGCAGTGACAGATATGCTCGCGTGGTCATGGTTACGTTAACTATTTTTGTGCGCCGCGGAAGTATCTTACCTAAACTGGAATAATTTATCCTTTTCCGGTGGTAGTGCCTATCAAAACGTATTTGCATGTCTGAATCGCTCTACGAACCGCCACAGCTTTTTGCGCTGGTATAGCCATTGTTAAAACTTAGAGGTTTTACCTACACGCTTTGGGTGCGCCGCTTCACCTGTCTTTATTGAATGCTTGAATAACGTGAAGACTGAGTGCTGACTTTGTCCTGAGGTAGAGGAGTACAGTCTCGATAAAACTTAAAAGGTACAAATATGGCTACCATCCAAATAACATTGGGAGAATGCCTTGCAGAAAATTTTGCTTGCTTATACGTTTGGGAAAATTCATTGCACGGACTCGTCGTAACCTTCAAGTGGCACTTCAAAGTAGGTGGAACCTCTCCATCCCCAGGTGAACATTGCGCCTTAGGTGAACGCCAAAATTTTATAAATAAGTTACGATCTACAGTTTTGGGGAAATATTTCATCGTCTAACTTCGCCAATCTGTCGTTGGATTTAGTTCGTCACATAAGACTGCCTTTGACAGTAAAATGCGTAACTAGTGGCTAAGTATATTGGCTGCTTTCGTTGAGGTGTGATGTAAATTGCCACCTTTCTATTATCTAACCCGAAAGATTATAACGCATACATGTACGAATATGCAGTATAAATTTTGTTCCAGTGAACCTGCCTCAATATTCTTGGTTGCAAATGGGCAGGGATAGAACGGTCTATCCAGAACCGGCTTGTTCAAATGACGCTAAAGACCATCCGCATCGGCGAGGTGGGGGGGGGGGGGGGGTGCTGCATCCGAGACCGTCGTCTCCAGATTGCGTTAATTTCCCATGTTCGGCTTGCCTTTCATCAGCAATCCGTGAAGACTTGAGCATTACAGAGAACAAGCATTTAGTACAATGGGTAGCTCATCTCCGTAAGATTTCTTCCGAACTTACAGGTGCCATCCATATAGATTATTTACGGGTAAGTACATGGTAAAATTCTACGGAGATGGCAAATGACTGATTTGATATGACATGACGTAAAGAGTGATTTAAGTTGCGTGTCAGCTTAGGTGTTTATTCATTAGCAGCGTGCTGCTGATAGGAGTGATTTGTGGGCACAACGCACGTTTCGTCCATTTTAAACAGATACGTTTATCGATCTTTGTGAAGAAATACCTGGTACCATGCAGCCCTTGGATACTGTTTTAGGCGTTTTCTTAATGTCCAGAAGTAAGTTTTGTGTTCTATTGAAAAAGCAATTTGGCTTTTAATAACGCCCTCGAAATGCGTTGATTGACCTGTTCACTACGCATTTGTAGTATGCTGTTAAGGCAACATCATCTCGCGAGTTTCGGCCTTAGTGTCACTGTCAGTCCCTTACTTTTGAAACATCGTGCAGAATTAACGGAATTGACGACAGGTGGAAATTAATTCCGGAATTTTATAAAGTAAAAGCGCACTGCTGTTTCAGACAATGGACTGAATATAGCGTAAACCAACCTGTTATATTTGACTTGCAAAACAACTTTAAAATCGTAAAACATTCTAAATATTCTTCTGGGACTTTCAACCCGGAGGGTTCAAGGACGCGAAAGGCATGTGTAGTAGACTGTATATCGGAAGTATGTCAGATGCGTGTTAAGTTAACGCAGAAACGTGAGGCAACGACGCTGTGACAGGGTGTGCCGCGTGCAGTGGGCTGTCGCTGAGTCACCAGCACTGTTGCCAGGTGCCACCTGGGCGACAGCCGGCGCTGCATTCCGTTGTGCCGTAGCCATACCAGCTGTGACTCGCGTACCGCAACAAGCAGTCTCAGCTCATTCATTCAGCCCTATTAAATTGGTGTATCTATTTTCATGGTCCTACCAACAGCGGATGAAGTCGGCGCAACAGATCGCCCAGCAGTCGTGCGCATTGTCAAATGTGACAAATTTACATCCCTGTTCAGTGGGAATGATTTACTTAGTTTAGGTAATATTTAATTTTGCGTCCTTACGTTGGAGTGTGTAGAGTATAAAATTGCACCAATTTTACTTGTATTAAGTTCGTACAATTCAGTTAGCTCACTAGCTTCTGGTGGCGTAAGTTTTACTTCTACCTCATGAGTGTTTGTATTTCATCCATAGGAAAGATTCTAGTAACACTGCCTGTGCTTACTGCCCAGAACAGACTTGTAAACTTATTTCTTTTACAGGGCCTGTTAGATAAGTACCTTATTCCAAAAGCAAGTAATGCTGAAAGCAAAGTATTTTACCTGAAGATGAAGGGAGATTATTACAGGTACCTTGCAGAAGTTGCCACAGGAGAAAACAGGAATAGTAAGTAATACTTTCTTGAGAAATATGAAAGACATAAAATTATTGGAGCAGTAGCTAAGGCACATTTATAAAATTTTATATTTTGGAAGTCTTTCTTGGTCCTTTTATGCTTAATTGATGAATGTAACTATTGATTTCTGCAAAGTTTAGTCTTCACAATTTTCTGTAGTGATAAGAGGTTAGTTTACAAGACGGGAATACAAGGTGAACAGACATGATGCATTTTCACAGTTCATGATTTCATTTGTAAACATGTTTAGAGTTCTGTCACTGCATGCTGAGAATTTGTAACTTTCATATAGTGTTCAAAAAAAAGTCTGCATCAGCTTTGAGTTGGACTGTTAGGTAGTAATAAAGGGACATATTTGTAAGGGAACAAAATTAAAATTTAGGCACCACCTGCTTTTCTTTGAAGACACTTTAAGCATATGCAATTTGTACAGTTCTTGGAAAGATAGTTCTGAGGAAACTAATTCATAAGCCTATTTTCATTTTGCTCCAATCATTGCTCAACATTACTTTAAGCAAATGTTGTCATAGTTTCATCAGTTAATATATGCTTTTTCATTGTACTTCTGTAACGTCTAACTTCTCCCAGATAACTGAGCATTACCACCTGCATAGTAGCCACAGTGAATAAGACTTAAAACTGGACAAGTTTTTGTCACATACTTGTCACCATTTTTACAAATTTTCTTTCCAGCAGAACCAAGAAGTTTTGATGATTTTCACATACGTCAGAAATTGTGACATAACAAATTAAAAATTCTTTTAAGTTTGATATGGAATACTTCCCTTTGATAAGTGGAAAACTATTTCTTGCAGCTGTTGTGGATGACTCTCAAAAGGCATACCAGGATGCCTTTGAAATCAGCAAGGCCAAAATGCAGCCTACCCATCCAATCAGGCTGGGGCTGGCACTCAACTTTTCCGTGTTTTACTATGAAATCTTAAATTCGCCAGACAAAGCGTGTCAGTTGGCGAAACAGGTTGGTTTCTTTGACTTCAGGTGACGGACCTTCTTCTAGGTTGAAGGCAGTGCTGATGGCAGACTGGTTGCTTAGTTTCATGTTACAAAACTACTTAAATGTGTGAGAAAAGTTAATAAAATTGCTGGTCGACAAAGTTCAGGGAAAGTAAACTGCATCTAATCGCACATTTAAGTAAGTTTAATTTTTCGTGTGATATCTTCGAAAAGTAATGGTCAAATGTTTTCTTTTGCCTTTTTATTAGCGGTAGTGGATGATTCGCAGAAAGCGTATCAAGAAGCATTTGATATTGCAAAGTCAAAAATGCAGCCAACCCATCCAATACGTTTGGGTTTAGCACTAAATTTCTCCGTATTCTATTATGAAATTATCAATTCTCCAGCGAGAGCGTGTCATCTTGCAAAACAGGTAGGCCCAAGATTGGGTTACGGAGGTTCCCATTTGTGTTGAAAGAAGAGTTGCTGATACTTCTTAACTAATGTAATCAGCATGCCCTATCAGGACTCCAACGCTAACATATTGTGTGTTATGCAATAATTGTCTGGCCCTTCCATGATTTGCATGTTATCTGAATTACTCGAGTTGTGGAGTTTACTAAAATGTATTTGATAGTGGAATGAAAATATAATGGATGTTAGTGAACAAAATATTGTGTAGACAAAACCTTAGAGTAGCAAACCAGTCTGCACAGCAGTGTTGCGCTAATGTTTTCAAATGATTTACATAAAATTACTGGTGTTACATTGTCTAATATTACAAACTTTCTGTAGTTCAATAACAAAAATAATTTTTCATATAGTGTAATTGGATAGATGAACTGCTCTAGTGGTGGCAAGAAAACGCAAATACAGGTTTTGCATTAGTAAAACCTTTCTCTGCTGTTGCTGCTTGATGATTAGTTAATCTATACAGTTGCCTTATAAACGTAAAGTTGTCACTAATATGTCCTGTTTAATATTTACCTTCATCAAAAATAGTTATGCTGCTTCGTGTAGTCAACTAAATACTAACAGTTTTGAACAAATTGGCAAAGATTATTCCATTCTAAATACAAAGCAGTAAAACAGTGATGTCTGTAAATGACAGCCTTGTTGTGGTCCAAATACATTGTTGCAATGTTGTTTTGTTAAATGTCGGATGTGTAATAGCCTTCTGACCATTGCAGTATCTCTTACTATTTCTTCATGAAATTGTTTGTAAAAGATTCAGAGCATAGTTTTTACACATCTCTTGAATTAAGAACAATTAAATTTTGCACCATAATGGCCTTACTACAGCTGTGGTTTTAAGGTTTAGGAATGGTGCACATAAAAATAGTGGAATCAACAGCCTTCTTTAATACTGAAATGAGGGTTCGCTTTTCACTTACAGTTTAAATGCTGATCGTGTTACATGTATGAGAAATTTTAAGTGGTTTTACTAATAACAATCTTTGTAACAGGCATTCGACGATGCCATAGCTGAACTGGATACGCTAAACGAAGACAGCTACAAAGACTCTACCCTCATAATGCAGCTGCTGAGGGACAACCTCACTCTGTGGACCTCGGACACGCAAGGGGATGGGGATGAACCTCAAGAAGGGGGTGATAACTGATCTGGCCCTCCGCGAGAACCGTCAAATCCCTGTTCCAAGTAACTGTATTGAAATCCTTCCTATCTTCGTACCTGCTTCCATTCCAGTCCTTCCCAAATCCTGATCCTTTATCCTTCGATTTTGGTCAAATCGGTATATTATTATTATAAGGAAACATTCACACATCTACACGTGCAAACACAGTCTTCAGTCTACAAAGAAAAGGTTCGTTCACCTTTACAAGAATTTTGAACAAGCCTTTCAGTATGTGGCTTCCCTCTGTTTCTGAAAGAAATGCTAGTGCAGCATGCGAATGGTTTTAAGAAATCTACCTGAGTTGTGTTCCTAGCTGAACATGACATCAGAGCATAGTATCTTGCAGTAATAAAATTTTGGTTTCTCATAGGCTACATTATGTATGTTTGGAGTTGTGTTTTTGAAATATTTATTGTGGAAAAGTGCAGAAGATTAAATTTGCTGCAAGGACACTTAACATTGATGTAGAAAAGTGCATATTAGTTGTGGAAACTGATTTCATTCCAGAAGCAAAGTAACCCACAAAAATACTGTAAGAGTGCAGTTGTAATTTGTATGTAATTTTTGTCTTGTCAGATTTGTCATGGCATTTTTTCTCTTTCTCATGCTGTGGAGAGACTCACAATGTTTTATTATTGCATTGAAACAATCCATTTAACAAGCCAAATTACTGAAAAATCAATGTGCGAAATAAAAATCATAAAATAAAATTGCAGCCTATTATTTATACTAGAATGTAAGGTATAAACTACATCACTTTTTATAAAATGCCTTTTTAAAAAATAGCCATCTGTTCATAAAATTAAAAACATTAAGTTACAATAAAAATTAAATTTATCTGCCAATATCAGTTTTGTCACTTTTTTAAATTGTTTATATTTAATTTGTTCATGTGAGAACTTAAATAAAACGGAGGTGTTAACAAGTTATTGCCTTCATTTCAGTTTAGACAAAATGTTACATTAATCTTGACCAACAGTTTTGAATGATAGTTTGCCATTGGAATTCATAGTTTGGCTTCAGAGATTGCTACTTTACTGCGTGCCCTCTTCATGAAATTTTAATTTAAAAGTAAATTTTGCAGTAAATTGCTTACTATCTACATGGACAACATTTCAAAACAGGAGTGTGAATGGATAGCTTAAATATTTGATTATGCAACACTTAGAAAGTTTGCTTAAATACATGTAATTGTAAGAGACAATGCACCATAACATTGCTGGTTGTAATGCTTGTTTCTCCTCCTGTTAAAGTGTGTGCATTCCCTGGAAAGTAGGAGAGAAGTGATTAAGACCTGTTAGCCTTGTGCAGATTTTTTTGGTGGGCTGCTTTAAAAACATGGCACTTGGATTTTATTTTTTAATATGCTGAATGTGCCTTTTAACTCCAGGGCCTAAAAGGTTGTTAGTTCTTATGTTTGAGTTAAGCCTACAGTGCTGCAGGAAAATACAGCTATTACGGAAAGTGAATATAGGCTCAGATAAGTGAGGTACAAAATTGAGAAATAAGTTGCTGAGAAAGTTAACATACTGTGACATTTTGCTTCCTATTTTTGCACAATGTAGATTTCATATTGCTTGTGTAAGTCATCTTGATGTGGATGTGTTCCCATTCTGAAGTCTTTGTTCCCATATATAAACATGTTTCATATGTTTTCAAAATTGCCCTACCTCCACCCAATTTTGCTTCAGTGTAACATATTGCTATGCATAGTAAATTGATGTTTATACTTCATAAATTAATACATTTCAAAGAGGTGGTGTTTGTAAATAAAAGTATAAAATTTAAAGAAGGTCCTTTTCTTATGAGAAACCTGTTCACCTGTAGTCTCCAAGTATTGGTACCAGGCAATCTGGGAAAAATGATAGCTTGACATTAAAAATTAAGTGTAATATGTTTCACACTTGTAGATATTGGGTAAGTTAACACTAAGTTCATTATAAAAGGTAGAAAGTTGAATTGGAACACTTTCATAAATTTACGCTGCAGTTTTCTGTGGAAGAGTGTAATGGTGTTCAGAGTACTTTCATACAAATTCACTTTGGAAACCTAGTGACCTTGGTGGAAAGTGCCCTTGTACAGTGGTCCTATGTAAATACATAAATTACCAGAACTTTACAGGATGCATTAGCCTAATTATTTGTACAGGAAACTGGTATTTGGGTTTATGGAGGTTTTTTTACATGAAAAAGTTTGGAATTGACTGAGCCTTTTCAGAATTTTGCATGAATGTTAGGTCACTTGTCTGGGAACCCCAGTTACTAATTTAGTGTTTGCACTGGTAAATGTGAGCAGGATATTAATAATTTGTCAGTGGTACTTTAATATCAGTAAAATTATGAAACTTCTGCTTCTGTTAGATCGTGGACCAATATTTGCTATTATACATGTTACTCATCTCAACAGTGGAATGTTAAGTAATTGCACTGAACTTTGGACATGTCACTCCAGTACTGTGGAGTTAAATTTCTGTTCACAATGCCTTTACATTGAGCACTGTTGCGCAGGGGGAAGAAGTGTTAACAGAAATTTAGTTTTGAGGCTGAATTTACATCTTTCTTGTGAATCTTTCAACTGCCAGGATATCCAGTATCAGTTGACTTTGTTACTGAACATAATTTTGAAATTTCTTTTCTGAAAGAAACAAGGGAATATGTAAATAATTATTTATGCGAAGTAAAAACTGAACAGATAAATTTCAAATGTGAAGAAATTGAATTTGTTTCATGAAATATTGCTTTTCGCAACTATTTCTTGAAAGTCTGGTGGCTCTTCAGTAGCCCTTTGTTGTGGAGGACATTTACTGGGTTTAAATTCTGTGCTTGTCTTACAAAATCTCCCAAGAGAAGTGCTTAGTAATTTCATTTCTGAAGATGAAATATTCTATGCATTATCACTACACTGAAAACTTTTGCCACTCACTAACATTTTTACTCTGAATAGATTGAATCAGTTTTGTTAAGATGGTAGCAGCAGAACTTGGCTCACAAAGGTGCACACTTACGATAATGAATGACACTGGACCTCCAGATGATTATCGAAAGGGCAAACGTTTGGCTGGCATTGTCGATAAGATGGTCTTCCTTGGCAGGCATTTTTTCGTGTTCAGGCTAAGCTATGGCCAGTTCAGAGCACACAATACTGCTAATAGCATGTGACGTAATGGCAAACTAGGTTTTTCGGCATTTAAAGTGGAAATGTTTCTAGGTATAACTTACAAAATCAGCTGCTGAGCTGTTGCAAGATGGTGCTCTTTAACATTGGCTTGTGATGTTTTAATGTGCAATGATCTTTCTATGTATTTAGAGTTCATCTAAATACATGGTGAGGCAGTGACAGGACTAAAAAATAGCAAACAATTGGACATGTAAACAAATTGGTGAAATTGCCAACAGTGTGTAGAATCTCCAATGGATGTTATTTCTTTGTGTGTTTATCATCTTTGGTTGATGGTTTTGTAGGAAAACTTTAGACTTTAAGGTAAACTGGAAGAAAGGTGACCATCCTGCACCTGGCTCTTTTATTTTATTACATGACCTCTTGTTATGCTAACAGAGGCTGCAAAATTTCTCATCTGAATATGTATCATAGTACTACTGTATGTGGTGGTATGACAGTTGGAGTAAAGCTACAAAAAATGAAATAACTTGTATAGATGGCATGCTTGGGTGCCTCTTCACATCGGAATCTTCAAACCTCATCTCAGGAGTTGCACAATATTCAGTTTTTAACAAGTTGACACTGGTGCTTAGAATTGTTTCTTGCTGTTGGGCAGTGTGTGTACTAGAGCATTACTGCATCTGGTGGCACCACTGTTCCTGTTTCTTGTTATGTTATGAGGTGGCCGTCATTCAAACTTCCTAGGCTACTATATTAATATCGCGACCTTTTATTTTGAAAGTCCATTGTTCTAAAATTAGGTATCACTTAAAGATAATTTTATGCTAAATCACAAGTTATGTGATCTTACTTGTTCTGAAATGTCTTGTGGAAGGGTCACACAAAATTGTACTAACAGCTGTTTGTTATGTGTGGCTGACAGGTAATACATCATATGTTAGTGTACAGGTGGTACCATAATGTGTACATGCTGCTGTGAATGGGGAACATTGAAACACATTGGTCGGTAAATGTTCAACATGTTTGGATTATTTAACAAATGACTGCACAAGGCTGCCTGTGGAGAAAAGTAGAGGTACACGCCTGATGCTGTGTACCAATTGTCTGCCACATCCTCCACGATGTTTAACATAGTATTACATATTGCACATTAAATTTTCACAGAAGAGCTGGTGAACAGGAAATTGGGTGCCATAGCTTCCATCATTTTGGACTTGTTCTTTGCAGCTGTACAATCCATCTGAGGATACGATGTATTAGGGTGGAGCAAGTGACTGCTGGTGACCTTGTCGTAAACGTGTTACATATGTACCCCTCTAGAGAATGACGGCACAATTCTTTTCTAAATGGGAGACTTCCCATGGTACAGAACCATAAACTGCTTCCAGGTCTTCTAAAACATTGCATACTGCAGTTGTGCAGAATGAGACACTGTATTGCTTCTTGCAGTGTCCTTTGTAAAAAGTAATACTGCGTGCATCGTTAGGTAGAATAATTTATCTGGCCGACCACATGTCCTGTCTTGACCACTTGCAACAGTCGTACATAGGCCATGCCCCATAGGGCATAATTGAAACAGTTGGTTTGTATGTTACGGGAAAGAATTTTATACAGGAAGTAAAACTGTGATGGTAGGATGACGGCGGACAATGCAGAACATTTCAACCATTTCCTGTTAACATACATCAAAATATTTTAGTTAGCAGATTTTTCGAATGTACTTTCACTAGTGGCTCATCTAAGACGACTAACCAGGGCTTCTGCTGTAGTTAATAACTCATTGCACAGCTTTTTGTGGCTGAAAATGAGGCATATTGCCAAAAAAGATGTATTTGATCCTTTGTCGCCAATGACTACAGGAATTATTGCTGACATTTTATTTAAATACACTTTAGTAATAGTGAGTTAATGTTCTGTATGATGAGTGTGTAATAAGTAATCCATCAGATTCTTTTCTGAGAGTAAGTTAATTTTATTCATGATTGCAATACACCATATAACCCACTCTTGGATACAAAGCATTACTTTCCAACACAATCTCTGTTCAGTGTGACAGCCTTACACCACCTTAGAGGGAGGAACTATATACCCACTTGGTACCACACAACTTATCGAAGTCTGAGCCAACGTCTTGCTGCATCAATAAGCTCTCCCTCATCCCCATACTGCTTCCTGTGGAGTGCTTCCTTCATTGGGCCAAACATACAAGTTAGAAAGTGTGAGATCAGGACTATAGGATGGATGAGAAGTAACAGCCCAGCTGTTGAGCTACTCTCGGATGTGTTGGCTTGTGTGAGGCCTTAGGGAAGGAGAAGTTTGTATTTCTGTGGCGATAAACACGCTGAAGTTGTTTCTTCAATTTCCTGAGGCTAGCACAATGCACTTCAGAGTTGAACATTGCACCATGAGGCAGGACATTAAACAAACCCTTCAAAGCCCCAGAAGACATTGCTGTGACTATATCAGCTGAGGGTGTGGGTTTGAACTTTTTCTTCTGAGGAGCGGTGGTGTGGTGCCACTCTGTGAAGTTGGTGGTGGTGGTGGTGGTGGTGATTGGTTTGTGGGGCACTCAAATATACGGTCATTAGCACCTGTATCAATCCCAATTTTTACACAGTCCATTTTCTTTTCACAATCCAATCTAGTCACAAACGATGAAATGATGAGGACAACACAAACACCCAGTCCCAGGGCAGAGAAAATCTCCAACCCGGATGGGAATCGAATCCAGGACCTCGTGATCCAGTGGCAGCAATGCTAGTACCTAGACCACGAGCTGCGGATGGTGCCACTCCATGAATTACACCATTTTGTTTCCAGTTCTGTGATGAACCCATATTAAATTGCTTGTGACGATGCTTGACAAACAAATTCTCATGATCAGCCTTGTAATGTGCAAGCAGTCCTGCAGATATGGTCCTTTCTCGTTCTTTATAGTCTTCTGTTAGAGGGAACCCATCGGGCACACACTGGTGGATGAATACCAGCACTACCAACAGAGATGTTTGATAGTGATCTGTCGGCCACCTTGACTGAGTGTGTCCACATGTTCCAACATTGCAGGAGTGTGTGTTACCAGCTGGCATGCAGGAGACTGGACAGGTTTGCATGACCTTGTGATGGTGACAGACACTTGGCCCAATGACTCCCCATGCTTTTGTTTGCTGCCAGGTCTCCACAGGCATTCTACAAGTACCTATCAATATCTGCAAAGCTCTTGTTTTCCACCAAAAGAAATTCAATATCAGCACTCTGCTTGAAGTGCAACTCTGTTACAGACACTCTTTTGAGGACTACTTACTATGTTGCCACCTATTGAACCTTGATGAATCTAAAGAGGCTGAAGCCAGGAATATCCCATGATGCCCCACAACAAATACATTTTTTCAGCAGAAATTAGCTGAGAAAAAAAATATGTTGCTTGCTTGGTTACTGAACGCCTCTCATATATTGCAGTGTATTTCTGTGACACTAACTTCTATTAGAGATACGGAAAATGTTCACATGTGAAGCTGCATGATGGTTAATACACCATCCTAAACTGAAGTGGTGATGACAATTGCTAGGGTTGTGGGGTATACTGTATTTAGCAGTATGTGCTCTTGGATCTACTGCTGAACTTTCCACCTCCTGTCAAAGCTAATGGTAGTGATCAGACAGCCCTACATTCCTCCCACTGCAATGTGCTAGATTGTAATTTCAGTAGCTGACAATGTGGAGTATCTTGTTTGTATGCCTGTCTTTTTCTCAGAGTTTTCCCATTTAACATGAGATATTACAAAATTGAAATTAAATTTGGAAAGTAACTGTTTACAAACATAATGCTGATATATACCGTACACCAGACCATGGGGATTGGTCTCATTTGAAATTGTCAAGAAAATAACTGAATTCTTAAGTCTCATGGAGTGTCCAGTGGTCTTATGACCAGGTATGCTAATCAAGTACTGTTTCTGTTTAAACTACTCAGGATCATACTTGTTGGGTTAGAACAGGTGTGGAATAGCCACTGTGGCTTTGAGCATCTTTAATTCCTGTGTTAAAAGCAAATAAAAATGATACGAAGCCACTTCCAGAAGTAGGAGGGGTACAATATCAACAGTAGATGTACTGAAGCTAATTTATTCAACTGTAGACTGTTTCTGAAGAGTACAAAGAAGAAACAAGTCGTCCATGATGGTAGCTGATGTGACACTATGTACACGAAGTGGTTTTTAAGTTTTCTACGCTTACCTTTACAAACAAATCAATTTCGAATTTTCAGTGCCCTCTCTACGTTGAAACTGTTACAATAATTAATACGTAATCTTCATTGAATGCTGTTTTGTTGGCATTAGAATTTGATCACAGGAACCATTAAAAGGTATTAAGAAATCTCGAGTGTCTGAATATGTGGACTTCTAATATTGACTGCTGTTTTGTTTTGTTGTATTTTATGCACTGCAATTTTTCTAATTATTTGTAAGAAAAATGTACAGTACTTTGACAACAATCTTTGGTGCATGTTCTTGTTAATGTAGTGGCTTGTCCTTTAAACAAATCCCTAAGCCAAGATATCTAGGTGCCTGAATATACTGATTCCATATTTTACACTTAGTTTAAGTGGGTGTAGAGCAGAGGTAGGTAAGTAAAGAAGTATAAACCTAAGTCTACTACAAAGAAACTTTATCTAATTTTATTTCATATAAAGGGGTGACAAAATGTGGAAAGTCGACACATTTCCATGACTGAATATGCTGCAGAAAACCCATTGGCATTCAAAAGACTGGAATGCATAAATACAGGTCCTGTATGATTTTTAAGGGATGCTTGCATCATTCTTCCAGCTAGTGGTAAGTTCAAGTGACAATTATGGATGTTGATAAGGGGCATGAACCCTTCTCTCCATAGTAGACCACAAAGGCTCAATAATATTTGAGATGTGATGGCCCAGGGAGACGCAACAATTCTTCCTTGTGCTCATAAAAACCAGTCCTGGACGATGTGAGCTGTGTGAATAGGCCCTGTCGTTTTGGAACAAAGCATTACCACTGGAGGACAAACACTGTACCATTGGATGAACCTTACCTAATCGTCACATAATCACTGACAGTAATGCTATCTTGCAGAGTAACCATTGGGCCCTTGGAATACCATGATATGGCTGTCCAAACCTTCACGGAACACCACTGAGTGAAGTGGCATGGTGGGTCGCAGACTGGACCGGCATTCGAGAGGATGTTGGTTCAGACCCGCGTCAGGCCATTCTGGTTTAACTTTTCCGCGATTTCCAAAAATCGCTTTAGTCAAATGCCAGGATGGTCCCCTCGAAAGGGCAAGGCTGGTTTCCTTTCTTATCGTTCCCTAATCCGAGCTTGTGTTGTCAGTAATGACCCCGTAGTCGACAGGATGTTAAACACTAGTCTCCTCTTCCTTCGCTGAACCCATGCCATGCGACGTAACCTCGGCGAAAAGTTGGAAACTGTGGACAAGACTCGTCCTGCCATAGTCCAGGTTTTATGGCTTCGGTATCACGTTTTCCTGTCACGGACATTTGCTTCACTGATGAGTGGTTTTGAAATTCTAGTTTTCCCCGCTTATCGCGGTCCCTTTTGGTGCTGAGATAGTTCGTGAGTGCGACCTTCAGTTTTGCAGTGATTTGTTTTTCCGCTTTTCCAGTGTGCAGAATAAATCTTTGACACGGGGCCTCTTGAAATACCATACATTTCCGCTCCCTTGGATACGGAAGCGTCCACCACATCAGTACCAACAACTTCCCCGCGTTCGAATTCACTTAGCTCCGACGTAATGCACTCGGAACTATACGGAACACTTCTATGACTGGTGCTTGCAAGGTACTGAGATACCATACAGGTGTCGTTCGCGGCCGTCAGTAGGGTTGGCTGGCATTTGCATTTATGTTCAAGCACGCATTTGTTCTGTTTCTCCCAACCCCTGTATAGGGTGTTTCAGGAAGCACTTTACAACTTTGAAAATTCATATAATTAATTCATAGTACCTACAGAGATTAATTTGTAGGGAAATACTTGAAGTTTGGTCTCGCGTAGTTCGCTAGAGCCGAATTGCACCGTAAGGAGCCCTAGCGGCAGTTGCGTTAAAGATGGCTGCCTTCACTGGACCCGAGCGTGCTAGCTGTGAGTTTTAGTTTGAAGAATCAAAGTCGGCGACAACAGTTTGGCGTAATTTCCGTACTAAGTACGCCAAAGATCCTCTTAGTAGGCGTACAACTTTGAGTGGCATGAATGTTATGTAGAAACAGTGTGCTTGGAAAGACATGGGAAATCATCATGTCGCCCAAGCATATCTGACGACGTCGCTGAGCAAGTGAGACAACAATTTATCAACAGTCCAACGAAATCGACTCGACGTGCATCTCGTGAACTGCAAATCCCACATACGGCTGTATGGCGTGTGTTGAGAAACCGTTTGCATTTGAAACCGTACAGATTGACGACCGTACAAGCAATAAAAGACACTGATCGAAACGTTTACTTCATGCAAAATGGTGCACCACCCCAATACCTGGCTGACGTCCATAATTTTCACAGTGACCGCTTCCCAGGTCAATGGATTGGCTGTGATGTGCCAATTGCATGGCCCCCATGTTCCCGGACCTGACACCACTCGATTTTTTTTTTATTTTTTTATTTTATTTTTTTTTTTTAATGGGGATTCATCAAGGCTATCTTGTTTGTACCTCCTGGTGCCGGCTTCTCTCCTGAACTTAGAGCAAGAATTTACGCCGCCACTGAAGAAGTTACACCTGCAATGCTGCAGCGAGTTTGGAAGAAATTGACTTCCGATGGGATGTGTGCAGGTTCAAATGGCTCTGAGCACTACGGGACTTAACATCGTAGGTCATCAGTCCCCTAGAACTTAGAACTACTTAAACCTAACTAACCTAAGAACATCACACACATCCATGCCCGAGGCAGGATTCGAACCTGCGACCGTAGGAGTCCCGCGGTTCCGGACTGAAGCGCCTAGAACCGCACGGCCACCGCGGCCGGCCGATATGTGCAGGATAACCAATGGAAGTCACATGAAGTTGTAAAGCCCTTTTTGAAACACCATGTATTTATGCCGACAAAATCATAAGCTGTGCTCTCTAACGAAAAAACGTCTTCACCCACAGAAAATGAGTAACATTTTGTCATTGTTAACCTCAGCTGCACAGGTTAACTTGCAAACACGATAAAAATAGAAATATTTCATGCGAGGTGTATTTCAGATTTCGACATTGCATTAAATTTTCTGGGACACCCTGAAATGTAAGATCCATTACTTCCTTTTCGTTGTTATCAGTATGCAGTAGAAGTATTTAGTACATCTCTCGTTTACTCAGCCAAACCGAATGATATAGCTTAGATGGAATGACTGCTTTTTTTCTCGCTTGTCGTTTAAAGTTACGGGCTACCAGATCTCACGAATGCTACTGCTGTCGAGAGGTCACTCCTCGGGTTGTAAGGTGGCTTTAGCCGGACATGTCTGGCGTTTTAGGATATCGTCCGGCTAAATTTATACAAGTCCGGCTTTTGTTAGGATTTTTAACGATGACGTAAAAGAATGCGCAAAACAAACAAATAGCGCGAGAAAAAAGTGTAAAGATATATACCGTAAGGATATATATTTATGCCAACCATTGCTATTCATATCTCTGTGTCGTATGTTTTTCTTCATATGCCGAACCAACACACAATTGCAATGTAACGATCAGCGATGCCAACCCGCCCCGTTCTTGATAAAGTGGGTTCAAATGAGAAATATCAATCTTAACTACAGATTATCGTTATTTTTTGTAAGTCTAATTTAAATAAGCGAAGTTATTGAAACTCTATTCGTTTCACGTGCGAGAAGAATACGTAATTGTTTATTTTGTTTAATGGAGTTTATTTCGACGTAATATTACGCTGGATAACAAACATAAAGCTTCCAAAAGTTGTTTAAATTTTAGAACCATATTCTGAACAATTTTGCAACCCTGATTTCGAAAATGACATCCGTTTTACTTCATCATTCCAGGTTTTTGTGCTGTTTCGCTTTCAAAAAACTGCGGGCTTTCAACGACATGTGTTGAATTTTGTGACCTGACTATCTACTTTGTTACTATTTTTTCTCAAAATTCGCTTCTTCAGAGGAAAAATCTTTTTACAAACACAAAAAAGACAATATGAGATATTCAAGTTATTAAGTAAATACAATTAAACAAGATTTAACGGCGTATATTGTGTAGCAGAGATTAGTACACTTCAATTGCATGCGAAGCCATCAGTGTTCAAACTTCAGGACTTGCGTTTACTTTCTCTGGAACATCTAGAATATATCAGCAGCAGGGATGTCTCTCATCAAAGTCCAACAGTAATCAGCCAGCGTGGCTACATCCTAGCGTCCCACATACTTGGTCTCCATCTCTTTCATCTCGTGACGGTATCGCTCGCCCTGCTCGTCGTTCATAGCCCTACATTCGCGGCAAACCAATCTGTATGTCAGAATAAGCAATACATTTTCACACTCCTGTTGTATCCAAGCTGTCTGAAAGCGGTCATCATTTTGGTAAGAAGTTCCACCTAGTTCGTCGTCTTCTTGTTTCCCAGAGAGTTTTTCAGCACCAGAACAAAAACAGTCCATGCTTACATTTCCAATTTGTTCATAGACTTTTCGAATTGCATATATCGGATGCGGAAGATGTCACCTTTCAACTTCTCCATGGTCATTCCCGGAAAAAATTGTCACAAGTGAAACCTCCCCCATTTGTATCCAGAGCTTTGGTGAACTGTTTCATCAAGCCAAGCCCGATGTGCCACAGTGGCGAGAGTATCGTATCTCTCTTTACCTGAGGGTTGTTGTTGACATTCTGAGATCTGCCAAACACCAAATCCTTCCATACAGCCTAGCCCTTTCGGTAACGTTGTGCTCTGTCCCACATGCACAGAAAACATGGGTACCTGGTGTATTCCGATTGTTGTCCCAACAGAATGTTCATCGTCTTCAGGTCTTCACAAATCAACCACCCATGCTGATACATAGTAACAAATTTTCTCCAACACATGCTCTACCGCTTGGTACTTCTCCTGCAGTGTAAGCATCGTGCAGCGATACGCATTTCAGAGATGGCTTGCTGCTGTCGAGGAATAATCTCCAATCGTTCGGTTCATACTTAGGCACTCCTAACTTGTGCACTAGCCCATCCATATTTGTGCAGTACACCAAGTCCTTTTCTTCCGAATGAAAGTTGAGGAACTCTTTAAGTCTGTTGCGATAGAAAGTGATTCGAACAATAATCTTCTTCTTCTCTTTCTTCACGTCTTCACATCGTCGTCATTAATGTCAGAAAGTTCTCTAAAAAGTGGTTCCTACTGGAATTTCCTCGCATTGAGTTGTAGGACGATGTGCCGATGCAAGATTAGGATACGTGCGGTTGTTCCGATTCTTCTAGTGATCCAGGTTACATCAGCAGTGCAGAAGTATCAAGTCTGTAGCATGCTTTGTCAGCTCCTTCCACACCATGGGAATTTCAAATTTCAGTGAACTCTTCTTGCCCTTGATCCGCTGACGCAGATACTTGGTGCATGTCTTGCATACCATGTGTGGTGCCAAAGTTTTTGCTGGTCACCAGTCGGCATACCAAAATAAACTAGTTAAGCATGCACGCTTTATGGAACTTGTGTCTGCATTCCTCTTAGTAACCAGGGTGTATTCCCCACAGATATAGCAGAGTATATCGGGATTATTTTTGCAATGTCCGCATGCTGAAGCCATTGCATTGACCTGCAAATAAAAAAAATGAGTTAATATATAACAATGTAAATTGTGGAATAATAAATTAATATTTGCTCAGGTTTGTGCTATATGTGTCATAATACACGAAAAGTCAATAACTCAAAAGCCTGACCAGAATGACCAAAACCAGTGCCATTTCTGAACTCAGTACATCACAATTATTCAGAATCAGTAAAAACAACTTGTACCATTTCTTCATTGTTACCCAGTGTTGTCTAAGGGAGAAAGCTAAGCATTTAAGAAGACTGAGTACTTAATTGCTATCATTAATTGCCAAATTATAAGGCTATGGAATTAAGTCGGGTGATGTTGAGGGTATTAGATTAGGAAATGAGACACTTAAAGTAGTAAAGGAGTTTTGCTATTTGGGGAGCAAAATAACTGATGATGGTCGAAGTAGAGAGGATATAAAATGTAGACTGGCAATGGCAAGGAAAGCGTTTCTGAAGAAGAGACATTTGTTAACATCGAGTATAGATTTAAGTGTCAGGAAGTCATTTCTGAAAGTATTTGTATGGAGCGTAGCCATGTATGGAAGTGAAACATGGACGGTAAGTAGTTTGGACAAGAAGAGAATAGAAGCTTTCGAAATGTGGTGCTACAGAAGAATGCTGAAGATTAGATGGGTAGATCACATAACTAATGAGGAGGTACTGAATAGGATTGGGGAGAAGAGGAGTTTGTGGCACAACTTGACCAGAAGAAGGGATCGGTTGGTAGGACATGTTCTGAGGCATCAAGGGATCACCAATTTAGTATTGGAGGGTAAAAATCGTAGAGGGAGACCAAGAGATGAATACACTAAGCAGATTCAGAAGGATGTAGGTTGCAGTAGGTACTGGGAGATGAAGAAGCTTGCACAGGATAGAGTAGCATGGAGAGCTGCATCAAACCAGTCTCAGGACTGAAGACCACAACAACAACAGTTTACTGATTGCTTTTTTTAAGTTTAAGGTTGATCTAACAAAAAAACTGACTGTAATAGATTATTAATAAACTGCTGAAAACACCCAGCTGCTCTATTTGTATCTCAAATACACAGTCCAGCTTTCGAGGCAAAACATATGGATAAATATAAAGGCCAATCCGACTGCTCTGTTTTTGGACGTGGCAACCCAAGTCACACCTCAGTCTATTGGGCCATTCCGCCGAGTCTTGAGCTTGTCCCCAGTCTACAAGTCTAAACCGGTTAGGGCAAATTCTGTGCAGGTTCTTCGAAAAAGGAACGACCGAGTTGTTGTTTCGTCATGATTTTTTTCCAATTTATGATAACACTGACGTCGGCAGTACAGTAAACCCTTCCTTCACTAACTGTTAGTGTAAAGACGTTCTGAAGTAGAGCGGCGATGAAGGTGCAATGTACTATGTTTGTTAAAAATTTGATTTTTAAAGAAAATCTGTCGTCCCCACCCTACTAAGCCAGGTCTTCATTTCTTCATGTTATAATGAAAACCCAGTGTAATTTATTCCACCCTTTCGGTAGTCTTTGTGCCGAATTAAATTCAGTGCTTCAGATAGTGTCTCCCTTTCTTGTGAGAAGGCTTTTTTCCAGTCTTCTGTCTTCTTTTGCATTATGTGTTGAGACATTATCATTCGTGTTTTACACGCTATTATTTGTCTGAGTTTATTGATCACCCTGCTTCCATGTCGGGAATATAGAAGGCGGAAGGCATCCAGTCGCTAGTTTTATAATACTTGCGAAATGCATACTAGAGAAATGCAGTCAGCCTACAAAGGATATTCCTTGCAAAACTCTCGTGCGACCCATCTTAGAACATTGCTCAGTGGTATCGGACCCATACCAAATTGAACTAACATGGGATATTGAACATATACAGAGAAGACAGTACAAATTGTCGTAGTTTCGTTTTGCATTATGTGTAACACTGTAATAGATTATTAATAAACTACTGAAAACACCCAGCTGCTCTATTTGTATCTCAAATACACAGTCCAGCTTTCAAGGCAAAACATATGGTTAAATATAAAGGCCAATCCGACTTTTTATTGGTTTGCTAAAGAAATTTGACTTTTATTAGTCATTTCAATTTATTTGAAACGAAGTGTTTCATTCCACACTATTGGGTAGTTTCAACTGTTCTCTGAATTTCAAGTGCACGTTTTCAGCTTCAGGCACATACACATTATGCCACAATAAAGAATCAAACATGAGATAATACAGTAGTGGCATACCAAGAAAATTTACAACCCGAAAACTACACTGAAAAGCTTAATAACAGTTTGGGACACTTCATTGTGAATCTGGACATACGAATGTGCACTTTAAGCCGAATTATTGTTTACGAAATTCCGATGCTGTTGGACCATCCTGTTTTATGACGTAATGTAAGATCTCTGAATGCTTCCTACATCATTGTAGCTCCGCACGCTCTGTAACGCCTGTTTTCTGGCGCTCTGTGGAAACTGCTGAAACGAACCTACTTCTAACAGGTAGCAGGAAAATACTACGAATGGTGGTTTGAAAAGCGTTACTATCAAAGCAATTTTCCTTTTACACAAGATGAACTCTGTAACGCGTGAGAAAATGCGATGAATTTCTTAAACCACATAGTGTTTGACTATCATTTAGAGGTTAACACTTTGAGGACAAGCCACGTGGAAGAATTTTGAGCCCAGAAAGCCAGACCTTTATGTCATTACTAAAGTTTTACTGGCACATTTGAGTGATGTACCTTAAAGCGTAACACACGCAAAGAAGACCAATATCATAAGTGAAAACTTAGATTTTCTTGTAGCTTATTGATCTTCGAGACCAATATGATCCGTGAGAGCTTAGTTTTTCTTGTAGCTAAGTTATGTATATTAATTTAAACCATTAACATTTCCTATCTGTGTGTTCGCGCTCTTAGCAATGATATTACTATGGGGTGGCTACTTCACGTGCCATATGCTGTAAATATCTGCTGTCATTGGCTGTCGAGATCACTTGACATAAGCTATGCTTGGCTTACAAAATGGCATCGCAATCTCGATTTCAATGCTTCGGAAACGAACGTGCTGTGTTTGGTCGAATTTGAATTTATACTTTCGTAATGCGGAAACATGCAGCGTAACTAAGTACGAAAATACGTAGAGTACATGTTGCTGACATCAAAGATCTTTCAAAAACGCGTTTTTTCCTGAAGTGCCGGAAAGTTCTACGCCATTGTATAAAATCTTAACCATTCAAAGGGTTGATAACTTTTACAGTTCCGAGGGAAAGTATACCGTCATTTAAAACGGAAACAGCGTATTTTCACCAGAAAAAAACTGCATTTTTAATTGGGAATTTTTTTTATATGTCCAAGTATACACCGTGACTACGGACCATGTATGACAAGGGCTGCGAACACGTGTACGGACGAATAGACATACTGTTGTTGAGTAGCTGGCCTCCCAAGTCTGACAAGGGCCTACCAGCAATGTCTCCACAACAACTGTACAGCGAACTTAGCTGCTTATGGGCCTCGACAGCAGGCACCTGGTTCATGCATCCACACTGACTATTGTTCATTGACGACAAAGGCTGGAATTTACACGGAAGTACTCCAACTGGATGTCCGTTGAATGGTGACAGGTGGCCTATTCAGATGAATCCATTGGTCAAGACGGCCGTTGACGTGCACGGCCTGAAATGTCTGGGAGCAAACACCTTACAACAGTCGTCAGAAGGGTCCAGGTTGGAGAAGGAAATGTTATGGTCTGGGGAATGTTTTTATGGCATTCTCAGTGTGACCTCGTCATTCTGAAAGTCTCAGTGGATCAACAAAAAATGCGTCTGTCCTTGAGGATCATGTCCAACCTTATATGCATTCTTTTCCTTGGTACAGTGGCATTTACCAGCAGGACAAAGCCATGTACCACACAGCTCTTTAGTGTACGTGTGTGGTTTGAAGAGCAGCAGGATGAATATAGTACTTCCCTCGCCACCAAACTCCGTGGATTTAAACCAAATCGAGAATCTGTGGATCACTTCGATCGGGTTGTTAATGCTATGGATCCTGTGCCAAGAAACCTAGGACAGTGTGGGATCACAGCCGGCCGGTTCTAGGCGCTTCAGTCCGGAACCGCGCTGCTGCTACGGTCACAGGTTCGAATCCTGCCTCGGGCATGGATGTGTGTGCTTGTACTTAGGTTAGTTAGGTTTAAGTAGTTCTATGTCTAGGGAACTGATGACCTCAGATGTTAAATCCCATAGTGCTGAGAGGCATTTGAACCATTTTTTTGTGGGCTCACCTTGATAGCGTTGTCCATGCCATGGATTATCTACTAAGAAACCTAGCACAGCTGGCAATGGCACAGTGGCCACGATGGCTTCACGTCCCTGTCGGTACCCTCCAAAACCCCAACGGTTCCATTACAACCCGTATCACAGTGGTTCACTCTGCAAAGTGTGGGTATTTAGTCTTTTGGTGGGTGGTCACATTAATGTGATTGGCCACTGTATTTTTAGCGTGCTCCAATCTGCTAGGTACTTCCTGTAGACCTGGAAGTAACGAATCTAAAAACCTCTATTGAAGTTATGCTCTTTTTATTTACTGTTTTCCAAACTTCCACATCTGTTCTGTTTAGATCTGTACCGTGGTCACAGTTTTCCAGTTGCTCCCCCACATAATTTTTAAACGTGTTGTATTCATGGCCTTAAATACATTATTCTACTGTCCTTCAGGTTTCACCCATGTACAGAATCACACGTCACTACATAAACTCAACAGAACGTCAAACAGGACTGGCACTCGTACTGTTTGGCTTACTGGTGTGGGAAATGAAACCATAAAACTGTCACACTTCGCTTCTTAGTTACGGGCTTTATTATCCCCAATTATTAGTTGCAGAGTTAATTAGCCTCAATCGCTAATATGACTAATCCTGAATTGTATAGCAGATCTGATCAGGGGAGGCAGAGCTAAAAAATAAGTACCCCTACATTTTTAGACATGTGGGTGCACAAGGCAAATAAAAAACGTAATTTTTCGACAGTGAACCAAAGCTCAGAAATAATTTGTTTTGGCACTATGGGCATCGAAGTTTGAAAACGGTAGAATCAGCAATTCTTGACTCTGTAAAATGAAAGCGCAGACTGCACCTGTGGAATGCGTAGTATATTGAGCAGGATGCTAAACTGATCATTTTCAGGACCCAAACCTGAAATTCATGGTGTGGATGCTGTGGGGCGACAACATTAGCAGTGGCTCAAATGTGGTGATACGTTGGTGTTTAACATTTCGGTAATAAACCCAACAAGAGTGTCACCGTGCAGTATGTTACATAGGGGTTCAGAGACCTCCAACTTGACTGCAGAGTATGTGTAGGTGGGATAGGGACAGGGGCACATGATAAAATAAGTGCAGCTGTACCTTCAGTATTTCAGTCTCAGTGTGGATTCATGTAATAAACTCTTCCTTTGATGTTACAGGAGTAGTATATATCATAGTTATTTACATGTTCTGTTCATCGTTTGAATGATTGTTTTATTGAATAATGTGGAATTAGTTCATGGTACATGTACACATGACTGGCGTTAATTTTAATGAAATATAATTTTTAGTCCTAATCTTGCAACTACACTTAAAAATTAATTTTGTTTTCCTCCATAGTACCCCACAAAAGATACTGGTTTGAGTTCTGGTGACTGTCATGGTCATGGACAAGTCGGCCGTTACCAGTCCACTGATCTGAGTGTGTGGCGTCCAAGGTGGCGCCAGATCTTTCCATTAAAATGAGCTGTATCTCTGTCTTTTGCAGCCACATTGTCTGATGAATCCATTCTAGCATCTCATCCATTAGAGTAGAAAGATCATCTCTGAGCAAAATGAGGTTGATCGGTCTTGTTAGTCTGGTTGGCTTTAGATGCGGCCCAATGATTTGATCACAAATTATCCCATCCCAAAGTTCACACCGTCCATGGATTGGTAACTTCCAGCCAGATTTTCGCCTATCCAAATGCGAGTGTTATGCTAGTCCAGTATGCCGTTTCAGGTGAAAATGGAGCATAGTCGGGAATTGTGCTGGAGTATGCTGTAGGTACTACTGTGCAAACTGTGATTGTCATGGGATCACAATTATTGTCTGGACCTTCTGTAGCTGTATGGATGTAGCTCTTGCTCACAGATAACTCTCCACATATTAGCATGAGAAATGTCAAGTGCTTCTGCCACTTTGGTGGTTGTAGATGGCTACCCTTCCAAGTATGTGAAAAATGTCTTCCTTTATTCAACTATTTGAATTGAATGTGAACAGCTGGCATTCGTTATTGACACCTAATGGTGGCGACAGACCCAGGGACAACCCTCAAGTGTGGACCAGTGGGGGCAGCTATCCTAGTCAGAATTCATTTACTTTCCGAATATGAAAAAGGAGCTATAATCTCATGGCAGGGACTATTATGACCTGAAATACTTGGGAAAGGTATTACTAAAATCGCCTGAAAAACCGATAAAATGACCTAAAGTGATATGAAACATATATGTCTAAGTGAGTCATAAAATGAACAAGAGTAAGGGACTTTGTATAATGTTGGAACTAAAGTTACAAAAAGGATAATTAATTTAAAATCGGTATCTTCTTCTTCTCATTCTTCGAAGATGTATGAAAGTTGTTGTATGAACATCTTAAAACTCTTGCAGTCTATGACAGTGCATAGGTCCTTGAAAGTGAGGGAATGTCTGTTGTCAGAAAACATAAGCTAGTCGTTAAATGTTTCACCATTTATTGTTAAGGCTTTCGTGGCCACTTGTTGACGAATTGCCTATTGGCTTCTGTGTCGGGTTCTTCGGCCGACGTTCGTCTGATGATTTTACTGACGTTTGGCCAGCACGAGTGGCTGGCATTGTCAAAACTTCACCCTCCATTACCGGTCATGAACTGGACCCGAGCTCGCGACCGCAGACTATATGTACCAGGCGCGCCCACGTCCGAGGGCTTCTCCGCGGTCATTTCCAGTGCGGTTCTCCTCTAGCTACCTGCGACGGTCGTTCGCTGCAGTACGGGAAGCCAGGATCCGTTTACCTTAAGGCTTTCCTCTTTCTCCACCTGCCCCAAACTGCAACGTCGCTTATGTTCTTTGATCCTGGTGTTGATTGATCGTCCAGTCATTCCGACATAAACTTTTCCGCATGTGCATGGCATGCGGTATATTCCCTACACTGCAAGTGGGTCCCTTTTCTTCTTTGCCGATCTAAGACACTCTTTGATATTCCTTGTCGGTTTGAAAATCGTCTTTACGCTGTGTTTGCGCAATATACGGCCAATTCTGTACGTCATTCTGGGAACGTATGGCAGAAAGGATGTACCCGACCTTTCTTTTTCTGATTTCTTACTCCGCAGAGTGTTCGGCTCTGTTACACTTCTAATATAATTTGTGTAGTACCCATTGCTTCTCAGAACACTTCCCAGGTGCTGCATTTCACGTCTGTTGTGCTGCGGCTCACATATTCAGCCTGCTCGCATTACGAGCGTATTAATCATGCCTCTTTTCTGGCTAGGGTGGTGGTTTGATAGTTTGTGCAGGTATCGGTCCGTGTGTGTCGGTTTTCTACACACGCTATGTCCCCCCAGGTGTTCGCCATCCCTTGTGACCAGCACGTCTAGAAATGGCAGTTTTTTGTCCTTTTCTACTTCCATGGTAAATTTTATGTTGGCATGGGGGCTGTTCAAGTGTCTTATGAAGTCACCGAGCTGTTCTTCGCCATTTCTCCACACAACGAAAGTATCATCGACGTATCTGTACCACATCTTAGATTTATAAGTCGCTAAGTCCAGTGACTATGCTTCGAAATGTTCCATGAAGAAGTTGGCCACCGCTAGACTGAGAGGACTATCCATGGCGATGCCTTCCAGCTGTTCGTAGAAATTGCCATTCCATGTGAAACAGCTCGTGGTGAGACTTGCATGAAAGGGCTTTATGATGTCTTGCGGGAAAATGGAACCGATGTCCTCCAGAGCGTCACTGAGTGGCACTTTCGTAAACAAAGAAACAATATCTAAGCTGACCAGGATGTCGTTTGGTGGAAGTTTCAGTTTATTCAGCTTCTCAATGAAATGTCCTGAGTCCTTTATGTAAGTGTCGGTCTTCCCCACGTGCAGCTGGAGCAGAGAGACCAAGTGTTTTGCCAGTTTATACGTCGGTGAGCCAGGCGCGCTAACAATGGGTCTTAGTGGAAAGTTGTTCTTATGGAGCCTAGGTAATCCATACAGCCGAGGTGGTAGGGCTGCTGTGTTGCGCAGTTTTCTCTGTATGACCACTGGCAGAGAAGACGCCTTGATCAATCAACCGATTCGTATTACGTGTGACATCTGCGTTTAGTTTTCGCTACGTCGCCGGATGATATAGGTCTCGGATCTTTCGCTCATAATCTTCGGTCTTCATTACGACGGTCGCAGTTCCATTATCGGCAGGCAGTACCAATATACTCTTGTCGGCGTTAAGAGTCTTAATAGGTTGTACCTCCTCTTTCTTCTGGTTGCAAGCTGGTGATTTTGCTCGACGCAATATCCTGGCTGTTTCAGTGTGTGTTTCCTCTGCTCTTTCACAAGGAAGGGTCCGAATGGCCGCTTCGGTGTTTGCAATGATGTCCTCCATAGGTATAGATCTCGGGACTTCCTCTTCGGTCAGTTGTCGTTCACTCTGCGAAGTAAGAAATCAGAAAAGGAAAGTTCGGGTATGGCCTTTCAGTTTTGATGTCAAATTGATATGCTAATTAACGAAATTGATCAATTAAACCCCCCTCCCTCTCCCATGAATCTATTGTTCTGATATGTGATTACGAGCTCATGAGGGATTGATTTATTACCTGAAGCGGATAATCAGTCTTTCAGAGAAAACCGCCACCCCAATCCCTTCTCCCTCCCCCTCCCCCATCCCATTGTGATGAGAGAGCATTTGTTAAGTTCTGATCCACTTTTCCCCCTCCTTGGAAATCTCCAAGTCCTCCCCTACTACACTACCCCCCTCCCCCACCTGTAAATTGGCACGAAAAAGACTCAGTCTGCGCTGGGAAGGAAGTATCTCACAACACAAAAATTCAATCAATGTCAATAATATACTGCTACGTAGTCTTTATTTAACCAGTTTGATGGAGACAAGGCTCCTCTGTGGTTGGGAATAACTGTGTTGCAGTACCTCCACTCTTTTGACATCACCTCACATCCAATTAGTGGATACTGGTAGAGTTGGGTCAAAATCCTGATTTCATCAGCTCGACAGCCCATCAGTTCCCCAGAAATATTGAGTCACCTTTGATTGATCACCTGCATATTTGGAGGGACGTACCTCATCAAATTGATTGACCACGTGCAATATATGGGCAATGGCCTTGCCGCAATGGATACACCGGTTCCCGTCAGATCACCAAAGTTAAGCGCTGTCGGGTGTGGCCGGCATTTGGATGGGTGACCATCCGGGCTGCCATGCGCTATTGCCATTTTTCGGGGTACACTCAGTCTCGTGATGGCAATTGAGGAGCTACTCGACCGAATAGTAGCGGCTCTGATAGAAAAAAATACAAAAACATCATACCGACTGGGAGAGTGATCTGCTGACCACACGCCCCTCTTATCTGCATCCTCTTCTGAGGATGATGCGGTGGTCGGATGGTCCCGATGGGCCACTTGTGGCCTGAAGACAGAGTGCATGTGCAATATATATGTGCTGTCTTATATGCACCAATGCGCGATCGCGCAATCATCCTCCTGCACCACCACTGCCCATATTCGGCGAAAAAAATCTTCTGATGACATCCTCACACTGACAGCAGGGCAGGTGCCTTGGGAACCACAATCATGCCACTCACCTCATGTATTCCTGCGTGCGCAGCTTGGGAGAGAGTCTAGCACATAGAGCTGGCTCATGTGGCCAGAGTTCTTGCTAATCCACAAACAAAGCATTGTGCGGTTGTGGTGACAGATAAGGGGTGGTAGGAAGCATTATCTGCCAGAAAGCTTCCAACACTCGTGACCACAAAGCGTGTGCTGTTCATCAAGTCAGGTAGCTAGACCCACGTTGGCCGGGAGAGACCTGCACCCTTGCTGGCCACGCTGGCAATTACAAGCTTACAAGCACACCTCCAGCCATACTAGATGCTCAGAGGTCGGTGAGATGACTGCCAAGCAGACCACCAGTCGGTTTCCACGGGGGGGGGGGGGGGGGGGGGGGGGATAATTTTCAAGTACAAACACTTGCCATATTGATTCTTCTCAAATTTCCACATAAAAATCAGAGAGCACTCGCAACACACACGATCGTGAAGGCTGCCCAACACATACTGATTCAGCTGTTCTCCTGCCCAGAGGGCAGCACGATTAGCTAAGCAGCATTCTTGTATCTCACCTGATGGGTTTGGGAGGCACAGCAGTGGCTCGCGCCTTAAGCCGGAAACGTACATTCGTTCTGGCCACCAGCTACCTCCGCCATGCACTTGTACACCAAGTGGACTCGTCCTAGGAAACCAGCCACATATCTATTAGTGTAATTACAATTAAATATTATGGTCGTGGCACCACTCTGGTGATATTCGACAATGAGCAAAGTCTCGGAAATACCTCCCCGTGATGACTATAGATCTGGAAGTATCAATTTCCCATGTAAATGGTTCAAATGGCTCTGAGCACTATGGGACTTAACATCTGAGGTCATCAGTCCCCTAGAACGTAGAACGACTTTAACCTAACCGACCTAAGGACATCACTCACATCCATGTCCGAGGCAGGATTCGAACCTGCGACCGTAGCGGTCGCGCGGTTCCAGACTGAAGCGCCTAGAACCGCTCGGTCACACCGGCCGGCTCCCATGTAAATCTACACTAACCTTATGACCAGACATAATTTTCTATGGAAAATATTTCCAGCCCTCCCTTTCATGTACGTTATTTTCGAGGACAGAAGAAATTGGGAGCATACATACGTTTTCGCATCACTGAAGTATCGGTACTTGTGAAAGTCGTGTACAACTGTTTGCATAAGCTATATTTCCTCTAAGTATTCCCTTATCAGATAAAAATATATCTGTTCTCATCAGCTTAATATCTGGTGTAGCCTGTATCACAGGATTAGACTACTGAAGTCATTTTTCCCTCATTACAGAATGGCAAGCGCATGCTCTACCTCTGTTACAGGATGCCTCCTCAGTTTCATACTCTCTTTCAGTGACCAAGTACTTCAAAACATACTAAGTCTCTTAAGGCAGCAGCACAGAAAAGTTGTAAATATAGGGTCCATACTACATATCACTTTATCAATTTGGTAATACAGCTGATTTTACTAGGATAGTTATCCCCCCTGTGTAGGTGGGAGATGGAAATTTCGTTAAAAGAGCGATAAACACCTGATTACCGCTCCAACTTACGAATCATATCCGTGGTGCTCTGGCCCTCGCTTCCACCCACCTGGCAGCACATCACTGATATCAAGTTGATCGACTAATTAATTAAAATGGGAATCCCTGCAGGGAAGACGATGTTCTTTTCGAAGAACACTGTTAATAAAATTTAAAGAACTGACATTTGAAACTGACTGCAGAAGGTTTCTACTGCTGAGAACATGCATTTTGCGTAAGGAACATGAGAGTAAGATAAGATAAATTAGCGCTCATGTGGAGATACATAGACAATATTTTTCCCTCGCTGTGTTTGCGAGTGAAATAGGAACGGAAGCCATATCCCTGACATATCAAGTGGTGGATCCACCTACGAACTCTATCCCAGTCCTATCCCAAACCTACCTGGCGGCCCACATGTGAAACCTACACACACACACACACACACACACACACACACACACACATGTAGGGGAGACTGGTGCTAGTTGGCATATGGGGTAAGTTGGCACACTGCTTCTTTTTCCTACTGCTATAAGGACTGAGTTCTAGGACTGCAACAGTTAAACTCACAAACGCTGTGGTACCTTCCATTGTAGTTTCAGTCTGATGAGAACTCCCAGAGAGGAAGGACTTCATGTTTCTTGTTTTTCAGACGGGTGAGTATTTTTTTTCTCACTCTAAGTTTTTATTATTCCGTGAAGCTCTAGAATGTGTCTGGGAATTTTAAGCAGCTGTGACGGGTAGAGGAGACAATAGTAACTGGATTCAAATACAGAACTGCTTCGTAAAGCTTTTTTGCGAAGCAGTGAGGCATCCAACTTGTCTAAAATGTGTTGTCGGGGCAAGTTGGCATCTTGGCTTAGGGGCATGTAGGCATAGACCATGTGGCGTATGCAACTTACCCCCCAAATTGTTTTCACATAGGTGTCTCTGACATTTTTAGCTCTTTCTTATACATTTCGTTGAAGGTTTGCCATGAGGAATTACAAGAGAAAGACGGAACGTGTACTGCTCGGAACATAAAGAATGCCATACATGCTTACTTTATCGACAAAAGAAGCCTAGCCGCCGCAGTAGAAGAATTCAACAACCCTGTACGGAGCTTAGCTACTTATTGCCAAAAAGCGAGAGAAGGTGATGCTTTCACTGATGAAGTCCCTGATGTTCTAAGTAGATATAAAACTCCTATGTATCAGTCAAGTGACGTAACTAAAAAAAATAGTTATGTCAGCTTTTCATTGTGGGCGTATTGAATTCCAAGGGCATACCTAACATGGCTGTCATAATATTAGGTTCGCAACTGATGACATACTTCGTATTTTGTGTGACAAGTTTTCTCTCTTGAACAGGTGTATCTGTTAAGTGAATACCTTCAGAAAGCCTCAGATATTTACTTCGTCTTACGCCCGAAGGAGGTTAGAAAATTTGCTTTTCAATACACCACCAAAAAACGAGGTTAACAAACCACTTTCTTGGGAGGAAAAGAAAATGGCGGGACCTGTATTTTCTGAAGAGGCATCAGAGTTTATCCATCGAAACACCCGAAGCCACAAGCCTAGCCAGGGCCACCATTTTTAATGAAGTAAATGTGAACAGTTTCTTCAGTTTGCTTAAAAAGATTTTCGATTGACTGAAGTTTCAAGCTCAAGACATATGGGATATGAATGCAATGGGGATCACAACTGTACAGGAACCAGACAGAATGGTAGCATAGAAAGGTTTGAAACAAATTAGATAGATAACCTCTGATGAAAAAGGCAGTCTCGTAACCCTAGCAACATATGTATCAGCTGGAGGTAATGCTACCCATCCATTCTTCATATTTCCCAGAGCAAAATACAAACCACATTTTGTTGAAGACGCTCCAGCTGGCTCTGATGGTGATGCCAACAAGTCACGTTGGATGCCAGAAACAAATTTTATTAAGTTCTCCAAGCACTTCTTTAACTATTCTTGAAGTTCGAAGGTTCGCCCAACACTTCTACTGCTTGACAACCACGACTCTCATTTCTCTATTGCAGCACTTGATTTATTGAAAGAAAGTGGGTCAGTTCTCCTATCATTTCTCCCACCCTGCAGTCATAAATTGCAACCCTGGACTGGAGTGTGTTCGGGCCACTTAAAATATGTATCAGTACTGCTTGTGCTGCTTGGATGAATAATGGTCCTGGCCGAACGATTTCAATTAATGACCTACCTAGCATTGTGAACAGAGCTTTTCCGCTTGCAACAACACCATCCAATATCACTGTAGGGTTTATAGTAAGCAGGATTTGCCCTTTCAGTCCCGACATCTTTCATGAATTCTACTTTCTGCCATCATCTGTCACTGATCGCCTGCCTCCTGATGGTGTCCAGACTCTGAGTGCTAACATTGTCTGAGCCGCCTCCTCGATAGAGTCGTTCCACTTCGTCTTCCACTGATGCACCTACTCCAAGCACACCATCAGCATCCTAAATTGTAACATCAGAAGAAATTCGCCCTTTTCCAGAAGCAGGCCCACGAAAACTGTCTACTCGTGACAGGAAAAGGAGACACACTGCTCTATTGACAGACACTCCAACCAAAAATGTACTGGCAAAAAGTAAGCAAATGTCAATTAGTAGGCCTATTTTAGAGAAGACAGGCAAAAGGGCTGCAACTCAAAAAAAGAGGAAGGGAAAATGTTCTCAGGGAAATGATTCAGAAGTGATGGAATCTAAACACAAAATGTCAAATATAATAAGCTATGCTGATTCTGAGGGTAGCCTCGATTTCCCACCAAGTATAGACACTGAAGAGGAATATGAGCCCAAGTGTCTATCATTTCGACAATGCCCACCAACACCGACTACTAGAGAGAACAACATGAATGTAGTTCAAGAAGACAATTTGGAGTAGTATCATATCACGTGGAAGACTTTATGGTGGTGAAGTATAGAGCATGTCTGTGTCCTGGAAAGATATTGGAAACTGATGGTGATGAAATATTTGTTTGCACAATCGTGAAAAAAAAAGAAATTTTGGAGATGACCTGACGTTCCTGACTCGATTTGGTATAACAGAAGCAAAATGGCGTGAAAACTAAAACCACCAGTTCATGTGAGCAATCGAGCTACTTTCTTGGTGGACATGAAGTTGTGAGTCTATAATTTCGTTGCTACTTTCTATTTTATTATCATGTAACTTTTCTCTGTTCATTTAATGACTTAATAATATTTTAAGACTGTTGCCATTTTGACAGACACTAATACAAAATGTACTAGCAATGGAAAGATCTAACAGAAAGAAAGTGTCAACACCATTTGTCCTTCATATTGTATTGAAATAAAAGTGTCTTAGTTGCTACCTTGTGTTTATTCCTCGGAACCTGTGAACCATGCCAACTTACCCCACCACGTGTACCAACTTGCTCCACATGTGAGATAAATTGGCGTAGGTGTAACATTTTAGTAAACATTTTTTTTACATATTCAGCATGCAATTCTAAGTGACATTTTCATCATTAATTAATAGCTAAGGGATACAACTATCTACAGCACAGATCATATAAGCAGAAAGTACTATAGGAAGAAATAGAAAAATCATAAAATAAAAACTATGCCAAGTTGCCCCGGTATCCCCTGCAGAAAAATAGTGCAGTTGTATTAAGTGTTGACGGCTGTACTACATTAGCAAGCAATTTTAAAATGCGTGGCTAGAAGTGAGTTCATGATCAGATGAGCAGAAGTGACATAGAATCGGTAAAATTACTAAAATTGACGGAACACGCGCATAAATTGAGGGAAAATACGACAAAATGTGAAAAAATTGAGGGTGAATGAGGGATTCTTGTACATGGAAACGTGTGTATGAGAGCAAGAGGAATATGAGAAAAAGTCGACATGGGAGCACTGAGAACCAAGGGAACAGTAATTTTTCGTGGACAGCGATAAGATGTTAGGAGTAGATTGTTTAACGTGTATGACCACGAAATATAGAGTAATAAATTTATATTTGTTGGATCACAAGCCCAGGTGTGATCCCAAAGTTATCAGCAAACATCTTATAGATTTCTACGATAAACTGTTACTACGATAAACTGTATGTCCTCTTTAGCTAAACAGCATTGTATTAACAGCTTGGGGCTGCAATATGTAACTACCAAATGCAGCGTTCGTTTGATCCTGTGCAAGACTATGTTAAGTGTGTAAGGCAGCTGTGCCATTACCACTGAATAAAGGACTGACGGAGATGCACAGTCTATACAACCACCTTACATTGATGGGCAGCAGGTTGTGTATCTAATTATACTAACAAATACAGTCCGAAATTGCATTGATGCCACTGTTCTCAAGCTAGCTGCGTATTTCCAGACAAGGTTCGCTGTCCAGAACATCGCACTAACCGTTTCTGCTGTTTCTTTGGCGCATCATGCATTGCAACTCCACAAACTGGTGCGAAACGGACATCGAAGTACCTAGTAAGTAGTCAATAACAAATCCACTGAAATCAATTTAAGTAGTGAAACAAATGCAAGTAATAGCTTTCTCAGTACGCTTGTTGCATTTACAGTGGACGAATGCAAAATTAAGGTGTCGGATATATCGAATGACGTCTGTTGCAGTCTGCATTACCAGCAACATCGCTTTGTTCGATACCAAGTAAAAAGAATGTGGAACACTTATCTTATATGGTAACTTTGGACATCTCTATGATAGTTTCTGTGCACAATAGCAGGGTTACATTTAAAGTAATATATACTGAAACTGATTTAGTGCACAGTATGTACACTGGGGCATGACCTTATGAGTATGGTTATACAGGGTTGTCAGAAACAGTCTGAAAAGCTTGTAAGAGTGTTGCAGGGGTCGGTTATGCTGAGAAATAATTGTTTAGGAAAAAACTGGATAAGTTGCGCTGTTAGCAGAGTTAATTAGCATTGAAGTCAGCCAATGAGATCGCTGCGCGCACAGATTTAAGCACTCCGCTAGATACAATTAGTGTCAATAGTTCCCATAGCGTAGATGTTAGTACACGAAACTGCTTAGTCTTTGGCTCGGGGTCGATCCTTACTAACTTTCCAAGACCAATTCTTGTATCACTCTCTTTTCCGGTTTTAGGAAACCAAACGAGGAACACTTTTGGCGACACCGTCTCTGGCGAGCCGCTTGAATTTCCGCGCGCAACCACCTGATTGGCTAACTTCGGTGCTGATAAACTCGGAAACGGCACAACGTATCGAATTTATATCTTGACAATTCTTACGCAGCCAAACTGCTCTGCAACTCTCTTACAAACTTTTCAGACTCTTTGTGACCACGCAGTATAGGGTGTACAGCTTTTCAGTATGTAAATAAAGGTTTGAACCAGTACTTCAGGGTGCCAATTTTTCACTAGTGCAGTGTGTAATCTGAATTTTAAGTGAGAAAGTAAGTAATTTAATAGTGGTGCAATATTTTAGAGATGCTGGAACTCTTTCATATATGGAAATAATTTGTCATTGTGAAAAATGCCAATCCTCACAATGACTCGCGGTCCACAGCCCACGTTAAACTTCATCTCCCTCCTATAGGCGGCTGGAGTCGGGGTAAGACGGTGGCCACCATCTCCACTATCACCACCTGAAGTATAGCACTATGATGCCTGAACTAACCTTCGAGTTGAGAACAGCTACAGTTACAACTACTTAAAACGGAAAATTTTGAGTTCCGTAGTGGATGGGAATATATCCAGCCTTAAACTCCAGGTTAGAGCTAAGTACCGGGCTGTAAGTAATGACTTGTGAGATGTGAATTGGTTTTGTCTGGACGTAGCAAGAAATCAGTGGTAATTTGAATCCAGAGGAAGCTAGACTGAACGGTGTCAGTCGTCAGTGGATTAATTCGGAATATTTTCGTGCGATAGAAGAATATTTTGATGATCTGGAGAAGTATTTCAAACAGTTAGTCATTCAAGATATGGAACCTATGAGGGGCGTTCAGTACATAATGCAGCACTTTTTTCTGAAAGCAGGTGTTTTTTTTTCTTTTTTCAAGATTCCAATACACCATACTATTCCTCACTCTTTTTGTCCTTACAAAACCAAATTTTTCAACATAATCTCCGTTGAAGGCGATTTCCACCGCCATCTAACTGGGAGGGCCCGTGTGTCTGCATGGAATCACTCGATTGGTCAATCTCGGAGTCAAAGTCTTGTTGCATCAATAACCTCCCAATCATCCACGTAGTGCTTCAAGTGGTGTGCATCCTTCATTGGGCCAAACAGATGGATGTCGAAGGGTGCGAGATCCGGGCTATAGGGTGGATAAGGAAGGACAGTACAGACTTATGTGACACCTCGAATTGTCATGGAGACAGAGGAATTCGTTTGCATTTTTGTGGCCACGGACATGCTTATGCCGTTTCTTCAATTTCCTGAGGGTAGCACAATACACTTCAGAGTTGATCGTTGCACCATGAGGAAGCACGTCAAACAGAATAACCCTTTCAGACTCCCAGAGGACCGTCGCTGTGACGTTACCGGGTGAGGATTTATATTTCAGCTTTTTCTTCAGAGGAGAGATGACGTGGCTTCACTCCCTGGATTGCTGTTTTGTTTGTGTTTCGTAGTGATGAACCCATGTTTCATCGCCTCCGACGATGCTCGACAATACATTGTCATGAACAACCTCGTTAAGCGCAAGCAATTTCGCACCGATGGTTCAAATGGTTCAAATGGCTCTGAGCACTATGGGACTTACCATCTGAGGTCATCAGTCCCCTAGAACTTAGAACTACTTAAACCTAACTAACCCAAGGACATCACACACATCCATGCCCGAGGCAGGATTCGAACCTGCGACCGTAGTGGTCTCGCGGTTCCAGACTGAAGCGCCTAGAACCGCTCGCCGGCCGGTGTGGCCGAGCGGTTCTAGGCGCTACAGTCTGGAACCGCGCGACCACTACCGTCGCAGGTTCGAATCCTGCCTCGGGCATGGATGTGTGTGATGTCCTTGGGTTAGTTAGGTTTAAGTAGTTCTATGTTCTAGGGGACTGATGACCAGAGTAGTTAAGTCCCATAGTGATCAGAGCCATTTGAACCATTTTATTTTTAGAACCGCTCGGTCACATCGGCCGGCCGCACCGATGGTCCTTCGTTCCTTAAGTGGCGAAGAACCCATGGAGCACACATTTTTGAGTGCCCTAACTGGTATATGAGTGTGTAAACACTACCAACAAAGACGTCCAGTTGACCAGCGAGGTGTTTGATTGTGGCCAGTAGATCATCTCGAATGAGTGTCTGCACGTTCCAATGCTGCAGGAGCCACAGCTTTGTGTTGTCGGCCAGAACGCGGGAGATTGGACAGGCAGTTCCGCATTTGGCACCCTGGACGAGGAAGTGAGCGTTTGTAAGCTTTGAACACTACTTGGTCTACTTACTTGGCACAACACACTCGGACAAATTATGGAAACTGGTCTTCAGAGTAAAAGTAAGTATCTGTCACGATACAAGCAGGTGTTGGCTTTGTGTAAATTTGGTAAGTGGAGTGTGGGAAAGCCAGAGTAGAAGAAATCATTTGGAAAGTGATGCTACAGAAGGATGTCAAAAATGAAGTTGCTGGATAAAGTGTGAAACGATAATGTGCTACACGGGCTTCCATAAATAAACTAAACGTAGCAAAGAGGACAATGATTCAAAAAACAATGTGTGGAATGTGGAGAAAGCTAGAGAAAGCACAGAAACTTGATGAAGAATAAACAGAATAAGACAACAGAATTCCTGACAAAGATGTAGATTCAAATTTAGAATGTGTCTGAAATTTAACAAATTAAATTTGTCACTTGGGTGCAATTCAAGTAACTTCATTTCACAGTGGTACTACCCAGAGCAACAATACATCACATAGTTACCCCGCCAGTGCAAAACATTTCGAGACAAGATTAATAAAAAAAATGGAGAGAAATTATGACGGTGGTTTTAATGTTTAAGATGTTGTACGTAGTCTCTCCACATTTGGGTACAACACACACTACATTGATATATCCATGTGAAACTATCAAAAAATGCGTTATTCGGTAAGTTGTTGAGTTCGTATCTCATATTAGCTTGAATATCTGTTATGTCGTCAAAGCACTGACCCTTCATGTGAATTTTTATTTTTGGGAGTAAATAAAAAAGTCACTTGGCGCCAAATGGTGTGAATATGGAGCGTGGTTGAGTTTGGCATTTGTTTTTTTCGTCATAACTGGACCCCAACTACAGCCGTGTGAAAATTGGAAATTTGTGGTAAGTTCCTATCGGACCAAACTGCTGAGGTCATCGGTCCCTAGGCTTACACACTACTTAATCTAACTTATACTAAGGACAACACACACACCCATGCCCAAGAGAGGACTCGAGCCTCCGAGGGGGGGGGGGGGGGGGGGAAGGGAGGGGGGAGCCGCGCGAAATGTGGCAAGGCGCTTAGTCCCGGCCGTGTGGTGCGGGCGCATTGTCGTGCAGCAGGAATCAATCCCTCTTCTTCCATTGTTGTGTGTTTCATCTGTGGTCCCGAATACAGAAGCTATACCTGTATCTGCTGTATAAGAGAGCAAAAAATGGTGTACTATCAAGGTCAAAAAGGTGCTTGGACCTTTTTAAACCATTGTTGTTGTGGTCTTCAGTCCTGAGACTGGTTTGATGCAGCTCTCCATGCTACTCTATCCTGTGCAAGCTTCTTCATCTCCCAGTACCTACTGCAGCCTACATCCTTCTGAATCTGCTTAGTGTACTCATCTCTTGGTCTCCCTCTACGATTTTTACCCTGCACACTGCCCTCCAGGACTAAATTGGTGATCCCTCGATGCCTCAGAACATGTCCTACCAACCGATCCCTTCTTCTAGTCAAGTTGTGCCACAAACTCCTCTTTTAAACCATACGATTATTATTTAAACGATACGATTATTAAACTATACAGGTCTCGTTCAAGCCTCTAGCGACACAAACCGCCGCTTGAGGCATCTAGCTGGGTGGGGCGTAACGTATGAGATATGGGCTGTCTGCAAAAACAAAAATCCTGGCCCCCTAAAAATAAGTACAGCCTATCAGTAACTAACATAATCTACTTCAGGTAAAATAGAAATTTAAAGCAATGTGTTGTGTAATCCCATGTAATATAAACAGAGGGATTATTTGTTCACTATTTTCAATATTAAACAAAATGTTACTAAAAATTAAATACAGTATATTGAATGCACTCAACATCAATGAACTTAGGCCTATACTTTTACAAGTTCTTTGATGCAGCTGTACTTATAAAACCTCACTGTAGAGTGCCTGCAGTATAACGTGGCCGGTAGATGCACAACCGGCAGAGTACACGTGGTGAGAGCGGCAGTGATGGGGGTTGAGGGCAGGTGCTGTAGGGGAATGCTGAGCGCTGGAGGGGAAGTGCCATTCTGAACTGCAGCCTACGCTCACATGTTTTTGTAATGGAGCCCGTACATGATGACACTTGTATGGTAACCATTCAAAACGATGTGCTGTCACCTCACCTTTGGTTAATATCTAGAAAAAATTTCGCTGAAAAGTAATAAAAGCAGTAATTTATTTTCGCCTGGCCTGTTAACTATTTGTCACTTTCAGAGAAGCAACATGAGTGACGGATTATGAGTGAAACCTAGATTTCTCATGATATCGTGTTAAAATTTGCTTCTTTTACCAAGACACAGTGAAGTTCACGCAATGCCACCTCACTAACATATTCTGCAGATGCAATTGTGAGAGAACTCTGAAGCTCTGTTTTATTAATTTTGTTAAGCAAGGAAGAGAGGAAACCTAAGGTCAGTAGCTTGTGGAAAGGCACATCCTGGGTAAAAAAATAAACGTGTAGTGTCTTAACATGCACTATACTATTCCAAAACACGCAGTTTATCTCTTTTAACCAGCTATAGATGGCCCTTAAAAATCACATTCTTTCATCGAAAAAGTCTGTAGGTAATGGAATAACACAGTAGTTAATGAAATTTAGCATAACAACCGTATGGAAATATACTCTCCTCTCCACGTGCTATCATTTGCCAAAATCTCATTTCTGTATCTCAAACCTTTTATGAAATATAAGGAATGTTGTGGATATTTCATTGTGGCTCTCTCACAGGCGCGCTCGGTCGAAAATAAGTGTGCTATATCAGATACGTTTTCTCGAAATTGGTGAAAGGTAGAGACCTCCACCCAAGCCTAAAGAAAACTTCAATATGTTAGCTAAATTTCATAGGCAGCAACATATTATTTAACATACAAGAAACGCAAAATTATAGCGATTCTATTTTTCATTGCAAACTTTATCAAATTTGACGCAGTGTTTTATTTAAACGTAAATACCACAATAACTGTGACCGTTAACGAAGTGATGGGTACGCCATCATGAACATGAAATATAAAGCTGTAAGTAATGCGAAAATGATTTTTTTTTTTTTTTTTACCGAATAGTTTCTGTAAAATCATCTGAGAAAGATTGCGGGGCGTGCGCCTCGATTCTATCACAGCACTGCGTTGCTGACCGGCTGAAAGTGGGCAAACAATGTCGCCTCCCAATCCGAACAAACGAATGAACTTGCCCAGGCTTTGGACGAAAGTTAGTCACTGCACATCGGCCACTCTTAATCCTGCGCGAATTCTACTCACCCTGATCTGCGACGAAGCTGGACAGCGATGCCAAGATATTAATGATTTCACTGACGTCTATGGGTCTAGCTTTTTCATTTTCGATACTGAATAGGCTGAGTTGAGTAAGTCTCTTTTGGGTCACAGAATTCTACAGATAGTTCTTTATAGATCTGAGCTTCGCAAATCAGCGTTCAGTCAAAGAAATAGTAACAGGAGCAATTTAAACAGGCAAAATGCTGAACATAAATCTGGGACACTTGCGGCTACGACTGAGCTCCGTATTACTGATAGTTTTGTTAAGTCCACTACAGAGGTTAATAAGGCCTTTTTTCAGGGCATTTTTGAAACTTATTATTTGGTCTAGGAATTCATAAATCCTCCTTACGTTTATTTTGAAGCATTACTGCTGTATTGTGAATCTCTTCATTAGAAGCATAATTTAGCAATTTAGGGAAAATAATTTTGAAGAGATGATTAACATTATGCATAGCCTCAAATACTCTTTTTAAGCGGACTACAATTATGTCCAAACAGCCATTATAACAGTGGTTCTGAGATATGAGGGGTGTTCAAAGGAAAAAGTACGAAACAATATCCCACTTTTTCACGAGCCGGAGAATTCTCTCTTTCCATTATTCCTGTGGCTGTGACAGGAGCCAGCTCCCCACTGTTCAGTTCGTCGTCCGAGCTGAAGCGCTTCCCTACGAGATTTTTTTTTAGCGCATTTGAAGGGCGGCATCTACGGCGGTAAGGCGGATGCTCAAGCTGCCCCACTTGAATTTGGCCATTACACTTTGTATGACCTCGAAGACGTGTGGACGTCCGTTATCGTGGGGCGTAATGACTACTTCTGAGAGCAGCTCAGGCCGTTTGCTCTTGATGGACTTGAGTAAGCTGCGGAGTGTCTCACTATACACTTCACTATTAAACGTTTTCTCGTGCTCGAGGAATACCTTGAGTATCGGACCTCGGATTTCGAAAGGATGGTGAGCATCAATTTGCCTGCTGAGCGCGCAGCTCTGAATCTTTCTTCTGGAGGTAATTTTTCTGTGTCCCAAGGCGACATATGAAAAGTTCTACCGGTTGGGTTGTTATAGCGTTTCGTACCTTTTCATTTGAATACTGCTTATACATATCTACATTCACTCACACTCTGCAAACAACCACGACGTGCATGACAGAGAATACATCCCATTGTACCAGTTATTAGGGCTTGTTCCCGTTCCATTTACGTATGGTGCGCGGGAAGAATGATTGTTTGCGTGCTGTGATTATTCTAATCTTGTCCTTGCAATCCCTTTCTCGGGATAGTTTACGTCTATATTTAAGAGTCTGCGAATTCAGTTTCTTCAGAATCACTGTAACACTTCTGCATGGGTCAAACAAACCTGTGACCATTTGTGCAGCCCTTCTCTGTATTCATTCTACATCCCCTATTAGTCCTATTTGGTATCGGTCCCAAACACTTGAGCTTTATTCTAGAATGGGTTGCACGAGTGATTTGTAAGCAATCTCCTTTGTAGACTGGTTGCCCTTCCCATGTACTCTACCAATAAACCGAAGTCTACCACCTGCTTTACTCACAACTGAGACTTTGTGCTCATTCCATTCCATATCCTTACAAAGTGTTACAACCAGGTGTTTGTATGACTTGGCCAATTCCAACTGTGATTCACTGATATTATAGTCATTGGATACTACGTTTTTACATTTCTGAACATTTAAAGTAAGTTTTCAACATCTGCACCACTTTGAAGTCTTATCAAGGTCAGACTGAATATGTATGCAGCTTTTTTTCAAACAGTACTTCATTATTGATAACTGCATCATCTGCAAAAAGGCTGACGTTACTATTAATATATCGAACTTTTGACAATATGCGTAGATGTGGTACTGAGTCAACTGCTTTTCGGAAATCAAGAGATACTGCATCTACCTGACTGCTTTGATCCAAGGCTTTGCATATGTCACGTGAGAAAAATTCAAGTTGGATTTTTCGTGACCGATGTTTTCGGAATCCATGTTGGTTGACATGGAGGAGCCCATTCTGTTAAATATACCTCATTATATTTGAGCTCAGAATATGTTCTAAGATTCCACAACAAATCAAAGTAAAAGATATTGGACGGTAGTTTTGTGGTTCACTTCTACCACCCTTCTTGTGAATGGCTGTTATCAGTGCTTTCTTCCAACTGGAGGGCACAGTTTTCTGTTCGAGGGAACTACGATACATAATATAGTCAGAAGAGTGGTCAGCTCAGCCGTAATTCCATCGCGCCCCGGAGCTTTGTTCAGTTTTAACGATTTCAGCTGTTTCTCAACACCAATGACACTAATACTTATTTCACTCTTCTCTTCAGAGGTACGAGGGTTAAATTGGGACAATATTCCTAGTTTCCCCTTTGTAAAGGAACGTTTGAAAACTAAGTTAAGTATTTCAGCTTCTGCTTTGCTACCCTCATGTTCAGTTCCCATCTCATTTGCTAGGTACCGGACCCTAACTTTGGTGCCACCAACAGCCTTTACATAGGACCAGGATTTATTTGGGTTTTGCAAAAAAACCATTTGACAGTATTCTGCTAAGATAATCACAGAAGGCTTGACTCATTGCTCTCTTGACAGCCAAATGCGTTTTTATTCATCATCTCTCTATCTATACTCCACTCATATTTTGATCCACCAGCCGCTGGTCCTGACACAACTCATCAAAATGTTCTTTTCTTTGTCTTTTGGAATTCTTTTATTTTAAAACTGTGTTGAAATGCCCCATTTCTTTGACAAAGTCGCTGATGACGTTGCTTCTTCAAAACTGTTTCGATTGCAAGATAATTTATAAGCTGCATTCTGAACAAGAGAATGCGCTTTATATTTTTCAGACTGCATAATTTGAAATGCTAAATTAGTACATTCTAGAACCTTTGACTGCAGCGCTGTCTGAAAAACTAATTCAGATTTCTGACTATGATTTTTCAAAACAGCAGTTTCTTCTCTTTCTTCCATCTTGTCAGATATCAATATTATTTTTTTCGGTGCCTTAAGTACATCGACGTAAGCATAACGAAAGGCATTAACAGATTGGTATCTCTAAGACCAATATGTTGGGCAAAGCTTGTTTAAGGTGCAAGAAGATTCCGAGAGTGTCTATCGGAATACTATGACTGGAGAAAAGAAATAACGTTTCTATTGTGTCATAAAAGTACCTGACTTTTTGAATTCGACATGCAGTATCATCAAATACTAGATTTAATTATGCGCTGCCCAGTGCACATGTTTCGCAGTTCTTGTCCTCCACTGAATTCTCGTCCTGATACCTTTTTATATGCTTGACTTATTGGACAACAGTATTTCCTTTTCTATTCCTGATGGACTTTGATCTTTTATTTCCCGAAAACCTAAAAATCTTTCATTTATCGTCATGTGACAAGGCTTTCCGGTGACATCATGTGAAACTAACATGGCTAAATATTTGAGTTAATTATCTTTCTGTAATGCCCGGTGTTGTATCTGTAATTATAGACAAGAATGCGGCAGCTTTAGTGTCATTAATAATTTGTTTTTCAATTGCAGGGGATAGGACGTTTGTTAACTTATGTTCAGTTCAAGGGCTAAGGTACTTTTGCGTATATTTTGGTTTATTTAGTAGAAGTTGTAATGCCGGATCGTACTTTGCGAGAAGTTCGATTGCTGCTAAAAAGTTTCCATTGTTGATTTCACGATTTCCTCCCTATGTCCCCGAAAAGCAATGTTATTGGATATCAGTGTCAACTTCACATTCACAATATACCCAAGGACCTTTTCCCACATGTTGTCACTTTTCTTTAGCTCTGAATCCACACCCGTGTCGACTACGTTTTTCTTACGTCACGAATTGCATACAACGTGTGCGTTCGCGTATGTATGTCGCACTACACTTTTGATTAACCACCTCCAATATCGACCCCCTTTCCCACAAGCTGACGATAATCTGTGTCTTCCAAAAAACTAACACAGCTTACCTTAAACAGAGTGATGTTTAGATGAATAACACGACCAGTCTCTCCAAATTCTTTGTCTCGGTAATGCGAATTTTTTGTAATATTTAGTGGAGGAGTATCTACTTTCCTGCTTCTTTGTAGACAAATTTTAATGTATTATCATTATCAATGTTCAAATAACACGTAAGGATTTCATTCTTGTCCACGTTCGTTTCTCTATCTCGTATAAAATAAGTTTGCAATGCTATAATTCATACACATAATCCCATACGTTTATCGTTACCCGTCCGTATTTGATGCGCTAGAATTAATGTAAAATACTTTTTCAATCTGACACATCAGTAATTTGCACTTCCTTTTCCAAAAGTGTTTTAACTTTGCATCATTGTATTGCAACATCTGTGACACTTGTGTACTTTGTAAATTGTGTATTTGTTTTCGTATGTTGTGAATCAAAAAACGTTAGTTTTATGACCAAACGAAAGTATTTTACAATGCAAATCAACGTATGTGATTGTGAAAATATTAATATCGTTGAAAATATATTTAATTGCAAGGAAACTACAAAAACAAATGCTCCAGATGGATATTTCACGTAAGTTTCATTCTAAAGCAAACCTGTAGAGCAACCATTTTTGTTGCGCCTTTGAAATTGTGAATTATTGTTTATCCTACGGCAATTCACAAGAAACAAATGTATCATTTGCTTTGACGAAAGCATGAAAAACGTTTGATGATGGATTGTGAAAAATTGTAAATCGGTAACGGTACTTTTTGAATACAGTAACACATTTTGAATAAAATAGCGTAAAACCAATTCGTGGGTGGTTGCTGTACACCATCATCAATTTATAAAATTGGTTAGTAGTGTTCTCTGATGCCTTTTCTCGGCCTGAAATGACATTAACAGCACCAAGCATGGTTAAAACAAATGTTAAAGTACGTAGACTAGGCTGTGAGCGCCCAGACAATGTATATAAGACTGTAATGTTCCTGAGTTCTGACGCAATGTTCGGCTAACAAAGAATAAATACAAGTTCTGACTGTTCGTTACAGCAGGATATAAACACTGGTCCCAACTGCTACTAACACAGAGAATTACAAGTCCCGACTCAATCATCTTCCGCAGATAAATACAAGTACTAACCGTTCATCAAGCCAGGAATAAATACAAGTCCCGACTGTGGCTCATTCTTGAAGTACTCTTAACACTTGGCATCCACAACTGGACGTATTACAAGTTACCAGAAATATATATGAACAGGGTAAACCAAACCCGGACACTCAGAGGCACAGAGTGATTCCTTGCCAGCAACAAAATTGTATCCCGTGAATATTTTCGGCAGAAAATGGCGGTTAACGTCATTCAATATTTTTTAGTTGTTCTGCGCAGTTCGCACAGTGCGAAGAGTATTGCGTTAGAATAGTCGAGTTCGAGATTTCTGTTCCAGATGTAGACATAATTGTTTTTATCTTAAAGACTGCAGGATTCTTAATCGTTATACAGCAATTAACGCAGATCCCACAAAAAACAAGTATAATTATTTAACACTATTATTTTTTTATTATTCCTCTGTTGAAGTATTATTTTGCTTCCATATGATTATGCTGTTGCCTTCCACGCACGGCATCCCGCCATATTTTCCAGTTCACTGCAAGTTTTGTTGCCGTTTTCTCCCTCCCCCCCCCCCCCCCCAACAAGTAAAAAAAAAAATGCTGGCACCACGACTCTCCTTCTTGGTCTCCCCTTACGTCTTTTAGCCTAGAAAACTCCCCCACAACAATGCAAATCTCGCAGCCACGTCGGTTAAGCGTATCGTTTCAATTTGTTATATGCATTACAGTTTCCACTATACATCGCTGCCATTAGGTCAGTCTATTTGTACCATCTGTCAAGCTTCCCACTTTCAAATGTTCATTCTATTTCTTTGCGGCCTTATGTAACAAGTAGACCTCATAACCCACTTCACAGCGATGTCAACACCATCCACGACCTTTTTTTTAATATTTTGCGTCATCTTACTGAAATTTTGCCGGTTATTATCGTGACTATTTCATCTAAATAAGCAAATCTAACGATTTTAGCTGTAGCTGTAGCATTTGTTTCATATATTCTGACTAGAAAAAAAAAAAAAAAACATTCGAGTTCGTAACTGGCTGGCTCCCTGGTGCGATAACTGTTCCTCGGTGTTGAGTATGGAATAACACCCTGAAGAGGTGGCACTTGACACACACCATGTGCCTGATACAGGGTAGTTCGCTCGGGTAGTGGACCTGCAGAGGAAACTCCTCTCACGCCAGCGTTGTGGAGGGATGTGTCACTTCCCACTCGAAGCTGGCGTTTGGGTTTCGAAGAAATGCAGAGCGTGGGTCGTTTTCGTAAGAGTGTTTACCGTCTGTGTTTCACACTGACAGCGAGCTGCAGTGTGGACGTCGAAGCTGGGAGTTCCAAAGGCGTAAGACTTTTAACAAAACATATTCCCATTTCCTTAAGTCACCAATCTTTCGATCGGTTTTATTCCATCCACCTCTTCCTGTCTTATGGTAATCTTTGTACATCCTCATGTCTTCTACAATTTACGTGCCCCAAAATCTCTTTAGCTCTTTCTAGTCTTCGCCTACTCCCGCAGTTTTTCCTACAATATCCTTCTAAAAAACTTTCCGTACACTTCTTTACTCGTTTAGTACTTCTAACGCATCTTCTTCTCGTGCTATATTTGTCCACGTAAACCATTTTAATATCATTTTATTCTACATATCAAATACTTCTCATTTATTCTTTTCTTGTTTTCTTACTGTCTACGGTTTCACTTAATAATTCTGTTGTCTCATTGTCGGACAGAAAAGTCGTGGGTGAATGAAGACGAATGACTGGGTGAGTAAACCGCCAACTGCTGTCAATCAAATCGACCACTCAGACGTGTCGAACCTCATGTCAGCCACACCAGTGAAGGTAATGACGCTGTCCAGGTCACGAAAAGGACAGTCACTGTCTTCTTCTCGACGAATTTTCCACCAGTATGTGAAACTGGTGTAATACCACTTTCGGTACAACATATTTTTAACAATTATTTGACATATGCCATCTTCAGGCCCCATATGCAGCTTTAAAAAAATATCGATATTGGCATAATGCATTTGCAGTCAAATCTTCGAAGGAAGCACTTGGGAATTCACGACATCCAGAAACAGATGACCCCACTATGCCAATATCGATAATGTTTGAGAGGTGCATATGGAGCCTGAAGATGGCATATTGAATTGCCGAAACTGGTAGCAAAAATAAAATAAAATACTTTTAAATTTGTACTTCTGATACAAATTTATTAAATTTGAGGGCCATTTTTGCTTGTTATTTAGTACTATAATTTCTTGCGAGCATTATGAGATCATGCAAATTTCGAGACGCGAGACTCTGTTTAGGAAAAATGCTAAATTGCTTTCAAATACATCTCACGAATTGCTTTCAAATACAGCTCATGAAATGATGAGTGGTTGAAAATTGTATGTCCCAATTGTGTAATGTAAAACCACAACTTTAAAACGATTGTTTATTTTTGCCAGTTTCTTCTTGTACTCGTTGTTTTCTATGATAATAAAATTTAATTTTGTGAAAAATTTTACAATTACTTTCTGAAGTGAAACCACCTCCTCAAAATGGTTATTTACTTTTTGGTTCAAATGAAATGGTTCAAATGGCTCTGAGCACTTTGGGACTTAACACCTGAGGTCATCAGTCCACTAGAACTTAGAACTACTTAAACCTAAATAACCTAAGGACATCACACACATCCATGCCCGAGGCAGGATTCGAACCTGCAACCGTAGGAGTCTCGCGGTTCCGGACTGAAGTCCCTAGAACCGCACGGCCACCGCGGCCGGCTATTTACTTTTTGCACTTTCTTCTTGTATTCGTTGCTTACTATGATGATAAAGGTCAATTTTGTGGAATTTTTTTTATATTGTTGGGACTGAAAGGGTCAATTCCCATCGAGCATGTATTGCAAGAAGTCCACCGGAAGCACTGGCCATTCAGCAGTTATCAATCTCGTTGGTGGAAGAATGGAACGGCCTACCACAAGAACTTACAACGTTGTGGCCAGCAAGGCGGCAAGTTGCAGAGGATGCACTGCCAACTGTGGTGGTCACATACCCGGTTAAGAACCATCCAGACTTTTGTACTGTCCAGGGAACAATCATAAATCGCGTTGACTTCAGTATATTTACTGTCTTTGAATAATGACGTCCTATCTGGTCATATTGTGAATTTCTTCTAATTGCCCCTTCTGTACTATACTGTAGCAATTTTTTTTATGTGTGGTCCAAGTTTCGTCGAGCTACATTACTACATTACTTGGCAGTGACGTATCATGCGAAGGTCACTTTAGTCCTTAAGTTTTGCTCACCCGCGTATTTATTAGCAAACCTTTGTCATTGAACAATGACTTTTTGAAATGATTTTCATGAGTTCGAACGGCTCAAAGAAAGGCTAAGAAGCAAGCATTTCAGAAGATACGAAGAGATGAAAACCGCGTTGCACGAGTACCCAAAAGAATTCTTCCGACGACTTATCCAGCGGAGGGTGGAGTGCGTGCATTGCGCGTTGTAGGGACTACGACAAAAAATGAAATAACTGCAATATTTCTGTATTACCTCATTTGTATGATAGTAAATAATTAACGTCGACCATTTTTGGAAGGTGATTACCTAAAGCTGTTACGTGTTTTGTATTTAATCAAACAGATACGTGCTACGCATGTAATAAAATTAGGTTTTAATTTGAATCACCTTTATAAATTATCCATGTTGACGCAAATATATGATCGTCACTGATAAAATCAATTGATTAGTTATCTTATCATGTATTAAAATCCATCAATAGTTTGGAAAAATGTCCTTACGACACCATAAACTATGATAGTTATAATTCTCATCTCAGTGTTTCTGCGGTGGGTGATTAATTACTGTCTTCGTAATTGAAGAAAACTATATTGATCTTTAAATCAGACGCTACTTAATGGAACAAGAATCAGCTGAATATAAAATCTAGATCTTTTGTACGTGGATGCCGAGCGCGGTAGCCGTGCGGTCTCAGGCACTTTGCCACAGCTCGCGCGGCAACCCCCGTCGGAGGTTCTTGTCCTTCCTTGGCCATGGGTGTGTGTGGTGTCGTTAGCGTAAGTTAGATTAAGTAGTGTGTAAGCCTAGGGATCGATGACCTTAGCAGTTTGGTCCCATAGGAGCTTACCACCAATATACTAACAACCTCTCCCCAACACTTTAAGTATGAGGTCTGAACTTTATAGAATTTTAAAATGCGTATTACACTGTTTGTGTTACCGACTAGGATAGTCGACAGATCTCCAACCAAGCAGAGGGCTACCTTTGTGTCAGCATATGAAACTTGTTAAAAATAGTCTTTGTTGATCCACCGTGGACGTGGGACAGCGGCGGTCATATATTTAACAAAGAAATTCGCTAAATAATTTCAACCAATGCCCTGTCTCAGAAAATGAGATTCGGCCCAATATTCGTCCCTCCTACCAACTTCAACTCTACCCCAATTCTATCCCACTCCACATCAGGGCTTCCCTCTCCATCCATCCTGATCCCTTTCCTCTTGTAACCACTACCCTCTCCACACTACTCCTCACTCTCTCTCTTTCCCACAGACTATATTTCCCACTATCCACCTCAACTCCTACCTACCATCTCCATAATTTTTCTACCTAACAGACACCTATCTTTTTACCCACAGTCCGCAGTTCGTGGTCGTGCGGTAGCGTTCTCGCTTCCCGCGCCCGGGTTCGATTCCCGGCGGGGTCAAGGATTTTCTCTGCCTCGTGATGACTGGGTGTTGTATGCTGTCCTTAGGTTCGTTAGGTTTAAGTAGTTCTAAGTTCTAGGGGACTGCTGACCATAGATGTTAAGTCCCATAGTGCTCAGAACCATTTGAACCATTTTTACCTACACCCCTCAACCCTACGAAACATATTCACTCCAACGACAATATTTCTCACGATGTGCAGGTCCTGCAGATTTTGTGTGAAAGTGCAGTGGTTCAGTGTTTTTTTTTTTTTATCATAAGTATTTCACTTTCCTGCGGATCACATTTTCTGGGGCAGGGAGTTGATTGAAGCTGTGTGGTGAATTTCTTTGTTAAATATTTGACCACCGCTGACCTACGGCATAGTGGATCAAAAGAGACTGTTTTTAACGAGTTTTTAAAATTATATATTATCTTTTTTTTCTGTATGTCTTTAATTTTTTTAAATTTAAAATACATAAACAGCCCCATGTTTTATTCCTGATTGTCGTTATAAATTTTTTAAGTCTTCTGGCTGAAGAGTGAAATATTGTTCCACTGACAGCCCCCTTTACCATTTTGAGATGAAAAAAAAAACAATTGAAAAAAGAATGCAGCCCTGAAAAATCGCGCGTGAGGGAGGAGTGTAGTGTCACGATTGACCGGTGACAGTACCGTGTCCAAAGATTTAGAGGTTAGAACGCCACCCCACATCATAACACCTGGACCAGCAAAACACTTTATTCATCGTGTTGCAAGTCTTAATGGCTAGTACTGTACTTCTTCGACTTAACATTGGCATATGATCAGCTTCGAGGTGGGACGTACTTTTGGCTCGAAGCTCCGGAGGTCTGCTGGCCGGCTGAGTGACCGGTAGCGGCAAGCATGGCTGCCCTCGGCGCTGGTCGTTGACATATGGAGCGCCTAACCTTGCTACCGGCCTGGACTCGTGAACCGGTCCGCGGCGCGCAGACCCTGCAATCAAGGCCGATGCTGTTCCACGGAAGCTCTGACAGGAGCGCAGTCCCAGGTATCGACTTTTCTGGTATGCAGTATTACTTATATTCCCGCCACGTCTTGTATTTCTTCTCCAGATCTGGATACAAACATATAACCAATGTGTTGCACTGATTATTGCTCGGCATAGCTGGGCGCAAGACCGTTAACCGTTAATTGACGAAGTTAACCTTTCGAGTAACGCATTGTTAACCTTTATGTTATGTTATTCAATCTGTATATTGAGCAAGCAGTAAAGGAAACAAAAGAAAAATTCGGAGTAGGTATTGTAAGTAGTCTGTTTAGGTTTTTATGTTGTTGCGTCACGTTGCGCTCTGTATCAAAATCACTAGCTGTGCTGTGTGCAGTTTGTGGCTGGTTGGCATTGTTGGAATTTTCGCTATTGTAGTGTTGGGCAGTTGGATGTGAACAGCGCGTAGCGTTGCGCAGTTGGAGGTGAGCGGCCAGCTGTGATGGATGTGGGGAGAGAGATGGCGGAGTTTTGAGAGCAGATGATCTGGACGTGTGTCCATCAGAGAGAGTAAATTTGTAAGACTGGATTTCATGAACTGAGTATATATATTTTGACTTTTGAACACTATGAAGGTAAATACATTGTTTGTTCTCTATCTAAATCTTTCATGTGCTAACTATGCCTATCAGTAGTTAGTGCCTTCAGTAATTAGAATCCTTTATTTAGCTGGCAGTATTGGCGCTCGCTGTATTGCAGTAGTTCGAGTAACGAAGATTTTTGTGAGGTAAGTGATTCATGAAATGTATAGGTTATTGTTAGTCAGGGCCATTCTTACGTAGGGAATATTGAAAGTCAGACTGTGTTGCGCTAAAAATATTGTGTGTCAGTATAGTTATGATCAGAATAAGTAAAGAGAGAAATGTCTGTGTACGTTCAGTTTTGCTCAGCTGTTTGAAAATCAAATAACGTAAGAGGTTTACCACCACAGTAATTCATTAATTTTTCTAAAGGGACGTTTCAGTATTAAAATCCATGGAGAAGAAATAAAAACTTTGAGGTCCGCCGATGACATTGTAATTCTGTCAGAGACAGCAAAGGACTTGGAGGACTAGCTGAACGGAATGGACAGTGACTTGGAAGGAGGATATAAGATGAACATCAACAAAAGCGTAACGAGGATAATGGAATGTAGTCGAATTAAGTCGGGTGATGCTGAGGGAATTAGATTAGGAAATGAGACACTTAAAGTAGTAAAGGAGTTTTGCTATTTGGGGAGCAAAATAACTGATGATGGTCGAAATAGAGAGGATATAAAATGTAGACTGGCAATGGCAAGGAAAGCGTTTCTGAAGAAGAGAAATTTGTTAACATCGAGTATAGATTTAAGTGTCAGGAAGTCTTTTTCTGAAAGTATTTGTATGGGGTGTAGCCATGTATGGAAGTGAAACATGGACGATAAATAGTTTGGACAAGAAGAGAATAGAAGCTTTCGAAATGTAGTGCTACAGAAGAATGCTGAGGATTAGATGGGTAGACCACATAACTAATGAGGAGGTATTGAATAGAATTGGGGAGAAGAGAAGTTTGTGGCCCAACTTGACTAGAAGAAGAGATCGGTTGTTAGGATATGTTCTGAGGCATCAAGGGATCACCAGTTTAGTATTGGAGGGCAGCGTGGAGGGTAAAAATCGTAGAGGGAGACCAAGAGATGAATACACTGAGGAGATTCAGAAGGATGTAGGTTGCAGTAGGTACTGGGAGATGAAGAAGCTTGCACGGGATAGAGTAGCATGGAGAGCTGCATCAAACCAGTCTCGGGACTGAAGGCCACAACAACACCCTTTAAGTTGACTTTAAAAAACATTAACGTACTTTTTAACTTCTGTTAACTTTCTTTGAATCTTTTAATCGTTAATTAGGTACCTAATATTCGTGACAAAAATCAAGACGGGAGTCACGTTCTGACAAATTCGAGCTATATACACTCCTGGAAATGGAAAAAAGAACACATTGACACCGGTGTGTCAGACCCACCATACTTGCTCCGGACACTGCGGGAGGGCCGTACAAGCAATGATCACACGCACGGCACAGCGGACACACCAGGAACCGCGGTGTTGGCCGTCGAATGGCGCTAGCTGTGCAGCATTTGTGCACCGCCGCCGTCAGTGTCAGCCAGTTTGCCGTGGCATACGGAGCTCCATCGCAGTCTTTAACACTGGTAGCATGCCGCGACAGCGTGGACGTGAACCGTATGTGCAGTTGACGGACTTTGAGCGAGGGCGTATAGTGGGCATGCGGGAGGCCGGGTGGACGTACCGCCGAATTGCTCAACACGTGGGGCGTGAGGTCTCCACAGTACATCGATGTTGTCGCCAGTGGTCGGCGGAAGGTGCACGTGCCCGTCGACCTGGGACCGGACCGCAGCGACGCACGGATGCACGCCAAGACCGTAGGATCCTACGCAGTGCCGTAGGGGACCGCACCGCCACTTCCCAGCAAATTAGGGACATTGTTGCTCCTGGGGTATCGGCGAAGACCATTCGCAACTGTCTCCATGAAGCTGGGCTACGGTCCCGCACACCGTTAGGCCGTCTTCCGCTCACGCCCCAACATCGTGCAGCCTGCCTCCAGTGGTGTCGCGACAGGCGTGACTGGAGGGACGAATGGAGACGTGTCGTCTTCAGCGATGAGAGTCGCTTCTGCCTTGGTGCCAATGATGGTCGTATGCGTGTTTGGCGCCGTGCAGGTGAGCGCCACAATCAGGACTGCATACGACCGAGGCACACAGGGCCAACACCCGGCATCATTGTGTGGGGAGCGATCTCCTACACTGGCCGTACACCACTGGTGATCGTCGAGGGGACACTGAATAGTGCACGGTACATCCAAACCGTCATCGAACCCATCGTTCTACCATTCCTAGACCGGCAAGGGAACTTGCTGTTCCAACAGGACAATGCACATCCGCATGTATCCCGTGCCACCCAACGTGCTGTAGAAGGTGTAAGTCAACTACCCTGGCCAGCAAGATCTCCGGATCTGTCCCCCATTGAGCATGTTTGGGACTGGATGAAGCGTCGTCTCACGCGGTCTGCACGTCCAGCACGAACGCTGGTCCAACTGAGGCGCCAGGTGGAAATGGCATGGCAAGCCGTTCCACAGGACTACATCCAGCATCTCTACGATCGTCTCCATGGGAGAATAGCAGCCTGCATTGCTGCGAAAGGTGGATATACACTGTACTAGTGCCGACATTGTGCATGCTCTGTTGCCTGTGTCTATGTGCCTGTGGTTCTGTCAGTGTGATCATGTGATGTATCGGACCCTAGGAATGTGTCAATAAAGTTTCCCCTTCCTGGGACAATGAATTCACGGTGTTCTTATTTCAATTTCCAGGAGTGTAGGTGTGTGGCTACGCCGGGGTGCTCGATTGATGTAAACAAATCGAGAGCGAGCGAGAATAACTAGGTGTTGATTATTTAAAGCTGTTTGTTTACTGGATTCGCGTTAAGTACTACCTTTTTTGTTAGTGGATTGATTGTGGAAATTAAATCGTGAAATCGGATTCTACCTCTAGAATTGAGGAAAATCCGCTGACGCACTTAAGCGACCACATGAAATTTGTAGCCAGATGTGGAGAAGATATGCTTTTCGATAGTAATCTGCGCTTGCCTAAAAAATCAACAATTAGGACTCATATTTCGAATCTTAACAATATGAAATTACGCCAATGAGAGCATACGAATCGCGGTATGCACAGTTTGAAGAAACGATGAAGGTAGGGTCCGTACGAGGAAAGCCAAAAAGAAAAATTTATCTTGTGCATTCAGATATAGACAGCGGAACCAGTAGCAGTAATGCGGTTAAAAGAATACAACACAGTAGCGATGGAGAATCTGTTGTCATTGCAGCAGCTAGCAGCGGTGTGTCTCAACGTTGTGTCGACCGATGAGCAGTAAACGTTTCTATTACGAATGTGATTGTCTTAAGTGTCGTCCAGTCGAAGTCGTTTGAGACGCCGATGAAAAACTTTAAATCCCTTTACCCCCAAGAGCTGCAGTCAAACGACCTTTTTTTCTGTGGGCGAAAACATTTTGTCTCCTAAACGAGTCTCGCTCTCGCATGAAAAAGTGTTTATGTTCATGAAGAGAAATAGCGCGCCTTATGGCAGATACTACCTGATTCTCCTGCATTTTGAGCGTCCTGTGATTTAACGTAGACGATCCAGTACTTACAAAAGTAAATTATTAAATGATTAAACCGTTTTTTATTAACTTCCCTAACCAAAACGTTTGTATTTAAGCAACGGTAACACTTTTTATTCACGTGCTCATTTCACTCACACATAACATAAAGTTTACTATTACGAGTTAATACGAGTTAACGATTAACTTTAACCTCCGATAAATATCTTCTAAAGTATTTGACGAAATTAACTTTTTTAATAACGGATTAACGATTAGCGAAGTAAACTTTTTGATTAACGTTGGCTAGATGCGCTGCTCAGTCGTGATACTACTACTTTCATCGCTGCAAGCAGTGCTGCCAACACTGAAAAATCTAACGCTACAAGTGTCTCCTAGGACGATAAATCTCGTTCAACCCATAATTAACAAAGAATTTCAGACCCATAATCCACGGATACCAGGAAATCAACTAGCTAACTTCAACAGCATCATACACATTAAACACTGACACCGGCGTAACATTTGCAGTACTACCGACAGTGAATACGAAATCCGACAAAAAATGGTTCAAATGGCTCAAAGCACTATGGGACTTAACATCGGAGATCATCAGTCCCCTAGACTTAGAACTACTTAAACCTAACTAACCTAAGGATATCACACACCTCCATGCCCGAGGCAGGATTCGAACCTGCGACCGTAGCGGTCGCGCGGTTCCGGACTGAAGCGTCTAGAGCTGCTCGGCCACAGCGGCCTGCGAAATCCGACACAACCGTACCAGCAGTTATGTTGCAGAGAATGTATAAAATCCTTTTAACTGATTAAGATAACTTTACACTTACACCGGTACACATTATTCTATTCACTTTGTCCTTTCTACTCTTCTGTTTTAGTCCTTACATTCTATCATTTTTATTTTGTCTTGTAAACCTTCCCACTTCCCAAACTCTTCTCTACATTTTCTTCTGTCGCCGATTTACTGTTCATTTATGTGACTTTCCTCCTCTCTGGATGTACTCTTCTAGTTCAGTTACGTTTGTATTTCTCGTCTTTTTCTTTTTTGTAACCACTCACAGACCTTACTTTTGTTGGGAAATTGTTAACCTTCCTTGACATCATATGTATTTTTCTGTATGGTTACATATTTCTGTGATACTCCCAAATTGAAATATAAATGTTGCCTCAGGCATGGATGTGTGTGCTGTCCTTAAGTAGTTCTAAGTCTAGGGGACTGATGATCTCAGATGTTAAGTCCCAACAACTTTTTGTCCGATATTAAACACAGGAGCTCAAACATTTTTATGCATGTTCGTACAGTTCAGTATGGGTACTGTATATAGATCGACAGATATGGGAACAGTACTCTACTTGTAGCCACAGATTAATAAGCATGACATTTGGTATGGCCTCTACTGCAGCGTAGATTTGGTTTCTTAAATGTGCCTGACCTCGAGTCCTTGTTCTATAGGCGATGTCCTTGATCAACCCTTACGCATTCAAATCCAGCGGAGTTAGAGCTGGAGACGGGGTGGACGGGGGTGGGGGAGGTGGGGGTGGGGGCAGGCATTGAACCCTCCTTGCAATCCAACGCTCTGGAAATATCTCATGGAGAACTGTGGTAACATCCGCATGATAGTGGCGACGCGGGAGGACAACAATCATGTTGGAAAATGACAGGGAGGCATCCATGGATCTGCATAGTTGGCCAAAATTTCGAAGAAGGTGTCCCCTGCCGTTGACATGCATGCGCCATGCGACTCAGTGCTGTTCATGAGATGGTAAAGATCACATCTTGGAAAGTGTCTCTGTTGATTGCGTATTTACCCAACAACATAAAATGTCGAGTTGTTACGTTATAAGGATTTGTTTGTGCAACACCTGTAGCCCAGACACTCTCTACACTATCTGATCAAAAGTATTCGGACACCTATTAGTGACATTACACTCGCATGCGGTTTACGACGGCTCAGACTCGCGTCTGACCATCGGCCATGCTGATTGAGGTTTACGTCATTTCCCTAAATCGCTTCAGGCAAACGTCGTGGTGGTTCGTCTGAAAAGGGCACGGCTGACTTCCTTCCGCAACCTTTCCTAATACGATGGGACCGACGGCCTCGCTATTTGGTTCCCTCCCCCAAATCAAACAACAAAAAACAACTAACACCTATCAGTGTATTCAAAATGGTTCAAATGGCTCTGAGCACTATGGGACTTAACATCTATGCTCATCAGTCCCCTAGAACTTAGAACTACTTAAACCTAACTAACTTAAGGACATCACACAGCACCCAGTCATTACCAGGCAGAGAAAATCCATGACCCCGCCGGGAATCGAACCCGGGCGCGGGAAGCGAGAACGCTACCGCACGACCACGAGCTGCGGACACCTATCAGTGGATATTAATATGGAATGCGTCCACTGTTCGTCTTTATGACAGGTGGAACTCTGCTGGTGACACTTTCAGTGAGGTGTCTGAATGTCTGTGCAGGAAAGGCAGCCTATTCTTCCTCAAGAGCCGAAACCAGAAAAGGTACTGATGTTGCACGCAGGGTTCTGGAACGAAGTCGACGTCCTAACTCACCCCAGATGTGTTCCGTTGCGTTCAGGTCCGGACTTTGGGCAGGTCAGTCCATTTCGGGAGTGTTGTTCTCCACAAACCATTGGATCACCTACCGATGCTGCTTTATGAAAGGAGCCAATGACCATCAGTCTTCATCTCAGAAGTGTTAGTCTATGGTACACAGTACACAATGCTGTACAATGTGATTCTATTCTTCCTCGTTTTCGTAAGCGCGATAAAGGGATCACACTGCAACCACGAAAAACATGCCAACTGCAACACCACCTCCTCCGTACTTATCTGCGGTTGTTCCTTCGCGTTTCCACTTCACAATCTCATCAGCAACAGTCGATGTGGTCAGCTTTAGAAGTGTTGAAATATCCCTTATGGATTTGTTACAAGGGAAACCCCCTCACCGCACACCACTCAAATTTAATGGTAAGATGGCCCAGTGGATAGCACGTCAAAAACTGAATACAGATCAGACATAAAAAAAGGATGAAGGTGTACTGAACTGTGAAAAAAACAGTGATCAGGCCAAGCTCAAGGTGTGCAACGTTGAACAAAGATGACTGCGTGTTGGTTGTGGCGTCATGGTGTTGGACTGCAAAGAGGGAAGCCCATGTTGAAATCATCGTCGTACCACATATATATATATATATATATATATATATATATATATATATATATATATATATATATATATATATATATATATAAGGGTGTTACAAAAACGTACGGCCGAACTTTCAGGAAACATTCCTCACACACAAAGAAAGAAAATATGTTATGTGGACATGTGTCCGGAAACGCTTACTTTCCATGTTAGAGCTCATTTTACTACTTCTCTTCAAAGCACATTAATCATGGAATGGAAACACACAGCAACAGAACGTACCAGCGTGACTTCAAACACTTTGTTACAAGAAATGTTCAAAATGTCCTCCGTTAGCGAGGATACATGCATACACCAGCCGTCGCATGAAATCCCTGATGCGCTGATGCAGCCCTGGAGAATGGCGTATTATATCACAGCCGTCCACAATACATGCACGAAGAGTCTCTACATTTGGTACCGGGGTTGCGTAGACAAGAGCTTTCAAATGCCCCCATAAATGAAAGTCAAGAGGGTTGAGGTCAGGAGAGCGTGGAGGCCATGGAATTGGTCCGCCTCTACCAATCCATCGGTCACCGAATCTGTTGCTGAGAAGCGTACGAACACTTCGACTGAAATGTGCAGGAGCTCCATCGTGCATGAACCACATGTTGTGTCGTACTTGTAAAGGTACATGTTCTAGCAGCACAGGTAGAGTATCCCGTATGAAATCATGATAACGTGCTCCATTGAGCGTAGGTAAATCTAATCTAATCTAATCTAAGAACATGGGGCCAAATCAAGACATCACCAACAATGCCTGCCCAAACGTTCACAGAAAATCTGTGTTGATGATGTGATTGCACAACTGCGTGCGGATTCTCGTCGGCCCACGTATGATGAGTGTGAAAATTTACAATTTGATCACGTTGGAATGAAGCCTCATCCGTAGAGAGAGCATTTGCACTGAAATGAGGATTGACATATTGTTGGATGAACCATTCGCAGAAGTGTACCCGTGGAGGCCAATCAGCTGCTGATAGTGCCTGCACACGCTGTACACGGTACGGAAACAACTGGTTCTCCCGTAGCACTCTCCATACAGTGACGTGGTCAACGTTACCTTGTACAGCAGCAACTTCTCTGACGCAGACATTAGGGTCATCGTCAACTGCACGAAGAATTGCCTCGTCCCATTGCAGGTGTCCTCGTCGTTCTAGGTCTTCCCCAGTTGCGAGTCATAGGCTGGAATGTTCTGTGCTCCCTAAGACGCCGATCAATTGCTTCGAACGTCTTCCTGTCGGGACACCTTCGTTCTGGAAATCTGTCTCGATGCAAACGTACCACGCCACGGCTATTGCCCCGTGCTAATCCATACATCAAATGGGCATCTGCCACCTCCGCGTTTGTAAACATTGCACTGACTACAAAACCACGTTCGTGATGAACACTAACCTGTTGATGCTACGTACTGAAGTGCTTTATGCTAGTACTGTAGAGCAATGAGTCGCATGTCAACACAAGCACCGAAGTCAACATTACCTTCCTTCAATTGGGCCAACTGGCGGTGAATCGAGGAAGCATAGTACATACTGACGAAACTAAAATGAGCTCTAACATGGAAAGTAAGCGTTCCCGGACACATGTCCACATAACATCTTTTCTTTATTTGTGTGTGAGGAATGTTTCCTGATAGTTTGGCCGTACCTTTTTGTAACACCCCGTATATGTATGCGTGTGGAGTATATATATATATATATATACAGGGTGTTACAAAAAGGTACGGCCAAACTTTCAGGAAACATTCCTCACACACAAAGAAAGAAAATATATTATGTGGACATGTGTCCGGGAACGCTTACTTTCCATGTTAGAGCTCATTACTTCTCTTCAAATCACATTAATCATGGAATGGAAACACACAGCAACAAACCGTACCAGCGTGACTTCAAACACTTTGTTACAAGAAATGTTCAAAATGTCCTCCGTTAGCGAGGATACATGCATCCACCCTCCGTCGCATGGAATCCCTGATGCGCTGATGCAGCCCTGGAGAAGGCGTATTGTATCACAGCCGTCCACAATACGAGCACGAAGAGTCTCTACATTTGGTACCGGGGTTGCGTAGACAAGAGCTTTCAAATGCCCCCATAAACGAAAGTCAAGAGGGTTGAGGTTAGGAGAGCGTGGAGGCCATGAAATTGGTCCGCCTCTACCAATCCATCGGTCACCGAATCTGTTGTTGAGAAGCGTACGAACACTTCGACTGAAATGTGCAGGAGCTTCATCGTGCATGAACCACATGTTGTGTCGTACTTGTAAAGGCACATGTTCTAGCATCACAGGTAGAGTATCCCGTATGAAATCATGATGACGTGCTCCATTGAGCGTACATACTGAAGAAAATAAAATGAGCTCTAACATGGAAATTAAGCGTTTCCGGACACATGTCCACATAACATCTTTTCTTTCTTTGTATGTGAGGAATGTTTCCTGAAAGTTTGGCCGTACCTTTTTGTAACACCCCATATATATATATATACTGGGTGATCAAAAAGTCAGTATAAATTTGAAAACTTAATAAAGCACGGAATAATGTAGATAGAGAGGTAAAAATTGACACACATGCTTGGAAAATACATGGGGTTTTATTAGAACCAAAAAACAAAGTTCACAAAATGTTCGACAGATGGCGCTGGACAGCAAAACTGCTACCGTGACGGGTGAGAGGTACGCCGATATGTTACAGAATCGCATCATCCCGAGCCTGGCTGATAAACACCTGATGGAACGTACGATGTTTATGCTGGATGGCGCTCCATCCCATATTGCTAGACGCGTGAAAGCTCTCTTGCGCGCGTCGTTTGATGATGATCGTGTACTCAGCCGCCACTTTCGTCATGCTTGGCCTCCCAGGTCCCCAGACCTCAGTCCGTGCGATTATTGGCTTTGGGGTTACCTGAAGTCGCAAGTGTACCGTGATCGACCGACATCTCTAGGGATGCTAAAAGACAACATCCGACGCCAGTGCCTCACCATAACTCCGGACATGCTTTACAGTGCTGTTCACAACATTATTCCTCGACTAGAGCTATTGTTGAGGAATGGGGGTGGACATTTCCTGCAAAGAACGTCATCTTTGCTTTGTCTTACTTTGTTATGCTAAATATTGCTATTCTGATCAGATGAAGCGCCATCTGTCGGACATTTTTTTAACTTTTGTATTTTTTTGGTTCTAATAAAACCCCATGTGATTCAAAACATGTGTGTTAATTTGTACCTCTCTATCTACATTATTCTATATACGCAGATTGATTAGAAACTGCTTGTGAAGAACAGTATCAAAAGACTTTTGGAAAGTCTTGTATGTGTCATGGTGCAACGTCCTTTTGCAACAGCGAGGTGTAAGGAAGAGACCTCCAGACACACGTGCCTGGTATTTGTTCTACACAAGTACCACATGTTACAACTCTTGCATTCCGTTTTGGAGGTTTTGTCTGTTGCATTCCCTCGTAACGACATATTTGACATCCAGGTATTTGTCGTTTTCAGTTCTCTGAGAGGTCTATGCAGCATCTCACCTGGTCTGTTTGTAACATTTACTTGCAACAGTAATACGTTCTTACCACATGACTCATATTCTAAACCAGTCTATAATATGATAATGTCCAAGGCCACAAGAGGAGAACGGACTCGTCAAATGACCGGACAGGAAGTTCATAATTTTGTGGAAAGAAAAGAAAATAGGGGCAACTCGGATCTCCCACTTTGCAGTTAGACACCATGACCGCGCAACCACGTAGCCGTGGCTATTGCATGCAATCAATGTTACACATCCTGTGTGTGGATCGTTCACTGTTCCTATTTTGCTTCTTTTTTCACAGTTCAATACACCTTGTGAGTGTTTTCACGCTTGATCTGCGTTCAGTTTTCGACGGGCTATCCTCTGAGCCGTTTTACCACTAAATCTGAGGAGGTGTGGTGGGGAGTTTCCCCTGTCAGGTGACATCCAGTGACTAGTCCACGTTCTTAGTCACTTAGCTCTAGTGACCCACAGGTACTGCTGTTGATGCTTCTCTACTGGCATCACAGTACTCTTCTTTTATACTGGCAGGTTCGTCTCTCGTGACATCTAGTGGTAAATTTCGCTTTACATAGAGATGTCCGGATACTTTTGACCAGACAGTATTTACTAATGACGTATGCAGTGGAACATCCAACGAAATTAGTCGTTACCACTTTCCCTGCCTTTGTCACATTGGCTTAAATGTGTGTTCCTCATTCTTGGCTCACCCCCCTACCCTCCATCTGTACACCCTTCATCTCCTTTCCCAAGGTGGCTTCATCTACATATACATGATTACTCTGCAATTCACATTTAAGTCCTTGGCAGAGGGCTCATCGAACCACAATCATACTATCTCTCTACCATTCCACTCCCGAACAGCGCGCGGGAAAAAAGAACACCTTAACCTTTCTGTTCGAGCTCTGATTTCTCTTATTTTATTTTGATGATCATTCCTAATTATGTCGGTAGGTGACACGACGGCAGGTGGGGGGGGGGGGGGGGGAGGACCCGGACCTATGAGGTGGAAAAGAGGGGGGAGCCGGTGGAGGGAGGGGACATAGAAAAGGGGGAGGGGGCTCGGCGGACGCGAGAAGGAGTGGGGGAGGCAGTGGAGTGGAGAGCAGGAAGGACTCAGGGGAAAGAAGGTAGACTGAGAGAGGGTAGGTGGGGAAAAAACAGGATGGAAGGGGGTGAAGAGGGAGTCCAGAGAAAGGACAGAGGAAAGGAGGGAGAGGTCAGAGTTGATAGGAGGGATAAATGGAGGGAGAGAGGGCATCATCCGGGAGGGGGAGTTGACGGAAGCCTGACTATATGAAACCGTATAGTCAGGCTTCCGTCAACTCCCCCTCCCGGATGATGCCCTCTCTCCCTCCATTTATCCCTCCTATCAACTCTGACCTCTCCCTCCTTTCCTCTGTCCTTTCTCTGGACTCCCTCTTCACCCCCTTCCATCCTGTTTTTTCCCCACCTACCCTCTCTCAGTCTACCTTCTTTCCCCTGAGTCCTTCCTGCTCTCCCCTCCACTGCCTATCCCACTCCTATACGGTTTCGTATAGTCAGGCTTCCGTCAACTCCCCCTCCTGGATGATGCCCTATCTCTCTCCATTTATCCCTCCTAGCAACTCTGATCCTCACCTCTCCCTCCTTTCCTCTGTCCTTTCTCTGGACTCCCTCTTCACTCCCTTCCATCCTATTTTTTTCCCGCCTACCCTCTCTCAGTCTACCTTCTTTCCCCTGAGTCCTTTCTGCTCTCCGCTTCACTGCCTTCCCCACTCCTTCTCGCGTCCGCCGAGCCCCCTCCCCCTTTTCTATGTCCCCTCCCTCTACCGGCTCCCCCTTTTTTCTTTCCCTCTCCTCGCCCCTCTTTTCCGCCTCATAGGTCCGGGTCCTCCCCCCCCCCTCCCCCTCATCTGCCACCGTGTCACCTGTATAGTGCTGTTATAAGTGAGTGTTCAGTGTTGTGCGTCCTCTGTCAGTGTTGAGAGCAGCCGCCATACTGTCGCTAGTTGTGTTTTTTATCTCGTGCAAACAGAAACCAGCCTGTCGCTGTGTTTTTTTAATTGTGCCTGTCTACGTCTTGTGTGTCTTCATCTGCATCGTCACTGCAGTGCTTTTATATTTTAAATTACACAACTTTCCCCCATTTTACAGGTTTTTTACAGTATCACCGTTTTATCGCCTGTTTTTATTGTTTGTTTCTATTCTCATTATGATTTTTATCTATTCTGTATGCTGTAGAGCAGCATATCACGCTGCTGCCCTCGGGGCGGGGGGAATTGAAATCCAATAAAGAAAGAAAAAAAAATCTTGGCTCCTCACTGAACAAACCGAATAGCTTGCTCTATCCGCAACTCCTCTCCTGTGCTTCTCATGCACAGAGTTCATGGAACAGGCTCACAAGCAGATGTTCTGTTCATTGTGGGTATGATGTTCGTGAACTTTATTGAAAAGTCCTTAGTAGAAGTTTCATTCGTGCTACAAACCAGCGCATTTTAAGAAGAAAAACGTACATTAGCATCCTGAGATTTAGATGTCATTCATTCAGTCTGTACAGCAATTAATAAACTTATGTAACACTGGTAATTACGAGTATATTTTCATTTTGTTGGCATATTTACACATATTATTATCCGACTTCACAATTCTCTTACTAATACTATTTTTACGTGGAAATTATCTTATCAACGAATAATCCAGCATTATGCAGTAGGCTCTGTTAAGTTCCCGCTCAAACACAACTCTTTGCGACAAGTACTTTATTGTGGGCTACACTTTTATCGCATTTTGTGAACTTGATTTCGATATCTCTCCCAAACCTAAGATCTTGAGCTGATGTCAGGCGTTGGAATCCCGTCTCCAGATAAGTTTGCGAAGATCATATCCACGCTTTATTTGATAAAATGTATTTATGAAAAAATGCCAGCTCGTAATGTGGCCAGAATTTCATGGAAGACTGAAGTCATTGACACAGTTAGTAAAAGTGTGTCCTAGAGTACCTTCCAACCGCAACATATTTTGTTAGACATAACTTTTCGGACTCTGTAGGCTCGTTGTCATCTTCTTTTTATATTGGAGAAAGAAATAATCAGATTTTCGAAGGGAAAAGTGATGAGCAAAACCGTGAGCCATGTGGGATTTGCGAAGTCACCATAGACTGTTGACGGCTTTATTTTCACTTTCTTGTATTTAACAATGACGACTTGTAAGTCACCAGTTACTTAGCTTTTTATGCAAGTAATGGAATTGTATTTGTCTGCTGAAAGAACTTTATGACCCGCCAGCTAGATACAATGAGCGATCGTCCATTCTATTAATTTCTGAATCTGTGCTGACTGTTGAAAAACACAGTCAGCACGGATCCAGAAAATGTCGATCATGCGAAGCACAACTAGATGTCTATTCTCACGAAGTAATTAATGTTATCGACAGGGGATTTCAAATTGATTCCACATTTCTAAATTTCCAAACGTCTTTTGATACTGTTCTTCACAAGCCGTTTCTAATCAACCGCGTGCGTGCGTGTCGGGTATCGTCTTATCTTACGACTGGATTCGTGATTTCATGTCAGAGAGGTCACAGTTTTTCGTAACTGAGGAAAGATGTCAAGTAAAACAGAAGTGATATCTTACGTTCGCCAAGGAAGTATTATAGACACACTAGTGTTTCTAATCTATATAAATGATTTAGGAGACAATCTGTATAGACATCTTACATTGTTTGCAGATGATGCTGTCATTTAACGTCCAGTAGAATCATCGGATCAAATCCAAATCCAAAATGATTCAGACAGATATCTGTACGGTGCGAAAAATGGCAGCTGACCCTGAATAATAAAAATTGTAAGGTCATCCACGTGAGTACTAAAAGGAATCCGTTAAAATTCGGTTAACGATAAATCACACAATTCTAATGGCTGTCAAAAAATGTTCAAATGCGTGTGAAATCTTATGGGACTTAACTGCTAAGGTCATCAGTCCCTAAGCTTACACACTACTTAGCCTAAATTATCCTAAGGACAAACACACACACCCATGCCCGAGGGAGGACTCGAACCTCCGCCGGGACCAGCCGCACAGTCAATGACTGCAGCGCCTTCTAATGGCTGTCAGTTCAACTATACAGGGTGGTCCATTGATAGTGACCGGGCCGAATATCTCACGAAATAAGCATCAAACGAAAAAACTACAAAGAACGAAACTCGTCTAACTTGAAGGGGGAAACCGGATGGCGGTATGGTTGGCCCGCTAGATGGCGCTGCCATACGTCAAACGGATATCAACTGCGTTTTTTAAATAGGAACTCCCATTTTTATTACGTATTCGTGTAGTACGTAAAGAAATATGAATGTTTTAGTTGGACCACTTTTTTCGCTTTGTGGTAGATGGCGCTGTAATAGTCACAAACATATGGCTCACAATTTTAGACGAACAGTTGGTAACAGGTAGGTTTTTTAAATTAAAATACAGTACGTAGGTACGTTTGAACATTTTATTTCGGTTGTTCCAATGTGACACATGTACCTTTGTGAACTTATCATTTCTGAGAACGCCTGCTGTTGCAGCGTGATTACCTGTAAATACCACATTAATGCAATAAATGCTCAAAATAATGTCCGTCAACCTCAATGGATTTGGCAATACGTGTAACGACATTCCTCTCAACAGCGAGTAGTTCGCCTTCCGTAATGTTCGCACATGCATTGACAGTGCGTTGACGCATGTTGTCAGGCGTTGTCGGTGGATCACGATAGCAAATTTCCTTCAACTTTCCCCACAGAAAGAAATCCGGGGACGTCAGATCCGGTGAATATTGCTCTGCGCGTTCGGAAAGCCTACCCAAGATGCCTTTGGCACGCTATGGCTCGGGAACTCGCCGCGCTCAGATGTAAGGTCCGTGTGCGACGGCTTTACTCGTTTCTGTTGGTTTGCCACGACTCGGCGCTCTGCAGCGACAGGTGCTCATTGAGCGGCCGCTGCCGCCAGCTCGCGAGCGGGTCCGCGCGGCCGTAGTACTAGCGGTGACGTAGCGGCGGCGGCGGCCAATCAGAGGCGGGGCGCGCCTTATGTGGAGGCGTGCCGCGGGCCGCCGCTGGCCGACGCACTGGCGGCCGGCCGCGCTGGCACGGTGGGCGACGCCGCCGTCTGCGCTGACGCTACCCTTTGCCGTACGTGGCGGCTGCTGCCTTATCTGGTAGCGAGGCACTGGGTCACGCGGACACGCCTCTCTTGTAGCGCCGAGTCAGCAAACTGCGACGACCGTTTCTTTTTCTCGCTAATGCAGTGCACGTTTGTCAGCGGAACATTTATCGCGAACAAAACGTGTCACACGAGATTGGCAATACGAAATGAAACTGGGCACAGTAGAGTTGACCCTTATTGTTAAATTAAATGTACGAGGTCTGTCATAATTTTTTTCACAACATACCTTTACTCATCCTCATAATTTTGATGGTCCTTCTCAAAGCAGTCTCCCATGAATGGGATGCACCTGTCCCAGCGTTCCTGCCAGTCTTCAAATACATGCTGGAAACCATTTTTTGAGAGGCCCTTCAAAATCAACTCCGCAGCCTTCACCACTGCTTCTGATTATTGATAATGCCTTCCACGAAGGCATTTCTTCATGTTAGGGAATAGAAAAAACGTCCATGGGGCTCAATCTGGACTATAGGGAGGGTGAGGGATGCACTTCACGTTGATTTTTGGATAGACAGTCAACAACAACATTGGCATTATGCTTCCGCGCATTATTGTGGTGCAGCATTCACCCTGCTTCTACATCTACATCTACATCCATACTCCGCAAGCCACCTGACGGTGTGTGGCGGAGGGTTCCTTGAGTACCTCTATCGGTTCTCCCTGCTATTCCAGTCTCGTATTGTTAGTGGAAAGAAAGATTGTCGGTATGCCTCTGTGTGGACTCTAATCTCTCTGATTTTATCCTCACGGTCGCTTCGCGAGATATACGTAGGAGTGAGCAATATACTGCTTAACTTCTCGGTGAAGGTATGTTCTCGAAACTTCAACAAAAGCCCGTACCGAACTACTGAGCGTCTCTCTTGCAGAGTCTTCCACTGGAGTTTATCTATCATCTCCGTAACGCTTCCGCGATTACTAAATGATCCTGTAACGAAGCGCGCTGCTCTCCGTTGGATCTTCTCTTTCTCTTCTACCAACCTTATCTGGTACGGATCCCACACCGATGAGCAATATTCAAGCAGTGGGCGAACAAGTGTACTGTAACCTACCTCCTTTGTTTTCGGACTGCATTTCCTTAGGATTCTTCCAGTGAATCTCAGTCTGGCATCTGCTTTCCTTAGGATTCTTCCAATGAATCTCAGTCTGGCATCTGCTTTACCGCCGATCAACTTTATATGATCATTACATTTTACATCACTCCTAATGCATACTCCCAGATTATTTATGGAATTAACTGCTTCCAGTTGCTGACCTGCTATATTGTAGCTAAATGATAAAGGGTCTTTCTTCGTATGTATTCACAGCACATTACACTTGTCTACATTGAGATTCAATTGCCATTCCCTGCACCATGCGTCAATTCGTTGCAGATCCTCCTGCATTTCAGTACAATTTGCCATTGCTGCAACCTCTCGATATACTACAGCATCATCCGCAAAAAGCCTCAGTGAACTTCCGATGTTATTCACGAGGCCATTTATGTATATTGTGAATAGCAATGGTCCTACGACACTCCCCTGCAGCACACCTGAAATCACTCTTACTTCGGAAGACTTCTCTCCATTGAGAATGACATGCTGCGTTCTGTTATCTAGGAACTCTTCAATCCAATCACACAATTGATCTGATAGTCCATATGCTCTTACTTTGTTCATTAAACAACTGTGGGGACTGTATCGAACGCTTTGCGGAAGTCAAGAAATCGGCATCTACCTGGGAACCCGTGTCTATGGCCCTCTGAGTCTCGTGGTCGAATAGCGCGAGCTGGGTTTCACACGACCGTCTTTTTCGAAACCCATGCTGATTCCTACAGAGTAGATTTGTAGTCTCCAGAAAAGTCATTATACTCGAACATAATACGTATTCCAAAATTCTACAACTGATCGACGTTAGAGATATAGGTCTATAGTTATGCACATCTGTTCGACGTCTCTTCTTGAAAACGGGGATGATCTTGCCCTTTTCCAATCCTTTGGAGCGCTACGCTCTTCTCACGGAAATGTAGTCTTTTGCGCCTGATATGGACTTGCAATGTTTTCAGGACAACCTCTAGTATTGTCCAGTTAGTGATGTGTGTGCAGGTACAACATGCTGATAAACCATTCCATGAATGTCAAAGAATGAGATGACCATAACTTTCTCAGCAGAAGCAACCACTTTTGCGTCTTTGAATGTTGGCGGTGAAAGAGATTTCCACACTGAGCTTTGATTTTTGCTCTCAGGATCAAGATGATGTAGCCAAGTTTCATCACCAGTGATTACATTTGAAAGAAACTCCGGATCTTCCTCTAACATCAACTTTAACTGCATGCAGACCTGCACGCGAATGTCCTTTTGTTCGGGAATCAAGTCTTGGGACCCATCGCGCACAAACACGTGTCATGTGTAATTTTTCTGTCACCAACGTGTGGGTGGCACCCAATGAAATGTTCAGTGTTTCAGAAAGTATTTCAGAAAGTGATCTTAAGGTAATTCGTCGATACTCTCTCACATTGACAGCAGCAGTGTTGATGCTTTCTTCCGTAAGAGCAGCAACTGGAGAAAGTGATTGTCTCTCCTCTTTAAACATTTTAAACCACCTTCAAGCTGTGTTGTAGGGAAGAACAGACTCTCCATAGGCCTCCTGTAACACTGTATAGGCCTCAGCAGAAGACTTGCTGAGACGAAAGCAGAATTTCAAAGCCGCATATTGTTCCTCGCGTGTTACCTCCATTGCAGCGATAGACGATATTGAACATGTCTGACCTTGCGGGCGGGAACCACGAGTCCCAACAATGAAACTACTACCGCGTGTTTGTTGCACATTAAACTAACAGAATATCATAAGATTAAATTTTAGCGCGAAAAATTATGACCATAAAAAATTATGATCATTCTTTATTGAACAGCCCTCGTAGATTATACCCCTATAGACTACTCCGCCGGCCAGTATGGCTTACTGTAACTGAATCTTGTACAAAATCATGTCCATGTAAATGTATCTACAATGATGTATCTAAATTAACGATTATTATTTCATGTCGTTCGGCTATTTTTAAAGATGATTCCTCTTCATTCCCACAACTACCCTTACACCAACGACTGCACTTATTCCAAATACTGTCATTATTTACAACGATAAAAGAGCGAAAGTTTCGCGCCGGTCTCCTGGTCCCAGAATATTGCTCAAGTGGGAGCACCGTATCAAATAACACTAAAAGCGGATATTGTATATGTACTAAGAAGACCAACACTTCAGTTGCGTGTCTTCGGGAAATGTAACCGCTATAGTTACTCCTCGGTGTAATCCATTCACTGCACCAACATAGCAAGGCCATGTTGCCTAGTGTTACATGATCAGACCGGTCAGTCATCCAGATTGTTGCCCTTGGTATTACTGAAAAGGCTGCTGGCCCTTTTCAAGGGCCATATGTTTGTTTTGCCACTCCGCAGATACCCCTCCAATGTGATTGCGCCTACGGTACAGCTACCTGTACCGTAGAAGCACGCAAGCTACCCCCATCTAGAGAAGGTCCATGGTTCGTGGGGTAGTTGGTTGTGGTAAATTCTGAGGTATCGGTCCCTAGGCTTACAACTAACTTACGTTAAGGAGCCGTGGCAAGGCGCCTCAGACCACGCGGCTACCCTCGCGGCCCGTGGAGTAGTCTAAATGGTTCAAATGGCTCTGAGTACTATGGGACTTAACATCTGAGGTCATCAGTCCCCTAGAACTTAGAACTACTTAAACCTAACTAACCTAAGGACATCACACACATCCATGCCCGAGGCAGGATTCGAACCTGCGACCGGTGCGGTCGCGCGGCTCCAGACCGAAGCGCCTAGAACCGCACGGCCACTCCGCCTGAACTAATGTAGGGAAACTATGGAAAAAGTTAATCAGGATGGCTACACGAAGACTGGAACATCTACCTTTCTGAATATAAGGCTAGTCTTTTTAAAACAGTGCTATCTCATTCAGTTTATCTCTAGTGTACAATACTGATTTTCAAAGAAGGTATTTAATGAAGTAAATGGCTAATACTACAATGTTCATTCATTTCTCACTCACAGCCACTACACACATTACACATACTGCACCTACGTTATATCATAACGTAACACTACACGCATTATCAGGTGATGTCAGGACTATAACGACGATCTTTGGTTTCTGTTTAGTGCACCGCATTTTCCCATTTACTAACTTGGAAAACTGAGTCAGTATACCTCTAGAATGAGTGAGAATTGACCTCAGAAAGAGGATAAGGTGTTAGTATTACACAATGAATAGCTTTGGGACTAAGCTTTTCCAGAAAAAAATAATAAAGGAAGAAAGGAGAACAAGTACATGGCATGAAGGCGTTATGTGAAATGACAGTTTTATTTTTACTACATTTATTATTATTTACCTCGGTATATTTTTTACCAAATCCATACTCTCTGTTGTCTAAGTAATCATTTATTGTTCAACACGTACTTCGTAACTACCTTTTTAAATAAATTCTTTTTGTTGTTTCTTTAATCTCTTTGGGCAATTTATTGCACAGTTTTATTCCTTGGTAGAAAATATTGTTTTGAGTTTTACGTTCATTCTTTCTTGACAAATGTGAGATTAGTCCAGATCTTGATCCATATTCATGGACAGGCACCTCTTATTCCTAATGATTCGAACTTATTTAATGGAGTCTTCTGGTCAACAAGCCTTTGAAAGAACAAAGAATATGCTTGTGATATACTCATCGTTTTCAAGAGCATTAAGTACGGTACCTCTTTTGTGAATTTTGCTATAGTTGATTCTGTACTTTTATCACTTCGGAAGCCAAACTGTAATTTACTTAGATGGCTATATTTATTCGAGTATTCATCAATTTGTTTTTTATAATTTTCTATATCTTCTGCATTACATTTCTTTAGTAGAGGCGCAATAATTATTCATATCTGTTTAAATATTCTAGAAGTTTCCCTCATGCAAATGACTCATTTAGTATGGTTGTTTAGGGAGCTTGTGAACTGTGCATGCGTTTTTTCAGCAAACATATTGGTACTTTATCTAAGCTTAGTGACTTTATATTTTTTTGGTTTTGAACAATTTTATTGACTTCACGCTCTTTGGTATAAGTTCATTGCACTTAGTGCATAATCATTTACAGATGGTACATTTGTTTTGGGATTTTGTTGTAATTTGTGTGCAATGTATGAAAAATGTCCATTCTCATAGAATGCTAAGTGGTGTGCATCATTTATCAAAAAATGGCTCTGAGCACTATGGGACTTAACATCTGGGGTCATCATTTATCACTTTTGCCTTCCCCTTGTATGTGTTTTATTTTGTGTTTGTTTGTCTCCTTCACATTCGTGTATAATGATATCGCAGACTGGGTTGCTTTTGTACTCTGAATTCTACATTCCCCTGCTATTAAACTACTTTTTTGCAGCAGTCAGCCTTTTGAACCCACGACGGAAATTTAATAGCTCTGGCTCATTATAGCCTTGTTTCATGGAGCTGAGGTACTTGAATGGTCGAGAGTAGTTCTTAATGCCTGGTATTATCCGTTTGTTTTTGTAAGATATTGCTATTAGTGTAGATTCTTTTGGGAACGTATTTTCAAAATTTAGTATAATTAATGTTGAGAAATTAGAAAATTTCACATTTGCATCGGCTTCGCTATACACTACATTCCAACTTCGGTATGCCAGTTCGCTTGAAAAGTCTTTTATATAATACGCGTATTATACACAAGACTTTTCAAGCCAACTGCTGCAGGTGAGCTGCTGAATACAGAGGTACAGAATAAACACCACGTAGACCGAAAATGTTGTCAGTTTGTACTCGTCATTATGTGCATTTGGTATTTTACTTCCGCCAGTGACACCTGCCATGCAAGCGTAAGAAATATTGTGGTAGATGTATTTTAAAGATATTTTCCTGTACTTAATATCAGTTTGATCGATCGAATGATTTAATAAGAGTCGCAGCCTGACTTGAAATCAGAATGGTGCAGGTGTACCGGCCATTGACTGAATGAGATCACTATTAAAGCTGTTGCCAACTTTGTAAGGGAAGGCCGCCAAGTTAACTTTGGATCCACTGGCAGGAACGTTCAACGTGCCACATATTCGCGCATTCATAATTTTTGAAACTTTCTATGCATATTCGATGAGACCAAATGAAAAGATGCAAACGAGCCCGAAAGTTTTAAGAACGTTCAGAGACTTGCAACGATGCTTGAGGACGCCTATCTCAGTTCCTGCTTTTGGTCGTAACGACAACAGACTTCATCATAACGATGTCGAAATCTAGAAGGCTGAGAACATTCTGATCGGCTTGTTGTTGAAGAACTAAAAATTATCTAAATTTCCTGCATGTATTCTCCGTGACACAACATCTTAGCACACCACAGAAGCTAGTTGCGGCTGAGTGATGATCTAAAGCGTGCGCTTCAGGAACTAGAAATCCAGCTTATATTCCATGAATTCATGTATGTTTGTGATACCCAAGATGGACAACGGAGCACGTTCACAGTGTCACTATTTCACGTGCTACTGTAGCTGGGGATTCTCAACGTACCACACGTGATTATTGCGACTACTCAATATTCCATCTCCGGTGAAACAGGTTTCATCCGAGAAAAGTACTGTTTATATGCAGGAGAGTGAGTCTCGAACGGCTGCAACACTCATTGCCTCAATGCCACTCGAGGTCTGACGTCAGCAGGTATATAAGCTTGCACATTCTGTGAATGGAAGAGCGTAGATACTGTTCCCGAACGACTTTCCACACACTACTGCGCAGGGCCCCAGTATTATGTGCAAATGACAGAATACTTGTTAAACGCTTTAAAGTTTATTGCTATTTGTGTGCCTGGTTACCCTAGACCTGCATTATGCAAAGAAGTTGCTGTAAAACGCTGTTACTTATTACGTGTGAATACTGCAAGGTCGTTAGCCAAGTAGCCATAAAAAACACACAGCTAACTAATAACCCTACGAGAAATCAACACAACTCTTCCTAGACAATAAACCGACTCATAGTCAAACGAGTTAGTGGTCGTTGCCTTCACCGAATAATAAGAGAATGATCGTTGAGTTTGGTCGCTGTGCATAGCGATAGCATTGTTACAGCGAGAAAAACAAGATCTCATGTGCAGCAGGTTATACGAGGCGCGGCTAGAAAAAAACCGGACTGATGCTGGAAAAAACATTTAATTACAATTATTTACAATTTCATGTTATCTCCTTCAATGTACTCTCCTCCTCGGTCTCTACACCGCTCCATACGAATTTTCCACTGTTCATAGCAATGCTGCAGATCATTTTCGGTAAGTCCATACATTACTTCCGTCGCTTTTTCTTTTACTGCTTCAACAGTCTCAAATCTAGTTCCTTTCAAAGCTGGCTTGACTTTAGGGAAAAGAAAAAAGTCACAGGGGGCCAAATCAAGTGAGTAGGGTGGATGATCTAAAATGGGAATGTTGTGTTTTGCCAAAAACGCCTTCACTGACAACGCACTGTGAGCTGGGGCATTGTCTTGGTGAAGGATCCATGACTTTTTTCTCCACAAATCGTTCCGTTTTCTCCGTACTCGCTCACGTAGGGTAGCCAGGACGCTAATGTAGTAATGCTGATTCACTGTTTGTCCCTCTGGTACCCAATCAATGTGCACAATCCCTTTGATGTCAAAAAAAACAATCATCATTGCCTTGAATTTCGATTTTGACATTCGTGCTTTTTTTTGTCGTGGAGAACCAGGAGTTTTCCAATGCATCGATTGGCGTTTAGTTTCGGGATCGTAAGTAAAAAACCACGATTCATCGCAAGTAATAACATTTTGTAAGAAGGTGGGATCACTTTCAATGTTTTCCAGGATGTCAGAACAAATCATTCTTCGGCGTTCTTTCTGTTCAATTGTGAGACACTTTGGAACCATTTTTGAACACACTTTGTTCATGTTGAAACTTTCATGAATAATCTGCCTAACACTTTCCTTGTCAACTCCTGTTAACTCAGACACTGCTCTGATTGTTAAACGGTGATCTTGTCGAACAAGTTTACCGATTTTTTCAATGTTTGCATCAGTTTTTGCTGACAATGGTCTGCCAGTGCGAGTGTCATCACTGGTGTCTTCGCGGCCATCTTTAAATCGTTTAAACCACTCAAACACTTGTGTTCGCGATAAACAATCATTGCCGTACACTTGTTGTAACATTACAAACGTTTCACTTGCAGATTTTCCTAGTTTGAAACAAAATTTGATGTTAACACGCTGTTCTTTCTGTACACTCAACATTTTCCGACGCACAGACAAAACGTCAACTACTTAAAACAGACGCCACGGGCAGACTGAGTGCAGGAGGCAGATGAAACTCGAGCAGTAGGCGGAGCGAGAGTCACGTGACAGGCCACGCGACTTTCAGCCTTATTGCATTCGTTTTATTGTTTCACCAGTACTAGTCCGGTTTTTTTCTAGCCACACCTCGTATTTATCATTAGTGGGCCACCTAATCATGGAAAGTTGTAGGACAATTTAACGGATGTTCTAATCTAAACCAAGTCTGCGTATAACAGATTTCTATTTGCTATAACTTTTGGACAGAATACATAAGTAGTTAACAGAGAGCTAATTTTTCTAAAAAGTTGAGTTGAATTTACACAAAAATGACGCTAACACTATGGGGAGGCACCAAATTATACCGAAGACAGCACGGAGAAAACGCAACAAGTAATCCATATCTGGGTGGCTTGCAAGTTCAACATTAATGACACAAAATCACCAAGTATAGTCAAATGGGCAACTCAAGCTGCGCGTCGGGAGAAATAAGTAGGGAGCGGCTCAGAGTACAGATCTCATTACCATAGAATTCGAAACTTACATTTCCCAAACTCATCAAAGGATGTGCCCATCGGCACCAGACGGTGGCCGGGTCACCAATCGCACGGGCGGCCTCGCACGGGCGGCCGGAACAAAATCCCATGAAAATTATTTCTCCAATCTGAGGTGTCAGCTTTCAAAAACTCTACGTGTTGGGGGCGACACAATGTTGTTGCGAATGAGCCAGACGAGGACGTCGTCACCAAAACAACGTGAACGGAGCCACATAAGCTGGTAATTGCTCCGCAGGCTGGAATTCCAAAACCAATCACCACTGATACAAATGCCCGTAACGGATGCGACTGTCATTTGGTCGGATGAGTCTCGTGTCATACTGTTTCCAACTTGTGGCAGAGTTTTGTTCCAAAACTGAAACATGGCGAGGATTCGGTGATGATTAGGGCAACCATATCGTGGTATCCTAAGGACTCCATGCTTACTCTGCAAAGTCGCGCTACTGCCAGGGGTTATGTGACCATTTTGGCTGAGGTCCACCCAGGGTGCAATGTTCTTCAATGATTCAAGTGTTCCAAGACGACAGGGCCTGTTCACACAGCTCGGATCGTCCGGGACTCGTTTTGTGAGCACGGGGACCAAGAGTCGCTTCTCCGCTGCCCACCAAAATCACCAGATCTTAATATTATTGAGCCTTTGTGGCCTTCTTTGGAGAGAAGGGTTAGTGATCACTGTCCACCTGCGTCATCGTTACCTGAACTTGGCACTATTTTACAGGGAGAATTGTATAAGATTCCCTTGAAACCATGTTTATTCTCAGACCACTAGAAGCTGTTTTGAATGCCAATGGTTTTCCTACAGCGTTTTAAGCATGGTAATGTGTCCCGTTTTTACTGTTCCCACATTTTTGTCTGTCCCATGCACCCCAACTGACAGAAGCATAACAATATGGGGATTGTCAGCCCACCTCGATGCAAAACAGTTTTATTATTTATTTATTTATTTCCTAAACTATACCCAGCGACAAATATCGCCATCATCAGTGGGTTCTTTGATTCTAAAACATGCAAAAATAGCGTAGTTCTAAAACATAGTAAAACATTATTAAATGTGAAACTTCCTGGCAGATTAAAACTGTGTGTCGGACTGAGAGTCGGACTCGGGACTTTTGCCTTTCGCAGGGAAGTGCTCTACCATCTGAGCTACCCAAGCACGACTCACGCCCCGTTCTCACAGCTTCAATCCTGCCAGTTTCTCGTCTCCTACCTTCCATACGTCACAGAAGCTCTCCTGCGAACCTTGCAAATGGTTCAAATGGCTCTGAGCACTATGGAACTTAACTTCTGAGGTCATCAGTCCCCTAGAACTTAGAACTACTTAAACCTAAGTAACCTAAGGACACCCCGGCCGGCTCACTCATGTGGCTCCAAATAACGGCATCTCTGCATCAGCAATGTATTCCCACCATGAAATATGTCAAAGTGGAGTCAATAGGAAGACATGTGGAAAGGTACGTTTACACGGCCATATTTTATGGCCATGTGACTACAATACACGGTAATACTGCCATATATATGACTCGGCAAAATTTCAAATGGAGTAGGCTGTTCCCGAGGTATGGCCGAGGTGTTGCTCGTGTTGTCGACCAAGTGGAGAATATTTCATATGGCTGGGCGATGTGTATCTCTGTCCTTGTCTGTAAATGCTTCCCACTCATTCTCAGCCTTCCTCTTTCTCACATCGACTGTGCTCCAGTGCCCAGTCACGTAATCTAAGTTGTGAAACCATATCATTCCGCTTCAATTCGTAAGCTGTGCGTGTACTTAAGGGGAATTCGATGTATTTGTCGTCTTGAAGAATGCGAATGAGAAGTGAATGGGAAAACCATTAATTTCATAAATGTGATTCGCACATTCACGACCTAAGCTATGGAACATTATAAGTGACTAACGGGGTAAATCGAAATTCGCCCACTAGGACACCACAACATTATTTCTTGTATACTTGAAACACCTCTATTAATATGTGGGGACTGTGTATGCTGCTGCTTGATTCTCCTAATGATGAAATAAAAGGGTGGCCAGATACCTGAACGTCAATGATTAATACAACATAAAGGAATATATCCTAAGGCCTGTAGGTTGACCGGAAGCTAACTGTTATTTAAAAGAAATTTTGCGCCGCAGAATAGTTATAAGAAACAATGTTAGTCATATATAAGTATGGCTGATGGCCTTGGTTAATCTATATTCAAGAGGCATGGCGGTTAACTAACTAATCAAGAGGCAAGTCGCTCGTGGGCGTGAAACATCGTCAGTTTCTAAGCAGCCTCCTTGGTGCTGGAGCCATTGAGTCTGCAGGAGGCATAACCCCGACGTTAATATGAAGGTTCTCCGCTAAAATCCTGCCGTGACAGCCCCCTGGCAAGTTTGAAAAGCGACCGTCCATGGCAGAGCCTCCTCTGTAGGCCTACGAGTTACGTGGGGTTCTCCATTGTCTGAGGGGCACGAAATACTGCTCTGCCGTTAGAGGCACACCTCTTTCCGAGAGTCTAATTATATCTGCAAACATTCAGCAAGCCAAATAACGGTTTAGAAAAGTAAAAACATGTGAGGGGGATCTGAAAGAACTCTCTCATATTAAGAGTACAAAAATGTCTCTAACAAAATTTCGTCTCATGCATGAATATTAAAAAAAGTGTCTAATCAATAATTGTAACGTTCAGCCGGCCGCGGTGGCCAAGCGGTTCTAGGCTCTTCAGTCCGGAACCGCGCGACTGCTACGGTCGCAGGTTCGAATCCTGCCTCGGGCATGGATGTGTGTGATGTCCTTAGGTTAGGTAGGTTTAAGTAGTTCTAAGTTGTAGGGGACTGATAACCTCAGATGTTAAGTCCCATAGTGCTCAGAGCCATTTGAACTATTTTTTGTAACGTTCAACTTTAAAAAGTGGAGGTGTGGGATACATATCGTTTAATAAACAGTGCACATTACAGCATTATTGGTCACGCGACAAGTAGAAAATAAGAAATGCAGCTAGATCCAGAATCGAACTCGTTAACTCGCTCTTGTCTATTCTGAGATTTGTCGCGCAAGCCTATACGTGAACGAACAAGATTGTCAGTTCAACATCACTTTTCAAGCAGATGCTGTTCGTGTATGCTGTATTTTAACACTACGAGTAATGGCTACAAATGCAGATAAATCATTTCTAACGTTGACTCTGGCACTGTGCTTAAAGAAGGAGAAGAAGAAATGGAGGCTCTGGTGCAGGGAATGGCTTAAAATGGGAGTGAAATATACACATGAAAATCTGTTGAAGGAAGTATTACACTCGGAACCTGGTGCTTACATTCTCCGAATGGACAGCGAAACTTTCAATGATTTGTTTAGAGTTAATTCGCCATCACAGTGAAAAAGAAGACACAAGGACGTGGAAATTTGTTCTCTTCTACGTGATACTCTGATGTCAGTTCATTAAAACACGGCCACATGAGAACATATAGCCTACATCGTCCTTTAATTGTATTGTCCTCTCACTTGTATGTCGTGGGCAGAATACTGATTTTCTTTTTAAGCTCTTCCTGCGTAATATATGCTTGGGAAAAACTCGGAACCTCTACCATTTCGGTAAATGCCAATGCTATTTTGTTTTTATCCTTAGCCGCAGTTTTCATCGTGAAAACTCAACGATACAGCGAGGTAAATGGTAAAGAAACAATTTTTCACAAACATATGTGGCGAAATGTCAAAAGAAACAACGTCCACAATCTTGTAAAATTTTTTATCAGTCACATTTCTTTCAAACACGTCATACACGCTCTATCTTCGACAAAGACGTCAAACAGCACCGTACACGGTCAAATATTTGGCGAACGTGATAAAGATTGACAAACTGATGTACGGAGGCCTTAACACAAAACTCTATCCACTGCCCTAAGTGGGCGGACGCTATAACTATTGAAGGACGATTCTTGTCGAACAGTTTTGTACCAGACATTTTTATCGTTATCTGGCAAAGGAACCGCAGTGAGGCCTCCGACTGGCGAGTTTTGGTTTATCCTGCATACAGAGGTTACAGTCTGAAACCCGACACTCTAGTTGCAACCGTTGTAGTAGAAGAAGATCTGCAGCACCAACCAATAACTGTGTGTTGTATTCTGTGTGGTATTCTGCAAAGGGGCCCTTGTGAGGCAAACTGTGAAGCTACTTGATTGAGAAGTAGCGGCTATGGCCTCGTAAACTGAGATACGGCTGGGAGAGCGGTGTGCTGACCACGTGCCCCTCCATATCCGCATCCAGTGACGCCTATGGACGACATGGTGATCGGTCGGTGCCCGTTGGGCTTTCATGGCCTGTTCGGGAGAAGTTTAGTTTTTAGTTTTTATTCTGTATAGGTCGACAAGACTTATAATGTTTTTCAAGGCTTCGTTACTTGTGTTTCCGTGATCATGGGCAGATCTTAACCAACTTTCCGTTTTTTTCACTGCGGTCTTTATACACAACACGTTTCAAGTCCCGTAACTCTGATAGTAGATTATCTTATTTATGAAATTCCTGGTTATATCGCTGTGCTTGTGAACCACATTAAAATATTACCGCTGACAATAATTTTTTTACCGCTTTTGTAGGCGAATCGTCAGGGTTGCTGTCTTCGGTGGCGAGGGACCGGGGTCGATTCTCGGTGCCGCTTCAGATTTTTTCTGAGTTTGGGACGTCTGTTCAGTCCTCGTAAGGCCAAATAAGGAGCTGCTCGAATAAAGACGCGGCAGCATCACCGGTATTCACCTACTGCCAGTAACGGCTGCAGGGATTGGCGACATGCAGGTCAAATGTCTCACGGTGATAGGTCGCTCCTCGTACTGCCTTGTAGGCAGTAGTTGGCCAGTCGGAACAGGCCTAAGGCCCGTCTCACACGGAGCGAGATTCGCTGTAAGTTTCCTTGCTGGCTCGCGCGGCGGCTACCTTGCGGGCTCCGTCGTCTGCTAGCGGGCTACCTTGCTGGGAACCTTGTAAGATTTCCAGGATAGGTCCGGTGCTATTTTTCTTGCAAGGTTCCCTGAGTGCTACCTGCGTTGGCCAATCGTGAGGCGTGTCGTTTGTGACGTCAGACGCGGAAAGCTTCGGGGGGAAGCCTTTGTTGATTAGTCGCTTTTCTGCTGTTGTGAGGTGCGGTAGGAAGTTCTTATAACTATTAAATAATGGCGCCGCAGTGGTCCAAGGAAGCGATTGAAGCATTGATATGTACTTATAGGGAAGAACAGTGTCTGTACGTCGTGAAAAGCGCAAACTACTATAATAAACACTTGCGTGCAGGGGCACTCGAAAGAGTTGCAAATACCAATACATCCATTCGTATAAAATTTGCAAAGGATGTACGATCTTCTATCCTATAAAATAAAGTCGTATATGACAGTCATTATCGGTATATTTAAAAAATCAAACAGTAATGAAATGGTGATACTTTTCAAACGAAAGTAGGTGTTATGCGAATTAACCTCAACTCTTTACGAAGCCTGGAGAGCACACCTTTTCCAGCGTTTCTCCTCTTAATCCACTTTTTCGTCTATTCTTTATTTCTTCTTCTCTCATTAGCATGCATTTCTGCATTGTTTAGCACCAAAACAGCTAATAACGCCAGTTTGATCTGAACATCTGTACCTGAAGCAGCCATCTTCGTTCGATACAACATGCAGCCGATCTTGCACCGTGGGAGAGCTTCGGCATGGAAGATAGCCGGCTCCCTTCCCTGCAAGCCGGCAGGCATGCACGCCATCTCGCAAACTTGCGGCGAACCTTGCTCCGTGTGAGACGGGCTTAAGACCCAATGCGCGAGTTGTGTTTATTTACTTACATTTGATTTTTATTTAAAACTACCTTGATGAATTTACAGGGCCCTTCCTTCATAACGCTGCTAACGTCAGGTACCAAGAGGCTTTGTAGAGTGCCTGCCGTTTTGACCGAGCGGTTCTAGGAGCTTCAGTCTGTAACCTTGCGACCGCTACGGTCGCAGGTTCGAATCCTACCTGTGTGATATCCTTGGGTTAGTTAGGTTTAAGTAGTTCTAAGTTCTACGGGACTGATGACTCAGATGTTAAGTCTCATAGTGCTCATAGCCATAGCCTTGTGTATGAGTAATCAGTAACCAGAAACTGAAGGGTGATCGCCAACATCGTTGTAGCTGGTATAGTCTTGGTTTTTTCACTTCTCAGATCAGTTGCTCAAGAACATAGCCAAAGGGACGGGAGGTGGGGGTGGGGGTGGGGCGTCATGACCCCCCTTATCACGCAGATGAAATTACACACGATCTAGTTGCCATGTAGCAAAACTGAAAGATATTTTGATTTTCAGTCATACGACGAAAACGGGATACGCACTCTCGATAGTCAACAAGGCCATCGATCAGTTCAGTTACTTACTTGCAGTCGAATTAAATGTAAAATGTGCCGCACTTATTGTTTTTGTACTGTGTGCTGGTGTGATAGTTTCTAACTATCGATACGTTTGTAACAAGAAGGAAGAAGGATGCAGGTTATGATTCGTCTACCAGCGTTACAGTAGTTAAAAACATGCACGCAGTACTACAACAGCCCATTTAGCAATCTGTAGCAGTTTATTGTTAGCACTGGAGTCTTTATTTAGAAACTGGTAGAACTTTCGGGTAGGCAGCGGCCGATAAACACAATTAGAAATAACATTAAATTAAAGTCCGTCCAAAAAATAGACTTCGTTTTGTCTGTGTCGCCAAAAAATGGCGTCTATCAACAAACTTATCGACCAAATGGCTGTGGTTGCATTTCTTAAAAAGAAAAAAAAAAGAAATGCTCAAAATTCTGTCATTTGTAGCTCAAATAGCCAAATGGCAAAATATCGCCCGTGGTGGTATTCAGTTATGAAAACCAGTTCCGATACGGAACGACGGGGAGGTGCTTGTGATAACAGGACATTCTATAGTTCGGTCGTTTCTACAAGATTTTTTTTCGGCTGGCTGCTTGAATTCGTCCGGGTCGAATGCGCACTGTATTCCCCCCCCCCCCCTCCCCCCTCCCTTTCGTCCTAAATCAAATTACGAACCTGTAATACTATAATAACTAAGCCTGGAATTCCACGCAGAATTAGACCTTAAAGTATGCACTCGTTCATGCACCATCAAATGACCAAAAAAGCACACTTGAAGTTTTTCTGTGGAACAGAACAATATCGGACCAGTTTATTCCAAGAGCTCTGTCGGTAACAATAGCGGTGTCCCAAAAATTCCCATTCACCATTCCTGATCACTTCTTCGCTCAAATCCAAATTGAGAAAAGAAGAGGATGCAATGACTTTGGAGGGTGAAGGGAGATTGGAGCGCATGACGGCTTCTTACTGGTTTGCCAAAATACAACACTCCTAAGTAACGATATTATATTTCTGCTTGATGAAAACTCCTACATCATTGTCGAATAAAATGGTTTATCCTTCTTTATGAATTCCACGTATAATGGGTCAAAACCCAGAAAATGTATTATTTTTCACAATAGAGTAGTATATGCGCACTGAACGTAGAAAAAGATGATTAATATGGAGGATTAATGTGTAACATATATTGAGGTGACGGGAGTCATGACACAGTGATACGCAAATATACAGATGGCTGTAGTATCGTGTACACAAGGTGCAACAGGGCAGTGGCGGAGGCTTTATTTGTATTCAGGTAATAAAACGTCGTGTGACTAGGGCCTCCCGTCGGGTAGACCGTTCGGTGGGTGCAAGTCTTTCGATTTGACGCGACTTCGGCGACATGCGCGTCGATGGGGACGAAATAATGGTGATTAGGACAACACAACACCCTGAGCGTAGAAAATCTCCGACCCAGCTGGGAATCGAACCTGAGCGCTTGGGACTGACATTCTGTCGCGCTGACCACTCAGCTACCGGGGGGCGGACATATAGTCAGAAGAGTCATGTGAAAGGTTTCCGACGTGGTTATGGCCGCATGACGGGAAGGAACACTTTGAACGCGGAATGGTAGTTGAAGCTAGACGCATGGGACATCCCATCTAGGAAATCGTTAGGAAGTTCAATATTCCGAGCACCACAGTATAAAGAGAGTGCTGAGAATACTGAATTTCAGGCATTACCTCTCACTATGGACAACGCAATGGCCCGCGGCTTTCACTTAACGACAGAAAGCAGCAGCGTTAGCGTAAAGCTGTAAGTGCTAACAGACAAGCAGCACTGCGTGAAATAACCACAGAAATCAATGTGAGACGTACGACGGATGTATCCGTCAGAACAATGCGACGACACTTGTCGTTAATGGGCTGTGGTAGCAGCCCCGACTGCCTTTGCTAACATTAAGACATCGCCAGCAGCGCCTCTCCTGGGCTCGTGACCATATCGGTTGGACCTTAGACGACTGGAAAACCGTGGCCTGGTCAGATGAATCCCAATTTCAGTTGATCTGATGGTAAAGTTCCTGTGAAGCGCAGAGCCCACGAAGCCATGGACCCAAATTGTCAATAAGACACGGTGGCCGGCCGGGCTGGCCGAGCGGTAATAGGCGCTAAAGCCTGGAACTGCACGATCGCTACACCGCTACGGTCGCAGGTTCGAATCCTGCGTCGGGCATGGATGTGTGTGATGTCCTTAGGTTGGTTAGGTTTAATTTGTTCTAAGTTCTAGGCGACTGATGACCTCAGAAGTTAAGTCCCATAGTGCTCAGAGCCATTTTTGAAGGCACGGTGGAAACTCCTGGTGGCTCTATAATGGTGTAGGCTGTGTTTACTGGTCCAGCTGACCCGATCATTGATTGGAAATGGTTATGGTCGGCTACTTGGAGAGTATTTGCAGCCATTTATGGACTAACTGTTCCAAACAACGATCGAATTTTTACGATGCGCTATTTCACTGGGGCGTAGCCCCGAATCCTCCCGCGGTCAGAAAAATGGTACCGAATCCTCCCAAGCCCGCAAGGGTCTGAAAAACGATGGGACTGAATCCTCCGTTTGAAGCAGGTAGCAGTTGTAAACGTTATGAATACTCCAACCAGGCAAAGGAAAGCATATGAAGTTACAGAAGAAGATGTAAAAATTTTTCGCGTGTATTGTATGTTTAAAAGTTTTATCTTTTGTCTTATTGAGATAAAGTCCAGGCGGAACAGCGCCAGCGACTAAGTCCCGCTCAAGGTTACGCGCAAAGCGTGCATAAGAGAATCAATATTTTTTGTTTAAAACATGGGAGGGGTAGGGGAAGGAGATGAGGAACATGGCAGAGATAATTGTGTTATTGTCTATAATACAACATACAATGTGTCAGTTTGGCAGGATTCGGTCCTGTTGCCTGCTTACCTACCTGGATTCGGGAGGATTCGGCGCTGCACCCTGTCACCGAGCCACCCAGATCGCTCACCATGAATCTTGTCGAAAAGTTACGGGACATAATCGACAGTTCAGTTCGTGCACAGAATCATACACCGGCAACACTTTGGCAATTACGGCCGGCTACAGAGGCGGCATGACTTGATTATTCCTACAGGGGACTTCCAACAACTTGTTGAGTCCACGCCACGTCGAGCTGCTGCACAGTGCCTGGCGAAAGCAGCTCCGACACGATATTAGGAGGTACCCCACGACTTTCGTAATCTCATTATATGGTCATATTGAGCCTAAAGGATCAAAATATGCAATAAGCATGAATTTACTTCCCATGAGGTGAAAATATGCAAACATGCACGGAGAAACTACAGTTATATGGTATTATTAGGAGAGGAAATGAATAACACCAGAGTCTGAGAGTTTAAGCAACATATACAGAAACAGGCGTTTGCATGGAGATCCTGATTTTGGTAATTACTATAACGAAAGAGACTTTGATTGCAGAATGCACTGCAAAATTTATTTGCAGTCGTCTATCACTCTCGAATTTAAATACAATTTCTGCAATTCAAATAAATAAACATTAAAATCAACAGTTGATTCAATGACAAAAACACGGTATAAAAAATTATTTCAAAAGAAATTTGATAAAATACATCCTGAAACACGTATGTTGTGTAGCGGCGATGGCGAGGCATTGCAGAGTCTCTGACCAGAGAGCCATTTATCGTGGCTAGTCTGCGCTTGACCGCGCGAGAGTTGCGAGCAGTAGTGTGTGGGCAGACTCTGTCAGTAGTAGTCGTGCAGTACAGTTGCGAGCAGTAGTCAGTGGGCAGTCTGTCAGTAGCAGTAGGGCAGAGCAGTCTGTCGGTAGTAGCAGCCCAGTGCAGTTGTGTGTGAGGAGTCGGCGGGCGTCGACATGGCACTCTGGTCAAGATTCAGGATGAGGTATATTATTTTTAAATGCGCTCAGCTAATAATGTAAATTAACTGTAACTAATTTGTGCAATAATCGCCCCAATAATAATTTTGGTTTTCAAAGCAATATTTTTAACAGAAGAACTATTTAATTGAACGAACGATTTCCTTCCATTTCCTTTACAGAAAAGTTTCAATTAAATTTAAAAAGAAAAAATATATAAAAAAAATATTACTTGCGATGTAGTTCCTCCAAGCCGTGGCCAACAATAAGAGCAGAAATTTGACATGCAGCTTTACTAAGGTAAGAATTTCAGTTTAATTAATGAACAGGGCCTAGGTTCGACATTTCGATCTGTTCGTGTTTTCATTGTCACTGAGATTATGTTATCACTGAATTGACTTTCATTTTTTTTGTGAGGAACTTATACTTGGGTCAGAGTGCTAATTTTGGTTTAGTTGTCATTGTCATTGAATTTGTTTGCTGGGAGGTTACGTTAGGTTGTATTCTTGTTAACATTCAACTATTGTGTTTCAAAATTTCTCTGGGGAGCTTACACTTAGCACAATGTCCATTAGCATTTAAAATAATATCTTTTAAAATTTCGGTGGGGAGGTTACAATCCACCTCAGCTAAAGAAGACCTTGAATCTGTTATCGATGAACCTAGACAGGTAAAGAAACAAACTGAAAGAGACAACCATCCACACGACCTCTGCTGAAGTGTATTACAGAATAGCAGTACTTTTAACAGCTAGGATGGACTCATTTAAAATGTGGAGAAGAAATTTCATCGAAGCAAGGATTTCTTATCTTTAATCGAATAATGTTACCATCAACTGCCCTCAGGAAAATTTCGATAAGCTATCTGAACTGAAAGTTAGTTTGAGAACGGGGTATCGCAAACCGAACTTTAAGCAGAATAACATTACGGAGTGAGGAATGGTGTTATCAAGAAAAAGTCTCTCCTCCCTGCTAAACTTCTGTTGATTCTTGATGCTTACGATATGAACTTCTATCCAAACACACGTTATCTTTTATCTTTTGCGTGTGTTTGCATCTCTACCAGTATCTTGTGAAGATAAGAGGTCATTTTCCACAATTAAACGCCCGCATCTCGTGGTCGTGCGGTAGCGTTCTCGCTCCCCACGCCCGGGTTCCCGGGTTCGATTCCCGGCGGGGTCAGAGATTTTCTCTGCGTCGTGATGGCTGGGTGTTGTGTGATGTCCTTAGGTTAGTTAGGTTTAAGTAGTTCTAAGTTCTAGGGGACTGATGACCATAGATGTTAAGTCCCATAGTGCTCAGAGCCATTTGAACCATTTTGAACCACAATTAAACGAGTGGAGACTCACTTGGGTCACACAATCGACAATGAAGGTTGACCGGACCAGCCTTAATGTCCTCTTCTTTTACAGCAGAAGATGTCTTAAATATCATGACAAGACAAGGAATACTAAGACTTTTACTATAGTTATCAGATCAACTCTTGTGGTATTTATACGTGCGTAAAACAAATTTAATGTTACTTAAGAAAATTAGTGACAAATTTCAATTTCTGCAAATATATTTTTAAATAATTAATTATCCAAGAAGGTCATCTTTCATGTAAAACATATGATTGTTTAGTTGATGGACGTATCTAATCTTCAATGGATACTGTGATTTTACATATATAGTGTAAGGAAACAATATTTTCATTTCGTTGTACAGCATTAGAATGGTTCAAACGGCTCTGAGTACTATGGGACTTAACATCTGAGGTCATCAATCCCCTAGAACTTAGAACTACGTAAACCTAACTAACCTAAGGACATCACACATATCCAAGCCCGAGGTAGGATTCCGTAGCGGCCACGCGGTTCCAGACTGAAGCGCCTAGAACCGCTCGGCCACTTCGGCCGGCCAGCATTAGAAAACATAATAAGACAAAAGAAACTAGGCACCACGAATGAATTATCCAAATAGGACGGAAATCGGTCGATGTGGCGTACGTGTTCAGACAAACAATTGATTACAATTTCAGAAAAATTTGATGATTTATTCAAGAGAAAGAGCTTTTCAGTTTGAGCACGTCAATAACACGTTGGTCCGCCACTGTCCGGGCGTTTCCAGACACGTCTTTGGCCTGGAACCTCATAAACTGGAGTAGCATCGTCTTCAGTGATGAGTCTCGTTTAGAAATGTGCCCCAATAACTAGCGAACACATGTGTTGAGACGCCTCGGACAGCGGTGAGACAACCGGGACTGATGGTCCGAAGTGACATTTCTTTTCATACTAGAACTCTTCTGGTTGTTCAAATGCTCAAATGTGTGTGAAATCTTATGGGACTTAACTGCTAAGGTCATCAGTCCCTAAGCTTACACACTACTTAACCTAAATTATCCTAAGGACAAACACACACATCCATGCCCGAGTGAGGACTCGAACCTCCGCCGCGACCAGCCGTCCTCTGGTTGTCATCCGCGGTATCCTTACAGCACAGCAGTACGTCGACGATATTCTACGCTCCGTTTTGTTTCCCTTCATGGCAAAACGTCCGGCGCTTACATTTCAGCAAGATACTGTCCGCCAGCAGACAGCGAGAGTTTCTACTGCTTGTCTTCATGCTTGCCAAACACTACCTTGGTCTGTAAAGTCGCTGGATCTCTCCCCGATTAAGAACGTGTGGAACATTACGGGAAGGGCTTTCCAACCATGTGTAGCGCGTATTGTTCTCACCGCGGACTTCCAGTACTCAGCCACACACAATTGATTTCATCAAAGTGTACGGGCCTGAAGATGGCGCTGACGCAACGTCGAAACTAGTAGCCAAATAAATATAAAATATTAAGTACAGCGGGAGCAGTTTCCTTTTTAATAAAAATTATACCAGCTGTGTCCCACCATAAACCAATTTAAATATGGCTGTACGGAGATGTAGATTTAACAATTTGGCACGCTATCCCTCTGGAGACAACCAACATCTATGTCAATCAGAGCCAAGCCGAATACCTGTTAGCATAAGGGCCGCAGGTGGGTCAACGTGTTATTGATTTGCTCAATTTGTGAAGCTCTTTCTCTTGAATAAATCACCCAATTTTTCTGAAATTATAATCATTTGTTTGTCTGAACACGTACGTCACATCTACCGGTTTCAGTCCATTAGGATAATTACTTCGTGGTCTGTCGTTCTTTCTTCTTGTCTTGGAATGCATTTTTAGCTAGATTGATTAACTCAGTTTATAGTTCCCCCGTGCTGTCAAGTAAAGGTAAATCATACATAAGACACTCACGCAACGAATTGTGTGCCTGAAGTACGTATTACATATTTATTTAATCTGTTGAAAAATATTAAAAATAATTATTTTTACTCATAGTCCGGCCGTGCGGTTCTAGGCGCTACAGTCTGGAGCCAAGCGACCGCTACGGTCGCAGGTTCGAATCCTGCCTCGGGCATGGATGTGTGTGATGTCCCTAGGTTAGTTAGGTTTAATTAGTTCTAAGTTCTAGGCGACCTCAGAAGTTCAGTCGCATAGTGCTCAGAGCCATTTGAACCATTTTTGAACTCATAGTTCTTTGTTTAACAGTTTTTATTCTTTTGTCATCTTTCTTGTCATCTTCGAACTATAAACGTTTTCAGTTGTAGAAACAATGATGCAAAAATTATTTTTTCGTTACTTTTGTAGCAGTACTTACCTTCACTGGAGTAGTTATTTATTTTTCTGGCAGACACTTTTTAATTTTAATATTGTTTTGCGCCTGCTTTCGACAATATGCTTAGTTCAGCGATATTTACAGTGGAAGGCAGCTGCCGATCGTCATTTTGCACTATGTATCTGTGCATAAAGATGTTTCTCTAGTGTAAAGGCCACATATAATAACTTAAAGTTTTACTACAAGTCCAAGAACGATGTTGCACTGTGAAATGTCTTATTTGTAATATCCTTCGAACAGTGAGTCCAACGGTCACAACGGTAACGTATTTGTAAATAAACGTCATACAACTTACAACGTATGTTGCGCTTCACAGATGAATTTATTAACATCGAAGACTGCGGGGGGGGGGGGGGGGGGTGAAGCCATAATATAAAGAAATAAATAAATACGTAATTAATTGTGGCTTCAAATGTGTATGAAATCTTATGGGACTTAACTGCTAAGGTCATCAGTCCCTAAGCTTACACACTACTTAAGCTAAATTATCCTAAGGACTCGAACCTCCGCCGGGACCAGCCACACAGTCCATGAGTGCAGCGCCTGAGACCGCTCGGCTAATCCCGCTCGGCGTGGCTTCAAAACCGTGTTTCAACGTCCTAGAAGAGTACGAGAGAGCAGCGTCTGTGTTGTTCAGAAGTACGATGTAGTGTTCCTTCGATCAGGCGTGCGACTGCGGCGACTACACGCATTATGAAATACCTGAAAAGTTGCGAATATGGAGGACCATCGGCTGTACAATGGAATGACGACAATGAATATTTGTACCTAACCGGGACTCGAACCCGAATTTTCCGCTTATCGTGAGCGGTCGCCTAGTCGTTATTCTTTTGTCTAATGCTGCCTAATGGCACAGCGGGAAATTCGGGTTCGAGTCCCGATTTCGTACAAATAATCATTGTCGTCATTATTGGTGATGGTTGTCCATATTCGCAGCTGCGAATGAATTCCCTGCTGTACTAGAAGAGAATCGTATCGATCATTATTTCACGACTTAAATTTTCGGAAGCGGTTCGCTTACTTTAAACGAGAACGCATTCACATTGCCGATGTTTCTATCTCTTGCTAATTTCATCCTTTTGGAATGCAAAATTAGGAGAACCGCATCCATTTGCTTCAGTTCGCTTTTGTCTAATTAGCGGCAACAGTACAGCCCGAGTAAACATTTCTGGCTCGGAAATTTATTGCCGTAAACATTGCCGAGCAATGAAGGCCGGTAGTGTTCCAAAACATTTGGTTGCAATTCGTGTGGTCGTCAGTTTTGCCGGCTTACATTGTTGGGCTACATTGTCGGCAACGCTATTTCTATGGTCGTGGAAACATGGCTTCAAGTTGTTGCCAACTTTATCATCGCGAGAAGTGTGCTGGGTGAGAGCACTGATCAGCCACTCGGAAACAGAACTGCTACCTGACACCAATGCCGCGCGAACCACAACTGTGGGAAGAGGTGAGGGGAGGCGTATCAGCTGAGTCGCGCTGACTCATTTTCTGCGCCGCGTCACTGGAGCGCCACAGGTGAGGTGCGGCGAAGCGAGGCGACGCGAGCCTGAAAGGGAGAAGGGAGCGGGGACCTTCAAGAGCTGCGCTAATTGCTCCCGTAAGAATGGAACGCGCCCCCGTGTTTACACCGCCCGCTCTCTCGCCATTCACAAGCGCGCAAAGGCTTCTTTTATGTCTGGGATGTGTGGCGCGCTGGTTTCACCCTCCAGCCAACACTTGACCTTCTGACCCGGATAGGGGTTCTAGGGGGAGCAAGCTGCAGCGAGGATTCGGAAGGCTTAGCCACGCCCTTTAACTGCGTTCATTTCCTGTTCCTGCCTGCTACTTAAAACCAATTACGTTAAGGCCGTGGCACAAAATATTAGTCACTCCTTTAAAAGGGCACACCGGTCGTTTGGGAGCGCTTCAGATAATGTAGAATTGATAGCAGGTGCTCATGCGGTCCTTCATTACTAAAGTAAGTCACGTTCCGTCGGTTGTATGTTCGCAGCAAGGTACAGGGGTTGAAGAAAAATATCGAAACACTGCGGCAAGTACATGTTTATACTTCAAATGCAGATGCTAGCCAAGCTCACACTTTGTGTTGTACGAGACGTGTTTTTTAAGTAAGGTCCGTTTTGTTGTAGACACTAGTACTTCGCGCGCTTACCGCAACGAGTAAGTGCGTCGTGTACCAGCATGCCTCAGGAACAACTATGCTCAGTTTCAGCTCTGTAGCTAACCTGTACGGTTCTGTTCTGTGCTTTCCCCTGCCGCGTGTGAGGTTCCCTCAGTGATATGGTTTGTGTCACCAAGGAACCTGTCTGCTGCAGAAATTCATTGACAGATTTGCGAAGTGTACGGTGATACTGTTATGAGTGAAAGTAAAGTGCGTAAGTGAGTACCAGAATTCAAAGATGTCCGTAACAACGTCCATGATGAGGACCACTCCGGTCGCTCTTCTTTGATTACTGACGATTTGGTGGCTTCAGTTGAAGCGAGGATTCGTGAGAACAGGCGCTTCACAATAACAGGTCTCTCAAACGAATTTCCTGATGTGTCGAGATCAGTGTGTTACAACATTGTTTCTGAACACCTAAAGTTTAGGAAACTGTGATCCCGTTGGGTCCCGAAACTCCTAACAGAGGACCACAAATACCAAAGATTTGAGTGTGCGATGAAGTTCTTGATTGTTATCACGAAGAAGGTGACGGCTTCTTGAGTGAGATCGTAACTGGAGACAAAACATGGGTTTCGCATGTCACGGCCGAATCGAAGCAACAGAGCATGGAATGGAGACACACACACACTTGCTTGTAAAGGTGAAGGCCAAAAAGACTCTGGCCCAGCGCAAAATCATGGCGTCGGTGTTTTGAGATAGGCATGATGTTTTGTTGGTCGACTTGGTGCAACGAAGAACCACTGTCAATGCAGGAGCAGACTGCCAAATCCTGAGAAAGCTACGCAGAGCGATTCAAAGCTAAAGATGCTGCATGCTGACAAAGGGAATTGTCCTTCTCCATGACAATGCAAGACCTCACACTGCAGGTCATACCCGCGATTTATTGGACAGTTTTGAATGGGAAATTTTAGACCACCCACCACCCTACAGTCCTAATCTTGCGCCGAGCGATCAGCATCTGTTCCTCCACCTCAAACAACACCTCAGTGGCAACCGTTACAGTGATGACGACGACGTGAAAACGGCAGTAAACTCTTGGTTATCGCAGCAGGTGGCAAGTTTTTATGGAGAGGGTATTTTAAAATTGTTTCAACAAACTTGGCAACTATGTCGAAAAATATAGTGAAGCATGTACTTTCTGAAAATAAATTTACTTTTTTGAAATAACTTTTTTATATGTACTTATGTTCAAACGGACCTTACTTAAAAAAGCACGCCTCGTATCTGACCAGGAAAGGCACCTGTGCAACGCTCTCGATACGCTGCAAGTATCACTCGTGGTCAGAACACTGTACTGTGTAACTGTGTGCATTATGTCGGAGCTAAGAGAATTCGACCATAGGCAAATTGTTGCTCATATGGTGGGTGCCTTCGTAACCAAGGAAGCCGAAGTGTTTGGAGTTTCAAGAGGCACCGTATGGAAGAATTGTATCGCATACAGGAAAACCGAAACAACATCATCGGAAAGCGTGTGTTGAGTGATCGTGACAGACGGTCACTGAAGAGGATTGCGACGGAAAATAAGACGAAGACAGCGGCAAAAGTCACTGAGGAAGTGGATGTCGCACTCGCAATACCTTTCAGCACCGAAACAACATGAACGGGGCTCCATAGGTAGGGCTAGCTGGAATTCCAAAAACGCTGATCAGTAATGCAAATGCCCGTAACAGGAAAATGTTGTGCAAAGGTCATAAAACCTGAACTATGGAGTAATGGAAGAAATTTGGTCGGATGTGTTTTGTTTCACACTGTTCCCAACTTTTGACCGACTTTACATCCCAAGAGCGAAACACTGTGTGGGTTCGATGATGATTTGTGCAACTGTATCGTGGCATTCTGTGGGCCCCATGGTTACTCTAAAAGATCGCATTACCGTCAAGGATCATGTGATCGTCTTGGCTGATCACGCCCATTCCATGGTACAATATTTTAAGGGCTTATTTCGATAGTGGTACAAGTCCATCATCTCTACTTTTCTGTCTTAATAATGCTTCTGAAATTAATGAGCCAAACAAACAGAAAGAAAGGTTCATCTCTAGCAAGAAGCCATATGCTTGAATATTTCTGGTATCTCAACTGCAGATTTTTCAGCGCTCATTTAACTTTAGGACTGTATCTCAATATGAACAAAAATGGACTTGTACCACTATTGAACTAAGCCCTTCATTTGTTCCCCAATGGTGGTGCTGTGTTCGAAGACGACAGGGCCGCTGTTGACACATCCCACCTTGTTCAGCGCTGGTACTCCGAGCATGAAGATGAATTGTCTCACCTCTCCTGCTACCACAATCACCAGATTTCAATATTAATGAGTCTTTGTTGTCTACTTTGGAGAATGAAAACTCTTCACTTCCATCCTCGTTACCTGCTCTTGACACTATTTTGCGGGAAGAATGGTGTAAGATTCCTTTGAAAACCTTAGAGGACCTGTATTTATCCATTCCGAGACCACAGGAAGCTGTTTTGAATGCCATCGGCTTTCCTAAACCGTATTAGGCATGGAAATATGTTGTGTTTTTGGTGTTTCTAAACTTTTGTCTTCCCCCCTCCCCTCCAACCCCCCCCCCCCCCCTCGTATGTAGACGTGGAGATGTGACAGAAAGGCAGAAAGAAGCTGACATGCCTATGACTACGCCATGATTTCTCCATTTCTTGGAACCAGAGACGAGTGACATGCCATGTCAATGACAGTCTGTTGCAAAACCGACAGAAATTGCTGGCATCAGTGAATGCAGCTTTATATCAACCAGTTTCTGAACGGGTGTGGCGAAGCAAACTGCATGAAGAGGACTTCTGGATTCAGTTGCTTTGCAGAAGGCCAACGTCACAGCAGCACGTAAAACTTCGTCTTCAGTGTATGAAACAACATAGAAAATAGACAGTAGCTGTTTGGAGGGGTGTAATGTGGTGCGACGAGTCGAGAACTTGTCTTTTTCCCAATGATGCAAGGCGTCGAAAGCACAGGCGGTCCAGTAAGACGGCCAATCTGTAATATACCGAGTCTACAGTTCAGACCAGAGGTGGTTCTAAGATGTTTTGGATGGGTTCTCGAACCATGTTTTCAGCCCACTCATTCTCCATGCCGTGAACACGATCTATGATGTTTACTCCGACATCCTGGGTGACCAAACGTTGCCCCTTGTATTACAGCTTCAAGATGAGTATGGTGCGGACACTCCCTCCCGTCTTCCAAGATGATAATAACGGTCACAGACCGGCACGCTTATCTTCCTGGTTTCACGAACACTCGGCCACCTCATCGAACCTCGACTGACGCGCTAAACCTTAATACAACAAAAAATTGTGGGACTATGTGGAACAGCGGATGAAACGCTGCGATCAGTATCGCCACGGTTTGGTAGCTCTACTGGATTTAAACATGAAGGATTTCGGATCGTGTAGCCCCATTTCTTTGAAAAATGTGGAGAACAACACACAAGTGGAAAATGACATTGAAGAACTCACAAAGAAAATAGCCCTTCTCGAAAATTTAGGTTTTTCAGGAAAGCGATAAATCGTTCTAGATTCTCTTGTTGTTAATTATATTTCCATATTGCTTCTTAGGCATATCTAAAACATATGTTGAGGGTGTTGAGACAGCAACCAGCCACACATTTATTTTTAGTCCCTTTCTTCAAAAGGTACCGTTACCGGTTTCGAATCATTACGATTCATCTTCAGACTGTTTTCATGCTTTCATTAAAGCATGTGGTGCGTTTTTTACGGATTTATTGTCGTGAAATGTCGGTTTGGAGTGTTTGTTTTCACAGTTTTCGCCCAACAGATGTGAATACATTCCCATTGCATTGTTATCGCTGGACACGTAAATTTCTCTCACTGAACACTTTAGATTTGTCACAGAATAGATTTCTAACATGCTCCACATGTTTTGATACATACAAAGTGCTTACAAACAACATGTGGTGCATGTTAGAAATCTATTCTGTGACAAATCTAAAGTGTTCAGTGAGGAAACTTTGCGTGTGCAACGATAAGAATGCACACCTGTTGGACGAAAACGGTGAAAACAAACACTCCAAACCGACATTTCAAGACAATTAATCTGTAAAAAAACGCGCCACATGTTTTAATGAAAGCATGAAAACCGTCTGAAGATGAATGGCAATGATTCGAAACCGGTAACGGTACCTTTTGAATAAAGAAACTGAAAATAAATATGTGGGTGGTTGCTGCCTCAACACTATCAATATTTGTCTTCAAATAACAGCCAGGGTCTCCAACCATGTCATCATATGACAAAATTGCATATCTAAAACATTCCTGTGAATTGTCCTAACGCATCTTTCAGGCTAACTACGAGGGGTATTCAACAAGTAATGGAACACATTTTTTGTTGTGGGACATCGTGGGATGTTCCCGCTTCCGCCTCTACGCTTTCATGTAGTTCTGGTAGGTGGCGGCGCTTTTCGTAGCCTTCAAAATGGTCTCTGTAACGCAGCTGCGTTCCAAGCAGAAACCTGTAATAGACATTCTTTTGGCGGGAAACCAGAGTATTACACTTATTCGTAGGCGCTTGCAGAATGTCTGCGAAGACCTGGCAGAGAACAGCATGGTGAGTCGTAGGGGCAATGTGTCCGTCACCAGAGCAGCGAGGCCGCGCAAATCTGCCGGCCGGCTGCTTACAGCCATGACTACCACAATGTTGGAATTTGAGGACGCTCTCATTCGAGATGCCACAAAAATCCAAACGAACTTCTTCTTCTCCGTGATAACGCAACACCTCACACAAGTCTGCGCGTCCCAGAGGAGCTCACAAAACTTCATTGGAACATTCTTTCACATCCACCGTACAGCCCATATCTGGCACCTTTCCACTTGCATCTGTCGGTCCCAATGAAGAATGCACTCCGCGGAAAACAGTACGTGGATGATAAGGAGATTACTGATGCAGCAGGCCGTTGGTTCCGACGTCGACCAGTAGTAGTGGTACTATGCGGGCATAGAGGCCCTCCCAGTAAGGTGGCAAAAGACCGTCGCATTGAACGGAGATTGTGTTGAAAAATGGGGTTTTGTAGTCAAACGAGTGGGAAATAATACAATGTACCGGAATACCGAATGTAACCGACCTGATGTCGGAAAAAAATGTGTCTCGTTACCTATTGGACGCCCCTCGTACAAAGAATTTTTTTTTCAGAGTACAGTCCACATTGACATAGGCTATTTTGGGAGAAAGTTCAGCTGAGGGTAGGAACGAGTTATACAATATCTGCAATAATTATACTTTATGAACCTCATCGTGAGCTAATGCATCATAGAACAAAAGACTGTGTTACGTTAAAGATGCATAGCACTGAACGAATCAAACTTTCACTGGTTTCCTTCGCTATTGTTATCGGATTCATTGATATCCAGTGTTGGTCCATCTTCTTCCTCTCCACGGGCAATCGTGTATTGGAAACCTACCTCTCACTCATCAAGAAAGGAAAAAGAGCTTTGATGCGTTGAGCTTTTGACTTCTTGATCTTTATTATAAAACTAACTGACTGACTGAAAATCAGCTGACCTGGATCTTCACTTTGTTTCGAATTGTAACAGTACGGCAAAGTCCTGTATAACTGTCCCACACAGACACGGAGCTCTTGGATTTTATGTTTTATACATTCTTACTCCTTTTAGTTTTCTATGAAGATTTGAAGTAGCAGTCAGTAGCTCCTTTCACCCTGTATATCAATGACTGTTCTATCTTGCAAATGCTTGAAGGTGCAGTATATCGTCGAGACGAAATAATGACTGCGTCCCAGTCATCGTGTACTTCAATGACTTGATTTTGTCTTGCGTGAAATTAAGGAGAAATATTGAGCGTTCTCCATGGGAAAGGTTGTTCTGTTGAACCTTTTAGTGCTGTGCACCTCTTATATACGAGTATAGGAGATGTATTCTGACACAAATTTATTCTACTGTATATGAAATGCATTCACACTTGCGTTTATGGACAACAATCAGCTGTATAATGGATTGACCTATGTTGGCGAATAAATACGATATTACAGTGCCTCTGTTGTTCAGAAGAACGATGCATTGTTCTTTCGGACATAACTGCCCCACTGTCTAATTCACGGGAGTGCAAACGCGACCTCCCACTCCTTTATCCGCCATGATGAATCTCGAGCTGTGACGTCACCTGGCAGCTACTGCAGTTTGTTTACAACGGTGTTCAAAATGGCTCTGAGCACTATGGGACTTAACTTCTGAGGTCATCAGTCCCCTAGAACTTAGAACTACTTAAACCTAACTAACCTAAGGACATTACACACATCCATGCCCGAGGCAGGATTCGAACCTGCGACCGTAGCGGTCACACAGTTCCCAACTGTAGCGCCTAGAACCGCTCGGCCACTCCGGCCGGCTACAACGGTGTCGCTAAGTGTTTCTGTCGAAGGTGTGCATATGAGTTCGTGTTACACGTTAGTTTGTGTGTAATTCTTGTCCTGCCGAGTGTTCAGTTGGAAAGGAATTGTTCCGTGAGTCTTGTAGCTTCGTTCTTGGAATTATGTCTACAAATACGTCGTATTGTGCAGTTGCTGAATGTAGTAATAGTGGACGTAAGACTGAAGGCGTAATTTATCATCGTTTTCCAAAAAATGTTGAACTACAGCGTAAGTGGATTGCTCGTTGTAAACGAGAAGACAAAATTAATGTTAATAATGCAAGAGTTTGTTCTGAACATTTTTGTGAAAGTGATTACAAACGAGACTTGCAGAATGAATTGTTAGGTCTACCTACACGGAAACTGCTACAGGATAATGCTGTTCCGTCTCTAAAAATACCAAACTAGCACGGAAATGTATTCGAAGTTCCAGGTCCCAGCACCGCGAATGTTACCGGTAGTGTTCTAACAGAGAGAGAGAACGTCGCTGTGACACTAGAACAGTAAAAAAAAAGAGCTCTCTCAACGTTGAAAACTTTTATCTTCCAAGAAAAGTAAGCTGGACAAATCCAGCAACACATACGTTTTTACTGATCCGCTAATTTCACTTAAAGACTAGGAAATTCAAGCACTGAAGAAAGAATTGGTTAGTTTGAATATTAAAAATGTTCGACTGGAACAAAGAATTAAGTCCATGAAAGAAGTTATAAAGCAAACTACATCTATAAAACGTAATGTGTCTCACACTAAGAAGCACAAATGTGTATGCTCGGATGTGACAAGTACACTTTCTCAGTGTTTCACACCAGGACAAATTCGTTGTCTGTTAAAGAAGAGAAAGCAAGTAAATTGTGCTCAGAGGACATTGCAAATGGTCTCACATTGAGAGCTTTGTCTCCTAAAGCATATGCCTACCTGAGGTGGAAGAATTATCCTTTTCCCTGCAGGTCAACACTCCAGTCATGGACGAAACAGTTCAAGTGCCAACCAGGTATTTTGAAACCAGTTTTGGAGTTAATTAAAGGTAGGTCAGAAATGTTCACATCATTAGAGGCGATTGGTGTCCTAAGCTTCGACGAGATGAGCATTGACGGTCGTGTGACTTACGATTCGTCCGACGATGTAGTACTCGGACCACACAACAATGTCCAAGTCGTCATGGTTCGCAGCTTGTTTTCAAAGTGGAAGCAGCCAGCGTATTATGACTTTGATGTTGCAATGTCTAGTGATTTGTTGCAGAATGTCATAAAAGAAGTTGAAACAGCAGGAATCCATATCGTAGCTGTTATGTGTGACATGGGACCAAAAAATATGAATGTGTGGAAGCAACTTGGTGTGTCTACACCCAAGACATTCTTTTCAAACCCTGTTGATCATAGCAGAAAAGGCTGGGTTATTTTTGATGTTCCACATTTGCTTAAATTATTAAGAAATCATTTTCTTGATGACGGAATCACTTTGCCTGATGGTACTGTGATTAGAAAAATGGTTATAGAAGATCTTCTTCGACATCAGAAGTTCATCTTAACGTTAGTGGACGTGATCGTCAGAATGTCCGAAGGGCTGCGCAGATATTTTCACGTCGCACTGCCCAAGCTGTGAGATATGTTCTGCATAAAGATCGCGAAGGAAGCTTCATTGAGCTCGTGAACGATGTTTTCGATGTGCTGAATTCGAGATACCCTAAAGATGAGAAAGCTCCCCTTAGAAGTGGTTAAGGGTTTAATATCAGAAGTCAGGAAAACTCTCTAAAAAGATTTCTTGAAATGTGTTCTAATATGCGAGTAGGAAAAAGAAACAGTCTTCTCCCGTTTCAGAAGGGATTCATTATATCAATAAATTCACTTTTTGGGCTTTATAATGATATGAAAAATTCCGGAGCTACTTATATATTGACAACCAGACTTAATCAAGATTGTCTGGAAAATTTCTTTTCCAGAATCCGTGGCCTTGGTGTCTTCTACAACAATCCCACTCCTTTCGAGGTGAAAAACAGAATTCGTATATTGATACTGACTGGAAGTGCAAGTGAAATACCTTTGTCTTCTGGTTCTTCGATTTCAGAGGACAGAAATGAGAATTCTGCTTCTGAAAACTACCCGACACCAGCTGATGAAACTGAGGAAGATTTTGCAGTTTTTCTCTCGAGTGATTTATGTATAAGAGTAACTGATAAATCATTTGTCGTCGCTACAGATGACGAAAACTTGCTCTTAGATTTCGAGCTCAGTGATTCAGTGTGTACCAGTGAAGACGTGAATGATGATGCTTTAAAATATCTAGCAGGATATATAGCATTCAAGTGCAAAAACTTTGACAGTCTTTTGGGAAATACAGCAGGGCAGTGTGTTGTTGATACAGAATTAAGTCTGAAGCAAGACTGGATTACTATTATTTCAAAAGGGGGCCTCATTTCTCTCTGTACTGACTGGTTTGCTAAAATACGTGAGTTAGAAATTATATTTGCTGCTTTTCATGGATAAAATATTTGTCATTGTAATAGAGTGATGGCAACCTTAGCAGATCATATAAGTGCGAAAATTCCCGAACTTAATAGCAAAATAATTCAGTTATATGTCAGAACAAGAACTTTTATACGGATTAGACATTTAAACAAAAGAGCCAAAATTGATGCAATGAAACGGAATTCGGCAAGGAAGAATCGGCTCTGGTCAGCGTCGCCTTCAGCATCTTCGACGTAGCTTCTGCATCAGCTTTGTAAGGTAAGTTCGAAGATTACTATCTTTTTATTTAAAAAAAACATGTGTAAAATAGGCAGTACCCAACTGTAAAACATTTACCGTGTCAGATGCCTAAAACACGAGCATGAATGGCGGATGCGAACATCGGCCACTAGTTTTGCGTGCCGATATATCATCATTGCTACTAATATTTGACGCATTTCTTTCGGAAACCTTGTACATAATATTAACATGAAGTGTGTTCAACACTGTGAGCGCGAAACTTTAAGTTATATGAGAAGAGAAGAGACGTGAAAACAGTTATTTTGCAATCTCTCATACTCTACAAACGGAGACTGCTGCCGTTTGGCTGCCGGGTGACGTAACAAGTCGCTGACCAATGAGAGCGCACAAAGCCAATCTGGCATACCTTTTTTATTCTATGTTCCTTGGTGTAATTAATTAACCAGTTAGGATGAACGGCAAGGAATGTCCCTGCCGTGACATGTTAACATTATTTCTCTGTCACTCATTTAATCTTGCTAGTAATAAGTCCCACAACTATTCTAAATTATTTAAAACCATTTACAAAATATCTGATTATAATTTTCGGCACAGTAATTATTTCCATACCAGAAGTGACGAAATTTGATGTCCGCCATTACTCGGCGTGCACGCGGACTTTACAATAATCATTGCCCTGTTTCTGAATGGCCAAGAGCTGCTGAAAAAGTTGTAAATAAATATGGCAGCTGGTAAACACTCGTGTTACTGTTTATATTCATGTTGGCCACTTGTTTATATTTACGTCCGGATGTTAAAGCCATATGCTATTGAACTTTTGGACGTTGAAATCATTTTATCACTCAGCAGTCGTACTAGAAGTCAACGGTTAACTGAAGTTAATAAATTTTTAAATTTTGACGCATAAAAATCTTAACTATGTACGAGAGTATAGGTCGACGCAAGTCCATTCACGGTAAACTCTAAACTCTAGCTAAAAAAGAAAAAAAAATGTTCGACCAACCTCTGTTCTTTTCTTGTCTGTACCATCTAAGATTAAAGTCTTACTTGCATGCAACTCATACACGTAATTACAGAGAAGATTTCTAGTCGGTTTTTTTGCTGCCCAAGTACCTGTCTATTTTTCGCTGTGTCACGAGATGCAGGGACGGTCAAGCCTGCTATGCACTTGGCTCTCAGAGGCAGATGGCGGTATTCTAGCGTTCCCGCGTATCCATGTCGTGCCACAGAAGCCACATGAGGTATTTCCGGTGCGGGGGATGACGTGGGAGGCAGTGAAATGTTTCGCGGTCGTGATCGGTAGTCTACGGCTACGCCTCTGGATTCTCTTAGGGGCACTGAGCAGTGCGTGAAGGGAGTTCAAGAAATACACACGGCTGCCTACAGTATAATATAAACGCGATGCTCAGCTATTAAGGTTCCCTCGCAGTTATCAGTGACTGACGAAATGGGCAAAATGCGGTTGGAAGTGACAGAATAATCATTCACTTGCTGTCGTTTGGGAACAGAAAACAAACTTTTCTAAAGTCACGCTCTGAAAAGAATCATGGAATGAAGTAAGCAGTCTGCGCGGTTGTTAGAAATAAATTGGATATCGGTCACTGGTTTTGGACACCGTTTAGCACAAGAAGAGAGGTTTCTGGGAAATATATAATACTGCAGCTCCAAATTAGACTCTGGGCTACTGTGCAGAAGGACTGGATTTCGAATCTCCGCCTAGAAATTGACATTTACGTATTCTGTCACGAAAATGAAACATTTCAAGCGCTTGGTGTATACTTTTTGCTGGAAGAACAAGAACAGAACACTGAAACATTATGGTCTGGGAAATACGAAAGCGTCATTACATAGTACTTGTAATGCATACTGAAGTAACTTTTGCCTATTTTCTCAGGAATCTATCTCTGGAGATCGTGTTCACCAGTATATAATTATTGTATACTCTTGGAGGTGAGAGTGGGTGGGGGAGTATTCTTCAGCGAGGTACCTTGCGCACGGTTGGAATAATTCACAAATGGCATGATACAGGACGATCAAGACGTCAGAGTGCTTTGCTACACCCCACATGCCCTGAACCTTAACAGAGCTGAACATTTCTGGTACCAACTCGACTGTCGCGCTTTATCACTGTACGAATCCTCCGCTGCATCCCTTTCAACTTTCTTACGGTGTGTGGCACAGGTATTTTGTACGTCACTGTCTCTCCCCCTCATCCCCAACCTCCCCTCGCCCATTTCCTGTCTATTATTTTACGCTAATAGTTTTTTTTCTCTGTTGCGGTATCTCTCACTAGAAGCGGTTGAGAATCTCCGTGACGTTTTCGCTTTTAGTAGATGCTTTGGATCTTTTCTATTGACTCTGTCAATGGTATGGATGCCAAACTATGCAGTAATATTCAAGTACAGGTCAAACGAGATCTTTGCAATCTACCTCCTTCGTGTGTCGACTACACTTCCAGAAATTTCTGCCAATAAATCCGTCTGGCATCTATCTTACTTTAGGGAGGACGACGGTTCAAACCCTCTTCCGGCCATCCTCATTTAGGTTTCCATGATTTCCCTAAATCGCTTAAGGCAAATGCCGGGATGGTTCCTCCGAAAGGGCACCGCCAGTTTCTTTCTCCGTCTCTAATGACCTAGTTGTCGACGGGACGTTAAACGTGGATTTCCTCCTCCTCCATTTTAAATCGCTTCATAGGCATACTCCAGGAATTTTATGGGTACAACTGCTTCCAGCGATTGTTCGGCAATCGTGTAATCATACTATAATGGATCTTTCTATGTATTCGCAATACGTCACGTTTGTTTACGTGGAGGGTCAACTGCCAGTCCCAGTACAGAGCGCCGACTCTCTGCAGGTCTTCGCTACAGTTTTATGGCTTTGCGACTTCTCTGTGTACAACAGCGACAACTATGACAAGCCTCATGGAACTCATGCATCCAGGTAGCCGTGAATACCGACAATTATATCATTGAATCAATTCTATTTCGTCCAGGAGAGAGATATCTGGAAACTAACAAGTGCGGCGATACGTAAGAATGTAGACACTCACACCCGTTGTCGATTACGTGAAGGAGTTCTTGGATGTTGGTACCACGTCATCAGGTGCAATGTTGTGACTCAACCGTGTACACCGCGACATTCGTGTTGGCTGTGGTAACGGGAATCTATCTATAGACTGCCTATGTCACCTAACGCTGCTGCAGATTGCACAGTCCGATTACTTTTCTTCGAGCAGATACACAATCATATTACATTTGTAAAATGGCAACATTTTCCTCCTTACGGTTTATTTTCTACCATTGGTCAATTTCGTCTATAATCCCATTTTCAAGTGGCGGCTGACGTGCATGGCCACAGGCTGGTAGCCATCTAGCCTCCAACATAAAAACTTATGACAATTAACCATGTGCAATATGGATGTAAAACCACTTTAAAGCCCATACCGCCCAGTAGGAGCCGCATCACGTAAAATAAGCACCGGCAATCATCTAACAGATAACAGCACAAGCAGCTGAATGCACAATAAGGTGTTGCTTCCTGCCCTTTCAACACAAAGACTGCAGTCCTGTTAGACGCTTATCTGACCTCTGTTGACTCCCACTGATCGCTGTTGCCGTCATATGCTGCTGGCTGAATAGCGTGGTGGTTCGCGCTAATGCTCTCGAGCTACCGCAGGAATTGGCCAACAGTGGAAAATTAGTGATATTTACAACGGAAGGCGAGAAGTGCTGTCATTCCGCAATCTGAACCACGAGACGCAGGAGAAGCTTGCTTTCCACAAAAAGGATTTCATTTCCGTATGCATACTTCTGGGCGTTCATACGTAAAACGGTTCTGTTGTTGGGGACATTCTACATCTACATGATTACCGCATCGTTCACAGTTAAGTGCGTGGCAGAGGGTTCATCGAACCACTTTCAAGCTTTATTTATTTATTTATCGTATGGCGATACAGACACATAGGAAAGAAACAGACAAATCACTAATATAACAAACGTTAATAAATGCAAACAAACATTACTAATATAACAAAGTTTAAGGATTACAAACAAACATCAAGTCTATTAATATAATCTATCGATTCTGGAGCAGGAAGTCATCAGGGCTCCCATTATAGGCTCTTCTGGAACACTCTTCAACAATGTGGCTGATGGTCTGATTTTCTCCGCAGTCACACTAAGGGGATGGTATTTTACCCCATTTATACAGGGAGTAAGCACATCTGCCATGGCAGCCATTAGGTTGGGGTGGGTTTAATTACTCCAGAAATCGCCCTTAGAGTGTTATGCAACTGGACATCCACCTTTTTTACATGTGGGCTGTTTAGCCAAATCGGAGCACAGTATTTGGCAGCCGAGAATACAAATGCTAAAGCAGAGGTGCGGAGAGTGGAGGCCGTTGCTCCCAGGTAGTACCACTTTCAAGCTATTTCTTCACCGATCCACTCTCGAACAGCGCGTGGGAAAAACGAAACCTTAAATCTTTCCGCGTGAGCTCTGATTTCTTTTATTTTATTACGATGGTCATTCTTTCCCATTTTATTATGATGATCATTCCTCCATATGTAGAGAAGATTCTGCCGCGACGAAAATCACTTTTCTTCAATGACTGCCACCCCGATTCGCCTATCACATCCGTGACATGCTCTCCCCTATTTCGTGATAATACAAAACGAGCGGCCCTTCTTTGAACTTTTTCGATATCCTCCGTCAGTCCTATCTGGTGTGGATTCCACACCATACAGCGATACCCCAGAAGAGGACGGAGAAGCGTAGTGTAAACAGTCTCTTTAGTATACCTGTTGCGCTTTCGAAATGTTCTGCCAGTAGATGGAAATCTTTGGTTTGCTTTCCCCACGACATTCTCAATGTGATCGTTCCAACTTAAGTTTTTCGTAATTGTAATTCCTAAGTATTTAGTTGAATTTACACCCTTTAAATTTGTGTGTTTTATCCTGTAACCGAAATTTAGTACACATGTGTATGGCTTCAAACTTCATTATTTAGAGTCAACTGCGGGGACTGATGACCTCAGATGTTAAGTCCCATAGTCCTCAGAGCCATTTGAACCAGAGTCAACTGCCACTTTTCGCACTATAAAGACATCTTGTCTAAATCGTTTTGCAATTTGCTTTGATCGTCTGGTGACTTTAAAACATGGCAAATGACAGCATCATCTGCAAACAGACAAAGAGGGGTGCTTACGTTATCTCCCGAATCTTTTATGTAGATCAGGAACGGCAGAGGGCCTGTAACATTTCCTTGGGAGACTTCTGTTTTTCTCGATGACTTTCCGTCAATTACTATGAACTGTGACCTTTCTGACAGGAAATCACGAATCTACTCGCTCAAATGAGACGATACTCCGTAGGCAAGCAACTTGATTAGAAATCGCATCTGAGGAAAGATATCAAAAGCGTTATGGAAATCTAAAAATATGGAATCAGTCTGATATCTGCTGTCGATAGCATTCATTACCTCGTTAGAATAAAGAGCTGGTTTAGTTTCACAAGAAAGATATTTTCTGAATCCGTTTCGGTTGTCTGTCAATAAATCGTTTTCTTCGAGATAACCCATAATGTATGGGCAGACTGCATTCCAAAACCCTACTGCAAATCGACGTTGGCGAGGTGAATCTGTAACAAGCCGATTACTCGCGTTTCCTTTCTTGGGTATTGGTGTGACTAGTGCAACTTTCCACTCTTTAGGTACTGATCTTTCGACGAGTGAACTGTTGTATATGATTGCTAATTATGGAGCTATTGTATCCGCGTACTCCTAAAGCGTGAGTACTCTGAAAGCTTGAGTAATACAAGAGTAGGTCTAATAATGAATAAGGAAACAGGAATGCAGATAAGCTACTATGGAAACAATAGTGAACGCATTATTGTAGCCCACATAGACACGAAGCCCAAACTCACCTCAGTACTAAAAGCTCCGCAAATGATGAAGAGACTGAAGAAATGTGTGATGGGATCAAAGAAATTATTCAGATAGTTAGGGAAGATAAAGATTTAATAGTCATGGGGGACTGGAATTCGATAGTAGGAAAAGGAAGAGAAGTAAGAATAGTAGATGAATATGAACTTGGGGAAAGAAATGAAAGAGGAAGCCTCCTGGTGGAATTTTGCACAAAGCATAACACTTAATTTAAGAATCATGAAAGAAAGTTGTATACGCAGACGAGACCTGGAGACACCGGAAGGTTTCAGATTGGTAATCTAATGGTAAGGTGGAGACTGTGGGACCACATTTTAAATTCTAAGACGTTTCCTAGTGCAAATGTGGACTCTGATCACGATTTAATGTTTACGAACTGTAGATTAAAACTGAAGAAACTGCAAAACGATAAGATTTTATGGAGATGGGACTTGGATAAACTGAAAGAACCAGAGGTTGTTGGGAGTTTCAGAGGGAGCATTAGAGAACGATTGACAAAATAGGGGAAAGGAATACAGTAGAAGAAGAATGGGTAGCTTTGAGAGATGAAATAGTGAAGGTAGCAGAGGATCAAATAGGTGAAAAGTCGAGGACTATAGAAATCCTTGGGTAACACAAGAGATATTGAATTTAATTGATGGAAAGAGGATATATAAAAATGCAGTAAATGAAGCAGGCGAAAAGAAAATAACAATGTCTAAAAATGAGATTGACAGGAAGTGCAAAATGGCTAAGGAGGAATGGGTAGAGGAGAAGTGTAAGGGTTCAGAAGCATATGTGGCTAGGGGAAAGATAGATACTGCCCACAGGAAAATTAAAGAGACCTTTGGAGAAAAGAGAATCTTCTGTGTGAATATCAAGAGCTCAGATGGACAATTAGCCCTAAATAAAGAAGGGAAAGCTGAAATGTGGAAAGAATTTATAGAGGGTCTATACATGGGAGATATACTTAAGAGCAATGTTATAGAAATGGAAGAGGATGTAGGTGAAGGTGAGATGGGAGATGTGATACTGCATGAAGAGTTTGACAGAGCACTGAAAGACCTAAGTCAAAACGAGGCCCCAGGAGTAGACAACATTCCATTAGAACTACTGATGGCCTTGGGTGAGCCAGCTATGACAAAACTCTTCCATTTGGTGAGCAAGATCTATGAGACAGGCGAAATACCCTCATACTTCAAGAAGAATATAATAATTCCAATCCTAAAGAACGCATGTGTTGACAGGTGTGAAAATTACCGAACTGTCAGTATAATAAGTCACGGTTGCAAAATACTTACACGAAATCCTTACAGACGAATGGATTCTGCAGAAATGTTGGAACATGTGGGGCAATACTGACCCAACGACTTACCTTAGAAGATAGGTTAAGGAAAGGCAAACATTCATTTATAACATTTGTAGACTTAGAGAATGCTTTTGGCAATGTTGACTGGAATACTCTCTTCGAAATTCTGAGGGCAGCAGGGGTAAAATACGGGGAGCGAAATGCTATTTACAACGGAAACGAGATGGTAGTTATAAGAGTCGAGGTGCCTGAAAGAGAAGCAGTGGTTGAGAAGGGAATGACACATGGCTGTGGCACATCCCCGATATTATTCAGTCTGTACACTGAGCAAGCAGTAAAGGAAGAAAAAAAATGTCGCAATGGGAAGGAAAGCCGGCTGTGTGGCCAAGCGGTTCTAGGTGCTCAGTCCGGAAACACGCGACTGCTACGGTCGCAGGTTCGAATCCTGCCTCGGGCATGGATGTGTGTGATGTCCTTAGGTTAGTTTGGTTTAAGTAGTTCTAAGTCCTAGGGGACTGATGACCACAGCTGTTAAGTCCCATAGTGCTCAGAGCCATTTGAACCTTTTTTTTTTTGGGAAGGAAGGCGTTTCTGAAGAAGAGAAATTTTTAAAAGTCGTTTATAGATTTAAGCATCAGAAAATCTTTTCTGAAAGTAATTGTACTGAGTGTGGCTATGTATGGAAGTGAAACATCGACGATACACAGTTTACACAAGAAGAGAACAGAAGCCTTTTAAATGTGATCCTTCGGAAGAATGCTGAAGATTAGGTAGGTAGATCAGGTAACTAATGCGGAGGTGCTGAACAGAATTGGGGAGAAGACAGATTTGTGGTAAACCTGACTAGAGGAAGGGATCCACTGATAGAACACATTCTGAGACAATAAGGGATCACCAATTTAGTACTGGAGGGAAGTGTGGAGGTTCAAAATCGTAGAGAGTTGACCAAGAGATGAATACAGTTAGCAGATTCAGGACGAGGCCTGTTCAGTAGTTACTCGGTGATGAAGAGGCTTGCACAGGATAGAGTAGCACCAAGAGCTGCATCAAACCAGTCTTCGGACTGAAGACCACAACAAGAACAGCAGCCTTCTGAAAGGAATGTGACTGGTATATATTCTGGACCAGAGGCTTTGCCTTTAGTAAGTGATTTAAGCAGCTTCGCAACACCAAGGATACCTACCTCAAAATAGCGGTTGTTCTTGATTCCTATTTAGGAATTTCGGAAAACTGTGTTCAGCAACTCTTTAGTGGGACTGTCACCCGTAACAACACCATTGTTATCGTGCAGTCAGGATATTGATTGTGCTCTCCTCTGATGCACTTTATGTACAACCAGAATCTCTTTGGATTTTCTGCCAGATTTCGAGTGTTTCGTTGTGGAAACTATTAAAAGCATGTCGCTTTGAAATTCGCGCAAAGCTCTGTAAAACTTCGCCAATCTTGAGGATTTTGTGTTCTTTGAAATTTGGCATGCTTTACACGTTGCTTCTGCGATAGTGTTTTGATCTGTTTTGTGTTCCACTGGGGATCAGCTCCTTCTCTTATTAAGGACACTAAGACATTAAAGAACACTGGTCGGAAGATGTTTCCAGCCATTAAACAAACCAAAGTCTATCTGCATTGTCCTCAACTTTACCAATGATGAACCTTGAATCGTCCAACAATTTTATAATACGAGTATAGTGTGGGAGAGTGCTGTAATGTTTAACTCCGTAGCGGCCCACGTGTTCTAGCCCTGTTTCGGCACTGTCGTCGCGTCAGCCAGTTTGCGGCGGCTAGGAGAGAGGGCTTTTTGTTCAGCCTGGGGAAGACGGGCTGGTTTTCCCTAATCCTTAGAAATGGGTGCCGGTTGGAGCTGACTGGTCTGGCTAACAGAGAGAATAATTTCCCCACGACGGCCGTTGCAGAAAAAGCTCTTGAAGTCCTGCCAGGGGGCAGCACCTCTCAGAAACGCCCTAAGCAGGAGCAGGGGAATGGCTTGCGACAGTAGGTTCGTTCAAGTTATCAGGTATCACAAGCAAGTGTAAAAGTTTTCAAATTGTCTCTAATGCGCATGCGCAACTTCAGGATAGTTTCGTCCGTTAGAAACCTTTGCGTTTCTCGATCGCATATTTCGCGTGTTTCGTTGTTTGACCATCCGCAGGGCTAGTTGATATGTTTGCTGTTTTCGGATTGCTCAAACGTTTCTGATTTAAATAACGAAACATTGCAACTGGTACGTATTTTGTTTTCTTCATGCTTAGCACTACGCGTTTCTAGAATCAGTTCTCATTGTTAAGTGCAAACACTGATACAAGTATTTTGTGAGATTTTTGCATGTGTGTCGTGCCTCCCGTACACTGAACTGTGCCGTCTTTTTGAGGCTGTAAGATGCTGTGCTTCTTCCATCATGCAGAAAACCACACGCACACACACACACGCACACACACACACACACACACACGCAGTGTGAAATTTCACTAACAGCATGGGTGACGGTTTGCGTGTGTAAGAATCTCTGCAGTAATGGAGGACGCAAAATACCTTATAACCTAAAAAGACGATGTAAGTGCAATAGAGGCTGCAGACCACACAAAATACAAATGTATATATTTGATTGCAGCAACGAGAAATACTGGAAATGCGTCGTGCTAAGCATGAGAAAATATTTAAATGGTGCATTACTTAAATCGGCATTTCTTGAAGAAGCAGTGATACAAAATGTTAACTGAAGAAGTTGTGAATTATTGCTGCCACTTACCACTTTCCTCTTCAACATACTTTTTTTTTTACATATTTTGATTATAAGCATACGATAAAAATTTGGTTATTTTGTGTCATTGATTTTTGGTAAAACAAATTCTGTTTTGAGCGACAATACTGCAGATAATTATCAATACCAGTATAAACAAATTACTATATAATAAATGCCCAAGCATTACAAATGCTGGTGATTATTGTCTAATCTGAAGAAAAATTGTCACTCGTTTTGTTGGTAGGGAGTGGCTGCAATGCATCCAATTGTCATGAATATGAGTCAAAAATGGCTCTAAGCACTATGGGACTTAACATCTGAGGTCATCAGTCCCCTAGACTTAGAACTACTTAAACGTAACTAACCTAAGGACATCACACACATCCATGCCCGAGGCAGGATTCGAGCCTGCGACCGTAGCAGTCGCGCGGTTCCGGACTGAAGCGCCTAGAACCGCTCGGCTACCGCGGCCGGCGCATGAATATGGCATGCAGCTTAAGTGTACTAATATAAGTGTATCAACATAGCATGCATATTTATATCTATGTCATCTCCCCTCTAAAGTGAACCAAGTTTATGTATGTATATCATTTATAGTAAAGAGTATAGTATGTAACCCATGATTGTCGGCTTTATGATCAGATCCTTATATGGAAGAGGGAAAAATGTATTATTTTGAAGATAGAGTTAACAGAGAATAGTGAAATCATTTGCTTTTACTAGCAGGAACATAATTACGTAATACTTATTTTCTTCAACGAGAGGACCACGAGGCGCAACACAAAACACTTTGCACTAGTGCGAATTTATCTCTTTGCAGCACAGTTGTGAAATACTATGCATTCACCAGAAATTCTTCTGGCCAGTCGAAACTAGTTGCACCGTCCATTGGCCACCACTCGAAATTCTTTTACCCCCTCACACGCCGCGGGAACTGGGAGAATGCCTACGTCGAACCCATTCGCGTAATTCCAACGGTTGCAGCCGTTTCTCGAACGAACCTAACTTCGGAAGCGGATGAGAGCTCGCGAAATCGGTTTGGTCGCCCAGTAATCCTCGAGAAGATGCGTGCCCTCTAGTGCTGTCTTCACTGTGAATATCAAAAGTCTGGAGCAGGCGAGGTTTCGTGACTAACCAAGCGACTCAGTGCGGCAAGGAAGAGAGAGAGAGAACCCAAAGTGCGTCCCTTGGTGTGGGCGTTAAACTCTACTTGGCGCTTTCTGGGCGAGTGTGACGCATTAGTGAGCGTGGACTTGTTGGATAAAAAGAGACATGAAGGAACAGAGTGGTGAGCCATTACGGAGCTGATGGTAGTGCTAGAAAAAAGTGACAAACTAGGCTAGGGTTATTTGATACCAAGTTAACTGTACTCATATTTTGTTGATGTGGTCATCGGCGGCAATTGCTAACAGCCAGTTGAAGGTGGTGTACTGAACTGATAGTTGCGGACGTATTCCAGTCCAGTGGCAGAACTTCGGCATCTTTCCTGAAACTGGTCAGTATACTGGGACCGGTGCACCATGTACTGAAAGTAGCCGGTACATGATGGCCTGTGCACAGTGACGAGTTTTGTTTGGATGGGGAGGCTGACATTGTTTGTCCATTTCCTGGTGGTTGGGGACGCGCTGCATTGACAGAATTGAGGTGCAAGCACTACAGTTTTTTCTCAAAAGATTTTGCAGAAACTATTCCATAAAAAAAATGGAAAGATAGGCTTCACTCATAATTCGTCACTCATGACGCTCCTCTGAAAGTAACAAAGTGCGAGGTGGCGAAAGGCTGATGATGTTTACGGCATTCGAAATAATGGTTCAAATGGCTCTGAGCACTATGGGATTTAACTTCTGAGGTCATCAGTACCCTAGAACTTAGAACTACTTAAACCTAACTAACCAAAGGACATCACACACACCCATGCCCGAGGCAGGATTCGAAACTGCGGCCGTAGCAGTCGCGCGGTTCCAGACTGTAGCGCCTAGAACCGCTCGGCCACTCTGGCCGGCACGGCATTCGACGTCCCACATATTGACTACAATGCAGCCACAATGTTGGCTGCTAATGGCAACAGGGGCGAGACTGGAGGTATTCGATGATGAGCGCAGCATGAGGTTACGGATCGTAGCTGATTTGCTTAGTGGACTAGTAATTGACGACAGCGCTACAGTGCTAGTGGTGTTGGTACAAAGCACATCAATGGCAACCATAAAAAAAGCAAACATTGCATTGTATTTATAACAACAATTGCCGAAGTTGACATTTCGTCAGAAAGGAATCCAAGGAATTTCGCAGTGTGAGAAAGAAGTGGCAAATGTTATTAGCGTTTCTGTAAGAGGAATCGGTGGAATCGGTGGAATGCGTAATATCGCGTATGCTCGCTGTGCGGACAATATACTCGTACATCAGGAGCGCAGTGATGACGACACGTGCTTAACAAGTGAAAGTCATACTGAAAAAAGTGCCGAGCCATGTAGTTCATCATCCTTGTCGGACAGGGAGCCACAAATCTCGTCTCCAGTGAAACGTTGTCCAAGGAGAGAGTACTGAACATAACTACGTACATGGAAGATGACCCGCAACATAGTTAAAAAAAGGTTATGAACAGATTTCGAAAAAGTCCGCAGCAATATGGCGGTGTAGTGCATAAGAAAAACTACGGATATTGAAGGGAGAGCAACGCGCACTTGTTACAAAACCTGATGTTTGCGCGTTTTAATGATACTCGATGCAGTTTACAGCATGTGCATGGCAGTGACCTACTATGTTATACACAGCAAATTGCGCTCTATATAGATTGCAGTGATTTCAAGGGAAGCAGTGGGTGATTGCTTAACTCCAAACAGTGCAACAGAATGGGGAAGACATATGATAACGAATTTTCAAACGAAGCGTCAATTTGATGTAGGGCAGCAAACTGAGGAATCGGCTCGAAAATTTATAGATGAGGTAAACAAACTTACACCACCGTTCAGTAAGGAATTTGTTTTCAACCCCGACCAATCGGGATTTGAAGAGGAAATGCAAATGAAACGAATCCTGGAAATTAGAGGTACCAGCAGAGCCGTATCAAGATCAACTAACATCTGTGTCTTAACACATTCGTATACAATTATGCCGACTATAATCTGGACGTAAATTTGGCTGGAAAGTTATTTATTGTACTGCGAGGAGTTGGAGGTGCTCTGGCCCCTACGATTCTTTCTGATGTGCGAGATCTTGCAAGCGCAGTAGGGAATATTTACGTCACAGCAAGCAAGAGAGGGAAAATGGGTGTAAGAGAACTACAACTGTGGTATGAACACAGCTTTTGGCCAGTAGCTAGTCAAACAACTTGCTTTTGCCAGACACTCAGTCTGCGTACAGAAATCGTACTCCTGTAGATCAAGCTATTCCTCCTGAAAAGTTATTGCATCCCAACATGCTCTACAGAGGGTCGACATGTTGCCTTGGCCTGCTCAGTTACCAGACCTGTGTCCAATAGAGCTAATATGGGACATCAACGGACGACACCTCCTGTGTTATCTACAACCACAGTTAATCGTCCCAGTTTGGATAAATCATACGCAACAGGCGTGGAACTCCACTCCACAAAGTGACATCCGGCACCTGTGCAACACAATGCGCGCACGTTTGCAAGTTTGCATTCAACAACCTGGTGTTTGCGTCGGTTATTAATGTACCATGATTTCACATTTGCAATGGCTTATCTCGCGTTTACATTGACCTGTGATATTGCAATGTTAATCGCTTAAATATGTTACCTAGACAAATGTGTTCCCGAAATTTCGCTTTTCTGCAGTAATTATATTTTGTGTTACGATTTATTTTTCGTCAGTGTGTTATCATTAATTTTAGTTTTCATTTATTTATGTGTGTCTCGTTTTTTCGTACATGTACTTAATGAAGATTTGTTGTTGGGCAGACATACATTTGTTTTATCTAACGCTGAAAAAAAATTGCCAACAGTGATCTATCTCTGAAAACCCATTGATGCAGCTACATTCTCTTGTTTTCTGAGACCCATGGTTCTGCTCTGAACTCATTGTCATTATTTGGAACGTTTCGTGTCTTTTGCAACTTCTGCTAACAATGCGATCCAGCATTGCTCAGCGCTCCAGTGAACAGTCGCTCAGTGCGTAGTGAACAGGTGTGGGTTAGTTTGTTTTTCTTTGTGGTGTGCTAAGAATATGTATCACGTATGAAGATAAACGCCTCTCTAACTAGGCGCTTTCTCGAAACCTGTCTCTCCCGCGTGTCACCGAGATCTAAAAAATGGTTCAAATGGCTCTGAGCACTATGGGACTTAACATCTGAGGTCATCAGTCCCCAAGACCTTAGAACTACTTAAACCTAACTAACCTAAGGACATGACACACATCCATGCCGGAGGCAGGATTCGAACCTGCGACCGTAGCGGTCGCGTGGTTCCAGACTGTAGCGCCTAGAACCGCTCGGCCACCCCGGTCGACCACCCAGATCTCTCGACATTAATCCCATCCAACATTTATCGTACATAACCGAGAGATCAGCTCGTACACAAACTCCTATACCGGCAATACCTCCTCTATTAAGAACTGCTGGATATGAAGTGCAAAGTGTGAACACTGGAAGTACTGCGAGAACTCTACTTCCATTTAATTTCCACTTGTTGGCCTCCCTGCGGCGGTCATGGTGCTCCTCACTCCACACTGCAAACTTCCCTCTACTCAGGGATCGAAAAAAATGAACAGATTTTACATTGAGTATATACTCTGCGAGTGACATAACTCAACTTTGGTTGCCATTATTAATTTTAGAGTTAAAACTCAAAATATATTACACTGTAAACATTTCACTTCTATTTCTCTGACTGGTGACCCATACCTGGCTCTAATATTGTAGACGTATTCACTTCAAAAAGACGTATGAGTAGTTGTGGTATGTGAAAATAAGACGTCAAGCATGAATGACACTGTGAAAAAAGTCGCCATTTCTGAAATAGCAGTGACGACGTAAGAAGGGGAATGGGGAGGCGAATGAAATTTTCACACGGGCCAGCGAAATCCCTGGGGCTGTCCCTCCACAGGAGATGGCGCTGTTGAACCTCACGATAGCGCCCAGCCGAACGAGCCCGCTCTTCCATCGCTCGCTGCGTCCGATGGGCGGTGCCAAGCCTACACACTATCAGAGGACGCTAAATCCACAGGGCTGCGACTCTCACTCGCCAGAGCGCCACTCAGAGCTTCGGCCTCAGAGATTCAGTGAACTTACAAACTTATCAACATCAGTACGTTAGACAGCAGCGAGGACAATACATCGATGTAGCACGACGCTACTAAACTTTACTGCGTGACAGTGTCTTTTCAGATGGCATCTGCATACAAGACTAGTTGTTGCTGTCTTGAATATTACTTTCATTACACGCACTGTGGTGCCAAAAGTAATACCTCCTAATATCGTGTCGAACTTTCTTTCGCGCGGCAGCAACTCGACATGGCATGGACTCGACAAGTCGCTGGAGTCCCCTGTAAAAAATATTGAGCCATGCTGCCTGTCTAGCCGTTCTTAATATACGAAATATTGCCGGTATAGGAGTCTGTGTACGAGCTGATCTCTCGAATATCTACTATAAATGTTCGATGGCATTCATGTCGAGAGATCTGGGAGGCCAAATCATTCACTCGAATTGCCCAGAATGTTCTTCAAACCAAGCACGAGCAAATGTGGCCCAATGACATGGTGAATTGTAATCCTCAAAAGTTCCATCATGTTTGAGGACATGAATTTTATGGATGGACGCAGATAGTCTCCATGTAGCTCAAGATAACCATTTCTAGTCAATGATCAGTTCAATTGGACCAGAGACCCCAGTCCATTCCATGTAAACAGAGCCCACACCATTATGGAACGACCACCAGTTCGCATAGAACCTTCTTGACAACTTCATGCTTCGCACTGTGGTAAAATTCTGAAAAGGGTATATACACATATCAAACAAAGTTTTGCATCGCCTCGGTTCCGAGAGTTCCAGAACCTGTACAAAAAAATCGGAATAGGGATCAACATAAATTTAATTTCCGCCCTTTTTATTGCTCATGAAAACCACACATTGCATGTTGTACCACCATACAGCGAGACCTACAGAGGTGGTGGTCCAGATTGCTGTACACACCGGTACCTCTAATACCCAGTAGCACGTCCTCCTGCATTGATGCATGCCTGCATTCGTCGTGGCATACTATCCACGAGTTCATCAAGCCACTGTTGGTCCAGACTGTCCCACTCCTCAACGGCGATTCGGCGGAGATCCCTCAGAGTGGTTGTTGGGTCACGTCGTCCATAAACAGCCCTTTTCAATCTATTCCAGGCATGTTCGATAGGGTCCATGTCTGGAGAAATGCTGGCCACTCTAGTCCAGCGATGTCGTTATCGTGAAGGAAGTCATTCACAAGATGCATACGATGGAGGAGCGAATTGTCGTCCATGAAGACGAATGCCTGGCCAATATGCTGCCGATATGGTTGCTCTATAGGTCAGAGGATGACAGTCGCGTGTCGTACGGTGCCTCCAAACATGTCTCCGACGATTGTCTGGTTGAAGGTATATGCGGCCGGCCGAAGTGGCCGTGCGGCTCTAGGCGCTGCAGTCTGGAACCGTGAGACCGCTACGGTCGCAGGTTCGAATCCTGCCTCGGGCATGGATGTGTGTGATGTCCTTAAGTTAGTTAGGTTTAACTAGTTCTAAGTTCTAGGGGACTAATGACCTCAGAAGTTGAGTCCCATAGTGCTCAGAGCCATTTGAACCATTTGAAGGTATATGCGACACTCATCGGTGAAGAGAAAGTGATACCAATCCTGACCGCTCCATTCGGCATGTTGCTGGTCCCATCTGTACTGCGCTACATGGTGTCATGGTTGCAAAGATAGACCTCGCCATGGACGTCGGGAGTGAAGTAGCGCATCATGCACCCTATTGAGCACAGGTCGAGTCGTAACACGACGACCTGTGGCTGCACTAAAAGCATTATTCAACATGATGGCGTTGATGTCAGGTTTCCTCCGAGTCATCATCCGTAGGTAGCGGTCGTCTATTGCAGTAGTAGCCCTCGGGCGGCCTGAGCAAGGCATGTCACGGCAGTTCCTGTCTCTCTGTATCTCCTCCATGTCCGAAAAACATCGCTTTCGTTCATTCCGCTACGCATGGACACTTTCCTATTTGAGAGCCCTTCCTGGCACGAAATGACAATGCGGACGCGATCGAACCGCGGTACTGACCGTCTAGGCATGATTGAACTACAGACAACACGATCCATGTACCTCCTTCCTGATAGTATGACTGGAACTGACCGGCTGTCGGACCCCTCCGTCTAATAGGCGCTGTTCATGCATGGTTGTTTACGTCTTTGGGCTCGTTTAGTGACATCTCTGAACAGTCAAAGGGACTGTGTCAGTTATAAAATATCCACAGTCATCGTCTATCTCCAGGAGTTCTGGTAACAGGGGTGATGCAAAACTTCTTTTTTGATGTGTGTATCAAGCATTCAGTTCACGAGTTAATTTTTCAGGATTTCGCGCTTACTTAAAAAAGGACGCATTCGGTAAGAACAATTTTTCTTGTTCTTTGTAACTTATACATACCCACCTACTTGTATATTCCTCAAGCAACCCTTCGGTGCCGGCCGCTGTGGTCAAACGGTTCTAGGCGCTTCAGTCCGGAACGACGCGGCTGCTACGACCGCAAGCTCGATATCTGCCTCGGGCATGGATGTGTGTGATGTCCATAGGTTAGTTAGGCTTGAGTAGTTCTAAGTCTAGGGTACTGATGACCTCAGATGTTAGGTCCCATAGTGCTTAGAGCCATTTGAACCATTTGAACCCTTCGGTGTGTGGCGGAAGGTACTTTGTATACGACTGTCAGTTTCCCGCCTTCCTGTTCCAGTCGCGAATAGTTCGTGGGAAGAAATTTTGCCGCTAAGCCTCTGTATGGGCTCTAATCTCTCTAATTTTATCTTCATGGCCTTCCCGTGATATATACGTAGGAATAAGTTATATACAATGCCAAAAAATATTTGTGCACCTGGAAAGACGGCGTCGATTTTGATCCGATGGCCGGATATGCCACCTGGGGTGTAGTAGATGTACTGATACTCGTTTCAGCGTCTTCCGCCAACAGATAGCATAGTGACATAACTACGAGAGCGCATCTGTCCTTACTCTCTAATAGAGAATACTCCCAGCCAGAAGGCTCAGTGTGGTGCAAACGTGTGAAGCAATCGTACCATGGACATGCTTCCTACAACTATCAGGGCTAGTTTGAAAGCGGGCAAATTGTGGCCTTCCGAGTGGCGGGATAGTCCTTTCTGATACCTGCCACACGTGTTGGACGTGAGGCGTCAGTTGTTGCAACGATGCTGGTATCAGTGGTCAACTGAGCATTCTCACACCCGTAGACGATGTTCTGGACGTCCACGCAGCGCAGGCGTCCTCCAGGATCGTCGTATTGCAAGGGCAGCAGTGGTGAATAGTACAGCTACCACAACACAGATAAGAGGGCTAGTGAGTCCAGACGTGCAACACGGACTGTTGTGAACCAGTTATTAGAAGTGGCACTACAGGCACGCAAACGTATAGTCCATCTTTCACTCAGCGTCGACATTCACGGCTCGATTGGTGCCGTCAGAGAGTCACTCGGAAGACGGAATGGCGATGAAAACAGATTCTGCCTGCACGCAGGTGATGGTTGTTTGTGCATATGACGTAGACATGGTGAGCACTGTCTCGTAGTGTGCATTCGTCCAAGACACACTGTTCTCGCCTCAGACCATAAACGACAGCTCTCGTTCACCATTGGTGTTTCGGATGGGGACGCTCCGTGCGTGCAAAATGTTGTTAGGCACGTTCTTTTGCCGTTCTTACAACAGGAAGGTGATGTGTTATTCCAAGAGGATAATGCTCGCCCACACACTGCACTTGAAACTCAACGTGCTCTGCAAGACGTGCAGCGACTTCCCCGGTCAGCACTATCTCCGGACTTCACTCGAGCACATGTGGGATGTGATGGGACGAGAAATTACTTGTGCGACTCATTAATCAACAACCTGTACAGCACTACGTGATCAGTTCGAGGATGCATGCTATAACGCAACCCAGGACAGTATTCGCCATCTGTACGATCGACCGGATGCCAGAATCAGTGCCTGCATTGCCACCCATTGAGGCTACACCACGTACTACACTACTGGCCATTAAAATTGCTACACCACGAAGATGACGTGCTACAGGCGCGAAATTTAACCGACAGGAAGAAGATGCTGTGATATGCAAATGATTAGCTTTACAGAGCATTCACACAAGGCTGGTGCCGGTGGCGACACCTACAACGTGCTGACATGAGGGAAGTTTCCAACCGATTTCTCATACACAAACAACAGATGACCGGCGTTGCCTGGTGAAACGTTGTTGTGATGCCTCGTGTAAGGAGGAGAAATGCGTACCATGACGTTTCCGACTTTGATAAAGGTCGGATTGTAGCCTATCGTGATTGCGATTTATCCTATCGCGACATTGCTGCTCGCGTTGGTCGAGATTCAATGACTGTTAGCGGAATATGGAATCGGTGGGTTCAAGAGGGTAATACGGAACGCCGTGCTCCATCCCAACGACCTCGTTATCACTAGCAGTCGACAAGCATCTTATCCGCATGGCTGTAACGGATCGTGCAGCCACGTCTCGATCCCTGCATTAACAGATGGGGACGTTTGCAAGACAACAACAATCTGCACTAAGAGTTCGACGACGTTTGTAGCAGCATGGACTATCAGCTCGGAGACCATGGCTGCGGTTACCCTTGATGCTGCATCACAGACAGGAGCGCCTGCGATGGTGTACTCAACGACGATTCTGGGTGCACGAATGGCAAAACGTCATTTTTTCGGATGAATCCAGGTTCTGTTTACAGCATCATGATGGTCGCATCCGTCTTTGGCGACATTGCGGTGAACGCACATTGGAGTATGGGGTGCTATTGGTTACACGTCTCGGTCACCTCTTGTTCGCATTGACGGCACTTTGAACAGTGGACGTTACATTTCAGATGTATTACGACCCGTGGCTCTACCCTTCATTCGGTCCCTGCGAAACTCTACATTCCAGCAGGATAATGCACGACCGCATATTGCAGGTCCTGTATGGGCGTTTCTGGATACAGAAAATGTTCGACTGCTGCCCTGGCCAGCACATTCTCCAGATCTCTCACCAACTGAAAATGTCTGGTCAATGGTGGTCTAGCAACTGGCTCGTCACAATACGCCAGTCACTACTCTTGATGAACTGTGGTATCGTGCTGAATCTGCATTGGCGACTGTACCTGTACAGACCATCCAAGCTCTGTTTGACTCAACGCCCAGGCTTATCAAGGCCGTTATTACGGCCAGAGGTGGTTATTCTGGGTACTGATTTCTAAGGATCTATACACCCAAATTGCGTGAAAATGTAATCACATGTCAGTTCTAGTATAATATAATTGTCCAATGAATACCCGTTTATCATCTGCATTTCTTCTTGGTGTAACAATTTTATCGGCCAGTGGTGTAATATGGGGGTTTCAGGTCGATACCTGATACCTCAGAACCGCTTGTGCTATTGACGTGTAAATGTAATCATTTCATGTACTCCATATGCATTGTTGCAACAGTAAGCCGTCTGCGGTGGCCGAGAGGTTCTAGGCGCTTCAGTCTGGAACCACGCATCTGCTGCGGTTTCAGGTTCAAAATGGTTCAAATGGCTCTGAGCACTATGGGACTCAACTGCTGAGGTCATTAGTCCCCTAGAACTTAGAACTAGTTAAACCTAACTAACCTAAGGACATCACACACATCCATGCCCGAGGCAGGATTCGAACCTGCGACCGTAGCGGTCCCGCGGTTCCAGACTGCAGCGCCAGAACCGCGCGGCCACTTCGGCCGGCTGTTTCAGGTTCGAATCCTGCCTCGGGCATGGATGTGTGTGATGTCCTTAGGTTGGTTAGGTTTAACTAGTTCTAGGTCTAGAGGACTGATGACCTCAGATGTTAAGTCCCATAGTGCTTAGAGCTATTTGAACCATTTTTTTTTTTTTTGACCTCTTGGGTTGTCGGGTGTTCTGCCGGATATCAGCGTCTTACTTGCACGATATCCGATAGAACACCCGACAACCGAAGATGTCATTAGATCGCTGGGAAAGCCTGAAGAATTTTTTTTTGTTGCAACAATAAATCCTGAGTGGATTGGAAACCTCTAAAAGAATGTACTAATTTTTTGCGACAGTGTACTTGTTGACTGTTCTAGTAACACATGCTCTCGGAATTTTAACAATAAACCAAACCGTGATGCACAACACCTCCCTTGCAGTGGCTGCAACTGGAGTTGTTTGAACATCTCTGTGACGCTTTCGTGGTTATTAAACGAAGCTGTAAGAAAACACGCCACGCTTCTGCATTCCTTGTGTGATGTAGAAGCAAGAGAGCTGCACTCGCTGCCACCAGTCAATTACGTTGGTTTTGTAGCAGTAGTATGGCGCGTAGAAATGCTTCTGGCTCGGACATATTGCCGGGCAACAGTGGCTGGTAGTGTTGCCCAAATGTGACAGCAGTTCCTCTTGCCAGCCGTGTTGACGGGCAACATCTACTGACTATATCTTGAGTAATATGCAATATGTACAATGAAGTGACAAAAGTCGTGGAATAGCCCTATGCAGACATACAGCTGGGAGTGGCATCGCGTGCACAAGGTATAAAATGGCAGTGCATTGGCGGAGCTGTCATTTGTATTCATGTTATTCAGGTGAGAAGGTTTCAGCCCGGTTATGACCGCAAGACGAGTTAACAGTTTTTTTTAAATTTTTTTCTATGTGCGGTCCGCCAGTTACGCGAAACACCGTTTTTCTCAGTACCCAAACATGTTTCGGCATCACTGTGCCATAATCAGTGGGTTTTCGTTTTTATTTATTCTGCAATGTGAACATTTTTGTTAAATGATTATAAAATTATTTGCCTTTTTAGTTCAAACAACAGATCGTTTCTTTTTGTAAATACCTTTACATTTGGTGAGCAAGAATTTTCTGTATCACTTTTGTGTTAATTGTTACAAATAGCTTGTCATCTGCAACCAAACGATGTTGATGAGAAAAGTTTTTTGCTGGGAGTTAACCTATCTTATAGAATGTAATTTAGTTTTTCGCGATGGTTTCGCGCCTATTTTCGTATTTACTTACGTTTTCGTGTGGCAAGCACTTCCATTCTGCGCATCATACTGAGATGTTGTGATGCATGCGTAACTATAACAAGTATTTTCCACAAATAACGTAGTAAAACAGTTTTCACTACACCAGAACACAGTGTGATTGTGGTTTGTTATATGTCCCAGCCCAGTCAGTGTTCGTTTGTTCACCAGAGAGTTCGGCGCCAAATTTGAATTTTATTTGCATTGTATCTTTGTGTGTGTGTGTGTGTGTGTGTGTGTGTGTGTGTGTGTGTGTGTGTATGTGCGCGTCTGTGTGTGTGTTTTGTATGTGCTTCTTAGCTGTGTGTGTTGTCTTTTATACGGTTTTCCTATTTGTGTGTAAATGGAGCGTGTTTGCAGATTTTAGTGTATTTATTTTTCGTGTGTGTGTGTGTGTGTGTGTGTGTGTGTGTGTGTGTGTGTGTGTGTGTGTGTGTGTGTGTGTGCGGAATGCTAGTTGGAACTAGACACGTGGAACATTCCTTTTCGAAAATCGTTAGGGAATTCAATTTCCAACATCTACAGTGTCAATAGCGTTCCGAGAACACTTATTTTCAGGCATTACTTCTTACCATGGACAGTGCAGTGACCGACGGGCTTCACTTAACGACCGAAAGCAGCGGCGTTTGCGTACAGTCGTTACTGCTAACCAACAAGCAACACTGCATGAAATAACCGCAGAAATCAATGTGAGACGTACGACGAACGAATCCGTTAGGATAATGCGGCGAAATTTGGCGTTAGTGGTCCATGGCAATAGGCGAACGACACGGAGTGCTTTTGCTAACAGCACGACATCGCGTGCAACGCTTTTCCTCTGCTCGTGACCATGTCGTTTGGAACGACCGGAAACCCACGTCTGGCCAGGTAAGTCCAGATTTCAGTTGGTAATAGGTGACGGTAGGTTTCGAGTGGGGCGCAGACCCCACGAAGCCATGGATCCAAGTTGTCAAAAAGGCACTGTACAGGCTGGTGGTTGCTCCATAATGGTGTCGGATGTGTTTACATGGAATGGACTGGGTCTTCTAGCCCAACTGAAGCGATCGTTGAGTGGGAATGGTTATGTTCAGCCGGCCGGTGTGGCCGAGAGGTTCTAGGCGCTTCAGTCTGGAACCGCGCGACGGCTACGGTCGCAGGTTCCAATCCTGCCTCGGGCATGGATGTGTGTGATGTCCTTAGGTTAGTTAAGTTTAAGTAGTTCTAAGTTCTAGGGGACTGATGACCTCAGATGTTAAGTCCCATAGTGCTCAGAGCCATTTGAACCATTTGGTTATGTTCGGCTAGTTGGAGACCACTTGCAGTCATTCATGGATTTCACTTACCCAAAAAATGACGAAATTTTTGTGAATGACAGTGCGCCATGACAGTAGGCCGCAATTGTTCGCGATTGGTTTGAAGAATGTTCTGGACAATTCAAGGGAATGATATGGCCACCAAGATCTTCCGACATGAGTTCCATCGAACATTTATGGGGCATAATCGAGAAGTCAGTTCGTGCAGAACATCCTACACCGGCAATACTTTTGCGATTGTGGACAGCTACAGAGACATGGCTCGACATTTTTGCACGGGATTTTATAAAGACTTGTTGAATGCATGCCACGTGAGTTGTGGCAATATGCCCGGCAGAATGAGTTCTGGCTTGATATTAGGAGTTTTCCCATGACTTTTGTCACCTGTGTGTACTGCCTGTGTGGACGTAGCGTCAAGAGGTCCGCTCGTTACCTGTGAGACTCTTTATTTGCAGAAGTGCATGGGCCTGCCTCGTGAACACGAGGCGCTGTGACTTACTCCTGCCTGTTCGATTGAATTTCGAGACGCACTACCGGCGAGTGTGGCAGAGTGCGTGCTGCGGACGAGGAGGCAGCGGCCGGCCGCCACAGCCGGCGCTGCGCCGCCTGTCCCGTGCTCCAGCCAGCCGGCCAGCTGCCCTGATCAATATCGCAGCGACAGCTCCGCACGATTTCCCGCCGTCGACACGCTGCCGTACACTGCGGCAACTATGACGCGAGTGCAACGCTTTGCTGGTCCTAGTTTAGTTCCTTCGTTCGGAGATAATAGGTCTTCACAGATAAGGTGGGAAAAGCGACGTGTTATTAGCTCAGTGGAAGAAATGTTGATCACCCTCTTAAAAGAGCGCACTGCTCGGTTTGGATTGATGTCGATGTTGTAGGATTGGCACCAGGCAGTGTCACCTCCGTCTCTGACGTAACACAAGGCGGTAATGTCTTGTGTATGTTGAATGGAATTAGTGTTCTAATTAGGTGAGGAGTTTTCTTAAAAATTTTGACCCCCCTGCCTGCCATTGAGACCGATCGGTTCTAGGCGCTTCAGTCTGGAACCACGCGGCTGCTACGGTCGCAGGTTCGAATCCTGCCTCGGGCATGGATGTGTGCGATATCCTTAGGTTGGTTAGGTTTAAGTAGTTGTAAGTCTAGGGGACTGATAACCTCATATGTTAAGTCCCGTAGTGCTCAGAGCCATTTTAACCCTTTTTTTTATACGACCCTCCCCCTTTGGTGAAATCTGATGAGGTATGGTGGGACCCCTTCTCCTTCACGTATTGTTTGCCCCGCAGTCGGTTAAAAATATGTTGTAAGTTGTCTATAAAAAAACCGAATTTGTAGATTTCAAAAACATTCTCCTCATGCCGGCCGAAGTGGCCGAGCGATTCTAGGCGTTACAGACTGGAACCGCGCGACCGCTACGGTCGCAGGTTCGAATCTTGCCTCGGGCATGGATGGGTGTGATGTCCTTAGGTTAGTTAGGTATAAGTAGTTCTAAGTTCTGATGACCTCAGCAGTTGAGTCCCATAGTGCTCAGAGCCATTCTCTTCATGTAACGCGTGCATTACATCTCACATTTAACTGCTGAGCAAAACTGACTGTTGGCTGGCCATTGTTGCGCATGTGAACAGTAAAATAAAACTTTAAACTCCATGAAAAGCAAAATTTGAAATACAGAAAACGAATCTCCTTAAATGCCAAAAGGAAGTAATTGCGTTTTCAGTGAAAACTATATTGTAAGTAGGCTGTTTAAGTTGGTAACGTCACGTAGCGCTCTATGAAAATCACTGACTGTGCTGTGTGCATCTGTGGCTGGTTTGCATTGTTGGAATTTGCTATTGTAGTGTTGGGAAGTTGGCTGTTAACAGCGCGTAGCGTTGCGCAGTTGGAGGTGAGCCGCCAGCAGTGGTGGACGTGGGGAGAGAGATGGCGGAGTTTTGAGAGCGGATGATCTGGACATATGTCCATGAGACAGTAAATTTGTAAGACTGGATGTCATGAACTGATATATATATATATATATATGTATTATGACTTTTTAACACTATTGAGGTAAACGCATTGTTTGTTCTCTATCAAAATCTTTCATGTGCTAACTATGCCTATCAGTAGTTAGTGCCTTCAGTAGTTAGAATCTTTTATTCCGCTGTCAGTATTGGCGCACGCTGTATTGCAATAGTTTGAGTAACGAAGATTTTTGTGAGGTAAAAAAAAAAATGGTTCAAATGGCTCTGAGCACTATGGGACTCAACTTCTGTGGTCATCAGTCCCCTAGAACTTAGAACTACTTAAACCTAACTAACCTAAGGACATCACACACACCCATGCCCGAGGCAGGATCCGAACCTGCGACCGTAGTAGCAGCAGTGCGGTTCCGGACTGGAGTGCCTAGAACCGCACGGCCACCGCGGCCGACTTTGTGAGTTAAGTGATTCATGAAAGGTATAGGTTATTGTTAGTCAGGGCCATTCTTTTGTAGGGATTTTTGAAAGATTGCGTTGCGCTAAATATATTGTGTCAGTTTAAGCACATTTATGTATAATTTTTCAAAGGGGACATTTCATATCTAAAATTCAGTATCGAAGCACATTATAAAGGTTGCATGATATGAAGTGCGATGTCTGACATGGAATATACACAAAACTAAATTATTACTCCGAAGAAAATAACTGAAATTACCTACACCGTTCACTGACAACAATCTGCTTGCTAGAACAGCAACGGACAATCCCGACTACACACTGTTTGCGCAAGAATACAAGGTGACATCTGTACCGAAATAAAAGTGACTTACCCCTCGCTCAATATTCTATTTTGTGTACGGTATATTGATGCACTAGACGGCAAATACATATCAGCAGTCGCACCAGCTAAAGAAAAATAATCGAGTCACTATTAATTTCTTTCTTTTTGCTTGCCAGAATCAGTCCGCGATTTCATGTGGCGTAGGCTGCATCACACACACAACAAAATATCCAGAACTTTACGTGAATCATGGATTTTACTTTAAAGAAAATCGTTCCTGAGAAATCGAACTCTGACTAATGACTAAATGACATGACGCCACAATATAAGAAGAGACTATCAGTTACAGAATTCTGCCATTAGGAAAAAACTGCAAACATTTCTGCTAGTTAAGGTTTTTGTGACATAATGAAAAACAGAAAGATCAAATAAACACTAATTATGAGAGTCATTAGTTATCTGAGGGACAAAGGTTTCCTTCAATTAATAGTTCTGACGAACAAACATTTCATTCTTGTGCAAGCATTCGTTACCTTGAAAAATTCCTATAAAAATCTTCCCCATCAAAAGAAACAATCATTTATATTTACAAACAAATTTTCATCTCCATAATAAAGTACTCCAGATAATTTCTCTCATTCATATGTATCAGATATCCTTCTCTAAAAAATACGACTGCTCGCTACTGAGCCTCAAATAAGAATGCCCCTGCGCTGCACAACTGACGGAGTAGAAGTCAGCCACAGATAAAATTGAATACTAAGAAAACTGTTTCATTTGGAAAGGATATCAGAGTGTTTTTAACATGTGATTAAAAACACTATTTAAAACAGGCCAACCACGAGTAGCTTTCGGACGGACAGACAGACAGAAACAGAAAGAAAAAACGGCTCCACGAAAATAAAATTGCCGGCCCCTGTGGTCGAGCGGTTCTAAGCGCTTCAGTCCGGAACCGCGCTGCCACTACGGTCGCAGGTTCGAATCCTGCCTCGGGCATTGATGTGTGTGATGTCCTTAGGTCAGTTTGGTTTAATTAGTTATAAGTCTAGCAGACTGATAGCCTCAGATGTCAAGTCCCGTAGTTCTTAGAGCTATTCGAACCATTTGAGAATAGTATTAACTTTTTTGACGGATGCCTAAAACATTGACCTTTTATTGGTATATTATATACATTAAACGTCATTGAACCTTTTCTTATTTTGCAAATGAAAGACAACGTAGTTTGCACTTTCCTTTGAGCAGTATGATTACATAGCTTTCCAATCTCTTGACGTATATATATGATCACTAAGAGAATTCTTCTCGATGAACTTCAACTTAGCTTCCTTCCATAAACGATTAACTTCCTGCCCTCCCGTGTGTTTCGACTTGTCGGCATCCCACTTAACATACGCATTGTAAAGGTTTTACTACAAATTCCTGCTGAACACGGTTAAATAGGCTTTATATGCGTTGCAGAATATCACGACTGACTCACTGACTGAAACGCAGTGATTTCGATCGGAGCGGCAGAGAACCGTTTGAATGACATTTGGCACTTGTTTCAAATCTTGCATACGTTTAAAGCACTCAGTTCAGTTCGGGGAGCCCACAAAGATTGATGGGCGCTTTAATATTGCCTGTTATAATAAGGTACGTTCTCAGAATTAAAAATGGTTGAAATGGCTCTGAGCACTATGGGACTTAACATCTGAGGTCATCAGTCCCCTAGAACTTAGAACTACTTAAACCTAACTAACCTAAGGACATCACACACATTCATGCCCGGGGCAGGATTCGAACCTGCGACCTTAGCAGTCGCGCGGTTCCGGACTGAAGCGCCTAGATCCGCTCGGCCACAACGGCCGGCTCAGCAGGTAAGAACGAGCAGAAATTTTGGTGGTGGAAGTGTTATGATTTGCGCAGCCTTTTGCGCTAAATGAAAATCACGCATTATGTGGCTGAACACGACAACGAACTCTAACATGAACACTGAGATCTGGAGACAGAATTGATTAGAATGCATGAGAACCTAGGGAACGAAAGTCTCATGTTTCAACTAGATAATACATCTCTGAACGTTTCTGCTACAACCAAAAAGTGGTTTGAAAATAAAGATATCGATGTCTTGCCCTGGCCTGCATGCAGTCCGTGGCGAATACTTGCTAGGCGTGTTCATCGCAGTGAAATGCAGTTTTAGGCTGTATGTGAGTGTTAAGGGAGAGGGGTTGACAGTTTCGTTGCAAGAACTGCAAACCGTAACAAAATCATTGCCGAAGAGTACTTTTGACATAATTAGGAAGAATGGAAGGTGGGCCAAAATACTAACAATGGAATAACACAAGAGGGTAGTGAATGTCTTAAACGAATTTCCATCCAGAAAATGTAACCGCCGTGTTTCGTTACTCGTGTTCTGAAAGAAACTATGTAATTCCGTCTTAATTGTTTACATCTTATATGGATCTACTATTTTCGTAATAAATTGGGAACAATATGCTACAGACATTGCACTGTTACTACTGATTTCCGCTACTGTAGCGCGGCACGACGAGAGATAATTTTGCCTCTTTTCAACTGATGCAAGAAGTCGAATGCACCGGCAGTTCGCTGAGACATTTAACCCGCAATGTGCGGAGGCTATACTTCAGGCGAAGGGTTGTTCTACAGTATTTGGGGGTGTTTCGTACCATAACTTGTGCCTACTCATTTATTTCACCATGAAAATGAACCAGGATGTTTGTTTCAGCATCCTTGGTGGTTAAATGTTGCCTATTCACAGGGTTGGATGCAAACGTTGCTAGGTTGACAAATACTCAGATACGCCATCACAAGTCAAATGGGCCGCAGAATCATTCGAACTTAACCCCGTACAAATATCTGCCAGTATGTGGAGGTGAGTGAATCATACAAAGTGTCTGCCACTATTAGGACATGCGTGAAACATAGCAATCAACTCTGTCACAGCTGAGTAGCTATACGGGATCTAATGATCAATGAGTGGCTACACCTGGGTAAGAATTACTTGAGTAGTGGGGTAACAGGGCTATGAGGCCCCTTGGATATCAAACTGATATGCAAACTAATTAAATGACAGCTGATTGATTTATGACCCTCTCTCCCTTCCCTTAACCTATTGTTCTGTTAAATGGTTTGTGAGCTTCTGGGGTTGATTTATGACCGCCTGGAGACAATCAGTCCTTCCAAGAAACCCCCCACACCCCTCCCCCTCCAATCCCCCCCTCCTCCCTCTCACTGATACAAGAACACTTTCAGGCCTGAGTTATTTGAATAGCCCCCAGCCTTCTCCCTCCATTCCCCTACTTGGAAAATGGCGGATCTGTTCCAGAGAGGATGGATCTCATGACAAAAATTCCATTACACAGCAAAGGATATGCTGTTTATACATTCTCTGCTGTATTGGAAGATGCAGGCATTGTAAAATACATTGTGAAGGAAGTAATTAAATCTATCGCTTTTTTCTGATCGTACAAGGAATACCATCATGAAACACTCATTATACATAATTACACTGTTAAAAAAGTCTTTTGCACCAGCTGCAGGGCATTGCATGCCCACACCCTGACTGCTTTGTCGGGGCGACCACTTCGCATATTCCCACCAGCCCAGGCCGCACTATGCCTGCTGAGGCTCTGTGACTCTTGTCGACTGCACCTCACGCCAGCTGCCTCATACAGTGTGCAGAACAGATGTTGCGATAATCCCCTGAACAAAGTGCCAGGTGGTGGCAACCCTCTGATATTTAATGTCTGAGAAATTCCTGTCGAAACACATGCCCTCTCTCTCTCTCTCTCTGTCGTGGCTACTTCCTGTTTGTGAGTATGAATCAACCTGCCCAAACTTGTCCACCAAGTTATTCCCAAATACTGCAATCTGATTGGTTCCCAGCAAATTTGCAGGCAGAGCTTTTGTATATACCTGCTACCCACTCCATCCCTGGATTCATTCTGCCATTAGTTTCCAGTGCTCAGGTTGTCTTCTTGCTTGTGTGTGTGTGTGTGTGTGTGTGTGTGTGTGTGTGTGGGTGCGAGCACACCATTTGGAAAGAAATGAAAAATGAAGCGATTAGTGGCATCAAGCAGGAGCAGCAATGCCAGTGGCGGCAAATGCCTGAGGCAATGGGAAGTACCTGTTAAATTAATATTCATATCAAAAACTGCAACATTTTCTTTGACTAAGAATTTCGTAGCAGTGTAGTAAATACATTTTGTCTTATTGTTTCAGCATATATCCACAAAATTGTGGACGAAATGAATGCTGAGATGTATCAGAGGCAGCAGCAACAGCAATAGCATCTTAAGTAGCATATACACTCCTGGAAATTGAAATAAGAACACCGTGAATTCATTGTCCCAGGAAGGGGAAACTTTATTGACACATTCCTGGGGTCAGATACATCACATGATCACACTGACAGAACCACAGGCACATAGACACAGGCAACAGAGCATGCACAATGTCGGCACTAGTACAGTGTATATCCACCTTTCGCAGCAATGCAGGCTGCTATTCTCCCATGGAGACGATCGTAAAGATGCTGGATGTAGTCCTGTGGAACGGCGTGCCATGCCATTTCCACCTGGCGCCTCAGTTGGACAAGCGTTCGTGCTGGACGTGCAGACCGCGTGAGACGACGCTTCATCCAGTCCCAAACATGCTCAATGGGGGACAGATCCGGAGATCTTGCTGGCCAGGGTAGTTGACTTACACCTTCTAGAGCACGTTGGGTGGCACGGGATACATGCGGACGTGCATTGTCCTATTGGAACAGCAAGTTCCCTTGCCGGTCTAGGAATGGTAGAACGATGGGTTCGATGACGGTTTGGATGTACCGTGCACTATTCAGTGTCCCCTCGACGATCACCAGTGTTGTACGGCCAGTGTAGGAGATCGCTCCCCACACCATGATGCCGGGTGTTGGCCCTGTGTGCCTCGGTCGTATGCAGTCCTGATTGTGGCGCTCACCTGCACGGCGCCAAACACGCATACGACCATCATTGGCACCAAGGCAGAAGCGACTCTCATCGCTGAAGACGACACGTCTCCATTCGTCCCTCCATTCACGCCTGTCGCGACACCACTGGAGGCGGGCTGCACAATGTTGGGGCGTGAGCGGAAGACGGCCTAACGGTGTGCGGGACCGTAGCCCAGCTTCATGGAGACGGTTGCGAATGGTCCTCGCCGATACCCCAGGAGCAACAGTGTCCCTAATTTGCTGGGAAGTGGCGGTGCGGTCCCCTACGGCACTGCGTAGGATCCTACGGTCTTGGCGTGCATCCGTGCGTCGCTGGGGTCCGGTCCCAGGTCGACGGGCACGTGCACCTTCCGCCGACCACTGGCGACAACATCGATGTACTGTGGAGACCTCACGCCCCACGTGTTGAGCAATTCGGCAGTACGTCCACCCGGCCTCCCGCATGCCCACTATACGCCCTCGCTCAAAGTCCGTCAACTGCACATACGGTTCACGTCCACGCTGTCGCGGCATGCTACCAGTGTTAAAGACTGCGATGGAGCTCCGTATGCCACGGCAAACTGGCTGACACTGACGGCGGCGGTGCACAAATGCTGCGCAGCTAGCGCCATTCGACGGCCAACACCGCGGTTCCTGGTGTGTCCACTGTGCCGTGCGTGTGATCATTGCTTGTACAGCCCTCTCGCAGTGTCCGGAGCAAGTATGGTGGGTCTGACACACCGGTGTCAATGTGTTCTTTTTTCCATTTCCAGGAGTGTATGTTCTTCCTCCTCATATACATAATATGCTGGTGTTGTTTAATGGTCAGTCAATGAATCTTTTGCTGTTCCAGATGATTTCGAAAATCGAAATCGGTAACTGTAACTTTTTTCACTAAGAATTTCGTAGTGAATACATGTCATCTTACTGTGTTAGATTATGGCCAATGTATGACTGGGGAGCTGCCTGCTGAAAGCCAGCAACAGCGGCAGCAGTATCAGCATTGTAAGTAGTACATTATTTTTCTTATTCGTAGGTCTGTGTATATGTAGTATGCTGCTGTTTGGCAAAAATTTCCGTCGCAGATCACCTGTAAATCCAGATTCTAAAAAGTTATGTAGCCATAGTTTTTCTGTGTGTGTATATGCTTTTATTATTAAAAAGTTAATATGCAGTTTTAGATGATATCAGTGAGATGGACAGATGATTCTTTCCCACTTCAGGTGAGGATAAAATGCCACCATGGGTGGAGGAGATTGAGAGAGACCTTCGTCGACAAGACGAGATGCGAGATGAGCTGAGGGAGATGCTCTGGAGTCAGAGAGATAAATGCATATTCACTCTGCTTACTACTACTACTACTACCAGTAATAATAGTGTTCTTTCCTTCTTTGCAGCAGCTGGCGATGTTTGGAACATTGTACTTAATTGTGTTCATTACTCTTTCTCTAGAGCACCACCGTCCATGCAGTATGCTGTGGCTCGGGTACCAGGGGTGGCGAAGACTGTTCCTTGTCGCAGCTCGAGAAGCGGACGCCGCCACCGCTGCCGCCCCCGCCGCCGCCACCACGTCAGCTCTGCTCTGGCGACCATGGGCCACCCTCCCTCTGGCAAGCAGGTCAGGGCTGCAGCAACCAGCTTGCTGGCACTAGCCTGGTACTGCAGTTCGTCTTCCCCCTCCACCCTTTCCTCCTCCTCCACTCTCTCGTCCTCGCCGATCTCCCAAGGTACATCACATACCCCTCAATACATCTCTGCAAGCAGCTTTCTCATCTACTTGTAGTTTTGTTATTAGTAATGGTAACGATACTGTGGATAGCGGCAGTTTCCTCTCCCATCCTTCTAGTAAAGGACATCAGGTAAGTGACACCATACCTCAGAATACTCGGTGATTGCGGTCGCGTTTGAGGAGCGAATCTCGTTCACAGAGATCAAGCATCCGGTACGGTACGTAACCCTGTCGGGTTTCTAAGAGTGTGTCTCCCTGTTGTGGCAACGAAGCTCCTCGAGGTAGTCAATTATGCTGCAATTAAATGCAGTGCAGTGCTGTGCATTGAACTGTCGCACCCCCCCCCCCCCCCCAATTTGCCTCTAGCACTGAACAGAGAAGTCTTCATTATCTATGGGGGGGAAAATGACGTGATAGCGTGAAGCACGTCAATCACCGAGTTGTTTCGTTGGTCCGCCTTGAGAGCCTGGTTTTCTGAGCTGGGAGGTAGGGTGTCTGCTAAAGCACTCATCCGAATACTACACACAGACATCCGTACACACGCCTGTGATCTGGTAAATGAAAGGTAAAGCTATACAGAGCTACCTAAATATATAGCAGCTGAGCAAGCATTCATTAATGTTCAAAATAAAGAACATCAGACCTATTTTGCAAGGTCTGTTCTGGCTTGCAAGACAAATTACAGAGATCATATGCAGCGCGTATCTCGGAACGGTAAGGTACTGATGTTCATAGATGGTATTGATGGTGTTGAGTTCCCCATCAAGATCCAAGACATCTAAATTTAAGGCTCAGAATACTGGAATATCGGTTCATGTTTATGACCTGGAGAAGAAAAGCAAGTCAGATGAGCAGAACAAGTATATAGTCGTCAGCCCCCTCCCTCTAAAAAATTTGTCGGTGAGTGTAAGATACATGTAAACATACACTTATCCTCTGATGAGAAAAATGAGCAGAAAGGCAATTATCGTTATGTTTAGATCATTCTGTTATATCAGTTGAGTAAATACAAGTGTAAAAAGCATATTTGCGTAGGATGCCTGACTCTTTTTTCCTTAGACAAGTTATTAGCAGCTCATCTAGTAGATTGTGCTCCGCAGGACCCGGTACGTGTTGTTATGTCTACTGAGGAAGACAAATTCAGAAAGTTTAAAAATGCTCACCATCAGGAGCGATGCCCGTTTGTAGTGTACGACGACTTTGAACTCATCCTCGCTCTGGTGGTCCACTGCAAAGGTGACCCCACAGACTCAGATACTACTTTACGGAAAAATATGTACCATATACGTCAGGATACCAGATTGTATCCTCCTATAATTCTAATCTTAACCACTACAAATGTTACGTCAGGGATAAACCTGTGGTTTGTCTGGTCGCTGAGCTCGAAAAAGTTTCGTGGGAGGCTGATAAACTTTACAGTGACAACGTTCCCATGACGAAATCAAAGGAGAATGAAGATTTGTACAATAACGTGGCTGACTGTCATATTTGTGGGTTGCTGTTAGATAGGAAAGTGGAAACTCCTTGTAGGGACCACTGTCTTTGTACGGGGAAATTCTGTGGCGCAGCTCACAATACATGCAATTTCAAGTACGAGTTACCAAGGCACATGCGCGTTTTCTTCCATAATTTAAATGGGTATGACACTCACCTTCTTGTTGAGCACTTGGCTGAATACGGCATGGAGAAATATAAGGTCAGTGTCCTACTTGAGAGTGCTGAGAAATAAAGTTTATTCACCAAACGAATGATGCCAAGAATCATGCTCCACTTCCTTGACACACTACACTTTATGCAGGCGCCACTCCAGAAACTCGTTGAAACTCTACCTCGGTAGGATATGCATATCACTTGAGCTACATTTCCCGACGAGGAAAAGTTTCAACTTGTGACTAGGAAGTCGGTTTCCCCATATGAGTAAGGGGGTAACATGCCAGAACCCAACGAAACCAGGCTACCTCATATAGCTGCACTCTCCAGCAACCTTACAGGCAATGCCATAACGGTTGCAGAGTATGAGCATGCCAAGACTGTCACGGATGGGTGAAAGGTTCAACACATCCATTAATTAGAGTTACATCATGTACTTCCGTGTGGATAACTTATAACGCCATTCCAGGGAACAATCACTACCTGTTGGTGAGTTGCGATGGTTGCCTGAAGACGAATGCAAGGGATTACGTGGAAAAATCAAGGGGGTCTGGCGGCTGATTCTGATGAGGGGTATGTGGTGGAGGCAGAAATAACATACCCTATTAGTTCGCATGATGTGCACGCTGATTTGCCACTGTGGCCAGAGCAACTAGTTCCACGATTAGCCTCCACCCCAGAATTGATGAAACCGTTGGGAAATAAGTGGAGATTTGTCATTCATTGTTGTAATCACCGCCGGCCGAAGTGGCCGTGCGGTTAAAGGCGCTGCAGTCTGGAACCGCAACACCGCTACGGTCGCAGGTTCGAATCCTGCCTCGGGCATGGATGTTTGTGATGTCCTTAGGTTAGTTAGGTTTAACTAGTTCTAAGTTCTAGGGGACTAATGACCTCAGCAGTTGAGTCCCATAGTGCTCAGAGCCATTTGAACCATTTTTGTAATCACCAGCAGTGTCTTAGCTTGGAGATGGAACTGGTTAGAATCACCTGGGCTATCTCCTTTAAGCAGTCCATTAGGCTGAAGTAGTATACTGATTAGAATACGAGACGTGTGACTTTAAGAAAGATTTTTATTAATTAATGAATAAATAAATTCTCGGTACAGTGGTGGAGAATTTGGGGGAGCAGGGTGAAATTTAGATTACATCAGAATGGGATGAGCATTGGGGCGTAAGAAAATGCATCGCCAGACCAAATTTTAAGCGGGTCACCATATTCATTAAGAACTTTGTTGCTATGGAGATGGCTAAGACTACAGTAGAGTTTACGAAATCTATTTATGTGAGGATGTACATACTAGACCTATCCAAACTCCGCCTGTTGTTCTCGCGTGACTTGGCAGGCATATGAATACCTTCTGATACGGTCGCAGGTTCGAATCCTGCGTCGGGCATGGATGTGTGTGATGTCCTTAGGTTAGTTAGGTTTAAGCAGTTCTAAGTCTAGGGGACTGATGACCTCAGTTGTTAAGCCCCATAAAGCTTGGAGCCATTTGAACCTTATAGGTCATAAACAAATCTTAAGTCTCGGGGTTCTATCCCCAGCCATCTTAAGTTCTCTTCTGTCACGTGTCGTTTGTTACACGTACGGCAATAATTTGTTAGTATGAAAAACGTCAAGCAGCACAGTGGTTCACACAGCACGTAAAACTGTGGGTCTCTCTAGGAGGGACAGACAAAAAAGTTTTGATTATTGCCTCTAAGAACCCGATCTGCGATCATTAATCTAGATGATGGAGTCAGTCCTTCTCTCGGCATTCACAGACCAGCCGACAAATTTTTCCCAGCTGTGGATGACTTAGCCGAGACTTCAGTTGTAGAAGTCTGCATTCTGGCTTTTAGGAAACGTACTATGCCGAAAATCACCTCGTCGTCATTCTGGAAACGGCTGTTCATAAGAGGAAAGAGAATAAAGTCACTGACGGCCAGGTCAGAATAATACAGGCAGTGAGTCGAAATGTGACAGCTCAAAGACGGGGCAAGTGTGACTGTCTCCTGGCAAAATGATGCGCGGCGTTGTTTGTGGGATAAAAACAGCCCCTTGGACAGTTTCTCCACATCCTCCTGTAACCTTGTCAAGAGATTTCATTAGTGTACACCTCACGGGCATGATCTGGTAGCACCACACCATGGGGCAGTCCTAAAAAGCACTCACCTTGAGCTTTTTCGACGGTGGCGAATCAACATGGTTCTACTGCTTTCTTTGCTCCTTTGTCACGTGTCATAATGATACACCCAGCACTCGTTTTTTACACAGCTAAAGTCATCTGGACCGATCTGTCGCAGCTGTCACATTTCCGCTATTTCCTCGTTTCGGCTGGCTCTTTGAATCGGTTAAGACAAGTCGGGGAACCCAGCGGACGGCAACATCTGTCATGTTCAAAATATGCTACGAGTTGAAAACTGATCCATGACTGATTTTTGCAGTGTCGTATCGATTGAGACACAACGATCTTGCGAGCAACAGGGTCTCTCCTTGCGACTCCATGTTCTTCACATAGAGATGGTCTGCCACTTCGTTCTTCATCATTCGGACTTGTTTGACTACTCAGGAAGAGTTTGTGCCACCCGATTATCGTGCCATATAATGATGCATTGTTCCAGTACTATTCCACCAAGTCGGCATGCACTGATACAACTTTATTCTTCTTTAAATTCAGAAAACGAACCAGTGCACGTTACTGCATATTATCGATGGGTTGTGTCATTTGGTTTTGGTAGCCCTGAAAGGTATATGTGTATAGTTTTTGGGTAATTACCTTCTATCTGTAGGTTTTAGGACGCGCATGTAATATTTGAATCGATTAGTTATGCGCGTACAACCTCGTCAGAGATGCTGCGGTGCTTGGAGACTAGTCATCTTTGCTCTGCGAAGATACGCGGGTGTCAAGTGTTGATCGCAAGAAGAGGAGACTGGGAGCTGTAGCCGTGGAGTCGTGGCGGTGAGCTGGTACAGGCAGGTCGCAGAACATGGTGCTGTTGGGAATTATTTCATTAATCGATGGACGATATTATTATTACAAAAGGAGTCAACATTATGCGCTGAACGAGACGGCTTTACTAAAATGGATACTATTTTGAGAATATTGGGATTTAAGGTAACAAATGAACATGTTTTACTTTATTGCGTCAGTACTTAGTTAGGCGTCTTTGGTTCAACACAGGCATCCAGATCAGGAATTTCTCGCTATTATTATAAACTTTTGTCACAGTCAATTTTGAAGGATTTCAAAAGACGAAAAGTGTTTAAGCATTAGTATGAGGACTTTTGTGTTAGAATTAATTTTCATGTTGAGTTATATATTTGTATTTCTCCAGTGTTGATCTTATGTATTTGCAATTTTGATGAAATATTGTCCTATTACTTGCTAAGTCTTCAACGGTGAAATTTTGGAAATGGAATAGTGTCGAGAAATTTTTTAATTGTGTTTCTGGAGTAGAATTTTTGCCTAGAGAGTAACTGAGATTATTCTACGTCATCATCCAACTCGCATTACCTAATGAACACTCCTTTTTATGAGAGAGAAATTTTATGAGAATCAGGTTTGTATTGCATGTAATTAAGAGATCGCATTGCACTAGCGCTGTTCTCTGTAGTTAGTAGCAGGCAGCAGCTCACAACTTGAGAGGCGACTTTGTTTCTGTTTCTACTTGAGCAGTGGTACAGCATTTTCCATTGCGCCACAGATAATCCAGATTCAGGGTAAACGAGTTTTCAGTTTCACAAGGTCAGTTAACATTGTTGCTTTCCATTGCTCTCATTACAGTTCAGAGTCAACTTTTTTGTAGCAGACAGTGTTGGTTCAGAATGGGCATATTTCATTTACATTCTTGCAGACAGATTTGCATCTCATTCTCGCAGACAGATGTAGTTTTTAACCGTAAACGTGAGGTTAACTTTTGCACATATTTCTTTTCTATGAATGGAATTTTTTAGTATGTAACAGCTTACATTCATAAAGAGACCGTACATTCAGAAAGTGACAATACAGCAGACAGGTGCACGTTCACATAATATTCTTTATCTTTTTTTTATTTATTAAGATAACTTTTACCCCAAGCGGCACGCTACGTATTGTGACAGGGATATGTGAACCAGGACAGCAGAAACTTACCTACAAATAATGATAAAGTAACTTCGTATTTCGAGGTTAAAACTAAGACTTTATGACTACTCGTCTACGAGTGGCTAGATATGTCAGTCAAAGGTCAGAGGACTAGAACGGCATACCACTGCCAGTAGGACCATGCCCGGTAAAGCACTGCGGTATTCAAAATAACCTGCTGATTGACGACAAATTTACTTTTAAAACGTAACCATTCTCCATTGATTCAGCCACCTGCTACATTTTCTACTGTGGCATTTTCCTGTAGTCTCTTTCTTTAGTTGGTCAACGAATATTTGTCCAGCCCACTGTCTATGTTCCTCCATTCTTGTATTTCACATAAAAGCGCAATAAAGAACGTTGTCACACATTTTGTGTTGAATGTAGATGACTCTTCTTTCATTTATTTATATCAGCTGTAGCATTTTTCCTGTAATTTTATGGGAAACATCCATGGGTCACGGTAAGAATTGCTGTTCTGAAGAGCGCGCCGCAATGCGTAGTGTGAAGCAGTCGCCCTCCGTTTCTGGCGGTGGCGCCGCTGTGGCAGTCGCAGCTTTGGTGTCTCCCTCTGGTGGCAAAGGTTGCCTGTTCGCGTGCATTTAAGGGGCGCTATGAGCTCGCCAGGCCCTCACCCCCACCCTCACCTACCTTGGCCTCACCATTGACCGTCACCTCACCTGGATCCCTCATCTCCACTCTATCCAATCCAAAGCCCACAACCGCCTCCGGCTCCTCAAACTCCTCTCTGGCCGGATATGGGGGTTGCACCCCTCTGCCATCCTCCACGCCTACAAATCCTTAATCCGTCCCATCCTCTGTTATGCCAGTCCTGCCTGGATATCTGCCCCCCCCCCCCCCAAATTCTATAAGTCCCTCCAGATCCTTGAGCGTCATGCACTCCGCCTCGCCTTCCGTATACGCCTCCCGTCCCCCACGCGGAACCTCATTCCTTTCCCCCATCTGCTCCTATTCCTCGAACATATCCGCATCCTCTACACCTCCCGCTGCCTTGATCCCCCTCATCCCCTGGTTGCTCCTCTCCTCTCCCATCCCCGCCCCCTGCCATGTCTTCACTGTTGTGTCCCCCCCACCCTCCATCTCTACACCCTTCATCTCCTTTCCCAAGGTGGCTTCCATCAACTCCCCCTCCCGGATGATGCCCTCTCTCCCTCCAGTTATCCCTCCTATCAACTCTGATCCTCACTCCCCCTCCTTTCCTCTGTCCTTTTCCCGAGCTCCCTCTCCCCCCCTTCCATCCTCTTTTTTCCCCACCTCCCCTCTCTCTGCCCCCCTCTCTCCCCCGAGTCCTTTTGCATTTCCCTCCTCTGCCTTCTCTCATTCCCTCTCGCATTTGCCCTGCCCCTCCGCCCCTTTATTAGTCCTCTCCCTCCTTGGTTCCTCCCCCCCCCCCCTTTTCGTTTTTTTTCCTTCCTCCCTCCTTGTTCTTCCCCCTCCTCCAGGTCGCCCCCCCCCCCCATCTGCCTTTGGCTCGGGAGTGTCATCTTTGTGCCGCCATTTTTGTGCAGTGTTTTACAGTGAGTGTTTTACAGTGAGTGTTTTACAGTGAGTGTTCTGTGTTGTGTTTTTTTGGGAAGTGTTGGGAATGGCCATCATACTGTCGCTGGGTGTGCTTTTTATCTCTTGCAAACAGAAACCAGACTGTCGCCGTGTTTTTCTTTTTTTAATTGTGTGTGTACTATGTTACTTGTCTGATTCCTGTGTCTTTTATTTACATTGCCAACCCCTTTTGCTTTCTGTCTTAACTTTCCGCATTTTTCCGCCATTTTACACTTTATGTCACCGTTTTATCGCCTGTTTTTCTTGTTTCTTTTCTTCTTCCGTTTTGTAAAATAAAAGTCTGTAGGCTGTAGAGTAGCGTACTAAGCTGCTGCCAGCCCACCCCCTTCGGGGGGAATTGAAAATCAATAAAGGAAAAAACTCGCCAGGCGGTCAGTTGGCCAGCCGGGTCAGTGTGGGGCAGTCAGTGTCTGTCTGTCGTCCGGAGTGCTAGTATGTGTTAGGCCGCCAGTCTGCTCGAGTTTGCTCAGGCAATGGGCATTGGCGGTTGGATCGATCGATCGGTTGGTCGGTCGCGCACTGAGACACAAGATGACTTGTCCGTCTTGAGCGTCGGCGCGAGTGAGATCGCCACGTCAGTCCAGTGGACCGCGCCGTATAGCGAGGGGTAGTGGCTTCGCGGCCGACACGAGAGCAACAGGAGTCAACCCACGACATCAGTCTGGCCGGGGCGAGCTGCGACGCCGTGAGACGGGAGATCGGCGCGCCTTCCTGCGTCCGCTGAAGCGGCTGGCAGCAGACGCTTCGGGAGAGCGATTTGGGGGTGCTGCGCCAGGTCTTCGCCAGACATCACTGTTTATTAGAAGTTAAGTGATTGGAAATATGTTGTTTCAGTTACTTGTTAAATTCTACTTGTTTTCTTGGTCAGTCTCTCGTCCCCAGCTTGCTCGTTTGTCTCTCGTCCGTATTTGTTAGGCAGCTAGCGTCTGTCTGTCTATCGGTCTGTCGGTCTGCCATACGTTAATAGCTGCCTCTGTCATGTTTATGGGATTCGGTGTTAACGAATTTATAGAATTAAGGTAAAGGCCGAATTCCTGGAATATGTTTTTATCTTGCCTATCATCTTGCAAGGCGGTATATGTGTAATGTAGAGCATGTTGTAAGTCTGAATTTCATTGCTTTTATTTAAATAGTCATTTTTATAAAGTTGCCACCCTTCCACCGTAAGAGCCCTTTTAAAAACAAATTGCACTTTTGGTGGAAAATAATTTCTTAGTGTGAGTGTTTGTACCATTTCCATAGTTAATGTGTTTGTGTGAGTTAAAATTTTTAGTTTAAAGTAATCTGGTGTGTTGCAGATTTGCACCCGTGTAGTTTTTCAGAGGTCGTTGTGAGCGGTCGTGACTACGGCCGTGTTGAAAGGGGGCGGAAGCTTCTCAGCCCGAAGGATCCTACTGTAACAAATTTTTTTTATTCTGCCTCTGAATAATTGTAATTAGATATTTCGGGGGTGCTTTTCTGCTTATAAATTTTAAATCTGTTTTGAAAAGGCGTTTATGAATAAAATTTCCATTGGTTGAAATTTGTTTCCATCTGTTACTGCTTGGCAACTACTTCCACGCTCACTTAGTGTGATAATGTTCTTGGTGAATCGCTAGTAAATAAAGTAAATTCTTTAAGAAAAGATTTTGAAAGTAACTTTTCACGGTTCAATCCATATCAGATCTTTTGTCGTTCCATTGTTACTTACACAGGTGTCTACAACACCACCTTTCAAACGTTTGGATAAGGTTTGTCAAATTGAAGTTCTGTTTCAAATTCTATAAGCGAGATGGTTAAGTCACGCCAATGTGGCGGAGATTGACAGTGACGCAGCTCGTTCGAATCATGATGGAACATACAATTTTTATCGCCATGCGAACACTTCGTGGAAACGTTTACGACCCTACCACAGGGAACAATTGTTCACTGTTAGTCACCCCGAAAGTTGCATTCTGGTCGATACCTGTGTTAAAACAGCTTACCTGTCAGATGGTGGGCAATGTGCGGTCTAACTGGTTCGCTGCCCGTGTAATGTGGTGGGCACATACCACCATATTGAGTCTCTCAACGCTGGAAAAGCTTATTTATTTAGGTCTGTAAGTTCATAGGTAAAGGACGGTCGGAGACACATTATGCTTCCTAATTTGATATTTATTTATTGAAAATCGCGTTTAAGTTACAATATTCAGATTCATTATTTCAGCGTGTTGAACCACCGTGAACTTTGAGTTTTAGCATTACCAGCAACTCAAATCTAGACTTCAGTTTTCATGAGGGAATGAGTTTACTTGTAACAGTGTACATAATTTTAAATGGATTTCACTGAACTTTACAAAACTTCCACAGATGCAGAATTTGGATTGATTTTAATCGTGGTGATCAGATACGCGTAAGGTGCAGTCGAATGAAAAGAGACAGATGGGAAGATGTAAGTAAGCTGTTCGTTATTCCAGAAGTAATCGCCATAACTGTTAATACATTTGTGTGACAGTGAGACAAGACCGTCAATACATCCATGGAAAAAATGTTTGCGGTTGGTTACGGAACCATGATGTACCCAGCCGTGTACCTCTTCGTCCGAAGCAATCGATGGCCACGAATGTGGTTCACGTGTTGCCAAGGCTGTTTCGACTATGCTGCTGAAATTTCATTTGGAAGCCCTCACACACATTTATACAGTCCTGATCTCTCCACATGCGGGTTTTGTGTTTCCCCGTGACCACACTGGAACGGAGTTTTGCACTTTGCCGGCCGGAGTGGCCGAGCGGTTCTAGGCGCTACAGTCTGGAGCCGCGTGACCGCTACGGTCGCAGGTTCTAATCCTGCCTCGGGCATGGATGTGTGTGATGTCCTTAGGTTAGTTGGGTTTAAGTAGTTCTAAGTTCTAGGGGACTGATGACCTCAGCAGTTAAGTCCCATAGTGCTCAGTCATTTGAACCAAGCCATTTTGCACTTTGTTTTACGTATACATCCACTGGTGAAATGTTTCCATACAAGCCCTCAATTTCGCAATGAATTTGTTACACAGATTTCCCTTGCAAATGCAGAAGCCGAATCCCCACAGGAGCTCTTTGCAGTAACAGCATTGTCTGCTTACATAACGGCAAGTCTCTCACACAACCAAAGCAATAACTGCTTGAATGAATACTGGAAGATCTCATAATACTTTCATGGCCTGCAAGAACGAAACCACATACAGTGTGATAAGTAATAGCGTTGTCGGCATTACACACAGATGGTAAAAAATTTCGCCTTAGTTCTTTCACAACCCAACAGCACAACTCTACATCTACATCCATACTCCGCAAGCCAACTGACGGTGTGTGGCGGAGGGTACTTTGAGTACCTCTATCGGTTCTCCCTTCTACTCCACTCTCGTATTGTTAGTGGAAAGAACGATTGTCGGTATGTCTGTGTGTGGACTATAATCTCTCTGATTTTATCCTCATGGTCTCTTCGCGAAATATACATAGGAGGGAGCAATATACTGCTTGACTCCTCGGTGAAGGTATGTTCTCGAAACTTCAACAAAAGCCCGTACCGAGCTACTGAGCGTCTCTCCTGCAAAGTCTTCCACTGGAGTTTATCCATAATCTCCGTAACGCTTTCGCGATTACTAAATGATCCTGTAACGAATCGCGCTGCCCTCCGTTGGATATTCTCTGTCTCTACTATCAACCCAATCTGGTACGGATCCCACACCAGTGAGCAGTATTCAAGCAGTGGGCGAATAAGTGTACTGTAACCTACTTTCCTTGTTTTCGGACTGCATTTCCTTAGGATTCTTCCAATGAATCTGTCCGGCATCTGCTTTATCGACGATTAATTTTATGTGGTCATTCCATTTTAAATTACTCCTAATGCCTAATCCCAGATAATTTATGGAATTAATTGCTTCCATTTTCTGACCTGCAATATTGTAGTTAAATGATAAAGGATCTTTCTTTCTATGTATTCACAGCACATTACACTAGTATACACTAAGATTCAGTTGCCGTTCCCCGCACCATGCGTCAATTCGTTTCACATCCTCCTGCATTTCAGTAAAATTTTCCATTGTTACAACCCCTCGATATACCACAGCATCATCCGCAAAAAGCCTCAGTGAACTTCCGATGTCATCCGCAAGGTCATTTATGTATATTGTGAATAGCAACGGTCCTACGACACTCCCCTGCGGCACACCTGAAATCACTCTCTCCATTGAGAATGACATGCTGCGTTTTGTTATCTAGGAACTCTTCAATCCAATCACACAATTGGTCTGATAGTCCATATGCTCTTACGTTGTTCATTAAACGACTGTGGGGAACTGTATCCAACGCCTTGAGGAAGTCAAGAAACACGGCATCTACCTGGAAACCCGTGTCTATGGCCCTCTGAGTCTCGTGGACGAATAGCGCCAGCTGGGTTTCACGCGATCGTCTTTTTCGAAACCAATGCTGATTTCTACAGAAAAGTTTCCAGAAAAGTCATTATTCATGCAGTCTCCATAAAGCCACAGTTAACTTTGAATGCTTGTCTGAGATACACAAGAAGAGAAATGAGTACAGCTTAAGCGTCAAGTTTATCAAAGATGCCGACTGCCAAACGTGGGTTCATCGACAAAATTGAAGACTGGATTGTGCAGGAGGACAATGACCCGAAGCACCGGACCAACTTTTGCAGCGACTGGAGACAGATGTGCGGGTACAGGGTAGGCCCTCAGTCACCTGACGCTTCTCCCGTTAAAAATGTGTGGTCTTACATAAAAAAAAGTTGCAGGGAAAAAATATCTTCACTTTAAAACCGCTTTCTACTTAAATTCCACGCATTTGGAGGTCTCTTCCACGTGAATACGTGGAAAACTTGGTTTCAAGCATGCCTCGGAGGTGCGAAGCAATTACCGACGCTGTGGGTGACCGGATGTATTATTAATTGCAATTGCATTTTTGTTTTGTTGATATATGACGCATGTATAAGTTTTAGTTTGTTGTCAAATACTGAAATGAAAGGATCGTCTGGCATTGTTGGCCGGGAGGCCCCATGCGGGGAAGTTCGGCCGCCGTATTGCAAGTCCTTTTTAGTTGACGCCACTTCGGCGAGTTGAGAGTCAATGATGGACACACAACACCCAGTCATCAAGAGGCAGAGAAAATCCCTGACCTGCCGGGAACTGAACCCGGGACCCCGAGCGCCGGAAGCGAGAACGCTACCACAAGACCACGAACTGCGATCATTTCACTGTCAAATACTATTTTCTACTTATGAATCCGGCCACGACCTTACAAGGGAACCTCCCCATTGCACCCCCCTCAGATTTAGTTATAAGTTGTCACAGTGGATAGGCCTTGAAAAACTGAACACAGAGCAATCGATGAAACAGGAAGAAGTTGTGTGGAACTATCAAAAAAAATAAGCAAAAAATACAAACTGAGTAGTCCATGAGCATCATAAGCAACATCAAAGATAATATAAGCTCAGGGGCGCCATGGTCCCGTGGTTAGCGTGAGCAGCTGCGGAACGAGAGGTCCTTGGTTCAAGTCTTCCATCGAGTGAAAACTTTAATGCTATTTTCAGACAATTATCTGACAAACTCTTATGTTTTCATCTCTTTTTTCCACAAGAAAACCTAAATCGGGCAAGGTAGAAGAATCTTTTTACCCATTCGCCAAGTGTACAAGTTAGGTGGGTCGAGAACATATTCCTGTCATGTGACGCACATGCCGTCACCAGTTGTGTTTTCCTGTGGAGGAATCGGTTGACCTATGACCTTGCGATCAAATGTTTTCGGTTCCCATTGGAGAGGCACATCCTTTCGTCTACTAATCGCACGGTTTTGCAGTGCGGTCGCAAAACATACACTAAACTTATTACAGTGAACAGAGACGTCAATGAACGAACGGACAGATCATAACTTTGCGAAAGAAAAAAAAGTAAACTTTCCACTCGAGGGAAGACGTGAACCAAGGACCTTTCGTTCCGCAGCTGCTCACGCTAACCACAGGACCACGCGGCTTCTGAGCTCACGCTGTCCTTGATGTTGCCTATCTTGCGCATGGACTACTAAGTTTCTATTTTTTGCTTATTTTTTTAATAGTTCCACACAACTTCTTCCTGTTTTCTCGACTGACCTGTGTTCAGTGGATTTCAAGGCCTATCCACTGTGCCAACTTATAACTAAATCTGAGGGGGGTGCGATGGGGAGGTTCCCTTGTTAGCAGACTGAATGTTATTTCCTGTCTTGCAGATATTTTTGTGTTCCTAATTTTACGAGTGTTTTAGAAACAGGTATACGTAGGAAAAATTTCCTGTGCGATAAATGGAATAACGCGCAGAGAAACCCAGTAATATGAAGAAACATGTTTACGTGCAGAAAAAAAGTTAATAGTGACTTGCGTAAGACGAAATTGCCGTACTTACGCTTCCTTACAATCACAAAAATCAAACGAGGAACAATTTCCAAAAGGTAAAAGAGATCCTATGCTTCTGTCAAATTTTACGAGAGTGGACTGTGTTAATGTCCATCCCCTTTACCTATACCATGTCCTCCATATGCTACAGTCTCTTTACACACACACGTTATGTTTACCCAGGTGTGGGGAACGGAGCTCCAGCAAAGTTATCTGGAATGGATGAGCGACTGAAGCAGTGCAGCGCACCGGAGGCTCCTCGTTAGTTTAATGGCGTGAGGCACAGCTTTGACTTTCGGCTCGGTGCGCAATATTAATCCACCAATGCCGGAACGCTACCGTGTCTCACAATACCTTCCCGATGAATGCCTTGGACAACAGATTCTGTAAACAATTTTTTGTTTATATTTTCTGACAGGTAATGATAGATCTGATTTTATACACCCAAATTAGAAAGAACTTGTTCCACGAATTAGAACAGACACCATTTTGTTCCTGTAGCCATTATGAATCAAGACACAAAGGAATTAAATACATTAGCTGCCAGTGGACATTGATTTAAATCAGTGGGAAAAATTCAAAATTTGTGCATGACCAGGATTCGAACCAGGGTCTCCTATTTACTAGATAGATGTGCTCACCACATTTTACACTATTGGCCATAAAAATTGCTGCACCAAGAAGAAATGCAGATGATAAACGGGTATTCATTGGACAAATATGTTGTACTAGAACTGACATTGATTACATTTTCACGCAATTTGGGTGCGTAGATCCTGACAAATCAGTACCCAGAACAACCACCTCTGGCCGTAATACGGCCTTGATACGCCTGGGCATTGAGTGAAACAGAGCTTGGATGGCGTGTACAGGTACAGCTGCACTTGCAGCTTCAACACAACACCACAATTCATAAAGAGTAGTGACTGGCGTATTGTGAAGAGTCAGTTGCTCGGCCACCATTGACCAGAAGTTTTCAATTGGTGAGAGATTTGGAGAATGTGCTGGCCAGGGCAGCAGTAGAACAATTTCTCTACCCAGAAGGGCCCGTACAGGACCTGCAACATGAGGTCGTGCATTATCCTGCCGAAATGTAGGGTTTCGCAGGGATCGAATGAAGGATAAAGCTGCGCATCGTAACACATCTGAAATGTAACGTCCACTGTTCAAAGTGCCGTCAATGCGAACAAGAGGTGACCGAGACGTGTAACCAATGGCACCCCATACCATCACCCCGGGTGATACGCCAGTATGGCGATGACGAATACACGCTTCCAATGTGCGTTCACCGCGATGTTGCCAAACACGGATGCGACCATCATGACGCTGTAAACAGAACCTGGATTCATACGAAAAAATTACGTTTTGCCATTTGTGCACCCAGGTTCGCCGTTGAGTACACCATCGCAGGCGTTCCTGTCTGTGATGCAGCGTCAGGGGTAACCGCAGCCATGGTCTTCGAGCTGATAGTCTATGCTGCTGCAAACGTCGTCGAACTGTTAGTGTAGATGGCTGTTGTCTTGCAAACGTCCCCATCTGTTGACTCAGGGATCGAGACGTGGCTGCACGATCCGTTACAGCCATGCGGATAAGATGCCTGTCATCTCGACTGGTAGTGATACGAGGCTGTTGTTGGGATCCAGCACGGCGTCCCGTATTACCCTCCTGAACCCACCGATTCCATATTCTGCTAACAGTCATTGGATCTCCACCAACGCGAGCAGCAATGTCGCGATACGATAAACTGCAATCGCGATAGGCTACAATCCGACCTTTATCAAAGTCGGAAACGTGATGGTACGCATTTCTCCTCCTTACACGAGGCATCCCAACAACTTTTCACCAGGCAACGCCGGTCAACTGCTGTTTGTGTATGAGAAATCGGTTGGAAACTTTCCTCATGTCAGCACGTTGTAGGTGTCGCCACCGGCGCCAACCTTGTGTGAATGAATGCTCTGAAAAGCTAATCTTTTGCATATGATAGCATCTTCTTCCTGTCGGTTAAATTTCGCGTCTGTAGCACGTCATCTTCGTGTTGTAGCAATTTTAATGGCCAGTAGTGTATTTCTGCTTGGCGATCTCATTTTGTTTGTTAATGTTCGTTTTTTGTGTGTGTGGGAGGGGTGGGGTGGGGGGCAGATATCCCATAACGCGTGTTCAGGTTCATCGTTGATCCATTAACTCAGTTTTTTTTATTATTACAGAGAGTAGCTAACGCTCTGGCCAAACACCACTACACTATCTGGTCCACAGTGGTCAGTGCAACTGCACACCTCCCATCAGACCCAAATTGTCAGCCCATCCACACATTACTGATGTAGTGCCCCTTGCCCATTATGCTTATTACTCGCGGCATTTTGCCGATTCCAGTAAGAGTTCAAGCTTGGTGTGCATCTGCACTGAAGGGATCATTGTCCGTCCTTGTCTTAATTACACATGTGTGTCTGTTCTTTCAGACACGTCTGAAAGAACATTTTGATCCTGCAGCCACTACGATTCAAGGCAAAAGAATTAGTCATTAGCTGCCAGTGGGCATTGATTTAAATAAATGGGGAAAGTTCAAAAATTGTGCCAGATCGGGCGAGGATGGCCAATGATCACTTCAGATCAGATATACACCAACGTCAAAAGCACAGACAGCACATCTATAATTAAGGTGAGGACAGCCAATGATCCCATCAGTGCAGACGCACATCTAGCTCGAACTCTTACGGGAATCGGCGAGATGGGCACAACGTAGTGTGTGAATAAGCGGATAAGCTGAGAATTTGGGTCTGACAGGAGGCGTTTTAGGGTAGTCAGTACAGTTAGGAAGACCACTGTGTCCAGATGGCGCAGTGGGCAATGCATCTGTCTGTTCAAATCCCAGTGCAGCCCAACTTTTCAACTTCCTACATTGATTTAGATCAATGCCCAGTGGCAGTTGTCTTTAATTCCTTTGTGTCTTACAAAAATTGCATTGGTGAATACATAAGGACGCACCTACATAGCTGAAGTCAGTGTGTTAGGACTTATGTTGTTCCTGAACTGACATTGATGACCTCGTTTTGTCTGTATAGTTATAATTTCATAACCGATTATGGAAATAGTCGATCATGACATTAACAACAAATTATTTGACATTAACGAATATTAATACTAACTAAGTTCCATTTTTTGTTGTACATAATGTAAGGTGGTGTGGTCTTCTGACCTTCATTTCTTACATATTCCGCCCTCACAATCGTATTCTGCACATCAAGACGCTTCATTTGAAACCAAACTCGATAAGGTAGAGTCAATTTTGTATGAATTCATGTAAGCGACATGCAAATCTAATAAGTAAATCGTAAGTGAGCATCGAGGTTGAAAAAAGTAAAGGCTGGCATACACAGCATGACGGCCACAGGAATTTTCGTTCTACAGAGGAAACCAGCCTGCTGGGAAGACTGTCTCTTCAGAGGGCTGGGTCAACAACATACCTACTTCCGCCGAAGCGACCGCCCAGAGAGAAGACAGCTTTTGCCGGAGCGAAGGGATAACGATCCCTGTGTTAGACTTAAAAGGAAATTCCGCTGCATTGTGTGGGAGCGCCGAGAAGACGCATTTTTTGACGGACCGACTGCGTAGTTATGGTGTTCTCACAGGAGGACAGTATACGCCTAATGGAGATGCTACAGATTTCCGCATTGGTCGACTTAAACGAAATGTCATTCTCCTGTTTAAAAGAGCAACCCTGATTGGCAGAATATTTCTGATACAAAGAGTCAGAACAGTGAGGGAAGGCAGTAACTGAAATACCCTTGCAACTTTCCCAGAAAGAGGGGCCTTTCCGTTGTCACTCTTGGAGAGGAAACACGTAACGAGAGCGAGTGCGCTCATACGTGTACACAAAGAGCGAGGAACAAAGTCTCTCCTCAGTACTTCACTGGGAGAGCACCTCTGTTGTTAGCGAATCGGAGTGATACTCTATATTGAGTCGCTCGCGATTAGGCTTTGTTCACTGTGTTGGCTGCCACACTTATTGTGCAGTGTGAACACGGACAGAGTACTAGTTAAACGCCTGCGAGCGAGTATTGAGTGGCATCGCGGTGGACTGGTTAGCTGACTGGTGTACCATGCCAATAATTAGACTAGCGGCGGATAGGAGTCCTTGACGTCATTAAGGCGTAGGAAGAGTTTGACTGGCGAAGGTCAATCCAGATAGAAAGAGATAGTTGTGTTATTTGTCAGCAGCGAGTGACGCAGGCAGCAGTCGTCGCAGCTCACGGTATTATGCGCTACAGCGTATGTGAGCCCCATCTGTCCTCCATAACAGTACACTCCACTACATTTCTCACGTGACAGCCTTGACCATACCTAGAAAAGTTATTCAAGTTGTGTAGGCGCGGCTCTGAGCCATTCTGCCGAGTAAATAACATTCTTAAAGAAAAGGGAGAAAAGAACCTTTCCATACTTTCTAAAATAATAGCATTCCTATCCATAAGAGGCAATCTACTGCTCCAAAAAGAACCCAGAACTTTATTATTATTTTATAACAAGAAGTTTCACTTGATTTCTCAGGATTTTTTGTAATAAATAATATTTTTCGTTCGTTGGTTTTTCTTACACTAAGTAGCAATACTCCTGTAGCCAAGTATCCCACTAGTTATGTAAGAATGTAGAATATTTTTGTGTCTTTCCCTTACAGCAGACGACTCCAGAAGATATTTGTTGCTGAATGTTTTTCAAGCAATTCTTGTTGGTACATTAGGAGTGTCTGTCTGACATCTGTAGTAGTGTGGGGTGGAAATTGTTTCTTGCAGGAGCCCAAGGCTACTTGTTGGATCAATCCATTGCGCAACTTGACAAAATAAAACCCACACACTCACAATTAGACATATTTATGACAACAGCACAACATTGCTGAAATTTTATTTAAGGACTGCCCTGAAACCAAAATTTCTAATGCTGAAACCGCTTTAATGCATTATCCTATATGTCACTACCATTAAATGACGATCTATAAAAACTGAGGACCATGATAGGAGAATATGTTTTATTGGTTAAAGGGGGAGAGGGTAAGGGGGGAGGGGGTAACTCATTTGGCCAATTCCAAAATTGTAATGCATATTAACAAAAAAAGGTTATGTAACATGCAAATTCAATTAAAAGACCGTTTTGAAAAAGTAAGATTTATTCAGTTGATGATGTAAGATCATGTTTGACACATACAACTGCAGTCCAAACACACTAGCTGAATTAATATCAGTAAAATGCACTGGTGTACAAATCTTAAGGACACAAGTAACTTCGTCATAATGTGTCACTGCCAAATACCAAAGTCGACGAAACTTGGACTGTGCATAAAAAGAACCGCTACAGTAGAGTGCAGTACAGTACAGAACGTAACTGAAAGAAATACACAATGAAACGAACCGAAATGAATTCAAAGACGATAGATACATTGTAGTCACCGCGATTTATAATGATGCCCTGGACCTTACAAAAGGCGCGATTGGTTGTCAATAAGGTGTATGATCACCATGGACGGCAGTGCATGCTCTGCAACGTGCTCCCACGCTGGACACAAGGTTGGTAAGGAGTCCTTGTGGTGGGGCGGTCCATTCCTCCACCAGCGTAGTTGGCAACAGTTGGATGGTTGGTGCACGTGGTCGCGCTGCAGTACGTCTCTCCAAGGCAACCCAGACGTGCTCGATGGGATTTAAGTTGGAGTGTGGGGGACGGGTTGGAAGTGTAGGCCAGTCCATTCGCACAATATCGTCTCGTTCCAAGGGCTCGTCCACCTACGCTATGCGATGCGATGGCGCAGTCACCCATAAAAATGACGTCAGGGCGGAAAGCACCCATGAAGAGGCGCTTATGGGGAAGCAGTACAGTGTCACAATAGCGTTGATCATGTTCAAAGATTTGCAGGTCGGTACTCCCATGCAACATTATGCATCGTCACACCGTAACGCATGGTCCACCAAAAGGCTCATGTTCCTGCGTGCGTTGCCTTTTCGCACCTCTCGCCGTTTGAGGTACATGGAGCTCTCTGGAATACAGCCGTTTTGGTGGTCCAACATACACAAATGTAATATATTGCAGATAAAGAGGCAGAAACCCATTATTGTACGACTACTCGATTTCAGAACAATAACTAAAAGCAGTATCACCATTAAATATGTGGGAGTATGCGTACGGAGCGATCTCACGTGAAACGATTAAATAAAACCAATCGCAGGTAAGGCCGAAGCCACGAAGGAGTTATCGTAAAAGAGAGAAAAGGTACCTCGTTCGAGCAATTCTTTAATATTTTTCGTCCCTTTTGGATCCAGACCACATGGGATTGGCAGAGGAATTTGAGAAGATCCAAAGATCAGCGTTACACGTCAACTTATAAGCGCGAAAGCTTCACGGGGAGACTCGAGTGGGAGAAGTTACAAGAGAGACGTCATTGTGACGACCATTTTGAACGTTGCACACCATCAATCACTTCGTTAAATATTGGCAAAATTTTGTAAATTTAAAAAATTGTATACGAAAATGTAAATTCGGCAATCGCTCTGTCATTCATTGTTTATAAAAACGGACTTCTCCTGATACTAAGAGTAATTATTTGAGTATCTATCATCCTAGTACATGACGTGGCGTTTTTTCGTAAGCAATTTCTGAAGTAAATAAATACCTGAAGGAAAAGAGATTGAAGGATTTGTAGGGAAAGCCATCAGCTGCATCACAAGTTGACATTTCTAGTATCATAGAGATCCATAGACCGTTGACGAAAGCAAGCGTATTGATTTGTCGCGTTTACCAGAGCTGGTACAAATTCAGAGGAATCCCTCAAGTCTGTAGATACTTGTTGGGTGTTTTAATAATTCTGGAAACAGATCACAGTTTGATCGTCCAAATTTCGTGAGTCAGCCCATCCTGTAGTAACTTTTTATCTCTTATTCTATATGATCATTTCCAGAACAGCTTCAAGTCTCTTTTCTTCCTGTTCTTTCTTATAACAGTTTAAAGAGACTATTTGGTTTAATGTCAGCCGAATTCAAGTCGAATGAGAGTTTTATTCCTCAGTTACTTGTTTTAACAAATATACGATTTTTCATCGGGGTAGTCAATTGTGATATAATAAGCACATTTGTGACTATCTTTTCTTTGATTAATTGGTAATCCTCTTTCTGCGTTATTGTATCTATCAGTTGAGACAGATTAAAATTCTTGTTCAAACACATCATTACGCGTCTACAACATTTACGCAAAATTGTGCCATTATTAAGGAACATAGTAGTATTGCCTATGAATGTCATCTTTGGCGGTATTTACTACGATGTGAATTTTACTTGTCCAGAATCGTATGGAAGAAGGCAGTAAATAAGGACCCACAGTCCAGCAAAACATCTAAGATTTATGCAACATTCATGAACTGAATCAAGACTAGGATTTAACAATCACTATTTCTCACGCTGGCTCTGACGTGCCGTTTATATTTGTTCCTATCCACAATTACGAGAGCTAATGTATATATCGATGTAAATGTAATGGGTATTCAATGTAATTAGAACTGCCGAATGACACATAAGAGTACACCACTTACTGCTATTTCTTTCTTATTCCTGCGAACGATACTCATGAAACAGCACCCATAAAACAAATAATACTACTTTTTTTATTTTCCTGGCGCTGCCATCATCTCACTGTGTTTTGTATTATCCGAATTGTCTTTTCCCCATTCAGTTTCTTATTTCTAATGTATAATCCATGTAAACAGGCCCAAATAAGCACCATATCCGTGCTGCTTCGATCTTTAATCATGGTTCGTTAACACCGAGCGTGGTGTAGCGATGATTAAGAACAATTGAATCGTTTCGGGGACGGGCTTAATAACAATCTCCGGTCAATCGTCTTGCTTATGCTTTACCCGCGTTTTTCAAAATCTCTTCAAGTAAATGATGATTCGCTCAGTGTGGCCAAGGTCGACTTCTTCCTCTGTCTTTTCCCGGCTGAACTTGATATTAACACCGACCGGACATTGAACTCTCACCCGACTTCGTTCCATCTCCCTAAGTCGTATCAGCAGAATACGGTGAATAAGTGACGTCTTCTCCCTCTTCTTATTCCTGTGCTTCAGTAATAAATAGGCCGCCTGCTCCTGTTCTGCATTTACATCTACATGATTACTCTGCAATTCACATTTAAGTGCTTGGCAGAGGGTTCATCGAACCACAATCATACTATCTCTCTACCATTCCAGTCCCGAACAGCGCGCGGGAAAAACGAACATCTAAACCTTTCTGTTCAAGCTCTGATTTCTCTTATTTTATTTTGATGACCATTCCTACCTATATAGACTGGGCTCAATAAAATATTTTCGCATCCGGAAGAGAAAGTTGGTGAGTGAAATTTCGTAAATAGATCTCGCCGCGACGAAAAACGTCTTTGCTTTAATGACTTCCATCCCAACTCGCGTATCATATCTGCCACAATCTCTCCCCTATTACGTGATAATACAAAACGAGCTGCCCTTTTTTTGCACCCTTTCGATGTCCTCCGTCAATCCCACCTGGTAAGGATCCCACACCGTGCAGCAATATTCTAACAGAGGACGAACGAGTGTAGTGTAAGCTGTCTCTTTAGTGGACTTGTTGCATCTTGCCAATGAAACGCAACCTTTGGCTCGCCTTCCCCACAATACTATCTATGTGGTCTTTCCAAATGAAGTTGTTCGTAATTATTCAACTTAGTTGAATTGACAGCCTTGAGAATTGTACTATTTATCGAGTAATCGAATTCCAACGCATTTCTTTTGGAACTCATGTGGATCACCTCACACTTTTCGTTATTTAGCCTCAACTGCCACCTGCCACACCATACAGCAATCTTTTCTAAATCGCTTTGCAACTGATACTGGTCTTCGGAAGACCTTACTAGACGGTAAATTACAGCATCATCTGCGAACAACCTAAGAGAACTGCTCAGATTGTCACCCAGGTCATTTATATAGATTAGGACCAGCAGAGGTCCCAGGACGCTTCCCTGGGGAACACGTCATATAACTTCAGTTTTACTCGATGATTTGCCGTCTATTACTACGAACTGCGACCTGCCTGACAGGAAATCACGAATCCAGTCGCACAACTGAGACGATACCCCATAGGCCCGCAGCTTGATTAGAAGTCGGTGTCAAAAGTTTCCGGAAATCTAGAAATACGTAATCAACTTGAGATCCCCTGTCGATAGCGGCCATTACTTCGTGCGAATAAAGAGCTAGCTGCGTTGCACAAGAACGATGTTCTCTGAAACCATGCTGATTACGTATCAATAGATCGTTCCCTTCGAGGTGATTCATAATGTTTGAATACAGTATATGCTCCAAAACCCTACTGCAAACCGACGTCAATGATATAGGTCTGTAGTTCGATTGATTACTCCTACTACCCTTCTTAAACACTGGTGCGACCTGCGCAATTTTACAGTCTGTAGGTGCAGATCTATCGGTGAGCGAGCGGTTGTATATGATTGCTAAGTAGGGAGCTATTGTCTCAGCGTAACCTGAAAGGAACCTAACCGGTATACAATCTGGACCTGAAGACTTGCCCGTATTAAGCGGTTTGAGTTGCTTCGCAACGCCTAAGGTATCTACTTCTAAGAAACTCATGCTAGCAGCTGTTCATGTTTCAAATTCTGGAATATTCCATTCGTCTTCTCTGGCGAAGGAATTTCGGAAAAACTGCGTTCAATAACTCCGCTTTAGCGGCACAGTCGTCGGTAACAGTACCATCGGCACTGCGCAGCGAAGGTATTGACTGCGTCTTGCCGCTTGTGTACTTTACATACGACCAGAATTTCTTCGCATTTTCTACCAAATTTCGAGACAATGTTTCGTTGTGGAACCTATTAAAGGCATCTCGCATTGACGTCCGTGCCAAATTTCTCGCGTCTGTAAATTTTAGCCAACCTTCGGGATTTCGCGTTCTTCTGAACTTCGCATGCTTTTTCCGTTGCCTCTGCAACAGCGTTCGGACCTGTTTTGTGTACCATGGGGGATCAGTTCAATCTCTTACCAATTTATGAGGTATGAATCTCTCAATTGCTGTTGCTACTATATCTTTGAATTTGAGCCACATCTCGTCTACATTTGCGTAGTCAGTTCGGAAGGAATGGAGATTGTCTCTTAGGAAGGCTTATAGTGACACTTTATCCGCTTTTTTAAATAAAATTATTTGGCGTTTGTTTCTGGTGGATTTGGAAGAAACGGTATTGAGCCTAGCTACAACGACCTTGTGATCACTAATCCCTGTATCAGTCATGATGCTCTCTATTAGCTCTGGATTGTTTGTGGCTAAGAGGTCCACCCTGCGATCCATCTTCCTCCAGTGAGAGACCTAGTAGTACACTGCATATAGTCTCACTTAGTTAATCCGTCATATCCAGTCTTTCCAAGTGGTTTTTCCATTCTTCTCTTTATTGCTGCTTTCTAGTTGGATATTTAGCTGTCTCTCCATTCCTCCAACGTGTAGTAGAGTGTAGCTTATACTACCTGGAGGAGTTTCCTTTCATCGCTCTGTATACAGGGTGTCCCAGAAGGAATGGTCAACATTCAGGGATATGACAGGAACGATCATTTGAACGAAAAACGTCTAGTAAACATGGGCTCTAATATGCATGCCTTAAGAGCTATTAGCACCTCATTTTCTTCGGTACTGTGAAACGAATCTTATCCACTGCAATCTCTTTGCTTCCCGTATTTTGAGATGTAGTAATATGGGCCGAAAAAACAAAAACATGCCCACTAAACATGGGCTCTAATGTGGACACCTTAAGATGGCTTACCGAATTTACTGAGTTCCACACAGTAACAGATACACATAGCCGCACTCACTAGCGCTTCAAATTTTTGCCTGGGAAGTGTCGTCTCAGAATTAAAATTGAAATAATGCCAACCCCCTCCTCCCCCCCCCCCCGTTACATTTAAAACTTTCAGGATGGTTTCGTTGGTGGGAAGGAAAAAGCCGGAACCGGTAATACCATTCCAAACATTTCCAGCTGGATACCCCACAATTCCAGCTCACGCAATTCGGCTGCAAAGCACCGAGCTCTGTAATTGCCCAGATCTCAAATATCCTGGTCTACCCATGGGGATAAAGAAAGCAGTGTAGGCATGAAGCAATCGTTAATTTAATATTGGAGGGGAGCTTGTGTTTGGGAGGAGGGAGGGAGAAGGGGGGGTTGCAATAGTTATTAGGAGATGAAGAGGCTTGCACGGAATAAAGTAGCGTGGAGAGCTGCTTCAGACCTGACTTCGAACAGGAGACCACAACAACAGCACGTTTCCATTCTCTATGCCAAGACAGCATTCGTACACAAGATAGAGAGGCGCTGGAACGGCCGAGTCGCGGCCCGCCACCGTTTCAGGCCGGAGATACCGTACTCTTGGAGTGACTCACTAGATGATGGCTAGCTCTGGAATGCGCCGACCCGTTGCACGCTGTGACTGCGTGCACTCTGTGGACTGCCCACGCCATCTGTCGTCCCGTTGGAGGAGCTGGTCTTTCCACCTCGGTAGATGGCAGCTTCCAAGTGCCATATATGCAAGCCTCACACAAGGGGGTAATCAACGACGGACTAGACAGGATTAGTTGATATAAATCGGATGCCGGTAAGGGCAGCAAATGGTTTGCAGAACTAAGTCCTGACAGGCGCGCTAGAGTACTTTGGATAATTTAAGATGCGTGTAGATGAATTATTTTCATACATTAAGTCGTTCACGTTTAAATGGCTTAAGAATCGCTGTAAAGCGTGCTGAGACGTTTTATTTCTCAATTTCGTCTTGATGTGAGTTACATAGTTACGAATTGAGGTAGATCATGGCTGAAGAGCAGCGCATATGCTGCTGCCAGCCCGCCCCAGATGGGGCATTGAAATACAATAAAGGAAAAAAAATGGTAGATCATGCAATCTGTTTACTCAAAAATATGAATTTCTACAAATGGTTCAAATGGCTCTGAGCGCTATGAGACTTAACTTCTGAGGTCATCAGTCCCCTAGAACTTAGAACTACTTAAACCTAACTAACCTAAGGACATCACACACATCCATGCCCGAGGCAGGATTCGAACCTGCGACCGTAGCGGTCGCGCGATTCCAGACTGTAGCGCCTAGAACCGCTCGGTCACCCAGGACGGCATGAATTTCTACACACTGATTATGACAGAAGCAGCATAGAGACAGATCTTCACAAAATATCAGACTGGTGGGAAGAACGGAATGTGCTGGTAGTACTTAATGTAAAGAATTATGAAGTGCAGTTTACGAGTAGTAAATACGTAGTAACCTTTGATTGAAGATTAATAAGTCATAACCATGATACCGAGCGAGATGGCGCAGTGGTTATCTCACTGGACTCGCTTCAGGAGGGCGACGGTTCAAATCCGCGTCCGGCTATCCTGATTTAGATTTTCCGTGATTTCCCTGCATCGCTCTGTGCAAATGCCTGGATGGGTCGTTTGAAAGCCGCGCGGCATTAGCCGAGCGGTCAAGGGCGCTGCAGTCATGGACTGTGCGTCTGGTCCCGGCGGAGGTTTGAGTCCTCCCTCGGGCATGGGTGTGTGTGTTTGTCCTTAGGATAATTTAGGCTAAGTAGTGTGTAAGCTTAGGGACTGATGACCTTAGCAGTTAAGTCCCATGAGATTTCACACACATTTGAACTTTTTTTTTTGGTCCTTTGAAAGTGCCCGGCGCATTTCCTTCCCTTTCCTTGACACAACCCGAGCTTGTGTTCACTCTGTAACGACCTCGATTTCGACAGGACGTTAAATCCAATCTTCCTTCTTTCCTTTTACAACCATCACACTATACGATTAACCACTAGTGTAGCGCTTTGGTATACACCTATCACGGGCCCATTTCTAGATAAAGGGAGTGGCAGGCTTTCATTCATTCTTAGGTTACTGGACAGCTACAATTTGCTTACAAAAGTAAAACATTTCTACAATCCGTACTGCTAAAGTCTGTGGTATTTCTGTTATGTTAGCCTGACAAGGCACGTAAGTTCACCGGACGAAATATTAGTTACCTCCTTTAGAAAAGGACACTGCTCACTTTAGAGCAATGTAGCTGGTGTGGAAGTGGTGCCTGGTGGTCATTTGTCCCCCCAAATCCGACGTAAATAACGCCAGTGAAAGTGTGAGTGTTTGCCAGTAGGTTGTATGAAATTAGCGCTGTAAGAAGAGCCCACGTGACACTGTGATGGAATGATAGGTTGGAAGACGTGTCTACTTGGCGTCGTGACAGAATGTTAGAAGGGACCTGTCCTCACACGGTTCAGGGTAGTCCACACTCTTCTGGAAAGCTTAAACCCTCTATTTGTATGCTTTGGTCAGAACCAATTTTCTTTTCTTTACTGTGTTTCTACTCCATAAACTTTTCCATTCATTTTCTGGGTCGAAGAGAAACACCTCTTCACCTGTTTGCCACAGACGTGACCTTGATCTCAGGCGGTTTTTTGCTGTCAGTTCCTGGTGTATGGAAAGGTTCGGGTTTGCCAGTATTTTGCTATATTCTCTTGGCGGTAGCGGATTTCTTTTGTTTTCAGGTTGTGCTGGTAGCTAACCTATAGGTGTGGGTCTAAGTGCTCCAGATACTATTCTCATTGTTTCTCTTAGCTGGATATCGATTTTTGATATATGCACACTTCTGACCTATACAGGTGCACAGCACTCGGTCATGCTGTATACCAGTCCCAAGGCTGAAGTTTTCAAGGTATTTGCATCACATCCCCAGGTGGTTTCGGTGAGTTTGGCAAGAATGGCACTTCTAGATTTCAGTTTTTGTTTTGTATCCTCTAGATGAGCTCTATATCTCAAGGACCAGTCGACCTTTACTCCAAGGTACCGATGATTATCTTCATTTTTAATGGTCTTTTTATTCATGCAATTATTCAGCATTCATTTGGTTTCTCTGTTAATGAGATGCATGTTTACATATACTGTCTAATCTGGATTTGGTTGTAGATGCCATTTGGTGTAGTATAGGTGCAACAGGTTTAGGTCTTTTTTCAACTTCTGCTCTATTTTTTCGAAAGATTTTGCTTTGATAAACTATTGCCATATCGTCCGCGTATATAAACTTGCGGGACGTTGTTTCTGGGATATCAGCAGTGTACAAATTAAACAATAAGGAGGCCAATACCGAGCCCATGTGGGAGTCCGTTGTTGAGCGCTATGCATCTGCTAGTTTTGCCATTAAGAGTAGCTCTAATTTTTCTTCCAGTTAAAATGTTCTTCATAAGTTTATAGGTCTGCCTGCTCCCAGTTTTTTCTATCAGTTTATAAAGTAGGCCATCCCACACTGTACCATATGCTGAGGTTAGATCCAATAGGACAACGACAGTTTTCTTCTTATCCCGATAGCCATTTTCGATAAAGGTTGTGAGGGCAAGGACTTGAGCACAGCAATTTATTTTAGGCCTAAAACCTGCTTTCTCCATTGCTAGGGACAGTTTTGTATATGGAGAGTCTGGTCATCAGAATTCTCAAATAATTTATACACAGTGCACAAAAGAGAAACTGGTCTAAAGTTTTGGGATTTTCCCGTCTTCTCTGGTTTCAGGACAGCGACTACCTTGGCTTCTTTCCATATGGTAGGTATTTTATACTGCTTGATGCACTCAGAGAAGAGTTTTGCTAGTCAGTTTCTTCCTACTGCTCCTACATTTTAAGGAATTCTGGTAGGGTTCCATCTACTCCATTGTTGAACATAAGCGAGCTGTGTAGGCCATTGTGTGAGCCAAGCGCAGTATTTCCACATAAATCATATTAGACATCTGTTCGATAGTAATCGTTTCTTTAAGATGCTATTTGGACCAAAACACACCGCAGAAAGATATTTTTCTCGTAGACATAAGATAGGAGCACAAGCAGAAGGAGAACTCACGTACCTCTCCCGGTTACTTCTTAAAAGTCTTTTTTCTCCACAAACGATATAGCAGTTGGTAACCCCTCATGCTCGCTCCCTTCAGCTGCCTTTCCTTAGTCTCTTGATAAGATCTTTAAAGATAAATCAAAATATAGTGATCGCTGAAGTGCTTGTTTTTTTTTTTTTTTTTTAAATAAGTGTGACACAGACATTCCTCTGGTACAAGAACAATTTTCTAAATGTTATTACAGTACTAAATATTAAGAAAAGTGACAGTCTGACAGTTCATTTCTATTTAAAGGAGTTCTTTAAATCTTTAATAACTTTCAGCGAAAAAATATTATTATTGTGTACACAGGGTGGATCAGAGTTAACGGCGAAAAAAAAACCACACACAGTGAAGGTATATGGCCACAGAAGTAAAGTGGGTCCGCACACAAGCCGCTCTCGCGATAACCACGAATGTGTGGTTACGAGTCGTCATTGACTTCAGGACGAAATGTTGTTCATAACGTAAACTTTTCCATTAAGTCCCATATGACTGGGCTCGATTTCCTTACTTTGCCCGACTTTTACTTTTTTTTTAATGCGGTACATATATTGTGGGACAAAGCTGTACTTTGGTTTAACATAATTCTCATTTATTGTTCGGTTTCAGTTACACATTTTTAATTAGATTACATGTTTCGATCACTGTCCATCATCTTTGGATCTAAAACAAACTGAAACTAAATATGTTCGATCTAATATGCTGAGGCGACAAAAGTCATGACACACCACCTAATATCGTGTCGGACCTCGTTTTCCGCGGCATAGTGCAGCAAAAAGACGTGGCATGGACTCAACAAGTCGTCAGAAGTCCCCTGCAGGAATTATGACCCATGGTGCCTCTACAGCCGTCCATAATTGCGGAAGCGTTGCGGTGCAGGATTTTATGCACGAACTGACCTCTCGATAATGTCCCATAAATGTTCGATGGCATTCATGTCGTCATGTAGATGGCTAGATCATTCGCTCGAATTGTCCACAATGTTATTCAGACTATTCGCGAACAATTGTGTCCTGGTGACATGGAACATTGTCAGTCATAAAAATTCCATTGTTGTTTGGGAACATGAAGTCCATTAATGGCTGCTAATGGTCTCCAAGTAGCCGAACATAGCCATTTCCAGTCAACGATCGGTTTAGTTTAACCAAAGGACCCAGTCCATTCTATGTCAACACAGCCCACACCATTATGGAGCCTCCACCAGCATGCACAGTGCCTTGTTGACAACATGGATCGATAGCTTCGTGGGTTCTGCTCCATGCTCGAACCCTACTATCAGCTTTTATAAACTGAAATCGGGACTCGTCTGACCAGCTCATGTTTTTCCAGTCGTCTGGAGTCCAATCGATATGGTTACGATCCCAGAAGAAGCCGCTGCAGGCGATATCGTGCTTTTACCAAAGATACTCGCGTCGGTCGTCTGCTGCCATAGCTCATCAACGCCAAATTTCTCCACATATTGATTTCTGCGGTGATTTCTCGCAGTGTTTCTTGTCTGTTAGCACTGACAACTCTACGTAAACACCGATTCTCTCGGTCGTTAAATGAAGGCCGGCTGCCGCCGGTTTGTCCATGGTGAGAGGTAACGCCTGAAATGTGGTATTCTCGGCACACTCTTGACACTGTGGATCTCGGATTACTGAATTCCCTATCGATTTGCGAAGTGGAATGTCCCATGCGTCTAGCTCCAACTAGCATTTCGCGTTCACAGTCTGCTGACTCCCGTCGTGCGACCATAATCATGTCAGAAATCTTTTCACATGAATAGCCTGAGTACCAATGACAGCTCTGGCAATGCATGGCTCTTTTATATCCTGCTTACGCGACGCTAACGCCATCTGTGTATATGCATATCGCTAGCCTATGACTTTTGTCACCTCAGTATATTTTAAATTAGTAAGAAAAGAAAAGAATTGTGCGTAAATGTAGCATCTACCTAAGTGGCTGCGTCCGCTACCTGCCTTGTCTATTTAGAACCACACATCACAGTATTGTGTTTTCCAAGTAAGGTCAATGTTTTAAATAGGTATATGCTGAAAGACTGGGGAAAAGGGAAATTGAGTGAGGCTGATTGAGGGAGAGGAAGGGAAGCAGGGAGGGGACCACACTTGAAGAGTACAGTTTTGTGAATGGCTTTTGCACCAAGTGGCAGATAATTAGCATTTCATAAATAACGTGATATGGACTGACGAATGCAGTTTCACTCGTGAAGGTATTATCAGCCTGCAGAACAGCCATTATTGGCCAGAGGACAACCCACATATCACCCATGAACGTGGGTGGCTTTTCAGGCATGCTTGGGCTTAAACCTGTGGACTGGAATCGTGGGAGGAGTGCGTTTGGCCTTTTACTATTGCTGAACAAGCTGAACACGCCCCTGTATCGCGCGTCACTTTGCAATACTTTTCCTGACGCAATAGAAAACGTTGCACTTGGTGCTCGGCGACAGCTACGGTTTCAGTATGATGATGCGCCGCCACACTTTGGAATGAATGTGCGTAACTGTTTAAACGAGACGTTTCCAGGGAAATGGATTGCTCGTGGAGGTCCGATGTTGTGTCCTCCACGTTACCCGGATCTCAATCCACTAGACTTTTGTTTGTGGGGACACTTAAAGGAACAATTTTATAGTAGTCCACCCTTGGATGTACACGACCTACTGGTCCCGGCGGAGGTTCGAATCCTCCCTCGGGCATGGGTGTGTGTGTTTGTCCTTAGGATAATTTAGGTAAAGTAGTGTGTAAGCTTAGGGACTGATGACCTCAGCAATTGTCTCATAAGATTTGACACACATTTGAACATTTTACACGACCTATTAGCACGCGTACATGCCGCTTCGGCATTGGTGGATGTAGGTGTGCTGCGTAGGGCCCAGGGAAGAATGATCCAGTGACTGGTGAATTGTTTGCAAATGCAAGGTGGTCGCTTTGAACATCCTCTCTAAAGAAAACGTTGCCCGTGCGTGTATGTATCGGCTCTGTGTAGATTAAACTTGGACGTCAACGTACAGAACGGAATTATTGTGCATGGCACAATGTACAATCTAGTGTAGCCTAGTGTTTTCTGTACCTCACTGGATACAGACGATGTTACTGTATCCACTGTTATTTTCTGATGGCTTTGTGTCGTGATCGAAACAAAGTGATAGTTTACGTCTGAAAGAAGTCTGTGTTATGTCTTAATGTTTAAATAAAGGTAAAGTAAGAAATACACAAGATACCCCACTGTGGAGGTGAAACTGGGATAGAATTTGAAGCTTTAACTGAAAAAAAAGTTTGGTGCGAATGCCAATCTGTATATCTGTCCCCGATGGCATTGCCTCGTCTCACTAAGCTAGTGGTTCAGCTCCGGCATAGTGCAGAATTCGCGCTATGTTTTCTTGCCCATGCAGTTACAGCGTAACCGCGGCCCCCCTTTTTTTACAGGCATTTCTATTAAAGCTATTGGTTTTGCTAGATACATTTTTGTCTTGAACTGGGAAGAGGAATCGGTTGCTGACCGCCAAATGCGACATTTTTTCTTCACCCTGTATAGCTCTCAATTTTACTATCATATAAGCATGTTACAAACTGCAAATTACGTTTGTAGTGGGTGGATTATTTGAGGAAGAGATGCATAAATTAGTTACACAAGATATAACCTCCACCATATTGTGCCAAGCAGTAATCCTAGTATTTGAACAAAAATTTAATTTTAGTAAGTTATATAATCAGTCGTATGGTCTAAAGGAATAGTGATAATGGTAATGATCTTTTAAAAATAATTTACTTTCGTGACCGAAGGAAATGAATCCCTTTGTTTTTAACCTTCAGTAAATTATATTTTAGTCCTCAAGGGTAATTATCCATATGTTGTGCCTCGTGATGACTGGGTGTTGTGTGATGTTCTTAGGTTAGTTAGGTTTAAGTAGTTCTAAGTTCTAGGGGACTGATGACCATAGATGTTAAGTCCCATAGTGCTCAGAGCCATTTGAACCATTTTTATCCATATGTTGGAAATCACTGCTTTCACCCAGGTACGAGTCTTCAGTAATTTCTAACGTGCAACGTGCTGAAGTAGTATTTTATTTCGTGTTAAGCTAGTGTCAGCTTTCACTACCAATCATTTTTCACTCTGTATGCGGATCTTGCACTTTGGCGACTCTGGCGCTCCCCACAGCTCGGCGCCCCAAGCGCACGCTTCTAAAACAATGGCTCTGAGCACTGTGGGACTTTCAACTTCTGAGGTCATCAGTCCCCTAGAACTTAGAACTACTTAAACCTAACTAACCTAAGGACATCACACACATCCATGCCCGAGGCAGGATTCGAACCTGCGACAGTTGCGGTCGCGCGGTTCCAGACTGTAGCGCCTAGAACCGCTCGGCCACCGCGGCCGGCTATCGCCCGCTTCTGCAGCGTTGGCCTTACGGCTCTGCTTGGCGGGAGGTTACATCTCAATCCTCCCGGTGTGGCTAGGTGTGGGAAAAACAAACCGGTTAAAACCGATACCTGTATTTTAGTGCTGAATAACCGACAGTTTTCGGTATCTTTTTGGTCTCGCTTATAACAGGTGTTTTTTTTAAATTTTTTACTAATAGCCGAGTAAGAAAACAGAAATATGAATTAGCCGTAGCAGTACTGCTGAAAGCTTTTGTACAGAGCACACATTAAAATGAATCTTTGTTAACGAAAAACCAGTCCAAGTTGAAAATATTTTATTTTTCATGCGAAGACTAGTTTGGAGCCGAGACCCATTTTCAAACCAACATGACAAAGTAGAAAATGACATTTCCGAAGATATCAAAAAATATGTTACGTACATTTACAGTGCATACAGACATTTTTTTTGGCAAAATTTACGTTGGTGTGAGCCATTGTGTTGTTACAGAAAATGGGAAAAGCAATTCGTGCTATTTTAATTACAATGCCGACAGAAACGATCAACGATCACATGGCGTAAGAGTTAATACAGTATTGCTGAGACAATAGTGCCGTTGTTGCCGTGTGCCGTGGCTTAAGGTACATATTTATAGGCTGTGAGCAATACTTGCTCCCACCTGATCTATACAGTAGTTCCTCGTTGTCGTCGCCAGACAACCATCGTACTGCAGAATAGCGCCATCCCTAGTCTGGAAATATTTTTATGAAGCGACATAGTCATTTGCTTTAAAACTTCAAAGATTCGTCTGCCATTCCTATGAAATAATAAAAATAAAATGAAATAATAAAAGGGAATTGTGATAACACTAAAAAATTAAAAAAGAACATTCATTCACAGTATGAAATAAAAAGTAGCGTATTTGCTTCCTGTATCTACATAATATACCTTTATTTGCTTGTAGCCCTTGTAAACGAACAAATTAACACGAAAAACTGTGCATTTAAATCTCAGTTTTCAACCTTTAGCACTGAATATTCGTAATACCCAAATAGTGGTATGATCTGGGATTACAAAATGATTTTTGAACAGAGTTTTGAAGAATTAGGATCTGTAGGAGAAAAGCAGCGATCGGTGGACGGATTAAGTTTTTTTTATTTGTCTGTTTAATAATTTGATTGTATGTATCTTGAAACTAAGGGAGTCAAAATTTTTCACTCTTGTTCGATTTTTTATTATATTATAGGAAATAATAGGAGTGAAAAACCGAAAATCGATTATTTCAGATATCGGTTATTTTCAGCCGTTTCAACACTCAGTTTAAAACTGACGAGGAAAAAAAAGAAAAAGATATAACTGAAAACAGATTGTCCAGCGGTAACCGCCATCCCTAGGTACGGCCCTTGGCTGCATGAACAAGTGCGTTGCCCTTACCTCTCTCAAAATAGTTTTTGTAATGATCTGACAATATTATGAAAAGGCTAGGTTGCTCCAACCATATAGCGGAGATGCTGATCGGAGTCAGATAGACTGTCAAACAGCTAAGCTATCGGCCAGAAAGGTTTCAAAAATGGTTCATATGGCTCTAAGCACTATGGGACTTAACATCTGAGGTCATCAGTCCCCTAGACTTAGAACTATTCGAACCTAACTAACCTAAGGACATCACACACACATCCATGCCCGAGGCAGGATTCGAACGTTCGACCGTAGCAGCTGCACGGTTCCGGACCGACGCGGTTAGAACCGCTCGGTCACAGTGGCCGGCTAAAAAGGTCTTCATCGGAACTAAACACGCAGACACGCACGCGCACACACACACACACACACACACACACACACACACACACACACACACTCACTCATTCACGCACAAATCACACGCACATGACCACAGTCCTTCGCGTGAATGCTTGTACGTGCGCGCCAGTGTGTGTGTGTGTGTGTGTGTGTGTGTGTGTATGTGTGTCTGTGTGTTGTCTAATTCCGATGAAGGCCTTTTTGGCTGAAAGCTTACCTGTTTAACAGCCCTCTTGTTACGCCTATCTGCGACTCAGCATCTACGCTATATGGTGTATAGCAGTGTATCCTTTTCACAATCTTTTTCTTGTGCCTTTGTCCAACGTTGTCGCAGGGTCGGCATGGTTACGGTGGATTTGGCATGGTTAATTTAAGGGGTGACCCTTTCTGTCGCCACCCCTTACGCGAATAATGAGAATGACGATGAAATGTGAGGAAAACACAAACACTTAGTCCCTGGGCAGAGAAAATCCCCAACCAGACTGGGAATCGAACCCGGAACCCCGTGGTCCGGAGACAGCAACGCTAGCCACTTTTTTCTTTTTTAAAATCTGTTTTCGTTCGTTGTATTTGTTCTGGGAGGACGTCCTAGGACACCCGTTCATGTTCATCGTTTACCCGTTCACTCAGCTTTTATTACAAAGGGCAGCTAACCCTCTAACCGAACACGCTGAGCTACCGTGTCGGGTATCCATGTTTGCAAGTGGCGGCACAAATTAATTGCTCTAGCTGGCTATGACTGGTACATACACAGCGCAAGAGGCATCAGACTTAACGGCAACAGCGCGGGGTGGCCGTGCGGTCTTGGGCGCCTTACCACGGTTCGCGCGGCTTGCCCCGTCGGAGGTTCGAGTCCTCCCTTGGGCATGGGCGTGTGTGTTGTCCTGAGTATAAGTTAGTTTAAGTTGCATTAAGTTGTGTGTAAGCCTAGTGACCGATGACCTCAGCAGTTTGGTCCCGTAGGAACTCACCAGAAGTTTCCAACTAAATGGCTTATCAGCCGACACTGCCATCAGATGGGCTTCAGGATTAGTAGTGCCATCTAATAACAAAACGGCAAACTTGTAAACATCTGCGTTAAGAGCAAAATTACATAGCTTTAAGTAGACAGTGGTCAGACATAGTACCCAGATAATAGGCAATATGGAAGTTTGCATAAATAGTAACTCAGCCTTTTTACAGGTAGTTTTAAATAAAGAAAAAAAACGGACAATGACAGTTGGATAAGGGAAACCGACATTCCTGACACAACTGTGAGGAAAAATTCGAAAATCAGGCAATTCTAAGTAACGGCTGTAAACCTTGAAAGAAGTTTTTATTACGTAAGTGTAATTGTTCGTTAAGTTACGCCAATGACACCGCCTTCCTTGCCCTCGACCCCACCCTACAGCGCTTCCAACACCTTCTCCAATCCCATCTTGACCAGTTCACCACTTTGTGTAACCAATGGCTGCTCAGGGTCAATCCTTCAAGACCCAAGCGATCATTGTAGGCAAAACCATCCCTTCCTTCCGTCTCCTCGATTTCTACCTCACTATCTGCGGCCGTCCTATCAACCTCACCCCCACCCTCAACTACCTTGGCGTCACCCTTGACCGACGCCACTCCTGGACCCCCATCTGCAGTCGATCCAAGCCAAGGCATGCTCCTGACACCGCCTCCTCAAGCTCCTTTCTGGCCGCACATGGGGTCTGGACCCCTCTGACGTCCTCCATACCTATAAATCCCTCATACGCCCTATCCTCTGCTATGCCCATCACGCCTGGATCGCCGTCCCTCCTATCTTCTACAAATCCTGGAACGCCTTGTGGTCTGCCTCGCCTATCGCATCCGCCTCCCCTCCCCCACGTGGATCCTCTACGTCATAATTCCGTTCCCACACCTCCCCTTTTCCTCGAATGGATTCGGATCCTTTAGACCTCCTTCAAACTTGATCCCCCTCACCTGCTTGTTTCTCCCATCCTTTCCCACCCCCGTCCGCTGCCACGCCTGTACTCCCACATGGCACCCGCTCTCCATCTCTCGACACTCCATATCCTTGCTGATGGTGGCTTCCGTTAGCCCCCTCCCTGATGCTGCCCTCATCCCCTCATCTACCCCTCCTACCAACTTTGATCCTCCCCTTCCTCCCCCTGTGTTTTTCCTCCAGGGCACCCTCTTTCCCTTCTCTCCCTCATCTCTTCCTTCCTCCCTCCCTCCCCTCCCCCCGGGCTTCCACAACTCCCCATACCCTCTCCCCTCCCCTTCCCTTCTCCTCTCCCACTGGCTTCAACACCCTCCCCCTCTACCTCCTACCCACACCTCATCCCTTTGACAGGTCCTCCTCGCCTTTGTGCGTGAACAGTGCGTCTTCGTGCAGTGGAGATCGTCGCCAGTGCTCGTGTGTGTCTTTGTATCAGTGCTTCAGTGTCTCTCCGTTTGTTCTCCTCCGTTCACGCCGGCTGGTTTGGCCGAGCGGTTCTATGCGCTTCAGTCTAGAACCGCGCGACCGCTACGTTCGCAGGTTCGAATCCTGCCTCGGGCATGGATGTGTGTGATGTCCTTAGGTTAGTTAGGTTTCAGTAGTTCTAAGTTCTAGGGGACTGATGACCTCCGATGTTAAGTCCCATAGTGCTCAGAGCTATTTGCGAGCCTCCGTCCACGTGTGTAAGCTCGTTCTTCCCCTTTGTGTTCAGTGATGAACGTTTTTTCTCCCAACAGTACACCCGTGAAAGGCTTCATTTATTTTACTATGTCTGTCTCCCGTTTTTGTCCACCATGTTTGTTTGTTTTTCTGTCTCTCTGTTTCCTGTATGCCGCGCGGGATTAGCCGAGCGGTCTGTGGCGCTGCAGTCATGGACTATGCGGCTGGTCCCGGCGGAGGTTCGAATCCTCCCTCTGGCATGGGTGTGTGTGTTTGTCCTTAGGATAATTTAGGTTAAGTAGTGTGTAAGCTTAGGGACTGATGGCCTTAGCAGTTAAGTCCCATAAGATGTCAGACGCATTTGCACATTTTTTTGTTTCCTGTATGTGTTCACTGCGGCCGAAGAGTGGCCGCTGCTGGCCTACCTTTATTATAAAGGTATTAAAATAACAATAAAGGGAAAAAAAGTTCGTTAAGAATAAAACCGACTTCAAGCGAGAGATGTTCGGAAATTTCCAATTCTTCAGGGATGTTCTCGGAGCGTAGGATACTGACATCTTGGACTTCTTTGGGCTTATGCCCTGTGTTTAATAAGTGGTCGGAAAAAAATAACAATATTATTCGTTATTCTATCCTGGATTGCCCGGTTTTTCAATTTTTTGTTACTCTCGTAGGCGTGTGTCTGTAGGTCTCGTGAGGCAGCGGGAGGCAGCGCAGCGGCCACGCGGCACTGCTGTCAGCGTGGCTGCGTCGCGGGGAGGAGTCTGACAGAGGAGGGTCGCGACAGGCGGAAGGCGCGCAGCCAGCCAGCCAGCCATCCAGCCGGCCAGCCTCCCCCACGGCGCGCCGTGGCGTCAGAGTGCCGGTGCCGGTGCCGCTGCCGCGCCGCGCTATTGATCGCCGCGAGGGTAGGCGGGCAGCCGGCAGCCGGCAGACGCGGGGCTCGAGCTGCTCCGCCCCGGGGCGCCGAGCCTCGCCTCGCCTCGCCGAGCCGCGCCGCGCCACTCCGTGCTGCCGCCGCTGCCGGCTCCCGAAATAGCGCCGCTGCCGCCGCACTCGCCAAACTCGCGCAGCTCCTAACCGGCCGGCTCGCGCACCGTTCCAGCTCGCCGCGTCACCAGACACGGCTGTGTGTGCCAGCAGTTCCTGGAACGAATCTGCTGATGAGCAAGTGACTTACGGCTGCAGTCCTCCCTCTTTGGGCGCTTCGCTGTATCCGATGCTTTAATCTACTAGAGTGAACTCGAAGACAAACGTATTAACTTTTTAAGCATCAGGGATCGTTCTGATATCTCATACGAGGTCTGTTCAAAAATTGACCAAACTTTATTGAGACGCCCTGCTAAACCCACAGGACAGGTAGTTTAAGCTGTGGAAAGGGGCCAGAATAAGCGGCTTTCAGTTACAAACTTTTATTTGGTATAACATTACAAGAGCCAGGATTTTTTTTTTAACACAGCTTTAGTTTTGGAATTTATTAGCGGCTCAATGCGCCGTACAATCTCACGCCTTAAGGGCAAGACCACTTTAAGTTAAAAACGGCTGAAAGCCAATAACTTAAAGCTCAACCAAAATCAGAAATTTAAAAGGCAAAGCCTTATCTTAAAACAGTTCCTTAATTAAGCTGAAGGCCCAAATAATCTGAAACTTAAAGAGCAAACAAATTCAAAATCGGCTGAAGATCCTACACTTAAGACTCGGTAAGGTAGCAGATTTTACTAATACACCGAATAGTAACTGATAATTGGCCCACCGGTAGGAGAGAATGGACACAGAAAAGAAAGTTGTGTGTGTCATGTCACACTAACGAGATGGGCTCAGAGGCCGGAGCACGGCTGGAACCCCTAAGGAAGGCGTTTAAGTCATGTCAAACTAACGGGTGGGCTGGCCGCGGTGGCCGTGCGGTTCTGGGCGCTTCAGTCCGGAACCGCGTGACTGCTACGGTCGCAGGTTCGAATCCTGCCTCGGGCATGGATGTGTGTGATGTTCTTAGGTTGGTTAGGTTTAAGTAGTTCTAAGTTCTAGGCGACTGATGACCTCAGATGTTAAGTCCCATAGTGCTCAGAGCCATTTGAACCATTTTTTTTTTTGTAGCGCCTTTAACCGCTCGGCCACTCCGGCCGGCTAGAGAAGTTGGTTGGAGAAGTTACCGGCATTGAGTCCAGTGGTTACTCTCCAAGTCTGAATAGTTTAGAGCATACGACTCCACACACGTAGCATTATCGGTTCCTCTGAGGAGAGAAACAGATTTGTACTAACTTGTGGTGTTCATATGCAATCTGAAGTATACCTTTGCTGCCGCGCACTTGAGTCGACCAACTACTCTCGGCATATGTGCAAGTAGCTTGAGTATTGACTAGTGACGTACTCCGCAATTGAACACTTACGTACAGGAGTTTACAGGCGCAAACCACGTCCACGTTGGAGATTAAAGCCAAGCTCGCTCACGGGAAAGACGGCATCACGACGTTGGCTGGGCCGACCGTCGTAATCATCACGGAGAATTACGGTGATCTTAGCAATCATAAGCCAAAGTAGGGCACTGTAATTCTAAATGAGTTCGTATTCCGCTAGCTCTTTGGCTGGCGCTCTCTGTGTCCGTTCAGGCAGAACTGCAATAGAGTCACTTGCGGGTTCAGTGTTGACTTAAGTAGTTAGGAAAAGAGGATACATTGTGCCAATGATAGGCTAGTTAGGTTAGCGAGTGTATTGTATTGTCACCCAAAGGCTTTATATGAAACAGTTCTTAAATTAGGCTGAAGACCCAAACCATCTGACGCCTTAAGGGCAAAACAACCTTAATCTAAAAATCGGCTGGAAGCCATACAAGTAAAAATAACAAGAACAAACAAGGCAAGACAGTACACCCAAGGGCACTAAGAAGTTCCACGGTTTGGCCTGGAATTCAAACACTAACGCTCGCTTAGGTGAGACAGGCAGTCAGCCTAACCATTGTCGGTCCGACGCAAACCCAACCGACAGATAGTCAATGGACCAACCGACATGCCAACCTCCACTTCACGCGACCAGCACACAATAGGGGGTTCAATGGAACAACGTAGAAAGTATTGGCGCCCGCAACCAATTATACACTCCTGGAAATTGAAATAAGAACACCGTGAATTCATTGTCCCAGGAAGGGGAAACTTTATTGACACATTCCTGGGGTCAGATACATCACATGATCACACTGACAGAACCACAGGCACATAGACACAGGCAACAGAGCATGCACAATGTCGGCACTAGTACAGTGTATATCCACCTTTCGCAGCAATGCAGGCTGCTATTCTCCCATGGAGACGATCGTAGAGATGCTGGATGTAGTCCTGTGGAACGGCTTGCCATGCCATTTCCACCTGGCACCTCAGTTGGACCAGCGTTCGTGCTGGACGTGCAGACCGCGTGAGACGACGCTTCATCCAGTCCCAAACATGCTCAATGGGGGACAGATCCGGAGATCTTGCTGGCCAGGGTAGTTGACTTACACCTTCTAGAGCACGTTGGGTGGCACAGGATACATGCGGACGTGCATTGTCCTGTTGGAACAGCAAGTTCCCTTGCCGGTCTAGGAATGGTAGAACGATGGGTTCGATGACGGTTTGGATGTACCGTGCACTATTCAGTGTCCCTCGACGATCACCAGTGGTGTACGGCCAGTGTAGGAGATCGCTCCCCACACCATGATGCCGGGTGTTGGCCCTGTGTGCCTCGGTCGTATGCAGTCCTGATTGTGGCGCTCACCTGCACGGCGCCAAACACGCATACGACCATTATTGGCACCAAGGCAGAAGCGACTCTCATCGCTGAAGACGACACGTCTCCATTCGTCCCTCCATTCACGCCTGTCGCGACACCACTGGAGGCGGGCTGCACGATGTTGGGGCGTGAGCGGAAGACGGCCTAACGGTGTGCGGGACCGTAGCCCAGCTTCATGGAGACGGTTGCGAATGGTCCTCGCCGATACCCCAGGAGCAACAGTGTCCCTAATTTGCTGGGAAGTGGCGGTGCGGTCCCCTACGGCACTGCGTAGGATCCAACGGTCTTGGCGTGCATCCGTGCGTCGCTGCGGTCCGGTCCCAGGTCGACGGGCACGTGCACCTTCCGCCGACCACTGGCGGCAACATCGATGTACTGTGGAGACCTCACGCCCCACGTGTTGAGCAATTCGGCGGTACGTCCACCCGGCCTCCCGCATGCCCACTATACGCCCTCGCTCAAAGTCCGTCAACTGCACATACGGTTCACGTCCACGCTGTCGCGGCATGCTACCAGTGTTAAAGACTGCGATGGAGCTCCGTATGCCTCGGCAAACTGGCTGACACTGACGGCGGCGGTGCACAAATGCTGCGCAGCTAGCGCCATTCGACGGCCAACACCGCGGTTCCTGGTGTGTCCGCTGTGCCTTGCGTGTGATCATTGCTTGTACAGCCCTCTCGCAGTGTCCGGAGCAAGTATGGTGGGTCTGACACACCGGTGTCAATGTGTTCTTTTTTCCATTTCCAGGAGTGTATATTGACCTGTCAAACTACACACCATGCTGGACAGCGACAACACGATGAGGAAAATACACTGCCTGAATTTACGTCAAAAGCCAGGGCAGCTAACCGGAACGTTAACGGCCACAAGGCAGAAGATTCCCCTGGTGCACTTCAATTCAAATAACCAAGTACAGTTGATCTCCACCGGAGGCTGGCTAAAATTTGCCAACTTGAAAACACACGTTGTTGCACGCGTTAATACCCCAAGAGCCGACGACGAACTCCAAACGACACTATGTGAACAGTCGTGACTTGCTGGTAGATTAAGTCAAAACTCAACTCTCATGTCCAGGACCGGTGAGTCACGAACCTCGTAGCAATGGCAACAGCACCACACACTCTGGCACCACATAGAGGCTGCCAGTGGGCCCGGCCAAACTATGCGCGGTGATTTCCTCGCTGCTCCACGCCAACCGACCAACTGTGCAGGCCCAGAAACGGTGAAAGGACCAAGTATACGTCGGCCAATGAGACGACCAATCGACCGACCGACCAACGGTCGTCGCGCTCCAATCTCCCTCCGTCGGGCAGTTCATGTGTGTCGCCAGCGGTCGGCAAACACTGGCTGCCGGCGCCTCACCGGCGCTCCGTCCCCCGACTTCACTGCTGCTGCTGCGTCCCGACTGCACTGCTGGTCCGTCCCCAACTGACTGCCACACACACGACGACCCGGAAATACTATCGATCGCTCCAGAGATGGTATGACAGTGCACTTATCAATATGCGTTGCTGCTGCCACTCATGGGCAAGTAAGGCAGGAAGTTAGTGACGCCAGTAAATGGAATAAGGAAACGAGGCGGCACTACCGTAAGAGAAGATGACAAACAATAAATGGGATAAACGCGAGTCGTGCACGGCTCGTTTATTTTTTGTGCTTTATTATTTCCTAGCCAAGTAACCGGCGTTGCCCTGGTATCTACTTATTCCAGTTGTGATAGTCCATCTCGACCTACCCCCTCTCTCTGTCCATCTCCTCCTGCCCTTCCCTCTGTCCATCTTCTCCTCTTACCTTTCTGTGTCCATCTCCTCTTACCCCGTCTCCCTTCATCTCCTCCTCTTCCTCCCTCTCTCTGACTCCTTTTCCCCCTCTCTCTGTTCACCTCCTCTTTCCTCTCTATGTCCATCTCATCTTACCTCGTCTCCTCCTCTTCCTTCCTCTTTCCATCTCCTCTTACCCCCTGCCCCCTCTCTGTCCATCTCCTCCTCCCCTCACATCTCTTGAACTACACTGAAGCGCCAAAGAATCTGGTATAGGCATGAGTATTCAAATACAGACATTTATAAACAGGCCGAATAGAGCGATGCGGTCGGCAACGCCTATGTAAGACAAAACGTGTCTGGCGCAGTTTTTAGATCGGTTACTGCTGCTACAATGGCAGCTTACAAAGATTTAAGGGGCTCCGGAAAGGCTCAAAATCATGAAAAGTTCAATTTTTACTTTTTTGCGTTTTCTGAATCTGCAGACTATTACCTTTTAGTAGATAAATAATTTATTCAATTCCGAAGACTACAACTATTTTTAAATTTTTTTTGAAATGTGTTCTACATGGGCGTGACCCACTGTGGCGCTGTTAAACTGCTGTCAAATGGTGTTATTATTAACGTCCGTGTTCATCAGGTACATTTTAGTGATGTGAGATAAAGTATGTGTTGTGGCTAACCTGTGATGGTTCAATATATATCGCTGGTGTGATTGTCGATTGTTTCATGTTTATTTACTCTGTCGTTATCTCGAAAATATTCGTAATTAATTCTGTTTCTTGAGTCTCTGTTTTGTTGAAGTATAATAATGAGTAAAAGTAAAGTTATTAGAAATCCTCTGAAGGCTTTTAAGAAAAGGAGAAATGTTGGAAAGCCAAAGGTATGTGTTATTACTGTAAACAATAAAGACGATAACCAAGTGACTGAACCTAAGCTCTCAAGTACACCTGCCCATAGCAGTCAGTGGGAAAGAAAATACTTCACAGAAGAAGCTTGGTTCAATGAGTGAAAACTATGAATGTTTTATGGGCGAATCGGGTGTGAATGAAATATTTGATATGTCGGTTCTCAAAGGAATTTTTTCAAACTGTGTAAGATGTATTCATTGTAGTGAAGTTGGTCTGGAACTCTCCATAATAAAGCACGTAGGACTTGCTAGTGAAATACAACTGAAATGTGATAAGTGTTCATACATGATCACCTTTTGGAACAGTGTTGCAGTAACTGCAACTGAAGAAAATGGTAGCAAAATCTACGAACACAACAACGAGCGATGCTTGCTTTAGACAAGGAACGCGTTCGGACTGCAGACAGGGCTGTAAAGAGTCTAGAAATACAAGCAAGAGTAAACAGGAGGAGGAACAACAGGAAGCTGGAGGAGGAGTTTGCAGAGGATGAAGATAATCCATCCTATGGACCTGGAATGCACTAAAAAGTTAATCCAATCTTTGTTGCTCGATTCCCAAAACTTTTATTTTCTCATACTAATTACATGTTTTCTAAGGATCTTCCAAACATATTTGTTTCAAACTTTCAGTAAATGTTACACAGTACCTTCTGCATGATTTAACACAGCCTTTTTCCAAAAAACTGTATTTTTGAATATATAAATAAAAAATTGCAAAAAAATGTTGTGAATTTTCATTACAATTGAAAAAAATCATCTTTAATAACTGAACTAAAATTTTGTAAAATCCCTGTGTTAAGTTGTAGCCCATATTCCAATAAATAATCTGTAAAAAGTTCAACTTCCTACCTCAAATACTTTGTGAGGAAAGATGTAATTTATAAGCGTTATTTTAACATTGCAAGTATAGGGCGTTCCGGAGCCCCTTAAATGAGTTTGAACTTGGTGTTACAGTCCGCACACCAACGATGGGACACACCATCTCCGAGGCAGCAATCAGGTGGGGATTTTCCTGATCGACTGTTTCACGAGTGTACCGTGAATATCGGGAATCCGGCAAAACAGCAAATCTCCGATATCGTTGCGGCCAGAAAAATATCCTGCAGGAAAGGGATCAACGACGACCGAAGAGAATCATTCAACGTGACAGATGTGCAACCCTTCGGCAAATTGTTGCAGATTTCAGTACTGGGCTATCAACTAGTGTCAGCGTACGAACCATTCAACGAAACATCATCGGTATGGGCTTTCGGAACAGGAGGCCAACTCGTGTACCCTTGTGGACTGCACTACACAAGGCTTTGCGTGTCGCCTGGACCCGTGAACACCGACATTGGGCTGTTGATGACTGAAAACATGTTGCGTGGTCGGACAAATCTCGTTTCAAATTGCATCGAGCGGATGGACGTGTATCGGTATGGAGACAACGTCATGAATCCATGTACCCTGCATGTCACCAGAGCACCGTTCAATTTGATGGAGGCTTTGTAAAGGGGTGGCGCGTGTGCAGTCGGAGTGACATGGGGCCCCTGATAAGTCTATATACGACTCTGACGGGTGACATGTACGTAAGCATCCCGTCTGATAACCTGCTTCCATTCATGTCCATTGTGCATTTATACGGACTTGGCCAATTCCAGCAGGACAATGGGACACCCCACACGTCCACAATTGCTACAGAGTGGCTCCAGGAACTGAGTTTAAACAGTTCCGTTGACAAGCAAACTCTCCAGACATAAACATTATTGAGCATATCTGGAATGCCTTGCAACGTGTCGTTCAGAAGATATCTCCATCCACTCGTCTTGCAGATTTATGGACAGCCTTGCAGGATTCATGGTGTCAGTTCCCTCCAGCACTACTTCAGACATTAGTCGAGTCCATGCCATGTCGTGTTGCGACACCTCTGCGTGCTCGCGGGGTCTAACCACGCTATTGGGCAGGTGTACCTGTTTCTTTGGCTCTTCAGTATATATATCCTACAATGATAAACTCTTGCGGGTACATTCAGCAACATACGTGGACATGTTCATAACATCATTCCTGATGCGACACTTTTACTGCATGAACAGCGAAGATGAAGTAAACGATAAACTTTTTTCCTTTGATCATTCTCTGGCGATTGACAGCGAGGACAACTTTCGTAAAGGTTTGTAATTACATGTAAAGTCTGTTAAAAGTCATCAAGTGCTGTCGTTCTCAATTACTGGATGTATAAAATCTCGGTATTCGTGCATCATGACCTACATACCGTCTTCAAACCCACCCTCACCCCTTTGAGAGATAGGAGGTTCTGCACCTCACAGCAATTCTTTCTAGACAGCAAATACAAGTTTGGTCTACCATGGTCCCCTAGATACGCTGCAGTTACCAGTGAACTACTAGACCGATTTTTATCCCCCCATGAACCATGGCCTTGCCGTTGGTGGGGAGGCTTGCGTGTCTCAGCGATACAGATGGCTGTACCGTAGGTGCAACCACAATGGAGGGTATCTGTTGAGAGGCCAGACAAACGTGTGGTTCCTGAAGAGGGGCACCAGCCTTTTCAGTAGTAGCAGGGGCAACAGTCTGGATGATTGACTGATCTGGCCTTGTAACACTAACCAAAAAGGCCTTGCTGTGCTGGTACTGCGAACGGCTGAAAGCAAGGGGAAACTACAGTCGTAATTTTTCCCAAGGGCATGCATCTATACTGTATGGTTAAATGATGATGGCGTCCTCTTGGGTAAAATATTCCGGAGGTAAAATAGTCCCCCATTCGGATCGCTGGGCGGGGACTAATCAAGAGGATGTCGTTATCAGGAGAAAGAGAACTGGCGTTCTACGGATCGGAACGTGGAATGTCCGATCCCTTAATCGGGCAGGTAGGTTAGAAAATTTAAAAAGGGAAATGGATAGGTTAAAGTTAGATATAGGGGGAATTAGTGAAGTTCGGTGGCAGGAGGAACAAGACTTTTGGTCAGGTGAATACAGGGTTATAAATACAAAATCAAATAGGGGTAATGCAAGAGTAGGTTTAATAATGATTAAAAAAATAGGAGTGCGGGTAAGCTACCACAAACAGCATAGTGAACGCATTATTGTGGCCAAGATAGACACGAAGCCCACACCTGCTGCAGTAGTACAAGTTTATATGCCAACTAGCTCTGAAAATGACGAAGAAATTGATAAAATGTATGATGAGATAAAAGAAATTATTCAGGTAGTGAAGGGAGACGAAAATTTAATAGTCATGGGTGACTGGAATTCGAGAGTAGGAAAAGGGAGAGAAGGAAACATAGTAGGTGAATATGGATTGGGGGTAAGAAATGAAAGAGGAAGCCATCTGGTAGAATCTTGCATGGTGTATAACTTAATCATAGCTAACACTTGGTTCAAGAATCATAAATGAAGGTTGTATACATGGAAGCAGCCTGGAGATACTAGAAGGTATCAGATAGATTATATAATGGTAAGACAGAGATTTATTAACCAGGTTTTAAGTTGTAAGACATTTCCAGGGGCAGATGTGGACTCTGACCCACTATCTATTGGTTCTGAACTATAGATTAAAACTGAAGAAACTACAAAAAGGTGGGAGATGAGACCTGGATAAATTTACTAAGCCAGAGGTTGTACAGAGTTTCAGGGAGAGCATAAGGGAACAATTGACAGGAATGGGGGAAAGAAATACAGTAGAAGAAGAATGGGTAACTATGAGGGATGAAGTAGTGAAGGCAGCAGAGAATCAAGTAGGTAAAAAGACGAGGGCTGGTTGAAATCCTTGGGTAACAGAAGAAATATAAAAATGTAGTAAATGAAGCAGGCAAAAAGGAATACAAACGTCTCAAAAATGATATCGACAGGAAGTGCAAAATGGCTAAGCAGGGATGGCTAGAGGACAAATGTAAGGATGTAGAGGCTTATCTCACTAGGGGTAAGATAGATACTGCCTACAGGAAAATTAAAGAGAAATTTGGAGATAAGAGAACCTCTTGTATGAACATCAAGAGCTCAGATGGAAACCCAGTTCTAAGCAAAGAAGGGAAAGCAGAAAGGTGGAAGGAGTATATAGAGATACGATACTGTGTGTAGAGTTTGACAGAGTACTGAAAGACTTAAGTCGAAACAAGGCCCCCGGAGTAGACAATATTCCATTGGAACTACTGACGGCCGTGGGAGAGCCAGTCCTGACAAAACTCTACCATCTGGTGAGCAAAATGTATGAAACAGGCGAAATACCCTCAGTCTTCAAGAAGAATATAATAATTCCAATCCCAAATAAAGTAGGTGTTGACAGATGTGAAAATTACCGAACTATCTGTTTAATAAGCCACGGCTGCAAAATACTAACGCGAATTCTTTACAGACGAATGGAAAAACTGGTAGAAGCTGACCTCGGGGAAGATTAGTTTGGATTCCGTAGAAATGATGGAACACGTGAGGCAATACTGACCTAACGACTTATCTCAGAAGAAAGATTAAGGATATGCAAACGTACTTTCTAGCGTTTGTAGACTTAGAGAAAGCTTTTGACAAAGTTGACTGGAATACTCTCTTTCAAATTCTAAAGGTGGCAGGGTAAAATACAGGGATCGAAAGGCTATTTACAATTTGTATAGAAACCAGGCGATAGTTATAATAGCCGAACCAGATGAAAGGAAAGTAGTGGTTGGGAACGGAATGAGACAGGATTGTAGCCTCTCCCTGATGTTATTCAATCTGTATATTGAGCAAGCAGTAAAGGAAATAAAAGAAAAATTCGGAGTAGGTATTAAAGTCCATGGAGAAGAAATAAAAACTTTGAGGTTATTCTGGTGACATTGTAATTCTGTCAGAGACAGCAAAGGACTTCAGAGAGCAGTTGAACAGGATGGACAGTGTCTTGAAAAGTGGATATAAGATGAACATCAACGAAAGCAAAACGAGGGTAATGGAAGGTAGTTGAATTATATCAGGTGATGCTGAGGGAATTAGATTAGGAAACGAGGTACTTAAATTAGTGAAGGAGTTTTGCTATTTGGGGAGCAAAATAACTGATGATGGTCGAAGTAGAGAGAATATAAAATGTAGACTGGCAATGGCAAGGAAAGCGTTTCTGAAGAAGAGAAATTTGTTAACATCGAATATAGATTTAGATGTCAGGAAGTCCTTTCTGAAAGTATTTGCATGGAGTGTAGCCATGTATGGAAGTGAAACATGGACGATAAATAGTTTGGACAAGAAGAGAATAGAGGCTTTCGAAATGTGGTGCTACAGAAGAATGCTGAAGATTAGATGGGTAGATCACATAACTAATGAGGAGGTATTGAATAGAATTGAGGAGAAGAGGAGTTTGTGGCACAACTTGACAAGAAGAAGGGACCGGTTGGTAAAACATGTTCTGAGGCATGAAGGGATCACCAAGTTAGTATTGGAGGGCAGTGTGGAGGGTAAAAATCGTAGAGGGAGACCAAGAGATGAATACACCAAGCAGATTCAGAAGGATGTAGGTTGCAGTAGGGACTGTGAGATGAAGCAGCTTGCACAGGATAGAGTAGCATGGAGAGCTGCATCAAACCAGTCTCAGGACTGAAGACCACAACAACAACAGTAGTTTTCGAGTTAGGGTGCTGAGACAGACAGACAAGAAAGTCTTACTGAAAATTTAAATCACGATATCTTTTTTTCCGTCATTCGATTTTGGTGAGAAAACTATGCTGGACTTACCTGCGAAGGCCGCAGGTACATTGGTCTACTAGTTTTGGAGATTACAGTGTTCAAACACAAACGGACAGACACTGCGGATTTGCTGGTTTATTATTAGTGTAGAGTTTACACAGTATTGTCCCTTCTCCCCTTCAGAGTAGTCCCCTCCCCTATTCATAGACTTTTCCGAGCTGTGTTACCATTTTCCGAAGCACTCCTGGATAGCTACATCTGCCGGCCGAAGTGGCCGTGCGGTTAAAGGCGCTGCAGTCTGGAACCGCAAGACCGCTACGGTCGCAGGTTCGAATCCTGCCTCGGGCATGAATGTTTGTGATGTCCTTAGGTTAGTTAGGTTTAACTAGTTGTAAGTTCTAGGGAACTAATGACCTCAGCAGTTGAGTCCCATAGTGCTCAGAGCCAGCTACATCTGATATGGCCTTTAAATATCTTTGACGAATTTTGCTTTGACCTCATCAATAGCAGCACTGATTTAAGAAATAAGAAGAAATCGCAAGGAGGCAGGTCTGACGAGTAAGGAGGCTGTGGGGAGACAGTCATCTGAATTTTGGTACAAAAATGCGTAACTGACGAAGCTGAGAGTGCCGGCGTATTTCGTGATGCAATTCTCGCCACAATTCTGATCTCTTTTTTTTGGATTTTATCACATAACCGTCGCAGAATACATTGATAGTGCACACAGTTCACTGTTTCACATAGAGTCGGGAATTCAAAATGAATAATTCCATTAAAATCGAAAGAAGAGTGAGCATCAGTTTGACACTGGATTGAGACTGACTTGTTTTTGTGAGGCAGGGGAATCTTTTACCAATCCATTGTGGTGATTGAACTTCTGTCTCAACGTCGAAGCCACAAACGCACATTTCGTCTCACGTTATGATCCTCCGCACGAACTTCTCTTCGTCATTGGCTTCTTCGAAGAGTACCCGACAAACTTCCACTCGATTTGCTTTTTGTTGTTCTCGAGTCAAACGATGAACAAATTTTGCTGCGGCTCCAAACATGTTCAGTTCTTGCGCCAAAATGTCTTAGCATCACCAATTTGAGATGTTATCCTCTTCTCTGACAGTAAATGGGCTATTTGCATGCAGCAGATCGTTGATTCTCTGAGCGTTTGAGTCTTCAGTAGTTGTAGAAGGCCTTCCTGGTCGACGCTCACCTTCAGTTCAGTGATGACCGCTTTAAGTCGTAAAAACCATTTGTAACACCGCGTACGACTCAGTGCATCATCTCCGTAAAGATGTTTCGAAAGACGAAACGTTTCTGTAACATTTTTATCCACTTTCACGCAAAATTTTACTTTGCATCATTGCTCCAAAAAATCGTACATTTATAAAATCGACGCTGCGTATCATGAAAAACAAGCGACATATCAACACCCTAGAAAGATATGGTTATAAAGGAGGTTATGCGCAAGGCACTAAATATCGGCCTTGTCGCATAATTCAAAACGTACGGTTATTTTCTGAGAAGATCTCGTATAAGGCGTTGGTGGGGCAGCTGGCGAAACATAGAATAATTGATGGTCAACTTCTCTACACTTGTCTACCCCATACGGAGTTCGTTGCCCGCTTAATGAACCATGTCCTGACTCTACAGTGATTCAGAACTCGAAGAATCCGCTCTATTCAGAGAATGGGAAGTAACAACAACAGCTCGCCAGAGATCTGCTTCTACGTAGACGGGTATCATAGTGATCCTACTCCGCTGATCTAAGGCGGCGACTTTTGCTCTTCACTTGGACTCCAGCTGGTCTCGTGACCTCGCTAATGATGGATCCAGTAGTGTACGGCAACTTGGAAAACATTTCTTGTTCTAAGTGCTGATGTGTATATGATTATTTCGTAGTAATAAGTATTTTCCTTGTTATTTATTGTTCTTTCTTTCGAGAAGAATCAGTACATAAAAGCGATCTTGCTATTTCCAGGCACTGACCCTTCTCTCTGAGCTATTCACGCACTACTCGCGAACCGTCCTCTCATCTTTAGTTATGCCAGTACATCTCTCCCACTTCCCAATATTCACAGAGGCTCTTCTGCATACTTTGTCGGACTAGCAAACAAAGTAGAAGAACGGTACTGGCGGAGCGATGCTGTTATGGAGGGTTGTCAGTCGAGTGCGCATAATTCAATTGGTGAGAGCACTGCTGATCAAAGGCAAGATTCCTCGTTCAAGTCCCACTTCGCTACACCGTTTTGAGCTGCCAGGAAGTTTCAAAACAGTTAACATTCCGCTGTAGAGTGAAAGATTCACTGGACTGCCATTCGGGAGGACGACAGTTCAAAACGGCGTCCAGCCATCCTGATAACGTTTTCCGTGATTTCCCTAAATCGCTCCAGGAAAATGCCGGGATGGTTCCTTTGAAAGGGCACTGCCTATTTCCTTCCCCATCCTTCCCTCGCTGTTTGGTCCCGTCTCCCCAACGAACCAACCAACCAACAACGTATTAGCACATCTTTAACAGATCGCTCTGATCGACTCATAGCGGCGTAAACGGAATAGAACTCGTACCAGTCACTGCGAACGTCACTCGTAGCAGTGAAGTGATGAATATTTTTCAGTTGATTGTATGGAATGAACGCACTAAGACAGACAGATGTTAGGACGTGACAGAAAGCCAAAAAAGGAGCTATAGTATTCGGAAGTGCCCATGTCCATGCTATGTACAGGGATGCCCGATTTCTTGGGGTGTCAACGTGGACGGTCCAACGTGTTGACAAGGAATAGTATACCGCTCCCAGACTCGGCGTAAGAACAGTAGGCGTAAAAAGGTCCTGTCGGACGAAGATCGGAGATGAGTGTCACGTCTTATCAGTGACCGAGAGCTTCTAACCTGACATAAATTGCTGCCGTCAGTGAATGTAGGTACATCTAATGCAGTATGCGAAGGGAAGTGCACCCAGTGGACATTTGAGTCGACTACTTCGTAAAAGGCCAATGCTTGTTCACAGCGGCCCATAAGGCATCTTACCTTCAGTGGGCCAGACAACACAGGAACTGGACAGCAGCTGACTGGAGGCGTATAGTGTGGTCGTTATGTTGCCTCTTTCCAGATGACGCAATGAGTACGAGGGCCCAGTGTGACGGTTCAAATGGCTCTGAGCACTATGGGACTTAACAACTGAGGTCATCAGTCCCCTAGAACTTAGAACTACTTAAACCTAACTAACCTAAGGACATCACACACATCCATGCCCGAGGCAGGATTCGAACCTGCGACCGTAGCGGTCGCGCGGTTCCAGACTGAAGCGCCTAGAACCGCACCGCCATACCGGCCGGCGCCCAGTGTGATGTTTAAACCATAGTGTTTGTAGGGGGTAGTTCAGGCTGGAGGTGGATCTGTCGCGTTTTGGGCCTGTTTTTCGTATCAGTACTTGGTCTTACTCTTTCAAGTGGTGGTGAACACGAACAAGGAAGTTTATTTCATCATTTCGATGACCTTTGCCCTTTCTTCTACACCTACATGCTGAGTATGCCGTGCACGCTTCCGCCTTCCGAGAAGACAACAGTTGTGTTCACAGCGCTGCGTGCGTATGTTCCTGGTTTGGCGAACACTGAGGTATCCCATCGCAGCTAGACTGGCCCTCTAAATCACCTGATCTAAACCCCATAGAAAATGTCAGGGATTGTTTGAAAAAGGATGTGAAACGTAGCAGTCAATATCCCCACAAATTGGTTGCCCTATGGGATCTAGTCACGGATGAGGGGCTTCACTTGGATATGGCATACCTGAAAAATCCCGAAGACTCTCCCCCTCGCTGATTGAGGCCATTATTTGGCAAGAGCCCTGTGATACACAGTAACGCAATGTCTCCTGGTTCCCCTTGTGCTGACTATTTTTTCCGGTGTTAACATTTACTTTACCTAGATATATTACAGCCTTCAAGTCCTCTCTTTCAACTAATGATGAAAATTTACAGATCATATTCACCGTGATACTGCATTGTACATAAAATTGAGCAACACACAATAATATCCACAGTACTAATAAAAACACTTACAGTGAAAAACATCTTCGCTACAACTGAAGTTCTGCTTACCTTTGTTAAGCACATTTTTCGTAATTTAACGTTCTTGTCAAATAAGAATGGAGGTACAGAAATGGAAATGTGGGTCAGCAACGCTAAAAAAACAGAATCTAGAGAACAGATTAATTGGTTGGTGAGAAATCAGAAATAATAGGGAACAGATTGCAGGAGAGGTAATAAAGTATAATTAATGTACAGGAAAGAAATAACAAAATGAAAATATGTGGTCCACTACAGCTGATTCGCTATTGTATATGAGGTAAGCAGCTAGGATATATCAGGAGGAAAGCTACACTAATAATAAGAGGAAAAGTTATAAGTTACTCTTGAATGGGGTGTTTTAGATCAGAGACAGGTTACTGCATAGTTTATTTCACGTACGTTGGATGACATTATGAAGGCAACGGAGAAACATATAGAGGTATGCATAGGGACAGCCAAGATGTTCCACGTATCAGACAATATATATTGTTGTTGTTGTGGTCTTCAGTCCTGAGACTGGTTTGATCCAGCTCCCCATGCTACTCTATCCTGTGCAAGCTTCTTCATCTCCCAGTACCTACTGCAACCTACATCCTTCTGAATCTCCTTAGTGTATTCATCTCTTGGTCTCCCTCTACGATTTTTACCCTCCACACTGCCCTCCAATACTAAAATGGTGATCCCTTGATGCCTCAGAACATGTCCTACCAACCGATCCCTTCTTCTAGTCAAGTTGGGCCACAAATTTCTCTTCTTCCCAATCCTATTCAACACCTCCTCGTTAGTTATGTGATCTACCCATCAAATCTTCAGCATTCTTCTGTAGCACCACATTTCGAAAGCCTCTATTCTCTTCTTGTTCAAACTATTTATCGTCCATGTTTCACTTCCATACATGGCTACACTCCGTACAAATACTTTCTGAAACGACTTCCTAACACTTAAATCAATACTCGATGTTAACAAATTTCTCTTCTTCAGAAACGCTTTCCTTCCCATTGCCAGTCTACATTTTATATCCTCTCTACTTCGACCTTCATCAGTTATTTTGCTCCGCAAATAGCAAAACTCCTTTACTACTTTAAGTGTCTCATTTCCTAATCTAATTCCCTCAGCATCACCCGACTTAATTCGACTACATTCCATTATCCTCGTTTTGCTTTTGTTGATGTTCATCTTGTATCATCCCTTCAAGACACCATCCATTCCATTCAACTGCTCTTCCAAGTCCTTTGCTGTCTCTCACAGAATTACCATGTCATCGGCGAACCTCAAAGTTTTTATTTCTTCTCTATGGATTTTAATACCTACTCCGAATTTTTCTTTTGTTTCCTTTACTGCTTGCTCAATATACAGATTGAATAATATCGAGGACAGGCTACAACCCTGTCTCACTCCCTTCCTAACCACTGCTTCCCTTTCATGCCCCTCAGCTCTTATAACTGCCATTTGGTTTCTATACAAATTGTAAATAGCCTTTCGCTCCCTATTTTTTACCCCTGCCACCTTCAGAATTTGAAAGAGAGTATTCCAGTCAACATTGTCAAAAGCTTTCTCTAAGTCTACAAATGCTAGAAACGTAGGTTTGCCTTTCGTTAATCTAGCTTCTAAGATAAGCCGTAGGGTCAGTATTGCCTCACGTGTTCCAATATTTCTACGGAATCCAAACTGATCTTCCCCAAGGTCGGCTTCTACTAGTTTTTCCATTCGTCTGTAAAGAATTCGCGTTAGTATTTTGCAGCCGTGACTTATTAAACTGATAGTGCTCTGTCGAACTTTTCACGCAGTATCATATCTCCCACTTCATCTTCAACTACCTCCTCTTCCATTTCCATAATATTGTCCTCAAGTACATCGCCCTTGTATAGACCCCCTATATACTCCTTCCACCTTTCTGCTTTCCCTTCCTTGCTTAGAACTGGGTTTCCATCTGAGCTCTTGATATTCATACAAGTGCTTCTCTTTTCTCCAAACGTCTCTTTAATTTTCCAGGAGGCAGTATCTATCTTACCCCTAGTGAGATAAGCCTCTACATCCTTACATTTATCCTCTAGCCATCCCTGCTTAGCCATTTTGCACTTCCTGTCGATCTCATTTTTGAGACGTTTGTATTCCTTTTTGCCTGCTTCATTTACTGCATTTTTATATTTTCTCCTTTCATCAATTAAATTCAATATATCTTCTGTTGCCCAAGGATATCTACTAGCCCTCGTCTTTTTGCCTACTTGATCCTCTGCTGCCTTCATTACTTCATCCCTCAAAGCTACCCCTTCTTCTTCTACTGTATTTCTTTCTCCCATTCCTGCCGTTTGTTCCCTTGTGCTCTCCCTGAAACTCTGTATAACGTCTGGTTTAATCAGTTTATCCAGGTCCCATCTCCTTAAATTCCCACCTTTTTGCAGTTTCTTCAGTTTTAATCTACAGTTCAGAACCAATAGATTGTGGTCAGTCCACATCTGCCCCTGGAAATGTCTTACAATTTAAAACCTGGTTCCTAAATCTCTGTCTTACCATTATATAATCTATCTGAAACCTTTTAGTATCTCCAGGGTTCTTCCATGTATACAACCTTCTTTCATGATTCTTGAACCAAGTGTTAGCTATGATTAAGTTATGCTCTGCACAAAATTCTACCAGGCGGCTTCCTCTTTCATCTCTTTCCCCCAATCCATATTCATCTACTATGTTTCCTTCTCTCCCTTTTCCTACTACCGAATTCCAGTCGCCCATGACTATTAAATTTTCGTCTTCCTTCACTATCTGAATAATGTCTTTTATTTCATCATACATTTCTTCAATTTCTTCGTCATCTGCAGAGCTAGTTGGCATATAAAGTTGTACTACTGTAGTAGGCGTGGGCTTCGTGTCTATCTTGGCCACAATAATGCGTTCACTATGCTGTTTGTAGTAGTTTACCCGCATTCCTATTTTTTTATTCATTATTAAACCTACTCCTGCATTACCCCTATTTGACTTTGTATTTATAACCCTGTATTCGCCCGACCAAAAGTCTTGTTCCTCCTGCAACCGAACTTCACTAATTCCCACTATATCTAACTTTTACCTATCCATTTCCCTTTTTAAATTTTCTAACCTACCTGCCCGGTTAAGGGATCGGACATTCCACGCTCAGATCTGTAGAACGCCAGTTCTCTTTCTCCTGATAACGACATCCTCTTGATTAGTCCCCGCCTGGAAATCCGAATGGGAGACTATTTTACCTCCGGAATATTTTACCCAAGAGGACGCCACCATCATTAACCATACAGTAAAGCTGCATGCCGTCGGGAAAAATTACGGCTGTAGTTTCCCCTTGCTTTCAACCGTTCGCAGTACCAGCACAGCCAGGCCGTTTTGGTTAGCGTTACAAGGCCAGATCAGTCAATCATCCAGACTGTTGCCCCTGCAAGTACTGAAAAGGCTGCTGCCCCTCTTCAGGAACCACGCGTTTGTCTGGCCTCTCAACAGATACCCCTCCGTTGTGGTTGCACCTACGGTACGGCTATCTGTATCGCTGAGACACGCAAGCCTCCCCACCAACGGCAAGGTCCATGGTTCATGGGGGGGGGGGGGGGGGGGGGGAAGCAGACAATATAGGCCTACTATATTTAGGGGATGATTTGAAGTATCTGATACGGCTGGCAGATCAACCAAGGATACCTAGGGACAGCCAAGGTGCTGGACTATCGGACATTGTATGTTGTGGAATGAACGGAAGTATCCGACATGTAGCCATGCGAATGGCTGGTAGATCAATCGAGGAAGCGTAGGGACACCCAAGATGCTGCACGTATCAGACATTATACTGTAGTTATGGAATGGCTGGAAGTATCTGATAGTAGCCATGCGAATGGCTGGAAGATTAACCAAGGTCGTTCTTTGATGGATTCGAAGATACAAGAAGGAACTCATGTATCAACAATTAGAAAGGTGGGTGTATCACATCATAAAACATCCTGGAGAAACACTGGTGCCTGTGGCTCAAGACAGTAACGCACTTCGCAGTCAGGGGGGGAGGCCCCACTGCGCAGATGGTAAATGGCTGCTGATAATGAGGCTTATGATAAGTTGCTATGCGAGGAGAGGTATTGAGGAATCTAATCACTAGGAAATCAGCGAAGAACACAGATCACAGCAGCAGGAGATTTACTAAGAGCATCCACATCACGAATAGTGATACCTCTGTCGATGCTTCATTTTTTAAATCTAATTTCCAAGTATAAAAAAGTTGCGGACGGAACTGAATCTATGGGCTCTGACTGCACTACAAGTGTGCTGCTAGAAAGATCGCTATTTGCTGCTGACGAAGCGACGGCTGTGTTTTTTGTCCGTTGGCGTGACGCATTCGGAAGAGCGGTAATTGTTTGGACAAACAACACCACGACAGCGGCCAGTTAAGTGGCGAAGTCGCAGCGTCTTACTACAGTGAAAGACTCTGCTAGCTGTGTGTTGCGTATAGAGTATACTATCATCCAGTTGCTGTTTGGAATTCAAAACCACTTCATTTGGTTATTATCACTTTACCTCAATACAACTCCCCATTAAGCTTGCCATAAAACTGCAACTTCTTGCTATTATTTTTCCTAAATTATATGTATAAAGAGAAATTCATAGTACTCAGCAATAAATGGACTGTTACAGTTCAGTTTGAAGTTGCTTACCGTGTTGACAAAAAGTGAATCAAGATCACTACTTCGTATGAGCTATAGTTTTGTTTGTAATTCGTAGATTATATGGTTCAGAAGATACAATTTCTGCTCGACGTAGCCCTACAACTGCTCCTGTTGTTCTGAAAGTCCTGCATTATACTTCCCAAAGCAGCCTAGCCATTTGTTTCATACTTCAGCCCCTCTCTTCCATCCAATAAGGTTAAATGATTCGTAAGAAGTCTCATATGTATCATAACTTTGTTTATTGAATTAGGAGTGACTTTTCATGACACTTATTAACCATTTACTCATCTGTGTTGTACGAAAAACAGAATTCAACTGCACTTTTAATCCATAACTGACACACACACAGCCGGCCGAAGTGGCCGCGCGGTTCTGGCGCTGCAGTCTGGAACCGCGAGACCGCTACGGTCGCACGTTCGAATCCTGCCTCGGGCATGGATGTGTGTGATGTCCTTAGGTTAGTTAGGTTTAACTAGTTCTAAGTTCTAGGGGACTAATGACCTCAGCAGTTGAGTCCCATAGTGCTCAGAGCCATTTGAACCATTTACCATTTGACACACACACACACACACACACACACACACACACACACAGGAAGGTCGTAGAATAGGAGTAATGTCAGTTTTCTTTCTGCTCTATAGTCTCAACAATTGGCACGCCATAACCTCAAGGTCATTTTGAGGGTTCGTTGGAACTGTCTCATCAATGGCAAATCATAACGTTTCGTACGTTAGTTGCATTAGTTCAGTGGTTATAGATTATTTTATTATAAGTGCCCCGTTGTCCATATCCGCGAAGGTAGGGATGAAGTGATTGGCTTTCTGTACTATGTGGAGAGTAAACCTTTCGAGAAACATTACGAGTGAATAAACCGCCTTGAAAATGAACGTGCATCTATCTGTGGCGAAGAGCGTTCGAGTGAGCATTCCACTTTGAAAACTGATAGGCATATTCAGAAAATTGAGCAAATGATTGGTGATGATCGTCGTACTTGAATCTCCAAAATATCGCAAAGTTTGTGTTCGTTCGCTACCACTTTAGCTGACAGACAAGCACAATCATATACACTTAGAAATTCCGAAATCACGTTTAAGGTGGTTTAAGAAGGAAGGCGGAGTTTGTCTCCGCAGCATTGTAGATATTGTTGACATCGTGTCCCATTACGATGAAAACTCAGAGTAATAGGCAGTGCATGGTCTTCGCCAACAGAAAAAATGTTCAGAATACAAGGTTCTGCAGGTAAGTTGATGACGAAAGTGTTTTGGTAGTCCACTGTTGACTCATTACATTCCCAAAGGTCAAACAGTGAGTGCAGGCAGCTACTGTGAGGCCTGGAACCCAAAATCAAAACGATGAGGAGATGGAATCTTTCAAAATATGTGATTTTGCTTCAGAATAAAGCCAGAGCACACACCGTACATCCCTGTCCTAGCTAGTTTCAAGCGGTGTCGGCCTATTTTGATGCGGTGAAGAAGGATCTGGGTGAATCCAGCTTTTCATCGGATGACGTAGTTGTGCAGTCTGTGCAAGAGTGTATGTGCACGATGCCACAAAGCTTGATGCACTGCGGAATTAGGTAGCTTGTCAAGAGAAGGACCATGTGCTTAGAGGATGACAGAAATGATTTTATGTGCAATGTTGTTTTCTCAATAAGAAAGGTTATTAAAAATAATGAAATAAAATAAAATAACTCCACTAACGGACTTGTCGTAGAAAATATAGTTTTATATCGTCGTGACGCCATTTAGACTTCAAAACCACTTAATTTAGTTATCATCACTTTACACCCAGAAACTGAATCGTTAAACTTTACATAAAACTGTGACTTTTTGCTATGACGTTTCCTGAATTATCCGAGCCTAGTAAAAATCATAGCAGAGAATTTTCTCATGGATTTCAAGAAAGTGACTGTCACAATTCAGTTTCGAATCTGCTTGCCTTGTTGGCGACAAGTGAACGGAGGCTATTACAAACAAACGCCCTGTAGGAATATCAATTTGTTCTGAAAATTCGCAACACGCGATAGTTTTATTGGTGATTCATAGACAATATTTGTTCATAACACACGAGTTCTGTTGGGTCTATTGGGAGCCTCCGGTCGGAAATTCTACGGTCGTAAACTGGGTGGTGGGAACTGCCACGGTATCTGCCCCGCCTCCAAAGAATCGGAACCGTCACGGTGGGAAAGTCCAGGAAACCTTTCTTTATTTCTTTTATTTGTGAATCATAGTGTAATCGGAAATTAAATGTTGCTCTCTATTCAGAATGGAATTCTTTTTTCAGTTACTGAAAACTGCTTATGAGTCGTCAGAAATCAGCAAAAAGCACCATTTGTGATTTAAAAAATTTTCTTCATTGTAGAGGATCACTTCTAAATTTACACACATCAAAAAAAGGTTTGCATCACCTCGGTTCCGTGAGTTCCGGAATCTGTGCAGAAAATTGGACTTGAGATCAACATAAACCTCTAATACCAAGTAGCACGTCCTCTTACATTGATGCATTCCTGTATTCGTCGTGTCGTACTATCCACAAGTTCATCAGGGCACTGTTGGTCCAAATTGTCCCACTCCTCAACGGCCATTTGGCGTAGATCCCTCAGAGCGGTTGATGGGTCACGTCGTACATAAACAACCCTTTTCAATCTATCCCGGGCATGTTCGATAGGGTTGATGTCTGGAGAACGTGCTGGCCACTCTAGTCGAGCGATGTCGTTACCCTGAAGGAAGTCATTCACATGATGTGCACGATGGGGCTGCGAATTGTCGTCCATGAAGACGAATGCCTCGTCAATATTCTGCCGATATGGTTGCACTATCGGTCGGAGGATGGCATTCACGTATCGTACAGCCGTTACGGCGCCTTCCAAGGCGTACGTCGGCCCTACATAATGCCACCCGAAAACAGCAGGGAACCTCCACCTTGATGCACTCGCTGGACAGTGTGTAAAAGGCTTTCAGTCTGACGGGTTGCCTCCAAACACGTCTCCGACGATTGTCTGGTAGTAGGCATATGCGACACTCATCGGTGAAGAGTACATGATGCCAAACCTGAGCGGTCCATTCGGCATGTTATTGGGCCCATCTGTCCACGCTGCATGGTGTCGTGGTTGCGAAGATGAACCTTGCCATGTACGTCGGGAGTGAAATTGCACATCGTGCAGCCTATTACGCTCAGTTTGAGTCGTCACACGACGTAATGTGGCTGCACGAAAAGCGTTATTCAAAATGGTGGCGTTGCTGTCAGGGTTCCTCAGAACCATAATCTGTAGGTAGCGGTCAACAACTGCAGTAGTAGCCCTTGGGTGGCCTGAGCGAGGTATGTCATCGACAGTTCCTGTTTCTCTGTATCTCCTCCATGTCTGAACAACATCGCTTTGGTTCACTCTGAGACGCCCTTGTTGAGAGCCCTTCCTGGCACAAAGAACACGGCGGACGCGATCGAACCGCGGTATTGACCGTCTACTCATGGTTGAACTACAGACAACACGAGCCGTGTACCTCCTTCCTGGTGAAATGACTGGAACTGATCGGCTGTCGGATTCCTTCCATCTTATAGGGGCTGCTCATGCATGGCTGTTTACATCTTTGGACGGTTTTAGTGATATCTCTGAACAGTCAACGGGACTGTGACTGTGATACTACATCCACAGCCAACGTCTATCTTCCGAATTTCTGAGAAACGGGCTGATGTAAAACTTTTTATGATGTATGTATATGCTACAATTATGATAATTATTAGGCTACCATTAGACTACAAACGGCATCCGGTTCTCATCTAAAAAAGTTTATGTAGACGACGCTTATGCAAGTATTTAAAGAACGGCCCGTTCACCGAATCAAGCTAATGTGTCAACAAACATTTATTTAGTACTTGTTTCATCAGCACATGTTATTATGAACTGTGGAGCCACCACACTTCACATAGATAGTACTACGTCGCCAGTAATACATTAAGAATGAGATTAGCAATATGTTTTATTATTGACGGCAGGATATTTACTAAGTATGCTGGCTTCACATTTCATGACACCTGATGATGATCTGTCTGAACGAAACTGGTTGTAAATCAAATTATTGTTCTCTCAGCAGGGGCGAATATGACGTTCTTGACAATTTCGCGAAAATGTAGACGTAGCCGCTCCTTAGAGCAAATTACGTATTTCGGTTCTTGTATTATTCCTTAGACACATGATAAGTTAGCTGAAAAATGCGAACCTAAGAAATGATTGCTACTCTCTTTTTACATAACAACGAACTTAAGTCGATCGATGATATCAGTGATTTATTACAGAGACGAATGAATTACTTGTTCGGCACAAATGATGCCTCAGTCTGCGACAGAACCGTAACGTTTTCATTATTTTTGCAGGCGTAACCTTAGGGTTGTTCAGTTCTTTAGACTCTGCCAATTCCTAGGCAGCTTGCACTTGGTTTTGAGCTTCATTTTTCAATTTACATTCCATTTTTTTTTCGACACATACGTCTGTCTCGTTCCGCTTCTGAGCCATGACTAATTCCTTGCTCGCCAGGAATGTGAATCCTGACTGCAATGGACACGCCCCCGCTCCAAGAAGTAAGAATACTGGAATTGATTGGAGAGAACAGGTCAGTAAGAACATGGGAATCTATACCAGTCAGCAGAAAGCAAAATATAATGCTGCCCGGAAAGCATGTAAGGAGAGCGTATCACCCTCAGTGACTTTAAGGAGTTGTGCTGTAGGCCTGTGTGGAGTTGCTGGCATCCCAGTGGTGGATAGGAGAAAGCCCATCAGATGTGAGTGGTACCGAGGAAATGCAATACTCAGGATGGAGCAAAACCGGCACTGCTGCCGTGCGGTTCGTTGAAGAATATATAAGGGACAGTCAAATAAGAACGAAACAAATGAAAAGGGTAAGTAAACTGTTAATAATTTCAAAAAGTAATCGTTATAACTGTTAACACATTTATCCTGCAGTGAGAAAAGACGGTTAATGTCTTCGTGGAAAAATGTTTGCGATTGCCTACAGAACCACGATTGAACCCAGGCGTGCGCCTCGTCATCCGAAGCAAATCGACGGCCACGAACGTTTTTGTTCAGGGCTCCAAAAATATGAAAATCGCAGTGGATGAGAGGTCAAGAGTGTATGGGTTATGTGTAGGGGATTCCCAGCGAAGCTTCTGCAGTGTAGTCGAAACACCTTGGCAACAAGTGGGTCCATCAGCTCTGTTACCATGTTGCCAAGGTTGTTTCGAGTAGGCTCCAGAAGTTTCGCTAGCAAGCGAACTCATCGTTCTGTAGACAACCACAAACATTTTTTCATGAAGACATTGACTGTCTTGTCTCACAGTGGTAAATGTGTTAACAGTTATGGCGATTACTTTTGAAATAATAAACAGTTTACTTACCTTTTTCAACCTGACTCGTTTTCATTTGACTGTCCTCACACAAAGGCTAAGGGAATGGTATCCTACAGAAAAGGACTAAGTCCTCCAGGTTGGGGGTTGTATGCAAGGCTAATAAACAGGCTACGGAAGAAGTCGAAGATTACGAAAATCTCATAAATGCCTCGGATGAAACATTTTCGTCAAAATACAACGGCTGTTCAATTAAGAATGATCATAATTTTTTTTGACAACATACCTTCACTCATCCTCATAATTTTGATGGTACTTATCAAAGTAGACCCTCATGAATGCGATGCACTTGTCCCAGTGCTTCTCACAGTCTGCAAACACATGCTGGAATTTTTTGAGTGATCCTTCAAAATCACCTCCGCAGCGTACACCACTGCTTCTGATAATTGATAATGCCTCCCATGAAGGCGTTTCTTCATGTTAGGGAATAGAAAAAAAGTCGCATGGGGCTAAATCCGGACTATAGGTTAAAAAAAAAAGTTCAAATGTGTGTGAAATCTTATGGGACTTAACTGCTAAGGTCATCAGCCCCTAAGCTTACACACTACTTAATCTAAATTATCCTAAGGACAAACACACACACCCATGCCCGAGAGAGGACTCGAACCTCCGTCGGGACCAGCCGCACAGTCCATGACTGCAGCGCCTGAGACCGCTCGGCTAATCCCGCGCGGCCGGACTATAGGGACGGTGATTTTTGCAAGATATTCAGCAACAACATTGGCAATATGCGGCCACGCATTATTATGGTGCAGCATCCACCCTACTTCACGGAAATGTGGTCTTTTGCGCCTGATATAGACTTGTAATGTTTCAGGACATCCCCGTAGTGTTGTCCAGTTACTGATGTGTGTGGAGATACAAAATGCTGATAAATTCCACAAAATCAAAGAATGAGATGACCATAACTTTCCCAGCAGAAGCAACCACTTTTGCTTCTTTGAGGGTTGGTGATGAAGGAGAGTTCCACGCTGAGCTTTGCTGTTTGCTCTCAGGATAAAAATGATGTAGCCAAGTTTCATCAGCAGTGATTACATTTGCAAGAAACTTTGGATCTTACTCTAACAGTAACTTTACCTACATGCAGACGTGCACGAGAATGTCCTTTTGTTCTGGGATCAACAGTGTTGGAACCCATCGCGCACAAACACGTGTCATGTGTAATTTTTGTGTCACCAACGTGTGGGTGGCACCCAATGAAATGTTCAGAATTTCAGAAAGTGATCTTAAGGTAATTCGTCGATCCTCTCTCACAATGACAGCAGCAGTGTTGATGTTTTCTCCCGTAAGAGCAGTAACTGGAGCACCGGGCCCACCTTCCTTTGAAATTGATTGTCTCCCCTCTTTAAACATTTTAAACCACCTTCGAGCTGTGTTGTAGGGAAGAACAGACTCTCCATAGGCCTCCTGTAGCATTGTGTAGTCCTCAGCCGAAGATTTGTTGAGACGAAAGCTGAATTTCAAAGCCGCATATTGTTCCTCGCGTGTTAACTCCATTGCAACGGTAGGCATACTGAACATGTCTGACCTTGCCTGCCTCTCAGACGCGGGAACAATGAGTCTCAACAATGAAACTACTACGGCGTGTTTGCTGCACATTAAGCTAACAGAATATCATGAGATTAAATTTTAGCGCCAGACATTATTACCATTAAAAAATTATGATCATTCTCTATTGAACAGCTCTCGTATGACGACATTTAGCTGGTAAACGGACTTGAGATTGTGAATATGGAATGCACAGAGTACATTTAAAACAGGATCCTTCAGAAGACTCAGTAAACAACTAGATATTTATAATGTAACAGTAACAACCAAACCGCAAAAAGGACTGTTGGGCGGGAGTATACAAAATATAGATGCTGCGATAGTGAATATCCCAGCAGACAGTTCAGCTGAAGGGGAATGGACATCTCTAAAAACAGCAATCACAGAAGCTGGAGAGAATAACATAGGTGCAAGGAAGATAACTGTGAAGAAACCAAGGGTAACAGAAGAAATACTACAGTTGATCGACGAAAAAAGGAAATACAAAAATGTTAAGGGAAATTCAGGAATACAGTAGTACAAGTCACTTAGGAATGAAATAACTGGGAAACGCAGGGAAGCTACATGGCCACATGAAAACTATGAAGGAATCGCAAAAGAAATGACTCAGGATATACAAAAGTAAAAACAGCCTATTGGTGCAATTAGAAGCAAGGGTGGTAACGTTAAGAGTGCAATATGAATTCCACTGTTAAATGCAGAGGAGAAACCAGAGAGGTGGAAAGACTACACTGAAGAGTTCTGTGAGATAGTTGACTTGTCTGATGACGTGATAAAAGAAGAAACAGGAGTCGGTATGGAGGTGATATGGGATCCAGGATTAGAATCAGAATTTAAAAGAACTTTGGAAGGCTTAAGAGCAAATAAGGCAGAACGGTTCGCTAACATTCCACCAGAATTTCTAAAATCATTGGGGGACGTGGCAACGAAACGAATAAAAAGCGAAACGAGAAAAAAATGTATGACTTTCGAAAAAAATCATCCACAAAATTCCGAAGATCGCAAGAGCGTGAGAATTAGCGCAAAGTCAGCTTGACAGCTCACGCATCCAATTTTCTGAAAAGAATTATATTCAAACGTATGGAAAAGGATTTTGAAAATCAGTTAGATGACGATCAGTTTGGCTTTAGGAAAGGTAAAGGCACAAAGAGGCGGTTCTGACGTTGCAGTTGTTAATGGAAGCAAGAATGACGAAAAGTGGAGACACATTCATACGACTTGTCAGCCTGGAAAAAGCTTCCGACAATGCAAAGTGGTACAAGATCTTCGAAATTCTGAGAAAAATATGGGTGAGTAATAGAGAAGGTCTGGCTGGTAGTGTACAATATGTACGAAAATCAAGAGGGAACAATAAGAATGGAAGACCAAGAACGAAGTACTCAGATAAAAGGGATGCAAGACAGAGATGTAGTCTTTTGTCCCCTCTGTTCAATCTATACATCGAAGAAGAATGACGGAAATAAAACAAAGGTTCAAGAGTGCGATTAAAATTCAAGGTGAAAGGATATCAGCGTTATTATTCGCTGATGATACTGCTATCCTGAGTGAAAGTGAAGAAGAATTACAGGAACTGTTGAATGGAATGAACAGCCTTATGAGAATAGAATATGGATTGAGAGTGTATCAAACAAAGAAGAAAGTAGTGAGAAGCACAAGGAATGAGAACAGCGGGAAGCTGAACTCCAGAATTGGTAATGAAAAAGTAGATGGAGTTAAGGAATTCTGATACCTAGGCAGCAAAATAAACTATGACGGACGGAGCAAGGAAGACATAAAAAGCAAATTAGCATTGGCAAAAAGGGCATTCCTGGTCAAGAGACCTCTACTAGTATCAGACATCAGCCTTAATTTGAGGAAGAAATTTCTGAGACCGAACGTTTGGACCACAGTGTTGTATGTAGTGAAACATGGACTGTGGGGAAACCGGAACAAAAGCGACTAGAAGTATTTGAGCTGTAGTGCTCAAAGTATGTTGAAAATTAGGTGGACTTTCTGCGCAGAATCAGCGAGGAAAGAAACATATGCAAAACACTGACAAGAAGAAGAGGCAGGAGAGAACATGTCTTAAGACAGCAGGGAATAACATGCATGGTAGTAGAGGAAGCTAGTAGAGGGTAAAATTGAGGACATAGGTTGCAAGTGCTACTCTGAAACGGCAAGATTGGCACAGGGGAGAAATTCGTGGCAGGCCGTGTCAAACCATTCAGAAGCCTGATGAAGATATAAAATCCTTTGCACCAGCTGATGAAATATTATGCTATCTTAGAGTAAGATGAAAATGGTTCAACCTGTCACTAATGAATAGCCGTACACCAGCTAATCAGCTAATGACAAAGACGATGCGTTAAGGGATAACTACAACGAAAACAGTAAATCGAATTAAGACGTTATCACTGATAACATTGAAAGGCAATTAGAGATGTACCATTCTCCCGAGGAGCGGAAATGGGGTCAGACCACAATCTAAAAATAAGTACAATGAGTATCAGGTTGAAAGTAGCATCTGAAACGAAAATTAGATCTGAAAACGCAACCAAATTTGGGCTGAAAAAGCTAATAGGAACAGAAGAAGTACGAAAATACAAAGTCAAAATTTGAAACCGATTTGAGGGCTGAGTAGCATGAGAGAGAATTATCAAATGACCAGTAATGAATGCCGGAACAGAATAAAAGGACTGCTGCGTGTAATAGCCTATAGAGAGTAAATAAAGGTAGGAAGAAATGGTTTGCTGAAGAATGTGAGGAAGCTAACGACAAATTTATGAAATTGTGCAGGAAATGACTACAGGCAAATGAGGATCCTGAAGTAGAACTTACTTGTCAACATACATAAAACCAACATAAGAAAATAAACCGTAACAAGACGAAACAATACCTAAAACAACAGACTGAATCTAGTGACGAATATCATCAAAATAATAATATTCGGAAAATGTAGAGCACAACCAACCAAATTAAAAGAAGTTTTAATTACAAATCTAAGGTGCTGAAGGATAAAGATGGCAATATGATTATTCAGCCACGCAAAATTTTATCAACAACCAAGGAATACTCTGACAACCTACTAAACTGTTCTGATCCATAACCAACAATTACAAGTTCCAGCAGCAGCACTAATAATGACCAAATTCCATGACAGATATATGAAGAGATGCTGGATCATGTTAAACGCGTAAAAAATGGCAAGGCTACTCGCAGTAATGGAATTACAGCTGAGATACTAAAATGTGCTGGAGAAGCGACTGCATAGGTGCTTCTTTTAGGTGATACAGTTATTCTGAAAAACTGAGACCATACCATGAGCACTGGAAGGAAGACTTCAGAAACTATAAAAGAATTTGATTAGTCTACACAGTCCGTAAGATTTTATCTTGTTTATAGCCGAAGCGCTTGAACCCATGCTCAGAAAATATAATCGGGAAACTTCCTGGCAGATTAAAACTGTGTGCCGGACCGAGACTAGACCAGCTGGTAGAGCACTTGCCCGCGAAAGGCAAAGGTCCCGAGTTCGAGTCTCGGTCGGGCACACAGTTTTAATCTGCCAGGAAGTTTCATATCAGCGCACACTCCGCTGCAGAGTGAAAAAAATCTCATTCTTCAATATAATCGGGGTTCATCAAAATGTCTTTCGCAGAAATATATCCACTACTGAGAATACTTTTGTAATCAAAACAATAAATTGTAAGTAAGCTGTTTAGGTTTTCTTATTGGTAACGCCACGTAGCGCTCTGTATGAAAATCACTGGCTGTGCTGTGTGCAGTCTGTGGGTAGTTTGCATTGTTCTCTGCCATTGCAGTGTTGGGCAGCTGGATGCGAACAGCGCGTAGCGTTGCGCAGTTGGAGGTGAGCCGCCAGCAGTGGTGGATGTGGGGAGAGAAATGGCGGAGTTTTGAAATTTGTAAGAACTGCTATGTATATTATGATTTTTCAACACTATTAAGGTAAATACATTGTTTGTTCTCTATTAAAATCTTTCATTTGCTAACTATGCCTATCAGTAGTTAGTGCCTTCAGTAGTTTGAATCTTTTATTTAGCTGGCAGTAGTGGCGCTCGCTGTATTGCAGTAGTTCGAGTAACGAAGATTTTTGGTGCGGTAAGTGATTTGTGAAAGGTATAGGTTAATGTTAGTCAGGGCCATTCTTTTGTAGGGATTTTTGAAAGTCAGATTGCGTTGCGCTAAAAATATTGTGTCAGTTTAAACACAGTCATGTATAATTGTTCTAAGGGGACGTTTCAAAATGAAAAAGCATGAGAATGTAAACAAAAAATACATTACTTGTTCATTCAGTTCATGAAAGCTCATCACTCCATTCGCAGGCAAAGCCTGTGGAATGTAATGAGGGACTTTGAATTTTCCATTTAACTTACAAATCTTTGTAAGACGTGCATGGACAATATGAGAAGGGCTTGCTAAATGAGATAAAACCTGAGCACATTAAAAATAAAAGTGGAGAAAGGAAGGAGATGCTGTGTCACCTCTTGTCTTTAATGTAGCCTTGGAGAAGGTTGTGCGAAACTCAAACTAATAGCTGCTGAGATCCTCCAAAGAAAGGTTTTAGTGTATGCAAATTATAGAGTGCTCATTGGAAAATGTGAAATAGAGATCTGACAGTTATTTGTGGATCTCGTAGAAGAAGCATACAAGTTTGGCCTAAAAGTAAACAATCAGAAAAAATTGATAGTTCAAGCATATAAAAATGAATAAGACAACCGGTATCATCTAACAATCGGCACACTTTAGTTAGAACGTACTGAACACTTCAAATTTGTGAGCGCAATGATATATGAGCAAAACAGAGATAAATAAAATGAAAATGAGGCTGCATAATGCTAATAGAACCTACTACTCCATATAAGAACTTTTAGGGACTAAATTACTCACAAGGAAAACCAAAATGAAACTACCGTATAAAACTATCTCAGACCAGCCTTAACCTAAGAGGCAGAGACAAGGTCTTTAACTAAAATCCAAGAACACCAGTCACAAGTATTTGAAAACAAAGTTTATCGGAAAATATTTGGTCTATACTGAGATAATGAATCGTAAAACTGGAAGAGATGATACAACACAGAAATCCACATTCTATCGCAACAATAAAGAATAATGAGCATGATAAATTCCAGAAGATTTACATGGGCAGGCCATCCGTCGAGCATGAAAGAGGATTGATTAGTTTAAAGAATATTGATGGAGAAGTCATTTGGTAAGAGGCCAAGAGGGAGACCCATGAGCACATGGGTAAATGAAATCAAGACAATATGCGGCAGGATCAGCATAAATAATTGGCAGGAAGCAGCACAGGTTAGAAGCATTTGAAGGCAAAGTATGAGATCGTCACGGGGAAGTCGATTCTCTCAGAAGCCAAGAGGAAGAAGCTACACTTTTGTAAAAGTTTACCAATTTGAATATCCGGAATCAAGTCACCCTTTCAAACGACATCTGTCATGAAATTAAACAGGGATTGACAGCAGCTAAGAGAGCTTGTTTTCCATTAATGAAAACTATTTTCCTCGAAGCTCTTAAGTCGCATAACCAAAATATATAGTGTTTCATATTCGGAAATGTGGCTGTTAATACAAAAATATATTAGAATGTTAGATGCCATTGAGAGAAAGGTACTCTGAAGAATCGTTGACCTTACCTTTGAAAGAGGAAGTTGGAGAAGGAGTTACAATGACGAGCTGTACCCTGTATATAAAGATCCATCTGTTAGAAGAGTAGAGAAATCAGCCAGGTTGTAACTGGTGGGTCACAAAATGCGGATAAGCGATATGGAGGTGGCTAAAAGGATGTTACATGGAAATGCAGAGGGTCAAAAACGACTGGGGCGACCGCGAATCAGATGAGATGGATAGATGGAGTCCTGGAGTACAAGCTGTAAGGGCTGGGAAGCTCCAGTGTTAGATCGTGCTAACTGGCGGGTAGTTGTTGAAGAGGACGAGGTTCTCAATGAACTGTAGAGTAACTGCATAAGAAGACGTAAGTTGATCAGCATCTGCACTGCAGTAAAGAGAGTTTCATGACAAAAACATTGCTCTGCGTCATAAAAAAAAAACGCTATTGAATAATTTACTGCGGCAGAAATCTCTGAGCCTGCCTCAAGGTAGGCTGTGTTGTTTTACGTTAATTGTGATTTACTCACTCCCGTAGGCTACTACAGGGGCCTCGACCTTGCGTTAGTCGCTACGACGCTTGTCCATCTCTTCTAATTAGCGACACCGTGGGATATTCTCGGGGCGCTCGTCGCTACCTGGTCTAATTCTCTACTGAGGTACGAGACGACGCTTTGATAGCAGGTGCTGCAGTGACGCAGTTCTGAGGGGGGCGCAACCTGTGGGCGGACTGATTTATTTATCGTGGGCGAACAAACAGAGACCTTGCGAAACTCAGCTCGCTCTGGTAGGCCATGAGATCCAGAGCGCCGTAGGCGAAGGCGCCCATGTCGAGGCCGTGTTCCTTTATTTCCGGGAGGTACTCGATCCAGTTCAGGAAGGTACTCGATTCAGTTCAGGAAGGTACTCGACACAGTTCGAGAAGGTGTTCGATACAGTTCCGGAAGGTAATCGATGCAATTCCGTAAGGTATTCGATACAATTCCGTAATGTCAGTATCCAGCAGAATACGAGATTACCGAGTACCAGACCAAATTTTTGAATAGATTCAGGACTTCCTTGCAGATAGAACTCAACACGTCGCTCTTAACAAAATAGACACACATAAAGGTAATTTCGTGAGTACCCCAAGAGAATATTATAGGCCCGTTGCTGTTTACAATGTATATTAGTGATATAGTGAGTAAATAAGGTTGGGGGGGGGGGGGGGGGGAATCGGTGAAGCTGCTCGTGGACGATGCTGTTATGTAGAAGAAGGCTGCAACACGACAAGATCGTAGTGAAATGCAGGAAGACCTTCAGATGATCGACAACTGGTGCAGGGATTGACAGCTGATAGTGAAAGTAAATAAATATAACATACTGCGTATGAGTAGGCGAAGAGGTCCGCTACTGTTCGATTATACTATCGGTGACAGGCAAAGGGTCACTAACTACCGTAAATTAACAAGGGTTAACCGTCTGGAGTGATGTCAAGTGGAGTGACCAGGCTAAAAGTAATAGTAGGAAAAACAGATGACAGATTGGAAGAATCCTCACTCTGGAGCCACGTAAATCATCCTAGATACAACTGACTTACGAAACACTCGCTCGACCGATTCTTCAATTATTGTTGGTAAGTGCGGGACCCTTACCAAGCAGGATTAATAGAAGAGATGGAGATGATCGAAGGAAGAGCGGCGCGTTTCGTCGGAGGATCGTTTACTTGGCGCTTGAGTGTTACGGAGACACACAACAATTTACATTGGCAGACGCTGCAAGAGAGGCGTTGTGCGTCACACAGAGGCTCACTGTTGAAATTCCGAGAGCGAACGTTATAAGAGAAGACGTATAACGTGTTGCTTTTTTTTTCACACATAGGTGTCGCGAAATCATCACGACGAGCAAATTAGATAACTTACAAGGGGAGGCCGCCAATTGTGAAATTCAGATTCGATTCATATTGCGCATAATAAAAGCTCATGGCCAGAGGTGTAATGTGGCAAAGCACAAAGATGCACTTCTCAGCCGTTGTCGAGAAAACCGACAGTTAAAAGAAACCGTTGCGGTGAAATATCCTCTACGATTAATAATTTTCTACAGCGTCGTGGTGCAGCGGTAAGCGCTCGGGCTCGTAATCCGAAGGTCGCCGGATCGAATCTCGCGCCATGCAACGTTTTTTTTTAGTATTTGTTTTTTGTAATATATATATAGTTCCCGGCAATCAGTTCCAACAATTATGCATATAATAAGTTGTTGAAAGTCGTTCGTTTGTCGTGGAAAGACTGGCGACTTCGAACATCATTATGTTTTCCGCAAACAAAGTTGTATTTCACAAATGTTATTAATTGTCTTCATAATGTTAACCACGTATAGTTAACGGAAGACGTAGAAACGATATTCCGAAACGAATACGTATAGTGTAAGTCAAACGTTCGAATTAGAATAGAGACCCCACGAACACAAATATAAACTACGTTACTCGCTCGTTACACTTGAAGGACAGATGTTGAATGGGCCGAAACGAGCCGCCGCATAACAGCGTAGTTGCCTGCTAACTTCGAAAGAAGGTAGATGCGGTCCCTAGCGCAACTTAAAACATCGTCGAAAATCAGTGCGGACGGGAGAGCTTTGGTACACCCTGTTAGACAAACGGAAAAATGGAGGCGGTACAATTGGAGAGCGAGCCGCCTTCACCAACATGCATAAGCAATTCATTAATAGTATATATATATATATATATATATATATATATATATATATATATATATATATATATATATATATGAATTACAAAAAACTAATAATAAAAAAAAATTGCATGGCGCGAGTTTCGATCCGGCGACCTTCGGATTACTAACCCGAGATCTAACCGCTGCGCCACGACGCTGTAAATCGTAAAGAGTATATCATCGCAACGGTTTCTTTTTAAACTGTCGATTTTCTCGACAACGGCTGAGAAATGCATCTTGGTGCTTTGCCATGAGCTTTTATTATGCGTAGTATGAATCGAATCTGAATTTCACAATTGGCGGCCTCCCCTTGTTAGATATCATATTTATCATAAGGAACTTTCCCCACTCGCCATTCTCAAATTGAAGACGAAAGTGAGGATAAAGACAGTGGTACGAGAAGTACCGTAGGATGTCTTGTGGTATATTGATGTAGATGTAGACAACTGATCCTGTGCAGAGAAGTAGTCCCGTATCTAGCACATGCGATTCTAGTACATGAAAGGGTATTTTAATCGTAAATGTATCTTCGTAAGGGATTTGTGTATGAAATGCGACCACTTGAATGATTGTAAGGTGAATGTTGAATTACTGTTACGAGACGCGCTGTTCATAAAGTCGAAAGCTCGAGACATAAATGAAAATTCATCTTCATGCATTAGCAGTTAATAGTGGGTATGTATGTTGTCTCTTGCTGACTATATGGATTGTAAACAACAGCTTCAGCCGTAAAACAATATATTAAGAAACATGCAATCCTTTTTGGGCATAAAACAGCTATTGTCCATACGCCACAATTATATTCGTGGACCGTAACGGCACTTAACTCGCATTCAGGAGTTCAGCGATTTAAATCCTCGTCCACCCATCCAGAATGAATTTTTTTTGTGTTTTTCCCCAAATCGCTTGAGGCAAATGCTGAGATGGTTGATCTTAAAAGGACACATTTTCTTCCCTCACTCATCCTTCACGTACCCGAGTTTGCACTCCGTCTCTGATGACCTCGTTGTTCACAGGACGTTAAATCTTAAGCATCAGTCCTTTATTATTGACAGCACATTTCGTAACAAATCATAGGCTTGCTCTCAGACTACAGGATCTTTGGTGACTTATTCATTCTTCCTAGTAGTTTGCATTGATTCGTAAAAGGGCAAAATTACGTTTTCAAGACTTATTGCTACTTTTAGTTCGTTACATTTCTTACTCTTATGAATTGTTTTTATCAGAACCTTAAGAACGCCAATGAATTTCTCTTGATGTGTATAGACTGTTCCTTATCTGCCAGCCAGACGTATTGGGTTTGGTGTCTCCGCCGTCACATTGAAAGTAATAACGGAACAAATTTTTAAACCTGCTTCCGCGGCTTACTCTGACAAAAAAAGGACATGTTCTCCATCATTTCGAAATATAGGGCTGTTCCTTGATTAGTCATTTTACCTCTACAGTACCTTGGAAAAATGAATCTAAATTATCATTTGATACTTTTTTGCACACCATCGTAAACGAAACTCATGAGAGATACTCCGTCACAGACTTGACCGGAGCACTTTGCCACAGCTACTCCCGTCCGTTCTATGCAGGCTGAAAACAATTTAAACCGAATAATTCTTGAAAGTTGCACGGGGCACCATAGAAACCTTTTTCTCTAATGTCATAATTACCCGTGAGCATTGTTTAACCCGGTAAAGGGCTTAATAGCTCTCAGCATCCGTGCAACTGCGAATAACATGAGAAGAAATGAGACGAATGTAAGAAAATCCCTTCATGAGCAATTGTTAATCCATTTCACTTACGGCGTATGCACAACCTGGAACCAGATAGTTATCCGCTCAGGGCACAGTTTTTCGCACTGCTACCTGGAACCCTATCCTACATTTCCGTCCTCTATGCTGTTTACAGATGAAGCAACGTTCGAGCGTGATGGGGTCTTCAACATTCACAGTTCGCATGTTTTGAGTGAGGTTAACCCACATCAATTCCGGTTCTGCTTGAATCTTTGACCAGATGTTATTGGTGACTGCTTAACTGAACCATACGTCCTATTTAGGCCATTGAGTGAGAAGCAATGTTACAATCTCCGCCCCAGAGTTTATGGACGACCTCTACATCTACATCTACATACATACTCCGCAATCCACCATACGGTGCGTGGCGGAGGGTATACGTCGTACCACAACTAGCATCTTCTCTCCCTGTTCCACTCCCAAACAGAAAGAAGGAAAAATGACTGCCTATATATCTCTGTACGAGCCCTAATCTCTCTTACCTTATCTTTGTGGTCTTTCCGTGAAATGTAAGTTGGCGGCAGTAAAATTGTACTGCAGTCAGCGTCAAATGCTGGTTCTCTAAATTTCCTCAGTAGCGATTCACGAAAAGAACGCCTCATTTCCCCTACAGACTCCCACCCGAGTTCCTGAAGCATTTCCGTAACACTCGCGTGATGTTCAAACGTACCAGTAACAAATCTAGCAGCCCGCCTCTGAATTGCTTCTATGTCCTCCCTCAATCCGACCTGATAGGGATCCCAAACGCTCGAGCAGTACTCAAGAATAGGTCGTATTAGTGTTTTATAAGCGGTCTCCTTTACAGTTGAACCACATCTTCCCAAAACTCTACCAACGAACCGAAGACGACTATCCGCCTTTCCCACAACTGCCATTACATGCTTGTCCCACTTCATATCGCTCTGCAATGTTACGCCCAAATGTTTAATCGACGTGACTGTGTCAAGCGCTACACTACCAATGGAGTATTCAGACATTACAGGATTCTTTTTCCTATTCATCTGCATTAATTTACATTTATCTATAATTAGAGTTAGCTGCCATTCTTTACACCAATCACAAATCCTGTCCAAGTCATCTTGTATCCTCCTACAGTCACTCAACGACGACACCTTCCCGTACACCACAGCATCATCAGCAAACAGCCGCACATTGCTATCCACCCTATCCAAAAGATCATTTATGTTGATAGAAAACAACAGCGGACCTACTACACTTCCCTTGGGCACTCCAGATGATAACCTCACCTGCGATGAACACTCGCTACAAGACAGCGCAAGTGATTCCAGCATGACGGGCGCCGGCAAATTTCAGTCGTCCTCTGCATCGATTCTTGAATAGATAGTATCCAGAAAAGTGGATTGGCAGTGATAGTCCTTACCATGGTCTACGTGACTCCCTGATTTGACCCCTCTGGACTTCTTTGTGCGACGAGAGATGTGCAACCTTGTCTACAAAATCCCTGATGAATTACAAAAGGAACTGATTGCCCAGATAGTACCAGCAGCATCAGGGGACATTAAGGACACTCCTGCAGTCTTTGCCCGTATTAGACAGAACATGGCCCACTGGTGCAACCTCTGGTTATAAGTCAATTGAGGCATTTTTGAACCTCTTCTGTAATTGAAGTAACTAGGTTGTGTTAATGTTGTTCTCTCTTGGTAATAAATAATTAATACTTGATTGTGTTACTTTATGTCCTCAAAGGACAACACATAGAGAAAGTGTTTTCGTATACCCATGCAACCTCCCAGATATTGTTAGTTTCATTAATTTTCAGCCATAGAAAACTCCCTCTACCGGTTCAAAAATCCTCACAGGAAAATGCGACATTAGAGAAAAAAATATTTATTTCGGTGTCCCGGGCAATCTTCCAGAATTTGTCTCTTTAAATAATTTTCAGCCTGTAGATTCAGTTAACTGATTTTTGAGCGCTAATACAGACTGATCTTTGACCCGCGTAAAAGAGATGAATGATTCGCATATCTTTACTTCTCTTTTGACCGTGTTGACTGGAATACTCTCTTTGAAATTCTGAGGGTAGCAGGGGTAAAATAATGATAGCGAAATGCTATTTACAACTTGTACAGAAACTAGACAGCAGTTATAAAAGTCGAGGGGCATGAAAGGGAAGCAGTGGTTCAGAAGGGAGTGAGACAGGGTTTAGCCTGTGTTACTCAATCTGTACAGGTAAAAAGACGAGGGCTAGTAGAAATACAAGAGATATTGAAGAATATTGAAGATATTGAAGAATACAAGAGATATTGAATTTAACTGATGAAAGGAGTAAATATAAAAATGCAATAAAAGAAGCAGGCGAAAGGGAATCAAACGTCTAAAAAATGAGATCGACAGGAATGGCTAAAGGACAAATGTAAAATAGACACTTGCTACAGGAAAATAAAAGAGATCTTTGGAGAAAAGAGAACCACCTGTGTGAATATCAAGACCTCAGATGGGAAACCAGTCCTGAGCAAAGAAGGGAAAGCAGAGAGGTGGAAGGAGTACATAGAAGGTCTATGCAAGAGAGATATACTTGAGAGAAATATTGTGGAAATGGAAGAGGACGAAGAGGAAGATGAGAAGGCAGGAATGATACTGCGTGAAGATTCTGATAGCGCACTGAAAGACCGAAGCTGACACAAGGCCCCGGGAGAGATAACATTCCGTTAGAGCTACTGATAGCCTTGTGAGAGCTAGCCATGACAAAACTCTTCGCCGGCCGGTGTGGCCGTACGGTTCTAGGCGCTTCAGTCTGGAACCGCGTGACCGCTACGGTCGAAGGTTCGAATCCTGCCTCGGGCATGGATGTGTATGGTGTCCTTAGGTTAGTTGGGTTTAAGTAGTTCTAAGGACTAGGGGACTGATGACCACAGACGTTAAGTCCCATAGTGCTCAGAGCCATTTGAACCATTTGAACAAAACTCTTCCATCTGGTGAGCAAGATGTGTGAGACAGTCGAAATACCCTCAGACTTCAAGAAGAATATAATAATCTCAATTCCAAAGAAAGCAGGTATTGACAGGTGTGAAAATTACCGACCTTTCAGCTTAATGAGTCACGGCTGCAAAATACTAACACGAATCCTTCACAGAAGAACTGAGAAATGATAGTGGCCGATCTCGGGGAGGATCAGTTTGGATTCCGTTGAAATGTAGGAACACGCGAGGCAATGCTGACCCTACGACTTCTCATAGGAGGTAGGTTAAGGAAGACAAAACTACGTTTATAGCACTTGTAGACTTAGAGAAAGCTTTTGACAATGTTGACTGGAATACTCTCTTTCAAATTCTGAAGGTGGCAGGGCTAAAATACAGGGAACGAAAGGCTAATTTAAATTTGAACAGAAACCAGATGGCAGATATACGAGTCGAGGGGCGCGAAAGGGAAACAATGGTTGAGAAGGGAGTGAGACTGGTTTGTAGGCTAACCCCGATGTTATTCAATATGTGTATTGAGTAAGCAGTAAAGGAAACAAAAGAAAAATTTGGAGTGGGAGTTAAAGACCAGGGAGAAGAAATAGAAATTTTGAGGTTTCCTGATGATATTGTAATTCTGTCAGAGACAGCAAAGGACTTCAGAGAGCAGTTGAACAGGATGGACAGTGTCTTGAAAAGTGGATATAAGATGAACATCAACGAAAGCAAAACGAGGGTAATGGAAGGTAGTTGAATTATATCAGGAGATGCTGAGGGAATTAGATTAGGAAACGAGGTACTTAATGTAGTAGATGAGTTTTCCTATTGTGATGGACCAAAACCAAGAGGGAGACCAAGAGATTTATACAGTAAGCAGATTCAGAAGAATGTATGTTGCAGTAGTTTCACGAACATGACGGAGTAGCTTGTAGAGCTGTATCAAACCAGTTTTCGGACTGAAAACCAATACAACAACGTCGGAATGATTACCAAAAAAATCTTTGAAAATTGAAACATAGCGAAAAATTTCCCTTCAGTGATTCTAATAACGTTTCCTCATCATTTAAATATTTCTTTCTCTTTCCTATTTTCTTTTCTTTTTTTTTTTTTTTTTTTTTTTTTTTTTTTAGTCCACCATATCTTCGGGTGCATTGCCCCATCGTTCCAGCCCCTTAAGGCCCATGCTACTATCATCAGTGGATCATTTTCTTGATTGTGTGGTGATTATTTTCCGCATATTCTTTCAGAGGAAACGTGACGCAGTTCTCAACAATGCAGAGGTCTCTGCAGCAATTTACGCCGTTGCCTAGTATCAGTTTGAGACGAGACGATCGGCGAGCAACATGAATGCGCGCCCATATTCAAGCAGCAAAATCTTAAGAAGAGCGTGGAGTACACACCGGAAGAGCACGGAGCAACGGTAGCAGTCATAAGGTAAGCCAGCAACCAGCATCTGGCGTCAAATCGACTCCACGTTTCTGTAGACGGATAAGTCAAATTCTCACTGAAATGCTTAATTAATGAGTATGAAAATATTCAACACTGCAGTTACGGTCGGGGAAATTTGATTTTGTAAACGAGTCATCTAGATCGTTTTTCGAGGGTTGTCTAAGGCAGTTTGCATTGAAGAAGCACGAATTTTGTAAATCTTATAAGTAAATGAAATCGCAGTACTAGAAATTATTCAGTCTCCTACGAAGTTTCCGTGCAAAGAGACCTCCGTGTTTCCTGTTACAGACACTCTTCACATTCTTCAATTAATCGAAGAAATACCGTTTCGATAAAAAAATTTAAGAATAATATTACACGAAATTCAAATATGAAGCTGTATTTTTGTCAAAAACTGGTTTCCCTGTTAAATCACAGGGGCTCGTAAACGGATTGACATGCGCGTTAAATTGTTCGCGGTGCGAGGCTGCACCCCGTTATATCGCGCTCCACAGCTGACGTCGAACTGACCACACAATGCACCGCTAGAGACTGGCTGCTTCTACCTGCGGGTCTGAACCGGTCAGCGCCGTTAGGAATGTGGACGGTTGCTTGTCACGTATTGTGCTCTACAGGTAGTGTTCCCCTGCCTCAGCCAAGCACACCATTTCCCACTCAAGAACTGAAAGACGCCGTATTGTGCTGCTTGCGAGACCTAACCTGCTAATCCGCGACTGCAAGCACGTCCACCGCGCACGCATCTCCGCCCGCATTCTCCCGGCCATGTGGTATCTATCTCTTTCCTTTGGGGCATACAAAAGCGTGCAAATCCACACCTTCACGCCTTGCTCCATTTGGACGTTTTTCGCGAACGTTAACGTGAAAATTTGCAGCGCATCTAGTTGCGGCTTCACAATCTGCTACGTAGTCGCTCAAATGGTTCAAATGGCTCTAAGCACTATGGGACTTAACATCTGAGGTCATCAGTCCCCTAGACTTAGAACTACTTAAACCTAACTAACCTAAGGACATCACACACATCCATGCCCGAGGCAGAATTCGAACCTGCGGCCACAGCAGCAGCGCGGGTCCGTACTGAAGCGCCTAGAACCACTCGGCGACAGGGGCCCGCGACGTAGTCACGAATAGGACAGTGATCCAGAGAGTGTAGAACAAATTTCTTTTATTTCCGCTTATGATTACAAAATTCTTTGGTTGTTTGACTACCGGTTTCGGCCAGTGATGACCATCTTCGGATCTTCAGCAAAACATGGGAAAACCAAATAGAACTAGTCGGCAGTGTACATTTTACAACAATAAAATGGTCATAATTAAAAGAATGACTTCCATAGGTGTGATAAACATTCGCTTACAGTCTGGCGCGGCGTACTTGTTTTGAAACATGTCGTAATGTAATGAAGCCATAGTGGCACACACAAAAAATATGCACAAAATCAGCTTTGCGACGTAGCACATATTTAATTTAAAATATGCTTCACCCTAGGCCACAGTGCCGGTCTGAGTCACCTATTAACAGTGCTATTGCTCTTAACAAACTGCAATACAGTAGTCACCAGATACGTTTGTGCCGTACGCTCGTTAGCTGTCGCTACTGTAAATCTACACATGTTCGTCGATTACAAAATTGGACAGAATGCAAGGAAATGGAGAATAGAATAGGTGAAGTCTAAAGTGGACTTACCAAATGCATTAGTTAGTGATAAAAAAGTAATAAATTCAACAGGAATAAAGTTAAATTTAAAATCGCTACAAAGAAAATGTTTACTGACAATATATGATTCTGAGACCCTCTTGCGGTCATTTTAGATAAAAATAACATGTAAATTTCGCTATCATAGTGTAAGTGCACACAGATTGTGTAAACGTGTGTGAAGTGATGTACCAACTGGCCATAAAAATAGTAGCAGACAAATGGACACTAACAGAAAAAAAAACGCCCACACTGTCGCAAGCCAGCACCCAGCGTTATGCTAGAAATAGTGACGTAACTTCCAGAAAAAAAATGGTTCAAATGGCTCTGAGCACTATGGGACTTAACATCTATGGTCATCAGTCCCCTAGAACTTAGAACTACTTAAACCTAACTAACCTAAGGACATCACACACATCCATGCCCGAGGCAGGATTCGAACCTGCGACCGTAGCAGTCGCGCGGCTCCGGACTGAGCGCCTAGAACCGCTAGACCACCGCGGCCGGCTAACTTCCAGAAAGCCATCTGAAGACGAGCCTGAAAAGGTTCGAAAACCAGTTTATGGAATAATAAATAACTAATAAAAAAAGTGACTGGTTGCAGTTTTATATAATTTACATTCAGTTAACAGTCACGGGTTATAAAATATCCATAATGGATAAGCTTAATCTTAAAATAATACCATACACAAGAAAAAGTTTACTGAGTGAACATAATAATATAAAATCGATAAAATAACTTGGGGGAAGAGCCCTAATTGATGAAACAAAAGAGTAAAGTAAGTAATCGGCATCCTCTGTAGGGGTAGCTGCCAGAATGCAACGCAGGCGAGGAGTCGGAGGAACTTGATAGCCAGACGGCCTCTCGCTCGCACCCTGCGACGCATCGTACCAAGAAAACAGTGATGGAACATCGTACCAGACACTTGAAGAGATTATTTAGTTAATGAAGCGTAATATATAAACAGAAAAGAAACAATTAAACACCAGAGTAGTATGATCAGTATAAGAAAATGGAGCAATACACAGGGTGAAAAGTATTTAAACGCCGGCCGTCGTGGCCGTGCGGTTCTAGGCGCTTCAGTCTGGAACCGCGTGACCGCTACGGTCGCATGTTCGAATCCTGCCTCGGGCATGGATGTGTGTGATGTCCTTAGGTTAGTTAGGTTTAAGTAGTTCTAAGTTCTAGGGGACTGATGACCACAGATGTTAAATCCCATAGTGCTCAGAGCCATTTGAACCATTTTGAAGTATTTAAACCGACAAACTCTGGGAGGTTGAAGGGGACATCAAAACAAATATTTTTCCCTGATGTCATTTTTTTCTATGAGGAGTATTTAAACCGGTAGAGGAAGATTTCTCTGGCGACAAATTAATTAAATCAACAAACACTTTCCATTTTTAATGACCAAGGGACAACACATTAACACAACCCAATTTCAATTACAGTAGATTTTCAAAATTGCCTCCATTGACACGTAAACAAATGTTTCACCGTCGGATCATGTTCCGTCTGACGCGGGCAAAAACCCCAGGAGTATCCTGAATTGTTCCTGCTGCTGCTGCTATCTGGGCAACCAGATCCTCTTCTGATGCAACAGGAGTTGCGTAAACAAGGTTGCGCATCTCTCCCCACATAAAAAAGTCCAGAGGGGACATATCTGTGGGTCGAGCAGGCCACGGTACAGAACCACCTGTGCCAATCCACGTTTCTGGGAAGCATCGATCCAGGAATCGACGCACACGACGACTGAAATGTGCCGACGCCCCGTCATGTTGGAACCACATGCGTTGTCTTGTAGGGAGCGGGACGTCTTCCAGCAATTCTGGCAATGCTCTATCGAGAAAATTGTAATAGTGCCTGCCATTTAATGGCCTAAGTAGCAGATACGGCCCATCACGCCAGAACGTTGCTTCATCGGTAAACAACACAGAGGATGGAAATGTAGGATGCATTTCACACTGTTCCAGGTACCAATGCGAAAACTGTGCTGTGGGTGGATAATCAACTGGTTCCAGGTTGTGGACACGCTGTAAGTGAAATGGACGTAACTGCTTTCGAAGGACTGTTCTTACATTTGTCTGATTCGTCCGCATGTTACGTGCAATTGCACGAGTGCTGATTGAAGGATCCCGCTCCGCATGCTGCAAGACAGCTCCCTCAAATTGCAGCGTTGTTACCGTGCGAAGGCGTCCCTGTCAAGGTAATCTGCTAAATGACCCGGTCTCACGCAGACGTTGGTACACAGCATCAAAGGGCGGGATACGGCGATTAGGATATTGTTGTTGGTAAACCCGCTGTGCAGCTCGTCCGTTGTGGTGCGCTACGTAGTACGAACCAACCATATCAGTGTACTCACTCCAGCTGTCTCGCTCCATTACTAAACAGAGCCAATGCACTACTACACTGGTGTACGGCAGTTGCCTACAACTGAAGCGCGTAATACGCCCTCTAACAACTGAAGATCGTAATACGGCCTCTAACAACTGAAGAGCGTAATACGGCCTCCACCGGTTTAAATAATCCTCATAGGAAAAAACGACATTAGGGAAAAATATTTGTTTTGATGTCCCCTTACAACCTCCCAGAGTTGTCGGTTTAAATACTCGTACTTTTCACCCTGTAGAGGCGTTCTCTGATTAATGTAAAACGTTATCAAATAAAGCAAAGTAAGCAGTAAGAACAAAATCGCCCTGTTTATTGGCTTTATGATTCTCAAGTTTCTCTAACAATTGTGAAGGCACCGTCTTTCTGGCCCCTCTGGACAATAAGCACGCTATTTTCAAGGCATCACGTACTGTGACGAGTTTCAGAAATGCAACCTCAAGACAGCTTTGTTACATGGCTGTCAATACTCCTTACATTAAAAGAGCGACCGGTCTGGCCGATGTAATATTTATAACAGTTATTACAATCGATCTTGTATCCTTCAAAGAAGGAAGTAGAACAAGGGAACGCCATTAACTGCCTCCCTCTTACTGCTATAAAAGTTGACGACAAGCGTAACTTCTCGTTTTTCAGAAAACCTACACTGACCCTGAATAAAGAAAAGTGTGAAGTTATTCACTTGAGTACTAAAAGAAATCCGCTAAATTTCGATTACACGATTAAGTCACACAAATCTGAAGGCTGTAAGTTCAACTAAATACTTAGGATTACAATCACAAATAACCTAAATTGGAACTATCAAATAGATAATGTTGTGGGTAGAGCAAAGCAAAGACTGCTATTCATTGGCAGAACACTTAGAAGGTGAACATGACTACTAAAGAGACTGCTTACACCACGCTTTTCCGCCCCATTCTGGAGTATTGCTGTGCCTTGTGGGATCCGCATCAGGTGGGACTGACGGATGACATCGAAAAAGTACAAAGAACGGCAGCTCGTTTTGTATTATCGTGAAATAGGGGAGATAGTGCCACAGACATGATACATGAATTGGAGTGGAAGTAATTAAAACAAAGGCGTCTTTCGTTGCGACGGAATCTTCTCATGAAATTTCAATCACCAGTTTTCTCCTCCGATTGCGAAATCATTCTATTGGGACCCACCTACATAGGGAGAAATGATCATCACGACAAAATAAGAGAAATCAGGGCACGAACAGAAAAATTTAAGTGCTCGTTTTCCCCTCGTGCCGTTCGAGAGTGGAATTGTTTGAAGGTGGTTCGCTGAACCCTTTGCCAGGCACTTTATTGTGAATTGTAGCGTAATCAAGTAGATGTAGATGTACAGACGTTATCATTAATCACAGTTCATGCCATCCACCCGGATACAAAAGATCATCCTTTACCCCAATAATTCGCCGGCTCTTTCGTCAACCTTTGGCCGACAGTGAAATACGGAAGGAACGTAGTATATAAAAGCAAATAGTAACAGCCAATGGTTTTTCTGTAAATCATGTCATGCGTCCTTCCAGTAGGCTGAAGAAACAAAAAATAAATACTTTTCAGACGCGCACCACCCAGAAAATGTTACTGATAGAAAAAGAATGAGAACCATTCCAATGAAATTTCACGGCAATGTGTTCCAGCAAACAGAGAAATGTTTCAGCAAGTCTAATGTTGGACGTGGTTTCAAGTTAATTACACCCTAAAACTTCGTATAAAACTTAAGTTTAAAAGTACGGACGACGAATTTGATACCTCTGAAGTACACAGGATCGATTGCGCTATCTGTAATACATATAATATATCGATCAAACCGGCCGGTCTTTTAATGCAAGATTTAAGAAGCATTCACAGCCACGTAACACAATTGCCTTGGGGTTGAGTTTATCAGAAACTGGTCTTACTGTAGAACACTGGTGGAAGAAATTCGTGAGTGAGAGAACGAAATGCACCAGAATTTTGAAACGGAAGTTTTTAAGCTATCAGTGTAAAACGTCGTAAATAAAGAAACATTGTTCATGGTGCGTAAAGTAATGCGAACATTCGAAAATGAGTCTAACGTAAAAATGAATGTACTCTCAAAAACGCGTGTTTTGGGGTATACCTTTTTGGCGTCGCGTGTCGTGAAAAGTATGCCATTCATAAAGGTGTGTTACACCATAAACATTAACGTCGCGGACGCTACAGTTCTGATTTTATGAGGTATGAGCGCGGCAGTCGCGTTACGTGTCGAGGGGCCGGCAAGTTTAAATAAATGTGTGAATCAGGCTCATGGGTCACCAAACGTTGCCCATGACTGCTATAGGAAGCACTGCGAATAGCTTGCATATCTCCCACAGAGACCAAAAAAGGCCCTACTGCCACACTTGTCAGAAGAGTTTGAAAATTATAAAGCCAAAAAAACAAGAGACAGCTGAATGGGAAGACCGATTTTGTACCCAATACCTACTGCTTTATTTATCAGTGTTCTGCTTTAGTCACAGAACTCCTCTCTTACATATATCTTGCCTTGTCCTCACCTAGTATAGAGTGCATTACATATTTCCTCATTTTTTTACGTTGATAGTATTACTCTTGTGTCTGATTTTTCCTTCTCTGCTTATGTAACGAATTTCACTAACGAGATAATTTCATTAAGTGAATGGTACAATGTTTCATCAATATTTTCTTGGAACGGTGCATCGCAGGGTACGAGAGATTCTCTGACGATTAATTTCCTCCGACCACTTCTCGCCTGTGTCGCATTCTGGCGGCTACACCAACAGAAGGCGCTGATTGCTTCCTTTAATAGTTTGTTTCATCCATTAGGGTTCTTCTCCTAATTATTTTATCGATTTTATATTATTTTGTTACCTCGGTAACTTGTTCTTGTGTAAGAGGTTGGATGGTTGGTTGGTTTGTGGAAGGGGACCAAACAGCGAGGTCATCGGTGCCATCGGATTGGGGAAGGATGGAGACGGAAGTCAACATTTCGAAGGAACCATTCCGGCATTTGCCTGAAGCGATTTAGGGAAGTCACGGCAAACCTAAATCAGGACGGCAGGACGCCGGTTTGAACCGCTGTCCTCTCGAATCCGAGACGAGTGTGCTAACCACTGCGCCACCTCGCTCGGTTTGTGTATGTTATTATTTTTTTCTAAAATGGCCACAAGAGTGTCTCGGAATCATATATCAACACTTAACCATTTCCTTTTTAACGATTTTAAATTTAACTTTATTCATGTTTGAATTTATTACTTTTTATCATTAATAACTTACACAGTTGGTAAGCCCATAACTTACACAGTTGGTAAGCCCACTATATACCCATTTCACCGCGTTCTGTGCAAGTTTACAACTGACGAACATGTGTAGACGTACATAGGGATATCTAACGAGCACACGACACAAACGTATTTTGTGGCTACTGTACTGCAGTTTGTTAAGAGGAGTGGCGCTGTTAACAGGATGACTCAGCCGGCATTGTGGCCTTGTGTACACCATATTTCAAATATGTGCAACGACGATAAGCTGATTTTGTGTACATTTTTTGACGGTGTCACTATGGCTTCATTACATTAGGACATGTTTCAAAACAATTACGCCTCGTCAGATTGTAATCGACTGTTTAGCAAATGCACAGAAGTGATACTTTTCGTAATGACATATTTCATTGTTGTAAGATGTATACTGCCAGCTACTTGATTTGGCTTTCCCACGTTTTACTGTAGATCTGAAGATGGTCACCGCTGCCCGAAACGGGTAGTCTAAGAGCCAAAAAATTTTGTGATGACAGATGGAAATAAAAGAAATTTATTCTGTATAGTTGCGTCGATGATTTAACACAGATGTACACTCCTTAGATTCAAATTTAATGTAGAATCAGCCAGACAGTACTACACTGATCTGTTGGAGACACACATTCATTAGTACTGTGTAGGTACCAAGCAGTTTCCTGTCAACATAGACTAACGTACGGGACAGAGAATACAGAATGTACGGCAGCAACACTCATTCTCCCCTCTCTAAGAGTCGTTACATAATGGCTAAGACCCTTGGCCAGACTGCTTTGTACGATTTTTTGAAAACCGTGAACCTGAGAGATTTAATCTGACATGGTATTTCGTGTTTTTGGTCTTATGATGGCATTGCGGAACTGTATCAAATACTGTCTAGAAGTCAGAGAATACGGTACCTACTGTATTTGCAATATATTATCCCACTTACCAGCTCCTTACACAGACTTATTCCTAAAACTACACGATTTTACCCTCAAACATTCTCTAACTGTAGATGAGGACTCCGTCTATTGTGCCAGAGGAAGGCTATGTAACGGTTCTGGCAGTCTGTATCTGGAGCAACATACATGGCTGCCTGGAGTTGCTATACAGTTTTCAACTGATACAAGTTGGTGCGAGATAACTATTGAGACTTGATGGTTTCAGCACCCCAACGACTGTACAACGACATACACTAGGGCAGTTTGCGATCTTTGTTGGAATCAGGTTAACAATTTTTTACATATTATGACTGAAAAAGTCGATGAAAGTATATAACATCCGAGATAGGTCTCCGTATTATTTTTTGACTGTCGCCACTTTTTATTGCATGGACGCTATGGATAGCACAAGTGAAGATCTGGTGAATAACTTATGGCCGTACCTTCTACATCGAATACATTGATGAATCGGCGTGAAACAAGCGCCTTTTCAGAATTGTTTGACGATCATACACGATCCTCATTTTATCTCTCTGTTGAGACACGATGGTGCAAGGATTTTTAATTCTGCCGAAGCTATAAAACCGAACGATTTCTTTGATCCAAACTGCCTAGCAGTACAGATGTGTCGAAGAAGATTCCTTTAGGAATTCGATACAGCTTTTCATAGTGGGGGATTCACAGTAGTTCACAGAACACAGATTGTCAAACAGGACCGCGAATGTGCCACATCTCAGTACAAATAAACAATATACATAGTCATCAAAACGTTTCCGAGGGACGTCTAAACCATTTATGATCAAGACCGTCTAATGTCACACGTGTGTAGCTTGCCAGAAGCAGCTTGTAAGTCTTGTACACACACGAAAGCTGCAAACAGTACTACATTCGATTATGATATATCTTTCCATTCTCTAAAGTCTCGAGGATGGTACTTCATCCCATCTACATACCGTATTTTACGGGCTGTAAGATGCTACGGGCTATAAGACCCTACGGACTACAACAAGTACCTTAAATTTTTAAGCATTTTTTAAATGACATTTTTACCATTTTTATTATTAGATTGCAAAGCCACACTAAAAAAATGCTTAGTTTATAAAACTGAACTACACCTTCAAAATCTCTGAAAATCGTCATCTGAAATTTCTTCTTCTTCTTCTTCTTCTTCTATTTCCTCTTCGTCGTCATCGTTGTGCTCTTCGTATTTAAGATGGTCTTCACTGCCATCGAGTGCGATACTTATGCTGCACTTCTTCAAAGATTTTACAGTAATGGATTCTCTCTCTCTAGACCATTGCTGTTTTATCCTCTGACACACTTGTTCGAATGTAGGTCGTTTTAAAAGTCCCTTCGGCATGAATTCCTGTCGGGTTGGATCCGTTCCACTCTCATATACACTTTAAATGGTTTATTTATCGAGACATGAAGAAGTTGCAATTGTGAAGTATGTCCTCCTGGAGTAACGCCAAGCTCTGTAATTCCCTGTTTCTTTCACATAATTTTTCAAATGGCTACTAAACTGATTTAGCACAAGAAGAGAATTCTTCTCAGTCAAGCACTGTTACTCCATAATTTCATACCAGCCTCGTCCAGTCAAGTTCTGTCATATACCTGAATACAAATACCTGGCGGGAGTTCAGACGGTTTTGGTATTGTTTTGCTCATTAAAATGAACATTAAGTTTAGTACCGTCAGCATAACACGAAAGGACGACAGTGTAGCGCATTTTTTTCATTTCCACTTGTTTTTATAGTTGGACGTTTAGCAACTTTCATGACAACAGTTCTGTTACTTGGCACATCAAATGTCAGAGGAGTTTCGTCCATATTCGTTATGTGGCTTAGTTCCACACTGGTTTTCTTTCGATGTTGAATAATAAATTGATGGGAAGACAATATTTTCTCTTCATGCTCTTGTGGCGTTTTCTGAGATATTTTGGTTTGGGTTCGCATGCTAAGTCCACCACGCTTCATAAACCTGTAGCACCAACCAACTATACATTAAGTTCCACTATTGCTCTAGCTTACGAGCGTGTATTTGAATTATTTCTGTATTAATTTCGGTGCCATTTTGACTGATGTCCTTGAATCCATTTCAATACGTCATCTTCTAGTTTTGGCCATTTTGCATTTCAGTCCTCGGTTTGCACATTTAGTGTTCCTAATTTTTTTCAGTCCTTTACTAGCCCGCCAATCGCGAATGGCTTTTTCTGTTGGTGGAGGGCAGAAATGCCACTCAGCTGCTCTATGTTCATCTGCATATGCTATTACTTTCAGTTTATAGCTCGCATCATATGAATACCTTTTATTTTTTCCATTACGAAACTAGCTGCTAACGAAAATATTACACCGTTACCGTTAGCAAAAATAGCTTTTAGTTGATGGCAGCGCGGAAGGAGGACAATGTTAGCGAGCTCCTGAATCCCCACAACTCTTGCTCGTCGCATCGGTGCACTGCTGCTGCCAGTTGAATACAATGTTGCCAGACAAAGTAAAACACTGGACATTTTTATACTAATTTCGAGTATAAGACGCACCTGAATTTTACAGGCACTTTTTTCGAAGTAAAAAGTGCGTCATAGTCCGGAAAATACGGTAGGGGTTGAAGACATGCTTTTGATTTTAACCATGGACTTCATTAAAGTACCAGGTTTTTCACAGTTAATTGCCAGCTATACTTCCAAAAAACCGGCTATTATCGACACACAATCCACTAGCCAAAGTGAAAAATGAGCTTCTTGGTGCAAACAGACAAACGCAAGGCATCAGATCTTGACGTCTGAAGTTCAGCAGTATGCTGCACTAACATCATGAACAAGAATAGTACAGAACACTAGATGACCGAACCGCGCTCTCATACGCAATAAATGTCAAGCATATGGCCGAAGGAACACATAAATAGAGCTAACAGAACCTCAGCACTAATTTAGCATTCCCACGGCGATTGAACAAAACGACTTGATTTATATCTAAGATGTAACATGAAAATGTTGTACCTCACATGAGGGACTCTAACGTCTAGAGGGACAGTAGCTAAATCTTCAGCATTGAGTCACAAACAAGGAATCTTAATTTGACATTGATTTTACAGCGGTTTGTACGAGATCTATTCGGAAAGCAAGGTCCGATCGGTTGCAACATGGAAATCCCTGAGAAAGTAAAAACAAAAAGTTTATCTGCAACAGTTAGCTACACCTTCCAGCTACTTCTCTACATAGCCACCTCTCGGATTTAGACATTTGACGTGGAGTTGTACCAACTTTCCAATACCCTCGTCATTGAAGCAAGCTGCCTGTGCATCCTGCCAATTCTCTACGCTGGTCCACAGCTCGTTGTCTGTGCCAGAACGTTGTACCGAGCGAGGTGACGCAGTGGTTAGCACACTGGACTCGCATTCGGGAGGACGAAGGTTCAATCCCGCGTCCGGCCATCCTGATTTAGATTTTCCGTGATTTCCCTAGATCACTTCAGGCAAATGCCGGGATGGTTCCTTTGAAAGGACACGGCCGACTTCCTTACCTAATCCGATGAGACCGATGACCATGCAGTTTGGTCTCCTCCTCCAAATCAACCTCAACCCAGAACGTTGTCTTCATAGCGTTTCATGTGAGCAGAGATGAAACTCAGGGAGAGTCAATTACGGGCTCTATTGTGGGTGATCAAACACTTCCCATCGAAAGCGCTGCAGGAGCATCTTCATTGCCCTTCAGTGTGTGGCCGAGAATTGTCACGCAGAAGTAAACGTATGACAGTTATGTTATGTGGGCTGCATGAGACCAGGCGAAATCTCACACTAGGCCCTCGTACGTGGTGGGAGACACTATTGTTCTAAGCATATTTTCATGCTCCACTGTGCGCTCAGAACTGAAAAGAGTGGCGTGACGCAATCGACGGGCATTCTAGAGACACTCATGTGTGCAAATCTTCATCGGATTTTCCATTTCGCACCCCATCGGACCTTAATTTCCGAATAGACCTTGTATCTAACCTAAAGCAATCACGGTCAACACAGTCGCTTTTCTAAGGTTTCAGTTCGTAGCTTATCAGAAATAGCGAGGGAGTCTTGCATTTACGAGTGTTGCAAATAGTGCTAGACATGGTAGAATAGCTACTTTGATTTGGACCGCAAATGTCCTGTATCTCAATACATAAGGGGCGATCAAAATGTTTCTGTTCGAAGGCCGTAATGTTCATAATCGGTATACCAATCGGTTAAAATCGCCATTAACGTTGAGGCAGTAATACCAGCGATTAACAAGATTGAAGATGCCAGTTTGGTAAAATAGTGTGTGAAACTTCGTGGCAGATTAAAACCGTGTGCCGGTCCGAGACTCGAACTCGGGACCTATGCCTTTCGCGGGCAAGAGCACTTTCCCGCGAATGGCTAAGGTCCCGAGTTAGAGTCTAGGTTCGGCGCACAGTTTTAATCAGCCAGGAAGTTTCGTATCAGCGCACACTCCGCTGCAGAGTGAAAATCTCATTCTGGAAAATACTGTGTCCTGCTGCGTGATGGAGTCCGTCACTACCCGCTACACATTCCCGTTCGACTGGGATCGTCAGCCCTTCAAGATCATTTTTTACGATGCCGAAGGAATGATAATCGTGTTGGGAAAGATCAGGACTATATGGTATAGGGCGGGTGCTAGACTGTTTCCCACATGAGTCGGTGTAACTTCTGCTTTATGAAATTTACGATATGGGGACGTGTGTTGTCAAGAAGCACCAACAGCCCTTGTCGCAGTTTTCCCGCGATTTCTCCAGCACTGCGCAGTCACCGTTTCGCAATGATGGCGATACCAGGCAATTGATGAGGCTGGCCTCCCAGATCGACCAACGTCTTGTGTCGAATCCCGACCAGCACGGAACTTGGCGTACTCTTCGACACCGGTGGTATTCGACGCACATGCTGCTCCACATATGAAGGGCTTATTTCAACAGTGGTACAAGTCCATCACCTCCACTTTTCTGCCTATAATGCTTCTGAAATTAATGATCCAAACAAACAAAAAGAAAGGTTCATCTCTAGCAAGAAGCCATATGCTTGAATATTTCTGGTATCTCAACTGCAGATTTTCCAGCGCTCATTTAACTTTAGGGCTCTGCATCTCACAATGAACAAAACTGGTCTTGTACCACTATTGAAATAAGCCCTTCATATATTCTTGAAACTCCGATGGATATCTACCAGTGTTCGACCTTGAATAGCCAAGAAAAGAATAACAGAAATTTGGTCGTGTTTGGACACATTTACCGCATGTACGTCGAAAAGACACCAATGCTACACTAATCTCTTGCTCTCCCGTTGGCGCTTGTATACCCACGTCGGAGTCACGCTATGTTGCATCTACGCTGCAGCAGCGCCCTGAAATGGAAGCTTTATGATCGCCCCTTGTTCGTAAACGGTTGACACATACATTAAATATTTTGAACGGATTTTTAAATCACTTCTCATGAGTTGTAGAAGTGCTTGTACAGGAAAATGTGCTGTAACCGTTCATACTGACCTGTGGTCAATGTGGCGCCGATGGTAGAGTACTAGCGGTTGTAGTAGTGGATTCAATAGGTTCACAGCAGTACCATAGCGACCACACACCCTTTTGATGGATCACAGTATTATATTTTTAACTAACACTGATTTTCGCTGTAGGTACGCCTTCGTGTGATGGAAATTTAATTTCGATGTAGACCAAAAGTTAAACTCCCACCATCCATCCCACAAACAAAATGCAATCAAATGACCAGTTTTAAGTGATTCCTCGACCGCCTCCATAGGTGACTGATCGGCACAGCAGAATGCCATGCGAGGGGCTGCGGTTCGATTTCCGGCCGGGTCGCAGATTTTCTCTGCTCGGGACGGGGTGTTGTCTTGTCTTCATCATCATATCATCCTCAGCGAAACGCAAGTCGCCGAAGTGGCGTCAACAAAGACGCCTTGAAGCAGGTGAGCGGTCTACCCTACGGGAGGCCCTAACGACACACACATTTCATTTCATTTGAAGTGGTGCTTCACATAAATTATAACCGTTTTACGTTCTACATAAGACACCTAACATTTCCAGCAGATTTCTGTCCACCACTCAGGCCTAGTGTCCAGGCTTACTAGCTGTCAAGAATATATTACAGTAGTGTTGAGAACTGTTTCCGGACAGGAACAGGACACACACTATTGTTGTCACACTTTGAATTTCCGCTATTTCCAACATCTACGTCACTAGCATTGTTTAGTGCACCAGTGAATGGGGCGTTACTCTCTGCAACGGTAAACGTCTTGTTACATGATTGTCATCAGTTTGAGCTTTCTACATAGCGTAAATTTATGAAAATCCACGACTTTCTATCATGAAAGTAGCGTTGTCAGATTACGACTTATATCAATTCGAATTCAGGACAAATAACTGCAATGTTCAACTCTCAAACTCTGACAGTTTACTGATTACCATACGTGTACCGCACAATAACCCTGGGTTCAGTATCGGGCGGCGGAGGGGTGAGTGGACTGCTGTAGCCTGTTGTGGAGTTGTGAACCACTGAGGATATACAGGGGGGACGAAGCCTCTCCGTCGTTTCTAGGTCACCAGTACAATACAATGCAGTACAATACAATCTGTAAGATGATGGCATGGAAGTACCATTTCCTGGAGGTACATTCCAGACGAATGAATATCATGTTTGAAGACTTGAAATAGTATTGAGCAGAAGGAGGACAGCTATAAATAGCTGGTGGAGTGTGCCTCTGGTTTACACTTGTCCGTGCTGGTTACTACTTATAGAGCAGGGCCAGTCATGGCATGACAAACTTCACGCATGCAGCGTGTGTAGGCCGCTGGCGTGCCAAGGCCCGGCTTGCCAGTCGGGTTTGCTCGGTCCTTTTAGGAAGTACGTGGAACGGCGCGACATTTCACTTAGCATGGCGGTGCGGAATTTTTCGGTCGGCACAACTCTCTGAGTTCAGCATAATCGTAGTGTGAGCGCTGTTTACCCTTCGCTATTTGTTCGTGCTATGAAGGACGTTCACAGGTCCAGTGGCTGTTTGCGCAAAAAGAGACAGTGTAGCGATCTGTCGTCACAATCCGTTGTAATCAATGGGAATGACAGAAGACAGGAATGAGAATTCTCAGTTCGCATAAGTAACGGGTACTGTTTGTTTGCTATGAAACGACATTACAGTACCACGCAGCTAGAGTTTAAACACTTAGATGACAATGAAAGAGCAAAAAACTACATCGATCGATTCCTGAAGTCACTTCCATTATTCCATTGCAGTTGCAACAGTTTCCAGTGGAAATGAACGAAGCTTATGGAGACTTCATATATTACTGCAAAGTACATCGATTAAGTCAAGGGGAATGCCTGAATCGATTTTTCGATTTAAAATTCGTTATTGTTGAATTTATGAAGCAAAAAGGAGTGCAGGAACGAAAATTAGAACACCCGGAATTGATTGCAGTCTTCGCATTTTAAGTTGACTTGACTGCACACTGCCCACAGTAAAGCATTGCAAGGCAACTTCTTCCTGATTTGGTGGGGAAGCATTTAAAAAGAAAATCGCGTTGTGGAACGGACACCTTCTGACAAAGACAAGCTCAATGGCGTTAAAGAAAGCGCGAGGTTTGAAGATTTCATTTTGGCCTTGCTTGAATTATACGGGTAGTTTTATAGAGGCTTTGAGGACACTGCCAGTCTTACATCTCTTTTCGAGCCTTTTTCGAGACCGTTTTCCGTTTCAGCTGAAAGCGCTGTGTGCACGTGTAGACGTAATTGGTTAACCTGTAAGGTAATTCCATTTTCAGTGGCAAATCTCTTCACTTTAAAACTGTCCAGGACGTCTACATCGCTTCTCTCAGATTTTCAAAGTCTCCATAATTAGGCTGCGGAAGTTCTACAACATTTCGACTGCCATTTTTCTGTGAAAAACTTTTACGAAACTAAATATGTCACGATTACGTGGCAACTTGAGTGTGAAGCTCTTTGAAATTGTTTGTCTCTGTGCATATACCGATAGTTTGACCACATAAAAATCGTATTAGTCTCCAGCGCGCCAAAAGTAATTAATCAATTCGGAAAACTTGTTTTATTTGTGTTGTATGTTGTTGAGGACTGTGAAATATGTAGTGCGACTGCACTGCCATTTAAATGCGACGCGTTTGCCGTTTTCCCCTCTTCCCACTGTTCGCCCTCAGACAGCGTGGCGTGGCGGTGGGAGAAATGTGAAACCTGCTATAGGGTGTTGCTATAGGGGGACGTATACCAGAAACAGCATCCTTTGCCGAAGTAGTTCATTCATCATTTGGATTTGCAGCTCCTTATGTTTACCGTGTTTGCAGTTAAAATTGTAGGATATAAGTTCCGCCAGTTATGCAAAACACCGTTTTTTCCAAGTTCCCAAACATATTTCAGCACCACTGCGCCATCACACTCGCGACAGACTAAATTACGTTTAGATGATAGGCTAACTCCCAACAAAACTTCTCATCAACATCCTTTGGTTGCAGATGATAAGCTACTTGTAATAAATAATACACAAGTGGTCCTGAAAAATCGTGCACACCAAATGTAAAGGTATTAACAAAGAGAAGAATTATTGTTTGAACTAAATACCCACATAATTTTGTAATCATTTAGTAAAAACGTTCACATTACAGATTAAATAAAACACAAACCCACTGATGATGGCACAATGGTGCTGAAACATGTTTGGGAACTTGGAATAAACGGTGTTTTGCATAACTGGCGGAACTTACATCCTACAAAGTGGTTTACTTTATTGGAATGTCACATGTGAATAACATGCTAGAAATTCATAGCAGAGACTTGTTCTCAAGTCTTCTGATGGATGAGTTCTATAAGGTGTGACAAGACATTTCCATAAAACCTGTACACGTTAGAATATCACACACTGGTTGGCTTTGCTTGTATGCATCAGGTTTCTGCAAGGGAGTGCACTGTGTGACATTCCCGTTGTTGATGTATATTTTCACTGTTCTTGAGTGATTCTTACACATATCCTATGGTAATTCACTAACATTCTCAGTTTTTGAGAGTTGAACATTGCAGTTATTTGTGTTGGGTTCTGATGTAACTGATATCAATTGTAACCTGGCAACGCTACTTTCATGATAGCAAATCGTGGATTTTCTAAAATTACAGCTACATTGAACTCTCGGTCTAATGACAATGCTATAACAACACATTTAATGTTGCAGAGAGTAACACTCCATTGAATGGCGCATTATGCAGTGCTAGTGGCATAGGCGATGGGGATAGTGGAAATTAAAAGTCTGCAAACAACTGTGTATGTCCTGCTCCAGTGTATCACGGAGCTTGTATCGAATAAGTTTTGTGTGCTACTCCAAAATATTCTTGGCAAGTAGTAAGCTTCCACACTATGGTTGAATGGTGGATAGAAATCCGCTGGAAATGTTAGGTGTCGTAGGTACAACGTAAGAAACCTGTAATTCATAAAAGGAATCACTTAAAATGCAGTGCTAACCTGTACATTTGGTTGCATTCTGTTTATAGGATGTATGGTTGGAGTATGTTGTTTTGTCTACATCAAAATCAAATTTCCATCTTATCAAGGCGTAATAAAAGAGAAAAATCAGTGTTAGTTAAAAAATAATACTGTCACCCGTCAGAGAGTGTGTGGTTGCTCTGCTACAGCTACCTGATAATCCAAGATTATGAATCTACTACTACAGCTAGTTGTGAACCTATTGCAGTCTGTAGTATGAGGCTGCTGCTCTCACCTTACCGAATTGGTCATGGGACCCCCTACTTGGATATACTGAATCCACAAACACTGGAACCACTAGTACTCTACCAAATGAGCCACATCAATCACACACCTGAATGAACGACTGTAGCACGTCCTTCTCTAAACGAACCCTTACAGTTCATCAGAAATGATTCATAAATCTTTCGGATACGTTTGGTGTGTATGTTGGCGACATATTAAGGCATGGGACGTTCGCAGTCCAAATCAAAATGGCTACACTGCCACAGCTAGAATTATTTGCACCAGCTGCGAGTACAAGACTTTTTCCTGCCCGGCTAGCCGCGTTGTCTAACGCGCTGCTTCCCGAGCGCGAAGGCGTATCGGTCCCCGGCACGAATCCGCCCGGAGGATTTGTGTCGAGGTACGGTGTGCCGCCCAGCCTGTGGATGGTTTTTGAGGCGGTTTTCCATCTGCCTCGCCGAATGTGGACTGGTTCCCCTTATTCCGCCTCAGTTACACTATGTCGGCGATTGCTGCGCAAACACTGTACCCACGTAGGCGTTCACCATAATTACTCTACCACGCAAACATTTGGGGCTACACTCGTCTGGTATGAGACGTTCCCAGTGGGGTCCACTGGGGGCCGAACCGCGCAATAACCCTGGGTTCGGTGTGGGGCGGCGGTGGGGTGGGTGGACTGCTGTGGCCTCTTGTGGGGTTGTAAACCACGGAGGGCCCGGCGAGACGAGGCCTCTCTGTCGTTTCTAGGTCCCCAGTTCAATACACAGTACACACAATACACAGAACTTTTATGCTACTTCTGCAAAACCACAAACTGAAACCTTAGAAAAGCAACTATGGTGACTCCAATTGCTTTAGGTTATGTACAAACCACTGGAAAACCAATTTCAAATTAAAATTCCTTGTTTCTGACGCAAAACTGAAAAATCAAGTTGCGTTCCCAATAGACTCTTAAGAGTTCATCAAATGAAGGCTCGGACAGGGAGATGTGAAGTACACCATTTCCATGTCACATCTTGGATATAAGTTTAGTCGTTTTGTATCATAGCTGTGGCGATTCTAAGTTAGTGACAGGAAGTGCTGAGATTCTGACAGCTCAATGAATACGTTTCTCTAGGCAAGTGCTCGACACTTACTGTGTGTGTGAAAGAGAGGTTGTGGTGATCTGGTGTTCTGTTCTTCTTCACGATGGTATACTGAGTTGTCGAACCTTCGCGCTCCTGTATAGCGGACTGTATTCTGTGGATTGTAGTGCATGCCCCACTGTCAAAATCCTAAGAGGATCTTCTCCGTCATATCCATACTGAAGCGATCCTAAGTCAGTGAGAGTCATCAATGGCGGGATCGATGTTCTATATTGTCGCGCTGTCATTTTTGCACAGAGAGTTAATAGTGCCACGCCGAAATGTCGCTGTAATCGATGTAAAAGGTATGGCAACGCGTTATTTAACAGGTTTTCTTGTGCTATCTATACCGTACACATAGAATAAAAAGCGGTGATAGTTAAAGAATAACACAGACATCTGTCTAGGGTGGTGTATTACTTTCATAGACTCGGAATCAGGCATCATCTTTAAAAAATTGTTAACCTGATTCCAACAAAGATAGCAAACCGCTCTTGAGTATGTCATTGTACAGCCATGGGGCTGCTGAAACCATCAAGCAACTATATTTACTGAAGTTAAAATCTTCTGGCTTTTCAGGCCTCGTCATCTTTCTTCAAACAATCGACTTTTCGATCCCTCTGCTGGTATCTTCTGCAGGATCTTGTCGGTACGCTGTGGATTGAGCACTGTCAGAGACCAGAGTCGCCTTGTCTTATAAAGGGGAGTTTTCCTGCGCTTGTGCTGGAGAAGTGGGACTATTGGGTAAAAATCTTGGGCTACCATTGGCTAGTAACAGAAATTTTCCTGCACTAACTCCGAAGAAGGGGGTTATTGGCTAAAACTCATGTGGCTACCATTCGTGGGCCAACATCCTTGGCCCGAAAGTGATTTTTCCGGTTCTTATGCTGGAGAAGAGTTATTGCCTAAACTTCCTGTTGCTATTGGTGGGCCGACATCATTAGCTAGAAGCGATACGGGCAGAGCATGAGAGGAATAAATACAACTGTCTGCAGATGTGGCTTCCAGGGCGATGTTTGTGTAGTTCGCACGCCGCGGGCGCGTAGCCACTTCCCCGATGGCGGGCAGTCAGGATGCCAGAAGCTTATTGCCGTTCTCTCTATTGAAGTTACAGGCCTTCCTAGAAATTTTAATCACATTTTGGACTTTTTTGTGTAAATGTTAGATTCCTTAGCCAGCAAACGTAAGTTATTGAAATCGATGTCGGGGTCACAGCTTTCGTGATGTTCCGTTACCGCCAAATTCGTTGTATCTTTCAGCCAGGTATGGAGTTATTTTTCCTTAATACGTTCTTTAACAGTCCTTCCCGTTTCGCCTGTATACTCTTTGCCGCAGCCATACGTCATTTCATAGACGCCGGCCGTGGTGGCCGTGCGGTTCTAGGCGCTGCAGTCCGGAACCGCGGGACAGCTACGGTCGCAGGTTCGAATCCTGCCTCGGGGTTGGATGTGTGTGATGTCCTTAGGTTAGTTAGGTTTAAGTAGTTCTAAGTTCTAGGGGACTGATGACCTAAGATGTTGAGTCCCATAGTGCTCAGAGCCATTTCATAGACGCCCGCAGTTTAGAGCCAATCAGGTGCATCCGCTTTTACTTCGTTTTGACTGAACAAAGTGATCTGAATACCATTTTCCCTTAGAATCCCGCTTATGCTATCAGTGACGTCGATTGTTTGAAGAAATATCAGGCGGTGTAACAATCCAGAAGGTTTAAACTTCAGTGACAACGGCCACGATAGCCTGCAGGCTTACGTAACTATATTTAGCTTACACCCAACGCGTACCGGTTGAAAACTGAATAGCATTCTGGAAAGCGCCATGTAGGCACCTCCAGCTTTCCTCTTCTACGATAAGACTCAGTCCTGTTCTACAGTTTTATGTTTAAGCGTAAAATCGTGTAGATTTAGGAATATGTTTGTTTAAGGACTTACTAAGTGAGATCATATGTTGGAAAGAGAATTGGTGTCGTATTCCCTGACTTCTAGACATTGTTTGATACAGTTTCACGATGGCATCATATGAGAAAAAAATTCGCTACTAGGCTGTGATAGTGCCATCCAAAACAACAAGAGATGGAAGCCCCCTCTATGAAAAACACGACCACACCATAACACCGCCGCTTCCGAATTTTCCTGCTGGTACTACACACGCTAGCAGATGACATTCACCGGGCATTCGACATACGCACACTATGTTATAGGATCGCCACATTGTGTACCGTGATTCGTGAAACCACACAACGTTTTTACACTGTTCAATCATCCAATGTTTACGCTCCTTACATCAAGCGAGGCGTCGTTTGACATTTACCGGCGTGATGTGTGAGTTATGAGCATCCGCTCGAACGTGAAATCCAAGTTTTCTCACCTCCCGGCTAACTGTCAAAGTGTTTGCAGTGGATCCTGATGCAGTTTGGAATTCGTGTGTGATGATCTCGATAGATGTCTGCCTATCACACGTTACGACCCTCTTCAACTGTGGGCGGTCTCTGTCAGTCAACAGACGAGGCCGGCCTATACGCTTTTGTGCTGTACGTTTCCCTTCACGTTTCCACTTCACTATCACACCGCAAACAGTGGACCTAGGGATGTTTAGGAATGTGGAAATCTCGCGTACAGATGTATGACACAAGTGACAACCAATCACCTGACCACGTTCGAAGTTCGTGAGTTCCACGGAGCGCCCCATTCTGCTCTCTCAGGATGGTTAATGACTACTGAGGTCGCTGATATTGAGTACCTGGCAGTATGTGACACCACAATGCACCTAATATGAAAAACGTATGTTTTTGGGGGTGTCCGCATACTTTTGATCACATAGTGTATATTCTCCTTCACTGTTGTTCCTCGACTGTAGAAATCACCTGGTTTTAAGGCGAGGAACTCGTCGAGTCATGTTCGGAGCGCATTTTCATCCGGAAAGGAAGATTGTTCGATGAAGAGCGGAGAAGGCGAAACACTGAGGGTGCAATATCAAGCGAATACGGTGGGCGCGAAATGACTTCGTAACCCAGCTCCTGTACAGTGTTTTTTGTCTAGCACAATGGGGAAGGACGTTTCGTAGAGTAGCACCACTTCACGGAGTCTTCCTGGCCGTTGTTCTTGGACTGCGTCTGCCAGACGCCTCAGTTGTAGGCAATAAATGTCAGCAGTAATGGTTACGACTCGGGGAAAGAATTTGCAGTAATCGTACACCACACCGTCGCTGTTCCACAAGGTGCATAACATTATCTTTTGTGGATGCGCGCAGATCTTTGTTGCTGCTTTGTTTGGGCTCAACCATTCTTTTCTTTTCCTGAGGTTAATATAAAGACATTATCCCTCGTCATCAGTGACGATAAAGGATAGTAATGGTCAGTGTTGTTCATGAGCAAATTAATGACAAGCGAGCAGAGACTGGTGATCTTTTGCAGAAGCTCGAAATTTAGCGAGGACTTCATTGCGAGATGTTTATTAGTTTCCACAATAAATCTTGTCTTAAAACCTGGCAGGAAATCCAAAGAGGTTCTGGTCGTTGATATGATGACGTAACAAACATGCGACTCAGTTCACCAAGTTCACTAAGAGACATACGGTAAGTAATAAATGTCAGCTACAAATTCAACAAATACAGAAATTCAATAAAAGGATAATCTAGACTACGTTACACAATATCACCTAGACTTCCCCAATCCATTGAAGTTCTATGTAGTACAAATTGATTCTGACCTGAATGAACTACACCTATTCTACAAATGGTTTCACATGATAGATGTGGTGAATACAGATTTCCTTCATTTCAGTGTCTTGACATGCACTGTGTTTATGTGAGCCACCTTGCGGACTCAGACAGGTCCGTTAAGATAGGGCAGAATTTGTGTCACAGTTGTTTCTGTTTGTTAGACAGACAGAAACTTTTAATCAACACCTTTTGACCAATGTGGAATTCTCTTATAACTGCCTTTCTATCCCAAATCTCTTTTCGTTTCGCCGGCCGCAGTAGCCGAGCATTTCTAGGCGCTACAGTCTGGAACCGCGCGACCGTTACGGTCGCAGGTTCGAATCCTGCCTCGGGCATGGGTGTGTGTGATGTCCTTAGGTTAGTTACGTTTAATTAGTTCTAAGTCTAGGGGGACTGATGACCTCAGATGTTAAGTCCCATAGTGCTGAGAGCCATTTGAACCATGACGTCAGTGCCTCTCTTGTTCTGTTCGAAATATGTTTTGGTTACGAATGTTAGTTCTCAATAGCGTTTTCGTGGAAATAACATTGCCCAGTTTGAGTTCATGTAATACAGGAGTGTTGATCAATCCTATCAGCAACATGTCTACCATAAGTTATCGTTTTTTGGGAAAGTCTTTTACTGAGTTAGTGGGGAGCATGTTACACCATCTCTGCAAGTAACAAGAGATTCACTGCTGCAGAGTGCACCCATTAGCGTTATAATACATTTTTATTTCGATCTTCCTTCTTCGTAGGAAACAGCTCATGGGCCTGTCTTGTGATACATCGGTCGTAGTTCATCACCGAACGCATGAACAAAATATGTACATTATGATCCTGTCGCGATAATCAACATCATGCGTTGTTAATACTATCGACTTAATAAATTCCTGCTGCACAGGAAAAATCTGCTACTGCTAGTAGTATGTCATTACTGGTATTATTGGTGATATTTAGATCGACATATAATAAAAAGGATATTTTCGATCCATTATCGAGCACGCAGCTTCTGTGGTGACTATTTCAACATTATTAGGGTTTCTTCCCAATGCATTCGCATATAAAGCGTGGCAAGAATGATTGTTCGAATGACGCTGTGCGTGCTGTAATTATTCTCATCATGTCCTCACGACCGATATGTGAGCGATACGTAGGGGGCTGCAGTATGTTCCCGGAGTCAACATTTAAAGCCGGTTCTTGAAACTTAGTAGCCTTTCTTGGGATAGTTAACGTCTATCTTCAAGAGTCTGTCAGTTCATTTCTTTCAGTACCATGGTGACACTCTTCCATGGGTCGAACAAAATTGTGACCATTCCTGCTGTCCTTCTTTATATACTTTCAATAACCTCTTTTAGTCCTACTTGTTACCAGTCCCACACACTTGGGCAATATTCTAGAAGAGGTTGTCGAACGAGTGATATCCTTTATAGAGTGAGCGCTTACGCGCTATTCCCTTAATAAACCAATGCTTACTACTTGCTTGACTCACAAACAGCCTGTCTGATCATTCCACTTCATATCCTTACAAAGTGTTACACCCAGCTATATGTATGAGTTTGCCTATTTCAACTGATTGGTATTATAGTCATAGGTTTTTGTTTTGTGAAGTGCACAATTTTACATGTGTGAACACTAAAAGCAAATCGGTAATCTTTGGACGACTTTGAAATGTTATCAAGATCTGACCGGATATTTGCCGGCCGGTGTGGCCGTGCGCTTCTAGGCGCTTCAGTCTGGAACCGCGTGACCGCTACGGTCGCAGGTTCGAATCCTGCCTCGGGCATGGATGTATGTGATGTCCTTAGGTTAGTTAGGTTTAAGTAGTTCTAAGTTCTAGGGGAGTGATGACCACAGATGTTAAGTCCCGTAGTGCTCAGAGCCATTTGAACCATTTTTTGACCGGATATTTATGCAGTACTTCATTACAGATAACTGCAACGTCTGCAAAACGTCCGAGGTTACTACTAATATTGTCCGCAAGACCATAAACATACAACATGAACAGCAACAGTCCCCTGGGGCACAAATGAAGTTCCTTCTACATCTGACAATGACTCTCCATCCAAGATATCACGCTGCGTCCTGCCTACCTAAAAGTCCTCAATCCAGTCACAAATTTTACTTTATACCTCAAATGATCGTACTTTTGACAATAAGGGTAGGTGTGGTGCCGAGTCAAACGCTTTTCGGTAATCAAGGAACACTGCATCTACTTGACAGACTTGATCCAAAGCTTTCAGTATGTCATGTGAGAAAAGTGCGAGTTGAGTTTCACATGATTGATGTTTTCGGAATCCATGCTGGTTGCCATGGAGAGCATTCTGTTCAAGATATCCCATTATGTTTGAGCTCGGGATATGTTGTAAGATTCTTCAACAAATCGATGTCAAAGATATTAGATGGTAGATCTGTGGGTCACTTCTACAACCCTTCTCGTAGGCGGGTGTTACCTCTGCTTTCTTCCAACTACTGGACAGGGATTTTTGTTGAAGGGATCTACGATAGACTATTGTTGGAAGAGGGGCTAACTCAGCCGCAAATTCAATATAGAATCTGCCGTGAACCTCTTCGTTATGCAATTTTCGCCACTCTCTGCTAATGTCATCCCTTTTTGCTCCGAAAATTTTCCTCAAAATTTTGTTTTCAAATACTCGAAACGGCTTTTCATTTGGCACAGTGAGAGAACAAGTCTCACACCCATACAGCATAACTGCCTAGAATAATAGTTTTTTATATTCTAATCGTTAAATTCCTAGACAATATCCGTGATGAAAGTAATCTATTCAGTGAGAAGTAGCACGCATTTCCCGCCCGTAATCTCTTCTTCAGTTCGGATTCAATCTCATTTCTCGAAGTGATGTCCACGCCTAGATACTTAAATGTGTTCACTTTTTCAAACTGCATGTCTCCAACTCATAACATTTCCTGACCTACTGCTGCTGGCATTCTAGTGGTGATTAGTTTTAACTTCACTTATCCTTAGACCTACATCTTCTCTAGCCTTGATTAACGCATTCGCATTTGCTGTCCGCAGAGTACTGGTAGGGCACTTAGAGGGAAAACGTCCTGTGGGGAGACCGAGGCGTAGATGGGAGGACAACGTGAAGGCTGATTTGAGGAGCCTAGGTATTGAAGGTGAATGGAAGGAAATAGCCCAAGACAGAGACAGATGGCGAAAATACGTTGCTGCGGTAATGGACTCTCGAGTCCGGTATGACCAGTGAGTGAGTGAGTGTATAGGGTTTACCATCAGGCCCTCGAGCTTTGTTCAGTTTTAACGATTTCAGCTATTTCTTCACTCAGCTTTTCAGTGGTGCGAATTTTAAACTTGGCAATATTCTTGGGTTTACATGTGAGAAGGAACATTTGAAGTACGGCTTGGTATCACAGTACGCAGGAAATTCTGGCATAGGGACGTCTTTATTTGACGCCGACTGGTGTGTCTGTTCGGAGCCGGTGAAAGTAATTTGTTGACCATTACCTGTAGCCATGCACTGGCCGTTGAGTCACCGTCTTTTATGAGTTTTGCGCAGGTTCTTTTCCAGCCGTTACTGTCAACCATTGTCTGCACGTTGAGGACGTGGCAGTTCTTCTCCAGTGCTAGACGTTTCATTTATGCGAAAGGTGCCATTGCAGACGTCGCGGCCTGGTCAGAATTTCCGGGGTTGGTTGAAGGTCCGCAGCGCTGGAGGCTATAGGGGCCGACGTCGAGATTCCGATGGGCGGCCCCACCGGCTGTAGCCCCTTCAGAGATGCGCAGCACCACGTCCGTAATTGTTCAGAGGCTTACCGACAGACAGCGCGTGAACGCTGCTGCTCTCCACGGCCGCATTTTATCACTAAGATGGTTCAAATGGCTCTGAGCACTATGGGACTTAACATCTATGGTCATCAGTCCCCTAGAACTTAGAACTACTTAAACCTAACTAACCTAAGGACAGCACACAACACCCAGCCATCACGAGGCAGAGAAAATCCCTGACCCCGCCGGGAATCGAACTCGGGAACCCGTGCGTGGGAAGCGAGAACGCCACCGCACGACCACGAGATGCGGGCTTATCACTAAGAAGCAGAGGTGTTGTGACCCTTGTGAGTCGATGACTTGGTAAGCAGATACACACTGATAAGTCAAAATATTATGACCACTGCCTGCCGTGATGTTGGATGTCACATGATGGGGCTGCGGGCACGTGATGCGGTGACAAAAGTATGTAAGCGGAGCAGACACGGAAGAGGGATCACTCTGGCGAAGATAGGGACTCCAAATGGGGAAAAGCATTGAGATAAACGACTTTGACAGAGGGCAGATTATTACTACGCAGAATCTGTGAACGAGTATCTCGAAAACGGTAAGGCTGGGCGAATATTCCCCCGCTACTGATGAGTATCTATGGAAAGATGTAAGAGGACAGTGAAACTACCACTAGGCGCTAAGGTGGCTGGACGTCCACGATTCTTCACAGAACGTGGGGTTCGAAGGCTTGTGTACTCTGTAAAGCTGGATAGATGGTGATCTGTGGTATCTATGCCAAAAGAGAACAATGCTGGTGCACGCACAAGTGTTTCGAAGCACACCATTCATCGTACATTGTTGAACACGGAGCTCCGGGGCAGACCTCCCCTACGTTGACCCAACGACGTCGTCAATTACGATTGCATTGGGCCCGGAACCATAGGGATTTGACCGTCGAAGATTGGAAACGTGTATGCTCTTCGGATGAATCACAGTTTTGTTACACTACGTCGATGGTCGTCTCCACAAACGCCGCCATCGAGGTGAACGGCGGCACGAAACGTGAAGCGCGCCACGGATGCAGGCCTGTGGGAGCAGTATTATGCTGTGGGAGACAGTCCCCTGCGCTTTCATAGGACCTGTGGTACTAATCGAAGACGCAGTAGCAGCTGCGAACCACCTGCATCCCTTCATGCTTGATGTCTTGTCCGGCGGTGATGTCATCTTCCAGCAGTCTAATTGTCCGTATCACGAAGCCAGAACCGTGCTGCAAAGGTTGGAGGAGCATTACAATGAACTCACGTTGATGTCTCGGCTACTAAATTAAATGTAAGTCCTATGGAACCCATCTTGGTCAGTATCGGACGCCACCACCAAGTACGTAAATAAGCGGCTCGTTATTTACGCGAATCACATAATACGTTGGTAGAAATCTAATGCCACATAGCTCCACAAACCTACCAACAAACTGTCCAATTCCTGAAACGATATAGTTTAAAAATATGTAAAAATACGTAAATTTGTGGACTAGATCGAAAAACTGTAAAAAATATGGAAAAACACGTAACGTTGTGAAAATAATAAACTCAGAACACTTACATAACTGCCTGTGTGTTGTGTCTGGTTGTGCCTTGAATTACGAAAATCATCTGCTATTAAATTTAATTTGTTGTTAACAATATCTATACCTTAGACATCGAGGGATGTGACTCAGCATAATTACAATAACACTTATTTGTTATTAACAAATAGCCACCCCTAATCCTCTCCTTATAGAGGACAGTTCCAGGATCAACCATTCACACGAGTTCTCCATTCATAAAAGATTAAGATGGGGGATTGCTTGAGCCGTATTGGTCCTGGGGAAGGTGTGTGTGTGTGTGTGTGTGTGTGTGTGTGTGTGTGTGTGTGTGTGTGTGTGTAGTGATAGGAGCGGGGAGGAAGTGGCGAACTGCTTAGCAGAAATTACTTTGCACATTTTACACAAACAAAAATAATTTATTATTTAAAGATTGGATTTTAATATTAAATCTTAAACTTACTTTTCCTTCACAATTAAACCTGTCGTACCCTTACTTCGTATTACAACGTCTAACGACAACATCCTACAAGAATAACAGCTTAACAGTTTGACAGCAACTCACGGGGAATCAAGCTTAAATTATAAATTTTACACACTGAGTAACTCTGCAAAAGAAAGTTTCAAACCCGACATCAGTTTCATAGAAGTTAGGTGACAACTGTATAAGCTAAAGGCTGAGTTAGAAAACTTAGCTGTGCTTTCACAAATTTTGGCGTAATTTATTTCCAAAAAACTGAACTTGTAACTACCATATAACTTACCAAAACTTGTAAAAAACGTTATAGAATGTTCTTTCCAGTGAACAGATTTTAAAAAAGAGCAACAATACTTACATAACTTCAGGTAGTGAACACTATAAGATTTAAAGATTAAATACACAAATACCAAATAAGTAAATCTCAGGCACACAACCTTTTCAACAGTATTTACCAACAGAAGTTGATGCATATCATTAGCGACAGTGGTAGTTCCTAGAAAACAGTAGTGACAGTTTAGAATTAAACAGTGATTTCTGTAACTAATACCAAGCAATAACTACTACAGATTAGCTTACAGCAAGACAAATTAAAACACTGACCAGGCTACAACATGACAAATTACAACCCAGATTACATAATATCAGAGACTGGTTCCAAATAATAGACAGGTACTTATGGCTGCTTCCTGGGTTTTTAACAGAACATCAGTTATTGAGGTGGCCTTTACAATTCATTAACAAACAAGAACATTCGGACAGAAATACTTGCAACATAAATTTGTTACCATAAGCAACCAACATAACTGAAACATAAGGGATGGCACTTATACACTTGTTACGTGGAATAGTTATTGATTTGAATCTTAGCAAAACATGACCAACTTGAGGTAACAGCACTGTTCACACGTTGACATGATAAGAAATATATCTTGGCTTTTAGATGTAACCAGGTCACGGGAACGTTATAAGTAGTAACAAAATTTTCGCTGCTGACTGGAGTATTTGTAGGTGAAAACCACCGGCACATAGATTAGCTCTCTAGAGAAGCTAGAATTACGTGGTGGCGAAAGGATATCAGAGTAAGAATAATTTACAAGACTCCCACAATAGTCTGCCACAATTCATTGCAGGCTTCACAAGAGACTGCTCCACAGAATTCCAAAATAGCATACAGTCTCCTGATCTGAAGGATGCTAATAGAGCCTCTAGCAATGGCAAGTCAGACCATGGTACTGCACAAGAAACAGCCACCTTAGATACACTATACCAACTGACCTGGTGCCTGTTATCACATTCCGCCTGACACCTCTTGGGGATCCACCACAACACTACTCTCAAAGCAAAAACACAGCACTGTGCATGAGCCCAGATAACCGCCTGCTCACTGCAGAAGAAACTCTCTGCTGGGAAAATTTCTAGAGACCAATCGAATTACCTAAGAAGTTAGAAGGTGCAGGAAAACCACTGCAAAAAATTTGACAAAAGCGAGCAGGATGGTTCAGGGCAAGGAGGTGGAGATGTGGAGGGATGGGATAGGGGTGACCTTGATCAAATGATGGTGATTCCCCAGGGGGAGAAGAGTCGTGGTGACGTTGCATTAAGTCACCCAAGTGTGGAACCTGTCACTGCAAGTGCAATGTTGCACGAGACGTGGCTTTGAGATAAGATTGTTATCTGGGTTTGAGCTGATACTAATAAACTACTCACGACAGCAACACCTACTATTAGTATACTATTATTCTTCCTACTATACTGTATAAACGTGTAAGTTAAAATTCGTTGTTTTCTATCCTTCCTGGGTTTCGATTTCAATAGCGAGCAATGTAATTTCGTTGAAAATTTCTCCAGGAGGCTACATTCTGCTCACAGATTATTAATTTTTAACACATTGGAAACAACTCTCCGTTATCCTTAAATCACGTTCCTAATCAAAGAAGGCTTTGCTTTACCCTTTTCCCATACAGATTTCAGTTGCTGACAGAGTACTGAAAGGTGTTTACAGAGACTACTCACTTGTCTTCCTTATCATTCTCTGATTTTACAGATTATATTTATATCCTGGACAAAAGGACGAAATTGGTGACGGTTCTTGAAGCTGCAGATAACTTTTTTCTTTTCCACATTTACGATTTAATAGTTTCAGTATTATGCATAGTTATTTCCTGAACTTTAAACGACACTTAGGAAAAATGAGACCAAAATAGGAACTTGTGCCGAAATTGACTTCTAATGAATTGGAGAAACAGACGATATGTCGCATGAGTAGGCAGTCCAAAAAGTAAATATCTTCTAGGCAAGAAAGACGTCTCAAATATTCCATGAAACATGTGAACATACTTTATTCTTCAGTACAATTTCCGGATTACTCTGAAATGAAGCGGGGTTCAGTTCGTACCCTACCACATCCCTTTCACTGATCGAGTGATCCTTGTTTTGAGTGTCAGCAATTCGTAGGTGCATTTAAGATAAATAAGTAATGGCATTGCTGTGGCATGTTACTAAAGAACACATTCTAGGAATTGTTGTTCACCGCCCTAGCATCTAAGGCAACTCCAGCCATGACTTTAGTCCAAATAGAAGCTAGATTCATCAGGAAAGAAGGACTTTTGGTAATCCGAGCGCCATTGTCTGTACTCATGTTACTTTCGACATGAATCTAACATAGGAAGATCCCGATATTACATTCCAGTGCATAGCCTACTTCTGTCGAAGCTTAACAGGGGAGCTGTTGTGTTTGACTTCCTCATTTGACCATCGAATCACTATCTCCAAAGACACTACGCTCTACGTTCCGGAGGTGGGCAGCTGAAGTCCTTTGGTACACGATATCCTATCTTCCGAATTTGTCTTACCGGCAGAGGAATATTGACAGCGTACTGTTTCTGATCTCCAGCTATGTACGCACGACTAAGCTAAATCCGAAACCTGTTTCCAGTGTCTGTTGGAGTGTGATGGTACGTTAACCATATTAATCTGTACACTCGATCATTACAGGTATCTGCTTCATTTGCTTTTGACACCCTTTCCTCACACCTTTAGAAAGTGGGAGAAAGTGGTAGAATACCGCTTCAGTTCAGCTGGCGACTGATCCTGAAGGGTCACCTAGGCAATAGTGCCATTCCTTCCATTCTCTTACTTCATAAAACACTGCCTCTTGGCCTGGAATTTAATACAGGCTGGAGGCACAGAGCCTGGTGGGCAGAACCTGCAAGCCACTACTTCAGATCCACTCTGCGTCCGATATTCCGATGATGAAAATTCTTTATAGCTGCTGGCTGGTATGAGGTCTGGGTGCGTTTCGATCTAACGTCACAGCGATAGGGACTCATCAAATGACGTATCCGCTATCTTTAAATTGAAATAACTCTCTTTGTAATAGTTTTGGAATGAAGTTTTGTTGGGGCAAGACGACGTATGTCTTTCGCCTAGCACTTACCTTCTTTTGGGGATGAATCACAGAAAACTGTCTCCTGATCTCCTAAACTAACATCTCCGCCTTTAAGTGCTAAGGACAGATGAAATAATTTAGAAATCATATCTTTTTTTTTCCTGTTCTGTTGTTCTGTGTCCGGTTGGCAACGGGCTAGCAGTCATAAGAAAACAAACAAAAACGTAGCAGATACCGGCATATCACGAGTGCCGATTGTATTTAAGCTAGATGGCTGTGATACACGACGTGAAACAGGTATTTGACTGTTATTAAGCGTTGGTTTTATAAGCTGCAGCTACTGACGTAAAATGGAAAGTTTCTTCACGGACAATAATGTCTGCACTGTCACTGGTGGAGGTGGTGATGGTGTAATAAGGGCTTCAGTCCTGGCGCTGCTGGTGGTCGGATGATGTGGGTGTAGTTCTGAGACGGTGTGTGTTAGCGGCCGAGAGGCAACAGCAGTGGAGACAGTAGCTTGCGACGAAGGGAAATGACAAGAATGGCGAATATGGCACAGTCAAATTGGTCGCTGAGATTATGCACACGGAGCAGGAATGTAGAAAACAATGAACACACTAGATGCTGAATAACAAAACTTTAACCTGTGACGCACATGTTTAGATGCAACAATAGTTGAATGAGTGCCTCTGTTTACGACGGCATCTGTTGGTTGAGCTACGTGAAACCAGTGGCATTTCATGGTCTCACAGGGTATTCTTTGTGCGCATCAACGTTAGCAGTAATTTAGCCCACTATATATTCATTACTATCTACGGTTAGTAGGTGATTAGCTATCTGTCAGAGGGTGATCTTTTGTTCTGAATAGAAGTCGGTGTGCTTATCTGTCTGAGAGACTAGAAGATAAGTAGGACATCTAGTGGAGCAATATCACGCGTTTCAGAAGCGTGATCGCCGGTCGCAGACATCACGTCACTGAAAGAAGCCGCGGTCTTAAAAACAGAGTTTAGAAAACTTACTAGCGGGCGCGCTACTTCGACACGACCACTTGGCTGAGGACGTGTCTTGGTATACGCTCGTCGTCTCTGGGAATTATAGAGACAGCAAGGAGAACAGTGTTAAGGGGGCATACAGGGCGATTGACAAATATTTTGCATCCGCTGCTGTTTGTTGAAGGACATTTCAAGAAAGGACAGGTTAGAGAGATCATTACAAAAACAGATCTTGTCATTTTCGTGGTTTCATCGCATTCCATGCCCAAGATTCACCACTCGCATTAATAAAATATGGCGGAAGCAGCTCTTTACCTGAGACTATTCTTGTTCGAAAGTAGGTGACAATGCAACCTGAATATTTGTTGTTAAGACCTTCCAATCTAGGCGACACCTAATGATCATTATCTGTGATTCTGAAGTGAATTCCGAAGACAATGTCCACAGACATAAAGAGAGATGGAAAAATGTAATAAAAAAGAAGAAGGCTATGGGCAAGGAGTATGACAACTATGTTGTCAGAGGTGTTCCCACCACCTGTGTTACAGATAGTCATCTGTAACGTGGGTGATGGTAACACCTCTGCGTGTTCCGTTCTTTCATATTCACTGCCAGTAAATTATTCCATCTGCTCTTCTTGACAAAGGCGTATGTAGGTGAACTGATAAATGCTCCTATCAGTTGGATGGAAAAAAGAATGCGATCATTTCGGTCGACAACTTGTGAACCGAGAGAACAGTTTTCTTGAGAGTTCCATGGGAAAAAATAATGTTCAAATGTGTGAAATCTTATGGGACTTAACTGCTAAGGTCATCAGTCCCTAAGCTTACACACTACTTAACCTAAATTATCCTAAGGACAAACACACACACCCATGCCCGAGGGAGGACTCGAACCTCCGCCGGGATCAGCCGCACAGTCCACGAATGCAGCGCCTGAGACCGCTTGGCTACTCCCGCGCGGTAGAGATCTATGAAACCATAACAATAATCATCATCAGCCAATTAGATTACTTTGTGGTGTGACCTCTTTGAGTCGGCGCGCAACATACGATATCTGCAGGTTCTTCCATATGTACCAATTTTTAAGCTTCGTTCTTAGGTTTCCGTCCCATATGTCTGGTGCTCTTCGCCTAGGTCTTCTTTTTTTATAATTTGGGCTCCATTTTAGTACTTGTTTCGACCATCTATCATCCTTTCTTAAAGCGACATGACCAGCGCACTAGCATTTCAAAGTGTTCCCTCTTCCTATTATGTCACTGACACGTGTTATCCATCATATATCATCTGCTCCTTTTCTGTTTTTCCTTGTGTAGTCCAACATTGATCTCTCCATTCCTCTGTGGATTACTAACAATTTTCTAACAATGAACCCATTTAAAGTCCATGCTTCGCAGCCATAGGTTTTTAAAGGCAATAGAGGTTGCTCAACTTGTTTTCTGCAGCTCAACCGACATCTTAGACTTCAAAACTAACGAATATCGGCCAAAAGCTTGCCAGTCTATTTTAATATTTCTTGCTTTAAGTCCCCTTCTATATTTACAAGTTGACACAGATAGACATATTCCATGACTCTTCGCAGCTGTGTACTTCCAACAGACATATTTCCATCTGGTGTTCATTCATTCATCATCAAGTTGGTATTATCGTAGTGTATTTTTAGACCAGTGCAGACTAACGAAAGTTCACTAATCAGTATATGAAATTCTTCTGTACTGTTTGCAAACAAAACAATATCATCAGCAAACCACGGGTTATTTAATATCTTTCCCAAAATTTGGATTGCCTTTGTTTTCCAACACAATTTAGACATTGGTTTCTCTGGGGCTGCTGAAAAGAATTTTTGAGATATAGTCACTTTGTTTTACACCCTTGTCAATGGAAAATTAATATGTTTCTTCAGGAACACTCACAAATGCTATGGAGGTTTCTTATATATTAATTAAGACTTTAATATAGGCTTGTACTATTCATTATTATGTTAGAGCCTCAAACAAAGGTGAGTGTCTGATCGACAAAAATGGCTTTCTAAGTCTATAATGGCAAGTTGAAGAGGTAGATGGTACACATTGTACAATAAATAAAATTTACTTTACTGAACTTAAATATTTATTTCATTATCCAGTTGCATTACTAACAAATTATAACAACAAATCAATTCTAAAAATGCTTAGGCAATTAATGGAAATGAATTATTTCAATTAAATAATGAAAAAAAAAACAAAAAAATCAATCATCAAAATAGCCTGATTTACACAGAACAATTTTAAGTGCAACTCAAAAATACTTTTCTAATATGTTATATCTTGAACCTCTTCAGAGAAACAGTTTGCAAAACATCTGCTATGTTATGACTTATCTAATTTGACACTGTATTATCAATAAGATGGAATAAACAATAATGTGAGTGAAGGACGATGTGCACACATTTTAAACAGCAGAGGAATGAAACATCCTATCACAAGAACTCTTTCGGCCAGCATGGGAGCACATTGCAGAGCATGCACTGCTGTCTGTGGTGATCTCACACCCTACTAAGAACCATGTCTCACCTTGTGCAATGTTCAGGGGACCGTCATAAATTGCAGTGGCTTCAGTGCAATTATTGTCTTCGAATAAAAGTGTCAGTTCTCTTTGTCTCATTGTGTATTTCTTTCAATTACCTTCTGTATTATGCTGTAGCAGTTCTTTCTATGTATGGTCGAAGTTTCATTGAGCTATATTATTTGTCAGTGACGCATCATGTGAAAGTTACTTCCATCCTTAAGTTTTGTATCCAGTGTACAACTGCACCAAGTGAGGTGGCAAATTCATTACCACACTGGACTCGGATTTGGGAGGCGGATGGTTTAAATTTGTGTCTGGCGATCGAGATTTATGTTTTCTATGATTTCCCTAAATTTCTCTGCACAAATATCAGGATGGTTCCTTTGAAAAGGTATGGCTGATTTTCTTCCCCATGCTTGAAACATTCTGAGTTTGTGCTTCATCTGTAATAACCACAGTTTCTACAGGACATTAAACCATAATCTCCCATCCTTTTTGTACTATAACTGCAGTTCTGAGATCTGAAGTTATTACTACAATTTAATTACTTTCATCTTTTTTGAATGTTTATTCTGTAGTGTAAGAACTGTTTGCAATATTTATGACCATACAAGTGTCATTTTTACTTTTTATTTGCACGTCGGTTTTATTTTTGTATGATTCAGTATTACAGCAAAAGGAAATGTTGAAAGAAGCTGTAACATCCTATATCTATTCTTGAGTACGTCGTCCCACAGCCTTTCATTTAAAGTGTGTCTCACCCTGTCTTCTATGATTGAAGTGGTGACTAATGGGGCACACCAATGATGTGCTCTGTTTGACATGCAACATGGCTGCAAACAATAGTTGACTGGATTGCTCTTATCACAGTGATGTCACTGTAAATTTTCGTTGCAGGAATTTTTGAGGCAAGATAATTAAGTTAAAAAAGAAATCCACACTAGTCACTTTTTGAGTTGTAATTTATTAATGTTCACTTTGGTTCCCGACATCAACTATTAACATGCAAAACTAATACTACTTGTAAATCATTGGAAAAATCAAGTTAGATGCTTTGTTAAACATTAAAATAACTTCTCCAGTTGTTTCATTAATGCTACTCACAATACTCATATCTTTCTTGCATCCTTGACATCCTATCCCAAATGTTAACTCTACCAACACTTTGCATGCCCTCCCACGACATCCATACTCAACTTAGCCTTCTCAATGCTACTGTTCAACTCATACTGACACGGCATCCTGTCAGCCAGGTACCTCTACCTGTGCTCTGTGCAGTGATCATGTGAACAGCACACAGCATTTGACTGCAAGAAAACCTACATCTTTCATCAAATCAACAGAGGACTCCAATACTCTGCTGATCAATTCAGATTTCTTTAGGGACAAATTCAGATATTAATTTACATATAAAGAATTTTAATTTTCTGTGTATTAACTAATTATTTTAGTAATTGACTTATACTGTTAATTGGAGTAGTAGATATAGCATTTTTGGATAAATAATATAAGTTTTTGATCTTTACTTCCATCATTAACACTTGTACTTACATCTTCTGTTGTAGATATTGATGTTATTATAGAATGAACAGCTTACCCTGTTATTGTAGAATAAACAGCTTACCCTGTTCTGACATGTGCTATTCCCCACACAGAAGCTTCAGTAGATTTAGGTTTTTTTTTTCTTCATCACACTTAGCAGATGTATCATCACTCCTAGGTGTTGCAAATTTTATTACAGCAGGAAATAATATACTATCAAAAAGTGTTACTTTAGGCCAAATACTGTTATTACTATGATTAGTTGTTATTGGAGCTTTTCTTCTCTTTTTATCATTTCCAGTTCTAGTAGGTACTATTACTGTACTATTAACTAACCAGAACATAAACAAATCATTCTTTGAGCTGCAGGAGGTGATGATTCTATTTTGTAAAATATATGTTCTGATTCTTCAGTTATGCAGAAATTAACATTACAATTTTAGTAGGATTTTCTGTCATTTCGCATAACATAGGTCAAGAAAGTGAATCAAATGGCCGGCCGATGTGGCCGAGCGGTTCTAGGCGCTTCAGTCTGGAACCGCGCGACCGCTACGGTCGCAGGTTCGAATCCTGTCTCGAGCATGGATGTGTGTGATGTCCTTAGGTTAGTTAGGTTTAAGTAGTTCTAAGTCTAGGGGACTGATGACCTCAGATGTTAAGTCCCATAATGCTCAGAGCCGTTTGAACCATTATGAGCAGTTACGGCCAGGACCCCCCAACCAGCTCGGGATTCTGTCGTGCTGACGGGTCAGTTGGACAGAATTTGGGACGATATATCTCACGAGGATATCCAACAACTCTACCAATCTATTCCAAGCCGAAACAGTGCTTGCACGAGGGCCGGAGGTGGACCAACACGTCATTCAAAAAATGTTCAAACGTATTTGAATTCCTAAGGGACCAAACTGTTGAGGTCAGTGTTCCTTAGACTTACACACTACTTAACCTAACTTATCCTAAGGACAAGACACACACCCATGCCCGAGGGAGGACTCGAACTTCCGGCGGGAGGGGCCGCGCAGTCCGTGACACGGCGCCTCTATCCGCGCGGCCACTCCGCGCGGCATCACGTCATTGACTTGCTGAACTTGTGAAGCTCTTTCTCTTGCACAAACCATCCAATTTTTCTGAAATTATAATCTTTGTTTGTCTGTACATGTACATCACATCTACTAGTTTGTTTCCAATTCGGATAATTTCCTTCGAGATGCGTCTTCTTTCTTTGTCTTGTAGTGTATTTAAGGTACTTTCGTGTTTCTTCTTGGCGAGTGTTGCAGACTTCTTCCGTAAAAAGAGGCATCATAGCAGAGCGTGGAGACATTGGCTAGCTAAAGTTGACGGACTTGGCTAGACATAATACCACCAATAAATTTATTTTGTTTCCGTGCGAATTTGAGTGTGGTGAGTTTGACTAGCTTTTTCCCTAACGACTTTAAACTCTTTTCTTGTTTCGCTGTCGTGGTGTTATCGAAATGGTTCAAATGGCTCTGAGCACTATGGGACTAAACTTCTAAGGTCATCAGGCCCCTAGAACTTAGAACTACTTAAACCTAACTAACCTAGGGACATCACACACGTCCATGCCCGAGGCAGGATTCGAACCTGCGACTGTAGCGGTCACGCGGTTCCTGACTGTAGCGCCCAGAACTGCTCGGCCACCCAGGCCGGTGTGGTGTTATCGGTGGAAAGTTGCTAGTAGCCAGTTGGAGGCGGTTTATTGAACCGTTAGCGGTGAATGTATTCCGGTCCAGTGGTCTAAGCTCGGAATCGCTCTGAAAGTGGGTGGATTGCTACAGGGCTTTTAATTATTGACTCTGGAATGGTGAGAAGTTTAACCTGTCTCGGGGGTCAAAGCGATGCTGGCGGCACTGAGTTAGACTGATTTCACATGTTTAGCAGTGCAGAAAATTAATCTAGGGCCACCAATAGAAGTTTTCAATTAAATCAGTGGACCAGGACGTTAGGTAATTTGTCCCAGGCGCTGTACATCGCCAAGAGCGCATGGACTGTAGCCGTGGCCGCAACCGCGATTTCGCACGGCGCGAAAGGAAAGTATCAAAATTCAAATGTGTATGAAATCTTATGGGACTTAACTGCTAAGATCATTAGTCCCTAAGCTCACACACTACTTAATCTAAATTATCCTAAGGACAAACACGCACACCCATGCCCGAGCGAGGACTCGAACCTCCGCCGGGACCAGCCGCACAGTCCATGACTGCAGCGCCTGAGACCGCTCGGCTAATCCCGCGCGGCGGAAAGTATCAGGTGGGCCCTGTTCCAACTACAGTTTATAAGTTTTCCATTTTCGGAAGACTATTGGAAGACAAATATACCAACTACGGTTTCCAAGACACAGCTAAGAGAAAAAAATATCAGAAATATTCGAGCAGTTGTCTCACTCTCCGTGAAAAACAAATCCTCCTCTGTCACCAACCTATGCCAGCTGTTATTAACCAAAGTAGGAAAATTGTTCAAAAATGGTTCAAATGGCTCTATGCACTATGGGTCTTAACATTTGAGGTCATCAGTCCCCTAGACTTAGAACTACGTAAACCTAACTAATCTAAGAACATCACACACATTCATGCCAGAGGCAGGATTCGAACCTGCGACCGTAGCAGCCGCGTAGTTCCGTACAGGGAAAGTAGTACTGTACATTTTGTTTCATATATTTTTTCCACACTTAAATGCATAACGAAGAAAAGGGTTAACTGAATTTGTAATAATTTCAATGGAAAAATTGGCTCAGCTTACCAGAATTTCAATTTGAGAGCAAATTGAGTTCACGACTCGAGGTACCACCGTGCTTGTTCACATGTTACTAATAATGGTACAAGGAATTTTACTGCCTTGGAAGCACCAAAAGAAGTGTGCTTGCAACACATACAGGCCTCAATTTGGGACTGAATTTTCTCAGAATGTTGTCTGCAGCACAGTACTGTATGGAAGGAAATAATCGACTATGGGAAAACCAGAAAAAGAGAATCGAACCGTTTGAGATGTGACGCTGTAGAACAATGCTGAAAATGTAGTGGACTGATAAGATCAGAAAGGAGTAGCTTCTCTGCAAAATTGAGGAGGAGTGGAATGTATGGTAAACACTACAGAGTTTTAAGAAGGGGCAAGATGATAGGACATGTTTTAAGACATGAAGCACTAGCGCCCATGGTTGTAGAGACAGCCGTAGAAGACAATAAAATGTCGCGGAGGACAGAGAGTAAACTGTGTAGTGCAAGTAATTGAGGATTTCGGTACAGGTGCTTCCTGAGATAGTGAAATTGGCATGCCAAATGAAATCGTGGTGCCCTAAATCAAACAAGACAGAAGACTGTAGACACCAAAATAAAAAGGAAAATGATGATTGGTGGCTATGACAGGATAGATAGGATATAACGGGATACTAACACGATAACAAATACGGCAATTTTTCATGAAAAGAAGGCCAGGGCAAAATTATGTCTCATGAACAATGCGTCAGATGGCCTTGTATGATGAAGAAAACGGGAGGCTACAATTGCGTGGCGGAAAATCATTGAGATGCGTGAAATTTAGCTCTGAATACACAAGCGTCTATTTTTTTTGAGGTTTTACTCATTACAGAGGCTTATCTCCAACATAATAATTTGCTCGGAAACTGCTATACAAAAAATAAACGTTCTTAAACTATATTTTCAAAATATTCCTCCAGGTGTTTCGATCTTGTGTGTCCTCTTCCTCTGCGCCCATTCTCCTCATTGTGTGCTGTACATTTTGAAGCCACGTTCCCACTCTAGTATCAATTTTGGTATTCTGGCTTCCTCCATTCGTCGTACATGCCCGTACCACCGTAACTTCTTCCTATCCATTACGTCATATATTCTTTCTTTTATTTCCATTCTCCTTATCATTTCGGTGTTCCTTATCTTCTCTTTCTTGGAGATTCTTGCCGATGTTCTCCAGAAGTCCATCTCTAGGGCTTGTAATTTTTTAATGCACTTTAGGTTAATTGTCCAGGTCTCCGTTCCATACAGAACCACACTCTCTAATATGGATTTGTATATTAATTTTTTAGTTCCGCTCATTACATTCCTGCTCCATAAGACTGGAATTTTTGTTACAAATACATTAATGAGAAATTTTGCGAAAGTAATTAAACGCAAACTGGAAAAAAATTTTAGAACCCAAGAGGAACAATGTGGTTTCACGGCTGGAAGATCATGTGTAGACAAGCGTCTTCACTCTTTTGTCCAGTTTGATGCGGCCCTTCACGAATTTGCCTCATGTGTCAACCTCTTCATCTCCACGCTAGCGCTTGCACGCTACGTCCTCAATTATTTATTAGATTTATTCCAACCTCTGTCTTCACCTACAGTTTTTGCCCCGTAAAGCTTTCTCAAGTGTGGAAGTATCTTCTAGTTGCATTAACACATGCCCTTTCATCCTATCCCATCTCTTAGTCAATACTTTTGACTTGTTCGTTTCCTCGCCGACTCTGTGAGAATCTCCTCATTCCTTATCTTATGAGTCCATCTATTTTTAAATGTCCTTTTATAGCACCACAACTTAAACTCTTCGATTCTCTTCTTTTCCGGTTTCTTCTTCCTGTGCAGTACTGCGCTCCGCACGTATATTATGAGAGATTTCCTCTTCACATTGCCGGCCGCTGTAGACGAGCGGTTCTAGGCGCTTCAGTCCGAAACTGCGCTACTGCTACGGTCGCAGGTTAGAATCCTGCCTCGGGCATGAATGTGTGTGATGTCCTTAGGTTAGGTTTACGTAGTTCCAAGTCTAGGGGACTGATGACCTCAGATGTTAAGTCCCATTGTGCTTACAGCCATCCACTTTTCCTCTTCACATTATGGATCAACGTATATATCGCGACCGTAGTCTGTAAAAAGACAGGGACTCCACAGAAAAACTAAATGAAAACGGCCGCACGGCCTTCGATCTCCGTTCCTCCGAAATGTGAGTCCAGTTTCTTCACGGCTTTTGAACCCCGTTTCTCTGAAATGTGAGTCCGGCTCCTTAACAGTTTTGCTACCTCGACTGGTATGAGGATGAAGGAAAAGTAAGTGAAAGTGTTAAGAAAAAGGAGAAGGTGAGAAGAAGAAAGAGAAGAATATGGAGGGGGAGGAGGAGGAAGCGTGTGCAGCAGAAACCACGTGACCAGACCAAAGTCAGTTCACGAGAAACGATGCCTGCGAATACCTCGCGTGAATAATTAATTAAACTATATTGCCTCGTGACTGGCGTTGTACGAAATCTGCGTGACTGTAAGGCGCGTGTGTCAGACAGTACACAGACGAAACTGGAACACGGGACATTCTGGCTTGAAACGCTGCCCGGCGCGGATCTGAACCGCATGTGCCTCGTTCGCGCGTCACAGACGCAAAGTGTCCGCGACGTCAGCGGACAGGAAGTGCTACTTGGCACCAGCAGTCCGTGGCCGACCTGTGTGCTGACCACAGCGCCGAGCCGAGTAGTCCGCGCACTCTCCTGCAAAATGCTGCGCGCCAGTGGCGGTGCGTGGTATTTACACTTTGTATGTCCCCTATTCTTATATCGTTTTTGATATAGGAAGCCTAATATATCCTATGGTTCAAATGACTCTGAGCACTACGGGACTTAACTGCTGAAGTCATCAGTCCCCCAGAACTTAGAACTACTTAAACCTAACTAACCTACAGACATCACACACATCCATGCCCGAGGCAGGATTCGAACCTGCGATCGTAGCGATCGCGCGGTTCCAGACTGTAGCGCCTAGAACCGCTCGGCCACCCGGCCTAATATATGTTAGGTTGGTACGTAAGTTCGTAGCGCCTTCCTTAAGTCTAATAAACACAACAGATACACGTAACAGAGACTTTAGTCGTCAATAATGTATTCCACTTCACTGTTTACAACAGTCTGCCATCGCTGAGGTTGATACACGTAACAGAGACTTTAGTCGTCAATAATGTATTCCACTTCACTGTTTACAACAGTCTGCCATCGCTGAGGCTGTATTGTATTGCATTGTATGTGAACCGGGGACCTAGAAACGACGGAGAGGCTCCGTCCCCGCCGCAGCCGCAGTGGTCCACAACCCCACGACGACTACCGCAGTCCACTTCACCCCTCAGCCGCCCCACACCGAACCCGGGGTTATTGTGCGGTTCGGCCCCCGGTGGACCCCCCAGGGAACGTCTCACACCAGACGAGTGTAACCCCTATGTTTCTACATCTACATCTACATACATACTCCGCAATCCACCATACGGTGCGTGGCGGAGGGTACCTAGTAGCACAACTAGCATCTTCTCTCCCTGTTCCACTCCCAAACAGAACGGGGGAAAAATGACTGCCTATATGCCTCTGTACGAGCCCTAATCTCTCTTATCTTTGTGGTCTTTCCGCGAAATATAAGTTGGCGACAGTAAAATTGTACTGCAGTCAGCCTCAAATGCTGGTTCTCCAAATTTCATCAGTAGCGATTCACGAAAAGAATGCCTCCTTTTCTCCAGAGACACCCACCCGACTTCCTGAAGCATTTCCGTAACACTCGCGTGATGATCAAACCTGTTGTTGTAGTGGTCTTCAGTCCTGAGAATAGTTTAATGCAGCTCTCCATGCTACCCTATCCTGTGCAAGCTTCATCTCCCAGTACTTACTACAACCCACATCCTTCTGAATCTGCTTAGTGTATTCATCTCTTGGTCTCCCTCTACGATTTTTACCCTCCACGCTGCCCTCCAATGCTAAATTTGTGATCCCTTGATGCCTCAGAACGTGTCCTACTAACCGGTCCCTTCTTCTTGTCAAGTTGTGCCACATACTCCTCTTCTCCCCAATTCTATTCAATACTTCATCATTAGTTATGTGATCTACCCATCTAATCTTCAGCATTCTTCTGTAGCACCACATTTCGAAAGCTTCTATTCTCTTCTTGTCCAAACTATTTATCGTCCATGTTTCACTTCCATACATGGCTACACTCCATACAAATACTTTCAGAAACAACTTCCTGACACTTAAATCTATACTCGATGTTAACAAATTTCTCTTCTTCAGAAACGCTTTCCTTGCCATTGCCAGTCTACATTTTATATCTTCTCTACTTCGACTATCATCAGCTATTTTGCTCCCCAAATAGCAAAACTCCTTTACCACTTCAAGTGCCTCATTTCCTAATCCAATTCCGTCAGCATCACCCGACTTAATTCGACTACATTCCATTATCCTCGTTTTGCTTTTGTTGATGTCCATCTTATATCCTCCTTTCAAGACACTGTCCATTCCGTTCAACTGCTCTTCCAAGTCCTTTGCTGTCTCTGATAGAATTACAATGTCATCGGCGAACATCAAAGTTTTTATTTCTTCTCCATGGATTTTAATACCTACTCCGAATTTTTCTTTTGTTTCGTTTAATGCTTGCTCAATATACAGATTGAATAACATCGGGGAGAGGCTACAACCCTGTCTCACTCCCTTCCCAACCACTGCTTCCCTTTTATGCCCCTTGACTCTTATAACTGCCATTTGGTTTCTGTACAAATTGTAAATAGCTTTTCACTCTCTGTATTTTACCCCTGCCACCTTCAGAATTTGAAAGAGAGTATTCCAGTCAACATTATCAAAAGCTTTCTCTAAGTCTACAAACGCTAGAAACGTTGATTTGCCGTTCCTTAATCTTTCTTCTAAGATAAGTCGTAAGGTCAGTATTGCCTCACGTGTTCCAATATTTCTACGGAATCTAAACTGATCTTCCCCGAGGTCGGCTTCTACTAGTTTTTCCACTCATCTGTAAAGAATTCGCGTTAGTATTTTGCAGCTGTGACTCATTAACCTGATAATTCGGTAATTTTCACATCTGTCAACACCTGCTTTCTTTGGGATTGGAATTATTATATTCTTCTTGAAGTCTGAGGGTATTTCGCCTGTCTCATACATCTTGCTCACCAGATGGTAGAGTTTTGTCAGGACTGGCTCTCCCAAGGCCATCAGTAGTTCTAATGGAATGTTGTCTACTCCCGGGGCCTTGTTTCGACTCAGGTCTTTCAGTGCTCTGTCAAACTCTTCACGCAGTATCGTATCTCCCATTTCATCTTCATCTACATCCTCTTCCATTTCCATAGTATTGTCCTCAAGTACATCGCCCTTGTATAGACCCTCTATATACTCCTTCCACCTTTCTGCTTTCCCTTCCTTGCTTAGAACTGGATTTCCATCTGAGCTCTTGATATTCATACAAGTGGTTCTCTTTTCTCCAAAGGTCTCTTTAATTTTCCTGTAGGCAATATCTATCTTAGCCCTAGTGAGATAAGCCTCTACATCCTTACATTTGTCCTCTAGCCACCCCTGCTTAGCCATTTTGCACTTCCTGTCGATCTCATTTTTGAGACGTCTGTATTCCTTTTTGCCTGCTTCATTTACTGCATTCTTATATTTTCTCCTTTCGTCAATTAAGTTCAATATTTCTTCTGTTACCCAAGGAGTTCTACTAGCCCTCGACTTTTTACCTACTTGATCCTCTGCTGCCTTCACTACTTCATCCCTCAGAGCTACCCATTCTTCTTCGACTGTACTTCTTTCCCCCATTCTTGTTAATTGTTCCCTTATGCTCTCCCTGAAACTCTGTATAACCTCTGATTCTTTCAGTTTATCCAGGTCCTATCTTCTTAAATTCCCACCTTTTTGCAGTTTCTTCAGTTTTAATCTACAGTTTATAGCCGGCCGAAGTGGCCGTGCGGTTAAAGGCGCTGCAGTCTGGAACCGCAAGACCGCTACGGTCGCAGGTTCGAATCCTGCCTCGGGCATGGATGTTTGTGATGCCCTTAGGTTAGTTAGGTTTAACTAGTTCTAAGTTCTAGGGGACTAATGACCTCAGCAGTTGAGTCCCATAGTGCTCAGAGCCATTTGAACCATTTTTTTTACAGTTCATAACCAACAGATTGTGGTCAGAGTCCACGTCTGCCCCTGGAAATGTCTTACAATTTAAAACCTAGTTCCTAAATCTCTGTCTTATCATTATATAATCTATCTGATACCTTCTAGTATCTCCAGGATTCTTCCAGGTATACAACCTTCTTTCATGATTCTTGAACCAAGTGTTAGCTATGATTAAGCTATGCTCTGTGCAAAACTCTACCAGGCGGCTGCCTCTTTCATTTCTTAGCCCCAATCCATATTCACCTACTATGTTTCCTTCTCTCCCTTTTCCTACTCTCGAATTCCAGTCTCCCATGACTATTAAATTTTCGTCTCCCTTCAGTACCTGAATAATTTCCTTTATCTCATCATACATTTCATCAATTTCTTCATCATCTGCAGAGCTAGTTGGCATATAAACTTGTACTACTGTGGTAGGCGTGGACTTCGTATCGATCTTGGCCACAATAATGCGTTCACTATGATGTTTGCAGTAGCTTACTCGCACTCTTATTTTCCTATTCATTATTAAACTTACTCCTGCATTACCCCTATTTGATTCTGTGTTTATAAACCTGTATTCACCTGACCAAAAGTCTTGTTCCTCCTGCCACCGAACTTCACTAATTCCCACTATATCTAACTTTAACCTATCCATTTCCCTTTTTAAATTTTCTTATCTACCTGCCCGGTTAAGGGATCTGACATTCCACGCTCCGATCCGTAGAACGCCAGTTTTCTTTTTCCTGATAACGACGTCCTCTTGAGTAGTCCCCGCCCGGAGATCCGAATGGGGGACTGTTTTACCTCCGGAATATTTTACCCATGGGGACGCCATCATCATTTATCCATACAGTAAAGCTACATGCCCTCGGGAAAAATTACGGCCGTAGTTTCCCCTTGCTTTCAGTCGTTCGCAGTACCAGCACAGCAAGGCCGTTTTGGTTAATGTTGCAAGGCCAGGTCAGTCAATCATCCAGACTGTTGCCCCTGCAACTACTGAAAAGGCTGCTGCCCCTCTTCAGGAACCACACGTTTGTCTGGCCTCTCAACAGATACACCTCCGTTGTGGTTGCACCTACAGTACGGCCATCTGTATCGCTGAGGCATGCAATCCTCCCCACCAACGGCAAGGTCCATGGTTCATGGGGAAGTAACAAGTCTAGCAGCCCGCCTCTGAATTGCTTCTATGTCCTCCCTCAATCCGACCTGATAGGGATCCCAAACGCTCGAGCAGTACTCAAGAATAGCTCGTATTAGTGTTTTATTAGCGGTCTTCTTTACAGATGAACCACATCTTCCCAAAATTCTACCAATGAACCGAAGACGACTATCCGCCTTCCCCACAACTGCCATTACATGCTTGTCCCACTTCATATCCCTCCGCAATGTTAGCCCAAATATTTAATCGACGTGACTGTGTCAAGCGCTACACTACTATGGAGTATTCAAACATTACGGGATTCTTTTTCCTATTCATCTGCATTAATTTACAATTATCTATATTTAGAATTAGCTGTCATTCTTTACACCAATCACAAATCCTGTCCAAGTCATCTTGTATCCTCCTACAGTCACTCAACGACGACACCTTCCCGTACACCACAGCATCATCAGTAAACAGCCGCACATTGCTATCCACCCCCGTCAAAAGACCATTTATGTAGATAGAAAACAACAGCGGACCTACCACACTTCCCTGGGGCACTCCAGATGATACCCTCACCTCCGATGAACACTCACTATCGAGGACAACGTACTGGGTTCTATTACTTAAGAAGTCTTCGAGCCACTCACGTATTTGGGAACCAATCCCATATGCTCGTACCTTAGTTAGGAGTCTGCAGTGGGGCACCGAGTCAAACGCTTTCCGGAAGTCAAGGAATATGGCATCTGTCTGACACACTTCATCCATGGTTCGCAAGATATCATGTGAAAAAAGAGCGAGTTGCGTTTCGCAGGAGCGATGCTTTCTAAATCCGTGCTGATGCGTGGACCGCGCGACCGCTACGGTCGCAGGTTCGAATCCTGCCTCGGGCATGGATGTGTGTGATGTCCTTGGGTTAGTTAGGTTTAAGTAGTTCTAAGTTCTAGGGGACTGATGACCTAAGATGTTAAATCCCATAGTGCTCAGAGCCATTTGAACCATTTTTGAGGGCGCAAAATCAGGTGAATGATGTGCGTGCGGAATAACTTCCCAACCCAGCTCCTGTATAGTCGTTCTTGTCAGTCTAGCAGAATGCGGGCGGGCGTTGTCGCGTAGAAGCATCACTTCATGCAAACATCCTCGACTGAGTCTGCAGGACATCTCAGTTGTTGACAATAAATGTCAGCAGTGATGGTTACACCTCGGGGAACGAGTTCGTAGTTCACCACACCGTAGCTGTTACACCAGATGCATAACATTATCGTTTGTGGATGCGTGCGGGTGTTTGTACGGGAAGTTGCTATTTTGTTTCTGCTCAGCCATTACCTTCTTTTGCTTACTTCAGCATAAAGACATCATTTCTCGTTATCAGCAACGGTACAGGATAGGAGCAGTTGGTGTTGCTTATGATCCAATTGATGAAGAGCAAGCAGAGATGCGCACATGGCCACGCGCTGATTTTTGTGATTTTGGCTTAGAGCATGCGGTACCCACGTACCCGGTTTTTGACCCTTCCCTGCCTGCCAGGGCCGGCCGAAGTGGCCGTGCGGTTCTAGGCGCTGCAGCCTGGAACCGCGAGACCGCTACGGTCGCAGGTTCGAATCCTGCCTCGGGCATGGATGTGTGTGATGTCCTTAGGTTAGTTAAGTTTAACTAGTTCTAAGTTCTAGGGGACTAATGACCTCAGAAGTTGAGTCCCATAGTGCTCAGAGCCATTTGAACCATTTTTTTAATATTTCATGGTCAAGCATTTTTGGTCGTCCTGTGGCCTGTTGTCTCATAACGGACCCAAAAGCGCTGCGGAGTTCAAAGCAGGCTCTGGGCATTTGTACTCCTATGCCCAACTTTCTGGTAACAGCCTGGCCCCATTTTACATCGAGCAGGCACGAATCGAGGGCAATCCGTAGCACCAGGTATAATGCTCGCCAGCAACACCACGTGGTGTTGCAGCCGGCTTGCAGCCTCCCTGATAGTTGGTCCAATGTTTCTTGTTAATGAGCTCTGAAAAGAACTGTTTCTGCTATTTAGTTGATATGTCATTGCCAGGAGATCCTATGGATAGTCTGGCTGCCTGTAATCACTGTTGCTCAATTAGCACCACCCAGGAGGGTCCAGAAAATACTGCTATGCCGATGATCTGGCTCTAGCCGTCAAACACCAGGAAATGAAGACAACAGAAGAGATTTTAGCCAATGACCTGTCTGCATTAGACAATTACTTCAAAATCTGGAGACTCCAACCCAGTGTGGGTAAAACAGAAGTGTGTTGCTTCCATCTAAATAACCAGTTGGCGAACGTAAAACTGGAGGTAAGTTTCAGAGGCAGAATTCTTCATCACAACTGGAACCCAAAATATCTTGGTGTCACCCTGGACCGTACACTATGCTTCAAACAACACCTTCTTAACTTAGCTCAAAAGCTGAGGACTCGAAACAACATCCTCCATAAGCTATGCGGAACTACCTGGGGATCTTCAGCAACCACCCTGCGAACTTCAGCTCTGGGCTTGGTATACTCAAGTGCTGAGTATTGTGCACCTGTTTGGATGAATAGTCATCATACAAGGCTTGTTGATACCCAGCTGAATACGACAATGCGCATAATATCTGGCACAATCAGATCTACTCCAGTTTATTGGCTTCCACTGTTAACTGGTATAATGCCTCCTGATCTACGCAGATGTACTGCCCTTATGAGAGAATTCCACAAGATCTCCAGGAATTCTAACCTACCCGTGCATAGCGACCTGCCACTTTTAAATCGCAAGAGACTGAAATCACGTCATCCAACTCTGTGCGATGCTGCTGACATGGTGGCTAAGAATTTCAAACCTCTTGAAGAATGGAAAGGTCGGTGGGAAGCAGTGACAGATGTGCACCTGCATAACATCTTCTCAGGTGCTAAACTTCCAAGTGGATTCGACTTACCACGCAAGACGTGGTCTACTCTCAACAGAATCCGTACCAGCCATGGGCGATGCAGGGATGCTCTCTTTAAGTGGAACAAGCTGCCTGATCCAGCTTGTGACTGCGGGGCTCCATACCAGACTGTTCACCACATCGTCAGTGAATGCAGGATTCGAGCCTATCACGGCGCCAAAGAGGACTTCCTGCTAGCAACTCCAGATGCAATGCGCTGGATTGAAGGACTGGATATTCAGTTGTAAAAACAAACTTAAGTTTCTTGTGTGCCAATATGTACATATATATATGTAATTTCATGATATGTCTGTATTAGCCATACGCTAAATAATAAAATGCAGCCTCCCTGACTAGAAGCAGTTCCAAACGCTCCATTAGGTGTCACCAATCTACGGAGGACACTTCTGCTAGCTTTCTCTCCTCCCGAAATGTTAATTTGTTATCCAAGCCCCCAAGGTGCGCCACTGAATTGATATTTCAACAGCAATCATGATTTTGCTTCATTCACAAATTTGTTTTAATGGTTGAAATTCAGAGGAAATGTTTTCTTATAAGCATAACTGCATTTTAAACTTTTGTCAATCGTAAATAGAGATCCGTATGTACTGTCCTAAATTTCCCGAAGATGTGTTAAAGGAAGTGTGTTCAGTGTAAACATTTTTGGATAAACTCAACGTAGTCATAAAACATTTCCTACCTACCTCGTACAATAATTTATATCACTGTCACTCTAATGGAATTTCTAAAAACGAGCCTCCTAGGGAAGGCGTTGAGGGCGCTAGACTGTTGAAGCTAATTCTCGCAATTCGCATGACTTTGGTCGAAGCAGAAACGTGCTTTTCATCTTTGGAAAGAATAAAATAATTCTTACGCATCTCTGTGATCGAGGGAAGACTGTCAGCTTTGGCGATGTTTTCCACTGAAACTGGTCTCTTGATAGATGTTGCAGATTTCAGTCAGTGGGTGACTGACATGTTTGCATCAATAAAAAAACCGGAGGGCAATTTTTCAATACAAGTGAGATAAGAATAAGAGTATTTATTACGTATAATTTGTCCCTTATTTCCAGTGTTTTATGTGACGAATGTATTACAGTTCTTCTAAAAATGTAGCTAATTGTGTGACGATAATAGTTTTTCTAGATAGTCGATAAATCGTAGCATGCTCCTTGCCAGACATATTTTCCTCTCACAGATATATCTTCAACTTTTCGCAGGATCGTAAATTGAATCCAAAAAGTAGAATGATTTTTGATGGCAAGGCTGGAGGCCGACGGAGCAGGGGACGCCCCAGAAAGAGATGGGTGGATGGAGTTGAAGAAGGCATGAAAAAGCTGGGTGTCAGAGGATGGAGACGGAAAGCCATGGATCTGATAGAATGGCAGGATATTGTGATGCAGGCCAAGGCCCTTCAAGGGCCGTAGAGCCGAGGAGTAAGTAAGTAAGTAAAAAATAGAATGTTGTGACTTTCATACCCCATGAATTCTAGGAGTGTCTACATCTTAAACGAATTCCAGGCGCCGAGATAAAAAAAATTCTTCCTTATAAAGCGTGTCACATAAATAGTGCGATTTCAGATACCATCGGCCGCAACTGCTACGAACCACGCTGTGATCGCTCTTCCAGAAAGGAATTGCTCCATGCAGAAGGGACTTCAGTCCATTAAACCGAGTTATGTTAAAACCGGAAAAAAAGGAAACATTATGACACTACAGCATCAGTTGAAAGCTGAGGGGAAAATATCGCTGTTGTTTATTGATCGAATACGCGAGTCCTCACAGAGTTTGAACGAATTTGAAGTGTTCCACAGAAAAAAGTTTTGTTTTTGGTGTTGGACTGAAATCTGTCCTGCATGAACCAAACTAGATTTTTACGTTTTATCATTTTCTTGGTGAAAATATTATGATTCATTTATTACTTTGAGGACATGCATATAGTTTAAGAATGTGAAAGGATCATGAGCGTTAGACAAAGTAAAAAATTGGTTTTCAATTAATATTTAATAAGAAAATAATCGTGAAGGAAGGAATGCAGTACACCAGGGCTTCCCAACGTGTGGTCCGCGGACCCCTTAGGGGTCCGCTGGCACTTTCTAGGGGGTCCGCGGCCACCTTTCACCAAATCGTGTTAAATAATGAGTAATATTATTGAATAATAATGTGAAAATCGAATTCATCACTATTTTTCTTTTCGTGTGAAAAACATGTGTACTTCAGGTCGTATTCCCAAGCAGCCTTTGCGGTTCCTAAGTGAGAACGCATACATAGTTTAGTGCCGGAGAATGCGGCTTCTCTGATCGACTGTTTCGCAACAATACGGGGGTCGTTTGTGCGCCGGCTCACGGCGCTAGATGCGCTGAAACCTTTTACACATGCGCGGAGCGAGCTTTGTCGACCAATCACAGAGTACGCTGGCACGTATGCGGCCCCAGGCATCGTTAAATGTTAAACTTGCTTCGTCAGTGCACTACCTATTTCATAAGTCGATTTTTTCCCAGTTTACTACTTCTAACATGGATCGGTGGCTGAAGTCAGGATCATTGAAGAAGGGTGCAGTTTCTCCATTGCCTTCACAACAAGGAATGTTTCCAGTTGAAATGAATGAGGAGGGAGGACGACCAAAGGAAGAACAATCACAAAAAGCTCCACAGCCGGATTTATTATGTGAAAACGCTGCAAGTACTCCATTGGTTGCAATATGCTGTGGAAGTGGAATAACCAAGAAGCGTAAGTACAACGAAAGCTATTTAGAAATGGGCCTTATAGAGACAAAGGAGGGTAAAACTCAGTGTGTACTTTGTGCTCGAGTACTTCCAAACAGTTCAGTGGTTCCAGTTAAATTGCGCCGTCATTTTGAAGGTACTCACCTGGATTTCCAGGCTAAAGACATCGATTTTTTTCAAAAGGAAGAGTGCTGAACTAGCTACTTCTCAGCATTGCATGAAAACTCATGCAAAAACAATTAGTGAAAATTCATTAAAAGCTTCTTTCTTGGTTAGTTATCGAGTGGCAGAAACAGGCAAAGCTGATACCATTGCAGAAAATCTCGTAAAGCCGTGTGTTAATGATATTTTTTCTTGCATGCTTGACGAAAAGGCAGTAAAGCTTGTATCTTAGGTGCCATTATCAAACAATACTGTCAAGAGACGCATTGTTGACATGTCTAATTATGTGAAAGACTTGTTTCTAGCATCAAACACAATCCATTTTCTCTGCAGATAGATGAATCCACTGATGTTGCAGGATTACCGATTTTATTGGATTTTGTCCGTTATGAATATTCTGGATGTTTTGAGGAGGACCACTACCTGCCAACACAACAGGTGCCGAAATATTCCGTCTATTGGATGGTTTTTTAAGGACTGACGAAATTTCGTGGTCTAATTGCATAGATGTGTGCACAGATGGTGCAAAGGCTATGACCGGTCCTATAGTCGGAGCAATAACGAAGATACAAGAAAACGCCAAGACTTGCAGCAGTAGTCATTGTGCTCTCCACAGATACGCTTTAGCTACGAAACGAATGCCTGTTTCGTTCAAGAAAGTTTTAGAAGAATCCATTCAAAATATTAACTACATAAAATCAAGGCCGTTGAAGTCAAGACTTTTCACAATACTGTATGAAGATATGGGAAGCCTTCATCGTTCCCTGCATCTCCACACAGAAGTGAGGTGGCTCTCACGTGGGAATGCACTCTCTCGGTTGTACGAATTAAGACTGAAAGTCTTAGCTTTCCTTTTGGAGCATGACACCAAATTAGCAGACCTTGTTAATGACGAAAATTGGCAGTGTATACTTGCCCATTTGTGTTTTCCTCTTCTCAAGGAGTTTTTGAAAAACAAAACATTGGCGCTTGGGAAGAATTTGTTTCATCAAATCCTGGAACATCTCCGAAGCTTGATGTCATTGTTGGAGTATTATTTCCCAACAGCTGAAGATGAGAAGCTGCAGAAATACGAATGGGTGGTCAACCCATTCACTGTATCCAAAAAGCCGAACATTCTATCATCAAATGAATATGAGTTGTTGATAGAAATTGCCACAGACCCTACCTTGAAATCAAGTTTTGACATTGACTGTTACTCACACTTTTGGATCCGTTTGGATAACAAGAAATACTACCCCCTTGTTGAAAAGGCAAAACGTGTACTTCTTCCGTTTGCCACAACATACGTGTCTGAATCTGGATTCTCGATCTTTGCTGCCCACAAAACTAAGTACCGAGGCTGTCTAGATGTGGAACCAGACAGCCGTCTCCAGTTGTTAAGAAATGAACTCAACTTCTCAAAATTGTGTCAGCAGAAGCACTCTCAACCATCACATTAGGATTCCATTATTATTCCTACAGATTCATCTATAGTAAAGAAGAAACCATTTTTCTTCGTAGATGCTCAGTGAACGTACCTGAACTATAACTCTGTAGGAATCTTGTTTCTGTCTTCTACCATTTACAAAATAATTATTAATTGAATTCTGTTGGCATTGATATTTTTGTTACGAAAATTAAAATGATCTCTAAAGCTAATTTCTTTCTTTTATAATATATTCCGTCCTCTCAGTTAAAAATATGGGCTGCCTGTACTTCAATTACAATTACTTGTTATTACTCTGACACTATATTGTGGCAACTGGTTGCGAGCGTAAACAAATGAGGATTTTTCACGTGCCACCTTTTAAAAGGTAAGCCTCCTCTGCCAGAATTGTTTCCTCTGAGAAAAATCGTCTTACATTCTGTGAAATGCTTTGTCTTCTTATATAGAAATAAGAGAGTTTGTTCGTTTGTTTTCATAATTTGTTTACAGTCGAGGCTGACTGCCACGATATAGTGTCCAAGTAGTAGTTGAAGTTGTCAGCTGTGGCTAAACTGTTGCCACGCCGCCTGCCAGTAGCCAGCTACCAACTGACAGTACTCTGTTGCAACGCCGCCTGCTAGCAGACGGCTATGGACTGACGGCTGCCGTTCAGTAGATACGCAAAGACGTAAAAATAACTAGACTTTCCGAGCTGTTTACATGAGCACGAAAATCGGTTGTGGAACTGGAAAATGGCATTATAAAAGCAGATTTCCAGAATCGATTTTGAAATGTTTACCTGACCAATCAAAAGCAGAACTGGGACATCGGCTTACGAAATCCGGTTTTGGAAACGCATGTAAACTGGGTGAATTTATTCCCACACATTGCACAACAGATGTCACAATAGTCCTATAAAGGTAATTCCTTGGCCTCTTTTCTTTCGTGATGTGTTTATATCCCGAATCATGGGTTTGCCTCTTTCCTTCACAGCTGCGCGGAATGGCCGCGCAGTCGAAGGCGCTGTGTCGCCGCGGATTGCGCGGCCGCTCCCGCCGGAAGTTCGAGTCCTCCCTCGGGCATGTGTGTGTGTGTGTGTGTGTGTGTGTGTGTGTGTGTGTCTGTGTGTGTGCCTGTGTCTGTGTGTGTTGTCATTATAGGTTAATAGTGTGGAAGACTAGGGACTGATGACCTCAGCAGTTAAGTCCCATACATTTGAACATTTTTCTTCGAATTTCACGAAAAACCACACACACACACACACACACACACACACACACACACACACACACACATACATACACACACACACACACACGACTGTTACGAAATACGCATGCTCTTTACACAACAGTAGCCAAACAGTGGAAGTGAACAGACCACAAGCGGCAGCTTGTCAACAGCGAACAGTTTGGACGTGACGTTGATTGCTCTTGGAGGAAGGCAGCTCCAACTTGTGAAATGTCAATTATCAAGTAATTTTAATCAGGCTATAGTGTGTTGAACAAAGGGAGTAAATCCACTAGTAAGTGTCTGGATACAGTGGGAATTCAAATTGGATCGTTAATTTCAAGTTGTTTTCATTCATCTCTAAGACAAAGACTATTGATACTTCGGGGGGGGGGGGGGGTCATTGGGAACATGGTACTTGCATTAAGAAGCTTTCAGTTCCCATGGGTTTAGCTCTGAAATTTAAAGTTACTGTGCTCTTAACTGAGTAGGCGTCCGCCATGAATTTTCGACTGAAAAAGGGTCCGCCAGCTGAGGAGGTTGGGAAGCCCTGCAGTACACCATTTCGAATTTCTCTAGTAATCTTGCTATATTGGATTCACAACTTCACTTGTGGGCCAACGCGTAATTTCATGGTGCAATTCTTGATATTTTAGGTATGTAAGTGAGTAATATGGTAATGCCGTTTATTGTTGATGCTTTTACTGGAATTCTCTCCATGGACTGTGCACAGTTAGGTGGAAAAATAGTATTTGAAGTACGCCCTGGCTGAGAAAGGCGGAGTTTGTGTTTCGAGATACGATCAATAATACGTGGTGTTATTATACACCCACAGAGGTGGCTGCTGTACGGTAACTACATCGTTGTGCTGATGTCATAATGTGCTATCACGTCTCGTAGTACTGACTTCGATTATTGTATTCTCATACACAATTTCTTTTATAAATCATTGACCACCACTTCTTGAAATTCAAAATATTCTCTGGTTTCACTTCACATATTTCATATTTCGCAAATAATACTAATCACCAACAACTTAAATCCAACAAACTCAGCACTGGGTGCAAGAAATTATTCCACAACCAAATATTAAATATCTATGAATCTTCCCGCCGGAGGTTCGAATCCCCCCCTCGGGCATGGATGTGTGTGTTGTCCTTAGCGTAAGTTAGATTAAGTAATGTGTAAGCCTAGGGGCCTATGACCTCAGCAGTTTGGTCCCATAGCAACTTACCACAAATTTCCAAATTTCTATGAATCTATCAAGATGAACTTCTGAACTGACAGGAAAACACATGTGAAAAGATTAAACAAGCTGAAGCCGAGCTAACTCCCAGTACGTCTTATGACATATCGAACTCGTGGAGTGAAATAACCAGTTGCCCTTCTCACACACAAAATATTTGTCGGCCGCATTCTCGGGATATATATCCCATTATGTCATCTGACCATACGAAAAAAATTCTAGCTGCTGATCGGAGGATGCTTCGAATAGCTGGAGATCTCCGTTATGACTTCCCAACAAACTCCTTCTACGAAGCTGATCTGCTAGACAAAGTAAAAGAAAAAAATCAGCAGGTTTGGACTTAACAGACTACGTTGCTACGGACTTACAAAATCACTCTTGCAGCATTATCCTAAAACGCTTAATTCTCCGAAATTCAAATATGTGTTTTCTCCCTACATTATTCTCGAAGCATTATCGAACTCATACCAAAAGAGTCCTCTGGAAAACGGAGAAATCAATAAGATTGCCAATAGACCAAGAACACGTACTATGATTTGGAATGATGTAGCAACCTGATATAGAAAGAAGAACTTACTGATCTATAGTACTTCAATCGAATCCTACAGAAGGAACAAAATTCGCTACATCGACTAGAGTTTCAAGTTTTTCATCTTCTACAGAAGAAATTCTCTACATAAACAAACCCAGCTGGGATTTTTACGACCGAGACGTTTTTCCCTCAGCCCTAAGGCGAATGCCGGTATTTGGAAAAAAGAAAACTTAAATAACAACATGTTCGTCTCAATTATCCATTTACATGCAAGTACAAATCCTTCAAAAAATGGCTCTGAGCACTATGCGACTTAACTTCTGAGGTCATCAGTCCCCTAGAACTTAGAACTAATTAAACCCAACTAACCTAAGGACATCACACACATCCATGCCCGAGGCAGGATTCGAACCTGCGACCGTAGCGGTCGCGCGGTTCCAGACTGTAGCGCCTAGAACCGCTCGGCCACCCTGGCCGGCCGGGCGATTATCGTATTCGGCGCCAGGTACTTGCAGCCTAGAGTCTCGTTACAGCTTCGGTGTTCATTACATCAGCAAGGCCAATGGTAGATTTAAACTGTCTATACCCCCATATCACTGTCAGCCTGACCTATGTCTATTTTAGCCAAAGCCTTGCTTGAGCTCAGTTGTCGTTTAGTTAAGTTTCCTTGCTTGCAGTTGAATTTAATGTAAGTGCTACGTTCTGTTGTTTCTGTGTTGTGTGCTGTTGTGATAGTGGGTAAGTTTATAACAAGAAAGAAGAGGAAAATCATTCTGAATCGTCCGCTAGCCTTAAGGTAATTTAAAAATACACAAATCAAAAAAAGTTTTGCATCAACCCTGTTCCCAAACCTCCTGACGATAGACGTTGACTGTGGATATTGTATCACAAAGATAGATGTTGACTGTGGATATTGTACCACAGACACAGTCCCTTTGTGGCCGAGCGGTTCTAGGCGCTTCAGTCCGGAACCGCGCTGCCGCTACGGTCGCAGGTTCGAATCCTGCCTCGGGCATGGATGTGTGTGATGTCCTTAGGTTAGTTAGGTTTAAGTATTTCTAAGTTCTAGGGGACTGATAACCTCAGAAGTTAAGTCCCATAGTGCTCAGAGCGATTTGAACCACAGTCCCTTTGACTGTTCAGAGATGTCAGCAAACACGCCCAAAGATGTAAACAACCAAGCATGAGCGGCGCCTATTAGGAGTAGTTCCGTCAGCCGATCAGTTATTCCGACAGGCGATCAGTCATTCCACCAGGAAGGAGGTACACGGCTCGTGTTGTATGTAGTTCAGCATGCCTAGACGGTCAATACCGCGGTTCGATCGCGTCCGCTTTGGTACTTTGTGCCAGGAAGGGCTCTCAACAAGGGAAGTGTCCAGGCGTCTCAGAGTGAACCAAACTGATGGTGTCCGGACATGGAGGAGATACAGAGAGACAGGAACTGTCATCGACATATGCCTCGCTCAGGCCGCCCAAGGGCTACTACTGCAGTGGATGACCGCCACCGACGAATTATGGCGCGGAGGAACCCAGACAGCAACGCCACCATGTTGGATAATGCATTTCGTGCAGCCACAGGTCGTCGTGTTACGACTCAAACTGTGCGCAATAGGCTGCAAGATGCGCAAATTCACTCCCGACGTCCATGGCGAGGTCAATCTTTGCAACCACGACACCAAGCAGCGCGGTACAGATGGGCCCAACAACATGCCTAATTGACCGCTCAGGATTGGCATCACGTTCTCTGCACCGGTGTCTGTCGCACATGCCTCCAACCACACAATCGTCGGAGACGTGTTTGGAGGTAACCGGGTCAGACTGAAGGGCTTAGACAGACCAACCAGCGAGTGCAGCAAGGTGGAGGTTCCCTGCTGTATTGGGGTGTCATTATGTGGGACCGACGTACAACGCTGGTGGTCATGGAAGGCGCCGTAACGGCTGTACGATACGTGAATTCCATACTGCGACCGATAGTGCATCCATATCGGCAGCATATTGGCGAGGCATTCGTCTTCATGGACGACAATTCGCGCCTCCATCGTGCACATTTTTTTAATGACTTCCTTCAGGACAACGACATCGCTCGACTAGAGAGGCCACCATGATCTCCAGACATGAGCCCTATCGAACATGCCTGGGCAGGATGGAAAAGGGCTGTTTATGGACGATGTGACCCACCAACCACTCTGAGGTATCTACCCCTAATCGCCGTTGAGGAGTGGGACAATCTGGGCCAACAGTGCCTTGATGAACTCGTGGATAGTCTGCCACGACGAATACAGGCATGCATCAGTGCAAGAGGACGTGCTACTGGGTATTAGAGGTACCGGTGTGTACAGCAATCTGAACCACCACCCCTGAAGGTCTCGCTGTATGGTGGTACAACATGCGATGTGTGGTTTTCATGAGCAGTAAATAGGGTAGAAATGATGTTTGTGTTGATCTCTATTCCAATTTCCTGTACAGGTTCCGGAACTCTCGGAACCGAGGCGATGCAAAACTTTTTCTGTTGTGTGTATGTACACACTATTGTAATAACGTAATTACCTATCTACTGCAGTTTAATGTTGTCACTAGAGCCATTATTTGTAGGAGGAGGAGGAGATTAGTGCTTAACGTCCCGTCGACAGCGAGGTCATTAGAGGCAGAGCACAACCTTTGATTAGGGAAGGTTGTAGAAGGAAAGCGGCCATGCTCTTTCGAAGGTACCATCACTGTATTTGCCTTAACTGTCATTTGGAGATTGGCAAACTTTTGGGATTGCAATATTTCATTAGTTCACAAGGCATCGGAAGGGTAAATATCATTACAAATAGCATTAAATTAAAATCAGTGCGTAGAAATACACTTTGCTTTGTCTGTGTCGTCCAAAAACCACACTCTTCAATAAAAATATCGCTCAAATGGCGATAGTTGCCTTTCTTTAAAAAATTGCTGAATATTCTACCATTCATAGCCTAAATGACAAAATATCATCCAATTTGGTCAATTATGAAAACCATTTCCAATACGGAATGATGGGGAGGGGTTTGTGTTGAGCGGTAGGGGTATGTGATGTCAGCACATTCTATAGTTCACTCATTTCTAAAAGATTTTTTCAGCGGGCTGCTTCAGTTCGTCCCTGCCGACAGTGGCCTGCATCTTTCATCCAAAATGTATATACACTCCTGTAACACTGTTAAATCTGAAGCTACCAATTCAGTGCACAGTGCGTGATGAACAATGGAGTGGGCATCCTTCGGTCGTTAGTGAAAGTTTGGTGCAGGAAGTGGACAAAAAGGTGAGAGAAAACAGACGCTTCACGATGTCCTCCTTCCGAGATGACTTTCCTAATGTTTCTCGTAGTGTTTTGTATGGCATTGTGACCGAGGACTTGAATTACCGAAAATTGTTCCCACGTTGGGTACCGAAAATGTTGACGGATGTGCACAAAACCAAATGTTTAGACAGTGCATTGACTTTCCTTGAGCGGTACCACAACGACGGTGCTGATTTCTTAAGCCAAATTTTTACGGGTGATGAAACATGGGTGGCCTACGTGACACCAGAATCAAAGCAACAGTCCATGGAAGTTGAGCAAGGGCATCGTTTTGCTGCAAGACAATGCCCGTCCGCATGTGGCGAATCAGACCAAAGATCTCATCACATCTTTTCGATGGGACACTCTAGATCATCCTCCGTACAGCCCCGATACTGCGCCCAGTGACTACCATCTGTTCCTGCACTTGAAGAAACACCTGGGCGGTCAGCGTCTTCAAGACGATGACGAAGTCAAAACAGTGGTGATGCAGTGGTTAACAAGTCAGGCGGCAGACTTCTATGAGGAGGGTATTCAATAACTGGTACAACGTTATGGCAAGTGCCTCAATATTAACGGAAATTATGTAGAAAAGTAGATTAAGGTACAGGCTTTCATGTAAAAATAAAATTACTGAGATGTCTTAGCACGTTTTTTTAAATTTCAAAACGGTACTTACTTAAAAAACACGCCTCACATCAGGGGTCCCATATCATACCAACTACACACGCCCCACACCATTACAGAGCCTCCACCAGCTTCAACAGTCCCCTGCTGACATGCAGGGTCCATGGATCCCTGAGGCTGTCTCCATACCCGTACACGTCCATCCGCTCGATGCAATTTTGAACGAGACCCATCAAATGAGGCAACATGTTTCCTGTCATCGACAGTCCAATGTCGGTGTTGAGCACAGGCGAGGCGTAAAGCTTTGTGTTGCCCAGTCATCAAGAGCTCAGAAAGCCCATATCGATGATGTTTCGTTGAATGGTTCGCACGCTGACACTTGTTGATGGCCCAGCAGCTTGAGGAAGGGTTGCACTTCTATCACATCGAACGATTCTCTTCAATCGTCATAGTCCCGTTCTTGCAGGATCTTTTTCCTGTCGCAGCGATGTCGGTGATTTGATGTTTTGCCGTATTTCTGATATTCACGGTACACTCGTCTCAAATTGTCGTGCGGGAAAATCCCCACTTCATCGCTACTTCTAAGATACTGTGTCTCATCGCTCCTGTGCCGACTGTAACACCATGTTCAAACTCAATTAAATCTCGATAACCTGCCATTGTAGGAGCAGTAACCGATCTAACAACTGCACCAGACACTTGTTGGCTTACACAGGGTGACCCATTGATAGTGACCGGGCCAAATACCTCACGAAATACGCCTAGCTTGAAGGGGGGTACCAGCTGGCGCTATGGCTGGCCTGCTAGATGGCGCTGCCATAGTTCAAACGGATAAGAACTGCGTTTTTAAAAATAGGAACCCCCGTTTTTATTACATATTCGTGTAGTACGTAAAGAAATATGAATGTTTTAGTTGGAACACTTTTTTCACTTTGTGATATATGGCACTGTAATAGTCGCAAACGTATAAGTACGTGGTATCACGTAACATTCCGCCAGTGCGGACGGTATTTGCTTAGTAATACATTACCCGTGTTAAAATGGACCGTTTAGCAATTGCGGAAAAGGCCGATATCGTGTTGATGTATGGCTATCGTGATCAAAATGCCCAACGGGCGTGTGCTATGTATACTACTCGGTATCCTGGACGACATCATCCAAGTGTCCGGACCGTTCGCCGGATAGTTAAGTTATTTAAGGAAACAGGAAGTGTTCAGCCACATGTGAAACGTCAACCACGACCTGCAACAAATGATGGCGCCCAAGTAGATGTTTTAGCTGCTGTCGTGGCTAATCCGCACATCAGTAGCAGACAAATTGCGTGAGCATCGGGAATCTCAAAAACGTCGGTCTTGAGAATGCTACACCAACATCGATTGCAGCCGTACCATAATTCTATGCACCAGGAATTGCATGGCGAGGAATTTGAACGTCGTGTACAGTTCTGCCACTGGGCACAAGAAAAATTACGGGACGATGACAGATTTTTTCTATTTAGGGACGAAGCGTCATTCACCAACAGCGGTAACATAAACCGGCATAATATGCACTATTGGGCAACGGAAAATCCACGATGGTTGCGACAAGAGGAACATCAGCGACCTTGGCAGGTTAATGTATGGTGCGGCATTATGGGAAGAAGGATAATTAACCCCCATTTTATCGATGGCAATCTAAATGGTGCAATGTATGCTGATTTCCTATGTAACGTTCTACGGATGTTACTACAATATGTTTCGCTACATGACAGAATGGCGATGCACTTCCAATATGATAGACGTCCGGCTCATAGCTCGTGTGCGGTTGAAGCGGTATTGAATAGCATATTTCATGACAGGCGGATTGGTTGCCGAAGCACCATGCCATGGCCCTCACGTTCACCAGATCTGATGTCCCCGGATTCCTTTCTGTGGGGAAAGTTGAAGGATATTTGCTATCGTGATCCGCCGACAACGCCTATCAACAAGCGTCAGCTCATTGTCAATGCATGTGCGAACATTACGGAAGGCGAACTAGTCGCTGTTGAGAGGAATGTCGTTACACATATTGCTAAATGCATTGAGGTTGACGGGCATCATTTTGAGCATTTATTGCATTAATGTGGGCCGGCCGCGGTGGTCTAGCGGTTCTAGGCGCGCAGTCCGGAACCGCGCGACCGCTACGGTCGCAGGTTCGAATCCTGCCTCGGGCATGGATGTGTGTGATGTCCTTAGGTTAGTTAGGTTGAAGTAGTTCTAAGTTCTAGGGGACTGATGACCACAGTAGTTAAGTCCCATAGTGCTCAGAGCCTGTTACCAACTGTTCGTCTAAAATTGTGAGCCATTTGTTTGTGACTATTGCAGCGCCGTCTATCACAAAGCGAAAAAAGGTGGTCCAACTAAAACATTCATATTTCTTTACGTACTACGCGAATATGTAATAAAAAATGGGTGTTCCTATTTTAAAAAACGCAGTTGATATCCGTTTGACCTGTGGCAGTGCCATCTAGCGGGCCAACCATAGCGCCATCTGGTTTCCCCCTTCAAGCTATACAAGTTTCGTTCTTTGTAGTTTTTTCGATTGACGCTTATTTCGTGAGATATTTGGCCCGGTCACGATCAATGGACAAACCTGTATAGGCACTGCCGAACGCAGCGCCGTTTTCTGTCTGTTCACATATCTCTGTATTTGAATACGCATGCTTATATCAGTTTCTTTGGCGTTTCAGTGTGTTACTGAAGAAAAACTCTTGTTGGCTTTCTGATTGCAGCTGCCATCATTACCGCGCCAACTTTTGAGTGGAAAATCACATCAGGCCTAGGGGGTGGACGGCAACACCCAACAAGGCAGATGTTAGTTGCGTTTCATTTTTGTTTTAGCATCAGTTTGAATGGTAGGCCTCTTGAGACATAGCTTCGCTGACTGAGATTCTGATGAGCCCATGCCTCGCCTCCCCCCTGAAGCTGGGATTATTACCACTGAGAAGGCGGTGGCCGCAGTTGGGGCGAGTGCGGATGAATTGGTCTCTTCTGCAGTGACTCCTGGTGCCGCGTCAGGGGGGCAGTCAGCACGGCTGTGCAGAGCTGTGGGAGGGGGGGGGGGGGGGCAAGCAACAGGTGCTGGCTGGCTGGCGGGCTGACGGGGCAGCGAGCGGCCCCTGCTGGCTGATAGCGACAACTTAAGCGCACCAGCGGCGGCAGCAATCACCGAGCGTGGGCGCTCGTCCGCGACAAGAATTTTTGCCGGGGCGGTGTTTCTGCCGGCAGGTAAAAAAAAGAGCAGCCATGTCCACGGGGACGGCAGCCGCGCCGCAAAAACTGCAGTCGAGCTCTTTGCAAGGGAGCGGCAGGCTGGATAATATGGATGTTATCACTCTCGTTACACACTATTATTTATATAAAAAGAAACCTCGTCGACGTAAGAAGTGTTGGGTGCGTACAGTGTTACAAGAACAATTTAAATATGGTGCCTTCCGTACGCTATACGAAAAATACAAGAGGACGAAATAAAGCATGTTAATTATTTCAGACCGAGCGAGGTGGCGCAGTGGCTAGCACACTGGACTCGCATTCGGGAGGAGGACGGTTCAATCCCGGGTCCGGCCATCCTGATTTAGGTTTTCCGTGATTTCCCTAAATCGCTCCAGGCAAATACCGGGATGGTCCCTTTGAAAGGGCACGGCCGACTTCCTTCGCCGCCCTTCCCTAATCCAATGAGACCGATGACCTCGCTGTCTGGTCTCCTTCCCTAAACAAACCAACCAACTAATTATTTCAGGACATTAAAAATTACGTTTGACACACTATTATTTTTATAAAAAGAAACCTCGTCGCTGTATGAAGTGTTGGGTGCATACTGTGTTACAAGAACAATTTAAATCTGGTGCCTTCCGTACGCTATACGAAAATTACAAGAGGACGAAATAAAGCATGTTAATTATTTCAGAGCATTAATAATTACGTTTGATACACTATTATTTTTATAAAAAGAAACCTCGTCGATGTACTAAGTGTTGGGTGCATAGTGTGTTACAAGAACAATTTAAATTTGGTGCCTTCCGTACGCTATACGAAAAATTACAAGAGGACGAAATAAAGCATGTTAATTTTTTCAGGACATTAAAAATTACGTTTGACAAATTATTTTTAATTTTACGACCTCATTTTCAACGCGAAGGCACCAACGTGCGAAACTGTGTTTCCCCTCCTGAAATGATAGCAGTGAAACTGAGATAAGTACACAATAAATCGAAATTAACCTATTATAAAATATTAAATGAACACCACAATTTACAATAAACTGTTTCTAGGCCAAGTTGAAATTCAATGAATAAAGCTATCTGATTAATATTAAGACGAAACATCACTGCTGGTTTTATCAGCAGTCGAAAGTCTCTGAAATATTAGAGAATGTAGAAGCAGGATTTCCGTACCATTCCAAATACATGTCTTCATCGGTTTCAGTTGAGACTTGAGAGTGTTTGACAGGAGTGTACATTGAATAGCTATGGCATGTTGATTACGCCATGGTGATTGGTACAATGCTGTACCGCCGAAAGACTGGTGTTCATGTGATGCCTCATTCCAGGAAACGTTGCGAGATTACTGATGTAAGCTTATGTTCTGTTGTTTTGACATAACTAAAAAAGTTTCATGGCTTTGTATTGGAAATCTTCGATAGCAATAGGGTAATGCCTGTTCTGAGCCAGTTTGTTCGTGAGGTTTGCATACATTCAGGGGCAAACTTTATCGATTTATCACCCCCTGCCTCTCCCCGAATGCCGGACATTGCTACACCGGACATTTGCCACGCCGGACATTTGCCACACTTGCCCCTTCGCCAGGTAGCGATCCCTCAGGTAAGGGACGCCCTTCCTCGTACTTCTTCCGTCCGCCTTCAAACCGCCGTCTCCACATCTTACTCGATACAACCAGTACGTAAGGGACCTTCTTCTTCGACATCTTGGCCGAATACAGAGCTTTTTTTTCCGAAATCGAAATATTTGTATCTTTTGGGAAACGAAAGCAATTCCGACGATTATGTCAGTATGTAATTAGTTCTGCCAAGTATAAATATATATCCTTCTGTCTGTACGGTAGCTTCCTTTCACGCTTACTGATTGCGATAGAAACAGTCCATCGGCATGGGAGCAACAAGAAAGGAACGCTGTAAACAGAATGCGAATGTTCACTAACCATTTCTTTTTGATCGCTGCATTTGTGCCTACTTTAAATGCTACAACTTCATGCCCAAAGGCAATAAGGAAAGAAGAAATGGGTATGTGAATGTTTGAAAAGAAGGACCACATACTTCATATTAATTTACTCTAAAATCCGATATCCCTTGCGGCGAAACATTAGTTAATAATGTGTAGCGGGACAATGTTCAAAACATGATTGAAAGTACGTTCATAAACAGAGATAAGAACATCTATGATTGACATGTCATCTAAAGTCGACGTACAATTTTAAAATGTTAGAAATAAGGAAATGAAGTAATACAGAATGCTATGCTTGTACCGCACGTTGTTGTTCTACCTTGTTTAGCTGTGGTATTTACAAGGTCACAGAGTAAGCATCATAAGTTTTGGAGGGAAAAACCGTAATTGTAATGATCTCCACTATAACAGAAACAAGAAGCACAACTTAAGGAAAAATAATGCAACGTGTGTTCTAGCTCACAAGCGACATTGAAGCAGTTAGTTCCTGTGACTTGGTATGGAAAGAGGTTATATTCGACAGCCGGAATAATTTAATAACTGGCTCCTTTTACCAATCCCCGGTCTCAGATGAAACAGTTGCCGAACATTTCAAAGAAAACTCGAGTCTCATCACAAATAGGTACCCTACTCATACAATTGTAGTTGGCAGTGACTTCAATCTACCTTCCATATGTCGACAAAAATACATTTTCAGACCCTACTGTAGATAGAAAACAACTTCCATAATTGTTCTAAATGCTTTTTATAAAATTATTTTGAACAATTAGTTCACGAGGCCATTCAAATTGTAAATGGTTACGAAAACACACTTGACCTCTTAGCCACAAATAACCCTGAGCATCACGACGGATACAGGCATTAGTGAACACAGTCGTAGCGAGGCTCAATTCCGTAACAAAGAAATTCACCAAAACTAAACGCGAAATATATATATTTATAAAAGCAACTAAAACTTCGGTTGACGTCTTTCTAAGAGACAGTCTCCAATCCTTCCAAACTATGTAAGTGAAGACCATATGTGGCTTAAGTTCAAAGAAATAGTATCAACAGCACTCGAGAGATTCATACCAAATAAATTAATATCAGACGGAACTGATCCTCCATGGGTACACAAAAAACGACAGAAAGCTACTGCAGGAGCACCGAAAAAGGCACGTATAATTTAGACGAGCGCAAAATCTTCAAGATCGGCGAAGTTTTACTGGTGGCTCTAAATTTGGTGCAGATTTCAATGCGAGATGCATTTAATTGTTTCCACAACGAAACTCTCTCTAGAAATGTGGCGAAAAATCCATAGAGATTCTGGTCCTATGTTAAGAAAAGCAGCGGAAAGGCTCAGTAAGCGAGGAGGAGGAGGAGGAGTAGGAGGAGGAGGAGGAGGGTGGAGACACAAGGGACCCAACCGTTCGGAGCAGGTAAAATCGTGGCAAATGTCCGGTGTGGCAAATGTCCGCACACCCCTCTCCCCTTAACCAACTGTTATGCTAATTTATTTATGATTCCTGGGGATAATCCATCCTTACAAGAAACCCACCCACCCCTCTCCTACCTATCCTCCTCCCCACTCCTCTGGGAAATTCCCAACCCTTCCCCCTCACTGATACAAGCACACTTTTGACATAAAACTAATTGACTAATTAATTCAATTGATCAATTAATTACTCCTCCCCCCTGGGAAATACCACAGCCCTCTTGTCCACTTCCCCACTTCCCCCCCCCCTCCCCACCTAGAAAAAATTGGCAGGAAAATCGCTCCGTCTGTACAGATTGTAGGTGTGGAAGCTGTAAATTTTACTGTCCGGCAACTACATGTCCTAATTACATAATTGTTGGAAAAGTGTGTTGATGGAAAAGTATCCCATGTGTGCTCGCCTTGACATACAGGTGCCGGCCGAAGTGCCCGTGCGGTTAAAGGCGCTGCAGTCTGGAACCGCAAGACCGCTACGGTCGCAGGTTCGAATCCTGCCTCGGGCATGGATGTTTGTGATGTCCTTAGGTTAGTTAGGTTTAACTAGTTCTAAGTTCTAGGGGACTAATGACCTCAGCAGTTGAGTCCCACAGTGCTCAGAGCCATTTTTTTGACATACAGGACTAGACTGACCTAGTGTACAATGCCACCAGCAGAGGACGTCCCACCCCTTGGCACCTGCCTCCCGATCCTTCCCACAAAAAAATTGGCGGAAAAAGTCGCTGAGCTGGTGGACTGGAACGACACCCATTTCAATCTGTTACTGAGCAGGCGCTGAAGACATTGCCGTCGTCCGCCCTTAAAACCCTCTCCATCATCACATCATCGATCCCAAACAGGAAATGCAGAGGATATAATAATATGTTGTATATTTATAAAATTCATGTTGCAGGGCTTGGATATCTCTTTTATTTGGCAGGAAAAACTCATAATTCTCTGTTGTTGTTTTAATTTTTGAAGAAATTGTAAAACACATCGAATAGAAGTAATTAAATACGCAAATAGGTCGCTTTTATCTGATCAGCAGGGAATACTGTCATGAAATCAACAAAAACCACTCACTGCAAATAATTACCCTGGTGCAGATTGCACTAAAACTTATACAGCAAAAAAACATCTTTCTGAATGCACACCATTGTTTCTACCCACACGCTGTTCGCAGAATGCCGAGCGGTGATGGGATCGTTGCTGGACGCACGTGGAACACCGGACAGTGACTGCAGGAGTACCCGGCCACTGTCAGTAATAGCCCCTGGTCACCTGCTGTTTAATCCGCAAACAAAGCATCAGGTGCCGGCATCCCTTTGATACCAGACTCACTTGCTCCCAAACACAACTTAGGTCAGTGGAAGTACCTGCTCGATCTGCTCACGCTGCTGTGCAGCTGCTACTGATTCAGTTCACAACAGCACCAGCAGGGGACACTGGGAGAAGAAACTCCAAACCCCTCCTCCCCTCCCCCCCTTACCCAACAGTCACTTCCTGTCATACAAAACATCAGGTGACAGCAATTCTTTGATATTGATACCTGGGAAATTCCTGTCGAGCTCTCTCTCTCTCTCTCTCTCTCTCTCTCTCTCGTTACTTCCCACCCAGTGAGTGTCTGTCATGTGCTACTAGAAACGACACTCACCACTCTTTTGTCCTGAACAAAGTAGAAGATACCTGGTAAATGGTTCAAAATGGCTCTGAGCACTATGCGACTTAACTTCTGAGGTCATCAGTCGCCTAGAACTTAGAACTAATTAAACCTAACTAACCTAAGGACATCACACACATCCATGCCCGAGGCAAGATTCGCACCTGCGACCGTATTGGTCGCTCGGATCCAGACTGTAGCGCCTAGAACCGCACGGCCACTCCGGCCGGCTACCTGGTAAATCCCCACCCCCTCAAATGCTGGACTGTTGATATCTTGGGAAAAGTCCATTTCCACTACCACACTCGATCAAATTGACTGGCTAATTAATCAAAGCGATACCTGTGTGTGTGACAGTTTTTCCTTGCTTCCTATTGGTGAGTGCTAGATCGGCATATTTGGGGAACAATTCTGGGATTCAATCCTTCAACCGCCCAGTTTCCTAACCTTATTCTTACACCACATAGATTTTTTCCTCGTATCCCTCTGGTGGCTACTGGCACAGGTAGGTCGTTTCACACGAAGTCCATTATACCGGAAGAAGCTAGAAATTTCAAATTTCAGTTCAGTTGCGAGAGAAAGGGCATGAGGCTGGACAATACCACTTTCAGAAAAAATAAATTGATCAGTCGAGAATTTAAGGTTGCTATTGGTTTTTAAAGCACTATATAATTCCTAAGTTGGCTCTCTCATTTACTCGAGGATGAACAAGAAGGAGGAGGAGGAGGAGGAGGAGGAGGAGAAGGAAGGGTCTACCACGTGATAATATAGTAATAACATTGAATACCACTCACACATTATCGCTGCAAGACAGAGTCCATTGGATTGCTTATGAGGAGCACTAAAAATCCCACTTTTAAAACTCATTCCATTCTGTAGTAGTAGTTGTCATGATGGGTAGGTGTCAGAGATCGCTGAAATACTCGTATATTCCACCCACTCACATCCCAAGGTCTACACGCAGCAGCAGCACCCCAGGCCAAATGTTGTGATGTTGTGCTGCCCTAGTAGCCGCCCCGGTACCCCCTCCCCCCCCCCCCCCCCCCAGGCCAGTTCGGAAGGCACAGTAGCTGCTCAAGCCTTAAGTAGGAAATGCCCATGTGTTCTGGCCACCGGCTACCTCTGCCCCATGTCCTCAGATGGCAAGGCAGAGCCTTCCTAGGAGACCAGCCACATATTTATAATGTAACTGCAATTAAATATTACGATTGTAGAGCCGGTCTGGTCACCTTGGACAAGGAGCGAAATATCTGAAATACCTCCTCTTCAAGACTATAGCTCCAGAAATATCAATTTTCCACCTAAATCAATATCCTTCTGATGACTGGACGTAATTATCCATCTTTCATACCCCTTAAAGCTATCGATGCATTGAAATCGCAATTTTCCATGTCAAATCTATGACCCCCTTACGACCGTATACAGTCCCACCCACATCATTTTCATTGCACATCTCAAAACACAGACCTCAGTAACTTTACGCTCCAAACATAGACATTTAAGACAAGCAGTGCGATTATTTGTTATACGCTATGTGATCAAAATTATGCGGGCACCCCCCAAAACATACGCTTTTCATATCAGCTGAAATGTGCTGCCAGGTACTCCACATCAGCGACCTTTTTGGGTGTCACTTGTGTCATATGTCTGTACGCGAGATTTCCACACTGCTAAACATCTTTAGATCCACTGTTTGCGATGTGATAATGAATTGCAAACGTGAAGGGACATGTACAGCACAAAAGCATACAGGCCGACCTTGTCTGTTGACTGACAGAGACCGCCGACAGTTGAACAGGGTCGTAATGTGTAATAGGCACACATATATCCACACCATCACACAGGAATTCCTAACTGCATGAGGATCCACTGCAAGTAATATGACAGTTCGGCGGGAGGTGAGAAAACTTGGATTTCATAGTCGAGCGGCTGCTCATAAGCCACACATCACGCCGGTAAATACCAAATGGCGCCTCACTTGGTGTAAGGCGCGTAAACATTGAACGACTGAACAGTGGAAAAACGTTGAGTGAAGTGACGAATCACGGTACACAATGTGGCGATCCGATGGCATGGTGTGGGTATGGCGAATGCCCAGTGAACGTCCTCTGCCAGCGTATCTAATGCCAACAGTAAAATTCGGAGGCGGTGGTGTTATGATGTGGTGGCATTTTTCATAGAGGGGCTTGCACCCCTTGTTGTTTTGCGTGGCACTATCACAACACAGGCCGAAATTGATGTTTTAAGCACCTTCTTGCTTCCCGCTGTTGAAGAGCAATAGGGGGATGGCGATTGCATCTTTCAACACGATCGAGCACCTGTTGATGATGCACGGCCTGTGGCGGAGTGGTTACACGACAATAACATCCCTATAAAGGACTGGCCTGCACAGAGTCCTGACCTGAATCCTATAGAACACCTTTGGGATGTTTTGGAACACCGATTTCGTGCCAGGTCTCACCGACCGACATCGATACCTCTTCTCAGTGCAGCACTCCGTGAAGAATGGGCTGTCATTCCCAAAGAAACCTTCCAGCATCTGATTGAACGTATGCCTGCGAGAGCGGAAGCAGTCATCAAGGCTAAGGGTGCCCCAACATCAAACTGAATTCCAGCGTTACCGATGGAGGGCGCCACAAACTTGTAAGTCATTTTCAGCCAGGTGTCCGGATACTTTTGATCACATAGTGTATGTGTGCAGTGTCCAAAAAAATTATAGTATGGCCTCACTCACACTGAAGAGATGTCTCGATTCTGTTCAGATCTAGGAAATTATTTAACAGTTATGTCTTCTAGCCAATTAGATTCGAGAACAGGCTGCAGGTATTTTCGGTCACCCCTTCGGGAAGGTGCTGTACTCCACGAGAAGTCTCTTAAAGAAGTGTTGTAAAGAACGGGCGTCAGGCACTATGCGATAATCAATTGCACTCCCGCGGATAAAAGCGCTGGAAAGCCATCACTGATAGGCGTTAACATACTGTAATAAACGTCGTAGTCAATAGTGCGACAGCCGCGCGGGATTAGCCGAGCGGTCTTGGGCGCTGCAGTCATGGACTGTGCGGCTGGTCCCGGCGGAGGTTCGAGTCCTCCCTCGGGCATGGGTGTGTGTGTTTGTCCTTAGGATAATTTAGGTTAAGTAGTGTGTAAGCTTAGGGACTCATGACCTTAGCAGTTAAGTCCCATAATATTTTACACACATTTGAACAATAGTGCGACAACAAAATGTGGGAATCTGTGTAAGGGAGCTGATGAGAGCATGTTTTGCGTATCCGTGATGTTACACGTGTATTGTCTACTCTGTTTGTACACTACAGCAGATCCAGTTGAATCCTTGCCTTGGTGTTAACGAAACGAATCTATCAGCCTTTACAGTCGGATATACTGATCAACGCGCCGAAATCACAATTTCCCACAACTAATCAATCCTCACTTTATGGCTAGACTTATGTAAATTTTAACGGGAATAGTAGTCTGATCAATTCCCACACACATCTAGTGATATGTCAGAACACTATCTACAGAAACGTTATATTCCACAAGCATAACATTCCCGACGAGAGACAAGAGACATTCAGAGAATGATGAATTTTCCCGCCAAATAAAAGAGATCCAGCCTCTGCAAATAGAATTTTGTAAATAAACAGTATATTATTATACCATTGGAAATTTAGTTGAATTTCTTGTTATGAGTATGCCTGCTTAGCTGGGTGATTGATTACGTGCTTGCTTTCCATACAGCGGGCCCAGGTACGATTCCTGGCAGGGTTGGGAATTTTCTCCGCTTGTGGACTGGATGTTGTGTTGTGCTCATCATCATTTCATTCTCATCACCGGCACACAAATCACCCAATTTGGTGTCGACTTGCACTCGGCGGCCGAACTTCCCCAGATGTGGTCTCCTGGCCACCAATGCCACCCACTCATTTCATTCTTTCCTGTTGTGAGATCCTTTGAGTCCACCAGCTCCGAGATTTTTCCCATCCATTTTTCTGGGAAGGGCGGGGTAATAATGTGCGCTATTTCAGTCAATCCCTGCACATCAAACTGAGCACACATGTGAAACTTTTCCAACAAGACAATAACTTTAATGTGCAGCAGTGTAATTATATAATTAGGAAATGTATTTACTGAATAGGGTAATACTTGCACATTCCACACCAACAGCTGTGCACAGACTGAGTGAGTTTCCTGCCAATTTTTTTCTGGATGGGGAGGGGGAAAAGTGTGGAGTGGAGGGGAAGGCTGGGCCATTTCCCAGGTGTAAAGAGGTAATTAATTGATCAACTGAATTAATTAGTCAATTAATTTACTATCAAAAGTGAGCTTTATCAGTGAGGGGGAGGGTTTGGTGATTTCCCAAAGAGGTGGGGAAGAGGGGGAGGGGGTGTTTGGGGGAATTTATCATAAGGATGGATAATCCCAGGGGGGTCATAAATCAATTAGCACAACAACTGGTTAAGGGCCCCCCCGGGCGGGTGGAGAGGTCATAAAGCAATACAGTTTGCTCCTGAATGTATGATTTCCCCTGAATTTATGCACTCTACACAGACATTACCCTACTACTGATGATACACTCATCATCAAATTTGCTGACAGTTGGTGCAACCCCTCTAAAGAAAGACTTCCTCTACCTTGACCCTGCCCAATACATGCATCAATGATGGTCATCATTTTCCTGTCCAATCTGTTTGTAGCTCTCTTGTTTTTCTGCAGGTTAGCTTGATGTTTGTGTTACTGTTTCTCGATTTGTGTGGCAGCAGGGTTTACAGTGTCATTATTATATGGCATATTTGGATAACTTTATCTATCTGCTACTTTAATTGACATTGTAGTTGGTCATAAAATATGTATTTCCGCTTGTTGTTTACTCAAGAACCATTCCTATTTTGTCCGTTTAATTTTCTGTGACATTTAATTCAATTATCTCTGATGTAGGCCCATTTTTTATTACCATCTTTGCTAAGAAGAAAAGAAAACCTGAATAGAATCAAAATGGTATTAATTTTCTTGTTTCAGGTACCAAGAGGGAAAGCAATGACCAATCTCCATTACAGTTTCGGACTGGGAATAAAAACAATTAGTAGAATTGTGTGTGTGGTTTTGCACGAAGTAGTGGTTGTTATTATATAACTCATATACATCCATTCTGGAGGAACGTGACTGGACCAATACAGCGTGTCAGTGTGAAATTACTGCAGATTTTCCAAACTGCATAGGAGCCATTGATGGTAAACACAGCAGAATTATCAAACCAGAACAAAGTGGTTCAATGTTTTTCAGTTACAAAAGTTACGATTCGTTAGTCATGATGGCAGTACTGGATGCAAATTATAACTATATTTTTGTGGACATTGACGCTTGTGGTAAAGATTGTGACTCAAGTGTATTGAAGGAAACGTTTTTATGGAAAAGGTTGCCGAGGAAAAGACTGAAGTTAACCTCCTCCTAGGCCACTCCCGAATATTCCAGGGAACTGCTTTACGTAATCGCAGGTGATGAAGCGTTTGCACTGGAATGTTAGCCGAGAACTTGACCTCTATAAGCGTATTTTTAATTATCGCTTAAGTAAAGCAAGACGATTTATAGAATGCGTAATCGGCATAATTGCCAGAAAATGGGTGATTTTTCACCGACCTTTAAATGTGTCCACGGATTTTTAGACTGACATAGTCAAGGCTTGTACTGTTCAAAAAATGGTTCCAATGGCTCTGAGCACTATGGGACTTAACTTCTGAAGTCATCAGTCCCCTAGAACGTAGAACTACTTAAACCTAACTAACCTAAGGACATCACCCACACCCATGCCCGAGGCAGGATTCGAACCTGCGACCGTAGCAGCAGCGTGGTTCCTGACTGTAGCGCCTAGAACCGCTCGGCCACCCCGCCGGCGTGTACCATTCTACGCAGTTTCATCCGTAACGAAGAAGGACTTAATGGTATGTGTGCTGATACGGCTATAGATGTGGAGTCTGGGCTACGAGATCTACGCCGTGCACAAGCAGTATGAGGTGCTGTGTCAGTGAATACTATCAGAAATATGCTCTCCAAATATTTTGTTCCTGAATCTCGGTAAATACCATGACAGTATAAGTTCGCCTGACGTAGACCGATTCAAACATTATGTGAAAAATACAATAATTAAACAGAGAACGTGTCTGTGTATTACTAAACACTAAACAAAATAAATACGAGATGGCATTACATCGCCGAGCGGTTCTAGGCGCTACAGTCTGGAACAGGGCGACCGCTACGGTCGCAGGTTCGAATCCTGCCTCGGGCATGGATGTGTGTGATGTCCTTAGGTTAGTTAGTTTTAAGTAGTTCTAAGTTCTCGGGGACTGATGGCCTAAGAAGTTAAGTCCCATAGTGGTCAGAGCCATTTGAACCATTTCTGACATTACATCGTTTTCTTTCGTTACCTCCCAGCGCTTGAAAATTTTCTTTATGGTATGCACATACATTCTTCCAAGATTCTAAAGTCAGTCGTCTGTCCTCATTTTCTTCGGTTGTCTTATTCCATAAGACTGGTCGTCCTTCCATCAACGCAATTCAAACTTCAGAATCGGTACTGAGTTCAGCAGTCATTGTGAAATCCACAGCCCGCTCGTCTATCGGCTCAGACGCGGCTAATAAGACTCTCTGCACCCGGCGACATGCTGGCTCGTCGACACGCAGACACGCTACAGTGTGTCCAACTGAGAACCCGGTGCCCCGTCCGGCTGCGGGTACCGCAGAGGAAATCGGAGCTTGCGGGCTTTCAGAAGTAATGAATGAAACGAAACGGTGTGAGTGGCTCACAGCTATGTACTCTCCGACTCAACGTTGCGATATTAAAAGTTTTGGCTGGTTTCGTTGTCTAGGGGCTGGGATACGTAGTTGCCGCATTACAGTTCAAATACTGCTGAGTCTACAGTATACGATAAGAATACACACATTGTAAGAGGTCCTAGCAGATGTAATTTCGATGTATTGCTCATGCGCTGCCTGCGATATGCAAGATATAAGAGAATCTTTGACAAGAGAGCAGTGTTGACTGCAGTAGGAACTGTGTAGCTGTAGCAGTAAGTTGTTGCTAGTCTGCAGTCTGCTCTCGTCTGGTCTGGTGTATCGTGTTGGCTGGCCCAGTCGCGGTGCAGCGATGCCGGAGCCTGAGTATTATTGTATAAGGTAAAAAGCAGCCTCGCGCATATGTAGTAATGTTATGTGAACTCCCATGTAAATGTTTTAAAAATCTCTTAATAATAATCTTTCTCACAAAAAGCAACTTTTAACAACCATTCATTTCAATTTAAAGAATTTACTAATTTCTCCCATCCATGATCATCCCGATTGTTGAAAAAGAAAAATCAGTTGCTTCCTTTCATAAATGACAAATCTATCGGCCAGCATTGCACAGGGCTGTGCCAGAAAAAAATTATTTTAACAGCAGATATATATGCGTTATCCGGCGACTTCATTGAGGTAAGAATTTTTCTCTTTTTTTATTCAGAATGATCTTTCGGAGCCATGACGCAGCACTGCTGACGTCCAAAATTTACCAGGTTAAATTCACAGTCAATTATTGAAAAGTTATAAGTGAGCGACAATTTAACTGAGAGGCTAGTTACATTGTATTATTACCAGGTTACTGAATATATTTTTTTTGTTGGGACGTTACACTGAATGTGAACGACATAATTATAATTTTTTACTGTTGAGAGATTCAGGAATTTTTCTGTTTTGAGCTTACATTAAATGAGAAATGAATTTTGTGCGGAGGTTAAGTGGGAACAAATTTTGTTGGGAGGTTGCGGTAAATGATTTTGTGGGGAGGTTACAACATGAATCGAATGGTCGAAGGTTTCTATCACTCGGCAATTGCGAATTATGAATGTAACACATAAATTTATAAACGAAAGATGGCAATTAAATAAAATCTGCAGGTACTATCTTAACGACTTTAAATGATGAATACGATAATAGAAGTACTTTTGAGCATGCGGTATATTTGTGCAAAACACAATATATGTGTCGATGGTCCAGCAAATAAAATATAAGTTGAATAACAGGGAAACAATAGATTCCTATTGCACGTAATTGTCGTGAACAACAACATAGCTCGCGAGATATTCACTTCCAAACACACACTACGTCTTCACTGTAGAAGGCACGGAAATCTCACAAGTGCACAAGTCGGCACTCCGAAGTTTTCTATCTGCCGCGACCACACGCAAATCGCTCCTCACACTCAAAGTGCCTCTCGCGACTCCCGCGTTACAGCACCTTCCATATCCTGTTTGACTGTCCCTTGCGCAGCACCGTTCCGAACTCCTTGTGTCCTCTCCGGAAACGATGCTCCCATCCAGTCTCCCCAATCACGAGCGCTGTGATTGGCTAGAGCGCTCGCGCCATGTCTTCAAACCAACGCACCCACACACATATTGAAGCACATACGAAATACTGGATTTACATTTAAATACTTGAAATGAAGTAAATATTCCTACGGCTGGACCATAAACACGCTCTAACGCCCATTTTAAATACATAAACAATTAAATAAACATATTTCGAAAGAAAAGAAGCAAAAGGTAGGCCAGTAGCCTAATGTCTCTGTGCTTTCTAGCACACAGTAAATATTTAACCAATTGCTTCACGAATAGTATATATCGGATACAAACAACGACATAGATGAATAAATATATTTATAAACATGCTGCTACCGTTTTTTCGTGCAACTGTGGAGTACTTATGGCCTCACGCGATTAGTAGTGCCGGCCGGTGTGGCCGAGCGGTTCTAGGCGCGTCACTCTGGAACTGCGTGACCATGGATGCTTGTGATGTCCTTAGGTTAGGTAGGTTTAAGTAGTTCTAAGTTCTAGCGGACTGATGACCTCAGATGTTAAATCGCATAGTGCTCAGAGGCATTTGAACCATTTGATTAGTAGTAATCGGCCACTTTGACCTCCAGTGACTTATGTACTATTCAAGTTACATGTCTGTAATTCACACCAATTTAGGTTTACACTAATAGCTTTCTAAAGACACGTAGATCGAAGGAATCTGATGAACCGTTTAGATTTTGGAAATTCGTTGCTGCGTGTTACTTGTATAATTTACAGTCAGATACTGATCTTTAAACTAATAAAGATATTGAAAATCAGATTAAACCATCAGAATCGTTGTGCAAATAACGGTAATGTACATGTTCCTTTTTGAGGTACCATCTGGCTACTATCAATTTCTATACGAACTGTGAAATGTCTGCCATGATTGTTTCACAAAGTCCGCCATCTTTGGCGCTCTCGGCATACAAGTCTCTTTCACTGACACAGTGTCACCAGGGAATAACCAGCCACGCGGCCGATGGACCGCCCGTTGTGCGGCATCACGCGATTGCTAAGCTAACGTTCGGGACCTCGTGGTTGCTGCCGGGCCGCGGCTTTGACGAGCGTCCCGTGCGGCCACGCCAACTTAGAATATTTTCATGGCGCCACAATTCGCCCGTTACCTCACAAGCTGCAGCCGACAGCTGCGCCGGTCGTTCTGCCGTGGTGTCCCCTGGACGCGCTCTCTTAAGATACAATGTATCACTACAAACCCGGCAAATCTGGCGACCTGGCACAAGGCGAAAATTCTTACCGTGGATAAGAGTGGTATGAATGGCAGGCCGTCTGCTGCTACCTCTCCCTTCCCACACCCAACACCCGGCTGCCGCGACTTCGTAGCCGCAGTAGGCGGCGCCGAGTGACGCACTCGTTACCTCGAGTGCCAACTTACTGTCCAACACCGGCAGGCTGCCACCAGACTAGGGACCTGTACCGTGGCTCAAGATACGTTTACGAGTGCCACAAAAATTACACATTGCCGACAAGGCAGCCCGTGAATGCTGCCCGGTGACATTGCTTCTCATACGGACTGCAGCCACAATTTCAGCAACAACTGATGGTCGGCAGTGTTTGTGATAATTCATATCCGGGCTAGAGTTTTTACACGGGCCTCAGTATTGTCACGAAATGGACGACCTAATGAAAGAGGCTCCTACTTGTTTCCATTTATACTGCACAACGAAAAAAATTAGCAAGAAAAAGAGAAGCTGGTTGTAGCGGATGCGTTCTTTTTTTAATTGGTCTGCTGTCGAAACTTTAACTCGTGTACTGACATGTACCACATCTATAATGTCGATATAAGGTTCTCTGTATATCGTTTGAATACATTTCGTCCCAAAACTGGTAAGACTTTTACCAGACTGTGTACAAGTTGCGAAACCCCCCTCTACGTGGAAAATTTCCCTAACCCATTAAACTAATTATGGGCAGACCTATCCTATGACTTGAATGTGTACAACGTCTCATGAAAAGTGATTTCTTAGATTCTAGACATATATCCGAATGTGCGGCATTTATACACTACTGGCCATTAAAATTGCTACACCTCGAACATGACGTGCTACACACGCGAAATTTAACCGACAGGAAGAAGATGCTGTGATATGCAAATGATTAGCTTTTCTGAGTATTCACACAAAGTTGGCGCCGGTGGCGACACCTACAACGTGCTGACATGAGGAAAGTTTCCAACCGATTTCTCATACACAAACAGCAGTTGACCGGCGTTTCCTGGTGAAACGTTGTTGTGATGCCTCATTTAAGGAGGATAAATGCGTACCATCACGTTTCCGACTTGGATAAAGGTCGGATTGTAGCCTATCGCGATTGCGGTTTGTCGTATCGCGACATTGCTGCTCGCGTTGGTCGAGATCCAATGACTGTTAGCAGAATATGGAATCGGCGGGTTCAGGAGGGTAATACGGAACGCCGTGCTGGATCCCAACGGCCTCGTATCACTAGCAGTCGAGATGACAGGCATCTTATCCGCATGGCTGTAACAGATCGTTCAGCCACATCTCGATTCCTGAGTCAACAGATGGGGACGTTTGCAAGACAACAACCATCTGCACGAACAGTTCGACGACGTTTGCAGCAGCATGGACTATCAACTCGGAGACCGTGGCTGCGGCTACACTTGCTGCATCACAGACAGGAGCGCTTGCGATGGTGTACTCAACGACGAACCTGGGTGCACGAATGGCAAAACCTCATTTTTTCGGATGAATCCAGGTTCTGTTTACAGCATCATGATAGTCGCATCCGTGTTTGACGACATCGCGGTGAACGCACATTGGAAGCGTGTATTCGTCATCGCCATACTGGCGTATCACCCGGCGTGATGGTATGGTGTGGCATTGGTTACACGTCTCGGTCACCTGTTTGTTCGCATTGACGGCACTTTGAACAGTGGACGTTACATTTCAGATGTGTTACGACCCGTGGCACTACCCTTCATTCGATCCCTGCGAAACCCTAGATTTCAGCAGGATAATGCGCGACTGCATGTTGCAGGTCCTCTACGGGCATTTCTGGCTACAGAAAATGTTCGGCTGCTGCCCTGGCCAGCACGTTCTCCAGATCTCTAACCAATTGAAAACGTCTGGTCAATGGTGACCGAGCAACTGGATCGTCACAGTACGCCAGTCACTACTCTTGATGAACTGTGGTATCGTGTTGAAGCTGCATGGGCAGCTGTACCTGTACACGCCATCCAAGCTCTGACTCAATGCCCAGGCGTATCAAGGCCGTTATTACGGCCAGAGGTGGTTGTTCTGGGTACTGATTTCTCAGGATCTATGCACCCAAATTGCGTGAAAATGTAATCACATGTCAGTTCTAGTATAACATATTTGTCCAATGAATACTCGTTTATCATCTGCATTTCTTCTTGGTGTAGCAATATTAATGGCCAGTAGTGTACAATAATATAATGTGACGCAAATGTGCCTGACAAAAACAATTTCTCAGTTAAACACTCTACTTCATTCACTAAAACATAGATGATCGCAGCTCATGAAAAGGAGAGTATAAACCGATTAATGCTATCTCTATGGCAGTTCTGGTGGTGGTGGTGGTGTTTAGTGTTTAACGTCCCGTCGACAACGAGGTCATTAGAGACGGAGCGCAAGCTCGGGTTAGGGAAGGACTGGGAAGGAAATCGGCCGTGCCCTTTCAAAGGAACCATCCCGGCATTTGCCTGAAACGATTTAGGGAAATCACGGAAAACCTAAATCAGGATGGCCGGAGACGGGATTGAACCGTCGTCCTCCCGAATGCGAGTCCAGTGGGCAGTTCTGATCAATGATTATATCGAGAGCAATTTTACTCGACTGAACAAGAAATTAGATCACGCTAACTCAGAAAAGGCGAGCTGGAACTCAGTTTCAAAACTCGCTAATTCCTGACGGAAAACTGTGGCTGAAAGCTTGTGACTGATAGGATGGTTCATACATTCCACTCATACATGATGAATCTCGGACAGGCGATCGTATAGAATTCAACAAGGGCGCAATGAGAATGACCTAGCTCGCCGATGTTTCGGTATACGCTCACCGCAATTTAACTGCCTTGTGCCGTGACGAACGCAGCTGTCGTACAAGCTTTCTCTTGAAAAGTTTTCTCTAGAAGACGAGGGCATGTTGCTACAGTTGCAATACCGTTCCCTGGACGTGTCCTAATTCGGAAGTCGCTGTGCTCAGCATCTCGTCTCAGCCGAAGTCGGTCCGCCTCACCGCGTCTCAAAACTGAGTCTTACATTTTTGGTTCTGTCTTACACTCCGCTCTCCATTTTCCGACAAAGAGAGCCAGACGCCCGTTGCGAAAATGCAAAACACTGCGGCCCTGTAGCAATGTTTCCCTCCAGCCTGGAGAATCCCGCCAAAATGTTGCGTCGCGATGAGACGCCAATCATATACTGTTCCCTACTAAACGTCCGCTCCTGCTTTGTGCTCGAGCCCTTACACTTTAATATAGGCCTACGAATCGCGCGTTTTCGCCTCTATGGCCCTAGCCTCGCATCAGAGAGCCTCTGAAATTAGGAATGCCAGCTCACAAGGTTAACACAATATTTTGTGCAGCCCGTGTTGTCTAAAGCGGCCAATGGCGCCGTCACCGGCTAATGCTTGTGGTGCCTATCCCCCCCCCACCCGGGCGAACAGTGGGCCAGGCAAGGTTGTAAAGACGGACAAGGTTTTGCTATCTCTTGAGACGGCTAGGCAGCGCCAGTTCAATGAACTCCACATGGACCTCCGGTCTCTGCTCCCAGCAAAGTACCATTTTCCGTAGCATTCTCTCTTTCAACTCTGTAAGGTAACGGGCGAATTGTGGCGCCCTGAAAATATTCTAAGTTGGCGTGGCCGCACTGCACGCTCGTCAGTGCTGGGGCCCGGCAGCAGACACGTGGTGGCAAACGTTGGCTGGACGAGAGGGGTAGCCCCAGCGCATGGTCCAGCCGCGTGGCTGGGAATTCCGCTGTGACGAGGACGGTGCTTTGTGACAATGAAGGACACACCGGGAGTGCCAAAGATGGCGGACTTTATGAAACCTTAATGGCAGACATTTCACAGTTCGTATATAAATTAATAGTAGCCAGATGAATCATGATACCTAAAAAAGAAACGTGTATATTACTACTATTTGGCCGGCCGGTGTGGCCGAGCGGTTCTAGGCTCTTCAGTCTGGAACCGCGCGACCGCTACGGTCGCAGGTTCGAATCCTGCCTCGAGCATGGGTGTGTGTGATGTCCTTAGATTCGTTATGTTTAAGTAGTTCTAAGGTCTAGGGGACTGATGACCTTCGATGTTAAGTCCCATAGTGCTCAGAACCATTTAAACCATTTTGAACTATTTGCACGACGATTCTGATGGTGTAATCAGATTTTCAATATCTTTATTAATTTAAAATTTAGTATCTCACGGTAAATTATACAAGCAACACCCAGCAACGAATTTCTAAAATATAAACGCTTCATCCGATTTTGTCGATCGCCGTGTCTTTAGAAAGCTATTAGTATAAACCCAAATTGTTATGAATTACAGGCATGCAACTTAAATGGTACATGAGTTATTGGAGGTCAAAGTGGCCGATTACTATCGGTCGAGTCAGGCCATAAGTACTCTACAGTTACACGAAAAAACGGTAGCAGCATGCTTATAAATATATTTATTCATCTATGTCTTTCTTAATATGCACTATATGCTATTCATGAAGAAACTGGTCAATTACTTACTGTGTTTTAGAAACCACAGAGACATTAGGCTTCTGGCCTACCTTTTGCTTCTTTTCTTTTGATATATGCTTATTTAATAGTTTATGTATTTAATAATGTGTGTTAGAGCGTGTTTATGGTCCAGCCGTAGGAATATTTATTTAATTTCAAGTAATTTAAATGTAAGTCCAGTATTTAGAAAGTGTTTCATTATGTTTGTGAATGTGCCTTCGCTTGGCAGGAGCGCTCTAGCCAATTGCAGCGCTCGTGAATGGGGAGACTGGATGGAAGCGGGAGGAGAGCATGGTTTCCGGAGAGGACACGAAGGAGTTCGAGAGTACGGCATAGGTCACGAGAGGGTCTGAATGCGACGGCTCGACGGGGGAGAGTCGCGGAAAGACTTGGACAATGTGCAGCTATTTGCGCGTGGTCGCGAGAGATAGAAATACTTCGGAGTGCCGACTTATGTACTGTAATATTTCCGTGGTTTCTACAGTGAAGGCGTAGTGTGCGTTTAGAAGTGAATATCTCGCGAGCTATGTTGTCGTTCATAACTAATTACGTGCAGTAGGAATCTATTGTTTCCCTGTTATTCAACTTATATTTTATTTAATTGCTGGACCATCTCGCGAGCTATGTTGTCGTTCATAACTAATTACGTGCAGTAGGAATCTATTGTTTCCCTGTTATTCAACTTATATTTTATTTAATTGCTGGACCATCGACACCAATAAGTGTTTTGCAGAAATATACAGCATTCTCAAAAATACTTCTACTATCTTACTCATCATTTAAAGTCGTTAAGATAGTACCTGCAGATTTTATTTAATTGCAATCTTTCATTTATAAATTTATATGTTACTTTCATAATTCGCCGGCCGCGGTGGCCGTGCGGTTCTAGGCGCTTCAGTCCGGAACCGCGTGACTGCTACGGTCGCAGGTTCGAATCCTGACTCGGGCATGGATGTGTGTGATGTGCTTAGGTTAGTTAGGTTTAAGTAGATCTAAATTATAGGGGACTGATGACTTCACATGCTAAGTCCCATAGTGCTCAGAGCCATTTGAACCATTTGTTCGAAATTCGCAATTACCAAGTGATAGGAACCTTCGACCATTCGATTCATGTGTCTGTTCGTATTGTATACTGTAGACTAAGCAGTATTTGGCCTGTAATGCGGCAACTACGTATCCCAGCCCCTGGACAACGAAACCAGCCAAAACTTCAATATTGCAACATTGAGTCGGAGGGTGCGTAGTTATTAGAAAGCCCGCAACTCTCATCTCTAACGCACTATGTCTTCTAACGCACGCAAAAATTATTCAGAAACCAGTGAATCCATCACCATGTTAAAAAACGGAAATGAAGCTTCATACAGCACGGAACGAACAGTTATTGTGGTTCTAGATGTTCAATAAAAACATTCTCAATGCAGTCCTCACCGTTATCGTCCTCTAATTACACAATCCATCTCAAATTAAATGATAAAAGCATTCAAAATTATCTGCCGCGTGTCAAAGTTATCACCACACCAAGAGATCACTTTCAGTTACGGCCACTAGCGATTTATACAGATGTTTGACGTACGTCTCCAACATTTAAGCTTACTTCTCACACATATGTCCCTTGGTACCAGTGTTTGAGACGTTTTTGTGGAAGGACTAAAGGAATTCATTAAATTAGTTTGAAATGAAAATCAAATGTATCCATTCACCAGTACACTGATAGAACTATGAATTTCATACATTACATCTGCGACCAGAGCTATCGGGCATGAAACTTGATGTGGGGTGCGGGGTGCGGGGAAAGAAAAGACAAACAGTTGGGAAGTTGCTGCTCATGAACACAGAAACACACAAACACACACGATGAAGTAGTTTCGAAAAGAATCTATGTACAATAAAATTAGTCCTCGTTACTGCAGATCTTCAGCTATGATGATAGCAGTAAGAATGTCCTTTTATAGATTTCTGCCTTTGTATTTATTTACTTCCTGTGTGTCATAGCTCAGTTCGAAGATATACGTATCAGGTTTATGGAATTCATGGTTGCCCTGTTTGACCACGTGTACATTGCTCTTGACAAACAAGACGAGTGCCTCGGGAAAGGAAAAGACAAACAGTTGAGAAGTTGCTGCTCATGAACACAGAAACACACAAACACACATGGTCAGATCCCTTAATCGGGCAGGTAGGTTAGACAATTTAAAAAGGGAAATGGATAGGTTAAAGTTAGATATAGTGGGAATTAGTGAAGTTCGGTGGCAGGAGGAACAAGACTTCTGGTCAGGTGACTACAGGGTTATAAACACAAAATCAAATAGAGGTAATGCAGGAGTAGGTTTAATAATGAATAGGAAAATAGGAATGCGGGTAAGCTACTACAAACAGCATAGTGAACGCATTATTGTGGCCAAGATAGATACAAAGCCCACACCTACTACAGTAGTATACGTTTATATGCCAACTAGCTCCGCAGATGACGAAGAAATTGAAGAAATGTATGATGAAATAAAAGAAATTATTCAGATAGTGAAGGGAGATGAAAATTTAATAGTCATAGGTGACTGGAATTCGAGTGTAGGAAAAGGGAGAGAAGGAAACGTAGTAGGTGGATATGGATTGGGGCTAAGAAATGAAAGAGGAAGCCGCCTGGTAGAATTTTGCACAGAGCACAACTTAATCATAGCTAACACTTGGTTTAAGAATCATGAAAGAAAGTTGTATACATGTAAGAACCCTGGAGATACTAAAAGGTATCAGATAGATTATATAATGGTAAGACAGAGATTTAGGAACCAGGCTTTAAATTGTAAGACATTTCCAGGGGCAGGTGTGGACTCTGACCACAATCTATTGGTTATGACCTGTAGATTAAAACTGAAGAAACTGCAAAAAGGTGGGAATTTAAGGAGATGGGACCTGGATAAACTGAAAGAACCAGAGGTTGTACAGTGTTTCAGGGAGAGCATAAGGGAACAATTGACAGGAATGGGGGAAAGAAATACAGTAGAAGAAGAAAGGGTAGCTTTGAGGGATGAAGTAGTGAAGGCAGCAGAGGGTCAAGTAGGTAAAAAGACGAGGGCTAGTAGAAATGCTTGGGTAACAGAAGAAGTATTGAATTTAATGATGAAAGGAGAAAATATAAAAATGCAGTAAATGAAGCAGGCAAAAACTCAGAAGTGGAACTCTGAGCTTAACCAGACTGAAATCTCAATTTCAGTCACAAACCCAGTCCAATTAAATCAACATGGATACAGCACCTTCAAAGACAAATTACCCCAGTGGGTCAAATCCCACGGTTGAAAAACTGCAAGTGGTCTATTCGGATTCTGGGGAGACCACAGAAGTGTGCATGGAGGTAAATCGGAGTACCTCAAAACCCCATAATAACAAAATCAAACCAAAATCTAGAATTTGGCTAATGACATTTAATGTAAATTCTCTCTTAAAAATGGGAAAACTAAAAAACATCCTGGACAAATCAAGAGAACGTAAAACCAAAATTATTGCATTTCAGGAATCACGATATACAGATGAAAATCCTTTTGATTCGGAAGGATACAGGATATACAAAGGAAAACCTGGAAAACAAACCATGGCAAATTGTCCACAATTTGGAATGGATTTATAGTAGATACCATCAATACTTGATTCAGTCGCAACTTTCAAATCTTACTCGGGTCGGCTCTCCACGATGACAATAAAATCAGCTAATAAGATATACACTCTAATCAACGGACATGCACCAACTAACATCACCAACAAAAACAAAATAGAAGAAGTAGAAGAATTCTGGAACAAATTAGATAATATTCTCCAAAAAATCCCAAATAACCATGTCAAAATCCTTATGGGCGATTTCAATGCACAAATCGGTAAAGAAAAGAAATATCGATATTGGGTAGGTAAATGGTCAGGGCATACACAGACCAACCGGAATGGCATGTGACTCATTGAAATCTGCAAAAACCATGACCTATTTTTCAAATCAACATTTTTCAAGAAAAGAGCCTCGAAAACGAAAACTTGGATCTCACCTAATCCATTACTAGGTGAATATCAGTTGGATCATGTAATGATCTCCCGCGTAAATACAGTAGAAATCATGAAACTTAAAGTCCTTAATGGACTAGACCTAGATTCCGACCATTACCCAACAAAATTCTCCCTAGATGTCATTCCAGAAAAAAGAAAATTCACTAAGAAATCTCCACACCGTAAATATGATGTACAAAAGATAAATGGCAATGAACAATTTACAAAAGAAACGAAAAATTTAAAACCACAAAATTGGCAACAACTGCAAGCAGGACTTTTAAATGCAGCTGAAACTGTAGCACTGCAAACAAGAACACGTAAACACCCATGGTGGACAGATGAGTGTGACCAACTGATAAATCTCAGACAACAGGCGTGGCAAAATTGGTTATGCAACAAAAATCAAAAGACCCTGGAAGATCTCAAAGATACCAGGAAAACAGTCACAAAAGCAATACGAACAGTCCGTAAACAACACGAAGACAAAAAATTGCAAGACATAGAAAATGATTTCAAGAAAAACAATTCCCGAAATTTCTACAGAGTATTCAAACAAAAATTAACAAAGTACTCTCCTCCATCACTCCAGTTCAAAAATGACCATGGGGAAATTGCTCATACCAGCACCAAAAACTGTGAAATTCTTGCAAAATACTTTTCTAAATTACTGAATTGTGAAAAGCCTGCAGAAAAATTTGAGTTCCACCGTACACAACGAAACCCAGACTCAAAGCCACCAAGTTTACAAGAGATTAAAGAGATAATTCAGTCACTGAAAAATAACAAAGCATCAGGAGAAGACCAAATCATCGCAGAATTATGGAAAAATGCAGGAGAAAAACTTATTGCAAAACTCAAAGAAATTATACATGAAATCTGGAAAACTGAAAAAATCCCCACAGATCGGAAGACTGCAATCATACATCCTCTGTACAAAAAAGGAAGTAAAACAGATCCCAACAACTATCGTGGAATCTCTTTATTGTCAATAACATACAAAATTCTGTCTAGAGCCCTACTAAACCGCGCAGAACCTCAGCTGGATTCAAAACTAGGCGAATACCAAGGTGGGTTCAGAAAAGGTCGATCTTGCGTAGAACAAATCCTTAACATGAAAAACTTAATGAAATATTTACATAGTACTTCAATCAAAAGTTATGTCATCACGTTTGTCGACTTTAAAAAAGCATATGACAGTATAGACCGAGAATCCCTTTTTCAAGTATTAGCAGAATTTGGACTAGATCAAAAGACAACAAACATCATAAAAGAAACACTCACGGAGACCAAATCCAAAGTAAAATTTATGGGAGAATTGAACACAGAATTTGAAATAGACACAGGAGTACGACAAGGGGATGTACTGTCCCCAGTGCTCTTCAATTGTGCTCTTGAAAAAGTTGTTAGAGAATGGAAAAAAGCAGGTGCACCAGCACACAGACTGGGACCAAGACATAAGGGCATAGAATTACACTGTTTAGCATTTGCTGATGACATGGCACTGATCGCACAAGACATTACTGATGCACAGAAACAGCTAGAATTATTACAAGAACAGGCAGCTAAAATAGGATTACAAACTTCATTTGAAAAAACAAAATTTATGACTGACGTCAAAGATGCACCTTCTGATCTCAAAATTGGTAATAACTACATCTCTCGAGTAAAAGAATTTAAATATTTAGGTGAATGGATTGCAGAAAATTGTAATGAAAAGAAATCTGTCAGATCAAGAGTCCAGAAAATGGAGACCTCGTTTCAGTTAACAAAAAACATTTACAACAAAAAGAGTCTCTCTTGGAACTGCAAAATACGACACTACACAACAGTATTTAGACCCGAAGCTCTCTACGCATCTGAGACACTAAACCTTCAACACAGAACACTAAAAGAGGAATTAGAAGTGAAAGAAAGTAAGATAATGAGGAAAATCCTAGGACCAAGAACTAAAGATGGGGTACATTATCCAAAACCCAATGCAGAAATATGTAAAAATATCTCCAAAATAACAGACACAATGCGCATGAGAAGAATCCAATTCATGGGGCACTTAGAAAGAATGGACTCAAACAGGTTAACGCACAAAATCCATACATTTTCAAAGAACCAAACTACAAGACCGAACTGGTACAAACAGACGGAATAAGACCTGAGAGAATTAGGGTCTCCAAATCTACATGATAGAAATGAAATCAGAAAAATCACAAACACACGGGGTTTTGAGGAAGAAGAGAGAAAAACTAACTGACATACATGGTCTACGCAACGAAAGCTAGGCCATTCGTTGTTTATGAAGGAATACTGGGCGAAAAGGAAGGCCAACAAATGTTGATTACGCGTGGTCCTAAGTGATCCATCCGCGAAGAAGAAGAAGAAGAAGCAGGCAAAAAGGAATACAAACGTCTCAAAAATGAGATCGACAGGAAGTGCAAAATGGCTAAGCAGGGATGGCTAGAGGACAAATGTAAGGATGTAAAGGCTTATCTCACTAGGGGTCAGATAGATACTGCCTACAGGAAAATTAAAAGAGAGCTTTGGAGATAGGAGAACCACTTGTATGAACATCAAGAGCTCAGATGGAAATCCAGTTCTAAGCAAAGAAAGCAGAAAGATGGAAGGAGTATAGAGAGGGTCTATACAAGGGCGATGTACTTGAGGACAATATTATGGAAATGGAAGAGGATGTAGATGAAGATGAAATGGGAGATACGGTACTGCGTGAAGAGTTTGACAGAGCACTGAAAGACCTGAGTCGAAACAAGGCCCCCGGAGTAGACAACATTCCATTGGAACTACTGACGGCCTTGGGAGAGCCAGTCCTGACAAAACTCTACCATCTGGTGGGCAAGATGTATGAAACAGGCGAAATACCCTCAGACTTCGAGAAGAATATAATCATTCCAATCCCAAAGAAAGCAGGTGTTGACAGATGTGAAAATTACCGAACAATCTGTTTAATAAGTCACAGCTGCAAAATACTAACACGAATTCTTTATAGACGAATGGAAAAACTAGTAGAAGCCGACCTCGGGGAAGATCAGTTTGGATTCCGTAGAAATTTTGGAACACGTGAGGCAATACTGACCCTACGACTTATCTTAGAAGAAAGATTAAGGAAAGGCAAACCCACGTTTCTAGCATTTGTAGACTTAGAGAAAGCTTTTGACAATGTTGACTGGAATACTCTCTTTCAAATTCTAAAGGTGGCAGGGGTAAAATACAGGGAGCGAAAGGCTATTTACAATTTGTACAGAAACCAGATGGCAGTTATAAGAGTCGTGGGACATGAAAGGGAAGCAGTGGTTGGGAAGGGAGTAAGACAGGGTTGTAGCCTCTCCCCGATGTTATTCAATCTTTATATTGAGCAAGCAGTAAAGGAAACGAAAGAAAAATTCTGAGTAGGTATTAAAATCCACAGATAAGTAATAAAAACTTTGAGGTTCGCCGATGACATTGTAATTCTGTCAGAGACAGCAAAGGACTTGTACGAGCAGTTGAATGGAATGGACAGTGTCTTGAAAGGAGTATGTAAGATGAACATCAACAAAAGCAAAACGAGGATAATGGAATGTAGTCAAATTAAGTCGGGTGATGCTGAGGGAATTAGATTAGGAAATGAGACACTTAAAGTAGTAATGGAGTTTTGCTATTTGGGGAGCAAAATAACTGATGAAGGTCGAAGTAGAGAGGATATAAAATGTAGACTGGCAATGGGAAGGAAAGCGTTTCTGAAGAAGAGAAATTTGTTAACATCGAGTATTGATTTAAGTGTTAGGAGTCGTTTCAGGAAGTATTTGTACGGAGTGTAGCCATGTATGGAAGTGAAACATGGACGATAAATAGTTTGGACAAGAAGAGAATAGAAGCTTTCGAAATGTGGTGCTACAGAAGAATGCTGAAGATTTGATGGGTAGATCACATAACTAACGAGGAGGTGTTGAATAGGATTGGGAAGAAGAGAAATTTGTGGCCCAACTTGACTAGAAGAAGGGATCGGTTGGTAGGACATGTTCTGAGGCATCAAGGGATCACAAATTTAGTATTGGAGGGCAGCGTGGAGGGTAAAAATCGTAGAGGGAGACCAAGAGATGAATACACTAAGCAGATTCAGAAGGATGTAGGTTGCAGTAGGTACTGGGAGATGAAGAAGCTTGCACAGGATAGAGTAGCATGGAGAGCTGCATCAAACCAGTCTCAGGACTGAAGACCACAACAACAACAACAACGAAGTAGTTTCGAAAAGGATCTATGTAAAATAAAATTAGGGCTCGTTACTGCAGATCTTCAGCTATGATGATAGCAGTAAGAATGTCCTTTTATAGATTTCTGCCTTTGTATTTATTTACTTCCTGTGTTTCATAGCTCAAAAATTGGTTCAAATGGCTCTGAGCACTGTGGGACTTAACTTCTAAGGTCATCAGTCTCCTAGAACTTAGAACTACTTAAACCTAACTAACCTAAGGACATCACACACATCCATGCCCGAGGCAGGATTCGAACCTGCGACCGTAGCGGTCGCGCGGTTCCAGACTGTAGCGCATAGAAACGCTCAGCCACCAGGGCCGGCTCTCATAGCTCAGTTCGCAGATATACGTATCAGGTTTATGGAATTCATGGTTGCCCTGTTTGCCCACTTGTACATTGCTCTTGACAAACGAGTCGAGTGCCTCTATACCTGCGGACCATCTTTCGAACTGAAACAAAATAACATTGTTAAATTTGTCAGGTTTCTTCACTTGGCACTGCAGTGCAGTCGGCGTGAGAAAGAGAAGGAAACACCGAGAGAGAGTGAGTGAGAGAGAGGAGAGAGGGGGGGGGGGGGCGGAGGGAGAGAGAGAGAGAGAGAGAGAGAGAGAGAGGGAGCATTTACAGATAAGGACAGGTATAGATATGGTCTGACCATACGAAATATTCTCCACCCTTGGAAGACAACACCAACAACAGCTCGGAAATACCACAGCAACTACCTGTAGCAGCCTGATCCATCAGTATTATTACCTGCCCATATCGCAATATTGCCGTGTGTAGCAGACACATTGCAGCAATGATGACACCAACAATATTGCTGCCACAAATTGCTGTAAAATATATCCTGTGTAAAAGCTCCTTTAGAGACGGCAGAAACGATAACTGTAAAGAATCGGTAACTCTGTTAGCCAGACCCGAAAGGAATCTACTACACAGCCGAGAACCGGAAACTTCAACAAGTACAGAAGCTCGCCTCTATTCTTAATTTTCTTAACCCCCCTTTGTGCAGTTAAAAAAGGATGTATACCTTCCAATAAAGTGCCCATCGAAATGAATATCATAATTTTTGTCAGTTCGACAATATTTAGTCTCCACTGTCTCCGGTGTATTTCACTTTCAAAGGCACCGAGTCTTTCATGGTCAAAATTAGGTGTTTACGGGTTGCTTGCGTCACCTTCGCCATCCAAACTGTGAAGTGCACTGTCCGTCAGATGCAGTTAATTTTTTGTAATCACTTTCATTCAAAGAGCTGATGATAATACCTGAGGTACTCGTAGGCAAGTTAAATATATCAGAGAATTTAGTTGGAAGTTGGTTTTAGTTAGCGAAGATTATACTCAAAAAATGGTTCAAATGGCTCTGAGCACTATGGGACTCAACTGCTGTCGTCATCAATCCCCTAGAACTTAGAACTACTTAAACCTAACTAACCTAAGGACATCACATACATCCATGCCCGAGGCAGGATTCGAACCTGCGACCGTAGCAGTCGCACGGTTCCAGACTGCGCGCCTAGAACCGCGAGACCACCGCGGCCGGCGATTATACTCACCTGTGTTTGTATGTGTGTAGGAAGATGAATGATGTTTCAGAACACATTGGAGTAAAAATGTCTTGTGTTTCAGTTCTTTATTGAAAACTGTATAGAATTGTGTTCATTTCTAAACATTTCCGTAATGTTCTAATTCACTAGACTCAAGCAACTGGCCTAGAGCCCCGAAAAGTATGGATTTGACTCTAATACAGTAGATCGTTGTTGATACATGTAAACCGTTTCCTACTTCCACTTCCTTCCCCCTTTCCCTCCCCATCCCGGCCCTCTCTTTGCCACATAAGTCTTTTTGAACAATATCATTCTCACAGTACTTTTGTTCAGATAGTAAGTAGTGTGGTTGACATCACTATGAGCCTTCCATAGACATGGAAAAACGCACATACATTTGAATCTATTCATAACCGCATGTTACACAAAATTTCCATTGCAACTACTTAAAATTCATACCCATCCACGGCTCAAACCGGCAACCCCCGCAACACTAGTCGCTGAAGCTACTCCTGGACGGACAGTGACGTAACCCTGTTTACCTTTACCGGTGCCTTGTATTCGTATTTGAGTCTTACCCACAAAGATTGTTGTCGCTTTGCATAATCGTTAGTTATTAAATAATTTCATTAGTTTCATTACAATTTGTTTGCTAAATATTTCACCCAATTTCGTTTCCTCAATCATCTTTGAAGGTTAATGGAACATTCAGTTCCGTAATTCTATGTATTTGCTGTCACAAGTATATTATTCGTTTGAATACGTACTTTAGTTCAACGTTGTAATTCGTTCATCAAATGAAGAAGTAAATGCCATTGTCCGAATATCTGTAGTAAAAAGCAGCAGGCAGAAAAAGGAAATAAATGCAAATTTGAGAACTACGAACTGCGGTACCAGTTAAGCCAACGGAGACGAAACCACAGCGGTGACCTAAACGGAAAGCTTAAAAGCGAGAGCTGACAACAGATAACCGAGATCCGTTCTCATGAACAAAAAGAACTCGATGGAATCGAGAACTTTGCATTTCGCTGTTCTCGGATTGCCCATTACTACGGTTAGATTCTCCTTAGGAGAAAAACCGCGTTCGCCCAAATCTTAGAACTAGTCAAGACTAGTCTTGACTACTAGTCTTGAACGAACTGCGACAGAAGATCGAACAACGGGAGACTGACGTACAAGACGTGCATTGATATCAGGAAATAGTGCACTGATAATGGCTAGGCACTAGCCGAAATCTAGATTTGCCTAGTAAAACCTGAAAGAAAAGCACGACTGATTGCTGTGCTCTATCATTTGAAAGTCGTATCACAGTCGTTGACTGCACCCACATTCCTACTGGAAGTTAGCTTGATATCATAGAGTATTGCTCAAGGGTGTGGGACCGACAACAGATATGACTAACAGTGGATATGGAATATACACAGTGAAGGCCACGAATGGTTACGGATTTGTTCCTCTCATGGCAGAGCGACGCGGAGACGCTGAAAAAAAAATGAAGTGGCGGACTATGGAAGACAGACGCAAATTATCGCGCGAGAGCCTAGTTACAAAATTCGGGAACCAATTTTAAGTGAAAAATCTAGAGATATTGTCCAGCATGTACGTATCGCTGCGGTGGGGACAATGAGGACAAACATATACTAATTATGGCACGCACATTGATATTTCAGCAGTGGTCGTCCCACACTCCATACGGGACTGGTACAGAAGGAAATCCTTAAATGAGGTACCATGCTAAGAACCATCTGCCATACAGTTCACACTGATTTGCATAGTATGTATGCATATGTAGACAGAAGTGACTCCACAGGGGGTGTCGTTCTCCAGTGGCATCGTCAACTACCTTTCCAACAGGACGGTCACATCTACTTACACTACTGGCCATTAAAATTGCTACACCACGAAGATGACGTGCTACACACGCGAAATTTAACCGACAGGAAGAAGATACTGTGATATGCAAATGATAAGCTTGTCACAGTATTCACACAAAGTTGGCGCCGGTGGCGACACCTACAACGTGCTGACATGAGGAAAATTTCCGGTTAGAAAATTTCTCATACACAAACAGCAGTTGGCCGGCGTTGCCTGGTGAAACGTTGTTGTGATGCCTCGTGTAAGCAGGAGAAATGCGTACCATCACGTTTCCGACTTTGATAAAGGTCGGATTGTAGCCTATCGCGATTACGGTTAATCGTATCGCGACATTGCTGCTCGCGTTGGTGAAGATCCAATGACTGTTAGCAGAATATGAAATCGGTGGGTTCAGGAGGGTAATACGGAACGCCGTGCTGGATCCCAACGGCCTCGTATCACTAGCAGTCGAGATGACAGGCATCTTATCCGCATGGCTGTAACAGAAGGTGCAGCCACGTCTCGATCACTGAGTCAACAGATGTGGACGTTTGCAAGACAACAACCATCTGCACAAACAGTTCGACGACATTTGCAGCAGCATGGACTATCAGGTCGGAGACCATGGCTGCGGTTACCCTTGGCGCTGCATCACAGACAGGTGCGCCTGCGATGGTGTACTCAACGACGAACCTGGGTGCACGATTGGCAAAACGTCATTGTTTCGGATGAATCCAGTTTCTGTTTACAGCATCATGGTGGTCGCATCCGTGTTTGGCGACATGGCGGTGAACGCACATTGGAAGCGTGTATTCGTCATCGCCATACTGGCGTATCACCCGGCGTGATGGTATGGGGTGCCATTGGTTACACGTCACGGTCACCTCTTGTTTGCATTGACGGCACTTTGAACAGTGGATGTTACATTTCAGATGAGTTACGACCAGTGGCTCTACCCTTCATTCGATCCCTGCGAAACCATACATTTCAGCAGGACAATGCACGCCCGCATGTTGCAGGTCCTGTACGGGCCTTTCTGGCTACAGAAAATGTTCGACTGCTGCCCCGGCCAGCACATTCTCCACATCTCTCACCAATTGAAAACGTCTGGTCAATGGTGGCCGAGCAACTGGCTCATCACAATACGCCAGTCACTACTCTTGATGAACTGTGGTATCGTGTTGAAGCTGCATGGGCAGCTGTACCTGTACGCGCCATCTGTTTGACTCAATGCCGAGGGCTATCAAGGCCGTAATTACGGCAAGAGGTGATTGTTCTGGGTACTGATTTCTCAGGATCTATGCACCCAAATTGCGTGAAAATGTAATCACATGTCAGTTCTAGCATAATATATTTGTCCAATGAATACCCGTTTATCATCTGCATTTCTTCTTGGTGTAGCTATTTTAATGGCCAATAGTGTTCATTACTAAATTAAGAGCCTATCCTGGAACGCAATAACAATTGCAGGTTGCCTATCTAACGGCGGATGGGGGAGACAAGAACTTAGAATTTCAACGTTTCACGTAATTATTGACAGAATTTAAAAATTTAAAATGCTGTCATCACCGACCCGTTGCGATGCATAACCATATGTTAAAAGTTTAACACTATAAGACGCGTATTACACTCAGAAACTGCGTGCTTGTCTGTAACTGATGGTACGCGAACACCAAGACTGTGTTCTTCCAGTATTTCAGATTGAGAGCACTTAGCGACTTCCAACAGGTCTTAAGTATAGTTTCAAACCGTTGAAGAACATTTTCTTTCTTACATGTGCAACGTCAAGTATTTAACACATTAACTCATCTGTAAAGTGATCAGATGTTTGAAGCTGTGCTATACATGAGAATTCGCTTTCTTAAAAGAATCGGGTGTTTACTGGCACTACCAGTACTTGTATCAGAATAACGAAGTGATTGACATCTGAGCGTGAATGGCGATGGCGATGGGAAGGCGGAGTGGCGTGGCGTTCTCGGTTCAGCCTCCCGTGCAAGAGCAATATTGTCTCAGCAGCTGTACGATTCTTTTCTAAGCATGTTCATGCATTCCAAGATAATTTAGAGTACTCAGCTTTCTTTGCTGGACGTATCACTTTTCTAAGCAGCTTCACAGTTAGCTTCACACATTTCTCTGAAACAAAGCATGCTACAAACAACTCACAACAGGCTATTGTAGTCAGCAGATGACTGGTAGCCGGAATCTGAGGTAGGAGGCTGACATGACATCTGTGCGCAGGACAGGAAGTGTGTCCACACTCGTGCTGTGGCTGGTTGTTGCTATGCTAGCTGTCCTGTAAACATATAGCTTTCCCAAACGTAAGACGATTTCACTGTAGTAGAAGAAGCTACGAAATATGCCGGTAGGCCACTTACTGACATTTTTTTGTAAACAAAATTAATGAAAACACTTTGATATTGAACGCACCAAAACAAAAATTATTCCACGAAAACTAGGGTAGACTGCTGGTGTTTTGCAGTACAGCCACAAGGGAGCAGTCGAGTGGCGCGGAGGATTGTTATTGTTATCCGGGTATAATCGTACAGTTTTCGATATGACGTCTGCTGAGATGACTCGGTCGAGTGTTCAAATTGCAATGCTTGTTTTGGCGTTAAAGAAGAGACAAGCATTAAATGTAAGGAAAAGGAAACACACTCAGGTAAGAAATAACTCACGAAGACTAAAATGTCTGCTAGGCCAAAACACCGAGAGCTCGTTTGTAAATATTATCTGCAGACACACCACTCATAACAAATTTTATGAAGTTATTGTATTCGTTAATGCAGACCTTAACGATTTCCGTTGATATTTGCATTGTCTACCGTCGAATTCCAATCCCAAAGAAACCCGGTGTCGACAGGTGCGAAAGTTACCAAACCATCAGTTAGACTGCAAAATACTGACACAAATTTATTGCAGACGAATGGAAAAAAACTGGTAGAAGCCGGTCTCGGGGAAGATCAGTTTGGATTCAGTAGAAATGTTGGAACATGCGAGGCAATACTGACCCTACGACTTATCTTAGAAGATAGATTAACGAAAGACAAACCTACGTTTCTAGCGCTTGTAGATTTAGAGAAAGCTTTTGACAATGTTGACTGGAATACTCTCTTTCAAATTCCGAAGGTGCAGGGGTAAAATAGAGGGAGTGAAATGCTATTACAAATTTGTACACAAACCAGATGACAGTTATAAGAATCGAGGGTCACGTAAGGAAAGCTATGATTGAAAAGAGAGTGAGACATGATTGTAGCCTATCCCCGATCTTATTCAATCTGTATGTTAAGCAAGCAGTAAAGAAAACAAAATAAATATTCGGGGTAGGAACTAAAATCCATGGAGGAGAACAAAAAACTGTATATTGAGCAAGCAGTAAAGGAAACAAAAGAAAAGTTCGGAGTAGGTATTAAAATCCATGGAGAAGAAACAAAAACTTTGAGGTTCGCCGATGACATTGTAATTCTGTCAGAGACAGCAAAGGATCTGGAAGAGCAGTTGAACGAAATAGACAGTGTCCTGAAAAGAGGATATAAGATGAACATCAACAAAATCAAAACGAGGATAACGGAATGTAATCGAATTAAATCGGGTGATGCTGAGAGAATTAGATTAGGAAATGAGAATTTTGCTGTCTGGGGATTAAAATAACTGATGATGGTTGAAGTAGAGAGGATATGAAATGTATCGTGGCTCTCGCAAGAAAAGAGTTTCTGAAGAAGAGAAATATATTAGCATCAAGTACAGATTTAAGCGCCAGGAAATCTTTTCTGAAGTTATTGGTATGGAGAGTAGGCATGTATGGAAGTTAAACATGGACGAAAAATAGTTTAGACAAGAAGAGAATAGAAGCTTTCGAAATGATTAGATGGGTAGATCACGTAACTAATGAGGAGGTACTGAATAGAGTTGGGGAGAAGAGGAATTAGAGGCACAACTTGAGTAAAATAAGGGATCACTTGATAGGACACGTTCTGAGGCATCAAGCCATCACCAATTTAGTATTGGAGGGGAGCGGGAAGAGTAAAAATCGTAGAGGGAAACCAAGAGATGAATACACTAAGCAGATTCAGAAGGATGTAGGTTGTAGCAGTTACTCGGAAATGAAAAGCTTGCACAGGATCGAATAACATGGAGAGCTGCATCAAACCTGTCTCTGGACTGACGATCACAACAACATAACAGTCAAATGGCACTGTGGGGTTACTTTAAACATCCAATCCTCAAACCACTATCTTTGAATAACTCTCTCTTTTTTTCCCACGAGTAAGACGATTTCACTGTAGTAGAAGAAGCTACGAAATTATGCCGGCAGGCCACTTACTGACATTTTTTTGTAAACAAAATTGATATTGAACGCACCAAAACAAAAATTATTCCACGAAAACTAGGGCAGACTGCTGGTGTTTTGCAGTACAGCCACAAGGAAGCAGTCGAGTGGCGCGGAGGATCGGTAGTTGCGTCACAAAATACAACCGTGGCATGACAGAAAGTGGCACCACTGCAGTGACACCACCGAAAATTAGGCGTTCACATATTCAATGGCAATGCCACTACAATATGCGAACGGTTGCTTCACTTTTGTTGCTTAATTCCTGGGCTATGTTGACTTCCCCACAACGGCCATTGCGTGGTAAACGCCAACTACAACCTGCAACGAGAAGTATACAGTCGGGCACTACAGTCTACATACACCCTAAAAGTAACACTTGAAGTCAAAATCAATCAAGAAAATATTGTGTATTCACTTTTTGTGACATAAACAAACATGTTAGGAACTGAAAAACAACATATACACTGCATAATTAACAATAGTTCCATATACTGACATCTTGAGCATAGAAATGAAACAGCGGTCAGGTACAAAAGTAAACATACACTGTGATGTTCTTCACTTTCAGGTCCAATTTAATATTTTGGATGGGTGTTGTGTGATGTCCATAGGTTAGTTATGTTTAAGTAGTCCAAAGTTCTAGGGGACTGATGACCATAGATGTTAAGTCCCATAGTGCTCAGAGCCATTTGAACCATTTGAATATTTTGGATTGCCACCTTTGGCTTCGATCACAGCTTCGAAACGTCGTGGCATAGATTTCACCAATTTTTTTTGTGTATGCAGGTGCAAACTTATTCCACTCTTTCACTAAGGCTGATTTAAATCATCTTTGCTTTTGATGTTGTATTTTTTTATCCTTCGTTTTAGTTCTCCACAGAGATGTTCAATTGCGTTAATGTCTGGTGAGTGTGGAGGCGAATGCAACTGGTGGTGGTGGTGGTGGTTAGTGTTTAACGTCCCGTCGACAACGAGGTCATGAGAGACGGAGCGCAAGCTCGGGTTAGGGAAGGATGGGGAAGGAAATCGGCCGTACCCTTTCAAAGGAACCATCCCGGCATTTGCCTGAAACGATTTAGGGAAATCACGGAAAACCTAAATCAGGATGGCCGGAGACGGGATTGAACCGTCGTCCTCCCGAATGCGAGTCCAGTGTGCTATCCACTGCGCCACCTCACTCGGCAAATGCAACTGTTTTGGTACATTGTAAAGTAGCCATTCTTTTACGACAATAGCCATATGCTTCGGGTCATTGTCTAGTTGAAACATTCAGTCTGTTCTTAGTCGCAGTTTCTCCGCAGACTGCTTCAGATTCTCCTTTAAGATGGTGAGATACTTCCATTTATCCATAATACCTTCAATATATACTAAATTCCCAACTCCAGACATGCAGCCCTACACAAGAATATTTCCACCACCATACTTCACTGATGTGACAAGATTTCTCTTCTTCCAACTTTCATTCCTGTTTCGCCACACCTTTATATGTCCATCACATTGGAAGATTGAAACTTTCATCCGTGAAAAGTACTGTATTCCAAAATGTGCAATCTTTATTTCGGTGCAGAGTAGCAAATTGTAGGCGCTTCTGGTCATTTACCCTGCTTATGAACGGTTTCTTCCTTGCTGTTCTACTTTCAAATCCATGGTTGTGTAGCAGTCTTGGTACTGTTATGGGATGAACATTATTTCCACTAGTATTTGCAACACCTAATGCCAACTCCGTAGCTATAATTCTGGGATCCGCATTCGCTTTTCTAATGATGTGTCGGTTCTCCCTGTTAGATGATTTTTGGTGATCGTCCACATCTAGCTTTGTTTTCTAACTTCCTCGATTCCTGTTATTTCTTAATACAGTTTGGACACTTGCATGGTTCCTTCTACCAATTTCTCCAATTTTCTGCAGTGAAAATCCCTTTTACTGAGCTCAATAATGTTTTTCCTCACATCCACTGGTACTTCGGTTCTTTTTGAATCCGTGTTACGCGGTCGAATTATGTATTGCAATACACGTCTGTTATATCAACAAACCACACCAATTTCACTGTGTTCGCTGCAACATCTCTCTTGCAATTAACGACAGTCTCGAAGTGTATGTTGACTTGTGTACAGCAGTAAACAAACACTGTTGCATCTGTCACGCTTGTAGTTCACGATACCGGTCTGAAGGCCTTGGTTTATCTTACTGTGGACGTGGACGCAGGCACAGAGTTGACGTCTACCTCTGTGCTTCCAGGCTGTACACAACATGCTACAAAACGGCCGGCCGCGGTGGCCGAGCGGTTCTAGGCGCTCAGACCGGAACCGCGCGACTGCTACGGTCACAGGTTCGAATCCAGCCTCGGGCATGGATGTGTGTGATGTCCTTAGGTTAGTTAGGTTTAAGTAGTTCTAAGTTCTAGGGGACTGATGACCTCAGAAGTTAAGTCCAATAGTGCTCAGAGCCATCAGAAACAAAATTCAGTAGAATAAAGACAACACAGAATGGCGATGACACCCTGCGGTTGAGATAATGTTGACACCGATTCGGAACAGCCGGCCGTTGAGACCGAGCGGTTCTAGGCACTTCAGTCCGGAGCCGCGCTGCCGCTACGGTCGCAGGTTCGAATCCTGCCTCGGGCATGGATGTGTGTGATGTCCTTAGGTTAGTTACGTTTAAGTAGTTCTAAGTTCTAGGGGACTGATGACCTCAGATGTTATGTCCCATAGAGTGCTCAGAGCCATTTGAACCATTTCGATTCGGAACAACTGTGTATCGGTCCACTGTCGTACACCGTCGTGCGGCATTTGTTGATTCTTTTTCTCCCTTCAGCTACTGCGCCGAGTGTCTTCTTGGGGTGCACTATTAGTACAATATGATCACTGTAAATTAGCCCATCGTTTCCATATTCCTGAATCGGTAGAAGTCGATAGAAATTCGAAGGCTTCAGCTGGTAGTGGTTTGTTTTCGGTTGCAGCCAACGTTACCTTGTGACACTACTGTGCGATGTGGCTCTTTTCGTCTGGTGTATTTCCGATTTGTATTCGCTCTGTTTCACTCTGATTCTTCTCATTACGGTAAGTGTAAAAAATGTATTTACCTCACGTAGGATACATGAAATAATTCTGAAAAATGCTTTTACGGAAAGATGGACTGTAGAAACACAGGTCTTACTATAACCGTCCGTAAAACGCTTGGTCTGTAATAGATTTTTGTAATTTTCAAACTAGAACTCATTATGGAAAACTCAACGAACACTTGTATCAAGTGTATCCCGACTTTCGAGATAGTATGAGAGAACATCAACCCAGCGAGCATTATAAAGTATCGATATGTGGATTTCACTATTGTTTCAAAATTTGTATAAGCATGAGTTTGTCGACAGCGGAATCTCTCGTGCGGATATACAAAGGCCGAAAAATTATTTATTCTACTCTGCTGCAGAATATGTCGATTTTGCGTTCTCTGATCGTAAATTGTTTCCTGTTTCACAAATGAATATGGTAAGTTCATTGAATCATGAGAGGAAAGCATCAGACGAGTCTTAAAAGAGTTGAAGTAGGTATCGATCAAATCTCAGAAATCGTCAATAATGGGACCTGAAAACTTGTTTCTTCTAATAAAACAAGATTATTTTTTACCATTTTTGACTCGAGTTACGAGTTCCTTAAGACAGAGTCTTATCAGTATCACGAAAAAATAGAAAGAAGGATCCTTTATTGTATGATTATATGATAGCGGAACAAACACTGGTAGCAGTTACTTCTGTAAAATATCTGGGAGTATGCGTACGGAACGATTTGAAGTGGAATGATCATATAAAACTAATTGTTGGTAAGGCGGGCACCAGGTTGAGATTCATTGGGAGAGTGCTTAGAAAATGTAGTCCATCAACAAAGGAGGTGGCTTACAAAACACTCGTTCGACCTATACTTGAGTATTGCTCATCAGTGTGGGATCCGTACCAGGTCGGGTTGACGGAGGAGATAGAGAAGATCCAAAGAAGAGCGGCGCGTTTCGTCACTGGGTTATTTGGTAACCGTGATAGCGTTACGGAGATGTTTAATAAACTCAAGTGGCAGACTCTGCAAGAGAGGCGCTCTGCATCGCGGTGTAGCTTGCTCGCCAGGTTTCGAGAGGGTGCGTTTCTGGATGAGGTATCGAATATATTGCTTCCCCCTACTTATACTTCTCGAGGAGATCACGAATGTAAAATTAGAGAGATTAGAGCGCGCACGGAGGCTTTCAGACAGTCGTTCTTCCCGCGAACCATACGCGACTGGAACAGGAAAGGGAGGTAATGACAGTGGCACGTAAAGTGCCCTCCGCCACACACCGTTGGGTGGCTTGCGGAGTATCAATGTAGATGTAGATGTAGATGTAAAATGAAGCTTTCGTCAACGCTATGCAGTAAAATGAAAGTTGGGAACGATCCTGGAGAAAGAGCCGTCACGTTCATGGTGGACTACAACAAATTATTTACAAAAAACGAGAGGAGGAACGAGTATGTGCTTCAGGCAGTATCCGGCAATCGACATAAATTTTCCAGGGCATAAAAAGAGGCTTTATCCATGAATAAGGATTTGTGAAAGAAAATTTGAATTTGCAAATATTGTACGTAGCAGTATTATGGATCGAATTGTTAAATTTCAAACAAAAAATTTAGTAATTAAGTTGAAAGTATATCGTTAGTCAGTTATTTCAGCGTAATATTTTTGAGGTATAAGCTAAGTGATAATTTTATATCCACATCTACATGGATACTCTGCGAATCACATTCAAGTGCCTGTCAGAGGGTGCATCGAACCACCTTCACAATTATCTGTTATTCCAATCTAGTATAGCGCGCGGAAAGAACGAACACCTATATCTTTCCGTGCGAGCTCTGATTTCCCTTATTTTATCGTTGTGATCGTTTCTTCCTACGTACCTCGGCGTCAACAAAATATTTTCGCAATCGGAGGAGAAAGTTGGTGATAGAAATTTCGTGAGGAGATTCCGTCGCAACGAAATGCGCCTTTCTTTTAATGATGTCCAGCCCAAATCCTGTATCATTTCTGTGACGCTCTCTCCCATATTTCGCGATAATACAAAACGTGCTGCCCTACTTTGAACTTTATCGATGTACTCCGTCAGTCCTATCTGGTAAGGATCCCACACCGCGCAGCAGTATTCTAAAAGAGAACGGACAAGCGTTGTGTAGGCAGTTTTCTTAGTAGATCTGTTACATTTTCTAAGTGTCCTGCCAATAAAACGCAGTCTTTGGTTAGCTTTCTCCACAACATTTTTATGTGTTTCTTCCAATTTAATTTGTTTGTAATTGTAATACCTACGTATTTAATTGAATTTACGGCTTTTAGATTAGACTGACTTATGGTGTAACCGAAGTTTAACGAATTCCTTTTAGCACTCATGTGGATGACCTCACGCTTTTCTTTATCCAGGGTCAACTGCCAATTTTCGCACCATTCAGATATCTTTTCTAAATCGTTTTGCAACTTGTTTTGATCTTGTGATGACTTTATTAGTCGATAAACGACAGCTTCATCTGCAAAGAACCTGAGACGGCTGCTCAGGTTGTCTCCCAAATCGTTTATATAGATAAGGAACAACAAAGGGTCTATAACACTACCTTGTGGAACGCCAGAAATCACTTGTGTTTTACTCGATGACTTTCCGTCAGTTACTACGAACTGTGACCTCTATGACAGGAAATCAATCACAGATCCAGTCACATAATTGAGACGATATTCCGTAAGCACGCAATTTCACTACGAGCCGCTTGTGTGGTACAGTCTCAAAAGCCTTCCGGAAATCCAGAAATACGGAATCGATCTGAAATCCCCTGTCAATGACACTCAACACTTCATGTGAATAAAGAGCTAGTTGTGTTTCACAGGAACGATATTTTCTAAACCTATGATGACTGTGTGCCAACAGACAGTTTTCTTCGATGTGACTTCTTCGAGGTATTTCATAATTTTCGAACACAATATACACTCCTGGAAATTGAAATAAGAACACCGTGAATTCATTGTCCCAGGAAGGGGAAACTTTATTGACACATTCCTGAGGTCAGATACATCACATGATCACACTGACAGAACCACAGGCACATAGACACAGGCAACAGAGCATGCACAATGTCGGCACTAGTACAGTGTATATCCACCTTTCGCAGCAATGCAGGCTGCTATTCTCCCATGGAGACGATCGTAGAGATGCTGGATGTAGTCCTGTGGAACGGCTTGCCATGCCATTTCCACCTGGCGCCTCAGTAGGACCAGCGTTCGTGCTGGACGTGCAGACCGCGTGAGACGACGCTTCATCCAGTCCCAAACATGCTCAATGGGGGACAGATCCGGAGATCTTGCTGGCCGGGGTAGCTGACTTACACCTTCTAGAGCACGTTGGGTGGCACGGGATACATGCGGACGTGCATTGTCCTGTTGGAACAGCAAGTTCCCTTGCCGGTCTAGGAATGGTAGAACGATGGATTCGATGACGGTTTGGATGTACCGTGCACTATTCAGTGTCCCCTCGACGATCACCAGTGGTGTACGGCCAGTGTAGGAGATCGCTCCTTACACCATGATGCCGGGTGTTGGCCCTGTGTGCCTCGGTCGTATGCAGTCCTGATTGTGGCGCTCACCTGCACGGCGCCAAACACGCATACGACCATCATTGACACCAAGGCAGAAGCGACTCTCATCGCTGAAGACGACACGTCTCCATTCGTCCCTCCATTCACGCCTGTCGCGACACCACTGGAGGCGGGCTGCACGATGTTGGGGCGTGAGCGGAAGACGGCCTAACGGTGTGCGGGACCGTAGCCCAGCTTCATGGAGACGGTTGCGAATGGTCCTCGCCGATACCCCAGGAGCAACAGTGTCCCTAATTTGCTGGGAAGTGGCGGTGCGGTCCCCTACGGCACTGCGTAGGATCCTACGGTCTTGGCGTGCATCCGTGCGTCGCTGCGGTCCGGTCCCAGGTCGACGGGCACGTGCACCTTCCGCCGACCACTGGCGACAACATCGATGTACTGTGGAGACCTCACGCCCCACGTGTTGAGCAATTCGGCGGTACGTCCACCCGGCCTCCCGCATGCCCACTATACGCCCTCGCTCAAAGTCCGTCAACTGCACATACGGTTCACGTCCACGCTGTCGCGGCATGCTACCAGTGTTAAAGACTGCGATGGAGCTCCGTATGCCACGGCAAACTGGCTGACACTGACGGCGGCGGTGCACAAATGCTGCGCAGCTAGCGCCATTCGACGGCCAACACCGCGGTTCCTGGTGTGTCCGCTGTGCCGTGCGTGTGATCATTCCTTGTACAGCCCTCTCGCAGTGTCCGGAGCAAGTATGGTGGGTCTGACACACCGGTGTCAATGTGTTCTTTTTTCCATTTCCAGGAGTGTATGTTCCAAAATCCTGCTGCATATCGACTGAAAGCAAGGGGAAACTACAGCCGTATTTTTTCCCGAGGGCATGCAGCTTTACTGTATGATTAAATGATGATGGCGTCCTCTTGGGTAAAATATTCCGGAGGTAAAATAGTCCCCCATTCGGATCTCCGGGCAGGGACTACTCACGAGACATCGTTATCAGGAGAAAGAAAACTGGCATTGTACGGATCGGAGCGTGGAATATCATATCCCTTAATCGGGCAGGTAGGTTAGAAAATTTAAAAAGGGAAATGGATAGGTTAAAGGTAGATACAGTGGGAATTAGTGAAGTTCGGTGGCAGGAGGAACAAGACTTTTGGTCAGGTGAATACAGGGTTATAAATACAAAATCAAATAGGGGTAATGCAGGAGTAGGTTTAATAATGAATAAAAAAATAAGAGTACGGGTAAGCTACTACAAACAGCATAGTGAATGCATTATTGTGGCCAAGATAGACACGAAGCCCACGCCTACTACAGTAGTACAAGTTTATATGCCAACTAGCTCTGCAGATGACGATGAAATTGATGAAATGTATGATGAGATAAAAGAAATTATTCAGGTAGTGAAGGGACACGAAAATTTAATAGTCATGGGTGACTGGAATTTGAGGCTAGGAAAAGGGAGAGTAGGAAACATAGTAGGTGAATATGGATTGGGGCTAAGAAATGAAAGAGGAAGCCGCCTGGTAGAATTTTGCGCAGTGCATAACTTAATCATAGCTAACACTTGGTTCAAGAATCATAAAAGAAGGTTGTATACATGGAAGAACCCTGGAGATACTAAAAGGTATCAGATAGATTATATAATGGTAAGACAGAGATTTAGGAACCAGGTTTTAAATTGTAAGACATTTCCAGGGGCAGATGTGAACTCCGACCACAATCTATTAGCTATGAACTGTAGATTAAAACTGAAGAAACTGCAAAATGGTGGGAATTTAAGGAGATGGGACCTGGATAAACTGAAAGAACCAGAACCAGTGTTTCAGGGAGAGCATAAGGGTACAATTGACAGGACTGGGGGAAAGAAATACACTAGAAGAAGAATGGGTAGCTTTGAGGGATGAAGTAGTGAAGGCAGCAGAGGATCAACTAGGTAAAAAGACGAGGGCTAGTAGAAACCCTTGGGTAACAGAAGAAATATTGAATTTAATGATGAAAGGAGAAAATATAAAAATGCAGTAAATGAAGCAGGCTAAAAGGAATACAAACGTCTCAAAAATGAGATCGACAGGAAGTGCAAAATGGGTAAACAGGGATGGCTAGAGGACAAATGTAAGGATGTAGAGGCTTATCTCACTAGGGGTAAGATAGACACTGCCTACAGGAAAATTAAAGAGACCTTTGGAGAAAGAAGCACTTGCATGAATATCAAGAGCTTTGATGGAAACCCAGTTCTAAGCAAAGAAGGGAAAGCAGAAAGGTGGAAGGAGTATATAGAGGGTCTATACAAGGGCGATGTACTTGAGGACAATATTATGGAAAGGGAAGAGGATGTAGATGAAGATGAAATGGGAGATATCATACTGCGTGAAGAGTTTGACAGAGCACTGAAAGACCTGAGTCGAAACAAGGCCCCCAGAGTAGACAACATTCCATTAGAACTACTGACAGCCTTGGGAGAGCCAGTGCTGACAAAACTCTACCATCTGGTGAGCAAGATGTATGAGACAGGCGAAATACCCTCAGACTTCAAGAAGAATATAATAATTCCAATCCCAAAGAAGGCGGGTGTTGACAGATGTGAAAATTACCGAACTATCTGTTTAATAAGTCACAGCTGCAAAATACTAACGCGAATTCTTTACAGACGAATGGAAAAACTGATAGAAGCCGACCTCGGGGAAGATCAGTTTGGATTCCGCAGAAATGTTGGAACACGTGAGGCAATACTGACCGTACGACTTATCTTAGAATAAAGATTAAGGAAAGGCAAACCTACGTTTCTAGCATTTGTAGACTTAGAGAAAGCTTTTGACAACGTTGACTGGAATACTCTCTTTCAAATTCTGAAGGTGGCAGGGGTAAAATACAGGGAGCGAAAGGCTATTTACAATTTGTACAGAAACCAGATGGCAGTTATAAGAGTCGTGGGACATGAAAGGGAAGCAGTGGTTGGGAAAGGAGTGAGTCAGGGTTGTAGCCTATCCCCGATGTTATTCAGTCTGTATATTGAGCAAGCAATAAAGGAACAAATGAAAAGTTCGGAGTAGGTATTAAAATCCATGGAGAAGAAATAAAAACGTTGAGGTTCGCCGATGACATTGTAATTCTGTCAGAGACAGCAAAGGACTTGGAAGAGCAGCTGAACGGAATGGACAGTGTCTTGAAAGGAGGGTATAAGATGAACATCAAAAAAGCAAAACGAGGATAATGGAATGTAGTCGAATTAAGTCGGGTGATGCTGAGGGAGTTGGATTAGGAAATGAGACACTTAAAGTAGTAAAGGAGTTTTGCTATTTGGGGAGCAAAATAACTGATGATGGTCGAAGTAGAGAGAGGATACAAAATGTAGAATGGCAATGGCAAGGAAAGCGTTTCTGAAGAAGAAAAATTTGTTAACATCGAGTATAGATTTAAGTGTTAGGAAGTCGTTTCTGAAAGTATTTGTATGGAGTGTAGCCATGTATGGAAGTGAAACGTGGACGATAAATAGTTTAGTCAAGAAGAGAATAGAAACTTTCGAAATGTGGTGCTACAGAAGAATGCTGGAGATTAGATGGGTAGATCACATAACTAATGAGGAAGTATTGAATAGAACTGGGGAGAAGAGAAGTTTGTGGCACAACTTGACTAGAAGAAGAGATCGGTTGGTAGGGCATGTTTTGAGACATCAAGGGATCACCATTTTAGTATTGGAGGGCAGCGCGGAGGGTAAAAATCGTAGAGGGAGACCAAGAGATGAATACACTAAGCAGATTCAGAAGGATGTAGGCTGCGGTAGGTACTGGGAGATGAAGGAGCTTGCACAGGATAGAGTAGCATGGAGAGCTGCATCAAACCAGTCTCAGGACTGAAGACTACAACAACAACATATATCTGGGCCTGTAATTTAGTGAATTACTCATACTACCTTTCTTGAATATTGGTGTGACCTGTGCAACTTTCCAGTCATTGGGTACGGATCTTTCGTCGAGCGAACAGTTGTATATGATTGTTTAGTATGGAGCTAATGCATCAGCATACTCCGAAAGGAGCCCAATTGGTTTACAGTCTGGACCAGAAGACTTGCTTTTATTAAGTGATTTAAGTTGGTTGACTACTCCGAGGATATTTACTGCTACGTTACTCATGTTGGCAGCTATTCCCGATTCGAATTTTGGAATATTTACTTCTTCTTCTATTTATATGACTTTTCTATATCTTTTCAAAGTAGTGGTCCAGGGGCACAGCTTTCAGTTTTCCTGGGCAACTAGAATAACACATTCATTTTTTTGTGGAATAGAACCAAATGAGGGAGTAGTACAAAGAAAAAGAAAATCAGGCTTGAAAAATATGAGCCACTCTACGTTCCATCACTGAGTGAAAACTGGGCTGCGTAGGCAGGTTGGCCTTTGGCGGAACTCGTCTCGTCGCTAGTTTTACGAAAGGAAAACTCTCACAGTCGTCATATTTCCACAAAATTCTTTCCAATATATCTCAATGCCGCTAAAACTGTTAAAAAAGCAATGTTATTTCATTGTCGTCGAGTATAAAAGAAGCTGCGTACCCTTATGCCCGCCATCTCTTATTGCAAACCAGGTTATGAAATATAATGGTGCCCACTTTAGGTAACACTTACTGTCCGACTGGATGTGACACATTCCGGATTGATAAATCATCAGGAGACGTGTTTGTGGTGTGCTACTCCAGCGCACAAAAGCTTACCTTCAAAAGCGGAAATTCATTCATCCCTATGCTGCATGAGACAATAAAAAATGTACCAATAGACTGACTGCATTTCGTACTGTTGAATAGTAGGAACAAGTTAATAGTATCGACCAGAAAGCGTATCACTGTGATATTTCAGTGAAATGACAAGTATACTACAGGCCATTAAAATTGCTACACCAAGAAGCAAATTCATTGGACAAATATATTATACTAGAACTGACATGTGATTACATTTTCACGCAATTTGGGTGCATAGATCCTGAGAAATCAGAACCCAGAACAACCACCTCTGGCCATAGCAACGGCCTTGATACGCCTGGGCATTGAGTCAAACAGAGCTTGGATGGCGTGTACAGGTACAGATGCCCATGCAGCTTCAACACGCTACCACAGTTCATCAAGAGTAGTGACTGGCGTATTGTGACGAGTCAGTTGCTCGGCCACCGTTGACCAGACGTTTTCAATTGGTGAGAGATTATGAGAATGTGCTGCCCAGGGCAGCAGTCGAACATTTTCTGTTTCCAGAAAGGCCCGCACAGAACCTGCAACGTGCAGTCGTGCATTGTCCTGCTGAAATGTACGGTTTCGCAGGGACCGAATGAAGGGTAGAGCCGCAGGTCGTAACACATCTGAAATGTAACGTCCACTGCTCAAAGTGCCGCCAATGCGAACAAGAGGTGACCGAGACGTGTAACCAATGGCACGCCGGGTGATACGCCAGAATTGCGATGACGAATACACGCTTCCAATGTGCGTTCACCTCGATGTCGCCAAACACGGATGCGACCATCATGATGCTGTAAACAGAACCTGGATTCATCCGAAAAAATGACGATTTGCCATTCGTACACCCAGGTTCGTAGTTGAGTACACCATCGCAAGCGCTCCTGTCTGTGATGCAGCGTCAAGGGTAACCGCAGCCATCGTCTCCGAGATGTTAGTCCATGCTACTGCAAACGTCGTCGAACTGTTCGTGCAGATGGTTGTTGTCTTGCAAACGTCCCCATCTGTTGACTCAGGGATCGAGACGTGGCTGCACGATCCGTAACAGCCGTGCGGATAAGATGCCTGTCATCTCGACTGCTAGTGATAGGACGCCGTTGGGATCCAGCGCGGCGTTCCGTATTACCCTCCTGAACCCACCGATTCCATATTCTGCTAACAGTCATTGGATCTCGAACAACGCGAGCAGCAATGTCGCGATACGATAAACCGCAATCGCGATAGGGTACAATCCGACCTTTATCAAAGTCGGGAACGTGATGGTAAGCATTTATCCTCCTTAAATGAGGCATCACAACAACGTTTCACCAGGCAACGGCGGTCAACTGCTGTTTGTGTATGAGAAATCGGTTGGAAACTTTCCTCATGTCAGCACGTTGTAGGCGTCGCCACCGGCGGCAACCTTGTGTGAATGCTTTAAAAAGCTAATCATTTGCATATCACAGCATCTTCTTCCTGTCGGTTAAATTTCGCGTCTGTAGCACGTCATCTTCGTGGTGTAGCAATTTTAATGGCCAGTAGTGTAACTGACGCACGACTACATCTCAACGTAATCGACGCGTCTATTGAACTTTTCGGTCTTACGTAGTTTTCAACGTAATTTTATGATGTTGTTAATAGTGTGACTACGAGCCCGTTATTAAATACCTTTCTGCCCGGAAACAGCTACTGAAATTCTGTAAAAAATTCTACAAGAGAATGAGAGATAGAAAGTGGTTTTGAAAATTATGTAAAAAAAATCCCTAGAAGATGAGAGGTACAGATTTCAGCTTTCTTGTCTCTCTCTCTCCCTCTCTCTCTCTCTCTCTCTCTCTCTCTCTCTCTCTCTCTCTCTGTGTGTTTGTGCGTGTGTGTGTGTGTGTGTTTTGGTGTGTTGTTTTCTGGCGACACCAGAAATTACAGCTGAGTTTAAATTTCTGAATAAATATATCCGTTATTCCGTTTGTGTAGTCTTTTCGTTTCCTAATTTGCATGTTTAGTTATAAAACTGGTCGACACCACGGCCTCCTCCCAAACCCTCGGCCGGTGACAGAAAACTTAGCTGTACGAGTAATCTTCGTAACGAGACGCCGCCGCTGCGCCCCGAAATGTCATTAAACTTGCGTGATCCCCCGTAATCCGTTAGCCTGCGAGCTTACTCACCCCCGGAGACCTTTCGCGCGCCCACGTTCTGGAGGCTGATCCTCCAGCGCCGCCCACCCGCTCTCTACTCCGTTTTTCCTGGAGCACAGTCGCATCACCTTCGTTTCCTCGTGTCAGCAGTGCACGTTAATGTTATCAACCCATAGTTTGTTTAAAACGATAAATGATTATATTTTTTCTTTAGTATTATTTTCTCCCCCTCACGGGGGGGGGAGGGGGGGGCGGCCGGTGTGGCCGTGCGGTTCTAAGCGCGTCAGTTTGGAACCGTGTGACCGCTACGGTCGCAGGTTCGAATCCTGCCTCGGGCATGGAAGTGTGTGATGTCCATAGGTTAGTTAGGTTTAAGTAGTTCTAAGTTCTAGGGGACTGATGACCTCAGTAGTTAAGTCCCATAGTGCTCAGAGCCATTTGAACCATTTCTCCCCCTCACGCCATACAGTCCGAGTGAGGGCCGATACAAACATCCTGCTCTTCAATCTAGTGAATGTAAACGCACAGAAATTCAGGCCATATAATGAGAACATGAAACAGTTGCATATGTTTCTAAAACTATTAAAAAGTTGATTTGCACTGACGATATCAAAAGAAAAAGTACAGCATTGGCATTTCCGTCTTAAATTTAAAGAAAACAAAAAAGAGTTAAAATTTCGAAAATGTTACTAGAGGTGAAGATATTTAAAAATGTATCATGAACATCCTCTGAAAGTTAAAGAACCTATACTGCAAAAGGATGATTAGGAAAGGGAAGGGTAGTCGTTCTGTAACGTATAGAGTGTGGGAATAAGCAAAGGAGCTCCTTGGGTTGTAACTGTAGAGATGAGGTTACATTTTAGTGTGGACGGTCACCATCATTAGACGCCGGCCGGGGTGGCCGAGTGGTTCTAGGCGCTACAGTCTGGAACCGCGCGACAGCTGATGTCCTTAGGTTAGTTAGGTTTAAGTTGTTCTAAGTTTGGGGAACTGATGACCTCAGAAGTTAAGTCCCATAGTGCTCAGAGCCATCTGAACCATCATTAGACAATAAAGGCATCGTCTTGTTGATACTGGCGTGTTTCTCAGTCCCTTGCCATCTTTAGCAATTAGTTGTAGTTACTGCAGTTCATTCCACTGATAACATTTTGTAATATGGGTGTGCACTGCCTCTGTCTTGAATTTTCCCAGGATTTTCCTTGTAAGACTTTTTTTATGAAGCTGTTGCGTCAAATTAGATATCTAGTTACTTCAGTTTTCCTTCTCTGTTTACTATTAATTGATGTCCCTTTCTCTCTAATTTCTGCTAATATTGTTCATTAGATTTCCTTTCAGTCCAGGATATTTATGGGGCTCTTCACCAATCCATATTCTAGTGCTTCTAATTATTTCTCTTCTTGTTTTCCCAGAGTCCATTTTTAACAGTCGTAACTTAAAATGGTCCAAATAAATGTTGATGATTTTTTAATTTTTTCTATATTAAGGTGGCCTTAGTTAATAAATTACCCTTATTTTTGAAAGCTTGTTTACTTGTTGCAATTCTTTCTTTAATATCCATAATATAGAATGGCGCAGTTAAAAGTAATCCGCCTCGCGAATGCAATATTTCTAATTTTTTCCGTAATAAAACAAAAAGCTACAACACTGGACAGTTTCATGCAATAATCGATTATCAGCATATTTCTTGTAGCATTTCTGTTTATTTCATCAGTGAAGTTAAACGTCTCTCTGTGCGGGCTGCAAAATGACTTCCTCGATAGAAGAAAGAACTGAAACTATGGAAGCAAATGGGAGCAGGTTCGTTTATGGAAACTCGCGATATTTTCGGGTTCAAGTGTCCGGATGGCGGATTACCACCAAAGAGAGCAATACAGAGTCTGTATAAAATTTGCTGCACCTACGGACCTGTGTAAAACATAAAACGAAAAAGAATTCCTTATGTTTGCACACCAGAAATTATTGCAGACGTTCACCGAAGAAGTAGTCGGAGCCCAAAGAAACCTACACGTAAATTGGCCCAACTGGCGCATATTAGTACGAATTGCCAGCGGACATTGTAGACCATTAGTCTGAAGCCATATCGTGTGACGATTGTGCAGCAATTACAGGTGGACGACTATCGGAAACATTTAGATTACCGCACTTGGCTTTTGACTAACATCAACGATAGTTTGTTAGACCCTTTCCACTGCATTATGAGTAGTGAAGCATGGCTTCATCTTTCCGGTAATCTGAATTCACAGAACACGAGGTACTGGGCAACGGAGTACCCTAACACTGTGGGTCAGCAACCACTCCATCATGAAAAAATAGGCTTTTGGTGTGCTTGTAACTGGACCTCGTATCATTGGGCCGATATTTTTTGACACCAGCCTCAACACAGTTTTGCATGTATGGAAATTTTTGACTCATTTTGTGCTCAGCTCACTGAATATGAAAGATAATACTGCTTCTTACAGCAAGATAGGGCAACATGCCACACGTCTAAGCTATCTGTAGAACGAGTCTATGACGCCTTCACTGAGGAACGAACTGTCAGCAAACATGTATGGCCACCATGTTCGCCGGATCTAACAACATGTGATTTACTCCTGTGGGTACACTTGAAGGGCAAAGTCTGTGATACAAATTCAAATAAAATACAGGGAGTGAAGGACAACATCTGAGAGGTGGCATGAGCCCCCTCTCATATTTCTATCTTACGATTTTCCTCTCTAATTGCATGCAGTGAAAAGTCGCTAATCCTTCACACGCGGACTTCCCACGCAGCGTCTCTCGTCACCCGGGTGGTCTGGTGACAGGCGGGCTCTGCTGATCTGGAAAGGGTTAAGCCGACGGGTGTGAGGAAGTCGAGTGAATGCTTTGCAGACACCGACATTGTCAAAAGACACGTCCGGAGGGGTCTGAAGTAGCGGCTGGGCTGGAGGTTCCGTTACTTCGCAGAAACTTAGCAAAAACACTTTCTGGCGGGCTACCAGCGAGGCGTGGAAATGACTTGTGTACCCAGGCAGTTGTGGCGGGAAAATTCCCGCGCTTTCTGCAAAATAGTAACTGTGATTGGCTTGCTCAGGGCATAGCTCCGTGACGTAGCAAAATCAGCGCAGAAATTGGCGCCAATAATCTCCATTGGTGGAATGGTAGTGCTCCGGCAATAGAGTGGAATTTTCCGCCGGTTTTCGAGTTGCTGGTTGGAACGTTTAACCACGGCCACGGTCGTGGGGGCGGGAATGTTGTGTGTACGGGTGCTCCAGGTAGTCGGCTCTCGCCTTTCGGTTGAGGACGTCGAAGCAACCAGCCATCGCCTACAGTACGCCAAATCGTGTTCTTGTAGTTAAGAAGACAGATTGGTAAGGTAAGTCCGCAGCACCGGCAGACAGGGATTTTCCTAGGTGATAATCAGAGCTCAGCAGAGCGCACCTGTTCGTCTTTTTCTAACTTTGTTCTGTCTTGGGTAGCAGCAATTAATGTTGGGTTGGCTATGTGTTTTCTCTTAAGATTTGAGTTGCAAGGAATTGGCTCCACATACCACTTCGTCATAATCCTCACAATCTAGTTTAGGGACAACTTCACATTCACAGCGTTTGTTTGAGTATCCAATTTGAGCCAATTTGATGTAGTGTAAATGTTTCATGTGTTTTTGTTTATTATTTTGTGTTTAGTCTTAATAAATCATATTGTTATTTTGGACAGAACTTTCATTCTGTTAATCGGTAGAGCAACCCTATCATTCCTCACTATGTTATTGAAACCTTCGTTTATTTAACTTATTTATCAAATTAAATTATTGCAGGTGCCAAACTCTCTTCTACTCCACTGGCAGGGTTGATTAGAGTCAGCTCGCGTATTTTTTTTTAATCCTTGTGCAACAGCAAATGCCGGAGTTAGAATAGGGGGGGGGGGGGGCTTAGAGCATCATTTACATATGTAGATTCTAAAAGAATTTAGTGTTAAATACACTGCTAGCCCCGGCACCTCGCACATCAGTAGTGAAGTTGCCGCCATCAATATCCAAACTTTATGCCGCGTGTATCTGAGTATGCTTATACGTGAACAGCTATGTTGAAGTTCCAGGAGATCACTTTCATCGTCTTCTGTAAATGCATTTTTCATTGTAAATAAATGGTAAGCCAATTTCAGCTCTTTGTTTCTGTAATTTCACTGTATTTTCATTGTACTTACACGAGCTACTTTTACCTACGACGCCCCGTACTTCTGTTGTCATATACTATTGTACTTATGAAGTAACAAAATTCATTTCTGCATTAGTATTTTATTTCCGATCTTAATGTTCGTCCATACTTGTATATTCCATTTAATCATCACCTTTACTTTAGTCCTGTTTGTGTCTGTTTTCAGTTTGTGGTTGTCCCAGTCATCAAGCAAAATAATTAACAAATAGTTAATGTCCATTCTACAATGTGCTAAGACTACGATAACCTCAGCAAATGTAATAAATTCCTTTACCATTAATTCTGATCAGTTTGGTACTGCTTCTCACGTTCGTATTGCCCTTTCTGTAAATACATCAAATGAATTAAGGGAAAGTACAGACTTGAGGGACACCTATTCTTATTCTGGCCTCTTTCTCAGTGACGGATGGTAATAGACAGAGATGAATTAGGAGATTAGGGTGTGCCCCTAGCCCATAGTATGGAGAGAGGAAAAAATATGTAGAGGAGAGCCCTGGTGTGGCATGTGATTGAAAGGAGGGATGAATATGGGGGCGGATTTCATTGTTTGTGAGAGGAAATCGGGGAAGTATCGTTGAAAAGTGGTGGTGAGAGTGTGGAGATGAGTGGCTGGTCTAATACACAGGCGGGTGAGCATGCCGAGGTTAGTAATTAGAGGGGCAACAACTGGGCTGTTAGAGTCGAGTTTTAGGGTAATGCAGAGATTCGACGTGATTAACGAACATTGGAAATTTGATGAAATGGTAGAGGAGCCATGTGGTGCGGTCATAGCCGGCCCGTCGTATCGGCGTTGCTGCCAGTTCGGAGGCAGTCTTTCCTGTTGATGTTGTCAAGCGTGGTTCATCTGAGCAGCAACTCATTCCCACTATGTCACTATGAATTTTTAGTGTTTCTGTGCTCAGTGAAACAGAAAGCCTGGCAAATGTTACATTTCAATCACATCTAACATGAGTTAACGAATAGAAAGCGGTAACTATTATAAGTGATAATGAGGATTGTGTTCTTCTTGTGGTCTTCAGTCAAAAGACTGGTTTGATGAGCTCTCCCAGCTACTCTATCTATGTAAGCCTCTTCATCTCCGACTAACTACTGCAAGCTACATCCTTCTGCATCTGCCTAGTGTATTCATCTCTTGGTCTCCCTCTACGATTTATACCGTTCACGATTGCCTCCAGTACCAAATTGGTCGTCGTTTGATGCCTGGGAGCGTGCCCTACCAACCGATCCCTTCCTCTACTCAAGTTGTGCCACAAATTTCCCTTCTCTCCAATTGTATTCAGTACCTCCTCATTAGTTACGTGATCTACCTATCTAATCTTCAGCATCCTCTGTGTGGCCGAACGGTTCTAGCCGCTTCAGTCTGAAACCGCGCGACCGCTACGGCCGAAGGTTCGAATCCTGCGTCGGGTATGGATGTGTGTGATGTCCTTAGGTTAGTTAGGTTTAAGTAGTTCTAAGTTCTAGGGGACTGATTGAAACATCCCCTTCGAAAAATTTATGAATTACTGTGCTGGTAAACCTCTTACGTTATTTGGTTTTCAAACAGCTGAGCAAAACTGAACGTACCCAGACTTTTCTCTCCTTATTTATTCTGATCATCACTAAACTGATACACAATATTTGTTATTGCAACGCAGTGTGACTTTCAGTAATCCCTACAAAAGAATGGCCCTGACTAACAATAACCTATACCTTTCATGAATCACTTACCTCACAAAAATCTTCGTTACTCGAACTACTGCAATACAGCGAGCGCCAATACTGCCAGCTAAATAAAAGATTCTAACTACTGAAGGCACTAACTAGGCATAGGTAGCAAATGAAAGATTTTGATAGAGAACAAACAATGTATTTACTTTAATAGTGTTCAAAAGTCATAATATATATATCAATTCATGACATCCAGTCCCATAAATTTCCTTTTTCTGATGGACACACGTCCAGATCATCCGCTCTCAAAACTCCGCCATCTCTCTCCCCACATCCACCACTGCTGGCGGGTCATCTCCAACTGTGCAACGCTACGCACTGTTCACATCGAACTGCCCAACACTACAATAGCAAATAGTCCAACAATGCAAACCAGCCACAGACTGCACACAGCACAGTTAGTGTAGCAAATATTCCAACAATGCAAACCAGCCACAGACTGCACACAGCACAGTTAGTGATTTTCATACAGAGTGCTACGTGGCGTTACCAACATAAAAACCTAAACAGCCTACTTACATGATGACCTCAGATGTTAAGTCCCATAGTGCTCAGAGCCATTTGAACCTTCAGCATTCTTCTGTAGCATCACATTTCAAAACCTTCTATTTTCTTCTTGTCTAAACTATTTATCGTCCATGTTTCGCTTCCATACATGGCTACACACCATATAAATACCTTCAGAAAAGACTTCCTGACACTTAAATCAATACTCGATGTTAACAAATTTCTCTTCTTCAGAAGCGCTTTCCCTGCCGTCGTCAGTCTACATTTTATATCCTCTCTACTTCGACCATCATCAGTTATTTTGCTGCCTAAATAGCTAAACTCATCCAGTACTTTAGGTGTCTCATTTCCTAATCTAATTCCCTCAACATCACCTGATTTAATTCGACTACATTCCATTATTCTCGTTTTGTTTTTGTTGGTGGTCATCTTATACCCTCATTTCAAAAGATCGTAGCCGGATTCGATGTCAAATCGACCTTGAAGAACATTGTTATGTTTTTAAAGTACGACTGTAACATCATAACCCCATTTTTCCCATGGAGTAAGGGCAAGTGCCAAGTTCGAACGTGAGGGACTTGAAAACTATCCATGACTGAAGACCAGCGTTAGAATGTGACCACTAAAGCAAAAAGTTCATCATCACAACTTAAAATGAAGATAAAGACTTGTCAACACACAAAAGAACAGCCAAGTCAAAATCACTGTACAAAATTAAAAGTGTAAGATCAGCCACATGAGTTCTAAAAGGAGTCCCTTAAATTTCGGTTACACGACACATCACACAAATACGAGGGCGGTTCAGAAAGTAACCTCCGATTGGTCACAGTGCGGGTTGTGGGGGGAGTAATGACGCCATCTGTGCGTTCACGCACTCAACAGGTCAGTCGGCATCAAGCCGTGGTCGAGTGAACGTCGTACCTGCGCTAGTTTAGTTTTTGTGGCAGTTTGAAATGTGTGCTGCAATAGAAAACCCCGCCAAATGTGAAGTGCGTGCTGTCATAAGGTTTTTTACAGCCAAAGGATATTCTGCAGCAGCTATTCATCGTGAGCTTTGTGCCGTGTACGGACCAAGAGTTATGAGTGAAGGAGTTGTCCATGAATGGATACGTTTATTTAAAAGTGGACGAGAAAACGTTCATGATGAAGAGAGGAGTGGTAGACCATCATTGGTGACTGACGAACTCGTTCAGACAGTTGATGCAAAAGTTCGTGAAAATCGACGTTTCTCAATGTCGGAGTTGTCTACTGGTTTTCCACAGATTTCTAAGACTCTCTTGTACGAGATAGTGACAGCAAGATTGGGTTACCGTAAGTTCTGTGCACGATGGGTGCCCAAAATTCTTACCGACCACCACAAAACTCAAAGAATGGCCTCTGCATTAGACTTTCTGTCACGTTATGAGGACGAAGGAGAACCATTGTTAAACAGAATCGTGACTGGTGACGAAACCTGGATTAAGTACGTGAACCCTGAGACAAAAGAACAATCAAAGATGTGGGCACATTCAAATTCGCCTACCAAACCAAGAAAAGCCTCGCAAGATTTTTATGCCAGAAAACTGATGGCAACGGTGTTTTGGGATGCCAAAGGGGTGTTGTTGGTTGAATTCATGGAACGTGGTACGACCATTAATCAAGACGTGTACTGTGAAACAATAAAAAAGTTACGACGGGCTATACAGAACAAACGCCGTGGTATGCTGACTTCCGGTATCGTTTTTTTGCACGATAACGCCCGTCCTCACTCTGCTCGCAGAACAACGGCCCTTCTTGAGTCCTTCAAGTGGGACGTTATCAACCATCCACCTTACAGCCCAGACCTGGCGCCAAGTGATTATCACCTCTTCATGCATTTGAAGAAATGGCTCGGGTCACAGCGGTTTGATGACGACGAAGAGCTCAAAGATGCGGTCACAGGCTGCCTCCAGGCACAAGCGGGTGATTTTTATGCAGAAGGAATTTCAAAGCTTGTGAAGAGATACGATAAGTGCCTCAATCGCTATGGAGACTATGTAGAAAAATAGTGCAAAGATGTAGTTGTAAGATGTATATATTAAAATATTTTTATTTAACTTGGTGTATTTTTTTAAATCAATCGGAGGTTACTTTCTGAACGGCCCTCGTACAAAGGCTATGAATTCAACTAAATACTTAGGACTTACAATTACAAATAACTTAGCTTGGAACGAACACATACATAATCTTGTGAGGAATGTGAACCAAAGACAGTGTTTTGTTGACCGTACATTTAGAAGATGCAACAAATCCACTAAAGAGACCGTCTAACCACGCATGTTCGTTCTCTTCTGAAGTACTGCTGCGCTGTATGGGGTCTTCACCAGATAGCGAAAATGTTCAAAGAGCATCAGCTCGTTTTGAACTATCGCGAAACAGGGGAGAGAGTGTCACGGATATGTTACTCGAGTTGAGGCGGCAATCACTTAAACTAAAGCGTTTTTCTACGTGGTGAGATATTTTCACGAAATTCCAATCTTCAACTTTCTCCTCTGAAGGCGAAAATACTTGACGCCCATCCACTTGGAGAGAAATGATAATCGTTATAAAATAAGATAGACGTAAATGAGAGCTCGCACAGACGATTTAAGTCTTTTTTTTTCCCGCGTCCTGTCCGAGAATGGAGCTGTGGAGAAATAGCTGAAACAGCTTCGATGTGCCATGCCCGTAAGTATGAATTGCAGAGTAGTCACATAGATGTAAATGTAGATCACCGTAAGAAGAGCAGTGCGTGTAACGATGATTAAATTCAAGCGTGACAAATAAAAAGAGGAAATATCCTAAGAGACTTTGGTCTATCGTAGAAGTCGGTAAAACATTAAAGTTTCCTATCCAGTTGCTCAGTGATATTAACTATTACCGAAACAGTGGATTACATAAAGAAGCCGAAATACTGATTTTCGTCTTAAGAAATTGTTGCATTTACCAAGATCAGGGACGGGGGTAGTTAGGATGGCGGTGAAGCCATGATATATATGGAGGAAAGAAAGGATGGACTGAGAAAGGAGAGAGGAATTCTGATGTGAGGAAGGACAGGGAGGAACTGATTAAACTCATTAAGAAAGATATGCCTAATGGTGGATTTCGTTGTCTGGATGCGGGAGGTTGGGAGAGTTGATTTCGAGGAAATATGAAGACACGGAGGTGTGGGTGTATTGACACTGCATCGGCAGCATCCCAGGATTATTAACTGTAAGGAAAACGGTAGGGCTGTTGAAATCAAGACTGAGGGATAAATAGGATATAAGCACAACAGATCATAAATTAGTCACCTGCACGAAACAACGTGTCAGTACCGCGTGACATGGTCTGTAGTCTTGGTAAGGGCCCCAATTCGGCGAAGAACAGAATTTGCACTTCTCACTACAAAAGGGACATCACATACGCAGTGTGCGGTACTGGAAATCTCAGGCGTAAGACGACATTGACCAGTAATGTGATGACGCAGAGTTGCCGGAAGAAGCGGGCAATCGGTGTCCCCTCATTGAGATAACCGCGGAAGAAATTAAGACGAGAGCATGCCTGGATTCTTGGTCGGAAGTGATGGCACGTTCGACGTCTTTTTAACCATGACTAGTGGAAAGTGGTAGTAGAACAGCTGAGATGCCCGTAAAAGGAATGTCACTAATTCCAGCTTTTGTGGCGAAAAGGAAAAAGGCAGCGACGGAGGAAGTAGCTTCCAGGTGAACGCAGTTGTCATACGTGGATTGACGCTCGGTTTAATAATAATCGGCAATGACATACTCTCGAGTAGAGCGGTGATCATGGATTGCCACCCCCACCCCCCCAATCCCCCGTAAAACCGTGGTCAATTTGTGCAAAGATCTGATCGCATGGTTAGCCGGCCGAAGTGGCCGTGCGGTTAAAGGCGCTGCAGTCTGGAACCGCAAGACCGCTACGGTCGCAGGTTCGAATCCTGCCTCGGGCATGGATGTTTGTGATGTCCTTAGGTTAGTTAGGTTTAACTAGTTCTAAGTTCTAGGGGACTAATGACCTCAGCAGTTGAGTCCCATAGTGCTCAGAGCCATTTGAACCATCTGATCGCATGGGTATGGATAGAGCACTAAAGACACAATTAATTTGGAGGAAATTTCCATAGTTGGGCCACAGGTGCTAAAAGGTGATTTGCTAGAGGGAACATGGGTTGCAGGTGAAGTCGGTTTGCCGTCCGCAAGTCATGATGAGAACTCTACGCACACAGCCGACGAAAGAGAATCTGACGGACATGATGCGACTGGTCGTGGGTTAGAGACATTCACACAAGTACTTAAGGATTTAGAAGGACAGAGGCCTTTAACGAACAAGCTCCCGTGACATCCCACGCCGACCATGCGAATGCGGAAGACCCACTTCAAAAAGAGTATAATGATGTTCAGAGAGAGACCATAGTCAGGTACGGCGACGACAAGTGCGCCGAGACAGTGACACAGGTTGAAGGCGAAGCTACAACAACAACTGAGAAGTTCATATGGAGCGGAGAGTGAGAAGAGGAATGCAGAGTGGCTGAGAAGCACTGTGAGGTGCGCCACAAAAGCACGAGTACAGTATCCTTCATCTCTCACCAGTAAAAGCTAATTTCGTTCCGTCCTCGATCGGAAAATGAACAACGTCAGACTGTTTTTGGAGGACCGCAGGTGTTTCCACTCGTCGAAGTGGCGAGCTAAATTGATCACGTCTCATTCAGAAACAAAGGACACCGTAGGTGGCGCCCTGTGTACAGACGATTAGCCCAAAGTGGGCGAGGAGAACACACAGGCTAATCAAATTAGAATACTTAGAAGGAGTATTCAAAATAACCAATGGTTGAGCCGGGAATACAGACAGGACGTGGAGAAAACAACCGTGAAATTCAGACATATTCACGTTATTACAGGGAAGATTCCGGGAAGCGGTCCACAAGTTTAGAGTAACGAACGCCATCAAGGGAGTATGCTCAGTGGCCTAACCCTGTTCGAACAGGCCTTGGAAGGCCCAACGGCACCGACCGGCCGCCGAGTCATTCTCAGCCCATAGGTGTCACCACTGGATGCGGATATGGAGGGGCATGTGGTCAGCACACCGCTCTCCCAGCCGTACGTCAGGTTACGAGACCGGAGCCGCTACTTCTCAGTCAAGTAGCTTCTCAATTTGCCTCACAAGGGCTGAGTGCACCCCGCTTGCCAACAGCGCCTGGCAGACCGGAAGGTCACCCATCCAAGTGCTAGCCCAGACCGACAGCGCTTAACCTCGGTGATCTGACGGGAATTGGTGTTAGCTCAGTGGCCTAGAAGCACCAAAAAGCTGCCAGGGAACCGATACAATAGATGGAGGCAGCAAAAGTCACATCGTGGGCCGCGTCGGAATATGCGAGTCCACTCGCGATTCTGCCTAAGAAAGACGGATCGGTCCTTTGTTGCCTCGATGCGAGGGTGATATATCATCACACTGAGGCAGACGGAACAACGCCGCAGCTCTCGGAAAAAATCTGGCTGTCAACCTTTGCGTTACAGCCGGTATCAATCAAGATGAGCTCGATCCATCCTGCCTGAAGTACACTGCCTTCCTATAGAGGGGAACAGCATGTATACAACCGCGTACCATTCGGGCTTAAGGACTCAAGTTCGGCGTCTGTGAGCGCCCTGAATGGCATGGCATAATCACACCAGAGATGAGGAAGTGTTGCCTCCAACTACGACATAACTTTCGCATCTGCAACATTTGAAGAACACATGTGCCACATAAATCAGCTGTTAGTGGTGCTCCAGACATACGGCGCGACGCTCAGGCCTGAGAATGTGAACCTGTACGCCAACAGGGTGGTATATCAATCGCTGGAAGTCTCACCGGAAAGTATCCACCTAGAAAAGAGCAAATTTATCGAAACCACGAAACTGAAACGGCCATCCAGAGTACGAGAATTAAGACTGTTCTCGGAGTTGATTTCATTTTACAAGTCAACTTCGCGCAGATGCTGAGTCTTCTAAACGCGCTGTCGAAAAAGGGCAAGAATTGGAGATGAGGAAACGAGGACAATAATGCATTCGAGAAGGTGAAGATGGCGTCCCGTGACAGTATTTGTGTTGTGCATCCTCACTTCTCGGTACCTTTCCAAATGTTCACAAACGCAAGTGCACAAGGCACTGGGGGATGCCCAAGACAGGAAGGCAAGGATGGAAATATGCACACTTTGTCCACACGTAGTCGGAAGCTACTGGACGCGGTATTCCATTACCTAATTAGAAATGTTGGCCATTGTTTATGCGACAAAACAGTTTAGGATTTTCCTGCTCAGCCGGAAAACTCGTTCATATACACACCACCTAGTTCTAACGTTCCGAAGAACCGTCACATACACGTGTAACAGAGTGATGAAGTGGTCCCTGGCGATTCGAAAATACGATCTGGAAGTCGCTTATTGCCGGGGCAAATATAACAAATTTACCTACTGGTTAAGCCGAAATCCTTCGCGGGAGGACGACGACGAACTGCTTTCTGTTTGTACTGCGTTGGTGGAGAGGATGGGCGAATGGGAAATACTGCCCTATTGTGCACGGTGAAGCATATGTTATGTTGCATGTGAAAGAACGAAGGTGGAAAATTTGGCTCGCTGACGTACTTTTGGAGGATTTAATCGAGCGCCTTCATCAGCACCCTGACCACTGCGGCGCGTCGGATTTGTATGCCATAATCGTCAAGTACTGGGAACACGCTGCACTCGAAAAGTTGCGGAGATGGTTAGGAAATGAGACGTGTGCCAGCATGTAAAACATTCGAACGCTATTGTACGAGGTGAAATGCATGCCATCACACCAGAAGCACCAAATACCTATTGTGTATTGGTCATTACGGGAAAGTTCTGGCGACGGTTTATTTTCGTTACCGTGGACACATTTACTAAAAACGTGAGGATTTACGCTACAAACTGCACTACAACGAGAAGGCGTGTAAAAATTGTGATGGAAGATTATGTGTGCACATGTGGTAGGCCCAAGAGGGTCCTATCAGACTATGCTACGATTTTCCCATCCCCCAGATGGAAGGCAGGAGTAGAAAAGGTAGGGATCAAAGTGACATTCTCCTCAATCAGTAACCGTCACAGCAGTCCCGTAGAACGATACATGCGCCAGCTGGGAATGTTCTTTAGGATATTTGTTTCTGACAGATATAATGCCTGGGTCCGGTACCTACCGAAGATAGAGACATGCTTCAACGACGCTGTGAATTGCAGTGCGGGATACAGACGAATAAACTTACAGTCCCAGAAACCGGAGACTCCGCGGCTGACAGGATTATCAAACCTCCAATGGGAGGAGAGACAGTGACACACGAGCAACACTTGAATCGGGCTCGAGAGTTCATGATGGAGAAGGCGACGAAAGAATCGAGACGGATCAGGGATAAATGGCGAAAACGTACGAGATCGGAAACCGAATCCGGTGAGAATGCATAGGCCGTCGGATGCCGAAAAGAAAAATGTAGCAAAGTTCTTCCACATGTACAAGGGCCCATACTCGACGCGACAGGTAGGAGTACCGAATGCCTGCGCAATTTAGGATGACGAGCGCGAGGCTGGGATATTTAATGTCCGCAGCCTGGGAGAGTATGTGCTTCAGTGGAGTAACCTAAGGCAGCAGCGGTATCGAAAACTGTATATGACTGTTAACAATATGTCGCAATTTGTAAATAGATTCTCTGTGGTAGTAATTTGTACGTATTTATTGTGCTTAGATAGTCATTTTTATGTGTGCCTGGAATATGGGACACTTGGTGTCAATGTGGCGAAGTGACTTGACGGGTGACTTGACGGTTGCATGTGTGTGTGTGTGTGTTTGTGTGTGTGTGTGTGTGTGTGTGTGTGTGTGTGTGTGTGAGAATGAGCTCTGTACGTACAAGAATGAGTCTGGTGATATACCATCTGACTTTTGGAAAAATATCATCCACACAGTTACGAAGAATGCAAGACCTGACAAGTGCGAGAATTATCACACAATCAGGTTACCAGTTCATGTATCCAAATTGCTGACAAGAACAATATATAGAAGAATGGAAGAGAAAACTGAGGCTGTGTTAGATGACAATCAGTTTGGATTTAGGAAAGGCACCAGAGAGGCAATTCTGATGTTGCGGTTGATAATGGAAGCAAGATTAAAGAAAAACCAAGACACGTTCATCGGATTTGCCGACCTGTAAAAAGCGTTCGATAATGTAAAATGGTGCAATATAGTCGAAATTCAGAGAAAAATAGGGGTGCGCTACAGGGAGAGACAGGTAATATACAATAAGTACGCCAAGAGGGAATAGTAAGAGTGGACAACCAAGAATGAAATGTTCTGATTAAAAAGGGTGTAAGACACGGATGTAGTCTTTTGCACCTACTGTTTAATCAGTACATCGAAGAAGCAATGAAGGAAATAAAAGAAAGTTTCAGGAGTGGAATTAAAATCCAACGTGAAAGGATATCATTCGAATCGCTGATGACATTGCCATCCTCAGTGAAAGTGAAGAAGAACTACATGATCTGGTGAATGGAAGGAACAGTCAAATGAGTAAAGAATACGGTTTGGGAGTAAATCGAATGAAGACAAAAGTAATGAGAAATAGCAGAAATCAGAAATGAGAACAGGAAGAAACTTAACATCAGGACTGATGGTCACGAAGTAGATGAACTGTACTACCTAGGCAACAAAATAACCAACGACAGATGGAACAAGGAGAATATCAAAAGCAAACTAGCACTGGTAGAAAGGACATTCCTGGGTAAGAGAAGTCTGTTGGTATCGAACATATACCTTAATTTGAGGAAGAAATTTCTGAGAATGTATCTTTGGAGCACAGCATTGTATGGTGGTGAAACATGGACTGTCGGAAAACTGGAACAGAAGAGAATGAAGTATTTGAGACATGGTGCTACAGACACATGTTGAAGATTAGTGGACTGATAAGGTAAGGACTGAGGAGGTTCTGGGCAGAATCGGAGAGGAAAGGAGTATGTGGGAAACACTGACAAGGAGAAGGGGCAGGACGATGGGACACCTGTTAGGACACCAAGGATTAACTTTTAGGGTACTAGAGGTAGCTGTACAGGGAAAAAAAAAGGCACTGTTCACATCAAATTATGGTTCAGAAATTACTATTCTTGCATCAGTCCTATAAAATGATCGTCAGCAACTGAAAACGCCTTTTACAAGGAAACACAAACGCATAACAGTGGTATTTGACCTGTGAAATTACACGCCATGCTGCACTAACTCCATAAACAGGAAGCCTGCGAAGCAAATGTATACATGCGCTTTGAAGTACGACCCAAAAAAGTGTCACTAACTTAGAATCACTGCCGTTATGAAACTGAAGACTCGATTTAAGTCCAAAATGTGGCAAAGAACTGCAGTACTTTGCATACATCTTCTTTCGACTAAAGGAGGGTGTTGAAATAAGTTTTCCATCGATGGACATGATTCATCACGCATACATTGGAAGCCCTCTGCTGACTGTGGTATGGAGAAGTTTGCTGTTAACAATTTCAGATAGTTAGTGCTCTAAGTCACACACAGAACATAGAATTGTATACAATTCGAGTGCAAGCTATACAACACAACTGATGCACCCTGAGAGAACATCGCAAAAAAGGGTTAAACGCGTGGTAAATGACATGCAGCAACGTCTCCTTGTCTCTAGACTGCATCATCAGCCTACCATTAAATCTTACATCATTACAACCCTTTTCAAACAATCACTCCATCTAGTTTATATCATCCTTTAACGCAGATCCATGTCGGTTTAGGGGCAGATAGCTCTCATTTCCAGGAAAGCATCAAAGACAGCAGTGAACTTGCCTGTATCACTATTAACTCAATAGACATATAGTCGAATATTGTTAAAAAAATCCACACAGCAACTTTCTGTAAACTGACACGACATAGCTGTGATTGGTGGAGAGTACAGAGAAGCACATTGTAAATACTGTTTGTTAGGTTTTAAAACACCTAAACAGTCTTTCACAGTGTCAAACACATGAGCCATTCTGTTGTTGTATATTGTAGTCCCCCAGCTGATAATATAAAGCTCTTTAGCTAAGGACACTTTATAAAACTCTGCAAGGTAGTTGCCAATAACTTTAGGGTCACTTGGTCTTGTGATCTGACATATATAAATTGATTACTCTTCATTTGTGGTCATCCATTCTACACACCAATGTGAATAGTCGTTTTGTTGTCACTTCTTCCAATGATTTTAGAAATTCTGATGGAATGTTATCTGTCCCTTCTGCCTTACTTGATCTTAAGTCCTCCAAAGCTCTTTTACATTCTGATTCTAATACTGGATCCCTCACATCTTCTAAGTCGACTCCTGTTTCTTCTTCTATCACATCAGACAAATTTTCCCACTCCAATGTAATCTTCCCACCTATCCGCTCTCTCCTCTGCATTTAACAGCTGAATACCTGTAGCACTCTTAATATTTCCATTCTTACTTTTAATTTCACTCAATGTTGCTTTGACTTTGCTGCATCAGTCCGCCTGAAAATCGTTTCTCTTCCTATTTCTTCACATTTTCCATGAAGCCATTTCGTCTTCGCTTCCCTACACTTCCTATTTATTTCATTTCTGAGTGCCTTGTATTTCCGTATTTCTGAATTTCCCTGAACATTTTTGTACTTTCTTCTTTCATCGATCATCTGCAGTATTTCTTCTGTTACCTATAGTTTCTTCGCAGTTATCTTCTTTGTATCTATGATTTTCTTCCGTGGCTACCCTTTTTAGACATGTCCATCTTCAACTGTACTGTATACTGAGCTGTTCCTTACCGCTGTACCTACAGCCTTAGAGAACTTCAAGCGTATCTCTTCATTCCTTAGTACTTCTGTTTCCCACTTCTTTGCATATTGATTCCTCCTGACTATCTTCTAAACTTAAGTCCACTCTTCATCAATACTACATTATGATCTGAGACTGTATCTGCTCCTGGGTACGCCTTCCAATCCAATATCTGATGTTGGAATCTCTGTCTAACCGCGATGTAATATAATTGAAATCTTCCTGTATCAACCTGTCTTTTCCAAGTATACGTCTTTCTCTTGTGATTCCTGTACAGGGTATTCACTATTATTAGCTGAAATTTATTACATCACTCAATTAGTCTTTCTTCTCCTTCATTCCTTCTCCCAAGCCCATATTCTGGTGTAACCTTTTCTTCTACTCCTTCCCCTGCAACTGCATTCCAGTCTCCCATGACTATTAGATTTTCATCTTCCTTAACATACTGTATCACTCTTTCAATATCCTCATATACTTTCTCTATATCTTCATCTTCAACACGCGATGTCGGCATGTATATCCGAATTATCATTGTCAGTGTTGATTTGCTGTCAATTCTGATAAGAACAACTCTGTCACTGAACTGTAACACGCTCTCTGTCCTATCTTTTATTCATAACGAAACTCCCATTGTACCATTTTCTGCTGCTGTTGATGTTACCCTGTACTCATCTGTCCAGAAATCTTTGTCTACTTTCCATTTCACTTCACTGACCTCCCACAATATCTAGATTGAGCCTTTGCATTTCCCTTTTCAGATTTTCTAGCTTCCCTGCCACATTAAAACTTCTGATATTCCACATCCCGACTCATAGAACATCCTTTTGTTGGTTATCAAATCTTATTCTCATGGTCACTTCCCTTTTGGCAGTCCCATCGTGGAGATCCGAATGGGGAGCTATTCCAGAATCTTTTGCCAATGGAGAGACCATTATGACTTTTTTTTTTAAATTCCAGGCAACATTACCTGTGGATACACATGATTTGTCTTTAATGCAATGGTTTCGATTGCCTCATACACCCTCATGACGTTGACCATTGCTGGTTCTTCCGCCTTTTGGGACAGTTCCCCCCTAAGGACAAGAGTGTCCTGAACCATTGTCCATTCTTCTGCCCTCTTTGACAAGGCCGTTGGCAGAATGAGGATGACTTCTTATGCCCGAAGTCCTTGGCCACGAGTGCTGACTCTCTCTCTTCTCTCTTCTCAGAGATCTCAGGCCCTGTAGACCACGTGCTGCATCAACGATCTGCTTCCACCGCCTTCTATCTCTCGCAGCCTCTCTCCACCCTGCGGAAATTCCTAATGCTGCGATGTCCTTCTCTATGTCATCTTTCCACCTTGTACGAGGTCGGCCCAATGATTTTGGTGCCTGGAGAGTTCCTTCAAATGCTTTCTTGGTGATTCTGTCGTTTTCCATTCTGGCCACATATCCAGCCCATTGGAATCTCCTGCTTTTTAATTTCTGGATTATAGAGGGTTGCTTCATTAACTGATAAATTCCATTGTTCTTTTGAATTCTCCATACGCCATTCTCCAAGACAGGTCCCCAGATTTGTCTCATTACTTATCTTTCAAAAACATTCAGTTATTCTCTTTCATTTTTTGTAAGCGTTCAGCTTTCTGAACCGTACAGTACTATGGGGCAGATAATAGTGTTGTATATCTTCATCTTTGTGGTGATTGACAAAGCATTACTTTTGAGTGGGCTGATTGATGAGTACAGACATCTTGACCCTGAGGCTATTCTTTAATTTATATAAATTGTTATGACATTTTTACTGTTGAAACGCTGACTATTAATCGAAATTATAGAGGTAGTGGGTTTCGAAACTAGGACCAAGGGCGTTATGCTTACTAATCAAAGACGCTATCTCTAGACTATGGGTGCACACAGCAGTCGGTACACACCTCCAGAGAGCTATACTGTGCATGTGTCACAAATTATCTATGTCTTTATATGTAGAAGGAAGTACCTTTATCATCGTAATGTTTGTCACCATGGTGAGTGAGATGGAAACTTGCATGGTGGATGTACGTCACAAGTTGGACATATATGTCCTGCATTAGAGTATCAAGAGTGATGCACTCTGCGTGACTAACACTTCAGAAACCATATGGTTTTAATATGCTAGCATGTTTAAGTGCAAAATCTTGTAGCCTTAGGAGTGCGTGTGTTTATGTTCTATGTTCATTTCTCTGTTGCCGACATCTTCTTGATGCTTACCCCAGACACTAGAACACTGCTTTAGAGCTGATAGCACAGTTGATTTATGTAAAATGTTTCAAGCTCCATCCGTATGGAGCTCCATCATGCGTTAACCACATATTTCTTCTTAACTGTATGTTATACAATCACAACAATCTCACGTCTGCTTATACCAATGAGGGGTGCAAACCTCCTCAACACACGTGTATATGGAGAGATGTTGTGCACTTGTATGGGTGCTGTGAGTAAGACTGGTGTCGAACAGTATTTGCTGATCAGCAGCTATAGGCTGTTCCTTCAAGAGATGTGAAATGTAGAGAGTATAAATACTCTCCCACTTCTGGTCAGCTGCACATTAAATCGGCGACAGTGTTGTATGGAAGGTTAATCAGACAATGTGGGGGGGGGGGGGGGGGAGATCTTTCAATATCCAACTTTATCCCAAGAATGCATGGATACTCTGTGACTCCAACCCATATAGGGAAAGATGGGCAATCGTAACTGTGCTTTATGAATTATAATTGAAGTGCTAGAAATATGTAGAAAACCTAACTGCATCAGTATGTTGTTTCGTATACTTTGGTATACATATTTGTGAGTTAATCATATGTGGATGTACTGCACAGTCGTCTATGTACATTTGCAATCTACACACATAAAAAAAGTTTTTCATCACCTCTGTTCCGGGAGTTCTGGAAGCCGTACAGAAAATTGGAATAGAGATCAACATAAACATCATTTCCGCCCTTTTTATTGCTCATGAAAATCGCACTTGCACAAACATACAGCGAGACATTCAGAGATGGTGTTCCAAATTGTTGTACACATCGGTACCTCTATCTAATACCCAGTAGCACGTCCTCTCGCATTGATGCATGCCTGTAATCGTCATGGCATGCTATACAAAAGTTCATCAAAGCACTGTTGATCCAGACTGTCTCACTTCTCAACAGCGCTTTGGCGTAGGTCCCTCAGAAAGGTTGGTGGGACCCATAGTCCATAAACAGCCGTTTTCAATCAATTCCAGGCGTGTTCGATTGGGTTCATGTCTGGAGAACATGCTGGCCACTCTAGTCGAGCGATGTCGTTATCCTGAAGGAAGTCATTCACAAGATATGCACGATGGGAGCGTGAATTGTCGTCCATGAAGACGAATGCCCCGCCAATATGCTGCCGATATGGTTGCACTATCGGCCGGAGGATGGCACTCACGTATCGTACGGCCCTTACGGAGCCTTCCATGACCACCATCAGCGTACATCAGCGCCACATAATGCCACCCCAGAACAGCAGGGAACCTCCACCTTACTGCACTCGCTGGATAGTGTGTCTAAGGCGTTCAGTCTGACCAAGTTGCTCCAAACATGTCTCCGACGATTGTCTGGTTGAAGGCATATGCGACACTCATCGGAGAATAGAATGTGATGCCAACCAGATTGGTCCATTCAGCATGTTGTTGTGCCCATCTGTACCACGCTACATGGTGTCGTGGTTGCAAAGATGGACCCCACCATGGATGTCAGAGATGAAGTTGCGCATCAGGCAGCCTACTGTGCACAGTTTGTGTCATAACACGACGTCCTGTGGCTGCACAAAAAGGATTGTTCATCATGGTGATGTTGCTGTCAATGTTCCTCTGAGCTGTGCGGGATTAGCCAAGCGGTCTTAGGCGCTGCAGCCAAGGACTGTGCGGCTGGTCCCGGTGGAGGTTCGAATCCTCCCTCGGGCATGGGTGTGTGTGTTTGTCCTTAGGATAATTTAGGTTAAGTAGTGTGTAAGCTTAGGGACTGATGACCTTAGCAGTTAAGTGCCATAAAATTTTACACACATTTGAACATTTTTTTTCTTCCTCTGAGCCATAATCCGTCGGTAGTGGTGATCCACTGTGCAGTGATAGCCCTTGGGCGGCCTGAGTGAGGTATGTCATCGACAGTTCCTGTCTCTTCGTATCTCCTCCATGTCCAACAAAATCACTTTGGTTCACTCCAAGATGCCTGGACACTTCCCTTGTTGAGAGTCCTTCCTAGCACAAAGTAACAATGTGGACCCGATCGAATGGTGGTGTTGACCATCTAGGCATGGTTGAACTACAGACAACATGAGCCATGTACCTCCTTCCTGGTAGAATGACTAGAATTGATCAGTTGTTGGACATCAATCCGTCTAATAGGTGCTGCCCATGCATGGTTGTGTACATCTTTGGGCAGTTTAGTGACATCTCTGAACAGTCAAAGGGACTGTGTCTGTGATACAATATCCGCAGTCAAGGTCTGTCTTCAGGAGTTCTGGGAACCCGGGGGATGCAAAACTTTTTTTGAAGTATGTATTATATGGTACATGCAAAGTAGTGGAGGGGTGGTCGAGTGATGGTACAGAAATTGGAAACCACGCAGTCATGTCGTTGGTCAGCATTTAAATTATGGAAAAAGAGATAAAATTGCTAAAACTGATTACACTATCAACTGTGGTGCTTATTAGAGTTCATTGTCCCGTATTGAGAATGTCTTATCCATCCCATCCATCCACTGGTAAGTTGTTGATTACCAGATAATGATTGACTGACACCACTTGTCTGAGATGGAGAGAGTCTTGGTGGGAGCAACACCTTCCAGATATGGCCAGCGCCGAAACAGTAATCATATACATGGCTACAATATAAGGAATCAATGCTCTTGGTCAGAGGTCACCTTCAGGTAGCTGTTTGGAAACGCTCCACAATGCCAGTTTCTGTATGTTGCAGTGTCTTCCACATTTTTATCAATGAGAAACACCGTCTCTGTCTTTTGTTTCAAGCAACCTGTGTGTTGAGGGAGCAGCATAGTTTACACCATGCGATGTCCAGCTTTCTGTAAGAACCGACAGATCGATAGACGTTAATGTGGGTTTAGCAACTGACACAGACCTTGAAGTCATAGTGCAAAAACAAAATATAGGGAAATCTTCAAAGTTGTAATCATACACTGCTTGGATGTGTTACAGCAGAAAAAACAATGTATCAAGTTGCTTATGAAAGAACTATGTGCAGACCCTTTCTTGCGACTGGGATATGGTCCTCCTACAGTATGGGTGACGAAGCTCGATACGAGTCTATGCAAGAGACTTCAATCACTGGCCACCTGCTCCAATGGACGAATACATTTATATTTAATAGGATCACCACATATGTTCGATGTCAGCACATAGACAGCATTTGTACCAATATATTGGAAGAGAGTGATATGGGAATGTCTTATTGTGTTCTCTACTGTTTGACATTAGCAGAGTTTTATAGTTCATTATTTTTCTCTGTTGGATGGTACAAAATAAAGAGAACAGAGACAATGTTTGGGTGACAGACATGAATACACCCTGAGGGATGCAGATCTGCTTCAGCCTGCAGTACCTATATGTAGTTTGGAGATGCACCACAATGCAGTAGCAAAATCCTCGTACTTCTTCCAGTTCCCATATAATATGGAGTCTTCCTCATTTTCCTGATAAGAAACGCCACTGTAACTGCTCATACTGTCTTTTCTACTAACTCACGTTGCAGGAGAAAGCTTCATCTGGCGCTGGCCCTACACACTACGTGGCTGGTGGAACATTAACAACATTATCCCATATCAACTAAGTGGTTAAAACATGGTCCTATCACATTGACTCAACTCTGTTACTCCATGGGATGCAAAGGGTTTTAGATATAGTGCTCTTTGACTTCTCCTGAGTTCTGACTTAAATTAAAGCGATCACATGGATAAAACTGCAGGGAGGGTGGGGCAGAGACTGAGGATGAGTTAAAAGATGCAGAGGGCCTGTCTAAAGCCAAGCTGGAGTTTTACTGTATGGGGATGCTTAGCAGACAGCTTTGAAACAGGTGAATCGTTTCGGGATATGAGAGTGCCACGAATATGAATCACCAGTGGCTGTAATCATTAAAATACATCTCCATGGGATCCAACACAAGAGTGTGGTTGAATGGAGAGACTTATTTCCAAATTTCAGACAGCTTTCCCAGCAGAAAGCGTACACTATAGATCTGAGAAGCCAGTGTATTGGTAATAAGATTTTGTAAATTTCTTACAGCTTCAATCTAGTGTTGCCTCTTTAAAGTGATTCCTCACATAGCACACCATACACTGCTTGTGATCTTTCTCAATCAACCATCCTCCTCCCTCACCTATAACCCCATGAATATATCGCAGAACGTTTGTAATACTGTCTACATGGTATCGAGATAGAATGCATTATAAATACTGTTTGTTAGCGTTGGAAATGTAAAGCAGCGGGAAGAGGGAGTACCAGATATTGGCTTAATACCATGTTCCTCAGCTGAATCACTTTCAAAATTCGGTGATGAGGGCGATTTTATTATAGGCTTGCACCACTGTTCAGGTTCACTCGCTCTTTCAGTCTGTTAATACACACCCCACGAACACAGTCTATACTCATTGTTGTGGCATTTATGTGGAAGACTTATTTCATTCAGAAGCAATACTATACCATATAGTTTTTAACATGGATAACGTTAATGATACTTGTGTGTGCCTGTACAACCAAGACCGCTTCTTGTACAGGGTTACAGTAACATGGTCGTGTGATTGGGTTTTTAACATCTGATCACTTATAAGATGATTGCATCTCTCCTAAGACACTCTGGTCCAGTATCAAGAAAAGAGGCATGTCCATCCATGGCAGGTTTTCGCTCAGTGTTGTTTGGTGCCACCAACATTCAGTTATTGGTGTAGTATTATACTTATAAGGGAACCTCCCCATCGCACCCCTCTCAGATTTAGTTGTAAGTTGGCGCAGTGGATAGGCCTTGAAAAACTGAACACAGATCAATCGAGAAAACAGGAAGAAGTTGTGTGGAAATATGAAAAAATAAGCAAAATATACAAACTGAGTAGTCCATGTGCAAGATAGGCAGTATCAAGTAGAGTCTGCGCTCAGGAGCGCCGTGATCCTGTGGTTAGCGTGAGTACCTGCCGCATGGAGGTCCTTGGTTCTAGTCTTCCCTCGGGTGAAAATTTTACTTTCTTTATTTTCGCAAAGTTATGATCTGTCCGTTCGTTCATTGACGTCTCTGTTCACTGTAATAAGTTTAGTGTCTCTGTTTTGCGACCGCACCGCAAAACCGTGCGATTAGTAGACGAAAGGACGTGCCTTTCCAATGGGAACCGAAAACATTTGATCGCAAGGTCGTAGGTCAACCGGTTCCTTCACAGGAAAACACGTCTGATATATTCTATACGACACTGGTGACGGCATGTGCGTCACAGGAATATGTTGTGGCCCCACCTAACTTGTACACTTGGCGAATGGGTAAAAAGATTCTTCTACCTTGCCCGATTTAGGTTTTCTTGTGGATGTGATAATCACTCCCAAAAAGCGATGAAAACTTAAGAGTTCGTCAGATAATAATCATCTGAAAATAAAAAAATTAAAATTTTCGTTAGGGGGAAGATTTGAACCAAGGACCTCCAGTTCCACAGTAGCTCACGCAAACCACGAGACCACGGCGCTCCTGAGGTCACATTATCATTTAAGTTGCCTATCTTGCACATGAACTACTCAGTTTGTATATTTTCTTATTTTTTTCACAGTTCCACACAACTTCTTCCTGTTTTCTCGATTGATCTGTGTTCAGTTTTTCAAGGCCTATCCACTGTGCCAACTTATAACTAAATCTGAGGGGGGTGCGATGGGGAGGTTCCCTTGTTAGTAAGGGATGTTTGACAGATTCTCTTTGATTAGCAGATAGATTCGCTTTGTGTTGGTGTGCAAATTAACTGTGGTCATTATTCTGACATGTGCAAAGAAAATGAATATCTGCTGTCATGAGGCAGATATGGATTTAACGTAGGAGATTGTGATTTCAACACACCTATAGCCGTGAGAGCATTGAAGGATATACCATATAAATTTATGTCGTCATAAGAGGGATATACGAGGGCTGTTCAAAAAGTGAGGTGACTTTTCAAATTGCAACATGCATTTGACTATTGATTTTTTTTTGTTATGTTGGTACACATGTCCCAAAGATATGTTCATAGTTTCAAGTGTACAGCACACTTCGTTTGTTTTTGACGGATAGAAATGTAAGACGTGTTTTAGTGTGCTCGGTGATTTTATATTATTATAAAAAATGGAGCAAAGAATTTGCATTAAATTTTGTGTGAAAAATGGAACCAAGTGCTGTAAAACAGTTGAAGTGTTGACAGTGGCATACAGTGAGTCTGCTCTAAAAAAATGTTTGCAAGTGGTACAACCTCTTCCAACATGGCAGAGAAGCTGCCAATGACGAACCTCAGTTTGGACGCCCCAGCACATCAACAACAGATGATAACGTCGAAGCTGTGAAGAAAATTGTTTTAGAAAATGATCGAATTACCGTAAGAGAAATTGCTGAGGATTTTGGCATACCCATTGGCACGTGTCATGCAATTTTTTCGGATGTTTTGGGCATGAGACGTATGTCAGTGAAGTTTGTTCCAAAACTTCTCAATTTTGATCAGAAGAACCGTCGCATGAGCATCGCTCAGGAGCTCTGGAATGACGACAATGATGATCCTGATATGCTCAAAAGGGTCATAACTGGTGATGAAACATGGGTTTATGGTTATGACGTCGAAAGCAAAGCCCAACCGTCCCAATGAAAGCATCCTGGAGAACCAAGACCGAAAAAAGCACGCCAAGTTCGATTTTTCAATTACTGTGGCGTAGTGTATCATGAATTTTTGACTCAAGGTCATACGATCTATAAGGAGTATTATCTTGACGTTATGAGCCGTTTGTGAGAAGCAATACGCAGAAAACGGCCACAATTGTGGAAAAACAGTTCATGGATTTTGCATCATGACAATGCACCTGCTCATTCATCGTTGCTTGTGAGAGACTTTTTGGCCAAAAACAACATGAGAATCATGCTTCAGCCACCATGTTCACCGGATTTTGACCCCTGCATCTGCCCCGTTAGCTGAATGGTCAGCACAGTGGAATGCTACGCCAAGAGGCCCGGGTTCGATTCCCGGCTGGGGCAGGAGATTTTCTCCGCTCAGGAACTGGGTGTTGTGTTGTCCTCATCATTATTTCATCCCCATTTCCGACGTACAAGTGGCCGAATGTGGCATCAGCGGCTGAACTTCCCTGAATGGGGGACTCCTGGCCCACAATGCTGTACGCTCATTTCTATTTTTTTGGCCCCCTGAGATTTTTTCCTGTTTGTAAAATTGAAGAGACCTATGAAAGGACGAAGATTTTCAACGACTGAGGAAATAAAAACTGCATCACTGGAAGTACTCAAGGCTGTACCAAACAGTGCTTATGAGAAGTGCTTTGAGGATTGGAAGAAATATTGGCACAAGTGTATTGTATCTGAGGGCGTACTTCGAAGGCGACAACATGAATATTGATGATTAAATTTTTCCTAAAAATGTAAAGTCACCTAACTTTTTGAACACATCTTGTAGATATTGAAATTTCCGGAGCCACAGCCATCAGGAGGAGTTACTTCTAATACTTCAGTCATTGTCTAATGTCATCAGACTGGTGGTGAAATCGTAATATTTAATTGTAACTACAGTGATAAATATGTGGCTGGTTTCCTAGGATGATGGCATTTGGCATGTGAAGCACATGGTAGAGGCAGCCTGTGGCCAAAACGAATGGGCATTTCTGGCTTAAGGCTCTCAAGAGTGATGGGTACAAAGAAAAGTTCCAACCAGCCGGTTAGTCAGTTCTTGTCTACAGTTTCAGCTGCATGTTCCAATGGTGGCGCCCTCTGGATCGATTAGATTAGATTAGATTAATACTAGTTCCATGGATCATGAATACGATATTTCGTAATGATGTGGAACGAGTCGAATTTTCTAATACATGACACAATTAGGTTAATTTAACAACATACTTAAGTTAATATAACAACTTTATTTTTTTGTGTTTTTTGTTTTTCTTTATTTTTTTATTTTTATTTTTTTATTTTTTAAATATTTTTTTTTCTTTTTTTTCTTAATTTATGTCTAAAAATTCCTCTATGGAGTAGAAGGAGCTGTCATTCAGAAATTCTTTTAATTTCTTCTTAAATACTTGTTGCTTATCTGTCAGACTTTTGATACTATTTGGTAAGTGACCAAAGACTTTAGTGCCAGTATAATTCACCCCTTTCTGAGCCAAAGTTAGATTTAATCTTGAATAGTGAAGATCATCCTTTCTCCTAGTACTGTAGTTATGCACACTGCTATTACTTTTGAATTGGGTTTGGTTGTTAATAACAAATTTCATAAGAGAGTATATATACTGAGAAGCTACTGTGAATATCCCTAGATCCTTAAATAAATGTCTGCAGGATGATCTTGGGTGGACTCCAGCTATTATTCTGATTACACGCTTTTGTGCAATAAATACTTTATTCCTCAGTGATGAATTCCCCCAAAATATGATGCCATATGAAAGCAATGAGTGAAAATAGGCGTAGTAAGCTAATTTACTAAGATGTTTATCACCAAAATTTGCAATGACCCTTATTGCATAAGTAGCTGAACTCAAACGTTTCAGCAGATCATCAATGCTGAATAGTGAACTAATACTTGCGTGGCCTCTGTGATCGCCTGTGTTGCATGTATTCTCCTTGGAAAATTGAGCTATTCAGTATCGATCGCTGCCAGTTGTTGGCGCTTGACTACTAATAACATCCTAATTCCTACCACTCCAATCATCCCTATACGCCCTCCACATCCAGGCAGACATCTCCAGCGAGCTGAGTCTGACTGCTGACCTGATGCGACCGCTGAGACGTGTGTCCACTGTGGCAACCAGCCCTGCATGACTCTCTCGCCTGGGGCACTGCGTGTGGACATTGGAACATGAGTGCATGGGATGTATGAGTGTCTCAGTGACCTCCACAACCTAGCCATGACGATTACTACTATGGAATGGAACAAGGTTAAGGTGTGCAGTGGTTACTGCTTCTCAATACAGTCCAGTGGACTCTCTATTGCAGCAGAGATATGGCAGTGGTATTCATTGTTGTTACTATCGCTATCACGTGGTAGACCCTTTTTCCTCCTTCTCCTCTCTCTTATCATTCTTTGTCTTGGTGTAGCTAAGAGAACCAACTTAGGAGTTATATAGAGATTTAAAATACTCAATTGCAGCATCAAAAACCTGATTGATCAATTTATTCTTTTCCATAGTGGCATTATGCGCCCACACATCAGTGCAACCATCCATAGATTTTTTAAGGATATAGCATTCAACTGAGCTGAAATTCGAAATTTTCAGTTACCTGCAATGTAATGCACTTCCTACCGAATGACCTATCTATGTCGGTGTCCACAAACAGAAATCATGGACAGAGGGGGGGGGGGGGGCGAGGGGGGGGGGGAGGTGACCAGTAGTTTAGAAATTGAATGGTTGCAGGATCGAATTCCACCAAATATTCCAATCCTAGTATCCTAGTTTGTGGTTCAGTCAGACCACAACCAGTTGTGTATGCATGCCTGTCAACAGCATGCAGCAGGGCGTGGCTACTTGAGAGAGGGAGAGGATTTGTTTCAACAGCAATTTCTTGGGTATCAAACATCAAAGTTTTGCCACCACCTGATGCTTTCTTAGGGGCTCAACATCCAGTCTGCACATCACACCAGGCGGTTGGCACATGTTGTGACTGACAGTAGTCATGGAGCCTGAGCAGATGTAGTGCAGCCAACACATGTGGGATACACAAATTGGCTGGCCCAACGAAGCTGTCAGGTTGAGGGCATGCAATGTCCTGTGGTTGGTGCAAAAGATTTTTTAACTATATAATTATATATTGATCATAACACTTACACAATCAGAATAAAAAAAGCGCCTCAGTTGTTTAAATATTCCATACAGTCTTATTTTTTACTTTATTTTGTTTGGGAGAAGAGACCAAACAGCGAAGTCATCAGTCTCATTGGATTTGGGAAGGACGGGGAAGGAAATTGGCAGTGCCCTTTCAAAGGAACCATCCCGGCATTTGCCTGGAGTGATTGAGGGAAATCACGGAAAACCTAATCAGGATGGGCGGACGTGGGATTGAACCTTTGTCCTCCCGAATGCAAGTCCAGTGTGCTAACCACTGTGCCACCTCACTCGGTCATACAGTCTCGTCATACTAAAAATATTTAAATAAACAGTATTCAATACACTGCAGCCAATTTCCCAACAAATTATTTAAATAAATAAACACTGCCTTGTATTCCATAAATTGTTTAAATAAACATTATTCCACACATTCTCTTGTCTACCAGAAATTGCTTAAACAATATTCCATACATTGGAATCGATTCCCAACCAAATAGCCAATCAATTTCCAGATGGGGGATGAGGGGGGTGATTAGCTGGGGTAGAGGAGGGGTTAATTAATTGGCCAATTTAATTAATGATTCAATCAAATTGATAGGCTTGGAGAGGGCTATTTGAATAACTGAGACCTCAAAGTGTGCTGGTATTGGTGGGGGGGGAGGGGGTAAGTTGAAGCTTTCCTGTGGGGTGGGGGAGGTGGAGGGCGAGGGGCATGAGGCTTTCTTGGAGGGATGGAATATCCCCAAGGAGTTGTAAACCACTTAGAAGAACAACAGGTTAAATGTAATTAATTTGCCTATCAATTTGATATCAAAATCGGCATATAACAATAGGTTATGGACCTGTCAGTCAAAAGAGAGATTAAGGGCTGATGTGAGCAGAACTATAGGTTTGCCCCTAAATGTAAGATTGCCTCTGATGTAGGCAACCTGCACTAATACCATGTGACAACACCCCTGTTGCCCCACTACTAACAGCATGTTCATTAACCGGTGCACTAGTGTATGGTGAAAAAAGTAATAGTCCTACTTTCTGCCACGAAGTGAGAATGTGCCACTTTAAGCAGAGTGTAGTGTGGGTGCAAGAAGAGGGGAGGAACGATCAAACACGTGATAATGATGATTCTGGCATGTTTATTAGGATGTGATCACAACGTCTCTACATTATGGTTACCTGACTCAGGAACATGCTACAACTGTAACACGGGAAGGTCGACAATTGCTCGTAGCATATCCAGTGTAAACAGAGGAATATGTCAATATATGCTACCCATCTAAACGGCAAGAATCCAGATAGATCCCAGATAGACACTATTTTTTAATATATCTCGACAACCAGAAATAACATGGATTTTGGTTGAGGCTCTGGAAAGCCTCACATCTTGAAATTGCTTAGTGATGATGCAATCATTACCAAAAGGTTTCTCAAAGCAAATCTTTCACGTGACAAGCGACATGTGGTGTTGCCTCATCATGCATGAAAATAGTGGTGTGGACAAAGTTGCGTTCTTGCACAGATGGAATCATGTGTTGCACAAGGAGGTCCTTATAATGGGCCGATGTCACTGTACACCTAACTTCTACAAGGTACCATCAGATACAAGGTAAACTAATGAAACATTACTTACAGGCAGGTGTACTGTTATACTGAACAATTTGAAGGCAGTGGCACAAGATGTTAAGTATTTATAAGTGGATCAGGTAGTTATCTGTTGGATGGGTTTGACATGTTATGTAACTGACTGCTGGAGATTACTTATCTTCCATAGAGACCACTGAGACAGAATAGTGCAATGTAAATTTTATGAGCAAAGAGTCATAAGAAACATTAGGCGCAGTATAAAATGGAGGAATCCTCTTGTTGAAGAATAATTGACTGGGGATGAAGGAGTTTGTGAAACCATAACACACAGTCACATAGTCTGAGTGCAATGGATGTCCCTGTAAAACATGTAGTGAAGTACAAGTCCGTAAGTGAAAATAATCAATCCAAAGAATATTCGCTGGCCACATATCATCCATTTCCATGCACTCCAAAAAAAATTAAGGACAAAGTCACGACACTGTAGCCTATTTAGGAGCTGCATTTGATGCACATTCTGAATCTTGTAGGGATACCAGTGTAAAATGCACTGCAAAATCTTTAGAACTGTTGACGAGGAAGAGACAATTCCTGTGACACAGCTTGAGCCCTGACTTCAGAAACTGAGGCATGTGCTGCTTGGTCAGCTATAACTACAGCAACTTCAGCAACAACTGCCTTGGGAATTGGCCACATCCCTCTAGCTGCTGCACCAGATATTTGACCTGTCTGTTCAAATTTCTTGATTGTATTCTTTAGCTCATCGATTCATAAGGAACCCCTTCATTGGTGTTTCTTGCAATGCGCGATTTTTCTTCTCAACAGCCACTGTGTTTCGTACAGCACACTTAAACCTTCGTAACTTGTGCAACAGCACGTACTTCTCAAAAGAAATCAACATGCGTGTCTAAGTGACAAACAGCACACTGACTGAAACATTTCACTTGTTGACTGCTTAGAGCACCATGTTTTCGCCTGATGGCAGAAAGTGGAACTCTTGTTCTTTTCAGCATATTTCTCGAGCGCACCGATTAATGAACGTATATTCGATGCTTCAGCAACCTGCGATGTACACTACAGGCCATTAAAATTGCTACGCCATGATGATGACATGCTACAGAGGCGAAATTTAACCGACAGGAAGAAGATGCTGTGACATTCAAATGATTAGCTTTTCAGAGCATTCACACAAGGTTGGCGCCGGTGGCGACACCTACAACGTGCTGACATGAAGAAAGTTTCCAACCGATTTCTCATACACAAACAGCAGTTGACCGGCGTTGCCTGGTGAAACGTTGTTGTGATGCCTCGTGTAAGGAGGAGAAATGCGTACCATCACGTCTTTGATAAAGATCGGATTGTAGCCTATCGCGATTGCGGTTTACCGTATCGCGACATTGCTGCTCGCGTTGTTCGAGATCCGATGACTGTTAGCAGAAAATGGAATCGGTGGGTTCAGGAAGGTAATACTGAACGCCGTGATAGATCCCAACGGCCTCGTATCACTAGCAGTCGAAATGACAGGCATCTTATCTGCATGGCTGTAACGGATCGTGCAGCCACGTCTCGATCCCTGAGTCAACAGATGGGGACGTTTGCAAGACAACAACCATCTGCACGAGCAGTTTGACGACGTTTGAAGCAGCTCTGAGACCATGGCTGCGGTTACCCTTGACTCTGCATCACAGACAGGAGCGCCTGCGATGGTGCACTCAACGACGAACCTGGGTGCACGAATGGCAAAACGTCATTTTTTCGGATGAATCCAGGTTCTGTTTACAACATCATGATGGTCACATCCGTGTTTGGCGACATCGCAGTGAACGCACATTGGAAGCGTGTATTCGTCATCGCCATACTGGTGTATCACCCGGTGGGATGGTATGGGGTGCCGTTGGTTACACGTCTCGATCACCTCAAGTTCGCATTGACGGCACTTTGAACAGTGGACGCTACATTTTAGATGTGTTGCGACCCGTGGCTCTACCCTTCATTCGATCCCTGCGAAATCCTTCATTTTAGCAGGATGATGCACGACCGCATGTTGCTGGTCCTGTACAGGCCTTTCTGGATACAGAAAATGTACGACTGCTGCCCTGGCCAGCACATTCTCCAGATCTCTCACCAATTGAAAACGTCTGGTCAATGGTGGCCGAGCAACTGGCTCGTCCCAATACGCCAGTGACTACTCTTGATGAACTGTGGTATCGTGTTGAAGCTGCATGGGCAGCTGTACCTGTACACGCCATCCAAGCTCTGTTTGACTCAATGCCCAGGCGTATCAAGGCCGTAATTACGGCCAGAGGTGGTTGTTCTGGGTACTGATTTCTCAGGATGTACGCACCCAAATTGCGTGAAAATGTAATCACATGTCAGTACTAGTATAATATATTTGTCCAATGAATACCCGTTTGTCATCTGCATTTCTTCTTAGGTTGCAATTTTAATGGCCAGTAGTGTATACAGCCCATAGTGTATACAGCATATGAAACAAGTCACTTAGTTGTAATCACCCAGGACATTCATTGCATCGTCTTCCTCTGAATTCGAACAAGTCAACGGGATACGAGTGACATCTACTGGTGTCTGACAGAACTAGATGCAGGTTGTTGGATGGCCGGAATGGTGGGGGGAGTGGTGAAGTGACGGCAGACCTGCCCCCCCCCCCCCCCTTGCAATGGATAACCAGTTAGGGACGACACCTGGCTGTAACAGGGTGAGCGCGGCTGCAATAACCGTGCGGGTTGCGGGGAGAGGCCTCCCCTGAGACTAGCGGGGAGCGACCCGCGTCACTTGCAGCGCCGGGCTCAAAGAGCGCAATTACCGCTGCCTGCTGCCTGCGGTGGCATCGCTTGCTAATTGGCCGGGCTGGGGGCGAGGGCGCGGGGCTGGGGGTGGAGGGGGCGGCGTAATTTTCCACCCCTGCCAGCCTCCAGCAAGTGTCGGCGCTCTCCCCCACCTGCACCCTGCCTTTGTTCTGTTTGCCCCGGATGACATTACCTCTGCGCGGGTTGCCTCGCTGCTACAAATGCATCTCCTCCAATTAAGGCGACTGAAAGCCTCGTGCTGTCTCTGAATTAATCACCTTTTAACGCAGTAACCTGACCTCCATTAGAGCCGCCCGTGTAACATAACGCGCAGTGCGCTAGATCCGAGCCTGGGAGGTGACCCAGGCCAGGATCGAAGCCACGTGCTGGATTAGACAACACGTGAGGTTCGTAACTCGTCTCGCATGCCAGTTTGCGTGAATGGCAGCTTGATTCTTCATTTCCACGTCAGACACACAGTATGTGCAAGGTGAAACTATTTTAATTATCACTTCGAGAAAATGAAATCTTTTTCTTCTTCACTTCATGACGTAGGCATACAGCACGTTCTGTCTTCACTGAGGGCATCTGCTCTTTCTTGTTGATTTCTAAGTGATTGCTACTTTAACTAATCTGTCTCCTCTCCCCCGCTCCCCGTACTGTTGACGTGTTGTTCCCATTTCATGCATCATTGCTCTATTTTTTCGTTTATTCGGTATACTCTATCCTATCAAAAGTACTGGACACAGCATGGGTTTCGAAAATGACGATCGTGTGAAACCCAGCTCGTGGTATTCGTCCACGAGACTCAGAGGGCCATAGACACGGGTTGCCAGGTAGATGCCGTGTTTCTTGACTTCTGCATGGCGTTTGATACAGTACCCCACAGTCGTTTAATGAACAAAGTAAGAGCATATGGACCATCAGATCAATGGTGTGATTGGATTGAAGAGTTCCTAGGTAACAGAACGCAGCATGTCATTCTCAATCGAGAGAAGTGTTCCGAAGTAAGAGTGATTTCAGGTGTGGCGCAGGGGAGTGTCCTAGGACCGTTGCTATTCACAATATATATAAATGACCTTGTGGATAACATCGGAAGTTCACTGAGGATTTTTGTGGATGATGCTGTAGTATATCGAGAGGCTGTAACAATGGAAAATTGTACTGAAATGCAGGAGGATATGCAACGAATTGACGCATGGTGCAGGGAATGGCAATTGAATCTCAATGTAGACAAGTGTAATGTGCTGTGAATACATAGAAAGAAAGATCCTTTATCATTTAGCTACGATATAGCAGGTCAGCAACTGGAAGCAGTTAATTCCATAAAGTATCTGGGAGTGGGCGTTAAGAGTGATTTAAAATGGAATGACCATATAAAATTAATCGTCGGTAAAGCAGATGCCAGACGGAGATTCATTGGAAGAATCCTTAGGAAATGCAGTCCGAAAACAAAGGAAGTAGGTTACTTGTTCGCCCACTGCTTGAATACTGCTCACCGGTGTGGGATCCGTACCAGATAGGGTTGATATAAGAGATAGAGAAGATCCAACGGAGAGTAGCGCGCTTCGTTACATTTAGTAATCGCGAAAGCGTTACGGAGATGATAGATAAACACCAGTGGAAGACTCTGCTAGAGAGACGCTCAGTAGCTCGGTACGGGCTTTTGTTGAAGTTTCGAGAAGATAGCTTCACCGATGAGTCAAGCAGTATATTGCTCCCTCCTACGCGTATCTCGCGAAGAGACCATGAGGATAAAATCAGAGAGATTACAGCCCACACAGAAGCATACCGACAATCTTTCTTTCCACGAACAATACGAGACTGGAACAGAAGGGAGAGCCGATAGTGGTACTCAAGGTACCCTCCGCCACACACCGTCAGGTGGCTTGCGGAGTATGGATGTAGATGTATATGTTATTAGTAAGCATCTGTAAGTTTATCGTAGAGAAACATGGATCCTTATGGCCAGAGACGAGCAGCGTATTGATGCCTTTCAGCCCTGGTGCTGGCGCAAGATGCTGCACTTAAAATGGACTGTAAGAAGAACGAATGCATTCTATTACTGAGCAACTCAGTATCTCCAGTTCTTTTTTTTTCGTGTCAGTCAAAAAATTTTTTAGTATGAAAAGACTATGCTGGGGCACACTTGGATGTGGCACCAGAATAAGACAAGAATATTAATAAATTAAAATGAAACTAGTATACTATAAACGATGAATATCTCTGATAGGCTCGATAATGCGGATCGCTGACTGTGCGCGACCTCAGTCAAATATACTGTACTGTTGGTGAAATGAAATGAGCGTATGGCATTGTTGGCCGTGAGGCCCCATGCGGGGAAGTTCGGCCGTCGTATTGCAAGTCATTTTTAGTTGATGCCACTTCGACGACTTACGAGTCAATGATCATGAAAGACACACAACACCCAGTCATCACGAGGCAGAAAAAAGGCAATGTCCCCACCGTGAATCGAACCCAGAACCCCGCGCGCGGGAAGCGAGAACGCTACCGCAAGACCACGAGCTGCATACTGTACTGTTGCGGTTAGAGTAAGAGAGCACTTGCTTCACAGTTGTCGGTAGCGGTCTCAGAGGGAAAGACGGCGGAGTAGGCAGTTTCTGTGGTGTGCTATGAGAAGCCACCAAGAGTTACATTAATGTAAGTATGTCAATATTGTTGAACATGCAAGCAGAAGTCCTCATGCAACCAAGGTAAACATGTTAAATAATTACGATTTCTGTTTTTGCCACTGATTTAGTATAGATGAGTTGATTGATAATTTGTAACTGTTGAGTAACCCCAGAATGTACGTAAAAGGTTTTGAAAAAAATGCTAATCAGATATTTCATTTTTGTAATGCTTTTAAGATTCGTTAACAGAGCCATCTGTAATTTGATGATTTGCATTTATGTTGGATTAATGAAGTTAGATAATACTTGTTATTTAAATCTCATTATTTGTGAATCAATTGTGTATAATGTAACTTCAATTGTCAGATGTTTTTGAAAAGCCAAACTTAACTTGCAATATAATTTTGCCAAAAACAAACTGAGTGTTAGTAAGTCACCATAATCAGAACCGCCTCTCAGTCCAGGTCATATATTTTTCAAAGAATTTGGATTTTCTTAAATGTTCTAGTTTATCAGCCAAATGAATTTCATGTGCATTTCAAGTATTACGGCCAGCACTGCCCACTGCTGAGCCTGTAGTTAGCACATTTATATTTTTTGTGAGAGACCAGAATATATCGCGTTCCACCGTTTCTGCACTAGAGGTAAGAGTCGGCCGCTGTGGCCGAGCGGTTCTAGGCGCTTCAGTCTGGAACCGCGCGACCGCTACGGTCGCAGGTTCGAATCCTGCCTCGGGCATGGGTGTGTGTGATGTCCTTAGGTTACTTAAGTTTAAGTAGTTCTAGGTTCTGGGGGACTGATGACCTCAGATGTTAACTCGTAGTGCTCAGAGCCATTTGAGCCATCTAGAGGTAAGGCAGTTTCATTTATTTGTTAAATGGTTCAAATGGCTCTGAGCACTATGGGACTTAACATCTGAGGTCATCAGTCGCCTAGAACTTAGAACTACTTAAACCTTACTAACCTAAGGACATCACACACATCCATGCTCGAGGCAGGATACGAACGTGCGATCGTAGCGGTCGCGCGGTTCCAGGCTGAGGCGCCTAGAACCGCTCGGCCACAGGGGCCGGCATTTATTTGTTATGTGCACAGGGACCAAAGTTGTCAGTTTTGAACAGGGCCAGATGATTCAGTGCCTAAGGCTTTGGCTCTGAGCACTATGGGACTTAAAATCTGAGGTCATCAGTCCCCTAGAACTTAGAACTACTTAAACCTAACTAACCTAACGACATCACACACATCCATGCCCGAGGCAGGATTCGAACCTGCGATCGTAGCGGTCGCGCGATTCCGGACTGCAGCGCCTAAAACCGCTCGGCCGCACCGGCCGGCTCAGTGCCTAAGGAGCTGAATGTATTTTGCAGTGACTGTACTTCGTCATTGGTATTGGAAGTTGCATTGCCCAATCGATTCGTAAGGTTTGGTAACAATAACTCAGAGTAAGCACAGCACTTGCAGTTACAACATGCCACATGACAATTCGAGTTCAGTACCCATTCCAAAGATCAGGCAGACATTCAACGCAATCGTAAAGTTTATTATATCATTATTAAAGAAAGTTACAAGTTTTTTTTAGGGATTTGTGAGAAGAGATGGAGAAAAACTATGGAAAATAATCATGAAAGGGAAGATCGAGGGCAAGAGATGGAGAGCAAGAGCAGCGAGCAGTGAGCAGTTGGACAGAGTAAATCAATAAGATCTCTGGTAGATCACGACGCTCAACAATGAACACAACGATTTGTAGTGATGGAATACGACGTGTGTCCAAGCTTCACGTTTATGACGGATTGAACTCCGCTCGGGACACATTCAAAGAGGTGTTTCAATGTCTGTGGAGAAATCGCATCCTATTCTTTCTCAAGAGCCAAACCCAGAGAAAGTAGCGAAGTTGGACGCTGTGGTCTGGAACGAAGTTGACGTTCTGACCCATAGCAAAGATGTTCCATTGGGTTCAGGTTGGGACACTGGACAGGCCAATCTATACTCGTGCTCATAAATTAAGGATAATGCTTATACATGGTGAAACAACGCTCTGGTGGGCGGTTTTCGGGTTTAAATCACCTCGGGGTATGACCATGCGGTGCATTTGACCTGCGGTCGTCGCTCGATGGCGCTGGCAGCAGTTCACATACGCAGAGGTGGGTTGGTGCATTTCAGAGTGCAGTGCAGCGAGTAAGTGTGCATACGTTTTCAGACGTGCTAATGGTAACTGTGTGTTGAAAATGGCTCAAAGAACACATATTGATGACGTTACAGCCGGCCGAAGTGGCCGTGCGGTTAAAGGCGCTGCAGTCTGGAACCGCAATACCGCTACGGTCGCAGGTTCGAATCCTGCCTCGGGCATGGATGTTTGTGATGTCCTTAGGTTAGTTAGGTTTAACTAGTTCTAAGTTCTAGGGGACTAATGACCTCTGCAGTTGAGTCCCATAGTGCTCAGAGCCATTTGAACCATTTTTTGATGACGTTATGATGGGTAGAATACTAGGGCGACTGGAGGCTGGTCAAACACAGCAGGTCGTAGCATGGGCCCTCTGTGCGCCACAGAGTGTGATCTCAAGATTCCAACAGACAGACAGAAAACGTGTCCATGCGCTACAGTACGGGACGTCCACAGTGTACAACACCACAAGAAGACCGATATCTCACTTCAGTGCCCGCAGACGCCCACGGAGTACTGCAGGTAGCCTTGCTCAGGCCCTTACTGGAGCCACTGGAACAGTTTTCTCCAGACACACAGTCTAGAGACGACTGAACAGACATGGTTTATTCGTCCGGAGAGCTGCAAATGCGTTCCACTGACCTCTGGTCACAGGAGAGCCCATAAAGCCTGGTGTCAAGAACACAGTACATGGTGATTGGAACAGTGGTCTCAGGTTATTTTCATGGACGAGTCCAGGTATATTTTGAACAGTGATTCTCGCCGGGTTTTCATCTGGCGTGAACCAGGGACCAAATACCAACCCCTTATTGTCCTTGAAAGGGACCTGTATGGAGGTCGTGGTTTCATGGTGTGGGGTGGGATTGTGATTGGTGCAGGTACACCCCTGCATGTCCTTGACAGAGGAACTGTAACAGGTCAGGTGTATTGGGACCTCATTTTGCGCCAGTATGTCCGCCTTTTCAGGGGTGCAGTGGGTCCCTCCTTCCTCCTGATGGATGATAACGCACGGCCCCACCGAGCTGCCATCGTGGCGGAGTACCTTGAAACAGAAGATACCAGGTGAATGGAGTGGCGTGCCTGTTCTTCAGACCTTTAAATCCTCGAGCACGTCTGGGATGCTCTGTGTCGACGTATCGCTGCACGTCTTCAAACCCCTAGAACACTTCAGGAGCTCCAACTGGCCGTGGTGCAAGAATGGGAGGCTATACCACAGCAGCTGCTCGACCACATGATCCAGAGTATGCCAACCCATTTTGCGGCCTGTGTACGTGTGTGTGGTGATCATATCCCATATTAATGTCAGGGTAGATGCGCAGGAAACAGTGGCGTTTTGTAACACATGTGTTTCAGGACGGTTTTCTCAACCCGTGGACTTACAGATCTGTGTCGTGTGTGTTCCCTATGTGCCTATGCTATTAGCGCCAGTTTTGTGTAGTGCTACGTTGTGTGGCACCACATTCTGCAATTATCCTTAATTTATGAGTATGAGTTACAAACCATCGCCTCATACATGCTCCTTTATGAGAGGTTGCATTGTCATGGTGATACAAAAATCATAGTTTCATTACTGTTCCTCAACTGTACACAGTATAGATGCTGTAAAATGTACTCATAGCCTTCCACATTCAGCGGTTTCTTAAGGGCAGTGAGGGGGGCACACTCTAACAACTAAAAACACACTATATTCTCCGCTCTCCAGTGTTGGCACTACATGTAATGGCAGGTAACGTTCTCCAGGCATTCCCAAATGCAGATCCTTCCGTAGTATTGCCACAGGGTATAGCGTGAATCATCACTCCAAACTTATCGTTTCCAGTGATTCACATTTCCGTGGCGTCGATCTTTACACCGAATCACGCATCGCTCAGCACTGACTGGAGAAATGTGCGGCTTATGAGGAGCGTATCACACTCTTTTAAACTCCCTACGCACAGTCATTGTGCCAGGTGGACTGCTGGTAGCACCTCGGAACTCACGAGTGATTCCTTCCGCTCACCGAGCGAGGTGGCGCAGTGGTTAGACACTGGACTCGCATTCGGGAGGACGACGGTTCAATCCCGCGTCCGGCCATCCTGATTTAGGTTTTCCGTGATTTCCCTAAATTCACTCCAGGCCAGTGCCGGGATGGTTCCTCTGAAAGGGCACATGTGTTTCAGGACGGTTTTCTCAACCCGTGGACTTACAGATCTGTGTCGTGTGTGTTCCCTATGTGCCTATGCTATTAGCGCCAGTTTTGTGTAGTGCTACGTTGTGTGGCACCACATTCTGCAATTATCCTTAATTTATGAGTATGAGTTACAAACCATCGCCTCATACATGCTCCTTTATGAGAGGTTGCATTGTCATGGTGATACAAAAATCATAGTTTCATTACTGTTCCTCAACTGTACACAGTATAGATGCTGTAAAATGTACTCATAGCCTTCCACATTCAGCGGTTTCTTAAGGGCAGTGAGGGGGGCACACTCTAACAACTAAAAACACACTATATTCTCCGCTCTCCAGTGTTGGCACTACATGTAATGGCAGGTAACGTTCTCCAGGCATTCCCAAATGCAGATCCTTCCGTAGTATTGCCACAGGGTATAGCGTGAATCATCACTCCAAACTTATCGTTTCCAGTGATTCACATTTCCGTGGCGTCGATCTTTACACCGAATCACGCATCGCTCAGCACTGACTGGAGAAATGTGCGGCTTATGAGGAGCGTATCACACTCTTTTAAACTCCCTACGCACAGTCATTGTGCCAGGTGGACTGCTGGTAGCACCTCGGAACTCACGAGTGATTCCTTCCGCTCACCGAGCGAGGTGGCGCAGTGGTTAGACACTGGACTCGCATTCGGGAGGACGACGGTTCAATCCCGCGTCCGGCCATCCTGATTTAGGTTTTCCGTGATTTCCCTAAATTCACTCCAGGCCAGTGCCGGGATGGTTCCTCTGAAAGGGCACGGCCGACTTCCTTCCCCGTCCTTCCCTAATCCGATGAGACCGATGACCACGCTGTCTGGTCTCCTTCTCCAAACCAACCAACCAACCAACCTTCCGCTCATTCCTTCCAGTACTCGATGTCTGTTGGGTCTTGGTTTAGCTCTGGTTGTTCCTTCGCGTTTCTACGTCACAGTCACATCACCATCAGTCGACCTGGGCGGTTTTAGAAGGCTTGAAATGTGCCTGATGAATTTATCACCCAGGTGACATCCAATGAGTGGTTCAAAAATGGTTCAAATGGCTCTGAGCACTATGGGACTTAACATCTGAGGTCATCAGTCCCCTAGAACTTAGAACTACTTGAACCTAACTATCCTAAGGACACCACACACATCCATGCCCGAGGCAGGATTCGAACCTGCGACCGTAGCGGTCGCGCGGTTCCAGACTGAAGCGCCTAGAACCGCTCGGCCACAACGGCGGGCCATCCAATGAGTGGTTCATGTTCTATGTCACTCAGCACTGCTGATCGACTCATGCTGCTGTCAGTGCTCCTCTACTGACGATACAATATTCCCCAACCCTTTTCTTTTTATACTGGCGGGTCCGCATCTCGCATCTAGTGGTCAGCTCCGCATTACTTAGGGATGCCCAGATACTTTCGATCAGGTAGTATACGATATCAAAAGTATCCGGACACCTCCAGAAACATACGTTTCTCATATTAGATGCATTGTGCTGCCATTTTCTGCCAGGTACTCCATACCAGCGACCTCAGTGGTGATTAGGCGTCGTGAGAGAGCAGAATACGGCGCTCCACGGAACTCGCGGACTGCTAACGTGGTCAGGTGATTGCATGTCACTTGTGTCATACGTCTGTACGTGAGATTTCCACACTCCTAAACATCCCAAGGTCCACTGTTTCTGACGTGATAGTGAAGTGGAAACGTGAAGGGACACGTGCAGCACAAAAGTGAACAGGCCGACCTCGTCTGTTGACTGAGACCGCCGACAGTTGAAGAGGGTCGTAATGTGTAATAGGCAGACATCTATCCAGACCATCACACAGGAATTCCAAACTGCATCTGGATACACTGCAAGTACTATGACAGGCGGGAGGTGAGAAAACTTGTATTTCATGGTCAAGCGGCTGCTCATAAGCCACACATCACGCCGGTAAATGCCAAATGACGCCTCGCTTGCTGTAAGGAGCGTAAACATTGGAAGATTTCACAGTGGAAATATGTTGTGTGGAGTTATGAATCACGGTACACAATGTGGCAATCCGATGGCCGGGTGTGGGTATGGCGAATGCCAGGTGAAATTCTTCTGCCAGCTTGTGTAGTGCCAAAAGTAAAATTCTAAGGCGGTGATGTTACGGTGTGGTGGTATTTTTCATGGTGGGGCCTTGCACCCCTACTTGTTTTGCGTGGCACTATGAAAGCACATGCCGACATTGTTGTTTTGCCTGGCACTATCACAGCACAGGGCAACATTGATGTTTTGAGCACCTTCTAGCTTCCTACTGTTGAAAAGCAATTCGGGCACGGCGATTGCATCTTTAGACACGATCGTGCACCTGTTCATAATGCACGGCCTGTGGCGGAGTGGTTACACGACAATAACATCCCTGTAATGGACTGGCTCGCACAGAGTCCTGACCTGAATTCTATAGAACACCTTTGGGATGTTTTGAAACGCCGACTTCGTGCTAGGCCTCACCGACCGACATCGATACCTCTCCTCAGTGCAGCACTCCGTGAAGAATGGGCTGCCATTCTCCAAGAAACCTCCCAGCACCTGATTGAACGTATGCCTGCGAGAGTGGAAGCTGTCGTCAAGGCTATGGGCGGGCCAACACCATATCAAATTCCAGCATTATCGATGGAGGGTGCCACGAACTTGTACGTCTCTTATACCATTCTTTTGTACCTGATATCTAATGATAGATATTTTAACTTTCCTTAAAAATTACATTTCAACCGACTGTACTATTCTGTTGCATTTCTTATTTAATGTCCAATACTCGCTGTTATATATTAGAATTGAGGTAGCCATTACTTCTCCGTCATTAAGGTTTTGTTTGCTTGCAGGCACATGTCCGCAGTACTGGTACACATTGAAATGAACAGGTCACGGTACAGCAGCACGCCGCTAGAGAAGTCGAAACAGAACAGTTTTTGGGAGATTACAAGAGTCTGCGTTAATGAACGATCGCCAGAATAACAAATAAAACGTTTGATAATTTGACACGAGAAAATAAGGTTTTGGATGCTGTAAAGAAAGATCGTTGTCCAACGTACAGGGGTATCGTCAGACTTGTTAATCACGCGTTTTGATGAGTCTTAAGTATGTTGTAGACGTACTTGTGCTGGTTACCTACGTAGCGGGTTTTCACGCGACCTTCCCCAGTTTACGAGAAAATCAATCTTGAGATTTCATTTGTACCTCCTATAACAGTAATGTTAGTTATGCCTCGACTAAACGAGCGTGGAGCAGTGGTAAATACTCATGGATAACCATCTGGCAGTAGGAGCTCCTGCCCTGCTTGTGTACTTTATTTTTTCCAATTGCAGTTCTGTCGGACTGAAACTTCATCAAATAGTATATGTAATGCAAAATTATTCAAAAACAATCACCTTCACCTTAGTAATTTCATTAATAAATCAGTAATTACAGGAAACTTTCTTGAGTTAATGTATATCCCGTTTGTTACATAACAGACTACAGAATCGTCTTACTCGCCATCGCTTGCTGTGCTAGAACAGCGTTCCGTATGGCGTTTGTCGCAGAAGCAATCGAAACACAAATTCGTAGAGCACCAGCCATATTTATTAGAAACTTCTGCCTTGTAGGCTCACGTATTTTTCTGAAGCGATACCGGAAAACACATTTCGTTTAATTCAAAATGACCGATCTTTCTTCGATCAACGTCGATGTCAACCATGCACATTTGATTATTTCTGTGAAAACAGGAGTAGTAATTCGATACGGAGCTAAATAATGTATTTTTATAGAATGTTCCCTTGACATGATTTCTTTATTAGTCTTTAGCAAGTCGGGAGCATTTTGAATTTATTTAGTGAAAAATATGACCTGCCTGTAAAAGTAAACATCAAAGGGTTGGCAAATCCTTACCCCCAGCGTTGTAGCCGTTATCCTAAGTCGCTGCGCTGCACCCGATTGGTCGAAACATGTCTAACATAATGGGTGTAGGCATAAAACTTCAACGTCGATTTTCTCCGAAACCAGTGGCCGTTGCATGAAAAGTCCCTAGAAGGGTACTCATGACGGGTCCCGCTACAACATACCTAAGGCTCATCAAAACCGTGATTTAACTGCTCTTCCTGTCGCCTTTTTAGTCGCGAAACATGTAAGATGTGCATGTCATATTGGCTATTACAGAATAGTTAACCTCTTACTTTGATATGTCGCATGCATATATCTGACAGCAAAAGATGTTGAACCGCTATCTTCTGTTGTGTAGCTACACACTGTATGCCTAAGTGTGGTCAGAAGAAAGAGAGAGAGAGAGAGAGAGAGAGAGAGAGCTTTTATTATTATTCGAGGTATGTTGGGAATGAGGCGTGGAACTGAATGGTCAGGAACCTTTTATCTGGAATTGTGCTGCTAAATATTTATTTGATGCATATGTGTGATGCTGAGAGAATTTATGGGTTTTGAAAATAGTCTCATGAAGAATTGTGATTCAAGGTAAATCTGAAGCTTTGCCTGCTTCCGCATAGTTAGCACTTTGTTGTAAACTTAATCGTCGTACCAAGATTTGATTGAAGCATTTATCTTATGGCTTGCTCACAGCCAGAGAAGTTAATTCTCCTCCCAAAGAAATACATTTTGTGAAAAAAAAGAGATCAATGTGAGTAGCTTAACCTCTTGTGTAAAGTAAAATTTTAAATAGCAATTAATTCGAATTGTTTCTAAAACGAGTCATGTTTGTGTATAGTTACGCTTGGTCATGATCTTAAAAGTGAAGTTACAAAGTAATTCTATGCTATAAAGTTGTTTTAGAAAAATCATTTGTAGAGTATTGGCACCCAAAAATATTCCCATGCAGGAAATTCTGTTTTGCACTTGTCCGCATTGCACTTGGCGGTACTCACACGTTTGAATATCATTTTTAGCTCACCATTTTTAATTTAGCTTTACTGCGCCGCTGCTTGCTGAGCTCCACTTTCCAGAGAAAATTTTTACTTTGCCGAGGGTAAGTGCAAGAACAGTTCACGGCCAGAGTCATATGGCTACACTATACATTACATAGTTCATCCGTTATTAGGTCAGGTAGTTGATGTTCAGTTTTGTAGTTATTTTCTTACTGTGCAAAGTACATTTCAGTGAACAGTGTGCTTATCTCTGTATGAAACATTTTTCGTATCCTGAATCAGGTGGATCGGCAATGGACTTTTATTAAAATGATCCTGATATTTTATTGAGACAAAATTTAACAGTTCATTTGATACGACATTTTAATTGGTTTTACTTTGGCGTATTTTTGAAATGTTGAATATTGTCAACTGTGACGCCAGCTAACGAACCGCTACGATCGCAGGTTCGAATCCTGCCTCGTGCATGGATGTGTGTGATGTCCTTAGGTTAGTTAGGTTTAATTAGTTCTAAGTTCTAGGCGACTGATGACCTCAGAAGTTAAGTGCTCAGAGCCATTTTTGATTACATTTTCACGCAATTTGGGTGCATAGATCCTGAGAAATCAGTACCCAGAACAAACACCTCTGGCCGTAATAATGGCCTTGATACGCCTGGGCATTGAGTCAAACAGAGCTTGGATGGCGTGTACAGATACATCTGCCCATGCAGCTTCAATACGATACCACAATTCATCAAGAGTAGTGACTGGCGTATTGTGACGAGCCAGTTGCTCGGCCACCACTGACCAGACGTTTTCAATTGGTGAGAGATCTAGATAATGTGCTGGCCAGGGCAGCAGTCGAACATTTTCTGTATCCAGAAAGGCCCGTTCAGGACCTGCAACATGCAGTCGTGGATTATCCTGCTGAAATGGAGGGCTACGCAGGGATCTAATGAAGGGTAGAGCCACGGGTCGCAACACATCTGAAGTGTAACGTCCACTGTTCAAAGTGCCGGCAATGAGAACAAGAGGTGACCGAGACATGTAACTAGTGGCACCCCATATCATCACGCCGGGTGGTACGCCAGTATGGCGATGACGAATACACCCTACCAATGTGCGTTCACCGCGATGTCGCCAAACACGGATGCGACAATCATGATGCTGTTAACAGAACTTGGATTCATCCGAAAAAATGACGTTTTGCCATTCGTGCACCCAGGTTCGTCGTTGAGTACACCATCGCAGGCTCTCCTGTCTGTGATGCAGCGTCAAGGGTAACCGCAGCCATGGTCTCAGAGCTGATTGTCCATGCTGCCTGCAAACGTCGTCCAACTGTTCGTGCAGGTATTTGTTGTCTTGTAAACGTCCCCATCTCTTGACTCAGGGATCGAGACGTGGCTGCACGATCCGTTACAGCCATGCGGATAAGATGACTGTCATCTCGACTGCTAGTGATACGAGGCCGTTGGGATCCAGCACGGCGTTCCGTATTATCCTCCTGAACCCACCGATTCCATATTCTGCCAACAGTCATTGGATCTCGACCAACGCGAGCAGCAATGTCGCGATACGATAAACCGCAATCGCGATAGGCTACAATCCGACCTTTATCAAAGTCGGAAACGTGATTGTACGGATTTCTCCTCCTTACACGAGACATCACAACAACATTTCACCAGGCAACGCCGGTCAACTGCTGTTTGTGTATGAGAAATCGGTTGGAAACTTTCCTCATGTCAGCACGTTGTAGGTGTCGCCACCGGCGCCAACCTTGTGTGAATGCTCTGAAAAGCTAATCATTTGCATGTCACAGTATCTTCTTCCTGTCTGTTAAATTTCGCGTCTGAAGCACGCCATCTTCGTGGTGTAGCAATTTTAATGGCCAGTAGCGTAGTTCCGTGCACTTGCACTCTACACTTCACACACACACACACACACACACACACACACACACACACGAGTTATAAAGAAGAGTTATGAACACTGTGTAAGAAGAGAGCACCACGGTGGACTAACGTAGCGACGGGGCAACAGTGAGTGCTGCGCAGCCGGGAGCGGCGGTTAAGCCGGCTTAGCCCGTGCGCCACGCCCCTATCTCGTTGCGGCCTCCGCTCTGCGCCGTCGCGGCCTCCGAAAGCAGTCACCAGCCATAGCCCAGTCCTTCGCCTTCTTTCTTCCTCTCGAATCCGTCGTCTTTCACGACTCGAAACAACCCTTTTTTTATCGCCGTCTGCAGATTTCACGGTGCCTCTTGTAAGACCCACAGGCGACAGGGAGCCTTAAAGTGCGTTTAAACTTGCCTCGCGAAGCTGTTTCGCGAGATAACTGTCTCGTCCTTTCATTTACACGGAACGGAATGTTCCGCGAATCGGTAAGGCATCAGTTTTCGGTGACACAACCACGTGGACACGCTCTGTCGAACCTCCGGCTGATGCAACCGTGTTCGCCGCTGGTGGACTAAGGAATTATTCTGTCGGCATTGCCAATATGGGAACCAGCTTATGAGGATAATGGCAGTGGAAGCCATAGAAAATACCATCAGGAACATAACTAGAGAGGATTTTAGGTCGTAGCCTTCCACAGCCAATGTCATTTTGGATGAAATAATTTTGGGTATTGGGTCGCGCCATTGTAAACTACTAAAACAACTAAACTGTCGACATTTCGAACGACTTGCCATGGTCCCGTTAAGGGCGGTTGTTTTAGAAGTGTGCAGTAACACGGCCCAGTACCCAAAATAATTTAGTCCAAAACAGAGAAAATTTTATCTTGTACCACCTGATCGGTCCGAAACTCGTAAAGATGGATACGGAACTGTGACACAGCCATTCCTTGTGACACGTGATTCATGCACAACCGTACAGCATCTGTTAGAAATTTGAAGGAACACGTTATTAGGAAGTTAGAAAGGGTATGTCAAAAAGAATCATTCGATTTGACATGTTTATATTACTGAAATTAATAAACATATACAATGAATTTTATTTTTTGATGAACAGGAAACTGAAAAAGTTTTTTTCATACCTTTTCATAGGTGCTCAATATGCCCCCTTGAGATGCACGACATATATCAATGCGGTATTCGAATTGTTCCCACACTGTAGCGAGCATGTCTTGAGTTACAACTTCCACAGCTGTTCTTATGCGATGTCTCAGTTCACTCATTCTTGTTGGTAACGGAGGCACATCAACATAGTCTTTTATAAATCCCAGCAAGAAATAATCAAACACAGTCAGGTACGGTGACCTTGGAGGCCAGTAATTACTGACCCGCACTGCCCAAAACATAGAACACAGAACGCTTTCTGTTGTCCCGACACCATTTTTACTAGAACTGAAGTGGGCGCACGCTTCTGCTACCTAGTGGGAATCATGTAAAACTCGAGAGCTTACTCTTTCCGGCAGTACGTTATTCACGCACATATCTCAAATAACATAACAGTTATGATTTTTAAAAAAATCGGATGACTCTTTTTTATAGACCTTGTATGTCTGTATGGTGTGAAAATTGGCAGTTGAACGTAAATAACGGAAAGTGTGAGGTCATCCATAGGAGTCCTAAAAGGAATCCGTTAAACTTTGGTTACAAGAGTCAGTCATATCTAAAAGACGTAAATTGAACAACACACCTAGGAATTACAGTTACTAGCAACTTAAATTGGAAAGAACACATAAAAAATGTTGTGGTAAGGCGAACCACAGACTGCTTTTTATTGGCAGAACACTTAGAAGATGCTACAGATCTACTAAAGAGACGGCTTACACTATGCCTGTCCATCGTCTTTTGGAGTACTGCTCCGCGGTGCAGGATCCTTATTAGGTAGGATTAACGGAACACACCGAGAAAGTTCAAAGAAAAGAAGAAAGTTTTGCATTATCGAGAAATATGGAGAGAGTGTCACGGACACGTTACAGGATTTGAGGAGGACATCACTAAAACAAAGGCGTTTTTCGGTGCGACGGAATCTTCTCACGAAATTTCAATCACAACTTTTTCCTCTTGCGCGAAAATATTTCGTTGATGCTGACCTACATGGGGAGAAACGATCATCATAATAAAATAAGGGAAATCAGAGCTCGCACGGAAAGATATTGGTCGTTGTTTTTTCCTCGAGCTGTTCGAGAGTGGAATAATAGAGAATTATTGCGAAGGTGGTTCGATCAACCCTCTGTCAAGTACTTAAATGTGATTTTCAGAGCATCCAAATAGATGTAGATGAGACACTGATTCAAGCGCTTTAACACTATGTAAAGGGAAGAAATATCGTTTGTACTTTAACAATATTTCGTGACATGTTTTTACAGCACATGAAGGCTAAAGCTAAATTTACGACTACTGGCCCTGTCAAGCCACTCAGTAATGGCCGACCGCCGTATCATACTCTACCAGTGGCCTCATTCTGGTTTGGTTTGGAGGGGCGTGGTGTCAGGATACCGCTCTCACGGCCGTCGACAGCTTCGCAGACTTTGGAGCAGCTGGCATTACGAGGATGAGGGCGCCCCATTCCAGACCTCCCACCAAGAAAAAATCTCTGTCAGTACCAGGAACCGAACCCGGGTCCTCCACCTGGCAGTTAGGCAAGCTGACCACTAAGCTAAGGAAGCGGACTTGAAACAAAAAACAAAGTTTAGATATTTTAAACTGAGTCAAGTAACTGTTTTACTCCAGTGCCCTCGCTCACACAAACTTCAGTTCACGCCTTCAGACCATTTTTTCCTCTCAGATTGTCTCTATTGCTGAAGCACTCTGGTCTTGGTATAGCACCCAGCTTCGAACGTAATTGGCAAATCAGTGCAAACCAATGTGCCTAGGTTAAGTCCCGGTCGTGGCACAACTTTTAATTAATCTTTTCAGCTTCTGTCATTGTCGAAGATAAAGGAAACTGTAATTCCATCAGATCAATAGATCACCAACGCCTGAGGTATAGGCAGGATTTCCACATTGCGTAAAAAGCTGGGGTGCTATTTCAGTACTGGGGAGCCTCGGGAATAGTGATGATTTAAGAAGGGGAAAGTGGGTTGTAAGTATGAAGTAAGTACACTGAAGCGCCAAAGAAACTAGTATAGGCATGAGTATTCAACTAGAGAGATAAGTAAACAGGCAGAATACTACGCAACCCCTATATAAGACAAAAGTGTCTGGCGAAGTTGTTATGACGGTGACTGCTGCTACAACGGCAGGTTATCAAGATTTAAGTGAGTCTGAATGTGGTGTTGTCGTCAGCACACGAGCGATGGGACACAGCATCTCCGAGACAGCGATGAAGTGGGCATTTTCCCGTACGACTATTTCACGAGTGTACCGTGAATATTAGGATTCCGGCAAAACATCAAATCTCCGACATCGCTGAGACCGGAATAAGATCCTGCAAGAACGGCACCAACGACGACTGCAGATTCAAAAGAACAGAAGTGCAACTCTTCCGCAAGTTGTTCCAGATTTCAAGGCGGGGCCATCAACAAGTGTCAGTGTGCGGAACTTTCAACGAAATATCATTGACATGGGCTTTCGGAGCCGAAGGCCCACTCGTATACCCTTGATGACTGCACGACACAAAGCTTTACACCTCGTCTGGGCCCGTCAACACCGATATTGGACTGTTGATAATTGGAAACACGTTGCCTCGTCGGACGAGTCTCGTTTCAAATTGTATCGAGCGGATTGATGTGTACAGGTATGGAGACAACCTCATGAATCCCTGGACCCTGCATCTCAGCAGGGGACTGTTCAAGTTGGTGGAGGCTCTGTAATGGGTGGGGTGTGTGCAGCTGGAGTGATATGGGACCCCTGATACGTATAGATATGACTCTGACAGGTGACACGTACGTAAGCATCCTGTCTGATCACTTCCATCCATTCATGTCCATTGTCCATTCCGACGGACTTGGGCAATTCCAGCAGGACAATGCGGCATCCCACACGTCAGAATAGCTACAGAGTCGCTCCAGGAACATTCTGAGTTTAAACACTTTTGCTGGCCAACATACTCCCCAGACATGAGCATTACTGAGCATATCTGAGATGCCTTGCAATATGCTGTTCAAAAGAGATCTCCACCCCCTTGTATTTTGATGGATTTATGGACAGCCCTGTAGTTTTCATGGTGTCAATTCCCTCCAGCACTACTTCAGACATTAGTCGAGTCCTTGCCACGTCTTGTTGCGACACCTCTGCTTGCTCGAGGGGGCCCTACACCATATAAAGCAGGTGTACCAGTTTCTTTGGCTCTTCAGTGTATTTTCTCGTATATAACTAAAACGACGAAAATTAACTTTAAACAAATATTTCGTGGGAATAATTGATGAGAACAAAAATAATTGAAGGAAGTCTAATGAGACAAGTTAGAAAATTATTTCCATCCAGAAAAACTGTAAAAGAGGATGATATGCTTGTAATTTGTGTGTGCTGTCGTCTTTTGATTGTTGTTCATCTACTTCTACAGACTGCAGTGCAGGTTGCGATGAGTGTTGGAAGACTGAGTCAGATCTGTAACCTAGAAGGCTAGACGTCTCATATGGTAATACATCTACTTGGTTGCATGTTACCGCTATACGACGTGATTAGGGTATGAAGAGATTCTTTCCATATAAACTTCTAACGAAACGTCCATAATGGCTCTTTTGACGTACACAAGTGTCTGAGCATCATACTGTCTGAGCTTATTCCCGACGTTCATCGTATATGTGAAGTGTGGGTCATTCGATACATTAGTCAATGACTGCAAAATATGTAATGATTGACTCAACATTTCATCACAGTGCGATTTGTGATGTACTCTCTATCGTTTGCGACACACTTTTGTATTCGGATTACGGAACGTGTTGTCTTGTGACGCGACAGTAGGTGGGGCAGTAAGGAACGAGGTGTCGTTTATAATTTCAGTAGTCCCCTGCTGAGAGGCCGAAATTTACTATTCGCTAATGTGGATGCTTTTCTCCTGGTCCACTGTTCCTAAACAATATTAACAACATGGTTCAAATGGCTCTGAGCACTATGGGACTTAACTTCTGAGGTCATCAGTCCCCTAGAACTTAGAACTACTTAAACCTAACTAACCTAAGGACATCCATGCCCGAGGCAGGATTCGAAACTGCGACCGTGGTGGTCGCGCGGTAACAGACTGTAGCGCCTAGAACCGCTCGGCTACTCCGGCCGGCAATTCAATTATGGAAACCAAGGCAAACTTACTCCTGAAAGAGAGCGCTCATGCATGTAACTGATATTTTAGAAAACGTGAAAGTGAATCAAAATAAAATATTTGCAGACAGCACCGCACAAGCCGATTTCACTTGGATTCGGAACCCTACTTCTCAGTCCACCACACTAAAGTGAACAGATGTTAATTAAGCCTATGTAACTTATGTTAGCGTGTCCTGAAGGCTTTAATCGCTAAAATGTCGTTAACTGGCTTTCAGTTATAACAAATCGCACGAAGAACGACGCACTTTTGTTAAACATTCATTGTCTAGCTGCCTTGAAACGACATACTTTCATAGCACACTGAGGTTATAATACGAAAAAACTTAAATATGGAAATACTTTAATCACCAGTATAACATTTCCTACATTTTATTACAACAAATCATGAAATCAAACAAAGAACGAGGAATTGTAGACAAATCGCCGGCCGGGGTGGCCGAGCGGTTCTAGGCGCTACAGTCTGGAACCGCGCGACCATTACGGTCCCAGGTTCGAATGCTGCCTCGAGCATGGGTGTGTGTGATGTCCTTAGGTTAGTTAGGTTTAAGTACTTCTAAGTTCTAGGGGACTGATGACCTCAAAAGTTAAGTTCCATAGTGTTCAGAGCCATTTTTTTGTAGACAAATCGTTAATCTGCTGGTGATCTGAAACAGCGTATATTCGTAAGACGTATGTTATAATACGAAACCCACAATATATGGACCTCAACTGCAAATGACGTAATCCGTTGTGGCGTCTCCCATATTGCGCTTGTGGCTTACGACGCCATCTTGCATCTCAGTGGCCACTTTTCTCTGCATGTGACGTCTCTAGTTTAGTCTTTCACGCTTCGGAATGCCTTGTAATGTAATATTGCACGTTGTGACGTCACAGAACTCGACCAGCTCCGCGGCCACGGTTTGTTTCACGTCCCGTTTGAGGACGGTGTTAGTTGGGACAGTGCAGCGTGTGAGCGTAGAAGGAGAAACAATGATTAGGCCGACAATATGCAGGGCGCCGCCCTGAGCAGCCTTAATTTAGTGTCAAATGGTTCAAATGGCTCTAAGCACTATGGGACTTAATATCTGAGGTCATCAGTCCCCTAGACTTAGAACCACTCAAACCTAACTACCCTAAGGACAGCACACACATCCATGCCCGAGGCAGGATTCGAACTGCGACCGTAGCAGCAGCGCGGTTCCGGACTGAAGCGCCTAGAACCGCTCGGTTATAACGCCCGGCTAATTTAGTGTCATTTTTTATTTTTCCACTGTTTGTGACGGCGGTGAAACAACGGAAGATGGTTGGTCGCTGATAAACAGACGGCACGATAGCGGTGTAATGTTGGCCGGCTTGGAACCCAGTGGTCGAGATCTAGTGGTTGACGTTCGGATCCACGACACCACATTAGGAGACTTCAGCATGGTATGGCGGAGGCCAGCAGAGCGCCGTTTCTCGTCCCAACACTCCTGATTTGAGTCCGGCGCGGTGGAAGAACCGAGGCACTAGAGACTGGGTGACAACTGCTGGCGGATAGCAGTAACTGGAGTAGCCGGCCGGTGTGGCCGTGCGGTTAAAGGCGCTTCAGTCTGGAACCGCGTGACCGCTGCGGTCGCAGGTTCGAATCCTGCCTCGGGCATGGATGTGTGTGATGTCCTTAGGTTAGTTAGGTTTAATTAGTTCTAAGTTCTAGGCGACTGATGACCTCAGAAGTTAAGTCGCATAGTGCTCAGAGCCATTTGAGTAACTGGCGTAACGAACTGGCGGCGGCTGTGTGGCCAGGTAGCGGCGCCCTGCACTGTTGTGGCACAAAGAAAGGGCCGTCGTGTTGAAGATGAGCGACGATTATTATGCGGACACTATATCGTGGCAGTTTAGGTGAGGAGTATTTTGAACTATGGTTGCGTAAGATACCGGTAGGGATCGGGCCTGAACTACCACCGCCAACCGCAGTAAACAATTGCGCTGTAGCCACTACCAAATGCTTTGTGTACTCCAGTTTGCTTTGCGTTGAATGAGTGAAGAGACTAATCCTGGTGCATAGAGAGATTCGACTGAGACTCTCACCACAAGAAAAGGAATCAGCGATCTTTATGACCGTTATGTCAGTTCTGCTTTCGTTGAAGCACAGAGACCGGACGTAGGATGGCAGCCCCTCGATAGAGTGGCGGTGGTTATTTGCCCGCACCGCCACCCTCCCCTAAATGGCCAGAGATATGCCGCCTGCTACTGGAAGGCTACCATTGCCACACCCTCCAGTCGGACACGGCGTCTGACATGTGGAACCCAGCTTCAGAAGTAGCAGAAATGCGGAGTGGCTCATTGCATGCCATATCAAGCGCCTTACTTTCGATATCTCCATCTTGTAACTCTCAGTTCTACACTCGTCTCTTCCATGTCCTCCACATTTCCTTTCCTTAATCAGTATGCAATCGCCGTGTACCTGCTACCTGAGGTTTCCTCGGCGTGGTTGATTGTCTGTGTGCTTCTGGGTGTTCAAGCTAGTTGTTGTTTCTATTTTTATGCACATCACTTCGACGACCGACAAACTCATCTTCTTCAGTGCTGAGAGTTTTTATGTTATGTGCACTCGCTGTCTGATTCCACCCGTTCTGTGAACTATTTGTTAGTCTCGAGCCGCTATTTGCAGTCGATCACAAACTATCCGCAGCTGTTGAAAGGCATGATTTTAGGAAGAGTTCCTCTAACAACTGAAAAAAATTATTGTTTACTGAAATACAACTGGTTTCCCGACCTAAAGCCGCATCATCAAGTGAAAAACTCTGAAACGTCATAGGCAAATGCATCGCTCCTAATCAAATTTTACTACTCAGTGAACACTGTCAATACTATGGCGAACGAAAGGTAACGAAGAGCTGCTCCATTCATTTACACCAAATTGCAGATAGGTGACACTTGCAGTTACAGAGCCATGTTTTAAAATTTGCAGTCACCGGTGTGACGGCAAGGCAACCCGGCGTTGGGCAAAGTAAAAGCGGTCCATACGAACGACGAACAGAGTATTTCCAACCATCTCTACTCACACAGATACGGCGCTGCCCAGCTGACGGAGAAAAGTAATGGCTTTCAACGACTGGCGCAGACTAAACACTTGAGCTTACTGTATTCTAAAGTTAGATCAGAGCTGACAGTAGCTACACAACATATTCAGTGTAAAATACAGTTTCAGCAACATCAAGTCCCACAATCACTCTCGTTTAGTACTAACAAACGCTATGATAGGAGAGTAAAGCCTCCAGATGTTTATAGTCTGACCCATACCTGCAGGACATGGCACAGATGTAGAAATAGCCCTATAATGTAGGTAACCGGCTGTGGGGCGTAATATTTGATGTATATTCCAAGATCATAATCCCCGGCAGCTGCGATGGGAAACTGGAAAACTAGTCCGTACTTCCTCCTATTTTGTGTTCTTTCGTTTATCTTTCAGTTAAATTTAAGTATAATTAACAAAATGCCCGAAAGAAGTGATATGGCCCTCTATTGCTCCTGATCTATATTAACGAAATAAGAGAAAATCTGAGTAGTCGTCTTAGATTATTTGCAGATAACGCTGTCATTTACCGTCTTGTAAAGTCATCAGATGACCAAAACGAATTGCAATATGAGTTAGATAACATATCTGTGTGGTGCAAAAAGTGGCAGTTGACCCTGAATAAAGAAAATTGTGAAGTTATTCACATGAGTACTAAAATAAATCCGCTAAATTTCGATTACGTGAAAGGTCACACATATCTGAATGTAAATTCAACTAAATACTTAAGGATTACAATCACAAATAACTTAAATTGGAACGATCACATAGATAATGTTGTGGATAGAGCAAATCAAAGACTGCGATTCACTGGCAGGACACTTAGGTCCAACAGATCTACTGAAGACACTGCTTACACGACACTTGTCCACCCTTTTCTACAGTATTGCTGTGCGGTGTCGGATCCCCATCAGGTGAGGCTGACGGATGACATCGAAAATGTTCAAAGAAGGGCGGCTAGTTTTGTATTGTCACGAAATAGGGGAGATAGTGCCACAAACATGATACGTGAATTGGAGTGGCAATAATTAAAACAACGACGTTTTTCGTTGCGACGAGATCTTCTCATGAAATTTTTCTCCTCCGACTGTGAAAACGTTCTGTTGGCAGCCACCTACATAGGGAGAAATGATCATCACGATAAAATAACAGAAATCAGGGCTCGCATAGAAAAATTTAAGTGCTCATTTTTCCCGCGCACCGTTCGAGAGTGAAACGGAAGAGAGACAAATTGAAGTGGTTCATTGAACCCTCTGCCAGGCACTTCATTGGGAATAGCAGAGTAATCACGTAGATGTAGATGTTTTCATTCAAGCGTATCATTAAAGTACACTATCCAGTCAGAAGTATCCTGACACGTGTTAATAGAGAGCAATAGGGAGTGCGTCCACCCTTCGCCTTAATCTTCTGGGGACACTTTCAATGAGGTGTCTGAATGTCTGTGGAGGAATGGCAGCCCGTTCTTCCTCAAGACCCGAAACAGGGAAAGTTAACGATGTTGGACGATGGGATCTGCAGCGACGTCAACGCTCTACCTCATACCAAAGCTGATGAGTTGGGTTCACTGTGGACAGGCCAGTGCGTTTCAGGTGTGATATTGTCCATGAACCATTGCCTCACAGATGCTGCTTAATGATTGAACTGCCATGTGGATACAAACAATCACTGTATCAGTACTGTTCCTCCACTGTACGCAGTCCACAATGCTGTAAAATCAGTTCGTACTACCGTTTCATTAAGCTCAATAAGGGGACTACACTTTTATCAAGAAAAACACCCTCATAGCGTAACACCACCTCCCCCTACTTCACTGTTGGCACTACACATGATGGCAGGTAGCGGTCTGCAGGCATTCGCCAAACCCAAACCCTTCCATCGCATTGTCACAGGGCATAACGTGATAAACACTCCAAACCAATCGCCTCCAGTGGTCCAGTGTCCAGCTGTATCGTCGCTCTTTACGCCACCTCGAGCGTCGCTTAACACAGACTGCAGAAATGTGGGGCTCACGAGGAGCTAACCGACCTTTGCACCCCATCGTTTCTAACTCTCTGCGCAAAAATCATTGTGCCAGCTGGATTGTTGGTAGCACTTTCGAACTTGATTTCTTGAGGTGATTTCATGCGACATTTTACGAGCACTCTCTACAATGCTCGACGGCCCCTGTCCGATACTGTTTGAAGGTTGCCTCCGATAACAATCTAACCATGTAGAGCACCCGATACGTAACACCACCTCCCCCGTATGTAGCTGTGGCCGTTCCTTCGCGTTCGCACTACACGATCACATCACGAACAGTCGACTTCGTCAGCTTTAGAAGGGTTGAAATGTCCCTGTTTCAACTGTTACTCTCGTGACATCCAATGACTAGTCGACCTTCGAAGTCACTGACCTCTCCTGACAGACCGATTCTCTCATCACTGCTTTTCCACTAGCAACAGAATACTCCCTGCCTCCTTTTATACTGGCAGCTGCACCTCTTGTGGCGTCTAGTGGCCAATTACGCATTGAATACGCCTATACAGATTCTTAAACTTACACACTACTTAATCTAACTTACAGTAAGGACAACACCCACACCCGTGCCCGAGGGAGGACTCGAACCTCCGACGGGACAAGACGCCTATGACCGCGAGGCTACCGCGCGCAGATATTCGAACTGTGATTGCGTCATGACTGTAGGAACTCATTACTGAAACTAAGATTTTACATTTATGGACTGTATGGTCTGTCATACCGCCTAGACAGCAGACAGTAAAAACATCGCAGCAAATACATAATGCTCGCATCTCGTGGTCGTGCGGTAGCGTTCTCGCTTCCGACGCCCGGGTTCCCGGGTTCGATTCCCGGCGGGGTCAGGGATTTTCTCTGCCTCGTGATGGCTGGGTGTTGTGTGCTGTCCTTAGGTTAGTTAGGTTTAATTAGTTCTAAGTTCTAGGGGACTGATGACCATAGATGTTAAGTCCCATAGTGCTCAGAGCCATTTTTTGAAATACATAATGTCTCTTGTTTTCAATTGTCATTTTAAATCAGTATTACAGAACCAGATTTTAATTTCTATCCTCCGAATACTAGGCCAGTGGTCAAATTAAAGAGTACGTGGGTGTTAAGTGTACATTACTTTTATGCACTTACCTGCCAAATTATTAAAATTTGTTGTAGTCTTCTGGAATAAATGCAGGTAATGCAGGGTAGCCACAATTAAACTTTTTCCACTTGAGAGGGGCCCCATGGCAAACGACTGATCGTAGGATAATGAAACTTTATGCAAACATTTTTAAGGAGTTAACGAATAAGCCATTGCGAGAAACATATTTTAATTTCCATACGAGAGAGTAACATTTATTAAATGCGTACCATGTTTGCATTCTAGATTACAAACGCTCCTCAATGTGGCGGCTCGAAAGGCATTATAAATTGCTCTACCGCTGCCCGAAATACTTGAGGTGAGATGTGGGCTACCCCCCACGCTATGCTCTTCTTCTCTTAACATCACTCTCATCCATGGCAACAGTAGCTTTTTCAATAATTTGTGGCGCAGTTGACCGTCGGCCTCTCCTGGGAGCAATTGCGAAATCGCCTTTTAATTCGAACTTCAGAATCGTGTTCTTCAACCCTAGTGCGGAAGGGGAACCCTTTTGTGGTAAGTTCCTGTGGGACCAAACTGCTGATGTCATCGGTCCCTATGCTTACACACTACTTAATGTAACTCAAACTAATTTACGCTAAGGACAACACACACACCCATGCCCAAAGGGGGACTCGAACCTCCGACGGGGAGAGGCCCGCGAGCCGTGGCAAGGCGCCCCAGACCGCGCGGCTACCCCGCGCGGCTGGGAAACCCTCCGTATTCCTTTAATGAATCGATACTCGGGAAGAGCAACACCGCTGCTGCTGTCATTTTGATGAATCACCTTTACGAGTAGCACTCTGCACACACTGTCGAGATTCATGTTGACTGTAAGGGACATTGATGCTTGTTTCAGTGCTACGTCGCCATGCAAATCTTGTAGCGCAGTCTCAACATCATTCCCATAAATCTTGGTACACATACGGTAAATACAGCAGTTCTCCGTCTACACGAGCTCAGGTAGCGAAAGTTTAATTAGAGCCTCGCTTTCCCTTTTTTGCAGTTCGAATGGCATAGTCCAGTGGCTGGAGCCTTTCCCCAGTGGCCAAAAATCTTAAAGTGACGGCCTGTCTACAGCAAAATATAAACATCAGACAGTTGGAATTTTTGCTACTATGAACATTTACGTAGCCAACGGCCTTGACGCAGTGGTAACACCGGTTCCCATCAGATCACCGAAGTTAAGCGCTGTTGGGCTGGGCTAGCACTTGGATGGGTGACCATCCGGTCTGCCGAGCGCTGTTGGCAAGCGGGCTGCACTCGGCCCTTGTGAGGCAAACTGAGGAGCTACTTGATTGAGAAGTAGAGGCTCGGGTCTCGTAAACTGACATACGGGCGGGAGAGCGCTGTGCTGACAACATGCCCCTCAATAGACGCATCCAGTGACGCCTGTGGGCTGAGGATGACACGGCGGCCGGTCGGTACCTTTGGGCCTTCATGGCCTGTTCGGGAGGAGTTAAGTTTTATAGTTTTATGAACATTTACGTAAAGATACTAGTTATCGGTCGGTTTTGTAGATTCCCTCATGTTCGTATCCTGGCGCAAAATACCTTTTTCAGTTGTATTCGGCAACTTCGAATAATATCCTCATCCACTGTACCATGATAACAAAAGAAAAAACATCTGGGTCTTAAGACCTACGAAATAAGTTACATTAGAGTAATACGTGAATGCAATTCCAACAACAGGGAAATTATGTAAGGAGAAGCTGACGGTAGACCCTGTATTTTAGCTGTATTCGACACACTGCCGAGAATGTGTTTAAAATTCATTTCTGTTGATGAACAACTGTTGCCAGTACGTACCTCAGCTCATTGTGCAACATATATAGGGTGTCCCTCGTAAGTGTCGTCAGGCGCACTTTCTCTGGTGTTTCGGCAGATTGTCCGCAGCTCGTGGTCGTGCGGTAGCGTTCTCGCTTCGCTCGCCGGGGTTACCGGGTTCGATTCCCGGCGGGGTCAGGGATTTTCTCTGCCTCGTGATGACTGGGTGTTGTGTGATGTCCTTAGGTTAGTTGGGTTTAAGTAGTTCTAAGGTCTAGGGGACTGATGATCCCATAGCGCTCAGAGCTACCATTTCGGCAGATTTGTATTTTCAGTGTGAAGCTAGTCTCGGCCCAAACGAATACTGCCCATCACATTCTTTAATGCGCCACGCAGTGCCGACGGAAAGCGACCGTTTGCTTGCTATTACAAACAAAATGATTTTTAAAGGTGGAATATTATGTGCGCATTCCACAGAGCGGTCCCAAATTATTCTAGTACGATATTTGTTTTATCCATATGTATTAACAGGAACAGTAAAAAGCGACGAGTAACCAGTACTACACCAGCGGATGAGCAGCTGTGCTGCGTGGCGTGAGCAGTCAGCACGGGCCAGCGTCCTGCTGTCCCTGTTAGAATACTGGCTACTCATTGTTTTTGACTGTCCCTGTTAATACATACGGATAAAACAAATATCGTGCTAGACTAATTTGGGACCTCTCTGTGGAATGGGCACATAATATTCCGCTTTTAAAAAACATTTTATTGCTTATGGGAAGCAAACCGACGCTTTCCGTCGACGCTGGGTACTGTATGAAAGACTTGAGCAGTATTCGTTTGAGCTGACTCCAGCTGCACAGTGAAAAACGCAAATTTCAAACATATACCGAAACACGAGACAAAATGCGCCTGAAGGTTGTTATTCCTTGTACCTTTCTCAATATTGCGCTACTGAATCCGATGCCGTGTCCATGATCTCCATTCATCTTAAAAACTCGCTAATAAAGCCAGCACAACTAACTCAATCCATTTTCACAGAGTACTTCGCGCACTACAGTTGTGCTTGGCGTGCCAGATACAGCCGACAACTGCCGCTGGAGAGCGCTGATAACGCAGATCACGTTAAGTAGCATGTCCCGTGTGACATTACTGTGCTTTAAAACCAACCACACCAGTAGCTATTCCCGTTCTGCGTCCACTTGTAGCCAAACAAGCGCTGTAGCGTCTGAAAGATACAGAGGCGAGCGAGTGTGCCGGGACTTACCCCAGTTCACTGCCAGTAGCGCCACATAGTGCACAAGTATCGCACCATTGTTAAGAACAAAATTAAAAGTTTAAGTTGCTTTTTCAAATTTTGTCAACATATACTTTAATGTAATAATGTTCAAGTCTCAGATTAATTAGGCCAATATTTTACCTAAATACATCGTTTTAAGAAAAAACATAAGTGGCGCTAAATAATAAAGCTGGAAAGCCAGAAATTGGTCATAATGTGCAGATGTATGTCAAAATTAACTGGTGCAACTCACAACGTGATTAAACAAAAATTGTGGTCAGAATCCATGTTTTTAAGAAAAACTGAAGGCGCTAAATATTAGACTTAGAAGTGTGAAAATTTGTATGACGCTTCATTTCAACATAAAAATGAAAACTACGAGACCGCATTAAGCTACCTCCAATAATTTTCGAGTAATTTAATGGAAACTAAATTGGGAACTAAAAGTCCTGATTTGTACTAGGTTAAGTATCTGCTATATTAAAGCTAGAGAATTTTGACTGCAACACTTGACAAAACTTATTAAATGATAGAGCTATAACAAGTTTTCAGACCGTGATGTTAATCTTATAGTTCAGAGGTAATGTTCTACTTTTAGTTCAAAATGGTTCAAATGACTCTGAGCACTATGCGACTTAACTTCTGAGGTCATCAGTCACCTAGAACCTAGAACTAATTAAACCTAACTAACCACTAACCTAAGGACATCACACACAGCCATGCCCGAGGCAGGATTCGAACCTGCGACCGTAGCGGTCGCTCGATTCCAGACTGCACCGCCTAGAACTGCACAGCCACTCCGGCCGGCTGTCAGTTCCGCTCTAAAATATTCTAGAAGGCAAAGTTTTTATGCAAGCGAGCTGAAAATTCTTCTGTGATTTCAACCAACTTACCTATATGCATGCAAAAATTATGAATATTCTAAATCAATTCATAACATTGTTATTAAATATTGTATGTACGAGAAAGCGGCCCTTTAGAGACTGCTGTCGTGTGCATAGAGCGGATGACAGCCGGTGTTCCCTTGGTCGTCCGCTACGCCACGTGTATAGATTCAGCCCGACAGGCAAGACTAGGTTTCACTTCGCACTCGGCCACTGTCGGTCAGTAAAAACGCCAGAGTGCGCACCGCCCCGGATGACGTCAGAGACAGGCTGTGATTAAATGCTTATTTTCAGTAATAATAGATAGTGAACTCGCGAGGACTGTGCATCGTCCTGGATCGCTTAGATTTCGTAGAAGTAGCTGTTATTGTCCAGCCCGTGATATTTACAGATCCGCGTGGCAAGTGATGACAATTATTTTCCACTTTTGTGGCGAGCATTTATTTTGAGTATCAGTAGTCAGAGTGAAAGACAATTTGGTAGGAACTTACCGCAGAGGTCGCCTCGGAACTGCTCATACTGCTGTTTAGGACAAAGAGATTTACTGTCAATTTAAACATAATGAATGTGAACATGTTGTGCGTGTGAAACTTTACCAAAAATATGTGTGTTAATGGGAACTCTAAATCTTCATTTATAATCATAGTGCTGATCCCGCAAAGAAAATAGAGAACAGAAACACTTCTTTCAGTGGGCTGGACAAGAATGTGGACTTGCAGACTTTCTGGCTGACCGCAAAAATAGCTGCCAAAAAAATGGTTCAAATGGCTCTGAGCACTATGTGACTTAACTGCTGAGGTCATCAGTCCCCTAGAACTTAGAACTACTTAAACCTAACTAAGCTAAGGACATCACACACATCCATGCCCGAGGCAGGATTCGAACCTGCGACCGTAGCGGTCTCACAGTTCCAGACTGTAGCGCCTAGAACCGCTCGGCCGGCCTTCCTCAGCAGCTTTCACGTTCCGTCTGACAAGGGAACCTCCCCATCGCACCCCCCTCAGATTTAGTTATAAGTTGGCACAGTGCATAGGCCTTGATAAACTGAATACAGATCGATTGAGAAAACAGGAAGAAGTTGTGTGGAACTGTGATAAAATAAGCAAAATATACGAACTGAGTAGTCCATGGGCCAAATAAGCAACATAATGGACAATGTAAGATTAGGAGCGCCGTGGTCCCGTGGTAGCGTGAGCAACTGCAGAACGGGAGGTCCTGGGTTCAAATCTTCCCTTAACTGATAATTTTACTTTCTTTATTTTCGCATAGTTACTATCTGTCCGTTCGTTCGTTGACATCTCTGTTCACTGTAATCAGTTTAGTGTCTGTGTTTTGCGACCGCATCGCAAAACCGTGAGATTAGTAGACGAAAGGACGTGCCTCTCCAATGGGAACAGAAAACATTTGATCGCAAGGTCATAGGTGAACCGATTCCTCCACAGGAAAACACATCTGATATATTCTATACGACACTGGTGACGGCATGTGCGTCACATGACAGGAATATGTTGTCGATCCACCTAACTTGTACACTTGGCGAATGGGTAAAAAGATTCTTCTACCTTGCCCGATTTAGGTTTTCTTGTGGATGTGATAATCACTCCCAAAAAAGTGATGAAAACATAAGAGTTTGTCA